>NC_059197.1:42675070-45075070 GCF_020615455.1 Coregonus clupeaformis
GGAGAGAAAGAAATGAAGCCAGAAAGGTGTAAGGGAGAAAGATACACTCTTAGGAGAACACTTTTTAGTTCCAGGTAGAATCCTTTTTAGTTCCAGGTAGAATCCTTTTTAGTTCCAGGTAGAATCATTTTGGGTTCCATGTAGAACCCTTTTTACAGAGGGTTCTACATGGAACCCAAAATGATTCTACCTGGAACTAAAAAGGATTGGGTTCTTCGAAGGGTTCCCCTATGAGGACAGTCGAACAACCCTTTAGGTTCTACATAGCAAAAATAATTCTAAGCATGTAGAGGGAATGGAACATAAGCATAGTGTGAAAGAAAGTGATCCTGTACTGAATTTTTCTCTCTCCAGATTCATGTCACACTAAGCAGATAGTTATACAGGGGTATATTCACTAGGCACCAAACGGAAGAAAACAGACTGAAACAGGGATGATTAACTGAACTTAATTTTCCATTGCAAAACACTTTGCTACAGTGTGCGCTAATGAATGTGACCCAAGTATTTCCATCGGGTGATTGTGTTGTGGTCTAACCCACTGACCTTGAACAGTGAGCTGGATGAGTCCCCGGCCCTCTCCATATGAGTTTATGGAATGGCAGGAGAAGAAGACCGAGTCACCACGCTCTGCTGGCTTCAGCTACACACACACACACACACACACACACACACACACACAGTGAGCGAGAGAGAGAGAGAGAGAGAGAGAGAGAGAGAGAGAGAGAGAGAGAGAGAGAGAGAGAGAGAGAGAGAGAGAGAGAGAGAGAGAGAGAGAGAGAGAGAGAGAGAGAGAGAGAGAGAGAGAGAGACAGTATGTAAAGCCACCTCCATACATATCTCATATGATCGCATATCCTCCATTTGGTGTATCTGATGTGTGTGTGTGTGTCAGTCTGTATGTTTATGTGTGTGTATATGTCTACAGTATATCTGTGTGACACCTTCAGCGTAGACAATACTTCGTCACTCTTCTCGTTGGGGCTGGTGGTGATGGCGTAGCGAGGGTTACGGTCTGGGTCGATGACTGTGTCACCACGCTCCCAACGGATGATGATAGGCCATTCCCCCCTCGCTGTGCAGTTCAGCTCCTTAACCTGTCCCTTAATGGCCATGGTGGTGTTGGGGTGCGACGTGATCATTGCTGGGACTGGAGAGAGAGGGAGGGAGGGAAGAATGATGGTGGGATGAAGGGATGGATGGAAGGAGGGACGAGGAAAGTAGGGGAAATAATGGGACAGAGTTACAGGCAGAGTTGGAGTTATACATGAGTTTCCACCAAAACATAACAATCAACTTTCGCACTAAGAACATCATAAAGGAGGGCTGAAATGACTGATTTAGCCTCGGTTTCAATCCTCCTCATTAGGAAATGCGACTGAGAATGAGATTTAAATTGAAACAGTCAAGTCTTGTGTCTGGAATTAGCCTTGGCTAGCTAGCAAGCTAGTCAACTTCATTTTCCAATTAGCTTCAGATGGCTAGTGTGCCTCCGATGGTTTGACTTTGGACAGCCTATCTCTGGGGCTAGTTAGGGACCGTCAATATATTCCACAATGTAAATAGACAATATTTTCATGTTGCACACCTTTTAGTTCTATCATTAATTAAATGCTTTCAATGTTTGTATATGAATTTCTACAATATATAGTTGGTTTGAGGTTTTTAAGTCATTGACATTTTGAGCTATTTAACTTTTTAAATATTGTCCCATGTACATTGTGTAATTTAGTTTTTCAATTGAGTCACTCTGTAGCCCTTTCCTGCAGTCAAATGACCTAGTGGCCTCATGGGTAATATTTTGAATATATATATTTTTTTAAATAAGCCCAAAATCTGGTGTTTCTATGTCAAACGGTTTATTTATATTTCAGTCTTCTATGATGTATATAAAGTGTAATATTGGGATGCAAACTCAAAATTGAATACATTTCAACTCTTTATCTGACATGGTACAGGTGTCTTATTTTTTTTACGCCCATAACCATGTGTGTGAGGTGTATACTTTCGTTTCTAAGTAGATTTGGTTAAGACTACCAATAATCACTCTGTGTGACCCTGATTTAGCCCACTGCACTAAAAGATTAAGTCCATTAGGCAATGGAGGAACAATGATCTTAGTGCTAAAGATGATCTTTATATTTTGGGAAACTCATCTCTGTATGATAAAGTAGCATCACAGTAAAATAGAACTATGGTCAATGATAAGAACTACATGCCTTCCTCTCTCGTACTCTGTTTAGTGGGGACTGTGTGAATGATCACCCGGAAGATTGTTCACTCTACCTATCCCTCTCTCTACCTTTTCAATCACTCACACCATCCTCTTCAGCTCCTCCCTTAATCCTCACACACACGCACGCACACACACACAATCAATCTGAGGAGAGTTTCACTGTTTGGTTTTCATCACTTATTAATCTCTCTCTCCCACTTTCCTCCCTCTCTCCTTTACTCCCTCTCTCTGCCCAGCGAAACTGACAGAATTGAGGGAGGCAGAGGAGAGGAACGGTTCAATCAATAACACTAACACCGTCTCAGAATGTCTCAGAGAGAGAGTGAGAGAGAGAGAGAGAGAGAGAGAGAGAGAGAGAGAGAGAGAGAGAGAGAGAGAGAGAGAGAGAGAGAGAGAGACAGACAGAGACAGAGACAGAGACAGAGACAGAGAGAGAGACACATACACAGCAAGTGAGCGAAGGAGAGGAGAGAGCTAGAGCAAAAACGAGTGAGAGCAAGATAAAGTAAGGTAGTGAGTGAGTGAGAAATGTCTCTGTTGTCTGTAAGGTTGCTGCAGGAGGACAGTCTGCTATTTACGGCTAGACACAGGCCAGAGGCGTCAGAGGCTAACATACACGATAAGACCAGTTTATCAACACCACGAGGGCAAAGGTGTGTGTGTGTGTTTAGATGCTGATGTATCTGAAGGCCAGTGCAGGGTCGACAGATTGATTGCAGATGATTAAGGACAAAGTGTTTTTTGAAGACTGATCCCTAGAGTCATAAAATCAATCTCTCTCTCTCTGTCTCTCTCTCTCTCTCTGTCTCTCTCGCTCTTGATCTGTATAGTATCATCAGTCTATCCATGGTCACTCTCTCTGTGTGTCAGTATACTGTAGCTAGCTATGGTAGTGTTATCAGAGTCGCCTCTTTGCTTTGACACACTGAGTGATTCATGAGAGAGAGGACAGATCGACTGGACAGCAGTGGAGAAGGTGGAATGTTTTAAGTTCCTCGGCGTACATATCACTGACAAACTGAAATGGTCCACCCACATAGACAGTGTAGTGAAGAAGGCGCAACAGCGTCTCTTCAACCTCAGGAGGCTGAAGACATTTTGCCTGTCACCTAAAACCCTCACAAACTTTTACAGATGCACAATTGAGAGCATCCTGTCGGGCTGTATCACCACCTGGTACGGCAACTGCACAGCCCACAACCGCAGGGCTCTCCAGAAGGTGGTGCAGTCAGCACAACGCATCACCGGGGGCAAACTACCCACCCTCCAAGACACCTTCAGCACCCGATGTCACAGGAAGGCCAAAAAGATAATCAAGGACAATTACCACCCGAGCTACTGCCTGTTCACCCCGCTATCATCCAGAAGGCGAGGACAGTACAGGTGCATCAAAGCTGGGACCGAGAGACTGAAAAACAACTTCTATCTCAAGGCCATCAGACTGTTAAACAGCTATCACTAGCACAGAGAGGCTGCTGCCTACATACAGACTTGAAAATCACTGGCCACTTTAACAAATGGAACACTAGTCACTTTAATAATGCCACTTTAATGTTTACATATCTTGCATTACCAATCTCATATGTACAGTGAGGGAAAAAAGTATTTGATCCCCTGCTGATTTTGTACGTTTGCCCACTGACAAAGAAATGATCAGTCTATAATTTTAATGGTAGGTTTATTTGAACAGTGAGAGACAGAATAACAACAAAATAATCCAGAAAAACGCATGTCAAAAATGTTATAAATTGATTTGCATTTTAATGATGGAAATAGTATTTTACCCCCTCTCAATCAGAAAGATTTCTGGCTCCCAGGGGTGTATTTTATACAGGTAATGAGCTAAGATTAGGAGCACAATCTTACAGGGAGTGCTCCTAATCTCAGCTTGTTACCTGTATAAAAGACACCTGTCCACAGAAGCAATCAATCAATCAGATTCCAAACTCTCCACCATGGCCAAGACCAAAGAGCTCTCCAAGGATGTCAGGGACAAGATTGTAGACCTACACAAGGCTGGAATGGGCTACAAGACCATCGCCAAGCAGCTTGGTGAGAAGGTGACAACAGTTGGTGCGATTATTCGCAAATGGAAGAAACACAAAATAACTGTCAATCTCCCTCGGCCTGGGGCTCCATGCAAGATCTCACCTCTTGGAGTTGCAATGATCATGAGAACGGTGAGGAATCAACCCAGATCTACACGGGAGGATCTTGTCAATGATCTCAAGGCAGCTGGGACCATAGTCACCAAGAAAACAATTGGTAACACACTACGCCATGAAGGACTGAAATCCTGCAGCGCCCGCAAGGTCCCCCTGCTCAAGAAAGCACATATACAGGCCAGTCTGAAGTTTGCCAATGAACATCTGAATGATTCAGAGGAGAACTGGGTGAAAGTGTTGTGGTCAGATGAGACCAAAATGGAGCTCTTTGGCATCAACTCAACTTGCCGTGTTTGGAGGAGGAGGAATGCTGCCTATGACCCCAAGAACACCATCCCCACCGTCAAACATGGAGGTGGAAACATTATGCTTTGGGGGTGTTTTTCTGCTAAGGGGACAGGACAACTTCACCGCATCAAAGGGACGATGGACGGGGCAATGTACTGTCAAATCTTGGGTGAGAACCTCCTTCCCTCAGCCAGGGCATTGAAAATGGGTCGTGGATGGGTATTCCAGCATGACAATGACCCGAAACACACGGCCAAGGCAACAAAGGAGTGGCTCAAGAAGAAGCACATTAAGGTCCTGGAGTGGCCTAGCCAGTCTCCAGACATTAATCCCATAGAATATCTGTGGAGTGATCTGAAGGTTTGAGTTGCCAAACCTCAGCCTCGAAACCTTAATGACTTGGAGAAGATCTGCAAAGAGGAGTGGGACAAAATCCCTCCTGAGATGTGTGCAAACCTGGTGGCCAACTACAAGAAATGTCTGACCTCTGTGATTGGCAACAAGGGTTTTGCCACCAAGTACTAAGTCATGTTTTGCAGAGGGGTCAAATACATATTTCCCTCATTAAAATGCAAATCAATTCATAACATTTTTGACATGGGTTTTTCTGGATTTTTTTGTTGTTATTCTGTCTCTCACTGTTCAAATAAACCTAACATTAAAATGATAGACTGATCATGTCTTTGTCAGTGGGCAAACGTATAAAATCAGCAGGGAATCAAATACTTTTTTTCCCTCACTGTATATATACTATACTATCTTTGTCACGGTTTCGGCCGAGGCTGCTCCTCCTCCTTGTTCGGGCAGGTTTCGGCGGTCGTCGTCCCCGGAGTACTAGCTGCCACCGATCTATGTTTCATGTTCGTTTGGTTTTGTCTTGATGTTGTACACCTGTGTCTAGTTAGTCCTCATTAGTGTCCTATTTAGTTCTCGTTGTGTGTGTATGGTGTTGTGTGTGATTGCTCTTCTGTTTTGGTGTTCTGAGCTACGTACTTCCCTCCGTTGTTTGGAGAGGTTTTCGCACATGTTCGTGCGCCTTTTGTTTGACGCTTGTGTGCGCCTTTATTTCGCCTCCGGGCTTATTGTGCTCGTGTACTACGTGAATAATTCACTAAAGTCTTTTGGACTTAGCTTCTGCGTCCTGCGCTTGATTCCTGCACCACACCCACCTTCAGCACCCCTGACAGAATCACACACCTTTAAGAATGGAATCAGCAGGAGCAACAGTCACGCCTGAGTCGCTGGAGGAGCATGTCCGCGGCCAGGATGACCAGATACGACAACTGGGGACCGCTCTACAGGACGTCATCAACACCCTGCACCGATGGGAGTCCAGAGGGGTACCCACACCTCCACCTACCCTGCCACCCCCATCGGCCGGTCCACCAGTCCCAGGTCCGGAACCCAGTGGGATTCGGCTCTCGCTCCCGAGGGCGTATGACGGAACAGCTGCCGGGTGTCAGGGGTTCCTCCTGCAGGTGGAGCTCTACCTGGCCACTGTACACCCGGTGCCCTCGGGACACGAGAGCGTTTCCGCCCTCATCTCCTGTCTCACGGGCAAGGCGTTGGAATGGGCCAACGCCGAGTGGAGGAGGATGGACGCCACCACCATCTCCTACGCCGAGTTCTCCCGTCGCTTCAAGGCCGTGTTCGACCATCCACCTGAGTGCAAAGCGGCGGGGGAACGTCTAGTCCACCTGAGACAGGGGAGGAGGAGCGCACAGGCGTTCGCGCTGGAGTTCCGGACTCTAGCGGCAGACGCAGGGTGGAATGAACGGGCCCTCATCGACCACTTTCGATGTAGCCTACGGGAGGACGTTCAACGTGAGTTGGCCTGCAGGGACACCAATTTCACCTTCGACCAGTTGGTCGATATGTCCATCCGTCTGGACACCCTGCTGGCCACCCGTGGACGTCCCGAGTGGGGTCCGTCCATTCCACCCTCCGGCACCTCCGAGCCGAGCCCTATGGAGCTCGGGGGTGCTGGCGCTAGAGAAAGGAAGAGGAGGAGCCCGAGGGGGCCTGTCCCCTGCACCAAGTGCGGTCGTGGAGGGCACACTGCGGCCAGGTGCTGGGGAGGGTTCCCCGAGGGAGGAGACAACAGGCCACGTACTGGGGAGCCTTCCCAGGTGAGTAGACGCCCCACTTACCCAGAGCTCTCTGTTGCGCACTTTTGTATACCTGTTTGTTTTCCACAGGTTGCACCTCATTCCCAGCATAAGGCGCTAGTAGATTCAGGCGCAGCTGGGAATTTTGTTTAGATTTAGGGATCCCTCTCCTACCTGTTGACAAGCCTTTTCCCGTTCATGCTTTAGATAGTCGCCCGTTGGGGTCGGGGTTGATCAGGGAAGTCACAGCGCCACTTAAGATGTGTGCGCAGGGGGGTCATGAGGAGACTATACAGTTGTATCTGATCGACTCTCCTGCGTACCCGGTGGTGCTGGGAATTCCCTGGTTAAGCACCCATAACCCTGCTATTTCGTGGCAACAGAGGGCTCTCAATGGGTGGTCTGCTCAGTGTGAGGGGCGATGTCTGGGTGTTTCCGTAGGGGCGACTTCGGTGGAAAGTCCAAACCAAGTGCCCGCACTGCACATTCCGCCTGAATATGGGGATTTAGCTCTCGTGTTTAGTAAAGCTAGGGCGACGCAGTTGCCTCCTTATAGACAGGGGGATTGTGCAATTGATCTCCAGGCAGGAGCAGCGCTCCCACGGAGCCACGTGTATCCTTTGTCTCAAGAGGAGAGAAAAGCTATGGAAACTTACATAGCCAAATCTTTGAGACAGGGATACATACGGCCCTCCACTTCTCCCGCCTCCTCTAGCTTCTTCTTTGTGAAGAAAAAATATGGAGGGTTGCGCCCGTGCATCGATTACCGTGGTCTCAATCAGATTACTGTGAAATACAGTTATCCACTCCCTCTGATTGCGACCATGACGGAGTCATTGCATGGAGCGCGGTTTTTCACAAAACTGGATCTCAGGAGCGCGTATAACTTGGTGCGCATTAGGGAGGGCGACGAATGGAAAACAGCGTTTAGTACCACGTCAGGTCATTTCGAGTATCTCGTCATGCCATATGGGTTGATGAATGCTCCATCAGTCTTCCAATCCTTCGTAGATGACATTTTCCGGGATATGCAGGGGCAAGGGGTGGTCGTGTACATTGATGACATTCTAGTGTACTCGTCTACCCGAGCCGAGCATATAGCCCTGGTGCGTCGTGTATTGAGGAGGCTGTTGGAGCACGACCTATATGTCAAGGCAGAGAAATGTCTGTTTTTCCAGGAGTCGGTCTCCTTTTTTGGGTTATCGGTTGTCCGCGTCAGGGGTGAGAATGGAGGTGGATCGTGTGTCAGCTGTGCGTAATTGGCAAACCCCAACCACTGTCAAAGAGGTGCAGCAGTTCTTGGCCTTTGCGAATTACTACCGGAGGTTTATCCGGGGTTTTGGACAGGTGGCAGCTCTTATCACGTCCCTTCTGAAAGGGGGTCCGGTGCGCCTGCAGTGGTCAGCTGATGCGGACAGGGCCTTTAGGAGACTGAAGGACCTGTTTACGTCGGCTCCGGTGCTGGCGCATCCGGACCCCGCATTACCCTTTCAGGTCGAGGTGGACGCGTCTGAGGCCGGTATAGGGGCCGTACTCTCTCAACGGTCCGGCACGCCACCTAAACTCCGCCCCTGTGCTTTTTACTCTAAAAAGCTCAGCCCGGCGGAGCGAAATTATGACGTCGGGGACAGGGAGCTGTTAGCTGTAGTTCAGGCCCTTAAGGTGTGGAGGCATTGGCTTGAGGGGGCTCAACACCCTTTCCTCATTTTGACTGACCATCGGAACCTGGAGTACATCCGGGCAGCGAGGAGACTGAACCCTCGCCAGGCTCGATGGAGTATGTTTCTCGCCAGGTTCGTATTTAAAATCACGTACATCCCTGGGTCCCAGAATGGTAAGGCAGATGCGCTGTCCCGGCGGTATGACACAGAGGAGAGGTCCGTTGAGCCTACTCCCATACTACCAGAGTCTTGTCTTGTGGCACCGGTGGTGTGGGAGGTCGATGCCGAATCGAGCGAGCGTGTGCACCGACCCCAGCCCTCCACAGTGTCCTGAGGGTCGGAAGTACGTTCCGCTCGAGATTCGGGATCGACTCATTTACTGGGCTCACACGTCACCCTCCTCTGGACATCCGGGTATTGGCCGGACAGTGCATTGTCTTAGCACTAAATACTGGTGGCCCACGTTAGCCAGGGATGTGAGGGTTTATGTCTCCTCCTGCTCGGTGTGCGCCCAGTGTAAGGCGCCCAGACACCTGCCCAGGGGTAAGTTACAACCCCTGCCCGTTCCACAACGACCATGGTCCCACCTCTCGGTGGATTTTGTGACAGACCTTCCCCTCTCTCAGGGGAATACCACCATCCTGGTCGTTGTGGACCGGTTCTCGAAGGCCTGTCGTCTTCTCCCTATGTCGGGTCTTCCTACTGCCCTACAAACCGCAGAGGCACTATTTACCCACATCTTCCGGCATTACGGGGTACCCGAGGATATAGTGTCTGATCGAGGCCCCCAGTTTACCTCCCGAGTATGGAGAGCGTTCATGGAGCGTTTGGGGGTCTCGGTGAGCCTTACCTCAGGGTACCACCCGGAGAGTAACGGGCAGGTAGAACAAGTCAACCAGGATGTGGGTAGGTTTCTGAGGTCGTATTGCCAGGACCGGCCTGAGGAGTGGGCTCGGTACATTCCCTGGGCCGAGATGGCCCAGAACTCTCTCCGCCACTCCTCTACCAATCTAACCCCCTTCCAATGTGTGTTAGGTTACCAGCCGGTTCTGGCACCTTGGCAGCAGAGCCAGATCGAGGCCCCTGTGGTGGATGATTGGATGAGGCGCTCGGAAGAGACGTGGAACGCTGCACACGTCCGCCTGCAGCGGGCCATCCGTCGTCACAAGGCGAGCGCCGATCTCCACCTCAGTGAGGGGCCGGTGTACGCACCCGGAGATCGAGTCTGGCTCTCTACCAGAAACCTACCCCTCCGCCTGCCCTGCCGGAAGCTGGGTCGGCGGTTTGTGGGGCCTTTTAAAGTCCTGAGAAGATTGAACGAGGTGTGTTATAGGTTACATCTGCCTGTTGAATATAAGAATATTAACCCCTCGTTCCATGTGTCTCTTCTCAGGCCGGTGGTAGCTGGTCCACTCCAGGAAGGTGAGATAGGAGAGACTCCTCCGCCCCCACTGGACATCGAGGGGGCTCCGGCGTACACCGTTCGGTCCATCTTGGACTCAAGACGCCGGATGGGGGGTCTCCAGTATCTCGTGGAGTGGGGGGGGTACGGCCCGGAGGAGAGGTGCTGGGTGCCGCGGAGGAACATCCTAGACCCATCTCTCCTGTCGGAGTTCCACCGGGACCATCCCGCGCGCCCTGCTCCGCGCCCTCCTGGTCGTCCCCGGGGCCGGGGTCGGCGCACGGCTGGAGCCGCGCGTCAAGGGGGGGGTACTGTCACGGTTTCGGCCGAGGCTGCTCCTCCTCCTTGTTCGGGCAGGTTTCGGCGGTCGTCGTCCCCGGAGTACTAGCTGCCACCGATCTATGTTTCATGTTCGTTTGGTTTTGTCTTGATGTTGTACACCTGTGTCTAGTTAGTCCTCATTAGTGTCCTATTTAGTTCTCGTTGTGTGTGTATGGTGTTGTGTGTGATTGCTCTTCTGTTTTGGTGTTCTGAGCTACGTACTTCCCTCCGTTGTTTGGAGAGGTTTTCGCACATGTTCGTGCGCCTTTTGTTTGACGCCTGTGTGCGCCTTTATTTCGCCTCCGGGCTTATTGTGCTCGTGTACTACGCGAATAATTCACTAAAGTCTTTTGGACTTAGCTTCTGCGTCCTGCGCTTGATTCCTGCACCACACCCACCTTCAGCACCCCTGACAATCTTAATAATGTTAACATATCTTAACATTATTAAGATAGGTAGATCAACTTTAATATTGCAGATAGATTGTAACTTCCATTAATGTAATTTTCTGCATCTCTTTCAACCCCCCATATGTTTTTTTCGCTCGCATACACACACACACACACACACACATATATATATATATATATATATATATACATATCCTTTAAAAAAAACATGTTTCCCTTTATTACTTTCCAACCCCACCACCCCTTCCCTAATTGGAGTAAACTAGTGAACAACAACGCTTCGGCCTCTACTTCCAGCTTATATATATTCAATGGACAAAGTCAATTTTACAATAATTCAATTTTGATTGTTTTTACTCCTGAACTTCCTCTACCCTCAATCTCTCCGAACATTTTCATGATGTCCATCCGGTTTGCTTCTATATGCCAGATCTTTCTAACTGTGCTCTTTCACAAAAACTCTCAACCTATAACCTAAATACTTATTATGGACACAGTATGCTTTACATTAGTTATCTTGTTGTTATTAGTTGTTGTTAGTTGTTATTAGTCCCATCCTTCAGCTCCATTCAACACCTCCCATCTATCTCTTAACACCATCCATATTGGATTTATATTTGCCATATATTTTTCAACTGTACTGTGATGTTTCATAAAAGTTCTGAACCCTTCTATTCTCATTGTTTCTACAGATTGTAAATTGAAAATAAACATTTTTGCTAAAAGTATTACTATATTATTGATCGATTGACTATGACTTTTCAGATCACCCAGTAGTGCTATATGCAGGGTTAGCTCCAGGTAAATATTGCAATCCTTCAGCCATTCCTGGACCTGAGTCCAAAATCAAGCTACAAATGGACAGTACCAAAACAAATGATCTAATGATTCTGTCTCTTCGCAGCAAAATCTGAAGAGCTGGGAAGATTGTATCCCCCATGTAAATAACATTTTGAATCCGACGTCGTTTTGCGTATCAGTTCATAAACACTATGCCATGGAATCGGTACGTCAAAAATCTCTTCCTAACTATTTTGCAATCTATATGGGACGGCTGTTAATCCTTTGGTCCTTAAATTAAACTGGTATACTTTTTTATTTATCACAATTTTCTTTAACCAATTATGTCCTTTAATGGAGGGCCGACAGACAAGTTCCTTACTTTTCCCCCTTCCACTTTCCTCTTCCATTTTTGTGGTAATGCAGCAATTATTTGGCTGTAATTTTGGGTAGAGCAGAAATGTCCATATGATTTTGTTAGCTGCATGTGCGACATAACTCCACCAGTCCTACCTATGATGTCATTTATGAAGATTATAATTTTTTTCAAAAAATACAGTTTTTTTAATCAATTAGTATATTTGATTTTAACCACAATATTTGTTGCATTATTTGTTCTGTCGTTTCTGGAGGATTAAATTGAAATTGCAACCAACTTTCTATGGCTTGTTTTAGAAATAGTGATATTTGGGAGATGATTTCCTTTTCAAATAACTGAAAGTGAGAGGTTGTAATCTGAATAAAGGGAAAAAGGCCATTCTTGAACATGGGGTGAGACAATCTTACTAATTTGCTAGAGAACCAGTTCAGGTTTAAGTATAACTTCCATATGACTTACGCTTTTAGTGGTAGGTCTAAAGTTTTAATATTTAATAATTTCTGTCCTCCGAATTCATATTCATTACATAAATAGGCCCGTTTAATTTTGTCTGGCTTACGTTCCAAATAAAAATGAATATTTTTTAGGTAAACTGGGATAATACTAAAGAGTTAATCAGGGTGATTTTTCCACAAATAGACAGGTTTTTACCTTTCCATGGTAGCAAGAACTTATATGTTTACATATCTTGCATTACCCATCTCATATGTACAGTATCTCACAAAAGTGAGTACACCCCTCACATTTTTGTAAATATTTCAGTATATCTTTTCATGTGACAACACTGACGAAATGACACTTTGCTACAATGTAAAGCAGTGAGTGTAGAGCTTGTACAGTGGGGAGAACAAGTATTTGATACACTGACGATTTTGCAGGTTTTCCTACTTACAAAGCATGTAGAGGTCTGTAATTTTTTATCATAGGTACACTTCAGCTGTGAGAGACAGAATCTAAAACAAAAATCCAGAAAATCACATTGTATGATTTTTAAGTGATTAATTTGCATTTTATTGCATGACATAAGTATTTGATACATCAGAAAAGCAGAACTTAATATTTGGTACAGAAACCTTTGTTTGCAATTACAGAGATCATACGTTTCCTGTAGGTCTTGACCAGGTTTGCACACACTGCAGCAGGGATTTTGGCCCACTCCTCCATACAGACCTTTTCCAGATCCTTCAGGTTTCGGGGCTGTCACTGGGCAATACGGACTTTCAGCTCCCTCCAAAGAATTTCTATTGGGTTCAGGTCTGGAGACTGGCTAGGCCACTCCAGGACCTTGAGATGCTTCTTACGGAGCCACTCCTTAGTTGCCCTGGCTGTGTGTTTCGGGTCGTTGTCATGCTGGAAGACCCAGCCACGACCCATCTTCAATGCTCTTACTGAGGGAAGGAGGTTGTTGGCCAAGATCTCGCGATACATGGCCCCATCCATCCTCCCCTCAATACGGTGCTGTCGTCCTGTCCCCTTTGCAGAAAAGCATCCCCAAAGAATGATGTTTCCACCTCCGTGATTCACGGTTGGGATGGTGTTCTTGGGGTTGTACTCATCCTTCTTCTTCCTCCAAACACGGCGAGTGGAGTTTAGACCAAAAAGCTCTACTTTTGTCTCATCAGACCACATGACCTTCTCCCATTCCTCCTCTGGATCATCCAGATGGTCATTGGCAAACTTCAGATGGGCCTGGACATGCGCTGGCTTGAGCAGGGGGACCTTGCGTGCGCTGCAGGATTTTAATCCATGATGGCGTAGTGTGTTACTAATGGTTTTCTTTGAGACTGTGGTCCCAGCTCTCTTCAGGTCATTGACCAGGTCCTGACGTGTAGTTCTGGGATGATCCCTTACCTTCCTCATGATCATTGATGCCCCGCGAGGTGAGATCTTGCATGGAGCCCCAGACCGAGGGTGATTGACCGTCATCTTGAACTTCTTCCATTTTCTAATAATTGCGCCAAAAGTTGTTGCCTTCTCACCAAGCTGCTTGCCTATTGTCCTGTAGCCCATCCCAGCCTTGTGCAGGTCTACAATTTTATCCCTGATGTCCTTACACAGCTCTGTGGTCTTGGCCATTGTGGAGAGGTTGGAGTCTGTTTGATTGAGTGTGTGGACAGATGTCTTTTATACAGGTAGTGAGTTCAAACAGGTGCAGTTAATACAGGTAATGAGTGGAGAACAGGAGGGCTTCTTAAAGAAAAACTAACAGGTCTGTGAGAGCCGGAATTCTTACTGGTTGGTAGGTGATCAAATACTTATGTCATGCAATAAAATGCAAATTAATTACTTAAAAATCATACAATGTGATTTTCTGGATTTTTGTTTTAGATTCCGTCTCTTACAGTTGAAGTGTACCTATGATAAAAATGACAGACCTCTACAAGCTTTGTAAGTAGGAAAACCTGCAAAATCGGCAGTGTATCAAATACTTGTTCTCCCCACTGTATAACAGTGTACATTTACTGTCCCCTCAAAATAACACAACACACAGCCATTACTGTCTAAACCGCTGGCAACAAAAGTGAGTACACCCCTAAGTGAAAATGTCAAAATTGGGCCCAAAGTGTCAATATTTTGTGTGGCCATCATCATTTTCCAGCACTGCCTTAACCCTCTTTTGCATGGAGTTCACCAGAGCTTCACAGGTTGCCACTGGAGTCCTCTTCCACTCCTCCATGATGACATCACAGAGCTGGTGGATGTTAGAGACCTTGCACTCCTCCACCTTCCGTTTGAGGATGCCCCACAGATGCTCAATAGGGTTTAGGTCTGGAGACATGCTTGGCCAGTCCATCACCTTTACCCTCAGCTTCTTTAGCAAGGCAGTGGTCGTCTTGGAGGTGTGTTTGGGGTCATTATCATGTTGGAATACTGCCCTGCGGCCCAGTCTCCGAAGGGAGGGGATCATGCTCTGCTTCAGTATGTCACAGTAAATGTTGGCATTCATGGTTCCCTCACACTTGTCTTTGTACTCCTCACCTGGTTGCCGCCACACACGCTTGACACCATCTGAACCAAATACGTTTATCTTGGTCTCATCAGACCCCAGGACATGGTTCCAGTAATCTATGTCCTTAGTCTGCTTGTCTTCAACAAACTGTTTGCAAGCTTTCTTGTGCATCATCTTTAGAAGAGGCTTCCTTCTGGGACGACAGCCATGCAGACCAATTTGATGCAGTGTGCGGCGTATGGTCAGGCTGACCCCCCACCCCTTCAACCTCTGCAGCAATGCTAGCATCACTCATACGTCTATTTCCCAAAGACAACCTCTGGATATGATGCTGAGCACGTGCACTCAACTTCTTTGGTCGACCATGACGAGGCCTGTTCTGAGTGGAACCGGTCCTGTTAAACCGCTCTATGGTCTTGGCCACCGTGCTGCAGCTCAGTTTCAGGGTCTTGGCAATCTTCTTATAGCCCAGGCCATCTTTATGTAGAGCAACAATTCTTTTTTTCAGATCCTCAGAGAGTTCTTTGCCATGAGGTGCCATGTTGAACTTCCAGTGACCAGTATGAGGGAGTGTGAGAGCGATGACACCAAATTTAACACACCTGTTCCCCATTCACACCTGAGACACTAACAAGTCACATGACACCGGGGAGGGAAAATGGCTAATTGGGCCCAATTTGGACATTTTCACTTAGGGGTGTACTCACTTTTGTTGCCAGTGGTTTAGACATTAATGGCTGTGTGTTGTGTTATTTTGAGGGGACAGCAAATTTACAATGTTATACAAGCTGTACACTCACTACTTTACATTGTAGCAAAGTGTCATTTCTTCAGTGTTGTCACATGAAAAGATATACTCAAATATTTACAAAAATACTGTATTCTATACTATCTATTGCATCTTAGACTATGCCACTCTGATAATGATAATGACATTGCTCATCCATATATTTATATATTCTTATTCCATTCCTTTACTTAGATTTGTGTGTATTAGGTTTTTGTTGTAGAACTGTTAGATATTACTTGCTAGATATTGCTGCAATGTCGGAACTAGAAGCACAAGCATTTCGCTACTCTCGCAAATAACATCTGCTAACCATGTGTATGTGACCAATAAATTAGATTAGATTAGATTTGATTTGAGAGAGAGCAGAAGGAGAAGGCTGATGCACTAGGCTCACAGAGTGTTCCCAAACAGCCCTAACGGCAGCCATCTTCAGTGGGATACAATAGCAAAGCCGTGATCTCTATACCAGGAAGGTGTGTTAAACCCCTTTGTTGAACCAGAGGAGTAGCTATCCTTATTTTTATTAACTCATAGCAGCTAGTTTTCTCCATGTTCTTTGATATGTGATAAAGTACCTTGTTAATGTTCCTCACTGTTTGGTCAGGTTGCGGTCAGACTCACTTTTGAGTGTCAGGACCATGCTTTTTGCTGATATCAGAGCCCACCCAGTATGTGTGTGTGGTTGAGAGCATGGTGTGTTTTTATTGTCACATACAACAGATAGGTGCAGTGAAATGTGTTGCTTTACATGGTCAGCCATAGTTGTACAGCACACCTGGAGTATATTAGGGTTAAGTGCCTTGCTCAAGGGCACATTTACAGATTTTTCACCTTGTCGGCTCAGGTATTCAAACTAGCGACCTTTTGTTTACTGGCCCAACGCTCTAACCGCTAGGTTACCTTTCGCCCTAGTGTGAGGTTGAGAATGTGTGGTCATGGTCAGGTTGTGGTCAGACTCACTCTTGACGGTCAGGACCATGCTCTTGCTGATGTCGGAGCCCACTCCGTTGGAGGCCTGACAGAGGTAGTAGCCCCGGTCCTCCTCCAGGACGTGACGAATCAGCAGGGAGCCATTCCCCATGATCTGGATCCGACCGGTCAGAGGCACTGGGTGGTACTGCTGGGGGTTTCCTATACCTACAGAGGGGGTGAGTGGATTTCACTGATGATTCCACTATGATTATCAAGATCATATGCCACTATATTATAGTGGTTCTCAGTTGGTAGACGCACTGACTGTTGTAAATCACTTTGGATAAACACGTCTGCTAAATGGTATAGGATGTCTGAATGATTTAGGCTGATTTCAAACATGGCTAGATATACAGCAATGGTAAATGCTATAATTCGACAGGTGAGGATGGGTACCTTTGGCGTGCTTCCACATGACTTTGGGAGGGGGGTATCCATCCACGGAGCAGTTGAGGACCCCCGCCTTGCCGTAGATCCCATCCTGGTTATTGGGCTGGACCACAAACTGAGGAGGCACTAAGGGGAGGGGAGGGAGGAGATTAAACTTGGAGCCTGACGGTGGGTCTGTCTGTCTGTCTGTCAACTGGTCCTGTCTCACCTGTGACAGTGAGCTGTCTCTCAGAGCTGACGGTGGCGGCGTCGTTGCTAGCGATGCATGTGTAGTTGCCGTTGTGTTTGAGCGACACCTTGCCGATCTGCAGTGAGCTCATGTACTCCTTGGTCTCGATGTTGACGCCGGACGAGGGCACAATCTCCTGGCCATCCTTACGCCAAGTGATATGGATGGGCATGTCGCCAGACGACACCACACAGGCGATGTACATGAGCTTCCCAATGGAGGTGGGGGGGAAGTCAAAGGGTTGGATCAGAGGGGGCACTGTGAGACAGAATACAGGAGGGAGAGAGAGATAGAATAAGATGAGGGTAGAGACAGAAAGGGAGGAAAGCAGATACATGCATATGAGAGAGCGAGAGAGAGAGAGCGAGAGAGAGAGAGAGAGAGAGAGAGAGAGAGAGAGAGAGAGAGAGAGAGAGAGAGAGAGAGAGAGAGAAAGAGAGAGAGAGGGAGAGTTCATGTTGAGTGATTCAGACTGGGTGGTGGGCTGTTTGGTAGTTTATGGTGAGTAACCTTCCCTGTGATCTCCAGTCAGTCTAATCCTGGAACCCAGCGTCTCCCCGGCTCCCCAGCCCTCTCCTCTCCTCTCCAGCCCATAATAGCTGCTCTAATTAGAGCCCAATCGGCAGGGGGAAGATTGGTGTTGCCATGGTGACCACAGTAGGAGTAGGGGGCAAGGAGTGTGTGTGTGTGTGTGTGTGTGTGTGTGTGTGTGTGGGGGGGGGGGGGGGGGTCTACGTAGAGCTGAGACATCTGGGGGATTTAATTTGGGCCTCGTTAAAATTAATCTAATTAAATCAGAGAAATGACGAGATGCACACAAACACACAAACACCAGATGACACACCTTTCAGTCTTCCTATGACAAGCACACATTCAACCTCATCAACACACACATTAAAACAGGCAACATACAAGCAATACAGTCTTGACCCTGTGCTCTGACACACACACACACACACATATATATATATATATATATATATATATATATATATATATATATCCACACAATAGCACTCTTGCTTTGTGTAATTGCTGAGTGGTTGAGAGGGTGCAGTAGCCCACTCTGGCCCTTAATCAGAGGTTATTAGAGGTAACGCGTGCACTCTCTCTCTTTCGCTCTCTCACTCTCTCTTTCTCCCAAACATTCATTCAAACACAAACTAACTCACTCACAAGCATACTCAAATACACACACACTCAGTGACGTACACCCAATCTCCCTTCTCTCAATACACAGCACAGCTTCCAGTAACACAGACAGCCACAAGCATACAGAGACACTTGGACTACAACTGAACACACAAATAAACTACGACCCCACCCCACTTCCTGTAGAGTAAGTGACCTCTGACCTTTGACTTGGACATAGACGGTCTGGCTGATGAAGATCTGTGGTTGGATGAGCACGCTGCAGAGGTACGCCCCCTCGTCCAAGACCTTCTGGACATCACTTAGCTTCAGAGTACCATTCTCATACACCACCTAAGATTAAGATAAAGATTAGGATTAAGATTCCCTGACCATACTAGCACTTCAATAGTTGACATAGGGGCTTGATTTATACAGTTCTGCATCCCAAATGGCACCCTATTCCTAATATAGTACACTACTTTTGGCCAGGGTCCATAGGGCGCTGGTCAAAAGCACTGTGAAGGGAATACAGTGCAGTTTGGAACACAGTAAACTTTGCATCTGAGATATGACTATTTCTTCAATGGGTTGTTCATGTAGCATGATGCAAAGGTGATTGTTGTCGTTAGTTGGGTTTTTCTTGTTGCTCTTGTTTGTGTACAAAATTGATAAAAATTTGAAGAATAAAATGCACCCACCTGACGATGGTTGTCAGGCAGCAGAAGCCCCTCCTTGTACCACTTGATTGAGTAGTAGGGATAACCAATCACACGGCAGTTTATAAAGGTGTTCCTTCCAGCCACCGCCGTGATGTTACGCATATCCCTGATCCTGGGAGAACCTGAGAGAGAAAGATAGAGAGAGAAAGAGAAAAAGAAAGAGAGAGAGAGAGAGAGAGAGAGAGAGAGAGAGAGAGAGAGAGAGAGAGAGAGAGAGAGAGAGGAGAGAGAGGAGAGCGAGAGAGAGAAGAGAGAGAGGAGAGCGAGAGAGAGAAGAGAGATAGGAGAGAGATATGGGGTAGTCAGAGGGTAGTGAAGAGAAGGAGGGGGGAAAGAGGGGAGGAAAGGAGGGAGGGAGGAAGGGAGGGAGGGTAGGGTGTATGGATGGATATGGGGTTAGAATGCCCTGTCCCATTTCGATCTAATCTGTGTATGTGTTTGTGTCTGTGTGTGTGTGCATGTGCATGCAACTGTGTGTGTGTCTATTTCCAGTGTTATGGTGAGTGTATGAATAAAACCTACATAATTATTGTAATGCATTTATGTTGCAATATCCTGACTATCTCAGTGCATCCTAGGTGATTTTAGCTTCTAGATTCATTACATTACAGTCTCCTCATATACGTATAGTACCAGTCAAAAGTTTGGACACACCTACTCATTCCAGGGTTTTTCTTTATGTTTACTATTTTCTACATTGTAGAATAATAGTGAAGACATCAAAACCATGAAATAACACATACTGTATGGAATCATGTAGTAACCAAAAAAGAATTTAACAAATCAAAACATATTTTAGATTTTAGATTCTTCAAAGTAGCCACCCTTTGCCTTGATGACAGCTTTGCACAATCTTAGCATTCTCTCAACCAGCTTCATGAGGTAGACACCTGTAATGCATTTCAATTAACAGGTGTGCCTTCTTAAAAGTTAATTTGTGGAATTTCTTTCCTTCTTAATGTGTTTGAGCCAATCAGTTGTGTTGTGAGAAGGTAGGGTTGGTATACAGAAGATAGCCCTATTTGGTTAAAGACCAAGTCCATATTATGGCAAGAACACCTCAAATAAGCAAAGAGAAACAACAGTCCATCAGTACTTTAAGACATGAAGTTCAGTCAATCTGGAAAATTTCTAGAACTTCGAAAGTTTCTTCAAGTGCAGTTGCAAAAACTATCAAGCGCTATGATGAAACTGGCTCTCATGAGGACTGCCACAGGAAAGGAAGACCCAGAGTTACCCCTGCTGCAGTTCATTAGAGTTACCAGCCTCAGAAATTGCGGCCCAAAATGAATGCTTCACAGAGTTCAAGTAACAGACACATCTCAACATCAACTGTTCAGAGGAGACTGTTTGAATCAGGCCTTCATGGTCGAATTGCTGCAAAGAAACCACTACTAAAGGACACCAATAATAAGAAGAGACTTGCTTGGGCCAAGAAACATGAGCAATGGACATTAGACCGGTGGAAATCTGTCCTTTGGTCAAATGTTTGGTTCCAACCGCTGTGTCTTTGTGAGACGCAGAGTAGGTGAACGGATGATCTCTGCATGTGTGGTTCCCACCATGAAGCATGGAGGAGGAGGTGTGATGGTGTGGGGGTGCTTTGCTGGTGACACTGTCTGTGATTTATTTAGAATTCAAGGCACACTTAACCAGCATGGCTACCACAGCATTCTGCAGTGATACGCCATCACTTCTGGTTTGCGCTTAGTGAGACTATCATTTATTTTTCAACAGGACAATGACCCAACACACCTCCAGGCTGTGTAAGGGCTATTTGACCAAGAAGGAAAGTGATGGAGTGCTGCATCAGATGACCTGGCCACATCACCCGACCTCAACCCAATTGAGATGGTTTGGGATGAGTTGGACCGCAGAGTGAAGGAAAAGCAGCCAACAAGTGCTCAGCATATGTGGGAACTCCTTCAAGACTGTTGGAAAAGCATTCCAGGTGAAGCTGGTTGAGAGAATGCCAATAGTGTGCAAAGCTGTCATCAAGGCAAAGGGTGGCTACTTTGAAGAATCTCAAATATAAAATATATTTTGATTTGTTGGTTACTACTTGATTCCATATATGTTATTTCATAGTTTTGATGTCATGACTATTATTCTACAATGTAGAAAATAGTAAAAATAAAGAAAAACCCTTGAATGAGTAGGTGTGTCCAACATTTTTACTGGTACTGTATGTGCTGGAAGCCTTTTTAAGCCTTGAATACACTACATGTTTGCATTTCCTGCTGAGCAGGAAAATTCTCAGCAACAAAAGAGTGATCAAATTAATATTGTACATCTGTATCAACACTGGCTGCGTCCCAAATGGCACCCTATAGACTCTGGTCAAAAGGGAATAGGGTGCCATTTGGGATGCATCCACAGTCAGTTTGAGGATGGCGGGTGGGGAGAATGAAAGAGGAAACACATGGCATGATGTGTATGTTACCGTGGGCAACAGGGCTGGAGGACCCAGAGAGGACCGATGGTGAGAGACAGACAGGTGGATGGTGACACAGAGAGGAGGGATGGTGAGAGACAGACAGGTGGATGGTGACACAGAGAGGTTGGATGGTGAGAGACAGACAGGTGGATGGTGACACAGAGAGGTTGGATGGTGAGAGACAGACAGGTGGATGGTGACACAGAGAGGAGGGATGGTGAGAGACAGACAGGTGGATGATGACACAGAGAGGAGGGATGGTGAGAGACAGACATGTGGATGGTGACACAGAGAGGAGGGATGGTGAGAGACAGACAGGTGGATGGTGACACAGAGAGGAGGGATGGTGAGAGACAGACAGGTGGATGGTGACACAGAGAGGTTGGATGGTGAGAGACAGACAGGTGGATGGTGACACAGAGAGGAGGGATGGTGAGAGACAGACAGGTGGATGGTGACACAGAGAGGAGGGATGGTGAGAGACAGACAGGTGGATGGTGACACAGAGAGGAGGGATGGTGAGAGACAGACAGGTGGATGGTGACACAGAGAGGTTGGATGGTGAGAGACAGACAGGTGGATGGTGACACAGAGAGGTTGGATGGTGAGAAACAGACAGGTGGATGGTGACACAGAGAGGAGGGATGTTGAGAGACAGACAGGTGGATGGTGACACAGAGAGGAGGGATGGTGAGAGACAGACAGGTGGATGGTGACACAGAGATGGAGGGATGACAGACTGGAGAGAAAGGGAGGTGTGATGCGTTCATCGGGAGAGTGTTGGGTCTCTCTCTCTCTCTCTCTCTCTCAGTGTGTGTTGGTCTTTGAAGTCACAGCTCTGACGAGTCAACCCCAGATGTATTATTCCCTAGCTCTGTCACACTGCTCCTCTCTCAGACACTGTCTCACACACACAAATTCAAATGTGTGTAAGTGTGTGTGTGTTTGTGTGTCTGTCTGAAAGTGCAGTTTGGTGTTTGCTATTGCAATTTGAGTGTATCATCTGTCAGTCAACATTGAGTGAGTTTCTGTGGAGTGTGTGTGTCTGTGTGTGTGTGTGTGGGGGGGGGGTACTTTTGTTTTAGTGTAAGTTACTGTTATTGAGTCTATCATCTGTCAGTGTGTATGTGAATCAGTATGTGTGCTAGCAGAGTGTGTGTTACTGCTGGGTTTGAGAGTCCCTGGCAACAACTCATTCTCACTCCAATGTAGCGTTCTGGCATGTCTCCTTAGAGCAGACACACATGTCATAACTGAGCCTCTTACTGAGAGAGATGGAGAGAGGGAGAGAGAGAAGGAAGTAATGGAGAGAGAGGATGGAGAGGTGGAGAGTGATACGGCTCTGGCCATCAGTGCCACTCCTCACTGTTGTTCCCGACGATCACCACGGTGACAGTGACATCACCAGGCCTGTCATCAGTGCTCCCCATCACCCCTCTGACACACGCTCAGACGAGACTTGGCTCTCCTCTCCTCTTCTCACTCTCTCCTCTCCTCTGTTCTCCCTCTGTCCCTCACCATCTGTCTCTACCTCTCCACTTCCTCCTCTCTGCGTACCTCTCTCTCTTTCTACATCTCTCTATCACCCCTTATCCTCCATCTACTCCCTCCATCTCACACTCTTTGTAACCCCCCTATCTTACTCTCTCTCTCTCTCTCTCTCTCTCTCTCTCTCTCTCTCTCTCTCTCTCTCTCTCTCTCTCTCTCTCTCTCTCTCTGTGTCTCTCTCTCTCTGTGTCGCTCTCTGTCTCTCTCTCTCTCTCTCTCGCTCTCTCTCTCTCTCTCTCTCTCTCTCTCTCTCTCTCTCTCTCTCTCTCTCTGTCAGACTGTGGCTGCCATGGACGTCCCTCTGTCTCTTTCTTTCTGGAGGAATACCCTGTTCACTCTGCTGTCTTTGACACTCAAACTGTGTGTCTGTGTGTGTGTAATAGAGAGAGTGTGAGAGAGTGAGTAGAGTAGAGACAGGGGAGGGATAGAGCGAGACAGTGACAGACAAACATATGGGCTGGAAGAACAAAGACTAATAGAAAACTGTTGAGAGTTGAAAAACAACAGATATTTGGAAATAACAAATTAAGGCATGGGGACAAACAAGTAGCACAGACACACACACACACACACACGCACGCACACACACACACGGCACACACACACACACACAGAGAGAAAGCGAGGGAGAAAAGGAATGGAGAGTAGGCGAGGAGAAGAGAGGAGTGGGAAGGAGGGGTAAAGGTAAGGTGGTTTGGGAGGGTGGGTATTAGAACCCTATGGCTGATATTGAAAAGTAGACAGGCACCTCTTACGTTTATGCGCGCTTGGTACTCGGCGCTACCGGCCGAGTTGCGTGCGGCGCAGCGATACACCCCTCCGTCGTGGATCTCCGGGCTGCTGACGTTGACATGGGACACGGTGGAGCCGTCCGACAGCGTGTATTGGCTGGCCCTCACCCGGGACGGGTCCCTGGCCACAGCCTCATCATCCAGAGTCCAGGTGATGGTGGGGGGAGGGGCGCCTTTGGCAGCGCACATGAGGGAAAAGGGTTCCCCTGGGACCACCACGCGCTCACTGAAGGAGGACACAATACGGGGTGTACCATCTGAGGAAGGGATGGAGAGGGGGGAGAGGTTAGAGGCTAGGTATTGGGTCATTTCCGATGCACGAACGCGTGCACACACACACACACACACACTCTCTCACACACACACACACACACAGCCTATCCCTCACACTTCTCACCCGATGAGGTCTGGTTCTTGCAGATGGCAAAACACTGATAGGCACAAACACACACACACAACCCCAACCCACCCCTTTAACCCACACACACACATTCCTTACCCTCCAGCAGTATGATGGAGAAGTCCTGTGCGGTCTGGCCCTTGCGGGTGGCGAAGCACTGGTAGGCTCCCGAATGTCTCTTCTGGGCAGCGGCGATGAACAGAGTCTCGTTGTGGGCCCCCTGGATGGAGAAGTGCTGGTCGAAGAGGACGGGTTCTGTGTTGCGGTACCAGGACACGGTGAAGTGGGGAGAACCCTGCACGGCACACGACAGGATCACTGTGCTGCTGATGCCCGTCTTCAGGTTCTTAGGAGATAGAGTCACTCTCAACGGCTCTTTGGAGAGGAGTACGGAGGGAGGGAAAGAGAGCGGGACGGAGGGAGGGAAAGAGAGCGGAACGGAGGGAAGGAGAGCGAGGGAGGGAGGGAGGGAGGGAGGGAGGGAGGGAGGGAGGGAGGGAGGGAGATTCCCATCACTCAAAGGATATTTCATAATTTCTTCATTCAGAGAGTTAAAAGTAAGAAATGCATGTACTGTACAATGTTCTGGTACAAATTGGCCGCCGTTTGTTCATCACCCAGTTGAATGCTACAGTACAGAGGAGGCTGGTGGGAGGAGCTATAGAAAGATGGGCTCATTGTTATGACTGGAATGAAATAAATGGAATAGTACCAAACACATCAAGCACATGGAAATAACGCATTGGACTACATTCTATTAATTCTACTCCAGCCATTACAATGAGCCCGTCCTCCTATCGCTCCTTCAACCAGCCTCCTCTGGTACAGTACATACTGGCAGTGGAGTCGGGGTACAGCACCGCTATGAAAGAGGCTTAGAGATGTGGTGGAAACTGCAACTACACTGCATGTAAATAAACTCTCCCATGACTGGACTATATTGCCCAAGGTAGCAAGAAGGAGAGGTGGGTAGAGATGCCCTCTGCAGAGAGGTAGAGAGAAGATCTCTTCAATTCACTTCTCTCAAAACGGTTCAAAATCACAGAGCTCGGGTGTGTGTGTGCACGGGGTCAACTTTTACTTGTCTGAGCATAATGTATATGTTCATTATGTGCAGGGGAGATGTTGTGTGTGTGTGAGAGAGAGATAGCGAGAGAAATAGAGAGAGAAGGAGAGAGAGAGAGAAAGAGAGAGAGAGATAGTGAGAGAAATAGAGCGAGAGCGAGAGAGAGAGAGAGAGAGAGAGAGAGAGAGAGAGAGAAATAGAGAGAGAGATAGTGAGAGAAATAGAGCGAGAGCGAGAGCGAGAGCGAGAGAGAGAGAGAGAAAGAGAGAGAGAGAGAGATAGTGAGAGAAATAGAGCGAGAGCGAGCGAGAGAGAGAGAGAGAGAGAGAGAGAGAGAGAGAGAGAGAGAGAGAGAGAGAGAGAGAGAGAGAGAGAGAGAGAGAGAAAGAGAGAGAGAGTTGGCGGTCTGTGAATATGAGACACGCAGAGAAACTGAGACAGAGAGACAGAGAGGGAGCGAAAATGTCAATGAGCAAATAAGGCAGCTGGTGTTATGTGCTGGGGACCGCTTTGTGTGTGTGTTTGTGCGTGTGTCTGTCTGTCTGTCTGTCTGTGTGTGTGTGTGCGCACTTGCATGCAAGTGTGTGTGTGTATGAGTGTCCCACCTCCCCTGCCCTGTCAGAGAGGGTTTGTGTGAGTCCACCATGATGTGCCCTACGGCCAAACGGACCAATGTCCATTACCCTCACCCCCCGTCCTCCCTCATCCTCACCACTCTCTCCCTCCTTCCCTCCCTCTCTCTTCTTAACATCACCATCCCATGTGTGTCTCTGTATAGTCTCCCTAGATCTCTCGTCCCCCAAACAATACCCCCTCCTCCTCCACTCTTCTCCTCCTCCCCTCTCCTCTCCTCTCCTCCCCTCTCCTCGGCCCCCAGTGACACACAGGGGAAGCTGCACCCCGGAACGACCAGTGTTCCCTCCTGTCACCATGGCCACTCTCGGCAGGGGTTCCGAGAGGACCGAAATGGAGCGGGCAGGAGGGGAGCGAGGCGTCCCAGGAGATCAGGATCAAACTCATCCCAGAGAGGGGCTGCGGCGAGGTGACAGGGGGCCAGGACACAGCCAACAGAGCTTAAACAATCCGCTCATCTCCTCCTCTCCTCCCTAGTAATCCCTCTCTCTCTCTCCTTGTGTAAACACCTCTGTCAGGAGAGGGTGATGAGGCGATCGGTCATGAGAGGTGACAGTGGTGGGAGGAATGCAAAGGCTGAATGTGCAACAATTGTCTATGGTTGAGAGAAGGTGGTGGCTCCATTCTATGTGTGAATGCGGTTGTGTTCAGTCACGGGACGGAGCTACAGAATGATG
Organism: Coregonus clupeaformis; assembly: GCF_020615455.1. NCBI lineage: Eukaryota > Metazoa > Chordata > Actinopteri > Salmoniformes > Salmonidae > Coregonus > Coregonus clupeaformis. The sequence continues at coordinate 42,701,557 of NC_059197.1, forward strand.
GTGTTGTTGTATTACAATCTGGTCCCAGATGGCCAGTACACAACATCATCATACAGAGCCAGTATAGTATATCTCTATGGCTCGGGGGTCAATAGCATCAAGGCTATACCAAAACTACACATGAATACTTCTGATACACCAACGTAGGCCAAGGCACGGAACTGACCAATGAAAAGTCAACCTCAACACATCACAATAACATGCCCACCAAATATCAAAAGTGATCTTAAAATGTCAACTGTTTTACAATGACTGTGATATGTACAGTGCCTAACTAACTTAAGATGAATGCACTAACTGTAAGTCGCTCTGGATAAGAACATCTGCTAAATTACTAAAAACGTCAACTGTAAATCTTAAATCAAGATGAGTTAATATTCTGAGTGACCTGTGCATTAGGCCACTATATGCATAGGGACAAATCTACAGTCCTTAGTTCCAAACAACAAACTGTTCCTGTAACTTGGGGTGAACTAACCCAGGAACAGTACAGGGACATGCTACTGACTTGTGACTCACCAATGACGTTGAGATGACCGGTCACCTCTTTAGAGCCGAAGCTGTTGGTGACCTCACAGATGTAGTTGCCGCTGTCGTCCAGACGCAGATCGCTGACCGTCAGGCCCGTGAGGCGACGCGTCCAGCGGGAGTCGGCGGGCAGCGGTCGTCCGTCCTTCAGCCAGCGGATGGTGGGGTTGGGGTAGCCCGAGGAGATGCAGGGCAGCTCCACATTACGTCCCACTTGGACCTCCCCGGACTGGAAACTGTCCAACACTGAGGGGGTGGACTCCGTAGGGTCTGGGGGAGAGGAGAGGGGTTAGAAATACTGATATTGATCATGCTGATATTGACTCCAAATACTGTACTGTGAAGACAAGGATAACAAGAACCTATGTACTGTAAGACAGTCTTGGCCCAACAGACATAGACACACACACTCTCTCTCTCTTACCCATAACAGAGAGCCTGGCTCCATTGCTCTGGCGAGTCTCTCCACTGTATTTGTGCTTGGTGATGCAGCGGTAGGTAGACAGGGCATCTTCCTTCTGGACCTCTGATATGTACAGGGCCCCGAACGACGTCAGGAAGAAACGGTTCCCTGTAGAGGAGAAGAGGAGGAGGAGAGGAAAACATCAGTCCATGTGTCCAAAACACCAACAATGTCATGTCAACCCAACACAAGCCAGTCCCTGATTGATCGATTGATTGGTTCATTGTTTGGCTGGCACAATTAAAGCCAACAGAAAAATCCCCCTTCAACATTGTAGACCCCCCCATACACACACACACACACACACACAGTCTTGTACAGCTAACCACACACACACACACACACACACACACAGGGGAGCTTTTAAGAGAGCAGCTATCAAATGCTGTCCATCTACTGATTTATGCTTTTAAAATACAGAGAGAGAGTACGTGAAGGTGAAAGAGAGAGAGAGAGAGATATACAGTCATGGCCAAAATTGTTGGCACCCCTGAAATTTTTCCAGAAAATGAAGTATTTCTCACAGAAAAGTATTGAAATTACACATGTTTTGCTATGCACATGTTTATTTCCTTTGTGTGTATTGGAATAACACAAAAAAAAACAGGAAAAAAGCAAATTTGACATAATTTCACACAAAACTAAAAAAATGGGCCGGACAAAGTTATTGGCACCCTTTCAAAATTGTGGATAAATAAGTTTGTTCCAAGCATGTGATGCTCCTTTAAACTCACCTGGGGCAAGTAACAGGTGTGGGCAATCTAAAAATCACACCTGAAAGCAGATAAAAAGGAGAGAAGTTGACTCAGTCTTTGCATTGTGTTTCTGTGTGTGCCACACTAAGCATGGAGAACAGAAAGAGGAAAAGAGAACTGTCTGAGGACTTGAGAACCAAAATTGTGGAAAAATATCAACAATCTCAAGGTTACAAGTCCATCTCCAGAGATCTAGATGTTCCTTTGTCCACAGTGCGCAACATGATCAAGAAGTTTGCAACCCATGGCACTGTAGCTAATCTCCCTGGACGTGGACGGAAGAGAAAAATTGATGAAAGGTTGCAACGCAGGATAGTCCGGATGGTGGATAAGCAGCCCCAAACAAGTTCCAAAGAAATTCAAGCTGTCCTGCAGGCTCAGGGTGCATCAGTGTCAGCGCGAACTATACGTCGAAATTTGAATGAAATGAAACGCTATGGCAGGAGACCCAGGAGGACCCCACTGCTGACACAGAGACATAAAAAAGCAAGACTACAGTTTGCCAAAATGTACATGAGTAAGCCAAATTCCTTCTGGGAGAACGTCTTATGGACAGATGAGACCAAGATAGAGCTTTTGGTAAAGCACATCGTTCTACTGTTTACCGAAAATGTAATGAAGCCTTCAAAGAAAAGAACACAGTACCTACAGTCAAATATGGTGGAGGTTCAAAGATGTTTTGGGGTTGTTTTGCTGCCTCTGGCACTGGGTGCCTTGACTGTGTGCAAGGCATCATGAAATCTGAGGATTACCAAAGGATTTTGGGTCGCAATGTAGGGCCCAGTGTCAGAAAGCTGGGTTTGCGTCCGAGATCATGGGTCTTCCAGCAGGACAATGACCCCAAACATACTTCAAAAAGCACCCAGAAATGGATGGCAACAAAGCGCTGGAGAGTTCTGAAGTGGCCAGCAATGAGTCCAGATCTTAATCCCATTGAACACCTGTGGAGAGATCTTAAAATTGCTGTTGGGAAAAGGCACCCATCCAATATGAGAGACCTGGAGCAGTTTGCAAAAGAAGAGTGGTCCAAAATTCCGGGTGAGAGGTGTAAGAAGCTTATTGATGGTTATAGGAAGCGACTGATTTCAGTTATTTTTTCCAAAGGGTGTGCAACTAAATATTAAGTTAAGGGTGCCAATCATTTTGTCCGGCCCATTTTTTGAGTTTTGTGTGAAATTATGTCAAATTTGCTTTTTTCCTGTTTTTTTGTGTTATTCCAATACACACAAAGGAAATAAACATGTGCATAGCAAAACATGTGTAATTTCAATACTTTTCTGTGAGAAATACTTCATTTTCTGGAAAAATTTCAGGGGTGCCAACAATTTTGGCCATGACTGTATATAGAGAGAGAGAGAGAGAGAGAGAGAGAGAGAGAGAGAGAGAGAGAGAGAGAGAGAGAGAGAGAGAGAGAGAGAGAGAGAGAGAGAGAGAGAGAGAGAGAGAGAGAGAGAGAGAGAGAGAGAGAGAGAGAGAGAGAGAGAGAGAGAGAGAGAGAGAGAGAGAGAGAGAGTTAAGATTTCAGGGGTTATGTTATTATAACAGTATATTAGTGTCATGTTCATTTCACATAAGTGAGTGCTTAGCCTGCCCCTGATTTATCCTCATGTCGATAAGGTCCAGATACAACATGAAGCCCACAGACACACAGAGTGGATTTCAGTGTTCAGCCCTTTTACACTCTTCTGTTAACGTATCTGTCTGTTCTCCACTGGCTCATTCTGAGACAGGCTGTATTATTCCACTGTCTGTGAGTTTTAGGGATTGTTATATAAGTGCTATGTGTGTGTGTGTGTGTGTGCGTGCGTGTGTGTGTGTGTGTGTGTGTGTGTATGCATGCGTGTGTGTTTTAGAGTGTACTGTATCAAGGGGAGTGTTTTTCAGATTGGTTCTTGTTTGTTAACCACAGTGTTCGCAAGGGCTATGGGAATGTATACATCTAGTATATGCAAGAGAAAGTAGGAGGGACATGTTTATTTGAGTGTATACTACACACTAGCTGTGTATTGGTAAGCATCCTATAGTATTGGTCAGCATTCTATAGAATTGGTCAGCATCCTATAGTATTGGTCAGCATCCTATACTATTGGTCAGTGTCCTATAGTATTGGTCAGCATCCTATACTATTGGTCAGCATCCTATAGTATTGGTCAGCATCCTATAGTATTAGTCAGCATCATACAGTATTGGTCAGCATCCTATAGTATTGGTCAGCATGCTATAGTATTGGTCAGCATCCTATAGTATTGGTCAGCATCCTATAGTATTGGTCAGCATCCTATAGTATTGGTCAGAATCCTATAGTATTGGTCAGCATGCTATAGTATTGGTCAGCATCCTATAGTATTGGTCAGCATCCTATAGTATCGGTCAGCATCCTATAGTATTGGTCAGCATCCTATAGTGTTGGTCAGCATCCTATAGTATTGGTCAGCATCCTATAGTATTGGTCAGCATCCTATAGTGTTGGTCAGCATCCTATAATATTGGTCAGCATCTGGCCAGGCACAGCAACCTTAATAGATGCAACGACATGAGGTTTATGTCTGTTATTTTGACTAGTATACTTGTCTTCATTTTTGGTGTCTGTGAGTTTATAAAGGAGTGTGTGTGTGTGTGTGTGTGTGAGAGAGAGTATCAATGAATATACGCGTGTGTGTGTGTGTGTGTGTGTGTGTATGTGTGTGTGTGTTGGCAGCGGCGGTGTGAGGGATGGCGATCGATGCACTTTATGGCTTCACAGCTCCATCCAAAGGAGATTTATTAAAGCAGAGACGACAGGGCTGGCTCCCCGCCACACACGCACACACACACGCACACACACACACACACGCACGCACGCACACACGCACGCACGCACGCACACACACACACTCAATCACTCTAACAAGACTCAGACGACACTGCAACGGGATCGCCTGTTCCTTCCTGCCTTCAAAACTGACAACAACCTCATATCAACATTCACACAACATTCAACTATCTCATAGACGCTGGCTTATATGTTCCAGTCATACACACACACTGTCTACCGTTTTCTACTATGAGTGTTCATTAAAAATGGTTTAATATATATTCACCTGTGTGTGTCCGTTAGCACTACAACAGAGATGTTTGTGTGTGTGTGTGTGTGTGTGTGTGTGTGGCTAACTGTTGTCGTTCTGAGTGCTAGGCCGTGTAGGCTGTAATTGCGGTCCTTTTGTTCCAACCTGGGTATTACAGTTTTTCTCCATTGGTTTGGCTCATTTCTTGAAACAGAAATTACATTCTCAAAACTCTAAGATCATTTGGCAAAACAGTCTTACAGTTCAGCACAACACTATAGCTCACTTGCAAAAGCTCATATCTCTCCTAAAACTGTTCACTCATGCTTCAAAACTAAATTCCTTTCCCATATAAGGAGTCAGTGCCACGAAAATGGCAAAGATCCTTCTCAATTGCTTTGGCTCATTTCTTGAAACAGACCGGACGTTCTCAACACTCTTGGTGCTTTAGCCAAAATAACGTGGATGGTTCGGCACAACACCATGGTTCACCTGCAAAAGCTCATACCTCTCCCAAAACAGTTCACGCATGTGTCAAAACTAAATTTCCTTCTCATTTAAACAGTCAGTGCCCCCAAAATGCTTCGTCCCTTTGGCATTGTGTAAGCACTGCAAGTCAAAATGTTTAGATGTTTTGTCACTATGGCAGAGGACCATTGAAATATCCCTCATGTCCACCTTTCAGTCTTAGCCCAGTCCTTCATTGACAATGGTTACTGTACTGTTTTTTGTCTAGCTAACAGAATACAATTGTGTATAAAACTGAAAAAAATAAATAGGATTTTAGGGTAAGAGTAGCCTCCAAGGTTTGACATCACACATTGCACTCATACTGCCAAGGAAATTGTAACCATTATCATTCACACACATAAAGTAACTTCCATACATCAGAGTAAAAAGAAAATGTATACAGCATAATATACTGTAATATAAACACACAAACAAAAAACAATGAAAATTATATGCAGCCTACAGTGCTGTAAATAAAGCTGGAGTTTCACAACTAACAGTTCTTCACTGGTCGCTGTCCTCACCCTCCTGGCCATCCACACGCTGCTGTCTGTCTGGCCACAGATTCTCGTCCACATCACAGCGTATATTCTCCCTTGCGATGCAACGAGGGGAAGAAACGGCGTGCATGTCGCAACCATCCCCTACACTGATCTCCTGTAATATCCTCACACGCAGCGTCCATTGCATGGAGCAGGGACCTCTGATCTTGAGCCCGATGCTCATACACTCTCCACCTCCAAGCGGAGAAATACTCCTCAATAGGATTGAGGAAAGGAGAGTAAGGTGGTAGGAACACCATGACCATCCTTGGATGAGTAGTGAACCAGGCCCTGATGAGCGGGCCACGGTGGAAATTCACATTGTCCCATACAATGACATATTGTGGTAGGTGAGGGCCCCTACGAGACCGCTCTCATTTTCAGGGATCAAATCAACATGAAGGCGGTCCAAGAAGATGAGGAGCTTCTGTGTATTGTATGGGCCAAGACTGGGGATGTGAGTGGCCACACCATTCTCCGATATGGCAGCACACATAGTTATATTGCCCCCTCGCTGGCCTGGGACATCCACCATGGCCCGGTGGCCAATAATATTACGGCCACGTCTTCGGCCCTTGGCCAGGTTGAAGCCAGCTTCATCCACAAACACGAGGATGTGATGGGTCTCGTTTCCTTCCAATGCCATTATTCTCTACAATAGCGTAAAAAAAGAAAACATCAAATCAGTCATACAGAAGAGTCATACACTACAGTTACAGACAATTACATAGGAATGTTCTATGTTCTCCACAAGTTCAATATACTACTGGCCACTACTCCAGTGGTTCCAAACCTGGGGTACATGTACCCCTATGCAGAGGTACTACAGGGGGTATTTGACAGAAAGGGGAGGGGGGAAATCATCAATGACTAGACTTACTGAAATGTTACAGTAAAACCCACAGTATTAGATAGATTTACATGGGAGGCACTAATTGCAGCTCTTTGACCCCTTTTCTTATTGTATGTTATATTCTTCAAAATAAGGATTATAATGATAATTGCATCATACAGTAAGCTGCAGTTTTTAGGCGAAATGTTGAAGTCAGATAAATCAAATACTTCCATACCTGGATTACCTGGATACACAAATCAGGTAAAGTGGGTACTGAAGCCAAAAAAGTTTGGGAACCACTGCTTAATTGTAAAAATGTTATAATGATGGACAACCAGTAACTGACTTACATGTACATACTGGTACCGCAGCTCTTTCACTCTATCAGGGTTCCTCTCAAATGGTACCCTGTAAATTTGCTTCATTGTCATCTGATGCTTCTTCAATATCCGGTCTATTGTGGAGATGCTTATAGAGTTGACATTTTGGAATATGGCATTGTCTTGTAGGATTGCAGCGCGGATCTGTCTCAATGTGATGGCATTATTTGCCATCACCATGTTACAGATCTCTTGTTCTTGTTGTTCATTGAGAAGTTTTCCTCTGCCACCTGTGCAAGGTTGTCGTCCAATCCTAGATATAGAAGTCAAAGGACAACACTCCATTCGTAATGTATACCTTATGTATTCCTTACAGAATGAGTTACCTACGTAATTGTATTGTTGTTTTACTTACAGTAACTTTACCACAATTCTAATGCATCACTGCACAGTGACTGGAATACTACTGTAAACTGTATCATCAATACTGTAGAAAATAAACTATTCCATAGTTTATTTTCTCCAATGTTTTTCTTGTCATTTTTAGTATCATAACATCCCATTGAGGTAAGATATTACTGTAGGCCTATCACACACACACACTAAATGAATAGGTAAATATGTAAATAAATATATTTCTTGCTCTATGCACAGTGTCCTGTCCTATACAACATATAATTCCATCATTGACTGACTACATACCTGTTTTCCCTGCGAAAGGTTTGGATGATGGAGGAGACTGTTGAGCGAGGCACATTAGGCTGCACTCGGCGACCTGCCTCCGCCATTGTGAGGCCATGGTTGATGACATGGTCTATAATTGTGGCCCGAATTTCATCCGGGACAGCATGGTGTCTTCGTGCTCCTCGGCCTCTTCCCCCTATTCCACCACCACGCACCCTTACTCCTCCTCCTCCTCTTCTTCTTCTTCCTCTTCCTCGAGCAGGCAGTTGCCCTTGTTCATTTACTTGGCCAGGTGCCTCCATGTTCAGAAATTGTACTGGTCCTGCATGGTCAAGCTCTTTACATACATGTTTGGCAGCATTCACAGTCATGGACAGCACCTGTCAGGTAACTAAACATACTGTTTGATTGGTCATCTGAGATGTGTGAAACTCCTCCTTCGTTAGTCAAGTTCTAGTTTCACCTGACTGTCAATTGCTGTAATAAATTTATCAAATGTTCCAAGGGATTCATATATGGTATTCATGGTATTATGTTCTTGACTAATTTTGACAATTGAACAGACTATTGTGCATATGATGACTTATACAATGAAATGACGCTGACACGTTTTGGAGTGAACAACCATTAGACTGAGAATCAACAATCAGTTTAGATCAACAAGATCTATTCACTTGGAAATTGTGCTAAATGTAGGCTACCTGTACTTAATCATTTGCAAAGATGTACTGAGACATTGAGACATGTACTTAGACATTTGCAATTTGATGAAATGAATGAGAAATTCAATTCTGTTGTGAACAATTGCCAAGTGGTTTGGAGGTTTGTCCATGTAGTTTTGAGAATGTAATTTCTGTTTCAAGAAATGAGCCAAACCAATGGAGAAAAACTGTAAGTCATACAGGATAATGTGCACTTGGTGAGTTGAACCCCCTACAACACCCTCACCACCCTGTCACAACACACTGACACAGACAGGAAGTGTATCTGAAATGGAACCCTATTCCCTATATAGTGCCCTACTTTTGACTAAGGACCTATGGGATCTGATCAAAAGTAGTGCACTATATAGTGAATAGGGTGCCATTCCAGCCGCAGCCAGGGAGAGAAAGAGCACATTACAGAATAGACGGGGAAAGAGGGCAGAAAGGAGAGAGGATAGAGAAGGACGTGAGAGAAGGATGGGGTGAGGGGAGGGGCATGGATTGAGAAAGAGTGAAGAGGAGGAGGGAGTGAGAGGAAAGTGAAAGGATGCACAGAAAGGGGGAAAGGCTAAGAGGAGGGGAGTGGACAAGGCATTCTCTTAAATCTAATTGATGAGCAGGGGACTGTTTCTCCCCCTCCTCCCTCCTCCCTCCTCCCTCCTCCCTCTCCCCCAGACAGTATATTATGGCACCATCAGTAGTGGAGTGTTCCTACTGATGATGGCTGAGGCCTCCACTGACAGAGAATCCTTTAGAGGTTACTTTGGATCTCTCTGTCTCTTCACTACCCCCTCACTCCCTCTCTTCACCTACCTCCCTGCTATCACTCTCTCTCTCTCTCTCTCTCTATTCTCCCGCTGTCTCTCCATCCGTCTGTTTCTCTACCTACCTCCCTGCTACCGCTCACTCTCTTTCTCTCTTCTCCCTCTGTACGTCCCTATATTCCTCAGCTTATTCAGTGTGGTTAGTACCCACAGTGGCAGATGGAGTGAAATATTCATCACTAAATCACTATTTTCACTCTTCCCTCCTCTCTCTCTCTATCTCTCAAAAAAAAAAATTCTCAAATTCAAACAGCTTTATTGGCATGGAAAGTGTTACAACAGACATTGCCAAAGCAAACATATAGACACATATCAAATCAATGATGATGCAGAGAGATAATAATAGGACAAATAATAATGCTCAATGATTAGTAACAATTAACAAGACACTACTGCAAGAAATGAATGAGGACAATACTGAGCTAGTGAGAAAGACACAGGTAGCAATGTTACTGCTCTGGTTGGTCGCTCTCTCTCTCTGTGTCTCTCTCTCTCTCTCTCTCTCTCTCTCTCTCTGTGTATCTCTCTCTCTCTCTCTCTCTCTCTCTCTCTCTCTCTCTCTCTCTCAAATTCAGATTTATTGGCATGAAATACAATTTGTAGATATTGCCAAAGCACTATAGTGATACAGCATTTCAGTGAATACAGTACAATGCAAGTAGGATAATGAAATATAGTTCATTTCAGTGGTAATAATAATAGTACATATAATGATGTATACAGGTACAACAGTACTGCTGTTGTAGTAGAAAGAAAGAATGGTTAATAAATAAACAACGAAATGTACGTTATGTAAGTTATATACAATGTACTGTAAATACTTCAGATAATGAATGGTCTAGGGATGTCCCTCAGGCTACGGCAATCATATACATATCTGGCAGTAATATTTGCGGTTCCTCCCTCACCGAGAATAATTCCCAGCTGTATGTCATTAGTAAATGCACAGAAGTTAGGAATTGACTTGAAATATTTTCTTTTTTTTAATTTTCTTTTTTTAATTTCACCTTTATTTAACCAGGTAAACCAGTTGAGAACAAGTTCTCATTTACAACTGCGACCTGGCCAAGATAAAGCAAAGCAGTGCGATAAAAACAACAACACAGAGTTACATATGGGGTAAAACAAAACAAAGTCAAAAATACAACAGAAATACATATATATACAGTGTGTGCAAATGTAGCAAGTTATGGAGGTAAGGCAATAAATAGGCTATAGTGCAAAATAATTACAATTAGTATTAACACTGGAATGATAGATGTGCAAGAGATGATGTGCAAATAGAGATACTGGGGTAAAAATGAGCAAAATAAATAACAATATAGGGATGAGGTAGTTGGGCGGGCTAATTTCAGATGGGCTGTGTACAGGTGCAGTGATCGGTAAGGTGCTCTGACAACTGATGCTTAAAGTTAGTGAGGGAGATAAGTGTCTCCAGCTTCAGAGATTTTTGCAATTTGTTCCAGTCATTGGCAGCAGAGAACTGGAAGGAATGGCGGCCAAAGGAGGTGTTGGCTTTGGGGATGACCAGTGAGATATACCTGCTGGAGCGCAGACTACGGGTGGGTGTTGCTATGGTGACCAATGAGCTAAGATAAGGCGGGGATTTGCCTAGCAGTGATTTATAGATGGCCTGGAGCCAGTGGGTTTGGCGACGAATATGTAGTGAGGACCAGCCAACAAGAGCGTACAGGTCACAGTGGTGGGTAGTATATGGATCTTATATGGATCTTATTTGGGAGTATTTCTCACAGTAGAGGAAAAAGTGGATCTCCCTTTTTCTAGGGGCATTTGCTATTTATCCGGTTATTCCCTCTTTTACTTTATGTGAAATCAGAGAGAAAGAGTGACACACCTGTCGTTAGGAAGACTGTCTTGGCCCAGATGGAGAGAGTCAGCGGAGGAGAGAAAGGGCTGACCCCACAGGGAGGAGGGCAGATGGAGATTGATGGAAGGAGAGAGAGATTGAGAAAGAGGGATTGGGCCCACAGGCATATGCATCACACATGTGCACAAACAATTCACTCCTTTCCTCGCATGCAAGCCTTTCCTTTTGGGAGAGAAGATCAATTCTTGTCTAGTCTGTCTCTGCCTCCAGGAGTTTGTGTGCCTGTGTGTGTCTCTCGCTCTGTGTGTGTGTATGTGTGAGTTTTGTGTGCATGTGTGTGTGCATAGTGGTCTACCCCACTATCGAATAACCTAAAAATCCACCTCTGCCCCACATCTCCCTCATTCTGTCTCTCCTTCCTTTCCTTTCCTTTCCTCTCCTCCATCCTTCTCTTTCAGGAGGACCGGTAAGTAATGGAGTGTGTTCGGCTGCTCAGCCTGGGGCAGGGTGTTAAGCCGAGTACAGAATAAAGCTGCTGTTGAATGCGTGTGTGTAGGCCCAAACTTCTACGCGAAAGGGTCACAAACTGCACACACAGACACGCGCGCACACATCTTTTTTTCCCCCTAAGCGTTTCTGTTTCTCCATACGTTTTGAATGTGTAAGGAAACCCCATCATCTTTGAGACATGGCTGTGAGAGGGCAGGGAAAAGATGAAGCAAGACAAGGCATGGCTAAAAATAACATCATATACTGTGTATGGTTGCCATTTTCAACAAATCATCTCCAAGTAACAGAGGGGGACGAAAAGTGAACAAACTAAACAACAACAGCAACAGAAGAAAAGCATATGTTAACGCAAGAGTGTCCACTACCAGAGGGGTTTAGTCGAAGGGAGGGGGGGTTGTAACAACAGATCAACAACAACAACAACAACAACAACAACAACAACAAGAACAACAGAAAGAGGTAAAAAAAAAAGACACTGAGGAAGAGAAACGAAGTGAGACGATTGGTAGACTGTGAAAAATAGATGAAGGGACAGATAAAGATACATTGAGAGAGAGGAAATTGCGTATTGGTTTGGCAGGAAGGGAGGGTTTTCTTCTTGGATCACATGCAAATTATTCTGCCGCTGTCGCCGCAATGCTAACTAGGAGTGTTCCAAACTGTTGGGTCATTACTTATTAATGCTCTGTGCCCTTCCTCCTCCCTTCCTCTCTCTCTTCCTCTCTCTCTTCCTCTCTTTCTCTCTCTCTACCGTCTTGCTCCCGTCTTTCCTTCTCTTTCGCCAGTCTATGTCTTTCGCTCTCTCGCTGGCTGTTGCTAGGGCCTGTGCACTCACGTGACGACGGCTGGGTAAGGGGCACTGCAGTGGCACACAGTGACGCGAGCAGAGCGTGTGTGCGTGCGTGTGCATGTGTGTGTGAGTGTGTGTGTCTGTGTGTGTGTTTGAGGAGGGCCCCTTCGTTAACGGATGAACATAATCTGCATTTTAGGTGGTGTTAAACGTGTGAAGGTAGAATAAACAAAGAATGAGAGAGAGAGCGAAAGAGAGATTGTTCTGGGATCGACACAGAGGACTGGGCTGGCCATGGACTACCTATCACACAGATAAACACCAGCTAGCTAGGAGACACAACTACAATGAACCTATCTCTGTCCTCAACCCTGTCACCATACACACCACAGCACAAACTGACTGGAACCTCAAACACCACCAACTCCAAGTCCCCTCCCCATCTAACACACCAGAGGCATCATCACATGAGCTTTCACACAAACCATCAGGCTGCTAACAGAGCGGGAGACGGATCAGCATTACCAATGACACAGTGACATTGCATACACACACTCAACATAGAATCCAACATTCTTAGGCAAAGAATGAGCCCAACTGTATTCGTTCACCATTGGCTAATATATCGAAGGCTATTGGAACACACTTGTCCTGTGTGTGTCTCTCTCTCTCTCTCTCTCCCTCTCTTTCATTATTTCTCTCCCTCTCTCTCTCTGTCTCTCTGTCTCTCTCTCTCTCTCTCTCTCTCTCTCTCTCTCTCTCTCTCTCTCTCTCCCTCTCTCTCAGTCTCTCTCTGTCTCTCTCTCTGTGTGTGTCTCTCTCTGTCTCTCTCTCTGTCTCTCTCTCTGTGTGTGTCTCTCTCTCTCTGTCTCTCTCTGTGTGTCTCTCTCTCTCTCTCTCCCTCAGTCTCTCTCTGTCTCTCTCTCTCTGTGTGTGTCTCTCTCTGTCTCTCTCTCCGTTTCTCTCTGTGTGTGTGTCTCTCTCTCTCTGTCTCTCTCTCTGTGTGTATCTCTCTGTCTCTCTCTGTCTCTCACTCTCTGTGTGTGTCTCTCTCTGTCTCTCTCTCTCTCTGTCTCTCTGTGTCTCTCTGTCTCTCTCTCTCTCTGTCTCTCTCTCTCTCTCTCTCTCTCTCTCTCTCTCTCTCTCTCTCTCTCTCTCTCTCTCTCTCTCTCTCTCTCTCTCTCTCCCTCTCTCTCAGTCTCTCTCTGTCTCTCTCTCTGTGTGTGTCTCTCTCTGTCTCTCTCTCTGTCTCTCTCTGTGTGTGTGTCTCTCTCTCTCTGTCTCTCTCTGTGTGTCTCTCTCTGTCTCTCTCTGTCTCTCACTCTCTGTGTGTGTCTCTCTCTGTCTCTCTCTCACTCTGTCTCTCTGTGTGTGTCTGTCTCTCTGTCTGTCTCTCTGTGTCTCTCTGTATCTCTCTCTCTCTCTCTCTACTCTCTCTCTCTCTCTCTCTCTCTCTCTCTCTCTCTCTCTCTCTCTCTCTCTCTCTCTCTCTCTCTCTCTCTGTGTCCTCTGTGAGAGAGTGTTTGAGGAAGATGAGTGGAGACTGGAGTGTGTGTGTCCATCAAAGATATCCCTTCTTTATTATTCGATTCTATGATTAAAACCACTCATCCTAGTTTTACCTTTCACAGTCATCCTTCTATCCTTCTGCTCTTTCATCGCCCCAGTCTATTCTTCTCTGCTTTCCTCCTCTCTCGTCTTTCCCTGTGCCCCCGATCCTGTCCCCCTCTGTCTCCAGATCATCACAATGTTCTTTTCAAATTCAAATCTTCTGTTTTGGAATTCTCCTCCATGCTCATCTCTCTCTCTCTCTCTCTCTCTCTCTCTCTCTCTCTCTCTCTCTCTCTCTCTCTCTCTCTCTCTCTCTCTCTCTCTCTCTCTCTCTCTCTCTCTCTCTCTCTGTCTCTTCCACTGTGCCTCAGTCTTTCCTTCTTGCTGGTTGTCTCTTTCTTGTTGACATCCCCTCCCCCCCATCTCCCTCCCTCCCTCCCTCCCTCCCTCCCTCCCTCGCTCTCTCTTGATCCATTTATCCAGTATAAGTTGTCCCACATTCTGCAGAGGCAATATAAGCTCTCACAGTCTCACGTTAAAATTAGATGTTCATCCATGTTTCTCAAACGTCAAATTTCTAAGTTGTTCCAAACGTCAAAGTGTTTAAGGTTAAGTCTAGGCATTAAGGTTTGGGATAGGCTTAAAACCAAGACCTGGCTGCTCTCCTATACCTGCTATATTAACAGCACCAGTACAATGGCACATTAATGGAAATTAATAGAGCTTTAGTTTGATTCCCAGAGTGTGGAATCAATACTGCTCTCTCCCTCCCTAACCCTTCTCCCTCCCTAACCCTCCTCCATCCTTAACCCTCCTACCTCCCTAACCCTCCTCCCACCCTAACTCTCCTCCCTCCCTAACTCTCCTACCTCCCTAACTCTCCTCCCTCCCTAACCCTCCTCCCACCCTAACTCTCCTCCCTCCCCTCTTCTCTCTTCTATCTGTCATCATCTTTTTCTTTTCTCCTCTGGTCTATTGGCTGAGAAGAATTAAGCATGTGTCTGACAATGGGAAATCGACACCTTTCTGACAATAGTCTCTACAGTATCTCTGTGAGTATGTGTCAAGGTCTCTCTCTGTCCTTGCTCTCTCTCTTTGTCTCTTGTTCCCTATCTATTCTATTCTATTGAAATTCAAAGTAGTCTTTCTTTAATAGCTTGGTGGAGTGCTATTGAAATGGGAGCAGTATTAGACAGAGAACCAGGGATGATGTGGAGCTCTCTGACTCAATGGGGAAACAAAATGATTGAAGGTAAAAGCGCTCACTGTTGCCCCTAGTGGCTGGTTTCCACATCATCTCCCGACGTCCTCAGACATGGATGGATGTCTAATGCTGACTTGTATCATGGGTGACCTGGCTGGTCAACACAACAACAAGATGGAGGGAGAGGAGAGGAAGAGAGAATGAGGCCAGAGAGAGAGAGAGAGAGAGAGAGAGAGAGAGAGAGAGAGAGAGAGAGAGAGAGAGAGAGAGAGAGAGAGAGAGAGAGAGAGAGAGAGAGAGAGAAAGAAGAGCTAGCTAATTTATTTTATAATCACCACAGGCCCATTACATCTGATTTGGAGTAGGCACTGGGAAGAACCACTAAAAGCTATTTCATTTGAGCTCCCCAGCAACCCAAACCACCTCCCTGCGTCTCCAACAAACACACTACACACACACACACACACATAAACACACACACACATGCACATTTATACCCTAACCCCTCCCACACACACGACTACTAGACCACAGATATATTCATGCATGTTTATAAATGAATGCATAGACATTCATTTGTACAAACACGCAGTCATATACACATACAACACACACACACACATCACGCACATTACTTGCCCAGCTGATTCGATTTAGGTCAAACATGTAATTAACCCTCCTCCCACCCTAACTCTCCTCCCTCCCCTCTTCTCTCTTCTATCTGTCATCATCTTTTTCTTTTCTCCTCTGGTCTATTGGCTGAGAAGAATTAAGCATGTGTCTGACAATGGGAAATCTACACCTTTCTGACAATAGCCTCTACAGTATCTCTGTGAGTATGTGTCAGGGTCTCTCTCTGTCCTTGCTCTCTCTCTTTCTCTCTTGTTTTTCTATCTATGCTATTCTAATGAAATTCAAAGTAGTCTTTCTTTATTAGCTTGGTGGAGTGCTATTGAAATGGGAGCAGTATTAGAAAGAGAACCAGGGATGATGTGGAACTCTCTGACTTAATGGGGAAACAAAAGAATGTGTCAGAATTGGAAAGGGGGATACCTAGTTAGTTATACAGCTGAATACATTCAACTGAAATGTGTCTTCCGCATTTAACCCAACCCCTCTGAATCAGAGAGGTGCGGGGGGCTGCCTTAATTGACATCCCACGTCATCGGCGCCCAGGGAACAGTGGGTTAACTGCTTTGCTCAGGGGCAGAATAACAGATTTTTACCTTGTCAGTTCGGGGATTCGATACAGCAACCTTTCGGTTACTGGCCCAACTTTCCTACTCGACAGGCTACATGTCGAGAGATGGTTGATACTGCGTTTAAACAACGTTGCATGGATACTGACAATAATTTTCCTCTATCCCTCTCTAACATTCGAACAGTCTTCTGGTCCTTCTTGACATCATTTAGTAAAGGTTCGTAAGTATAGGGATATGTGAAGGTTAAGGTACAGAGATACTCACTCGGATGTTCATTCCTTCACAATAAAATCTGCTTCTATCTGTCTGTTCATTCTCCATCCCCACCCCTTGACCTTCTCATCCACCTCTCCTCCTCTCTGTGTCTCCATTCATCCATCCATCCATTCATCTCTCTCTCTCTCTCTCTCTCTCTCTCTCTCTCTCTCTCTCTCTCTCTCTCTCTCGCTCTCTTTCTTTCTCTCGCTCTCTCTCTTTCTCTTTCTTTCTCTCTCTCTCGTCTGATTGTGTCTTAGTGTGACGCAGTGGTCGGAAGGAGCAGAGGAGAGGAGGAGAGAAGAGAAGAGGAGGAGAAGAGGAGAGGAGAAGAGAGGGTATGTAGAGGACTAATGCACTCATTAAAAAGGCATGCTTCACTGTCAAATGCTTCAGCTTCACTGTAAAATCTTTCTCTACCTCCCCTTTCCACTCAGTCTCTCTGTTCTTTCTCCTCCACCATTCTGTCTCTCTCTCTCCTTGTTTTGTGAGAAGGTGACGCCATAGTCTCACACTGAGGATCTCATGCTCATGGCTCATAGCTCGAGGGAAAAAGTTACCGAAACAAATGGGGCCTAAAGGAAATTGAGAAAATGAATTCACGTGAAATAGGGAGGAATACAGGAGAGAAATCTCGTCGTCATCATCATCTCTCTTTCTTGCTCATTCTCTACATTTCTCTCTCAGCAATGGTTTGAGGCCTTTCCCACACTTCAGCAACCCTAATTAGAACCAGCATAAATATTCAAGCAGCAATATGAAGGAAGGAAAGGAGAAAGAGAGAGAGAGAGAGAGAGAGAGAGAGAGAGAGAGAGAGAGAGAGAGAGAGAGAGAGAGAGAGAGAGAGAGAGAGAGAGAGAGAGAGAGAGAGAGAGAGAGAGAGAGAGAGAGCAATGATCAAGCAGCAGATACCAAAGGATTAGGAGAGAGAAAGAGATGTAGTAGAGGACAGGGAGAAGATAAAAAGGTAGCAATAGCTCTATCCCCCTTTTCCCTTCTCTCTCCTCTTCCCCCTCTCTGTTTCTCAAAATGGAGATAAATATTTGTGTGTGATGTTTTCCTGTAGTACCTCTATTCGGTTAGCACACACACATTGTTATACACATACTCTAATGGCCTTGCACACACACACAGGCTTGTCAACATGCCGTGCATTGTGTCGCCTTGTCTTTAATTATTCAGTCTCATAGATAATGGATGGGGACACGCTCGCCAACCATGAGAAGACTCACAGGGCATATCGAATGAAATTACACACACACACACACACACACACCGTCACACACACACACACACACACACAAACACACACACACACACAATCTAATTCTTCTGTGGAGTAGACACAAACAATGGTGTGTCAACAATCTAATGTCATACAGATCTATTAGGTGTCATAGTAAAGCCTTAGACAGAGCAGTGGGAGTCTCAAGAGGCTGGACTTGAACTTGGTCATAGGAGCTTAGCAGGGTGTTTGACAAGTATTGATTCACAAGGATAGCTTGTGACTTGGCTGATAACTGTAGGCTGTATGTGTGTGTGGCGCACACACACAAACACACCCACACACACACACACACAGATGCACAGAGTTCTCACGCTAATCAATAGTGTCCTATACTGTGGTGCCACAACATCTGTGGCGCAGTGGTCTAAGGCACTGCATCGCAGTGCTAGCTGTGCCACTAGAGATCCTGGTTCGAATCCAGGCTCTGTCATAGCCAGCCGCGACCGGGAGACCCATGGGCCGGCGCTCAATTCGCCCAGCGTCGTCCAGGGTAGGGGAGGGAATGGCCGGCAGGGATGTAGCTCAGTTGGTAGAGCATGGCGTTTGCAACGCCAGGGTTGTGGGTTCGTTTCCCACGGGGGGCCAGTATGAAAAAAATAAATATATATGTATTCACTCACTAACTGTAAGTCGCTCTGGAAAAGAGCGTCTGCTAAATAACTAAAATGTAAATGTAAATGTATCTCAGGCTCCCAAGGACAACTGGAAAATGTGACTTAGAGAGCGCGGTGTCAGATGAGTGCACTGCGGAGGGGGAACTCTGGCTCTACGCACTCCTCCTCTTGCTCCCTTGTTCGCCTGCTCCCTGTGATGCTCCTTCGCCCCCTGTTGCTGGGTGTTGTGGCGACAGCGACCCAGAAGAGTAAGAGAAGGACTAAGAAGAGGAGGAGGAGGAGGGAGAAAAGCAAAGGAGCTATGGAGACAGATGTTGTGGAGCAGAGTAGAGCAGAGCAGAGGTGACGCATGGGGTCCCCTTGGTCAGAGCCAGCGGGCTTGGGGGGACTGAGGAGGCTGCATAGGAGAGTCAGAGTACCACCGTCCTGTCTCACTGTCTCTTCTGCATCGCTGCTCCAACAATCTGTCCCACTTTACCCCACGTGTCACCGCAATACGAGGGGGGAGTGGAAGGAGGGGGGGGTATAGGAAGCATACAGATAGATTGAGGAGAAGAGGAGTGCTACAGGGGAGGAAGATGAAGATGATGAAGATGTTGGCGATGGTGATGAAGATGGTGATGATGTGAAAGAGTATGGGGAGTACAGATAAAGTGTGTCTACCCTGCCACACGAACACACACACACATACAAACAGGAATGCACACAAGCACACTCTTTGTTGAACAAACATACACGCTGCACTCACCATATGCAGAGCTATGCATGCGTTCACACAAAGTCCCTTACTCAAACGCACGCACACACACAGACACAAACACTGACCCACTCAAGCGTGTATTGTGGCCTAGTCAGCTGATCCCACATCCCATGGCATGGCAATTGTGGGTGGATGTCTGAGGGGTGGTTGTGTGTGTGTGTGCGTGTGTGTGTGTGCGGCTTCACAACCTTAGACCAAGTGTAACCACACAAGCCCAGGACCTCCACATCCGGCTTCTTCACCTGTGGGATCGTCTGAGACCAGCCACCCAGACTGCTGATGAAACTGAGGAGTATTTCTGTCTGTAATGAATCCCTTATTTGTGGAAAAACTCATTCTGATTGGCTGGGCCTGGCTTCCCAGGCCCTAATCTATGGATTTCACATGACTGGGCAGGGGCTCAGCCATGGGTGGGCCTCGGAGGGCATAGGCCCACCGACTTGGGAGCCAGACCCAACCATGGCTGCGCCCCTGCCCAGTCACGTGAAATCCATAGATTAGGGCCTAATGAATTTATTTCAATTGACTGATTTCCTTATATGAACTGTAACTCAGTAATATCGTTGAAATTGTTGCATGTTGCATTTATGTTTTTGTTCAGTATATATTGCTTAACTCTATTCAGTAATCTCCAGCTAGTAGGAGGAAACAAGGTAGACTGGAGGGAACTGTCCTTGCATCATAATCAATAGAATGATAACAAACCTTTGTACACTTTACAATGGACATTTTTAATCTGCAGAATACACATATACAGTGGGGGAAAAAAGTATTTAGTCAGCCACCAATTGTGCAAGTTCTCCCACGTATAAAGGTGAGAGAGGCCTGTAATTTTCATCATAGGTACACGTCAACTATGACAGACAAATTGAGAAAAAAAATTCCAGAAAATCACATTGTAGGATTTTTTATGAATTTATTTGCAAATTATGGTGGAAAATAAGTATTTGGTCACCTACAAACAAGCAAGATTTCTGGCTCTCACAGACCTGTAACTTCTTCTTTGAGAGGCTCCTCTGTCCTCCACTCGTTACCTGTATTAATGGCACCTGTTTGAACTTGTTATCAGTATAAAAGACACCTGTCCACAACCTCAAACAGTCACACTCCAAACTCTACTATGGCCAAGACCAAAGAGCTGTCAAAGGACACCAGAAACAAAATTGTAGACCTGAACCAGGCTGGGAAGACTGAATATGCAATAGGTAAGCAGCTTGGTTTGAAGAAATCAACTGTGGGAGCAATTATTAGGAAATGGAAGACATACAAGACCACTGATAATCTCCCTCAATCTGGGGCTCCACACAAGATCTCACCCCGTGGGGTCAAAATGATCACAAGAACGGTGAGCAAAAATCCCAGAACCACACGGGGGGACCTAGTGAATGACCTGCAGAGAGCTGGGACCAAAGTAACAAAGCCTACCATCAGTAACACACTACGCCGCCAGGGACTCAAATCCTGCAGTGCCAGACGTGTCCCCCTGCTTAAGCCAGTACATGTCCAGGCCCGTCTGAAGTTTGCTAGAGTGCATTTGGATGATCCAGAAGAGGATTGGGAGAATGTCATATGGTCAGATGAAACCAAAATATAACTTTTTGGTAAAAACTCATCTCGTCGTGTTTGGAGGACAAAGAATGCTGAGTTGCATCCAAAAAACACCATACCTACTGTGAAGCATGGTGGTGGAAACATCATGCTTTGGGGCTGTTTTTCTGCAAAGGGACCAGGACGACTGATCCGTGTAAAGGAAAGAATGAATGGGGCCATGTATCGTGAGATTTTGAGTGAAAACCTCCTTCCATCAGCAAGGGCATTGCAGATGAAACGTGGCTGGGTCTTTCAGCATGACAATGATCCCAAACACACCGCCCGGGCAACGAAGGAGTGGCTTCGTAAGAAGCATTTCAAGGTCCTGGAGTGGCCTAGCCAGTCTCCAGATCTCAACCCCATAGAAAATCTTTGGAGGGAGTTGAAAGTCCGTGTTGCCCAGCGACAGCCCCAAAACATCACTGCTCTAGAGGAGATCTTCATGGAGGAATGGGCCAAAATACCAACAACAGTGTGTGAAAACCTTGTGAAGACTTACAGAAAACGTTTGACCTGTGTCATTGCCAACAAAGGGTATATAACAAAGTATTGAGAAACTTTTGTTATTGACCAAATACTTATTTTCCATTATAATTTGCAAATAAATTCATTAAAAATTATACAATGTGATTTTCTGGAATATTTTTTCTCATTTTGTCTGTCATAGTTGACGTGTACCTATGACGAAAATTACAGGCCTCTCTCATCTTTTTAAGTTGGAGAACTTGCACAATTGGTGGCTGACTAAATACTTTTTTCCCTCACTGTAGTTATGGCTGAGTATAGAAGATGGATATAAGAGCAGAGAAGCTTTGAGGGAGGAAGGGAGAGATTAAGAAATGGAGAAGGGAGAGATGGGGAAGGGAGAAAGGAGGAATACGGGTCTTTATAATTGATGAGCTGTGTAGTCATGTGCCTGGTGACATCTGCTATGGCACTGCTAATGCCCGACCTCTATAATATTCCCCTGAGAGAGAGGGATGGATGGATGGATGGATGGATGGATGGATGGATTGAGGGAGAAAGAATGACAGAGAGAGCAAGAGGGAGAGAGAGAGAGGGGGACAGAGAGCGAGAGATAGGGACATATAGCGAGAGAGAGAGACAGAATGAGAGCGGGATAGCGAGAGGGAGAGAGAGAGATAGAGGGGGACAGAGAGAGAGAGAGAGAGAAAGAGAGAAAGAGAGGAAGAGAGATACACAAGCAAAGACCACAGAGTAAAACCAACATGCACACTCACGATCTTACGGCCATACCCATATTCACCCTCATAAAAGCCCACGTTCAGAGAAACAGCATTTGACAGAGCATCAGCATAGCGCAATAGAAAAGGCAAATACTGCAGCGTGTGTCTAGCTGTACCAGTGTGTGTGTGTGTGTGTGTGTGTGTGTGTGTGTGTGTGTGTGTGTGTGTCTGTATGTGAGAGAGTAGGGTTGATTCCCCAAGAGTGAATGGCATTAAAATAGCATAATCAGAGACCATGCCCCCCCCCACACTCACTCTCTCTCTCTCTCTCTCTCCTCACTCCTCACTCCATCTCTGCCTCACTGCACCAACACCTATGTCTCATACCCCCCCCACACACACTTCTCTACAGTTGGCCATGCCCACCCCCCTCCTGGGTAGATTGACATGGTGGCCTGGGTAGAAGGGTCTTGCAACAAGGTCATTCAGTGTGTGTTTGTGTGCCTGTGCGTGTGTGTGTGCTCTCTGTAGGAACCGATGGGGCTTGTCCTTAAATCCAGCATTCTGTGGATTTGGTCCAAGGGCATCAGAATATAGGATGACACATCAACCAGGAATAAGAATATGTACAGTTGAAGTCGGAAGTTTACATACACTTAGGTTGGAGTCATTAAAACTAGTTTTTCAACCACTCCACAAATTTCTTGTTAACAAACTATAGTTTTGGCAAGTCGGTTAGGACATCTACTTTGTGCATGACACAAGTAATTTTCCAACAATTGTTTACAGACAGATTATTTCACTTATAATTCACTGTATCACAATTCCAGTGGGTCAGAAGTTTACATACACTAAGTTGACTGTGCCTTTAAACAGCTTTGAAAAATCCAGAAAATGATGTCATGCTTTAGAAGCTTCTGATAGGCTAATTGACATCATTTGAGTCAATTGGAGGTGTACCTGTGGATGTATTTCAAGGCCTACCTTCAACCAGTGCCTCTTTGCTTGACATCTTGGGAAAATCAAAAGAAATCAGCCAAATTCTGGTTCATCCTTGGGAGCAATTTCCAAACGCCTGAAGGTACCACGTTCACCTGTACAAACAATAGTACGCAAGTATAAACACCATGGGACCATGCAGCCGTCATACCGCTCAGGAAGGTGACGCGTTCTGTCTCCTAGAGATTAACGTACTTTGGTGCGAAAAGTGCAAATCAATCCTAGAACAACAGCAAAGGACCTTGTGAAGATGCTGGAGGAAACAGGTACAAAAGTATCTATATCCACAGTTAAACGAGTCCTATATCGACATAACCTGAAAGGCCGCTCAGCAAGGAAGAAGCCACTGCTCCAAAACCACCATAAAAAAGCCAGACTACGGTTTGAAACTGCACATGGGGACAAATATCGTACTTTTTGGAGAAATGTCCTCTGGTCTGATGAAACAAAAATATAACTGTTTGCCCATAATGACCATCGTTATGTTTGGAGGAAAAAGGGGGTTACTTGTAAGCCGAAGAACACCATCCCAACCGTGAAGGACGGGGGTGGAAGCATCATGCTGTGGGGGTGCTTTGCTGCAGGAGGGACTGGTGCACTTCACAAAATAGATGGCATCATGAGGAAAGAAGATTATGTGGATATATTGAAATCAGTCAGGAAGTTAAAGCTTGGTCGCAAATGGGTCTTCCAAATGGACAATGAAACCAAGCATACTTCCAAAGTTGTGGCAAAATGGCTTAAGGACAACAAAGTCAAGGTATTGGAGTGGCCATCACAAAGCCCTGATCTCAATCCTATAGAACATTTGTGGGCAGAACTGAAAAAGTGTGTGCGAGCAAGGAGGCCTACAAACCTGACTCAGTTACACCAGCTCTGTCAGAAGGAATGGGCCAAAATTCACCCAACTTATTGTGCGAAGCTTGTGGAAGGCTACCCGAAACGTTTGACCCAAGTTAAACAATTTAAAGGCAATGCTACCAAATACTAATTGAGTGTATGTAAACTTCTGACCCACTGGGAATGTGATTAAATAAATAAAAACTGAAATAAATAATTATCTCTACAATTATTCTGACATTTCAAATTGTTAACATAAAGTGGTGATCCTAACTGACCTAAGACAGGGAATTTTTACTATGATTAAATGTCAGGAATTGTGAAAAACAGAGTTTAAATGTTTTTGGCTTAGGTGTATGTAAACTTCCGACTTCAACTGTATGTACTGTATCAGAGTCATAGTACAGAGTCAAGACACTATGGGATGATATAGAGTATGATATATAGATATCTAGAGGACAGAAGAGGCCCATGGTTAGGTTGGTCTGTATACTGTGCTGTATGAGGAGAAGGAGGAGGCCATCTTATGAGTCAGTCTCTCTCTCTCTCTCTTCCTCTCTCTCTCTCTCTCTCTCTCTCTCTCTCTCTCTCTCTCTCTCTCTCTCTCTCTCTCTCTCTCTCTCTCTCTCTCTCTCTCTCTCTCTCTCTCCCTCCCTCTCTCTCTCTCTCCAGTTGGCTGGCTGCTGAGATTTAATGGGCTAGGAACTGAAGCTGAACCTCAAATCATAATAATGAAACAAAACGAGAGGCACATACGCAGAAACAGAGAGAGGGAGAGAGAGAGAGAGAGAGAGAGAGAGAGAGAGAGAGAGAGAGAGAGAGAGAGAGGGAGACAGGGAGAGAGAGATTCTTGTGCATCTCTGATTTACTTGGGTGATATTCATCAGAGCGACAGACAGTGGGGGAGGAAGCGAGAGAGGAGGGAGAGGAAAGAGAGAGGGAGAGGAGGAGGCAGAGTGGGGGTATTTCTCTCTCTCAACAAGCCATTTGTGTTTAGATCTCTTTTTTTTCCTGTCCTTGTTCCTCCCCCTCTCTCTTTGGTTGTAGGATTTCCATGTGCAGAAAAAAAACATGAATATTTTCATTATTACCAATCTATACTGGTACACTAAAAGATGTGGTTGTTCAATAACATGGCATTCATATACCACATTTATTGTATATCTGTTAGCATTGACATCACAAATATAACAGAGATGTGTTAAATATTCCATCTAGACAATGAGATGGAAATAGAGAGAGAGAGACTGGAAAAAAGAGAGATGTGACTCAGTGAGAGAGAGAGCGATGAGAGCGAGAGAGCGAGAGAGCGAGAGAGCGAGAGAGCGAGAGAACGAGAGAGCGAGGGAGGGAGGCAAGGAGGGAGGAAGAGAAAGAGGGAATGTGACAGAGCGGTGACAGAGAGGGAGAGGGGAGCGTGCTGTGTGTGTCAGGCTTGTGTGTGTCAGAGCTCAATGTGTGTGTGTGTGTGTGTGTGTTTGTGTGTGTGCGTGTTTGTGTGTGTGTGTCCTCCGGCGCTGGCAAACATTAGATGCATTAAGTGAGCAGACAGGTCCCTCCCCATTACCACTGCTGGTGGCACACATAGAGTGAGAGAGTGAGAGAGCGAGAGGAAAAGAGAGAGAGAGAGAGAGAGAGAGAGAGAGAGAGAGAGAGAGAGAGAGAGAGAGAGAGAGAGAGAGAGAGAGAGAGAGAGAGAGAGAGAGAGAGCGAGAGAGAGAGACAGCGTCAGAGACAGAGACAGAGACAGAGACAGACACAGACACAGACACAGACAGACACAGAGACAGACAGACAGACAGACAGACAGACAGACAGACAGACAGACAGACAGACAGACAGACAGACAGACAGAAGGATAGAGGGATGGGTGGTGGGGTGTATTGGGGGTGGGGGTAGAGAGAGACAGGGAATATCCTACAGTGGCCCAGACCAAAAGAGGCCTGACTGGTAAAGCATACTGTACACACACAAACACTTGTGAACAAGTAAAACACACTGTGGAAACACAATGATTTTGTACTGCCTTGCCTGCACAAAAACATACACTCATAGACAACCACTGAACCACTATCATTATTTCTCACACACACTGCACACACGCTGAAATACCTCACTGAGCAGAAAAACAGACGCCATTCATCATACACTGACAGCCAGCAGTAGGCCCATGTGTGTATGGCTGTGAGTGTGTATGTTTTTGCGTGAGAGTGTGTGATGTATGACCATTTACAGTACAGCAGTACCACCAGAGGCAGGTCCAAATTCACAGACTGCTAAATCCAAAGACTCATGCACCTTACAACACACATCTGCTACCATTTCACCACTGCACTATTCTATTAATTCATTACCAAGTACAATATGTGTTTACATAACTTAATTATTCATTTGGATCCCAGTCAGAAAAAATATTCAATTTGGTGACATTGTCGTAAGTAGTTTTTTTGTGATTTGTTCAGTGGGACATAAATTCAGTACTATATCAGAATATTTTACTTAGAAAAGATTACAGAGACTATTCCTGTTTTTCTCCCTTTATCTCCAAATAAACCTTTATATGACTTGATCTGTGTAATCGAAACAACTTGTTGAACTGTATTTACACCAGGATAGTCCCTACGTCTTCCTGGATATCTACCCTCATGTAGGCCTGCTAATTTGGAGTGAAGACCTTCAGAAGCATAGAGATTCAGGAAGAGAGTACAATTTAGTAAAACAATTACTAAAACCATCCCAAAAGTACAATATAATGATGCTTATATGCTATGTAAAAACACACAAATATTGTTTCTCACGGAAGTTTATTGTTGGCCACACAAACGTCACTTATTTACATATGATCAAATCAAATCAAATGTTATTTGCCACATGCGCCGAATACAACAGGTGTAGACATTACAGTGAAATGCTTACTTACAAGCCCTTAACCAACAATGCAGTTTTTTAAAGAAAAAGTAAAATAAAATTAAAGTGTTAAGTAAAAAAATTTAAGCAAATAACTAAAGAGCAGCAGTAAAATAAAATAACAGTAGGGAGGCTATATACAGGGGGGTATCGGTACAGAGTCAATGTGCGGGGGCACCGGCTAGATGAGGTAATTGAGGTAATATGTACATGTGGGTAGAGTTCAAGTGACTATGCATAAATAATAAATAGAGTAGCAGCAGCGTAAAAGAGGGGGATGGGGTGGGGTTGGGGGGCAGTGCAAATAGTCTGGGTAGCCATGATTAGCTGTTCAGGAGTCTTATGGCTTGGGGGTAGAAGCTGTTGAGAAGCCTTTTGGACCTAGACTTGGCACTCCGGTACCGCTTGCCGTGTGGTAGCAGAGAGAACAGTCTATGACTAGGGTGGCTGGAGTCTTTAACAATTTGTAGGGCCTTCCTCTGACACTGCCTGGTATAGAGGTCCTGGATGGCAGGATGCTTGGCCCCAGCGATGTACTGGGCCGTACGCACTACCCTCTGTAGTGTCTTGCGGTCAGAGGCCGAGCAGTTGCCATACCAGGCGGTGATGCAACCAGTCAGGATGCTCTTGATGGTGCAGCTGTATAACTTTTTGAGGATCTGAGGACCCTTGCCAATACTTTTCAGTCTCCTGAGGGGGAATAGGCTTTGTCGTGCCCTCTTCACGACTGTCTTGGTGTGTTTGGACCATGATAGTTTGTTGGTGATGTGGACACCAAGGAACTTGAAGCTCTCAACCTGTTCCACTACAGCCCCGTCGATGAGAATGGGGGCGTGCTCAGTCCTCTTTTTTTCCTGTAGTCCACAATCATCTCCTTTGTCTTGATCACGTTGAGGGAGAGGTTGTTATCCTGGCACCACACGGCCAGGTCTCTGACCTCCTCCCTATAGGCTGTCTCATCGTTGTCGGTGATTAGGCCTACCACTGTTGTGTCGTCGGCAAACTTAATGATTGTGTTGGAGTCGTGCCTGGCCATGCAGTTTTTATTTAAAAAAATTATTTCACCTTTATTTAACCAGGTAAGCCAGTTGAGAACAAGTTCTCATTTACAACTGCGACCTGGCCAAGATAAAGCAAAGCAGTGCGATAAAAACAACAACACAGAGTTACATATGGGGTAAACAAAACATAATGTCAAAAATACAACAGAAAATATATATACAGTGTGTGCGAATGTAGTAAATGATGGAGTTAAGGCAATAAATAGGCCATAGTGCAAAAGGCTGGACGATGATTATTGATGGTTGTAGTCAAATGCTGCTGTAGTCAAACTTAGGCGAAGACAACATGATCCATCAATCCCAATCCTAATCTGGAATACAATTTTACCATTTGACAACTATGAGAGAATTGCCTTTAAAGACTATCAGTATTAGAGTTCAATGTCAATTGAAGAAGGAGGCTATTAGGCTTACATTCACTCAATATAATGTCATGTTACAGCCTTATATTCAACATGTGTTGGTGTTGAGCTAGTACTGTCTGCATCTGGCCAGACAGCTCAAATGGGGAAAAAACATAGTAACATCTCTGTGCAGTAGACTGATCTCTTGGGGCAGTATGTCATCAAGTAAATCCGGGGTAGTTAATTATCCTAAACATTTTAGCTACATACATGCCTTCGGAAGGTATTCATACCCCCTTGACTTGTTATTACAGTCTGAATTCAAAATGGATTGAATATATTTTTTTCTCACCCATCTACAAACAATACCCCATAATGACATAGTGAAAACATGTTTTTAGAAATGTTTGCTAATTAATTGAAAATGAAATACAGAAATATCCAATTTACATAAGTATTCACACCCCTGAGTCAATACTTTGTAGAAGCACCTTTGGCAGCGATTACAGCTGTGAGTCTTTCTGGGTAAGTCTCTAAGAGCTTTCCACACCTGGATTGTGCAACATTTGCCATTTATTATTTTCAAAGTTCTTCAAGCTCTGTCAAATTGGTTGTCATTGCTAGACAACCATTTTCAGGTCTTGCCATAGATTTTCAAGTAGAAAAACATAACGCTTTTTATTCAGGACAAAAAGATAATTGCTTTGCCACATTTTTTGCACTATTACTTTAGTGCCTTATTGCAAACAGGATGCATGTTTTGGAATAATTGTTTTTCTGTAAAAGCTTCCATCTTTTCACTCTGTCAATTAGGTTAGTATTGTGGAGTAAGTACAATGTTGTTGATCCATCCTCAGTTTTCTCCTACCACAGCCATTAAACTCTGAAACTATTTTAAAGTCACCATTGGCCTCATGGTGAAATCCCTGAGCGGTTTCCTTCCTCTCCGGCAACTGAGTTAGGAAGGACGCCTGTATCTTTGTAGTGACTGGGGGAATTGAGACACCATCCAAAGTGTAATGAATAACTTCACCATGCTTAAAGGGATATTCACTGTCGGCTTTTAAAATGTTTACTCATCTACCAATAGGTGCACTTTGTGAGGCATTGGAAAACCTTCCTGTTCTTTGTATTTGAATCTGTGTTTGAAATTCACTGCTCAACTGAAGGACCTTACAGATAATTGTATGTGTGGTGTGGGGTACAGAGATGAGGTAGTCATTCAAAAATCATCCATGCATCTTATTATGTGACTTGTTAAGCACATTTTTACTCCTCAACTTATTTAGGCTTGCCATTACAAAGGGGTTGAATACTTATTGACTGAAGACGTTTCAGCTTTTAATTTGTAATTAATTTGTACAAAATTCAAAAAACATAATTTCACTTTTACACTTTGTGTCGGCCAGTGACAAAAAAATCTAAATGTAATCCTTTAAAAATTCAGGCTGTAACACAACAAAATGTGGAAAAAGTCAAGGGGTGTGAATACTTTCTGAAGGCACTGTGATGAAATATTTATACTTTATTATTAGGTAAATTCTTGGCCAATTAGGGGAAATACAATGATGGAACATACTTGTTTTTGCCAAAGATTGTGCTTACCGATCTGATCCTTCCCCACTCAGGGGTTTGCCAACTGCATCCTCAAAGTTGTAAGAGTTGTAGCAGCATTGAAAAATAAGCAATATTTTTGTTCAAAATATTTTCTAGCTAGAGTTTTGTCGTCAACTAATGTCATGGCTATTCTGAGAAAGTACTGTGAAGTGAATAATCTGGCTAATCAGATGTGTGGCTTTCAGACCACAGACATCAGAAATAACACAATGATACATATAGACATAGCTAGCTTGTTACAAATAATTGCCAGAAGCAACATGTTATATTCAGATTAAACAAACCAATGCCGCAGTCGAATTAGCTAGCTAACAAACTAGCTAGCTACACCAGCTAGCTATATAGCTGCTAATGCTTGAAAACAACACTTAAAACAAGTGACGCATAGTAGCTAGCTATATCACTTGCGTACATACAACTAAATAGTACAACTAAATTAGCTAGCTATATCTTACCTTTTCAGCAGAAATAAGGCCTAATATTGGTTGGTTTTGAATCCATTAGCTAACATTAGCTAGCTAGCCCTCTCCAGTTTGTAAATGCAATTCTGAGGTTCACTCTCGTCTTGGCCCAGGCGCTATCGTTTTCCATTTTTGCCTGTTGGCTCTGAAAAGTACCCTCCTTCTTTGTTTATTTGGTTTTGATGGAGAAGCTACTGTCATCTAGCTACCATCACTCTCAGCAGAGTCATCAGGAAGCAGTTGTTAATGGGTTTCAGGGATACAATATTCTCAACCTAACTTCCGTTTCCCCTGAAAAATGGATGTGGCGACTCTGCTCAGGCATTTATTTATGCCTGCTACATTAGTTTAATGTCACGATCGTCGTATTGAATAGAACAAGGCGCAGCGTGATGAACGAACATGGTTAACTTTATTATCTTTAGTGATAATAGAAACAACAATAAACAAAACAAGAAACGACTCGTGAAGTCCACGGTAACAATGACCAACACGGAACAAGAACCCACAAACACAAAGGGAAAACAGACAATTTAAATATGGCTCCCAATCAGAGACAACCAACGACAGCTGACACTCGTTGCCTCTGATTGGGAGTCACTCTAGCCAACATAGAAATAAACACAACTAGAACTACCAACATAGAAATCTAACACATAGAATGAACACACCCTGGCTCAACATATAGAGTCCCAGAGCCAGGGTGTGACAGTTAAGCTACCATAACTGTAAAAAAAAAAAGCCATCTCTGCAAGCGATTAAGGGAAGACATATCTTCCTGGTCCTAACTCAGTCAGCCAATCAGCTCATGGTGGAAGTCTCGTCATTCATGATGCACAACATTAAATCTGGCGGGAAATTCCGATATTGCAGCTTTAAGGTTTTTCGCGCAAAACTGAAAGCGCAAACCACTGCATTTAACTATGGCAAGGTGACTGGGAATATGGCAGAAACAAACAGTGTAGCTATTCACTCCGCAAGTCAATAGAACAGGCAAAACATCAGTATAGAGACAAAGTGGAGTCACAATTCAACTGCTCAGACATGAGAAGTACAGTTGAAGTCGGAAGTTTACATACACCTAAGCCAAACACATTTAAACTCAGTTTTTCACAATTCCTGACATTTAATCCTAGTACAAATTCCCTGTTTTAGGTCAGTTAGGATCACCACTTTATTTTAAGAATGTGAAATGTGGTAATAATAGTAGAGAGAATGAGTTATTTCAGCTTTTATTTATTTCATCACATTCCCAGTGGGTCAGAAGTTTATATACACTAAATTAGTATTTGGTAGCATTGCCTTTACATTGTTTGACTTGGGTAAAACGTTTCGGGTAGACTTCCACATCCTTCCCACAATAAGTTGGGTGAATCTTGGCCCATTCCTCCTGACAGAGCTCGTGTAACTGAGTCAGGTTTGTAGGCCTCCTTGCTCGCACATGCTTTTTCAGTTCTGCCCACACATATTCTATAGGGTTGAGGTCAGGGCTTTGTGATGGCCACTCCAATACCTTGACTTTGTTATCCTTAAGCCATTTTGCCACAACTTTGGAAGTATGCTTGGGGTCATTGTTCATTTGGAAGACCCATTTGAGACCAAGCTTTAACTTCCTGACTGATGTCTTGAGATGTTGCTTCAATATATCCACATAATCTTCTTTCCTCATGATGCCATCTATTTTGTGAAGTGCACCAGTCCCTCTTGCTGCAAAGCACCCCCACAGCATGATGCTGCCACCCCCGTGGTTCATGGTTGGGATGGTGTTCTTCGGCTTGCAAGCTATCCCCTTTTTCCTCCAAACATAACAATGGTCATTATGGCCAGACAGTTTTATTTTTGTTTCGTTAGAACAGAGGATATTTCTCCAAAAAGTACGATCTTGGCCCAATGTGCAGTTGCAAACCGTAGTCTGGCTTTTTTATGGCGGTTTTGGAGCAGTGGCTTCTTCCTTGCTGAGCGGCCTTTCAGGTTATGTCGATATAGTACTCATTTTACTGTGGATATAGATACTTTTTGGAAAAATTGTATGTGTCATGCACAAAGTAGATGTCCTAACCGACTTGCCAAAACTGTAGTTTGTTAACAAGAAATTTGAAGAGTGGTTGAAAAACTAGTTTTAATGACTCCAACCTAAGTGTATGTAAACTTCCGACTTCAACTGTATGTGGCAGGACTACAATCACGGACTACAAAATCAAAACCAGCCACGTTGCCGACACCGACGTCTTGCTTCCGGACAAGCTAAACACCTTCTTCGCCTGCTTTGAGGATAACACAGTGCCATCGACGTGACCCACTACCAAGGACTGTGGGCTCTCCTTTTCTGTGGCCGACGTGAGGAAGACATTTAAGCGTGTTAACTCTCGCAAGGCTGCCGGCCCAGACGGCATCCCTAGCCGCGTCCTCAGAGCATGCGCAGACCAGCTGGCTGGTGTGTTTACGGACATCTCCCTATCCCAGTCTGCTGTCCCCACATGCTTCAAGTTCCTGTACCCAAGAAAGCAAAGGTAACTGAACAAAATGACTATCGCACCCTAGCACTCACCTCTGTCATCATGAACCTTACCTGTCACCCTAGACCCACTTCAATTTGCTTACTGCCCCAATAGATCCACAGACGATGCAATCGCTATCACACTGCACACTGCCCTATCCCATCTGGACAAGAGGAATACTTATGTAAGAATGCTGTTAATTGACTATAGCTCAGCATTCAACACCATAGTACCCTCCAAGCTCATCATTAAGCTCGAGGCCCTGGGTCTGAACCCCACCCTGTGCAACTGCGTCCTGGACTTCCTGAAGGGCTGCCCCCAGGTGGTGAAGGTAGGAAACAATATCTCCACTTCGCTGATCCTCAACACTGGGGCCCCACAAGGGTGCGTGCTCATCCCACTCCTGTACTCCCTGTTCACCATGACTGCGTGGCCAAGCACTCCTCCAACTCAATCATCAAGTTTGCAGATGACACAACGGTAGTAGGCTTGATTACCAGCAATGATGACACAGCCTACAGGGAGGAGGTGAGGGCTCTGGGAGTGTGGTGCCAGAAAAAAACCTCTCACTCATCGTCAACGAAACAAAGGAGATGATCGTGGACGTCAGGAAACAGCAGAGGGTGCTCCCCCCTATCCACATTGACGGGAACCACAGTGGAGAAGGTGGAAATCTTCAAGTTCCTTGGCATACCCATCACTGACAAATTGAAATGGTCCACCCATGCAGACAGTGTGGGCAAGAAGCTGCAACAGAGCCTCTTCAACCTCAGGAGGCTGAAGAAATTTGACTTGGCACCTAAAACCCTCACAAACTTTTACAGATGCACAATTGAGAGCATCCTGTCAGGCTGTGGTACGGAAACTGCACCGCCAGCAACCGCAGGGCACTCCAGAGTGTAGTGCGGTTTGCCCAACGCATTAACGGGGGCAAGCTACCCGCCCTCCAGGACACCTACAGCACCCGATGTCACAGGAAGGCCAAAAAGATAATCAAGGACATCAACCACCCGAGCCACTGCCTGTTCACTCCTGTCACGGTTTCGGCCGAGGCTGCTCCTCCTCCTGGTTCGGGCAGGCTTCGGCGGTCGTCGTCCCCGGAGTACTAGCTGCCACCGATCTATGTTTCATGTTCGTTTGGTTTTGTCTTGATGTTGTACACCTGTGTCTTGTTAGTCCTCGTTAGTGTCCTATTTAGTTCTCGTTGTGTGTGTTTGTCTTTGTGTGTGATTGCTCTTCTGTTTTGTGTTGGAGCTACGTACTTCCCTCCAGTGTTTTGGAGAGGTTTTTCGCACATGTTAGTGCGCCGTATGTTTGACGCCTGTGTGCGCCGTTATTTCGCCTTCGGGCTTATTGTGCTTATTTTCTACGTGAATATTGCACTAAAGTCTTTTGGACTGAGCTTCTGCGTCCTGCGCTTGATTCATGCACCACACCCACCTTCAGCACCCCGTGACAACTCCGCTGTCATCCAGAAGGCGAGGTCAGTACAGGTGCATCAATGCTGGGACCGAGAGACTGAAAAACAGCTTCTATCTCAAGGCCATCAGACTGTTAAATAGCCATCACTAGCACATTAGAGGCTGCTGCCTATAAACATAGACTAGAAATCACTGGCCACTTTAAGAAATGGAACACAAGTCACTTTAATAATGTTTACATGTCTTGCATTACTCATCACTTATGTATATACTGTATTCTATAATATTCTACAGTATCTTAGTCCATGCCGCGCTGTCATTGCTCATCCATATACAGTGTGTATATATTCTTAATTGCATTTCTTACTTAGATTTGTGTGTATTGATGTATATGTTGTGAAATATTATTGTTAGATATTACTGCGCTGTCAGAGCTAGAAGTACAAGCATTTCGCTACACCCGCAATAACATCTGCTAAACACGTGTATGTGACAAATTTGATTTGATTTGATAGGGTTGATACAAAAACAACTCCACGGTTAAGTTTAGGCAGTCATTCCGAATGGTTAAGTTAAGGGTTCAAGTCGCCACATCCGCTAATAGTGCTGAACGTTGCCCCCTTTTCTTCTTTAAGGCATCTCCCGACGTCCTCGGGACATGGATTGACATCCAATTTCCAAGTGAATCTTGAGCGACCTGGCTGGTATGGCTATGTATGTGGTTCATGGATCTACTTATACCTTGATGACAGTCATTGGTGAAAATATCCATTAAATAGTTGGAAGCATCGAGATTACCAATTAGTTTTCCTCTTTACTCATTTGACTTTTGTCTACATGCACCTGGTTGAATTTCTAATTAACCCATGTCAGGTACCAGGATAATAACTCAAAGGGGTATAATCTGCTAG
This sequence comes from Coregonus clupeaformis, assembly GCF_020615455.1. Classification (NCBI taxonomy): domain Eukaryota; kingdom Metazoa; phylum Chordata; class Actinopteri; order Salmoniformes; family Salmonidae; genus Coregonus; species Coregonus clupeaformis. The sequence goes on from NC_059197.1 coordinate 42,736,604, forward strand.
TCATTCACATACAGTACAAGAAACCAGGAGATCGTAGAGAAGGATAGATAGAGGCTATGATACCTGATCACTCTCTAGGTTCACTCTGTTAACACACACACGCACACACACACACACACACACACACACACACACACATACACACACACACGGTTGTTCACAGTCTCAATAAGAGGTCAATCACACAGTCTCCCTCAATACTTACGGACTGTGCAGGGCTTAACTCTAACACTAAACCACACGACTGCTAAAGCCCCTGACCTGCTTGGTGTTTGAGAGGGTCAGAGAACCACAGAGAAAGAGGAAGACAGAGGGATATGAGGGAGGGAGAGGATGGGAATGATGGGGAGAACATGGAAAGGTGAAAGGGGATAGAAGAAAGGAGAGGGGAGAGGGGAGGAAAGAGGAGTGAGAAAGAGAGAGAGAAGAGGGGGAGTGAGAAAGAGAGAAAGGTGGGCGGGGGAGAGCTGGTATTGACCCCTGGCGATGTCTTTCTCTGTCTCTCTGACCCACCATCACAGGACAGGATTACACTCTCAATCTCTTTTCGCTTGAAGCACAGAGACAGGGAAGGAGGGAGAGAGCGGAGGCTGCTGAAGACGTTTTGCCTCAAATGTGATTTCCCTCCGCTGCAGAGTGTGAGTGTAATCTCCCCGGGAAAATCCATCTTTAGCCAAACTAAGGAAGAATAGAGGAGAAAAGGAAAAGCCATCTTTATCCAAATCCAATTGTAGCTGGAAGGAAAGAGGGAGCGAGGGAAGAGAGGGAGGAGGAGGAAGGAGGAGGAGATGTATTTTGTCTGAGGGATTACAAGGTGAGCTGGCAGAACACTGCTGAATCACTGACTCACTGTGTGTGTGTGTGTGTGTGTGTGTCTGTGTACGCATGTCCATGTATACACTTCATCCCATTTTAGCTCTGGATGGAAAGGTCCCTCGCCAGTTGCCAGTGCCCTCTGACCTCTGCTGTTTAGGGGTTGACACAGGGCATCAGAGCTGCCTCATCACATCCCCATTAGTCAGTCAGGCAGCCATGTGGCACACTTCAGCACCAGGCACATGTCAACAATGTTCTGCCCAAAACTCACCCCTACAAGCACCCTACACCCAATCCACCCACCCCTCACCCCTACAGGAGTACACAGAACCCCCCCCACTCCCCCCCCACACACACACACACACACACACACACACACACACAGCCCCAGAGGGCCAAAACAGAGGAGGGGAGAGATGGGAGGCAGGAGAAGAGGGGGATTGAGAGGGGGAATGAGAGGGGGAGTGAGGGATGAAGAAATAGAGGGGGAGGGAATGGGCTGCAGGCCAGAGTGGGCTCCATGGTTTGATTTGATGTGACTGTACAACAAGAGCATCCCCAGAATCAGGCACACACACACACACACACACACACACACACACACACACGTCTTTGCAGAGCCGGTAAGAGCAGAAGACAGTTGGCCAGATATGTGTCAGAGTGATGTGGCATCAGTGTCTCTCAGTGTCTCTATGACTGACAGTGAGACAGTGGAGAGTTGAGACTTATGGGACACACACCCTCTGGTGGAACACCCATCCTTGACCATGACACACAGCATACCCTACAAATTACATTACACACACACACACAACCCACACACTCCAAATGCTGACACACACTCAGAGGCATTTATGCTGTCATATTACATGAAGTCATGCACTTTACATGCACACACAGAGAAGGAGACACACACACATGCACACACACTCACACCAACATGCATTCACACACACACACGTTGTGATGGAGGTTCTGTCCCAGATAGGAGAGTGCAGAGTAGAGCAGTGCACTGCAGTCAGTGTGCTATCAACTGATTACTGTCAATCACCCTGCCCTTCTAGGTCACCTCTCCCTCCCTTCCTCTATCTCTCCCTGCCACTCCATCACTCTCTCCATTCATCACATCTCATCCGGTCTTTGCCCTGTTCTCTTCTACTCTCCTCTGGTCTGTCGGTCAATGTGATGTCATCCTTGACGTGGTCTAGTGGCGAAAGATGACACTACTGTGTCCACATGCCAATCAAAATGGTCAACACAACACAGTCTCTAGTCTAAATACTGCCGTGGAGATGGGAATCTGAGTTGCCGAGTTGTTGTTATGACGACAGTGACTCTGAGGTCCTCTCTATCTCTCTCTAGTTTTCTCTCTCTCATCGTCTTCCTCCCACTCCCTTCTTTCAACTCCTCTTCACGCTTTACCATCGTGTCATGATAGAATATCATGTAACAATTAGTGTTTGGTAACGTTATATCATGGCAACTCAAAAACACAAACATGCCAGCTCAAAGGATTAGGAAGGAACAAAAGAAATGGAGAAAGAAGAAAACAAGCAGGGTCATACCTGATTACCTGGCAACTGTTGGCTAAATCCCCCCACTTATCAACACATTCTACGCCCTTCTTTCTGTTCCTCTATCTATCTCTCATCTCTCCATCCCTCCTGTTACGTCCATAAAGCACAGCACCTCCCTCTCTGAGCCACAGGTAGGGTCAGAAGTAGTATTGTCAGCTCTGAGTACTTTTCTCCGTTTCTCGCCGAATCTACCCCTTTATCTGAGAAAGAGGGATGGAGAGATGGAGGGAGCGAGAGATGGAGAGAACGAGAGCATAAGAGAGAATAGAAGCCCCCACAGCAGCACTTAAAGTAAGTCTGCATAATTGATGACGAGACAAAGTGAAACATTTATTTATCATTGAGGACATGTAGGGGCTAAGCCTTCCCTGTACAGAAGAGAGAGAGAGAGATCGAGATCAAGAGAGAGAGAGAGAGAGAGAGGGAGAGAGAGAGGGTAGAAAGAAAGAAAGAGAGATGGGGTAGAAAGGGAAAGAAACAGATATGGGGGATGGATGGATGAGCGAGGGCTGTAGAATCCCAGATGTCAAGCCCATATTAGATCTGGTGGTTTCCCGCAGTCGGTAGTCAATAGAATGAAGTCCTCAGGGTTTAGGGATCAAGTCCAAGGTGTGGAATTATTAATGAGGCCAGAGCTAGCCTCAACACACCCTGGGTGTTTAACCCTCTCTCCTCTCTCCTTTATTCTCTCTCCCCTGTTCTCTCCTTCATATAGTTACACTGCTAGGGTCGCTCACCTAATCGTGACTTCCACCTCTTTTCTAGTTTCTCCTAATAGCTCTCTCATACCGTATACTCACACAGCTAAGGTCTCGTCTCTACATCTTCTTCACTCTATTCTCTCTGCTAACCTGTCTTTTCTATTCCGTTACACACATCTTACATGCAGTGTTCAATAGTTCTATCTAGAGGCAAAGCTGTTGTGTTTTCAATGCAATGTTACAGTACATGTTGAGACATTGGTTTCCATTGGAAACCTTAATGAGAGGGTAATGGATTAACTAGCTAGTAGTACCTGTAGTTATGACACCACTGGGATGCTAACACCAGTTGCGACGGACAACTGGCTTGTTTGGCATTAGAAAACCTGTCAAACTGTCTGTGTAGGTGTGAATATGCATGCTTGTGTGTGTGTGTGTGTGAGTGTTCGTGTATGTGTCAGTGTGTGTGTGTATGTATGTCAGAGTGTGTGTGTGTGTGTGTGTGTGCGCGCGTGCGCACTGCTCGGAGCAGGGTGTTAGGGGATAAGCACTCAATAACAGCTGACACTGAGTTGCCCACAAAGGCCTGTGATTATATTACTGTTTGACTGCCTCTCACCCCCAACCACCCTCTCTCCTTTTCTCCCTCCCTTTCTCTCCCCCACACTCCCCACCCCTCTGCGCCCTCCACGGCCAAGATAATTACCACTATTGTGTCTCGGACGCACACACGCACGCACACACACTTTATGTCGAAGTACTACATCTTTGCCAGCTCCCCATCTGTCTCTCTCACTCTGTCACTACTTTGCTGTTCTACCATTCTCTTCTTCCTTAAGCTGTCCCCGACCCAAAAAAAATCTTGGTCGACCGAGAGTCGTCCTGTTCTTTCGACAAATCGATTAGTCAAAATGTTTCAACTTATTTTTCCATATATAGACTGATATAGACCCTATGTGTTTGAATAAAATCAACTATATGCACTGAGCTTGAATTACAGTAGACTAAAAACAGTTGCATGCATTCGTGAATTGCGGTTCATTTATTGTTTATTATTCAAAGCTCCCTTTGTTATTTAATTTCCAAACTAAAACGCTAGATTTAATTTCAAAGCATGAATGTCTTGTATGCTGTGTAATGGCATGAACAAATTAATGATTGATTGATACAGTAGCCTATATATTGAAATATAGGCCTAAGTCAGTTACGGTATTAAGACTTACGGATGTAAGTTACGGATGCGCTCTTAGGCCTACAGCTCGATGGTGGTTATACAAGGCTACTATACAAAGCCTACTAATGATAACGACATTACTTGATTATGATTATCATAATAATACCTGTCAGAATAACAATAAGAAGGAGATCAAGAAAAGGAGGGTATACTGCGTACTTATTATGTGTGACAAACAGGTGTTCTTAGATTACAATATAATTTTTCTGCCTGTTTGGAACAGTGTAAACCACACTAAATACATTATAAGTAATAGCTTTCTTTTTATTTATTTATTTATTTTATTTTATCCCTTTTTCTCCCCAATGTCGTGGTGTCCAATTGGTAGTTACAGTCTTGTCCCATCGCTGCATCTCCCGTACGGACTCGTGAGAGGCAAAGGTCGAGAGCCGTGTGTCCTTCGAAACACAACCCAGCCACTGCTTTTAAGGAATACCTTTCTAACGAAATTATTACAGCATAGCAAAGATAAAAAACAGCCAAATCTGTGAAATTGCTTTATCCGACATTTTGCCGTTGCATGAGGCTTGGTGCTCACGGAATCAGTAGGCTATTAAACAAACACTCAAGCAGGCAACAGAAGCAAGATCTGTCTTATTTCTGTAGATATATATGAGTGATTTATAAAGCCAGGCACATTTAACAGTTAGGCTATTGATTAGAAACCTTTTTTTTTTTTTTTTTTGACAATTTGGTTAAGGGGAGGGCTGCTGCTGCCGCCACCGCATTGTTCTCAATCCCAATATGCTGGTTAACTTTGCTATTATGCAGATAGCCAATTCTACGGCGCACTGAAGATTATGTTTCAGAACCGCGGACAGCGACCGTATCCAACACAGTAGAAAGCGCATTTGTTATAAAATAAAATTTGATTTCTTAGTGTTGCACCATTATTTGTACATTATATAACCATATACAATTTCAGTACCACATGTTTTAGAGTGATGGACAGTTGTCACGCCCTGGCTCTGGGGACTCTTGTATGTTGAGCCAGGGTGTTAGTTTCGTTGTGTAGAGTCTATGTTTCGTGTTTCTATGGTATGTTCTAGGTTATGTGTTTCTGTGTTGGCCGGGGTGGTTCTCAATCAGAGGCAACGAGAATCAGCTGTTGCTTGTTGTCTCTGAATGGGAACCATACTTAGGCAGCCTTGTGTGCACTTGTTATTCGTGGGATCTTGTTCTGTGTTGGTTTGTATTGTATAACCGAGGACTTCACGTATCGTTTTGTTGTTTTGTGTATTTGAAAGTACTAAAAATAAAGTATGTACTCGTATCACGCTGCGCCTTGGTCCACTCCTTTCGACGATCGTGACAACAGTGCCATCCCAATGACCTCCGCAATGGATTACTTCACTGAGACAGGCGCGAATCAGATGTCTTGTACACCATAAAAGTTAAAAAATTAAATGCCACTGCTCGACTAAAGAAATCTCGGTCGACCAACAGCCGATCGACCAAACAATCGTCCGGTCGACTAAATGGGGTCAACCCTACAGTTCTTCCCCATCTCTTCATCTCTCTATCTCTGACAGAATGGTAGGGAAGTAGGAGGGCGGATGGGAAGGAGAAAAGAGAGGGGAAATGTTATAATATATGATAATATAATAAATATAATAATATATGCAATTTAGCAGATGCTTTATATCGTGTTATGTGACACACGGACAAGCCAGAGATGCTTGGTGAAAGGGTGACCAGGAAAATACAGGTAAAGCCTCATTGCTTCACACATGACCCTCTGTCTCCCTAGTCATCTCTCCACAGTCCAGCACTCACCTCAGATCTCTTTCCCACCCTCACCTCCCTCACCCGCCTGGCTGTGACCCCTTTGAGGCATGCTGAGGAGGGAGGCTGCGTGCGACAGTGCTTTGATGTCCCCGTCTCTCTCTCCTCCTGTTTTAAAGTTGAATGTGTTTTCTCTGCTCAAGTACTAAGGGAGACTCCCCAGAAATGGCTTCACTCCTCAGAAATGGCTTCACTCCTCAGAAATGGCTTTGGTTGCAGAAACACCAGAGTGGTTAGTGTGTGAGTAGATTATATGTGTGTGTGTGTGTGTGTATCTGTGTGTATATGTGTGTGTATGGGGTGGTGGGGGTTTAAGTGGTTTGTAGTGGGGTGGGGTGGACGGGGGGTGGCAGGTGAGGGAGAAATCTGATGTCGGAGCGGTGTTTACACGAACGAGTGCAGCCACAGACAAATGTAGCCATTAATACAAAACCCAATTATTCTCTTTCATTCTTACCTCCTGCAGTCTCTCTCTCATTCCTCCCTCACCTACCCCCCTCAGCCCAGCCCAGAACAGATACACACACTAACACATACCTGGAAAGCAATGCTTTCACTGTCTCTCTCCTGAATACATACACACATCAGCGCATACATGCAATAACAGAGGCACACACACACTCTCCAAGCTCATCGATAACAATACATCAGTGCTGTGGTGCAGCAATATTGAGAAATGGAGTGTGCGTGTGTGTGTTTGTGTGTATGGTGTTGGTTCCAGGTTGTGCATGTGATCGATCTGCTGTACGTTTCAGATCCTGAATTCAGGTCCCTGGGGCACCCATGTGTGTGCTCAGCCTATTAAACAATTACACACACTCAAGGTGGTCACTTCCCGACCTGACACACATACACACAAAACAATGTTGTGTTGATAGGTAGGCTGGCTAAGCACTGCTGGATGGAGGGACAGAGAGAAAGAGGATGAGAGAGATGGGAGAGTGAGAAGGGAGAAAGGAGTAACTCCCTCAGCGGCTGCCGTGTCTTTAGCCATCTGTTGGCATTGGCTAGGCCTAAATTAATTAGCTCAACTCATTACAGTTTTGCAAGGGGCCTCCAGCCCAAACCAGACAGTGTTCAGAGCAGACAACAGCTAATACCTCTGTATCTCCATCTCTATCTCCACCTCTATCTCTCATCCCTCTTTCTCGCTCTCCTGGATCTATCTCTTAATCTACTTCTAGCTACAACCCAGTCATATTTCACTCCAAACATTCAGTGTCTGCTGAGCACATAATTGCCAGCACAGTACCACTCCCCACCAGTACAGACAGACAAACACACACCCAGACTCACAGTGATGACATCAGAGAGAAGGATATTTGATTATATCAAAAAGGGCCAAAACAACACAGCCACGCGCGCGCACATACACATATGCACACACAAAAAAACACACAGGCATGTGTGCATGTCAACACACCAACGTACACACATCACAACCATCTACCCTTTCCACCTTTTGGGTTTATCAATACAACAGTGAGGGGGCCTTAAACATACACAAACACATTGCTCTGTCTCAGCTGTTCTGCTTCTCTCTCTCTTCTCCCTTCTGCTCTCTCTTTCTCTCTCACTTTCTCTCTCTCTCTCCCTCTATCTTCTCCTCTGTGTCCAGGGGGAGCGCTCAGTGCCACCAAAGAAACAACAGATGGGGCTCAACATCATCCAGCAGAGAGAGAGAGAGAGAGAGCGAGAGAGAGAGAGAGAGAGCGGGAGAGGGAGATGGAGGGAGAGCGCATTCATTATTTACATCACTTGGTATTGGAATATTAATGCTAAAAGCAATCGGGCGACCCTTCATTAAATTAACTGGAGATGTAGGGACTGAGGGAGAGAGAAAAGAGAGGGGAGCAAGCGAAGTATTGAAGAGAGAGGGAGAGATAGAGAGAGACAGTAGGAGAGGAGAGAGGCCCATGCTGTTAAAAGGCCCCTAAAATTAGTGAAGCAAAAACGGCTCCATTAAGACGCCCTGGCCCCCCTCTCTCTCTCTCTCTCTCTCTCCCTCCCTCCCTACTCTCCTCTTTTCTGCTCACTCTCCTCTTTTACACACTCACACAAACACAAACAAACCAACCGCAAATCACCGCACTCTGCCTCTCTTGACAAGTGCCCGTGTGCGCCTCTTTCAGAAATATGCATTTCTGTGCTGTTCCTCTTAAGTGCCTGTTCAAAGTTTAAGCGTGGTTTCAGAATGGGGCTCTTTTTCCCATGCACAACTCTCAGAGGAATTCCCTTCAGTCTCACACTCTTTCACTCTGCCTACCATCAAGCACAACTTATTTTCCTCTCTTCATCTCCCTCTCATCACTATCCCCTGTTTCCTGTCTTCCACCTATGAGAATAGCCCTGAGCCAAATATGATGAGGCTGTACACATGAACATTCATGCACACAGCATGCACACAGAATATAGACATACCCACATTCTTAGAAAAAAGGGTTATTTGGCTGTCCCTATAAAATAACCCTTTTTGGTTCCAGGTAGAACCCTTTTGGGTTCCATGTATAGAACCCTCTGTGAGAAGGAATATGCATGGAACCCAAAAGAGTTCTACCTTGAACCAAAAAGGGTTCTTCAAAGGGTTCTGCTAGGGGGACAGCCGAAGGACCCTTTAAGGTTCTAGAGGGCACCTTTTTTTCCTAACACACATGCAACACACACACACTGAGCATGGCAGATTATCTCCTGCTTAGCAACACATATGTGAAGCCACTCTCCTGATTACTGCTGCTATGCGCTGTTGACTTCTGGAGAGAATAACATTCATTCATCTCCCCATGTTATCTACTGACGCCGCAATTACCAAACCCTCCACCTGCCTGTCAGCATGCCTCAGCATGGTATGGTGAATAGGAATACTGTAAATATATGGATGGATGAAGGCAGTACACATGCATGTTTGTTTTTGGTGTGTGTGTGTGTGTCTGCGTAGGTGTTTGCATATACTACAATATTGTGATTTGGCCTGTATGTCTAGAGAATATGACGTGTTTGATAGCTTGTGTGATTGTGCATGTGTGTGTTTTCTTCGCTTCTCACTCACCGTCTCAATGGAAGGAAAAGAAAGAGAGCATGAGAGAAGAACCTGGGGCTGTTCACGTACTCTGTACACGACCCCTCCTCTCTCAATATCCACCTCTCTCTCTCTCATCCCTCTCTCCTCATCCCTACCTCTAAGTTAAATATCCTCCCCTCATCTGATTTACTTTCCAGAGATCTCAGGCGTGTCTCAAATTTGTTAGGAATTATTAAACATTTAGGAGTATTTTACCTTAGGTTACTGTTGGTCCATATCACAGATGTCAATATCTAGTCCCACTACAGATAGGACTTGGTTTGCTATTGGCCCACTGAGAGGAGTTACTGCTTTATGTAAAATAAAATCAAAATGGCAAAAATGGAGTTACGAGTTTTTCATCTGACAGAGATGTTATGTTCCACTCTCAGACTGAACAACACTTTTAAGTTCATGATAAGATAATTACTTTATTATCCCCATGGGTAAATGTGGGTTGTGGTTCTGTGCGTACATAACAACACATAATCTCACGGTTTTACCAATTTGACTTTACCTATATTTATTCACTTTTCTCCAAATGTCAAATTTCGAAGTTGCTCCAAAGCGTCAAAGGGTTAAAGGTCCAATGCAGCCATTTTTATCTCACTATCAAATAATTTCTGGGTAACAATTAAGTACCTTACTGTGATTGTTTTCAATTAAAATGGTCAAAAAGAAACAAAAATAGCTTCTTTACAAAGAGCAATTACTCAAGAATTTTGCTAGGACGGTCTTGGAGTGGTCTGAGTGGGGTGGGGAAAACTGAAAACTATCTGTTATTGGCAGAGAGGTTTGGAACTCTTATTTTATTGGTTTACTAACTAATTTACCACCTGGTGATGTCACCAGGCAGGCCAAAACGGCATCCAACCAAAACAGGCAGAAATTTATTGCGGGCAAAAAAAATATATATATATGTAAAAACAGCTCTTACACTAAAAGGGCATTATCAACATTTTCACAATTTCAGAGAATTATTCCAACCTCATAGGCTGTGTCACGGATTCCGCCGAGGCTGCTCCTCCTCCTTGCTCGGGCAGGCTTCGGTGTTCGTCGTCCCCGTACTAGCTGCTGCCGATCGATGTTTCGGTGTTTGTCTTGTGTTGTCTAGTTTGTACACCTGTTACTTATTTTGTGTTGATTATGTGACATATAAGTTCCCTTGTTTTACATTTGGCCTTTGTGTGTTATTGTCATTTTGTCCTGTCTGATGTTCGGCATTTCTAGTTCGCCTATTACGCACAGTGCGTGTTACTCCTCCAGTGTTGTGGAGACCTTTTGTTTTGTGCGTGTTTACTGGAATTAAAGTAGTCATCCTGATCCTCTGTGTCCTGCGCCTGACTTCACCGCCGCATACACATCACCCCAGTCTGACAGAATAACACACCACCCATGGAGTCAGCAGGACCAGCGGTGGTAACTGAGTCTCTGGAGGATCAGGTCAGCAGCCAGGACACCATGATCCGTAGACTCGGCACCGCCATGCAAGATGTGATGGACACTCTGAGCCGATGGGAAAGAGGAGGCTTGCCCACACCTCCTCCTACAATACCACCACCATCGGCCAGACCCATCGTTTCATCTCCGGAGTCCAGTGGGATTCGGCTCTCGCTCCCGAGGGCATATGATGGCACCGCAGCCGGGTGTCAGGGTTTCCTACATCAAGGGGAACTCTACCTGGCAACCATACACCCGGTGCCCTCGGGATACGAGAGCGTTTCCGCCCTCATCTCCTGTCTATCCGGCAAGGCATTGGAGTGGGCCAATGCCGAATGGAGGGGAATAGACGCCGCCACCATCAGCTATGCAGAGTTCTCCCGCCGCTTCAGGGCGGTTTTCGATCATCCCCCAGAGGGTAAAGCGGCGGGGGAGCGTCTGTTCCACCTCCGACAGGGGAAGAGGAGCGCACAAGAGTTCGCCCTGGACTTCCGGACTCTGGCGGCTAATGCGGATTGGAATGAGAGGGCCCTCATCGACCACTATCTGTGCAGCCTACGAGAGGACGTTAGCCGAGAGTTGGCCTGCAGGGACACCAATCTAAGCTTCGATCAGTTGGTGGACATGTCGATCCGTCTGGACACCCTGCTGGCTACCCGCGGACGTCCGGAGTTGGGGCCGTCCATTCCATCCCCCAGCACCTCCGAGCCGAGCCCTATGGAGCTCGGGGGTGCTGGTGCTAGAGAGAGGAGGAGAGAGACCCGGAGAGAGGCCATCCCCTGCACCAACTGTGGCCGTAGAGGACACACTGCGGCTCGGTGCTGGGGAGGGTCTCCTGGGGATCGAGGCAACAGGTCACGCACTGATGAGTCATTTCAGGTGAGTAGGCACCCAACTCATCCAGAGCTCTCTGTTGTCCACTTGTGTATTCAAGTTGAATTTCCCCAGGTTTCATCTCATTCCCAGCATGAGGTCTTATTGCCAGGACCGGCAGGAGGAGTGGTCGGGGTATATCCCCTGGGCAGAGATTGCCCAGAACTCCCTTCGCCACTCCTCTACGAATCTGACCACTTTTCAGTGTGTGTTGGGGTATCAGCCGGTTCTGGCACCATGGCATCAGAGCCAGATCGAGGCTCCTGCGGTGGATGAATGGTTTCGGCTCTCGGAGGAGACATGGAACGCTGTGCATGTCCATCTGCAGTGGGCTATCCGTAGGCAGAAGGCGAGCGCCGATCGCCACCGCAGTGAGGGTCCAGTGTATGCGCCTGGAGATCGAGTCTGGCTCTCGACTCGAAACCTGCCCCTTCGCCTGCCCTGCCGGAAGCTGGGTCGGCGGTTTGTGGGGCCATTTAAAGTCCTGAGGAGATTGAACGAGGTATGTTACAGGTTACAACTGCCAAATGATTATCGCATTAACCCCTCGTTCCATGTGTCTCTCCTCAGGCCGGTGGTAGCTGGTCCACTCCAGGACAATGAGATACGGGAGACTCCTCCGCCCCCACTGGACATCGAGGGGGCTCCGGCGTACTCAGTCCGGTCCATTGTGGATTCGAGAAGTCGGATGGGGGGTCTGCAGTATCTCATGGAGTGGGAGGGGTATGGTCCGGAGGAACAGTGCTGGGTGCCTAGGAGGGACATCTTAGATCCCTTCCTCCTGACGGAGTTGCACCGGAGTCATCCCACTCGCCCTGCTCCGCGTCCTCCTGGCCGTCCCCGAGGCCGGGGTCGGCACACGGCTGGAGCCGCGCGTCAAGGGGGGTACTGTCACGGAATCCGCCGAGGCTGCTCCTCCTCCTTGCTCAGGCAGGCTTCGGCGTTCGTCGTCCCCGGAGTACTAGCTGCTGCCGATCGATGTTTCGGTGTTTGTCTTGTGTTGTCTAGTTTGTACACCTGTTACTTATTTTGTGTTGATTATGTGACATATAAGTTCCCTTGTTTTACGTTTGGCCTTTGTGTGTTATTGTCATTTTGTCCTGTCTGATGTTCGGCATTTCTATTTCACCTATTACGCACACCGCGTGTTACTCCTCCAGTGTTGTGGAGACCTTTTGTTTTGTGCGTGTTTACTGGAATTAAAGTAGTCATCCTGATCCTCTGTGTCCTGCGCCTGACTTCACCGCCGCATTCACATCACCCCAGTCTGACAGGCTGGGACTTTAAGGTTTTGGATAGGGTTAAAATATTAAGTTTAGTCATTCATTCCGAATGGTTAAGTTAAGGATTAGGGTAAAAAAAAAAAAAAAAAAAAGAATCTACCACTGAAAAACTGTGTCTACCACTGGGATTGAAAATGCAACCTTTGAATCCGGAGTCATGGGATTACGCCCATCCCAAAACCCAAGACTACTTGATGGTAATAGCACTCACTGTTGCCCCTAGAGGCCGGTTTTTAAGGAAATTCCCGACGTCGTCAAAGTAAATCTTGAGCACACAGAGCTCCTTCTTAACATGGATATGGAAATGAAGAACAGTTCAATTGCAGAGCAGTAAATTGTAAGTAAAATGGAGTGGAGCAAGCAAGAGAAAGGATAGACAAGGAGATGAGAAAGAGAGAGAGTTTAACAATGAAAGGAAAACGTACATTACATGACTGTGTGTGAGAGGGGAATGAAAGAGAGAGAGAGAGAGAGAGAGAGAGAGAGAGAGAGAGAGAGAGAGAGAGAGAGAGAGAGATGGGTGCAGGGATGCAGATGAGTGAGCAGACATGAGTCAGGTGGAGAGATTAAACACAGAGAATGACAGGAAGCAACCCTACTGGATAAATATACACATGTACCCCCTCTCTCTCTCTCTCTCTCTCTCTCTCTCTCTCTCTTTCTGCATTCTGCATTATTGACACAGAGACAACAAACATAGTCATAGACACAATAATGTATATGTACTGTATGCATGCACACACACACACACAATTCATGGTCGAGGGGGGTTCCTTCCATTTAATACAGCGCAGATCATACAGTTGAAGTCGGTAGTTTACATACACTTAGGTTGGAGTCATTAAAACTCGTTTTTCAACCACCTACCTTCAAACTCGGTGCCTCTTTGCTTGACATCATGGGAAAATCAAAAGAAATCAGCAAAGACCTCAGAAACACATTTGTAGACCTCTACAAGTCTGGTTCATCCTTGGGAGCAATTTCCAAATGCCTGAAGGTGTGAAAAGTGCAAATCAATCCCAGAACAACAGCAAAGGACCTTGTGAAGATTCTGGAGGAAACAGGTACACAAGTATCTATATCCACAGTAAAACAAGTCCTATATCGACATAACCTGAAAGGCCGCTCAGCAAGGAAGAAGCCACTGCTCCAAAACCGCCATAAAAAAAGCCAGACTACGGTTTGAAACTGCACATGGGGACAAAGATCGTACTTTTTGGAGAAATGTCCTCTGGTCTGTTTTGGAGAAATGTCCATCGTTATGTTTGGAGGAAAAAGGGGGTTGCTTGTAAGCCGAAGAACACCATCCCAACCGTGAAGAATGGGGGTGGCAGCATCATGCTGTGGGGGTGCTTTGCTGCAGGAGGGACTGGTGCACTTTACAAAATAGATGGCATCATGAGGAAGGAAAATTATGTGGATATATTGAAATCAGTCAGGAAGTTAAAGCTTGGTCGCAAATGGGTCTTCCAAATGGACAATAACCCCAAGCATACTTCCAAAGTTGTGTCAAAATGGCTTAAGGACAACAAAGTCAAGGTATTGGAGTGGCCATCACAAAGCCCTGACCTCAATCCTATAGAACATTTGTGGGCAGAACTGAAAAAGTGTGTGCGAGCAAGGAGGCCTACAAACCTGACTCAGTTACACCAGCTCTGTCAGGAGCGTCCCACCCAACTTATTGTGGGATGCTTGTGGGAGGTTACCCGAAACGTTTGACCCAAGTTAAACAATTTAATGGCAATGCTACCAAATACTAATTGAGTGTATGTAAACTTCTGACCCACTGGGAATGTGATGAAAGAAATAAAAGCTGAAATAAATCCTTCTCTCTACTATTATTCTGACATTTCACATTCTTAAAATAAAGTGGTGATCCTAACTGACCTAAAACAGGGACTTTTTACCGGGATTAAATGTCAGGAATTGTGAAAAACTGAGTTTAAATGTATTTGGCTAAGGTGTATGTAAACTTCCGACTTCAACTGTACATGCAAGCAACCTGCAATGAGCACTGGCCCATGACAATCAACCCAACCTACACCATGAAGCTAACCTAAACACAACCTAAGCTCTCAACTCTTCACATGACCCGACCATCATCAGCTAGTTGTAGTCCACAGCCATAGTCACAACACAATTCATCTGCATGGGCTGGAAGGGGTGAAGACATGGGATAGTGATGGAAAGAGAGGGAGTGTGTGAGAGAGTGAGGGGGAGGGACAGAGTGGAATAAATACTGGTCTGTTTTCCTTTCAACAGAAATAAACAAGGCGTGCACTTCCCGAGAGAGAAAGGCACACTGTCTGCAGAAGAAAATAAAAAACAGTCACACAACTGACAAAACTAGAGATGGGTGTGGCTAGAGAGAGACAGGGAGAGGGAGATAGATAGAGAGAGAGAGGGAGAGAGAGAGAGAGAGAGAGAGAGAGAGAGAGAGAGAGAGAGAGAGAGAGAGAGAGAGAGAGAGAGAGAGAGAGAGAGAGAGAGAGAGAGAGAGAGAGAGAGAGAGAGAGGAAGACAGGGAGACAGGGAGACGGAGAGAAAGAGAGTGGGAGAGGGAGAGAGAGAGGGGGAGAGGGAGAGAGAGAGGGAGAGGGAGAGGGAGAGGGAGAGAGAGGGAGAGGGAGAGGGAGAGGGAGAGGGAGAGGGAGAGGGAGAGGGAGAGGGAGAGAGAGAGAGGGAGAGGGAGAGAGAGACAGGAAGAGGGAGAACGAGAGACAAGGAGAGGGAGAGAGAGATGGAGGGAGAGGGGAGAAAGATGGAGAGAGGAAGAGAGCAGGGGAGAGAAGGGGTAGAGGGAGTCCCACCGGGCACAGATGTCAATTTAACGTCTATTTCAAGTTGGTTCAACGTAATTTCATTGACATGACGTGGAAACAACGTTGATTCAACCAGTGTGTTCCTAGTGGGGTGAGAGTAACGGAGAAGTGGATTTGAAAACTTCCTCCCCCAAGAGAGATGGGATGGTGGTCTCAAAGGCCAAATAATGTAATGGGTTTCAGATTAGAGAAATGGAGGATAGGGGTACAGCTAGAGATAGAATGGAGGGAAGAGAGAGGAGAGAGGTGGAACCATTTCAAGCAGATCAGCTGCCAAAGTCTCTGTTTGCCTTCTTCTTTCAATGCTAAATAGGTTCCTTTACTAACATATTTCCATGGCAATGCTTCCCATATTTTAGTGAATGAGTCAGTGTGTGTGTGTGTTTGTATGTGCGTCCACATTATTGTAAGTGTCTTTCTACTACTTATATTTTCAATTTCCTACTGTGCTGTGGAGAGTCTGCTGAAGAGAATGCATGTGTTTGTGTGTGAGCACTCAACTATCAACCCATCGGGAACAATTTGTGCTCATACATGTAAGAGGGTTGTACACAAAAGAGAGAAAAGGAGAGAGAGAGAGTGTGTGTGAGAGAGTTGCTTCTGTGGGTGAGATTTTAAATTGATGTGTGTGAGTGAGTGAGTGAGAGAGAGAGAGAGAAAGAGAGAGAGAGAGAGAGAAAGAGAGAGAGAGAGAGAGAGAGTGAGAGAGAGAGAGAGAGTGGAGAGAGAGAGAGAGAGAGAGAGAGAGAGAGAGAGAGAGAGAGAGAGATGTTTCTGGGTTGTGTTGCTGCAGTGTGATGTTATATGTCTTTATTAAAGGTGTAGTGATTGCAGAATGGAGCAAGATCTGGGGAGGGGTGGGGAGGGGAGGGGGGGTTACATTCTCTCCCCTCCACATCTCCCTCCACTCACTTCCCCTCTCATCACTTTGTCTTATGGGAGTCTTAGTCAGCTAAGTTTCAGCCTAATACATATTTTTTCTCTCCCTGGTCCATTTTACATATTCCAAAGGACAGAACAGTTCAGATGTGTATGAATTGAGTGGTGGTGTAAACTGAGTCTGAGTTCTACGTAGACAAGGGGATGTATTACTGTATGAGTGTTGTCCTCTGAATACTAGTGTGAAAAACATGACCTTCAGATCAACCCTGTAGACTTTTGTGGCAGTAGGTGGTCTACTGAACAGACGTCTAGGCAGACAATCCAGGCCGCTCCTCTCCACAGATATCAGCCTGGTTGTAATAAACAGACATCAGCTACAAGGTTTGACTGTCCTTTCCTGATCATTGAATGGCATATCAATCACATACAATAGTCAGGTTTAGTGATTATGATAGCTGGCCTGATAAAACAAGTTTAGTTGAAAAGAATGGGAAGGTTTTCTGCCATTTCAGGAGTGATGACAACAGAGAAAGCTTACTGAAGGGCTGAGGAAGAAAAAGAAAGGAGACAGAGAATTGAACCCTGAGGTACACTATGCAGGGTGAGGTCTAAATCACTAGCTCGGAAATTGGAAATGAGCTGAGAAGGAAATCAAAAGACAGACATAAGAATAATTATCCCCAAGACACAACGGAGAACAAGAAGTATGATTTCACCAACAACAACAAAAATTCAGGAAGAGACAGGAGATGCCATTGCCTGGGCTCTGTTAACTCTGGGTATAGTATACACATTAACAGCATAGCAGGAAAGAAAACCTTGGTGCTCACACTCAGAAGAAGAGAACTGGGGGAGAAAGTGAGAGTGAGGGAAAAGAGGAAAGAAAGGGGAGATAGAAAGGAAAATGAAAATGTGGCAATAGCAAAAAAAAAGGAAGAAAAAAAGATAGTAGAATAATTATTCAAAACAGGAGGGGGTCGGTTGGACCTGAAAAGCTCTTGAGAGGAGGAACATCAAGCAAAGCAAATGAAGCGCCTTAGGAGGTAGACAGAGAGAGAAAGAGAGACAGAGAGAGAAAGAGAGAGAGAGAGAGACAGAGAGAGATAGAGAGCAAAATGATGTAGTTCCATTCTCATCTCCATTTTTAATGCAGTCTGAAAACAAAGCTGTTGTCAAACATGTGCTCTTCTGTAGTACAGACCTCACACTCTCTCCTGTGTTATTGATCGTGTGTGTTTGTGTGTGTGTGTGTGTGTGTGTGTGTGTGTTTGTGTGTGTGTGTGTGCATTTGTGTGTGTGTGTGTGTGTGTGTGTGTTCTGGGCTTTTGTGGAGATGTCCAGATTAAAGGCTTGTGGGACTCCCTAGGCACTCCATATATTCCAGTGAGGCCATTGATTAGCTATTAATGATGCATGGAGAAGCCATCCCTCTCAACAATCAGGACACACACACACACACACACACACCTCTGTCTCCTCACTCCAGCCTATATTTTACTCTCTCTCTCTTTATTTATTTCTCTCCCTCTGTCTCATTCTGTCTCTTTCCGTCCTGTCACTGTCCATTGTCAGCTGCGTGTCAGGGCTCTTTTGGCTGTCTCCATTCGCTCTTTGATTAGCCGTGATCTATCAGCGTGATAAAGGGATAGAGGGAGGGAGGGAAGGAAGGAGAGAGGGAGGAGGGGATCTGCTGGCTGATGGATAGGACTATGGGCAGCTGAATAGACCCTGTGTGCCCTGGCCCAAAAAGAGAGAGAGAGAGAGAGAGAGAGAGAGAGAGAGAGAGAGAGAGAGAGAGAGAGAGAGAGAGAGAGAGAGAGAGAGAGAGAGAGAGAGAGAGAGAGAGAGAGAGAGAGAGAGAGAGAGAGAGAGAGAGAGAGAGAGAGAGAGAGAGAGAGAGAGAGAGAGAGAGAGAGAGAGAGAGAGAGAGAGAGAGAGAGAGAGAGAGAGAGAGAGAGAGAGAGAGAGAGAGAGAGAGAGAGAGAGAGAGAGAGAGAGAGAGAGAGAGAGAGAGAGAGAGAGAGAGAGAGAGAGAGAGAGAGAGAGAGAGAGAGAGAGAGAGAGAGAGAGAGAGAGAGAGAGAGAGAGAGAGAGAGAGAGAGAGAGAGAGAGAGAGAGAGAGAGAGAGAGAGAGAGAGAGAGAGAGAGAGAGAGAGAGAGAGAGAGAGAGAGAGAGAGAAGGAGAGAGAGAGATTTACAGCAAGGGGGGACAACGCTACCTCTTAATTTCTCATTCTGATGTTTGCTTTCCCTCTCTCTTTCCATCTATTTGCTCCAGCTCTTGCCACTCCTCTCTACTCTCCCTATGTCCTCTCCTCCATTCTCCCCAGAATCCTCCCTCTCTCTGGTGTACACATTCTCAGGCCATGGATCATTAACCTGGGACTGCTATGTTGCCATATATCCCCCATCCCCCGCCTCTCTACCAACACCCCTACTCAGACATAAGGACGCGATGATATACCCTCCTCACACCAACATGGCAACCAAGAGCCACAGCCATAGACTGCACTGTGGCCCTCACTAGAATAGATCTTCGTAAAGGACCCATCCGATAGACATGCTAAAGGGTGCATGTGCGTGTGTGTGTGTGTGGTTTTGCATGTATGTGTTTGTGGGTGTGTCTGCTTTTGTTATATTGTGCACAGTTCAATGGTTTAAAATCGAGTTCCTGGGGTGGACTCCATTTGTGATTACTATATGATGGATACACTCATGCACAAACACTATTTTACTCCAGGCCACTATGACACACTCTGCCAATCTCTCTGAGACACACACACAGACACACACACACACACACACACACACACACACACACACACACACACACACACACACACCATGATTGTTGCTGCTGTCAAACAGCATTAGTCGCTATAGCAGTGTCAGTGGGATAACTAGAAGAACACATCCAGTGTAACCATCATTATCTATGACATCTCCACTTACTCACACGTTCCCCATCATTACCAACACACACCCCGGAGTTGGTAATAGCCCACGGAATGACGTCCATCCTCATCGTCATGCCAACGCGGCTTATCATCAGCACCACGGATCTCACTATCAGAAGCAGAATCATGGTTTAATTTGTTAATTAGCTCTTTGGGCTGGGTTAACATGGCTATACTACAATGTCACGGAACAGTCATACTGTTGGAGAATGAAACCCAATTAGACAGGCTTTTTTAGAATGAGGGAGTGATCGGGCTCTGACTGGGTATGGAGACTGGAAATGTCCCAAAAATATGCAGGGATGTATTTACGCACAAAGATGAAGGTGTCTGACACACATACATGCACCCCCCCCACACACACAGGTGGAGGTTAATGCATAACTAACCAGGACAGAATGGGAGCCGTCTTCTCTGAGTAAGGCCAAATGAATCCGCCGAAGCACTATGCAAATGTTCCCCCAGCTGACGAGGCTGCTCTCTCTCTCTCTCTCTCTCTCTCTCTCTCTCTCTCTCTCTCTCTCTCTCTCTCTCTCTCTCTCTCTCCCTCTCCCTCTCTCTCTCTCTCTCTCTCTCTCTCTCTCTCTCTCTCTCTCTCTCTCTCTCTCTCTCTCTCTCTCTGTTGATCTGCATCTTTCTATGTGCATCTGTCATTATCCATTAATCAACTACTCCATCCATCCATCCATCCATCCATCCATCCATCCATCCATCCCTCCATCTCAACATCAAAACAAGTAGCAATCATATCATTGTAAAACTTCAATTATATAATGTCATTACTAGCCACGGTGCCACCAAAAACAAAACAAACAACATACATTTGAAGCTAGCAGTGATCAAATTCGCGGAGCTTAGTCGGGCGAGGCAACAGCCAGGTATTTTGGAATTGATCCAAAACCAGCGAGAAAATGACGAAGTCAAAAACGGGTACACATACATGAATCAAAGCCTATCATAATAGGGTGCATGGTTCTGTTCTGTCGGTGGACTGTGGTGAATGCCTCTGTGTCTTAGTCCCCCGTCTTCTGCCAATGCCCCCCGTCCCCCGTCCCCGTCCCCGTCAAACAGAGCACGCTCAGAGTCGCTCTGCACCTGCTCTCTCTGTAAAACACCCAAACGCGAGTGCTAAATAAATAATCTAGCACAACATGATCGCCGCCATGTCGCCACACACACACACACGCTCCGCACCCCATAAACACGCCTCAATAAGTAAACACCACCCATTTCCTTTCTACAACTCCCCCCTCCCTCCTTCCAACCACTAGGTAGCTACAAACTACTCCCCCCAACACAAATACATCCCCCCCGTCCCCACTCAGTAATGGTGAGACAGACATGGGAATTAATAAGTCAAGAAGCAGAGAATGCATCTTTAATGGGGAGACACAGAGGCAGAGCACCATGCCATCCTCTAGCTCCCTGGGGGCCCGGCGACATCAGGATTTCAAAGTGTGCACCTCTCTCTTTGTCCATCTGTCGATCTTTCTCCCTAGACTTTCATCCCTCTCTTTGTCCATCTTCCTGTCTGCATAATTTAGGATCCCCTACTCTCTGTCACTTAATCTCTCTCTCTTTACTGTCCATCTCTCACTTTTTCTCTCATCTTTGGTGGAGTTATGTTATTGTCACCCCCTCTGTCCCTTTACCTTTCCCACTAAGTGCCCTGAAATGGAGGGATGAAAAAGGGAGATAAATAAAGAGTGGGGACAAGAGAGAAAGATTGAGAGTGGAAGAGTGATAAAGAGAAGAAAGAGGTAGGGAGGGAGAGAGAGAGAGAGAGAGAGAGAGAGAGAGAGAGAGAGAGAGAGAGAGAGAGAGAGAGAGAGAGAGAGAGCCTGAGAGAGCCTGAGAGAGCCTGAGAGAGCCTGAGCGCCTGAGAGGCTCTTGCAGAATGCTCATAAAATGGAGACTGTGATGATGCTACACTCCACTGACAGAGAGAAGATAGATGATTAAACAAGCTCACCCAGAACGCAAACACAGGCATCACTCCTTTCCATCCCCCCCTCACTTTCTTTGCAGCATTTTTACTGTCCTCTGTCCCTCTCCGTGTCCTTCTATTTACACCCCTCTCTCAGAGGAAAGGCAAAGGCAAAATCTCAGGTACATAGATTAGGAGTTGGTGCATCTGTGTGTGTGCACGCGCGCGTGTGTGTGACCACAAGTGTGGTCCCTTTGTAAGAATAGAGGACAAGTCTGGACATGACTGGGCCCCCACAAAGGGCATTATTATATCAACTGTCACAAAGTCACAAAGCCACAACGCCTACATCAACTTCATACCGAGCGAGGGAGAAAGACTGTGTGTTTCATGTGTCATATCAGCGTATATTAATAGGTCTATATGTTTTCTCTGCCGCTGTGTCTTCTCTTTTTGTTTGATGTTAAAAGAATATGTGCATGTCTGTTTGTCTTACTAACTGTGTGTGTGTGTGTGTTTGTGTGTGTGGCAGCGCAGATCCGTGGTGATGCACTAATACAAATCACGCAGTGATGCATCCTCACACCTTCCTCATTGCGAGCGACGTTTTGCACCCGTTGCCATGGTGACAAGATAAAACTCACACTGTTTTAAGCTCTGTGGAGGAGGAGGAGATGGATACTAACAAACTGACACACTAACACTAACATAATGACACACACACAGGTGACATCCCTCTACACACACACACCAAAAGTAAAGCACATCCTCTTTCAGTTTCTTAACTGACAACCAAACAAATGCATATTCACTAACTGACAGCCACACCAGTAGTCAAAGAGAAGAGGTAGAGAGAGGGGAGAGGAAACTCATGCCACTGATCCACCAAACAAAGCCAATCTATGTCCCCCTCTCCTCTCCCTCCTCCCCTCCTGTCCCTGTCTCTACAGCTCTCCCCACTGCAAACACATTTGGCTGTCAAATAGTGACACAACACACATGCAGGGTCACATCATAGTGAGCCCAGCTGTCACAAAACACACCCCTGCCTCTTCATCAAATCAAATCCAAACCCAGCTTTATCGACTTCAGGGATGACAAGCGCTGGCCATGTCATACTGTATGTCATTTCATTGAGACAATGCATACTGGTCTTATTGCTCATACTAAATAGCAAACCAACAGACCGCTGCTTCTTAAATTGAGAAATATATGCAGTATACAATAGAAATCTGATGGATAGATATGCTTTGCGTGTATGTGTGTGTGTGTGTGTGTGTGTGTGTGTGTGTGGATGTGTTTAACTATGTTTGTGGGGACCAGAAGTCCCCTAAAGAATAGTAAACAAAGAGACATTTTGTTGGTCCCCACAAGGTCAAATGCTATTTCGAGGGGGTTTAGGGTTAAGGTTAGAATTAGTGTTAGGGTTAGAATTAGGTTTATGGTTAAGGTTAGGAGATAGGGTTAGTTTTAGGGTTAGGGTTAGGAGCTGGGGTTAGGTTTAGGATTAGGGTTAAGGTTAGGTTGTTGGGTTAAGGTTAGGGTTAGGGTTAATGTTAGGGTATGGGTTAGGGTTAGGGTTAGGGTAAGAGTAAGGGTAAGGGTATGGGTTAGGGTTAGGTTTAGGGTTAGGGGTTAGGGAAAATAGGGTTTTTGAATGGGGCTGAATTGAATGTCCCCACAAGGTTAGCTGCGCAAGACTGTGTGTGTGTGTGTTTGGTGGGTGTGGGGATAAGGTCACCTACATACTATATACACTCAAGTGAATTGTATATGCTATCTAAGGACTCCTGTTCAACCTCTTAAGGATCGGACCCTTTTTTTCAATTTTCGCCTAAAATGACATACCCAAATCTAACTGCCTGTAGCTCAGGACCTGAAGCAAGGATATGCATATTCTTCAAACCATTTCAAAGGAAACACTTTGAAGTTTGAGGATATGTGAAATTATTGTAGGAGAATATAACACATTAGATCTGGTAAAAGATAATGAGTTTTCATCTTTGAAATGGAAGAGAATGGCCACAATATAATATTGTAGTTTAGGCACAATTTAGATTCCGGCCACTAGATGGTAGCAGTGTGTGTGCAAAGTTTCAGATTGATCCAGTGTAGCGTTGCAATACTGGACTATTTTATGCCAAATTGGTCAATTGATACATTTTCAAGTAAATAACTATAGAGAACATTCCAAAATGATATGGTAATACAAAATGTACGTTT
Organism: Coregonus clupeaformis; assembly: GCF_020615455.1. Classification (NCBI taxonomy): domain Eukaryota; kingdom Metazoa; phylum Chordata; class Actinopteri; order Salmoniformes; family Salmonidae; genus Coregonus; species Coregonus clupeaformis. Next base: position 42,760,182 of record NC_059197.1, read on the forward strand.
ACACACTCCCAGGAATGTCATACATTTACATTTACGTCATTTAGCAGACGCTCTTATCCAGAGCGACTTACAAATTGGTGCATTCACCCTATAGCCAGTGGGATAACCACTTTACAATTATTATTTTTTATTTTTTATATATACAGTGGGGAAAAAAAGTATTTAGTCAGCCACCAATTGTGCAAGTTCTCCCACATAAAAAGATGAGAGAGGCCTGTAATTTTCATCATAGGTACACGTCAAATATGACAGACAAATTGAGGAAAAAAAATCCAGAAAATCACATTGTAGGATTTTTAATGAATTTATTTGCAAATTAGGGTGGAAAATAAGTATTTGGTCACCTACAAACAAGCAAGATTTCTGGCTCTCACAGACCTGTGACTTCTTCTTTAAGAGGCTCCTCTGTCCTCCACTCGTTACCTGTATTAATGGCACCTGTTTGAACTTGTTATCAGTATAAAAGACACCTGTCCACAACCTCAAACAGTCACACTCCAAACTCCACTATGGCCAAGACCAAAGAGCTGTCAAAGGACACCAGAAACAAAATTGTAGACCTGCACCAGGCTGGGAAGACTGAATCTGCAATAGGTAAGCAGCTTGGTTTGAAGAAATCAACTGTGGGAGCAATTATTAGGAAATGGAAGACATACAAGACCACTGATAATCTCCCTCGATCTGGGGCTCCACGCAAGATCTCACCCTGTGGGGTCAAAATGATAACAAGAACGGTGAGCAAAAATCCCAGAACCACACGGGGGGACCTAGTGAATGACCTGCAGAGAGCTGGGACCAAAGTAACAAAGCCTACCATCAGTAACACACTACGCCGCCAGGGACTCAAATCCTGCAGTGCAAGACGTGTCCCCCTGCTTAAGCCAGTACATGTCCAGGCCCATCTGAAGTTTGCTAGAGTGCATTTGGATGATCCAGAAGAGTATTGGGAGAATGTCATATGGTCAGATGAAACCAAAATAGAACTTTTTGGTAAAAACTCAACTCGTCGTGTTTGGAGGACAAAGAATGCTGAGTTGCATCCAAAGAACACCATACCTACTGTGAAGCATGGGGGTGGAAACATCAAGCTTTGGGGCTGTTTTTCTGCAAAGGGACCAGGACGACTGATCCGTGTAAAGGAAAGAATGAATGGGGCCATGTATCGTGAGATTTTGAGTGAAAACCTCCTTCCATCAGCAAGGGCATTGAAGATGAAACGTGGCTGGGTCTTTCAGCATGACAATGATACCAAACACACCGCCCGGGCAACGAAGGAGTGGCTTCGTAAGAAGCATTTCAAGGTCCTGGAGTGGCCTAGCCAGTCTCCAGATCTCAACCCCATAGACAATCTTTGGAGGGAGTTGAAAGTCTGTGTTGCCCAGCGACAGCCCCAAAACATCACTGCTCTAGAGGAGATCTGCATGGAGGAATGGGCCAAAATACCAGGAACAGTGTGTGAAAACCTTGTGAAGACTTACAGAAAACGTTTGACCTGTGTCATTGCCAACAAAGGGTATATAACAAAGTATTGAGAAACTTTTGTTATTGACCAAATACTTATTTTCCACCATAATTCGCAAATAAATTCATAAAAAATCCTACAATGTGATTTTCTGGATTCTTTTTTCTCATTTTGTCTGTCATAGTTGACATGTACCTATGATGAAAATTACAGGCCTCTCTCATGTTTTTAAGTGGGAGAACATGCACAATTGGTGGCTGACTAAATACTTTTTTTCCCCACTGTATATATATAAAAATAAAAATAAAAATTTGGGGGGGTAGAAGGATTACTTTATCCTATCCCAGGTATTCCTTAAAGAGGTGGGGTTTCAAATGTCTCCGGAAGGTGGTGAGTGACTCCGCTGTCCTGGCGTCGTGAGGGAGCTTGTTCCACCATTGGGGTGCCAGAGCAGCGAACAGTTTTGACTGGGCTGAGCGGGAACTATGCTTCCGCAGAGGAAGGGGAGCCAGCAGGCCAGAGGTGGATGAACGCAATGCCCTCGTTTGGGTGTAGGGACTGATCAGAGTCTGAAGGTACGGAGGTGCCGTTCCCCTCACTGCTCCATAGGCAAGCACCATGGTCTTGTAACGGATGCGAGCTTCAACTGGAAGCCAGTGGAGTGTGCGGAGGAGGGGGGTGACGTGAGAGAACTTGGGAAGGTTGAACACCAGACGGGCTGCGGCATTCTGGATGAGTTGTAGGGGTTTAATGGCACAGGCAGGGAGCCCAGCCAACAGCGAGTTGCAGTAATCCAGACGGGAGATGACAAGTGCCTGGATTAGGACCTGTGCCGCTTCCTGTGTAAGGCAGGGTCGTACTCTCGAATGTTGTAGAGCATGAACCTGCAGGATCGGGTCACCGCCTTGATGTTAGCGGAGAACGACAGGGTGTTGTCCAGGGTCACGCCAAGGCTCTTCGCACTCTGGGAGGAGGACACAACGGAGTTGTCAACCGTGATGGCGAGATCATGGAAAGGGCAGTCCTTCCCCGGGAGGAAGAGCAGCTCCGTCTTGCCAGGGTTCAGCTTGAGGTGGTGATCCGTCATCCATACTGATATGTCTGCCAGACATGCAGAGATGCGATTCGCCACCTGGTTATCAGAAGGGGGAAAGGAGAAGATTAGTTGTGTATCGTCAGCGTAGCAATGATAGGAGAGGCCATGTGAGGATATGACAGAGCCAAGTGACTTGGTGTATAGGGAGAAAAGGAGAGGGCCTAGAACTGAGCCCTGGGGGACACCAGTGGTGAGAGCACGTGGTGTGGAGACAGCTTCTCGCCACGCCACTTGGTAGGAGTGATCGGTCAGGTAGGATGCCATCCAGGAGTGAGCCGCGCCGGAGATGCCCAGCTCGGAGAGGGTGGAGAGGAGGATCTGATGGTTCACAGTATCAAAGGCAGCAAACAGGTCTAGAAGGACAAGAGCAGAGGAGAGAGAGTTAGCTTTAGCAGTGCGGAGAGCCTCCGTGACACAGAGAAGAGCAGTCTCAGTTGAATGACCAGTCCTGAAACCTGACTGGTTTGGATCAAGAAGGTCATTCTGAGAGAGATAGCAAGAGAGTTGGCTAAAGACGGCACGCTCAATAGTTTTGGAAAGAAAAGAAAGAAGGGATACTGGTCTGTAGTTGTTGACATCAGTGGGATCGAGTGTTGGTTTTTTGAGAAGGGGAGCAACTCTCGCTCTCTTGAAGACGGAAGGGACATAGCCAGCGGTCAAGGATGAGTTGATCAGCGAGGTGAGGTAGGGGAGAAGGTAACCGGAGATGGTCTGGAGAAGAGAGGAGGGGATGGGGTCAAGCGGGCAGGTTGTTGGGCGGCCTGCAGTCACTAGTCGCAAGATTTTATCTGGAGAGAGAGGGGAGAAAGAAGTCAAAGCATAGGGTAGGGCAGTGTGAGCAGGACCAGCAGTGTCATTAGACATAACAAACGAGGATCGGATGTCGTCAACCTTCTTTTCAAAGTGGTTGACGAAGTCATCCACAGATGATGGGGGGTGGGGGGGGTGGGGGGAGGATTCAGCAGTGAGGAGAATGTGGCAAAGAGCTTCCTAGGGTTAGAGGCAGATGCTTGGAATTTAGAGTGGTAGAAAGTGGCCTTAGCAGCAGAAACAGATGAAGAAAATGTAGAGAGGAGGGGAGTGAAAAGATGCCAGGTCGGCAGGGAGTTTAGTTTTCTTCCATTTCCGCTCAGCTGCCCGGAGCTCTGTTCTGTGAGCTCGCAATGAGTCATCAAGCCACGGAGCTGGAGGGGAGGACCGAGCCGGCCGGGAGGATAGGGGACACAGGGAGTCAAAGGATGCAGAAAGGGAGGAGAGGAGGGTTGAGGAGGCAGAATCAGGAGATTGGAGGGAGAAGGATTGAGCAGAGGGAAGAGATGATAGGATGGAAGAGGAGAGAGTAGTGGGAGAGAGAGAGCGAAGGTTGCGGCGGCGCGTTACCATCTGTGTAGGGGGCAGAGTGAGTAGTGTTGGAGGAGAGCGAGAGAGAAAAGGATACAAAGTAGTGGTCGGAGACATGGAGGGGAGTTGCAGTGAGATTAGTAGAAGAGCAACATCTAGTAAAGATGAAGTCAAGCGTATTGCCTGCCTTGTGAGTAGGGGGGACGGTGAGAGGGTGAGGTCAAAAGAGGAGAGGAGTGGAAAGAAGGAGGCAGAGAGAAATGAGTCAAATGTAGACGTAGGGAGGTTGAAATCCCCCAAAACTGTGAAGGGTGAGCCATCCTCAGGAAAGGAACTTATCAAGGCGTCAAGCTCATTGATGAACTCTCCAAGGGAACCTGGAGGGCGATAGATGACAAGGATATTAAGCTTAAATGGGCTAGTGACTGTGACAGCGTGGAATTCAAATGAGGAGATAGACAGATGGGTTAGGGGAAAAATTGAGAATGACCACTTGGGAGAGATGAGGATTCCTGTGCCACCACCCCTCTGACCAGATGCTCTCGGGGTATGCGAGAACACATGGTCAGACGAGGAGAGAGCAGTAGGAGTAGCAGTGTTTTCAGTGGTAATCCATGTTTCCGTCAGCGCCAGGAAGTCGAGGGACTGGAGGGTAGCATAGGCTGGGATGAAGTCAGCCTTGTTGGCAGCAGAACGGCAGTTCCAGAGGCTGCCTGAGACCTGGAACTCCAGGTGTGTGGTGCGTACAGGGACCACCAGGTTAGAGAGGCAGCAGCCACGCGGTGTGAGGCGTTTGTGTAGCCTGTGCGGAGAGGAGAGAACCGGGATAGGCAGAGGCATAGTTGACAGGCTGTAGCAGATGGCTACAATAATGCAGAGGAGATCAGAATGAAATGAACTAAACATCTGGGAAAGGAGAGAGCAGGGCCTCCCTCACCAAAAAAAAAAATATAACTCTCCCAACTTCCACCTCAGAAACTATAATTGTTTCACTGAACCACCCGAATAAAACTCTCCCAACTTCCACTTTAGAAATTAGAGTTGTTGTAAACTACAGCGGTTCAATGTTTCAAGGAATAGACTCAACTTACTTTATTCAGCTAGCTAACTATGACGCCATAGCTAACTAGCATGCTAGCATCCAATAACACACAGTTTAGCACCAATACTTGGTTACAACAAACTACCAATAGTGTGTTAACACACTAAACAGATAATTCGTGTCCGTGTCTAGTTCTTTCATAACGCAGCAATAATTAAACGTTGGCTAGCTAGCACAAAGATATTGTATTTAGCTACTACAGTACAGCTAGCTGGTAGTGTTGGCTAGCTAGGAATGGCTGCTGTGTTGACTTTGTTTGAAAAACGGCGTCGCTGCGAACGAATGTAGCTGGCTAAAAGGATATTGTATTTAGTTGCTACCGTTGCTAATAGCTACTCGCCAGCTAGTCCAGGAGGTGAGTTAGCTAGCTAGCTTCGTGCTACACCCGGCACCGCCGAATACAAAAGTAACCTACAATAACTACATACAACAACTACCCACAACAGCCCACGATGCCTACCTATAATACCTAATAATATACAGCCCACGATGCCTACCTATAATACCTAACTACAATCTAAATACATAGTTTAAGCCTTACTCGACAAAGCCCAAGCTATGTATAAAGCCAAACTTACCCGACGCCAGCTGTCTGGGTGGCAGACTGCAATCAGTAGCTGTAATTAAGTACAGCAGCTACCAACCACCTAACGTTAATGCCTCGGATAATGAGGTTAGAAAAACAGCTGAATGGTAGGCAGCTAGCTGGCTCAATCACAGGTACTCTTAAGCGTGAAATAACATTGGAAACAACTAACCACAGTTGCTAAAAGTTACCAGTAGCTACCCGCTAGCTAGCTAGCTTTGTTGGTCCAAGTAGTGGGTTAGCTAGCCTCGTGCTTCGCCGGGGTCCGCCGAATACAATACGTACCTACAATAATTACCTACAATAACTACCTAAGTAAACTACAATACCTAACTACAATACCTACCTACAATCTAAATACATGGTTTAAGCTTTACTCAGTACCATATAAGAAGCCAAGCTTACCTCCTGCTAGAGAAAACACAACCTCTCCCCTCACAACCTTCCACACACCACCGCTGGATCATTAGCTTATACACTACCTTTCACACATCTAGATGGCAGGGCGGGGTGGGTGTGTAGTCAGAGACAGCATGGGTTCAAAATGTAGAACCCAGTTCCTACATTTGAATATAAAAATTGATTTTATCAAACAAAACTATGCTACATTTTATCTCTGGGACCCTTAGGATGACAAATCAGAGCAAGATTACTGAATGTAAGTACATCATTTACCTTCAGAGGTGAATTTATCAAACCAGTTGCCGTGATACGTTTTTTGTTGTTGTGCACTCTCCTCAAACAATAGCATGGTATTTTTTCACTGTAATAGCTACTGTAAATTGGACAGTGCAGTTAGATTAACAATCATTTAAGCTGTCTGCCCATATAAGACATGTCTATGTCCTGGAAAGTTTGCTGTTACTTACAACAGTCATGGGAATCACATTAGCGCACGTTAGCTCAACCGTCCCGTATACGGGACACAGATCCCGTAGAGGTTAACTGGCACTCCAAAGTATGGAGAACGGGTATGAAAGTGGGTATGAGTGTGTGTGTGTTTGTGTCTGTTGGGGGGAGGTGCTGTCATACACTGCCAATTCTGTACCAGGGAGCATGTGTAGAGAGAGGGAGAGAGAGAGAGAGAGAGAGAGAGAGAGAGAGAGAGAGAGAGAGAGAGAGAGAGAGAGAGAGAGAGAGAGAGAGAGAGAGAGAGAGAGAGAGACAGCGAGAGAGAGAGACAGCGAGAGAGACAGCGAGAGAGAGAGACAGCGAGAGAGAGAGACAGCGAGAGAGAGAGACAGCAAGAGAGCGAAAAACCACAAATACAAATTCCATCTAGACACCGTTGCCCTAGAGCACACAAACAACTATACATACCTTGGCCTAAACATCAACGCCACAGGTAACTTCCACAAAGCTGTGAACGATCTGAGAGACAAGGCAAGAAGGGCCTTCTATGCCATCAAAAGGAACATAAAATTTGACATACCAATTAGGATCTGGCGTAAAACACCAAATAATGCATGCAGAGCAGAATTAGGCCGATACCCACTAATTATCAAAATCCAGAAAAGAGCCGTTAAATTCTACAACCACCTAAAAGGAAGTGAATCCCAAACCTTCCTTAACAAAGCCATCACCTACAGAGAGATGAACTTGGAGAAGAGTCCCCTAAGCAAGCTGGTCCTGGGGCTCTGTTCACAAACACAAACAGACCCCACAGAGCCCCAGGACAGCAACACAATTACACCCAACCAAATCATGAGAAAACAAAAAGATAATTACTTGACATAATGGAAAGAATGAACAAAAAAACAGAGCAAACTAGAATGCTATTTGGCCCTAAACAGAGAGTACACAGTGGCAGAATACCTGACCACTGCGACTGACCCAAAATTAAAGAAATCTTTGACTATGTACAGACTCAGTGAGCATATCCTTGCTATTGAGAAAGGCTGCCATAGGCAGACCTGGCTCTCAAGAGAAGACAGGCTATGTGCACACTGCCTACAAAATGAGGTGGAAACTGAGCTGCACGTCCTAACCTCCTGCCAAACGTATGACCATATTAGAGACACATATTTCCCTCAGATTACACAGATCCACAAAGAATTCGAAAACAAACCTAATTTTGATCAACTCCCTTATCTACTGGGTGAAATACCACAGTGTGCCATCACAGCAGCACGATTTGTGACCTGTTGCCACAAGAAAAGGGCAACCAGTGAAGAACAAACACCTTTGTAAATACAACCCATATTTATGTTTATTTATTTTCCCATTTGTACTTTAACTATTTGCACATTGTTACAACACTGTATATATACATAATATGACATTTGAAATGTCTTTATTCTTTTGGAACTTCTGAGTGTAATCTTTACTGTTAATATTTATTGTTTATTTCACTTTTGTTTACTATCTACTTCACTTGCGTGCCAATGTTAACATATGTTTCCCATGCCAATAAAGCCCTTAATTTGAAATTTAATTGAATTGAGAGAGAGAGAGCACCCTGCTGCAGCCCAACTAAATCAGATAAGGCATCTGCTGAACATAATCAACTCAAAAGTAATACAGTGATATTTTCATTCATTCTGCCTTTGTAATTAGCAGAACCATCTTAGAAAATACAAACTATTATCCTTATGAGTTCATTTAAGATAAGTAACTGGAACATACAAGGCATGTGTTATTAAGCATTTGGTAACAAAACCACTTTGATTTTATACAGTGTTAACAATATTGATATTTAAATATTTCATGAGACATGGTGCCATACAGACAAGTCTATCCACTGTCCTACAGGCAATATATAATTAATTGTGTCCTCCCTGAAGAACCCCAAATAAAATGTGGCAGGAACTCAGGAGGTATTTTGATATACAGTACCAGTCAAAATGTTGGACACAAATCAAATCAAATCAAATTTTATTTATCACATACATGTGTTTAGCAGATGTTATTGCGGGTGTAGTGAAATGCTTGTGCTTCTAGCTCCGACAGTGCAGTAATATCTAACAATGAATATATAACAATTTCACAACATATACCTAATACAAACAAATCTAAATAAGGAATGGAATTTAAGAATATATAATGTACATATATGGACAATAATAATAATAATAATATGCCATTTAGCAGACGCTTTTATCCAAAGCGACTTACAGTCATGCGTGCATAAATTTTTTGTGTATGGGTGGTCCCGGGGATCGAACCCACTACCTTGGCGTTACAAGTGCCGTGCTCAACCAGCTGAGCTACAGAGGACCATAAGAAATGACAGGGCGGCATGGACTAAGATACAGTAGAATATTATAGAATGGAATAAAGTATATACATATGAGACGAGTAGTGCAAGATATGTAAACAGAATTAAAGTGACTAGTGTTCCATTTCTTAAACTGGCCAGTGATTTCAATAGGCAGCAGCAGCCTCTAATGTGCTAGTGATGGCTATTTAACAGTCTGATGGCCTTGAGATAGAAGCTGTTTTTCATTCTCTCGGTCCCAGCTTTGATGCACCTGCACTGACCTCACCTTCTGGATGATTGTGGGTTGAACAGGCAGTGGCTCGGGTGGTTGATGTCCTTGATGATCTTTTTGGCCTTTCTGTGACATCGGGTGCTGTAGGTGTCCTGGGGGGGGGGTAGTTTGCCCCCGGTAATGAGTTTGGCACACCGCACCACCCTCTGGAGAGCCTTGCCGTTGCGTGCGGTGCAGTTGCCATACCAGGCGGTGATACAGCCCGACAGGATGCTCTCAATTGTGCATCTGTAAATGTTTGTGAGGGTTTTAGGTGCCAAGCCAAATTTCTTCAGCCTCCTGAGGTTGAAGAGGCTCTGTTGCGCCGCCTTCACCACACTGTCTGCGTGGGTGGACAATTTCAGTGTGGCAGTGATGTGTACGCCAAGGAACTTGAAGCTTTCCACCTTCTCCACCGCGGTCCCTTCAATGTGGATATGGGGGGTGTTTCCTGACGTCCACGATCATCTCCTTTGTTTTGTTGACGTTGAGTGAGAGGTTATTTTCCTGGCACCACACTCCCAGAGCCCTCACCTCCTCCCTTTAGGCAGTCTCGTCATTGTTGGTAATCAAGCCTACTACTATTGTGTCGTCTGCAAACTTGATGATTGAGTTGGAGGCGTGCTTGACCACGCAGTCATGGGTGAACAGGGAGTACAGGAAGGGGGTAATCACGCACCCTTGTGGGGCCCCAGTGTTGAGGATCAGTGAAGTGGAGATGTTGTTTCCTACCTTCACCACCTGGGGGCGGCCCGTCAGGAAGTCCAGGACCCAGTTGCACAGGGCGGGGTTTGTACCCAGGGCCTCGAGCTTAATGATGAGCTTGGAGGGTACAATGGTGTTTAATGCTGAGGTATAGTCAATGAACAGCATTCTTACATAGGTATTCCTCTTGTCCAGATGGTATAGGGCAGTGTGCAGTTTGATGGCGATTGCATCGTCTGTGGATCTATTGGGGCGGTAAGCAAATTGAAGTGGGTCTAGGGTGACAGGTAAGGTAGAGGTGATATGAACCTTGACTATTCTCTCAAAGCACTACATGATGAAAGAGGTGAGTGCTACGGGGCGGTAGTCATTTAGTTCAGTTACCTTTTCTTTCTTGGGTACAGGAACAATGGTGGCCATCTTGAAACATGTGGGAACAGCAGACTGGGAAAGGGAGAGATTGAATATGTCCGTAAACACACCAGCCAGCTGGTCTGCGTATGCTCTGAGGACGCGGCTAGGGATGCCGTCTGGGCCGGCAGCCTTGCGGGGGTTAACATGATTAAATGTCTGGAGAAGGAGAGGCCACAGTCCTTGGTAGTGGGGCTCGTCGGTGGTACTGTTTTATCCTCAAAGCGGGCGAAGAAGGTGTTTAGCTTGTCTGGAACCGAGACGTCGGTGTCGGCGACGTGGCTGGTCTTCCTTTTGTAGTCTGTGATTGTCTGTAGACCCTGCCACATACGTCTCGTGTCTGAGCCATTGAATTGTGACTCCACGTTGTCTCTATACTGACATTTTGCCCGTTTAATTGCCTTGCGGAGTGAGTAGCTACACTGTTTGTCTTCTGCCATATTCCCAGTCACCTTGCCATGGTTAAATGCAGTGGTTTGTGCTTTAAGTGTTGCGCGAATGTTGCCATCTATCCACGGTTTCTGATTAGGGTAGGGTTAAATAGTCACAGTGGGCACAACATCACCTATACACTTCCTGATAAACTCAGTCACCGTTTCAGTGTATTCGTCTAAATTATTTTCACAAGCTACCCGGAACATATCCCAGTCCGCGTGATCGAAACAATCTTGAAGCGTGGATTCCGATTGGTCAGACCAGCGTTGAATAGTCCTTAGCACGGGTACATCCTGTTTGAGTTTCTGCCTATAGGAAGGGAGGAGCAAAATGGAGTCGTGGTCAGGAGGGCAGTGAAGTGCCTTATAACCATCCCGGAAGTTCGAATAGCAATGGTTGAGGATTTTAGCAGCCCGTATACAACAGTCGATATGTTGATAGAACTTCGGCAGCCTAGTCCTCAAATTTGCTTTGTTAAAATCCCCGGCTACAATAAATGCAGCCTCAGCATATGTGGTTTCCAGTTTGCATAAAGTCCATGAAGTTCTTTGAGGTCCGTCGTGGTATCGGCTTGAGGGGGGATATACACGGCCGTGACTATAACCGAAGAACATTTTCTTGGGAGATAATACGGTCGGAATTTGATTGTGAGGTATTCTAGGTTGGGTGAACAAAATGACTTGAGTTCCTGTATGTTACTACAATTACACCATGAGTCGTTAATCATGAAACACACACCTCCGCCCTTCTGCTTCCTGGAGAGATATTTATTTTCTGTCTGCGCGATGAACTGAGAACCCATCTGGCTGGACCGATTTCAACTGAATATCCCCAGAAAGCCATGTTTCCGTGAAACAAAGTATGTTACAGGCCTTGATGTCTCTCTGGAAAAAAATCCTTGCCCTGAGTTCGTCGATCTTGTTATCCAAAGACTGAACATTAGCGAGTAGTATACTTGGAAACGGTGGGTGGTGTGCGCGCCTCCTAAGTCGAACCAGCAGGCCGCTCCGAGTGCTTCTCCTCCGCTGGCGATGTTTTGGGTCAACCACAGGAATCAGTTAAATTGCCCTGGGGAGAGCAAACAAAGGATCTGCTTCGGGAAAGTCATATTCCTGGTCGTAATGCTGGTGAGTTACCACCTCTCTGATATACAATAGTTTTTCCCGGCTGTATGTAATGATACAAAACACTTTCTGAGCTAATAATGTAAAAAAAATGATACATAAAAAAACAAAATACCGCAAAGTTTTAAGAGCTAGTCACGAGGCCGCCATCTTTGTCAGCGCCAAGTCATGTATCCTCTACTCATTCAAGGGTTTTTCTTTATTTTTACTATTTTTTACATTGTAGAATAATAGTGAAGACATCAAAACTATGAAATAACACATATGGAATCATGTAGTAACCAAAAAAGTGTTAAACAAATCAAAATATATTTTATATTTGTGATTCTTCAAATAGCCACCCTTTGCCTTGATGACATCTTTGCACACTCTTGGCATTCTCTCAACCAGCTTCACCTGGAATGCTTTTCCAACAGTCTTGAAGGAGTTCCCACATATGCTGTGCACTTGTTGGCTGCATTTCCTTCACTCTGCCGTCCGACTCATCCCATTGTAAAACATTTAAAATTAACAAGAGTGGTAAACAGGTGGTGCATCTCTGTAAAAGCGTAGGTGTCTATATAGTGAATGGCAGGACTAGGGGAGATACTCTAGGGAGATTGACATACTTCTCAGCCTTAGGATGTAGTATGGTGGACTACGCCACCACAGACATATCCCCTAAATCAATCAATGCATTTGTAGTCAAGCAACAACGGACTTCATCTGACCACTCCCAAATGGTGATATACCTACAAGAGTCTGACAAACCATCAGCAAACCCACTACCTGTAGAAAAAAACTATTTTCACTAAAACCAAACATTAAATGGACAGAAACAAAAATGGAGTAATTCAAAACTGAACATGAATAATCCAAAAATAATTGCCATGTTAAACAGTTTCCAAACCACGTCTTTACAACCTAACCTAGAGGGAGGGGGTAAATCCAGCAACCAAATACATCAATAATGTATCAGAAATATTGGCCTTAATTTCAAATGTTAGGACAAACAATAAAATAAGAAACATAGAAAAAATCTAAAAAATAAGTGGTTTGACAAATAATGTATCTCCTCCAGAAATGTTTTACGAATGCTCTCCAACAAAAACAGCCAACCAACGAGGAGTTGAGCCTTAACTATTCATATACAATGAATGCATACAAACAACTCATGCGCAACAAAAAATAAAAGCATATGGAAATTAAACTAAGTCAAATTGCAGAGGCCATTGATCAAAACTCCTTCTGGGAATCATACAAAAACTATTCAAATTGGAACAATGTGGATAACTTACTTTGAAGCCTTTGCAATAATTTTGAAATCAAATAACTAAACCCCTCCCAGATTAACACCAAACAGAAACTAGAGGATTTAGACAGAACAATTAAGCCCAACCAGGCCAAGGCATGAGGACCTGACAACATCAGTAAAGAAATGCTGAAACTGAGCAGCCTTCAGCTGGTGGACATACTGCTTAAATTATTTAACTTATTACTGGAAACTGGATGATTCCCTGGAATCTGGAGTGAAGGTCTAATAACACCCAGCAATAAAAAAGGAGACAAATCCGACCCCAATAACTACAGAGGCATCTGTGTGTGCACTAATCTGGGAAAGATATTTAGCAGCATAATGAATACCAGAATTCTAACCTTCCTAAAGAAACGGAATGCCCTGAATAAATGTCAAACTGGCTTCTTCCCCAAACATCGTACCTCAGATCACATTTGCTCCCTCCACACTCTCATAAATCTAAATACCCCAAGAAAAGTTTTTGCCTGCTTTTTAGACTTCAAAAAAGCTTTTTGATTACATTTGGCATGATTAACTATTATACAAACTCCTCCAAATTGGTATAGATGGGAAAACGTATGACACAGTGAAATCCTTATATATTAATAATTCATGTGGAATAAAAAATTGGAAGCAAAATAAATACTTTTTTCACTGAAGGACGTGGAGTTGTACAGGGATGCATCCTGAGTCCAACACTGTTCAATATTAATATAAATGAATGAGCAAATCAATGTTGGAGCAATCAGCAGCTCCAGGCCTTCGGAAAGCATTCATACTCCTTGACTTATTTCACATTTTGTTGTTACAGCCTGAATTCAAAATGGGTTAAACAGATTTTTTCTCTCCCAAATGTATTGCAAATGAAATACAGAAATATCTTATTTACAGGAGTATTCACACCACTGAGTCAATAGTTTGTAGAAGCACCTTTGGCGGCGATTACAGCTGTGAGTGTTTTAGGGTAAGTCTCTAAGGTCTTTACACACCTGGATTGTACAATATTTGCCTATTATTCTTTTTAAAATTCTTCAAGCTCTGTCAAGTTGATTGTTGATCATTGCTAGACAGACATTTTCAAGTCTTGCCATAGATTTCCAAACTGATTTATGTCAAAACTGTAACTAGGCCACTTAGGAACAGTAAATGTTGTCTTGGAAAGCAACTTCAGTGTAGATTTGGCAATGTGTTTTAGGTTATTGTACTGCTGAAAGACTCATTTGTCTCCCAACGTCTGTTGGAAAGCAGACTGAACCAGGTTTTCCTCTAGGATTATGTCTGTGCTTAAAGCTATATTAGTTTCTTTTTATCTTAAAAAATTCATTGCCAATGACAAGCATACCCATTACATGATGCAGCCACCACCATGCTTGAAAATATGAAGAGTGGTACTCACTGATAGATTGTGTTGGATTTCCCCCAAACATAATGCTTTGTATTCAGGACAGAAAGTACATTTATTTGCCACAATTTTTGCAGTATTACTTAAGTGCCTTGTTGCAAACAGGATGCATGTTTTAAAATATTTGTAATCTGTACAGGCTTCCTTCTTTTCACTCTGTAATTTAGGTTAGTATTGTGGAATAACTGCAATGTTGTTGATCCATCCTCAGTTCTCTCGTATCACAACCATTAAACTACATAACTGTTTTAAATTTTCCATTGGAAGGATGCCTATTTCGTTGTAGTGACTGGGTGTATGGTTGAATCTTAGCTTGAAATTCCCTACTCAATTGAGGGACCTTACAGATAATTGTATGTGTGGGGTACAGAGATGGGGTAGTCATTCAAAAATAATGTAAAATAATCACTATTATTATTGCACACAGAGTCCATGCAACTTATTAAGCACAATTTTACTTCTGAACGTATTTAGGCTTGCCATAACAAAGGGGTTAAATACTTATTGACTCAAAAAATGTCAGCTTTTCAATTGTAATTAATTTGTCAATGTCTAAAAACAAAATTCCACATTGACATTAAGGGTATTGTCACACCCTGATCTGTTTCACCTGTCTTGTGCTTGTCTCCACCCCCCACCAGGTGTCTCCCATTTGTTCCCATTATTCCCTGTGTATTTATACCAGTGTTTTCTGTTTGTCTGTTGCCAGTTCGTCTTGTCTCATCAAGCCTACCAGCGTGTTTTTCCGTGCTCCTGTTTTTCCTAGTCTCTGTTTTCTAGCCCTCCCGGTTCCAACTTTTCTGCCTGCCCTGACACTAAGCCCACCTGCCTGACCATTCAGCCTGCCCTGACCTCAAGCCTGCTTGCCGCCCTGTACCTTTCGGACTCTGACCTGGTTAATGAACTTCTGCCTGTCCTCGACCTGCCTCTTGCCTGCCCCTTGTATTTTAATAAATATTAGAGACTCTAACCATCTGCCTCCTGTGTCTGCATCTGGGTCTCACCCTGTGTCGTTATAGGTATTGTGTGTAGTCCAGTGACACAAAATCTAATTTGAATCCATTTTTAATTCAGGCTGTAACACAACAAAATGTGGAAAAAGTCAAGGGGTGTGAATACTTTCTGAAGGCACTCTACATGACACACAGATTATGTGCCTGTTGTACGCTAACGACTTAGTTTTGTTGTCACCCACATTACAACAGAGCCTATCCCTTGTAGAGCAGTACTGCCAAAGATGGGCACTAACAGTAAACTTAGAAAATACTTAAATCATGATCTTTCAGAAGTAAGCCAGATCCCAGGGAAACCGCTACCAGCTAACCTACAGTGGAACTACACTAAAGCACAGTACCAGCCATAATTACCTGGGCCTGGAGATAAGCTCATCAGGGAGTTTCAGCCTGGCAACAAAGGCCCTGAATGAAAACTAACAGAATAGCATTCTATGATATCAAATACAAATTCAGCAATGCAAATACCCATCTCTCATCCTAACTTCAGCAAATGGGAAAAAGGCCCCATTGACAAATTTCATTTCAAATTTTTCTGAAAAAGTCAATTTTCTGACGCCTGCCGGTCAGAAATTGGACTTTTCCCTCTACACATACAGGTGCAGAAAATAGCATTTAAATTCTGGCAGCAAAATACAGACTGAGAGACTTGAGTCTGGGAATTGAAAGAAGAAGACACCTTAAATCTTGACTTCCAAGAGATCCGAGAATATGCAGGTAGTGTGATTTACAGGAGGTAGAAACTGAGAATCACTTCCTGTGTTCCTTCCCAAAATATGACAACATAAGGGAAACATACTACCCAGATTTAGAAAAATATATACCAAACTTTCGATGGATCCTTGATGTACATAAACTCACCATCCTGCTTGGTGGCAGCTACATGTGTCACCCTGTGTCACAACTAGAGAGAAATGAAATAGACTTAATGGTTGTTAGTGTTTTGTTTCATTGTGTTATGTTTTTGTTCTTTTTTGATTTGTTAAATTATTGAATTATTTTTAATAATTACATTTCTGTAAATACTTACACACAACACCTCATGTATACACTCTAAATACACATTAAATAATACATAAGATAACATGTAATACATAAAATAACATGTAATACACTCATACACTAATCCACACAAGTCGATGTGTGTGTCCTTGCATGTGTATGTGTGCAGGGGCACGCACGCAAGCACACACACACAAAAACACACACACACACACACACACCCACTACTGACACCTGCACACACACTACATTCCATAGATGATCTCATTGTATCTCATTGTGCCTATTCAATGTTGTTACATGTTTGCAGTGCATAATACATTAGGAATATTTCCATGACATAGACTGACCAGGTGAAATCAGGTCAAAGCTATGATCCCTTATTGATGTCACCTGTTAAATTCACTTCAAGCAGTGTAGATGAAGGGGAGGAGACAGGTTAAAGAAGGATGTTTAAGCCTTGAGACTATTGAGACATGGATTGTGTATGTTTGCCATGCAGAGGGTGAATGGGCAAGACTAAAGATTTGAGTGCCTTTGAACGAGGTATGCTAGTAGGTGCCAGGCACACCGGTTTGAGTGTGTCAAGAACTGCAACGCTGCTAGGTTTTTCACGTTCAATAGTTTCCCGTGTGTATCAAGAATGGTCCACCACCCAAAGGACAGCCAGCCAACTTGATACAACTGTAGGAAGCATTAGAGTCAACATGGGCCAGCATCCCTGTGGAATGTTTTCAAAACCTTGTAAAGTCCAGGCCCAGACGAATTGAGGCCGTTCTGAGGGCAAAAGGGGGGTGCTAATGTTTTGTACACTCAGTGTATATCTTTTTTTTTCTTATTTGTTTTTGTTTACTTATCAAAGCAAAATGCTTGACATTAATAGTCCTATTTGTATTTATTTATTTTATTTCTATAATTTTTTTGTAATGCCTTGGCAGCAGCTAATGGGGATCCCTAATAAATACAAATACAAATCACAATTATTATTATTATTATTATTATTATTATTATTATTATTATTATTATTATTATTATTATTATTATTATTATTATTATTATTATTATTATTCTATTTTACTGTTATTGTTGATGTCATTATCTCACTTTGTGTTAGCAACAGTGGCTTTGTCATTCAGGCTAATAAAGCTTATCTGGTAGGGGACAGAATACGGTCGGACCATCATATAATTGGCATATACATTACTCTTACTGAATTTCCATGTGGGCGAGGATATTGGAAATGTAATCAAAGCCTATTGGATGATAACTTGTTTTTAACTAGGACAGAGGAATTTATAACTGATTTTTTCCGACATAAATGTCACGGTTTCGGCCGAGGCTGCTCCTCCTCCTGGTTTGGG
Source organism: Coregonus clupeaformis (assembly GCF_020615455.1). Classification (NCBI taxonomy): domain Eukaryota; kingdom Metazoa; phylum Chordata; class Actinopteri; order Salmoniformes; family Salmonidae; genus Coregonus; species Coregonus clupeaformis. The sequence goes on from NC_059197.1 coordinate 42,777,968, forward strand.
CAGGCTTCGGCGGTCGTCGTCCCCGGAGTACTAGCTGCCACCGATCTATGTTTCATGTTCGTTTGGTTTTGTCTTGATGTTGTACACGTGTGTCTTGTTAGTCCTCGTTAGTGTCCTATTTAGTTCTCGTTGGTTGTGTGTGTCTTTGTGTGTGATTGCGCTTCTGTTTCGTGTTGGAGCTACTATTTTCCCTCCAGTGTTTTGGAGAGGTTATTTTGCACATGTTAGTGCGCCGTTTGTTTTGACGCCTGTGTGCGCCGTGTATTCGCCTTCGGGCTTATGGTGCTTATTTCATTTGTTGAATTTTGCACTAAAGTCTTTTGGACTGAGCCTCTGCGTCCTGCGCCTGATTCATACACCACACCCACCTTCAGCACCCATTGACAATAACATAGGTACAGCACATCCCCTTATTGTATGGGACACCTTTAAATGTGCCTTTAGAGGCCATGCAATTCAGTACTCATCTCGAAAACAAAAGCAATTTAGGTCAAAAGAGTCCATACTAACAAAGGAAATAGAAGGTCTAACAGAACAGATAGATAGGAATAAAAACTGTAAAATAGAGGCTCAGAATAAATTAGAGGAAAAACAAAAAGAAATGGAGAAACTTATTCAAGAAAGATCAAGTGTAATATATTATTGAAAATAAAGCAAACTGGATGGAATATGGGGATAAATGCACCAAATTATTTTTTTATCTTCAACATAAAAATGCTACCAAAAATAATTTACTGAAACTGGTTACAAATGACGGAGTCACTCATGATTCACCAAATTGTATTTTGAAGGAGGAAGCAAAGTACTTTAAGGATATTTTTTCGTTTCAGTCGCCTCCATCTCCTCTAACTGAAGCTAATTGTAAGGATTATTTTCCTATTGATAATGTAAAATTAACAGCCATACAGAAAGACTAATGTGAAGGTGAAATTACAGAGGAGGAACTTCTGGATGCAATTAAAGACTTTAAGTCCGGGAAAACTCCAGGGTTGGAATACCAGTCGAGGTATACCAAACCTTTTTCTATATACTCAGAGGACCGTTATTAGCATGTTGTAACCACTCCTACGTAAATGGTAGATTATCAGACACTCAAGAAGAAGGTCTGATTTCATTATTACTGATACAGGATACAAGCGCGAAATATAAAGATCCAGTCCATTAAAAAAATTGGAGGCCCCTTACACTTCAGTGTTGTGATGCAAAACATTTTGAAAAATGTATAGCGCATAGAATTAAAAAGGTATTGTCGGACATATTCATTCTAATCAGACAGATTTTTTACATGGACGATACATTGGAGATAATATAAGGCAAGAATTGGAAACAATAGAACACTATGAAAAATCTGTGAAACCAGGCCTACTATTCATAGCAAACTTTGAAAAGGCATTTGATAAAGTACGACTGGAGTTTATATATAAATGCCTGGAGCATTTCAATTTTGGAGAATCTCTTATAAAATGGGTTAAAATCGTGTATAGTAATCCTAGGTGTAAAATAGTAAATAATGGCTATTTCTCAGAAAGTTTTAAACTGTCAAGAGGAGTAAAACAAGGTTGTCCACAATCAGCATATCTATTTATTATGACCATCGAAATGTTAGCTATTAAAATCAGATCCAACAATAATATCAAGGGATTAGAAATCCAGGGCTTAAAAACAAAGGTGTCATTGTACACTGATGATTCATGTTTAATTTTAAATCCACAACTTGAATCCCTCCAAACCCTCATAGAGGATCTAGATACATTTTCTAAACTCTCAAATTATGATAAATGTACTATATTACGTATTGGATCACTAAAAAATACAATATTTACATTACCATGTAGTTTACCAATAAAATGGTCTGATGGTGATGTGGATATACTCGGAATACATATCCCAAATGAAATAAATGATCTCACTCCAATACATTTTTATAGAAAGTTAGCAAAAATAGATAAGATCTTGCTACCATGGAAAGGTAAATACCTGTCTATTTGTGGAAAAACCACCCTGATTAACTCTTTAGTATTATCCCAGTTTACCTATTTGCTTATGGTCTTGCCTACTCCTAGCAAACTCTTTTTTTAAATTATATGAGAAAAAAAGATTCAATTTTATTTGGAAAGGCAAGCTAGACAAAATTAAACGCGCCTTTTTATATAATGAATTTGAATTCGGAGAACAGAAATGATTAAATATTAAAGCATTAGACCTATCACTAAAAGCTTCAGTCATACAAAAGTTGTACTTAAATCTGAACAGGTTATCTAGCAAATTAGTAAGATTGTGTCACCCCATGTTCAAGAATGGCCTTTTTCCATTCATTCAGATTACAAACTCTCACTTTCAGTTATTTAAAACATGCCATAGAAAGTTGGTTGCAATTTCAATTCAATCCTCCAGAAATTTCAGAACAAATAATGCAACAAATATTATGGTTAAACTCAAATATACTAATTGATAAAAAAACATTATTTTTTGAATTTTTTTTTTAAAAAGGTATAATCTTCATAAATGATATCATAGGTAGGACTGGTGGAGTTATGTCGCACATGCAGCTAACAAAAACATATGGACATTTCTGCTCTACCCAAAACTACAACCAAATAATTGCAGCATTACCACAAAAATGGAAGAGGAAAGTGGAAGGGGGAAAAGTAAGGAACTTGTCTGTCGGGCCTGCATTAAAGAACATTATTGGTTAAAGAAAATTGTGATAAATAAAAATGTATACCAGTTTCATTTAAGGACCAAAGGATTGACAGACGTCCCATATAGATTGCAAAATAGATGGGAAGAGATTTTTGACGTACTGATTCCATGAACTGATATGCAAATTGACGCCGGATTCAAAACGTAAAAAAATTAATAAAAATTGATACCAATAGAATGTTATTTATATGGGGTATGCAATCTTCCCAGCTCCACATATTTTGCTGCGAAGAGACAGAATCATTGGATCAATTGTTTTGGTACTGTCCATTTGTAGCTTGTTTTTGGTCACAGGTCCAGGAATGCCTGAAGGATTGCAATATTTACCTGGAGCTAACCCTGCAGATAGCACTACTGGGTGATCTAAAAAGTCATAGTCAATCGATCAATAATATAATAATACTTTTAGCAACAAAAATGTTTTTCAATTTACAATCTGTAGAAACAATGAGAAAAGATGGGTTCAGAACATTTGTGAAACATCACAGTACAGTTGAAAAAATATATGGATGGTGTTAAGAGATAGATGGGAGGTGTTGAATGAAGTTGAAGGATGGGAGTAATAACAACTAACATCAACTAATAACAGCAAGATAACTAGTGTAGGGCATGCTGCGTCCATAATAAGTATATAGGTTATAGGTTGAGAGCTTTTGTGAAAGAGCACAGTTAGAAAGATATGGCATAGAGAAGCAAACTGGATGGACATCATGAACATGACCGGAGAGGTTGAGGGTAGAGGAAGTTCAGGAGTAAAAACAAACAAAATAGAATTATTGTAAAATTGACTGTGTCCATAAAATGTATATAGTATGTATAAGCTGGAAGTAGAGGCCTAAGCGTTGTTGTTCACTAGTTTACTCCAATTAGGGAAGGGGTGGTGGATTTGGAAAATAATAATGGGAAATATATATTTTTTAAGGATATGTGTATATATATGTACAGTGCCTTGCAAAAGTATTCATCCCCCTTGGTGTTTTTCCTATTTTGTTGCATTACAACCTGTAATTTAAATTGATTTTTATTTGGATTCCAAGTAATGGACATACACAAAATAGTTGAAATTTCAACAACAAAAAATAACGGAAAAGTGGTGAGTGTATATGTATTCACCCCCTTTGCTATGAAGCTCCTGAATAAGATCTGGTGCAACCAATTACCTTCAGAAGTCACATAATTAGTTAAATAAAGTCCACCTGTATGCAATCTAAGTGTCACATGATCTCAGTATATATACACCTGTTCTGAAAGGCCCTAGAGTCTGCAACACCACTAAGCAAGGGGCACCACCAAGCAAGCAGCACCGTGAAGACCAAGGAGCTCTCCAAACAGGTTAGGGACAAAGTTGTGGAGAAGTACAGATCAGGGTTGGGTTATAAAAAAATATCAGAAACTTTGAACAGCCAACGGAGCACCATTAAATCCATTATTTAAAAAATGGAAAGAATATGGCACCACAACAAACCTGCCAAGAGAGGGCCCCCCACCAAAACTCATGGACCAGGCAAGGAGGGCATTCATCAGAGAGGCCAGAAAAAAAAGCCATTGCTTAAAGAAAAAAATAAGCAAACATGTTTGGTGTTCACCAAAAGGCACTGGGGATACTCCCCAAACATATAGAAGAAGGTACTCTGGTCAGATGAGACTAAAATTGAGCATTTTGGCCATCAAGGAAAACACTATGTCTGGCGAAAACACAACATCTCTCATCACCCCGAGAACACCATCCCCACAGTGAAGCATGGTGGTGGCAGCATCATATTGTGGGGATGTTCTTCATCGGCAGGGACTGGGAAACTGGTCAGAATTGAAGGAATGATGGATGGCGCTAAATACAGGGAAATTCTTGAGGGAAATCTCTTTCAGTCTTCCAGAGATTTGAGACTGGGAAAGAGGTTCACCTTCCAGCAGGACAATGACCCTAAGCATACTGCTAAAGCAACACTTGAGTGGTTTAAGGGGAAACATTTAAATGTATTGGAATGGCCTAGTCAAAGTCCAGACTTCAATCCAATTGAAAATCTGTGGTATGACTTAAATATTGCTGTACACCAGCGGAACCCATCCAACTTGAATGAGCTGGAGCAGTTTTGCCTTGAAGAATGGGCAAAAATCCCTGTGGCTAGATGTGCCAAGCTGATAGAGACATACCCCAAGAGACTTGCAGCTATAATTGCTGCAAAAGGTGGCTCGTAGTAGTTAGTTATGCGCGCTCAAGTTCTGTTTTTTTTGTCTTATTTCCTGTTTTCTTCATAATAAAAAATATTTTGCATCATCAAAGTGGTAGGCATGTTGTGTAAATCAAATGATACAAACCCGCAAAAAATCAATTTTAATTCCACGTTGTAAGGCAACAAAATAGGAAAAATGCCAAGGGGAGTGAATACTTTCACAAGCCCCTGTATGTATATGTATTTATATGTATGTATGTATATGTGTGTATATATATATATATATTATTTTTATTTTAATTTTTTTTTGCGAGAGAAAAAAACATATGGGGGATTGGAAGTGATACAGACAATTACATTGATGAAAGTTACAATCTATCTGCAATATTAAAGCTGATCTACCCCCCAAAAAATATATTTAAAAAAATAAAAGCTTATCTGAATCTGAGTGTCACGCTCGTCGAACAGAGATGAAGATCAAGGTGCAGCGTTGCAGGCAAACATACTCTTTATTAGAGACGCGATCAAAACCAACAAAACGAAAACGTGACAGTTCACGGTCTAACACAACAGACTAGAAACAAGATCCCACAAACTCTGTGGGGAAACAGGCTGCTAAAGTATGGTTCTCAATCAGAGACAACAAGCAACAGCTGAATCAAGTTGCCTCTGATTGAGAACCACACTGGCCAACATAGAACAACAATACTAGAAAGTGAAACCTAGAACAAAACACATAGACTTTACACACCCTGGCTCAACATATAGGAGTCCCCAGAGCCAGGGCGTGACAGTACCCCCCCCTAAAGGCGCGGACTCCGACCGCGCCCACCAAATACCACAGGGGAGGGACCGGGTGGGCACTCCGCTTAGGCGGCGGATCCGGCTCCGGGCCTGATCCCCGCTCCCTCTCCAACTCCCCAAAGTACCCCTGGTCTGGTCTGGCCCCGCTGGCCGGAGCTGGACTGCACACTGGTGGAGCGGATTGCTCTAGCTCCGGCGTGAAGCATCTGACCGGTGCCGGACCAGCCACCGGTGGAACAGGCACGGGCCGTGCCGGACTGACGCACGCACACCACTGGCTTGGTGTGGGGAGCAGGAGCGGCCGAGCCGGGCTGACGAAACGCACCACTGACTTGGTGCGGGGAGCAGGAGCGGGCCGGACCGGGCTGACGAGCGCACCACTGACTTGGTGCGGGGAGCAGGAACGGGCCGAGCTGGGCTGACGAAACGCACCACTGACTTGGTGCGGGGAGCAGGAATGGGCCGGACCGGGCTGACGACGCGCACCACTGACTTGTTGCGGGGAGCAGGAACGGGCCGGACAGGGTTGACGCAAACGCACCACTGACTTGGTGCGGGGAGCAGGAATGGGCCGGACAGGGCTGACGCAAACGCACCACTGACTTGGTGCGGGGAGCAGGAATGGGCCGGACAGGGCTGACGAAACGCACCACAGACTTGGTGCGGGGAGCAGGAATGGGCCGGACTGGGCTGGCGACGCGCACCACAGACTTGGTGCGGGAGCAGGAACAGGCCGGGCCGAGCTGGCGACGCGCACCGTAGACTTGGTGCGAGTGGCAGGAACAGGCCGGACCGTACTGGGAACACACACCACTGGCCCTACGTGGGGATCAGGAACAGGCCGGACCGGACTGGCAACACACGCCAGTACCTCTCGCCGTGCCTCTACATCCTCCTTCCCCCTGGTGACCAGTGACTCCCGTAACCTGGCGGCCTCCTGCTGCCCCGTCGTCCACGGCGTTAGCCCCCCCTAAAAAATGTATGGGCTTCACTCCTACCCGTGGACCAGGTCTCCATGCTTCTCGCCCTTCTGCCTCCACGTCAAGCCCCTCTCTTCCTCACATGGCTTGACCCAGTCGAGGAGGCGAAGGAGATCCGCTAGAGATCTCTCAGGCGCTGGCTCCTGGACTTGCTGCTTGGTCCAGTCTTGGTGGGATCTTCTGTCACGCTCGTCGAACAGAGATGAGGACCAAGGCGCAGCGTTGCAGGCAAACATACTCTTTATTAGAGACGCGATCAAAACCAACAAAATGAAAACGTGACAGTTCACGGTCTAACACAACAGACTAGAAACAAGATCCCACAAACTCTGTGGGGAAACAGGCTGCTAAAGTATGGTTCTCAATCAGAGACAACAAGCAACAGCTGAATCACGTTGCCTCTGATTGAGAACCACACTGGCCAACATAGAACAACAATACTAGAAAGTGAAACCTAGAACAAAACACATAGACTTTACACACCCTGGCTCAACATATAGGAGTCCCCAGAGCCAGGGCGTGACACTGAGAGAGAAAGAAAGAAACAGAGAGAGATCTTCTGCACATATTCTGTCAGAACTGGGCCCTGACAGTAAATCTCAGTAAGACAAAAATAATGGTGTTCCAAAAAAGGTCCAGTTGCCAGGACCACAAATACAAATTCCATCTAGACACCGTTACCCTAGATCACACAACAAACTACACATACCTCGACCTAAACATCAGCGCCACAGGTAACTTCCACAAAGCTGTGAACGATCTGAGAGACAAGGCAAGAAGGGCCTTCTATGCCATCAAAAGGAACAGAAAATTTGACATACCAATTAGGATCTGGCTAAAAATACTTGAATCAGTTATAGAATTGGCTAAAAATACTAGAATCAGTTATAGAACCCATTGCCCTTTATGGTTGTGAGGTCTGGAGTCCGCTCAACAACCAAGAATTCACAAAATGGAACAAACACCAAATTGAGACTCTGCATGCAGAATTCTGCAAAAATATCCTCATTGAACAACATAAAACACCAAATGCAGAGCAGAATTTGGCCGATACCCGCTAATTATCAAAATCCAGAAAAGAGCCATTAAATTCTACAACCACCTAAAAGGAAGCGAACCCCAAACCGTCCATAACAAAGCCATCACCTACAGAGAGATGAACCTGGAGAAGAGTCCCCTAAGCAAGCTGGTCCTGGAGCGCTGTTCAAAAACACAAACAGACCCCACAGAGTCCCAGGACAGCAACACAATTAGGCACAACCAAATCATGAGAAAACAAAAATATAATTATTTGACATATTGGACAGAATGAACAAAAAAACAGAGCAAACTAGAATGCTATTTGGCCCTAAACAGAGAGTACACAGTGGCAGAATACCTGACCCAAAGTTAAGGAAATCTTTGACTATGTACAGACTCAGTGAGCATAGCGTTGCTGTTCAGAAAGGCCGCCATAGGCAGACCTGGCTCTCAAGAGACGACAGGCTATGTGTACGCTGCCCACAGAATGAGGAGGAAACTGAGCTGCACTTCCTAACTTCCTGCCAAATGTATGACCACATTAGAGTCACATACTTCCCTCAGATTACACAGACCCACAAAGTATTTGAAAACAAATCCAATTTGGATAAACTCCCATATCTATTGGGTGAAATTCCACAGTGTGCAATCACAGCAGCAAGATTTGTGACCTGTTGCCACAAGAAAAGTGCAACCAATGAAGAACAAACACCATTGTAAATACAACCTATTGTTATGTTTATTTATTTTCCTTTTTGTACTTCAACTCTTTGCACATAATTATAACACTGTATATGTGTAATGTTTACTGTTCATTTTTTATTGTTCATGATCATTTGTTTATGATCTTTTTCACTTGCTTTGGCAATGTAAACATATGTTTCCCATGCCAATAAAGCCCTTAAATTGAAATTGAATTGAATTGAGAGAGAGAGAGAGAGAGAGAGAGAGAGAGAGAGAGAGAGAGAGAGAGAGAGAGAGAGAGAGAGAGAGAGAGAGAGAGAGAGAGAGAGAGAGAGAGAGAGAGAGAGAGAGAGAGAGAGAGAGAGAGAGAGAGAGAGAGAGAGATGCCCACCATATCCCATCAGCTTTATCCAACTACCTATAATAGACTTCAGAGTGGGGATATAGTCAGCTGCGGAGGGCAGCGGGTCTACTGCCTCCCACTGCCCTGTGACTCAGTCAGTTCAGCATTGATGATCTGCCCTCCCATGCTCAGTGGGGCGGAGAGTCACCTCGCCTTAATGCCTGGGGTGTGAAGTGAACTGGTGTTACAGTCTATATCAATACACCCATCTGCTAAACCAACACCAGCATGTCCCTGTATGTCTACAAAGCCATGGTATGGAGATTTGAATCATTAGAGGACATACAAGGCCTGACAGCTAATACATATGTTAATGTAATACACACACATATGCACACAGTCAGTCAGGCAGGCACACACCCATCCATCCATCCATCCATCCATCCATCCATCCATCCATCCATCCATCCATCCATCCATCCATCCATCCATCCATCCATCCATCCATCCATCCATCCATCCATCCATCCATCCATCCATCCTTCCGTCCATCCATCCATCCATCCATCCATCCATCCATCCATCCATCCATCCATCCTTCCGTCCATCCATCCATCCATCCATCCATCCATCCATCCATCCATCCATCCATCCATCCATCCATCCATCCATCCATCCTTCCGTCCATCCATCTATCCATCCATCCCTCCTTCCATCACTCACACAGACTGACTGGGTCTCACCACACTGAGGTATCCGTGACAAGGGAGAGGGGAATCCGACAGCAAGCTTTATCGATTCAGTCTGGAGACCCCCCTCGGGCCCTGTTCACACACATACAAAACGCAGCTGCACTGGATCAATGAGTGCTCCCGTGTGAAGGACAGAGCCACACACACACACACACACACACAACATTAAGAGCGATGAAACAGGAGCTGAGTATCAGAAGGTGAGAGCTGGAGCGAGGGGAGCGACCTGTTTCATCTGACCTGAGCCGTCTCATCTGACACCCGTCCATTTATTACTGGACCGCAGAGCAACTTTTAACACTATAGGCATTTACACACAGTGCAATACACACACACATATCCACATTCTGTACCAGCATGTTAGCAGTTACACAGATACAAATAGAAACCTAGATATTTGTATAATGCAGGAAAATTGACAGCGCATCCCTACAAATGCAGGACAAAATTAGTGACATAGCCAGAATATAAAGACAGTTTGTGTGTCATGCCTGGTTTCTTTGGTTTGAATGTGATCAATTGATAAACAGGTCCACTCCATCAATCCAATGAGTTACAATGAGGCAATGTCATTGAATTACAGTCTCTTCACCCACACACACATACACGCACATGCAGGTGCGCAGGTGCACACACACACACACACACTCACACGCTCACACACACGCTCACACACACACACACACACACACACACACACACACACACACACACACACACACACACACACACACACACACACACACACACACACACACACACACACACACACACACACACACACACAATGTCTGATTTATCCCCCTCACACTGCTATTAAACATGGCAATGAGTGACTAGCCACAGATCACCCCATGAGAGGCCATTTCATGAGGCTCCATTTTGAATAATTGGACAATTGTTTACCCGCTCCCCCCTCTGGTCTAGGCAAAATGGGACATGCTACTAAAACCACAAAACAGATTAGTGCTGATTAATGACCTCCAAACAACCTTGACAGGGGTCTGAGGGTCTTACCAGCAATATCGGAAAAATCAGGAGGTGATATTAATTTAAATAAGGAGCCCAAAATCAACATTCAAAAACCCTTATGCACACACAGAACAATCCTGTTGGTGGTACAGTCCAGAATCTGTTCACTATGATTTCTTTTGTTTTTTATCCTTTGGGCCACAATCTGACATGTTTGTCATCTTCATTCTCATATAACCAACCAATCAACCAATCAATCAGCCAATCAATTAAGCAATCAGACAATCAGTCAACAATCCCATTCACATGCATTGGCTGTGAGGTTTCTTTTCAATGTGTGAATGTATTTGTTGATGGATATCCATCCCGCATTGGAAATAACAGTTGTACTTTCAAGATCTGGGCCAAAAATATTAAAGGTTTGCCATCTTCATACTCACATAACCATTCAACCAACCAGCCCTTTTTCCCATTCCCATTAATTCAGGTCTAAATCTGAGATGCTCCTACCTGGCACGATGGAGACAGTGTCTTTCTCCCAGGACACCACGCTGACGTACTCCTGCACGGCCGTGGGGATGAGGCACTTGAACACGGCCACGTTGCCCCGCATGGACCGCTGGTCTGCCACCCGCACCGTATAGGGCTCCCTGAACACTGGAGAGAAGAGAGAGGAGAGGGGTGGTTAGAGGGGAAAAAACCTGGCTATTCTTCACCAAACTGTGTTAGTCAGCTGAGCTAAAGCCAAGGCATTAGTTTGGAAAGCTAACACAAGCCTTCCGGTTAAAGTTAAGGTTGCTTATCATACAAGCCATGAGCAAGATATGGCCTAACCTGTAACCTAGATTATTATTCAATGAAAACAAGGACCTATTTTTCTGATATACAAGAGCTGACATTGTTCCTGGACTATAATTCACTGAGAGACATTATGAGTAGCCCACATGTAAACTTGGTTGGTGGACTGTTAAACAACATCAAGTCAATGTTGTTTTCACTTTAGTCCTGCAATGCAAAGGAGAAACTGATTGTTGAAAGAAGTGACACCCAGTTGCATTGAGAAGGAGCTGGTGTGAATGGCGACTACCCTTTTAAAGAAAAACCCATGCAATTCTACGAGGCGGCGCGGAATGGCTGGGTGTGGGCAGTCACAAAAAGGGGTGCCCTCTGCACTTGACACGCAGTACCCTGGACATCGCACAGATATATATAGACAAATGAGAAAATGGCAACACTAAGGGTATCAGTGTGGATTGGATTGAAGTTGACCTATACTGCAACATTACAAGACGATAGCAGAGCTGGTGTGAATGAAATGTAATTTTATTTCAATCATAATAACAGTGTAATCAAAATGTATTAGCTAGACTAACACAAGACAAATACATGGGCGTTTGTCATTTCAAACATGTCGATACAAACGGGATTACAATGTAGACCAAAATCAGCTGGAAAACAACATGGGGAGGGGACTCTGTGGCACTGCAATCTAATCACAGCTAATTCTATGAGGCTTCTCTCATGCCAATCAGGGGAGTAATGGTTTAACCACGTGAAGTCGACAACACACACACGTACACACACGTACGCGCGCATGTACTCACACACACACACACCCTGCCTGCCTGGGCTCTCTCTCTCCAAGTTCTCTAGCGATATAACTAACGCCTAGCCTGGAGGTGAATTTCCTTGGTCATTAATAATGCTTAATGCCAGACAGTGTCACCCACTGAAACCAGAGCCAATGTCCTTGTCAGAATAGTGAAGTCGTTAACCTTAACGTTATGGTGTGTGGCAAACGTAATGTAACCACGAGACGTGCTTTGAGCAACCGTAGCCAAGTCCTATACCTATTTGGCCACTCAGTGGCCTAATGTGTTGTGAAGCCTCATTTGTAACAAATCGAGGAAAGGCCAAATAATTCCAATCAGATCTTCATTCCAATTCCTCATTTAAATGCCCCCGTTTCTTATCACAGCAGACCATCTCTGGATCAATGGGCTGAATCGATTAAGTAGCTCCTTTCACAGCCAAGCCAATACTTTCAATCATTTATTTACTCCTTGATTGACCCTGCGTCTCATCACGCAGAGAAAATTGCCCTATGAGCATTGAGCCTCTATGAGACTGTTTAAAGCCAAAACAACTGACAGGAAACATCACTGATTCTTTGCACTGACATACTCGATAAAGGCTTAAACCAGAAGTAGAATAACAATTGTGGTAGCGTTATGATATTACACATGTTCCAGTTTTGAGGCGAGACGTGCAGAATATGCCACATTTGTTTCATTAAGCCCTTGCAAGTGCATGAAAATGGTAGCCCAGTGTTTATGCATGAATTGCACTCCCCTCACATGCGCGCCGTCATTAGGATGTTACTGATGCCTGACTATATGCACCCGGTTGCCTAGGAACGGGCTAAAACACGGGTCTGACGCTCTCCGTGAACTGGGAGGAGAGGCCTGTATCACCGCTGCCTAAATAATTAACTACAGGGAAACCAAATACACTATTTACTTATTCATAAAGCGAGCAGCAAAGAGAGAGCAGAAAATAATCAAATAAAGGGGCAACTGAATGGCTGTACTGGATTGTACACATTAATGAATGGGAATAAACAACAGCTTGCTATCAGGACCATCTGTGGCAGAAGACCTATAAAGCCAGAGATAAAAAGGAGGGTGGCCAGGCCGGGAGAGTACAGGGCAGCAGTGGACCTGCTCTCCCAGTCCACTGTTCTCAGTCTAAACTCTGTGTGTTTGTGTTGGTAGAAAAGGGGGCTGAGGTGAGCTCACTGAACAGCTGATCCCAGTTCACTCTAGATCTCACCTGTGTGTGTAACTCTAGCTCTGTGTGACAAAGGCATAGGACATAGGATATAGCCATACGCCTAGCATTGGTTACACTACTCTATATCCCCCTGAAATAGTCATGTGACCTTGGCAAAGGTCACAGAGACTATCAGAATGGAATGGCTAATTTAGTATTTTTTGTATGTATGTATTTCTTGCATTATGTATGTATTTCTTGTTTTTATGGAGTATAGACTCTCTGGTCCAATGTTGAGAAACCAGACATTGACGGTTACTCAGACTGTCAGGCAAAAATATATAAAAAGTCCTCCAGTAAAGTCTCCCCTGTGTGTGTGCATCTGTGCGTACTGTGTGCATGCATGTGTGTGTGTGGGAGAGGACAGCAGGCATTTGACAGGTGTGAGGAGCGCTGAGCAGGCAGCCAGAGCCCAAATGAGAGGCGCTCCATCATCACATGATCTCAATGAGCACACAGGCAGGAAGTCCTCATTACCAGGGCTTGAATAAAAATAGGCTCCAAACTGCAGGCAGGCAGGCAGGCAGGCATGCAGGCAGGCAGGCAGGCAGGCAGGCAGGCAGGCAGGCAGGCAAGCAAAATGACTGACTGCTCTACCGCAGTGGCTACGTCCCAATTCTGTTGAATGACTGCAATGCATTTTCTTGTCTCTCACCGCTGATGGCCACTGATAGGTGGAAGGATAAGCTAGGTCTCAAGAGTTTTGAGACGAGGTCAGAAACTCAGTCTAGGTCCAATATCTACTTAGTAGAGCATCACATCCAATAGCGAGATTTCCATCCAATTGCCGACAGATTTTCATGCGAATATTATAAAATCTGCATGAATAAAATATGCAAATTATTCCACCAGAGATTTAGGCTACTAATATGACCCCACTAAGGAAAGGGGAGACTCTCACGGACACGATGGTGTACTCTGTTTTGCTCTATGACCCCCACAAGTGTCACGTGACTCGTCTGAAGATAACCCGTACAAAAGAATGGAAGTATGGAGGTAGTTTTGTGCCAACAAAAAAGGGTTAAATATGTGTCCAAAAAAACACAATATATCCTGAGATTTCTTATATCTCCTAGATGTAGAACAGACACTTCAAAAACATATTCCTTATGATAAACAAATGTACTGTCTTTTTTGCCATTTTTGAATGTGTTATTCAATGCGTTTCTATGGGCTTTAGTAGTAAAGGCCAAATTCAACATTTTATTAAATATTTTATTTGTATTCTTTTTTTTATACATACAGGGTTCAAAGGCTTAGACTTTTAGATGTTTAAATAGGTTTCCATTGCATTTTCATCTCTACTGATGGTTTTGTCACAAAAGAAAACTGCGTTATATAGTGAATGTGCCCACTCTGGTATTGCCACATGTGCTCTAGCCAGCAACTCGTAGATACAGTGCGGGTATAGCCTACATGATGAGATTATTATAGACAAAAGAGCGAGATTATTTTAATTTGTCAAAAGGCAGCCAAGCATTGATCATCATGTCACCAGAATAAGACCCTCGATATTTATTGGAAAGGAGCATCAACCTAATCACCTTGCACATTCACCACGTTCATCATAACTTATTTCATCTGTAGCCTAATAAACTGCATACTTTCCTGAGTCGTAGTGGGAGAACCACACAACATGTCATCGCGTGACTCCAAGTTTACTTCAATATCATTGTTATTATATCAATATTTGCACATAAAAGCATTTCCATCGCCAATTCTAGCACAATTAATTTTACCAACACAAAAAGATCCCACCTTGTCTAGCGTATTTTGCTTTGTTGACATTTGCTGTCGACATTTGCTGTTTCCATCAGACCTGTCATAAAAAGGTTGGATGGAAACCTGGTTAATGACACTTATCAATGTCAACTGTCACACACATATGATGGCTAAACCTAGTTTTGACATTTTGTCATGTTATTCACAGTGTGTCTATTCACTGTTAATGGGGTAAGGAGAGGACAAGGGGAGGGGAGTAGGGTGGAAAGCAGAAGAGGAACAAATGTTGACAACGAAGGAAAGGAAGATGGAAAGCAGAGATGTGATACATGACTAGAGATGGATGGGAAGGCCTCCTATGAGAGCCAATGGAAACGTCTTCAATATCGTTAGAGCACTGGCTGGTGATTTACAGAATGTCCGTCAAATGCCGATGATGAAAGTAATTGAGAGAATGGCTTTAACAAGAAATATAGGGTCAGGACTTTGATGATAACGGAGGGAGAGAAAAACATTAAACAGAAAACAAGCAGGGATTTCCATAAACGTACAGCGATCCACACAGGTACCAGCGCTATTATTGGCACAGAATCAGCATGCATGGGAGGGAGGGAGGGAGGGAGAATTGAGAGATGGAGAGATGAAGGGAGGGAGGGTGTCACACTGCGAACTGTCAGCTATCATCAGTCTCCGACGCCACCTGAGACGGGACGCGCCACACCCTGCCACTCACGCCCTGCCTGTCGCTCATGGTAATCGCGGTGTGTGTATGTGAATGTGTGTGTGTGTGTGTGCGTTCTGCGAAGGTGTGTGGCAGTAGTGGGGCAATACACAGGCGAGTCCTGAGGGCTGGAGTTGAGGGGCTGCAGAGTTGGGTGTGAGGGTTGGTGGATTTTCACAGACTCAGCATTTAATTGATTAATTGGGGTAATTATTTTGGGGGGAAGGTCGTCCCCACACAGATGCAGGTTGGAAGGTCACTCTACAGCTGATGGGATGAGGGTCCTCTGGACAGAAATGCCATAAGGGGTGTGGTGGGGGGAGGGAGGAGGGGTAGGCTGTAACCATCTTAATTTGGCCATGAATTTGGTAAACTGACTGTTAACAACTGAATCGCTACTGGATTATTTTTTCTTTGATCTTACACATCTTTTAAGGGGGTTGTTCCGATTATCTTACACATCTTTAAGGGGGTTGTTCCGATTATCTTACACATCTTTTAAGGTGGTTGTTCCGATTATCTTACACATCTTTTAAGGGGGTTGTTCCGATTATCTTACACATCTTTTAAGGGGGTTGTTTCCGATTTTCCAGATGCAGATTGTTGATTGAATATGTCGCTGAACGTGAATTAAAACACCAACAATATTTATTCTCGCTGTTCAACTCTGTTCAATCCCTCTCATGTTTAAACTCATTCCCTTTCCAGCTACAGCAAACACCCTGACAAAGACCTGGCACAGCTACCCAGAAGAGCCAGCTTGAATAAAATGGTGTGTGTGTGTGTGTGTGTGTGTGTGTAGTTGGGGGACTTTCCAGTCCATGGACAGATGGAGAGACTGGGAGACAGGAGGCCTGCTGGCATAAGCAGGGCACAGGCTGGTGTGTGTGTGTGTGTGTGTGTGTGTGTGTGTGTGTGTGTGTGTGTGTGTGTGTGTGTGTGTGTGTGCATCCTTGCCTGCGTGTGTGTGAACTCCCCCATTGCAGTGTGGCCAGCCCCACACTCCAGCAGTGACCTTGGTACAGGGCACAGTGGTCTCTCTGCCAACTGTCTTTACCGCTGTGTGTGTGTCTGCCAGGGTCATTTTAAAGGAGCAGGGTCAAGGGTCACGCTCGCCCCCCACTGAGTCGTATTGTTAGTCAGAGGACCAATATGGACATCGTTTGGTTTACCGTTTTTACAGATGTTTTTGTTGTTAGTGTTGTTTGTGTGTCTTCATTGTGTTTGGGGAGTGGTTCTCTTAGAATGGAGCTGAGTGTACAGCATCAAATCATATGAGAAAGTATTTGATTTCTTTATCGATATGCATTTTCTTTTTGTTTCTAAACCTCTTCCTGGCAGCCTTTCGCTATGCTTAGCCTCCTCTCATTCTTTGTGAAGACGTTGTGTTTCTGTTTGGCCCCAGAACACTGTTTAGTTAGGTTCGACAGGTGAAGCTGTGTCTCTATGTCTGTCTGTCTAAGGCTGCTCCAGAAGAGGCTGCCTGTGTTCAGTCTGAGTCTGACCTGCTTTGACGCGGATGCTGGGGCTGCGGATCTTGCCGGCCTGGTTCTCTGCGGTGCAGAAGTAGTCATTGTCATGGATGTAGCTGTTGAAGGCGGAGGGCGAGAAAGGGTAGAGCTGGAGGGTGCCGTTGGCGTGCACGTGGCGAATGTGGGGCACGTCGTAGATGTCATCGCCGGTGGCCAGGTACCAGCGCAGGACGGCATGGGGTGCGCCGCCCGCGGGGCAGGGCAGGGACACCCCAACCGAGCTGGAGAAGGTCACCCGCTGCAGGGAGGCGTTTACAAAGTACAGCCGCGTCGAGACCACATCCTCACTGTTCACTGTGATAGGGAGAGAGGGACATGGTCAGGATAATACACACACACAAAGAAAAGCCGCGTCCAGACCACATCCTCACTGTGATGGGGAGAAGAGATAGGGTGGGGTTGGGACACACACAGACACACACCCATATCCTCCTACACACACACACACACACACACACACACACACACACACACACACACACACACACACTTACACACATACACACCTACACACATACACACCAGTGGTGGAAAAAGTACCCAATTATCATACTTGAGTAAAAGTAAAGATACCTTAATAGAAAATGACTCAAGTAAAAGTGAAAGTCACCCAGTAAAATACTACTTGAGTAAAAGTCTAAAAGTATTTGGTTTTAAATATACTTAAGTATCAAAAGTAAATGTAATTGCTAAAATATACCTAAGTATCCAAAGTAAACGTGAAAGTATAACTCATTTCACATTTCTTATATTAAGCAAACCAGACAGTATGTTTTTTTTGTTTGAAAATGTACAGATAGCCAGGGGCACACTCCAACTCTCAGACATAATTTACAAACAAAGCATTTGCGTTTAGTGAGTCCACCAGATCAGAGGCAGTAGGGATGACCGGGGATGTTCTCTTGATAAGTGCGTGAATTGGACCATTTTCCTGTCCTACTAAGCATTCGAAATGTAACAAGTACTTTTGGGTCTCAGGGAAAATGTATGGAGTACAAAGTATGCTATTTTCTGTAGGAATGTAGTGGAGTAGAAGTAAAAGTTGTCAAAAATATAAATAGTAAAGTAAAGTACAGATACCCCAAAAAACTACTTAAGTACTACTTTAAAGTATTTTTACTTAAGGACTTTACACCACTGATACATACATACAGCCAATGTGTGGGCAGCTAACTGCCAATCTCCAAACTGGGTTATCTTCTAGAAATTTCCATCAGGTCAGCACAGCAGATCCCAAAAATAGAATCAATTACTATTTCTCCATTAGGCAAATGACGTGATGTAATATATTCATCATTTATTTATAGCTACATGTAACTCTGTTATGATAAGCTGGAGCTAAGCCAATCCACAGTTAGAAGCTCTGCTATAGGCTGATTGGCAAGTTGGTCTGTACAACAGCTCAAATCAACCTGGGCATTGACTTTGATCATGTAACATGTTACTCGCACGCATGCACACACGTGTCCGATCCACCTTAATCAAAGCTAGCGACCTGGCTGCCAAACAGCAGGGATCCATCCTCTATAATGCATTATCATAATATCTGTAGTCTAAGATATGCCTAACGAGAGCCCTTCATTAAACTGGCATCTGATTGGAGGGGAAATGGGTCATGCACCTCCAGACCCCCTCCTCCCTCATGTTGATATGCCATGCCCACAAAACAAAGAATCCATGAGGTTATTAGAACAATACCTAGTCTGCCAGTTCAACCCATCTCAAGTCTAGATAATCACTGAGAGGCCTTCAGTATATCTCCAACCACAACCCTGGAGGGAGGGCTTCTTTTCAACCACTATGGCTTTCACGCGCTGCTTCTGTAACGATCCCGGCTGTCTGAGTCGGGTCCTGTCTGGTGACTAGTGTTCCTGGTCGTAATCTCCAGTTTCCCGAGGGTTCGGGAACGCTCCGGGGAGCGCTCTGGTTTCCGCACCTGCTTCCCATCAGCAATCTGCACACCTGGGCCTAATCATCACCCTTCTTAGGCTCTGGCCCAACATCCAGTTCCTGCCGGATCGTTAGCCATGAACAGTAGGTGTATCTGTGTATCAGTTTAGAGTATCTAGCGTGAGTTTTGTTGTTTTGTACTTTGTTGAGTTTTTGTGTCCTTACCTCCGTTTTTGTTCCACCTGCAGTCACACGTCCGGAACCTTCACCCCACCTCTGCCTGATGGTCGGCGGCTGCCGAGCCATCACTGGACCTAGTACTGCACCCCCAACTACTCATCCACGCCGCCCGCTCTGTCCCTGGATTATTCTGCACCTTGTGTTGTATCCGAATAAACCCTCACTTTCGTTCAACTCTCCTTGTCCTGGTCTGCTTCTGGGTTCTGGCTGAGGGAACTGTGTCCTGACGTTCCGACCTGGATCTAAGAACGGCAAGGCGGACGCCTTGTCCCGGATGTTCTCCAAGACGGAGGAGAGTGGGTCCAAGACCGAGACAATTCTCCCCCGGAACTGCGTCGTGGGAGCAGTTATGTGGAAGATTGAGGAGGAGGTGCTGGCGGCCCTTCGGACTCAGCCCGGTCCCGGTAACGGTCCACCCGGTCGGGTTGTTTGTGCCTGAGTCGGTTCGTCCTGCTGTTCTCAAATGGTCCCACGCCAGTAAGATGGCTTGTCACCCTGGCGTGGCTCGGACAATGGCGTTTCTTCGCAGACGTTTTTGGTGGCCTGCCATGGCCGAGGATACTCGGGGTTTTGTTGCTGCCTGTCCAGTGTGTGCGCAGAATAAGAGTACCAATCGGCCCAGCTCTGGACTACTTCACCCCCCTTCCTATTCCCCGGCGTCCATGGTCGCATCTGGCTCTGGACTTCGTCACGGGGTTGCCCGCTTCTGAGGGGAACACGGTCGTTCTGACTATCGTGGACAGGTTCAGCAAGTTCGCCCACTTTGTGCCTATTGCCAAGCTTCCCTCTGCCTCGGAGACGTCCGAGATCCTGGTTAGGGAGGTTTTCAGGGTCCACGGTTTGCCCAGTGATATCGTTTCCGACCGTGGCCCTCAGTTTACCTCTGCTGTCTGGAAGTCCTTCTGTTCGGCCATTGGAGCTACAGTCAGTCTCACATCTGGTTTTCACCCCCAATCCAATGGTCAGGCGGAGAGAGCCAACCAGAAGATGGAATCCACGCTACGCTGTCTGGTCTCTTCCAACCCCACCTCCTGGGCCTCTCAGTTGCCTTGGGTTGAGTATGCCCACAATACTCTCCCCTACATCTGCCACTGGGATGTCTCCCTTCCAGTGCCTGTATGGCTACCAACCTCCCCCTGTTCCCTTCTCAGGAGAAGGAGCTCTCAGTGCCTTCTGTTCAGGCCCATATTCGTCGTTGCCACCGGACCTGGCATCGGGCCAGAAAGGCACTCCTTAGAGGTTCGGACCGGTATCAGCTCCAGGCGAATCGTCGCCGGATCCCCGCTCCCACCTATACCATCGGAGATAGGGTTTGGTTGGCCCACACGGGATCTTCCGTTACGGACTGAGTCTAGGAAGTTGTTACCGAAGTTCATTGGTCCGTTTGTGGTGGAGAAGGTGATCAATCCAGTGGCAGTTCGACTCAAACTACCGAGGACGCTCAGAGTCCATCCCACCTTTCATGTCTCCTGCCTCAAGCCTGTCTTCCTCAGTCCTCTGTTGCCTCCTCCGCCTCCTCCTCCTCCTCCTCGGATGATTGGAGGTGGTCCTGCCTACACGGTGCGTCGCATTATGGATTCCAGACGGCGGGGCCGGGGTTTCCAGTATCTCGTGGACTGGGAGGGGTATGGTCCTGAAGAGAGGAGTTGGATTCCGCGGCGACAGGTCCTAGATGCGGATCTCATCAGGGACTTCTACCGCCTCCATCCTGGCGCTCCGGGGAGTCCGCCCGGTGGCGTTCGTCGGAGGGGGGGTACTGTAACGATCCCGGCTGTCTGAGTCGGGTCCTGTCTGGTGACTAGTGTTCCTGGTCGTAATCTCCAGTTTCCCGAGGGTTCGGGAACGCTCCGGGGAGCGCTCTGGTTTCCGCACCTGCTTCCCATCAGCAATCTGCACACCTGGGCCTAATCATCACCCTTCTTAGGCTCTGGCCCAACATCCAGTTCCTGCCGGATCGTTAGCCATGAACAGTAGGTGTATCTGTGTATCAGTTTAGAGTATCTAGCGTGAGTTTTGTTGTTTTGTACTTTGTTGAGTTTTTGTGTCCTTACCTCC
The DNA here is from genome assembly GCF_020615455.1 of Coregonus clupeaformis. Classification (NCBI taxonomy): domain Eukaryota; kingdom Metazoa; phylum Chordata; class Actinopteri; order Salmoniformes; family Salmonidae; genus Coregonus; species Coregonus clupeaformis. The sequence goes on from NC_059197.1 coordinate 42,799,389, forward strand.
GTTTTTGTTCCACCTGCAGTCACACGTCCGGAACCTTCACCCCACCTCTGCCTGATGGTCGGCGGCTGCCGAGCCATCACTGGACCTAGTACTGCACCCCCAACTACTCATCCACGCCGCCCGCTCTGTCCCTGGATTATTCTGCACCTTGTGTTGTATCCGAATAAACCCTCACTTTCGTTCAACTCTCCTTGTCCTGGTCTGCTTCTGGGTTCTGGCTGAGGGAACTGTGACAGCTTCAATGAAGTGCTGTTGTCCCATAAGTCGTCTTAGGGGAGATACGTCCCTAATACCCCCCCCATTAGTGTCTCCTGGGAGGCAGCTAGACGTCTTTTTAGCGTTGGGGGGGTTGTGCTGAGCTCAGCTTGGCCCCGGGCCAACGGGAGAAAGGAGGAACAAGAGATAATTTCTTCTGAGTCAATGATATATAATTCATCCTCTTCCCTGGTTTGTGTCAACAATGGCCGGATTAGCCCTATCTGTTTCACTCTGAATGACGTGGGACGAATGGCCGTGAATGGAGGTGGTGGCTAGATGCCTCATCAAGGTAGATTTAGGAGGGTTTCTACAGCACAGCAGATAACCTACAGCTAGCCATGTGCATTGGTGTCGAACCAAATTAGCATTAGGAAAATCATTAAATCAATTTAAGGGCTTAAATTTATATTTGGACATAATTCAAATGTTTCAGATCAGATCAAATTCATTTCAGTGCTTCATTCCTTTTTTGAAATGTATCAGTTAAGCCTGGTCTATTTATGGGCCTTTCTATATACACTACATGACCCACACTCCAGCAGTGACCTTGGCACAGGGCACAGCGGTCACTCTGCCAACTGTCTGTGCCGCTGTGTGTCTGCCAGGAGCTTTTTAAAGGAGCAGGGTCAAGGACGCTCGCCCCCCACTGAGTCTTATTGTTAGTCAGAGGACCAATATGGACGTTGTTTGGTTTACCGTTTGTTACAGATGTTTTTGTTGTTAGTGTTGTTTGTGTCTTCATTGTGTTTTGGGAGTGGTTCTCTTAAAATGGAGCTGAGTGTACAGTATCAAATCAGACACTATGCAGATGTTATAGCGGGTGTAGCGAAATGCTTGTGCTTCTAGCTCCGACAGTGCAGTAATATCTAACAATTACACAACATATACATTGAGGGAAAAAAGTATTTGATCCCCTGCTGATTTTGTACGTTTTCCCACTGACAAAGATATGATCAGTCTATAATTTTAATGGTATGTTTATTTGAACAGTGAGAGACAGAATAACAACAACAAAATCCAGAAAAACGCATGTCAAAAATGTAATAAATTGATTTGCATTTTAATGAGGGAAATAAGTATTTGTAGACTGCACCACCCTCTGGAGAGCCCTGCAGTTTTGGGCGGTGCAGTTGCCGTACCAGGCAGTGATACAGCCTGACAGGATGCTCTCAATTGTGCATCTGTAAATGTTTGTGAGGGTTTTAGGTGATAACCCAAATTTCTTCAGCCTCCTGAGGTTGAAGAGGCTCTGTTGCGCCTTCTTCACCACACTGTCTGCGTGGGTGGACCATTTCAGTTTGTCGGTGATGTGTACGCCAAGGAACTTGAAGCTTTCCACCTTCTCCACTACGGTTCCGTCGATGTGGATAGGGGGGGGTGCACCCTCTGCTATTTCCTGAAGTCCACGATCATCTCCTTTGTTTTGTTGATGTTGAGTGAGAGGTTATTTTCCTGGCACCACACTCCCAGAGCCCTCACCTCCTCCCTGTAGGCGGTCTCGTCATTGTTGGTAATCAAGCCTACTACTGTTGTGTCGTCTGCAAACTTGATGATTGAGTTGGAGGCGTGCTTGGCCATGCAGTCATGGGTGAACAGGGAGTACAGGAGGGGAAGCGGTGGGTGGTGCGCGCGCCTCCTAAGTCGGATAAGCAGGCCGCTCCGAGTGTCTCTCCTCCACCGGCGATGTTTTGGGTCAGCCGCTGGAATCAGTTCAGTTGCCCTGGGGAGAGCAAACAAAGGATCTGCTTCGGGAAAGTCGTATTCCTGGTCGTAATGCTGGTGAGTTACCGCCGCTCTGATATCCAATATTTTTTCCCGGCTGTATGTAATGATGCAAAAAACTTTCTGAGCTAATAATGTAAAAAATAATACATAAAAAACTATATACTGCAAAGTTTCCTAAGTTTTCGTCGGTGCCAGGTTAGGCCTGGCTCGCAGTCAGTGTTCCAATTCATCCCAAAGGTGTTTGATGAGGTTGAGGTTAGGGTTCTGTGCAGGCCAGTCAAGTTCTTCCGCACCGATCTTGACAAACCATTTCTGACCTAACTTTGTGCACAGGGGCATTGTCATGCTAAAAAAGGAAAGGGGCTTCCCCAAACTGTTGCCACAAAGTTGGAAGTACATAATCGTCTAGATTGTCATTGTATGCTGTAGCGTTAAGATTTCCCTTCACTGGAACTAAGGGTCCTAGCCCGAACCATGAAAAACAGCCCCATACCATTATTCCTGCTCCACCAAGCTTTACAGTTGGCACTATGCATTGGGGCAGGTAGCGTTCTCATGCCATCCGCCAAACTCAGATTCGTCGTTCAGACTGCCAGAGAACGCGTTTCCACTGCTCCAGAGTCCAATGGCAGCGAGCTTTACATCACTCCACGCTTGGCATTGCGCATGGTGATCTTAAGCTTGTGTGAGGTTGTTCGGCCATGGAAACCCATTTCATGAAGCTCCCAACGAAAAGTTATTGTGCTGACATTGCTTCCAGGGGTAGTTTGGAACTCGGTAGTGAGTGTTGAAACTGAGGACAGATGATTTTACGCGCTACGTGATTCAGCACTTGCCGGTCCCGTTCTGTGAGATTGTGTGGCCTACCACTTTGCGGCTGAGCCATTGTTGCTCCTAGATGTTTCCACTTCACAATAACAGCACTTACAGTTGACTGGGGCAGCTCTAGCAGGGTAAAAATATGACAGACTGACGTTTTGGAACGGTGGCATCCTATGTCGGTGCCACGTTAAAAGTCACTGAGCTCTTCAGTAAGGCCATACTACTGCCAATGTTTGTCTATGGCTGTGTGCTCGATTTTTATACACCTGTCAGCAACAGGTTAGGCTGAAATAGCCGAATCCACTAATTTGAAGGCGTGTCCACATACTTTTGTATATATAGTGTAAATATTAACAAACATATGCCAATTGATCTCTGGTACAGCATAAACAGAATGAATAACATGACATACAGTTGAAGTCGGAAGTTTACATACACTTAGGTTGGAGTCATTAAAACTCGTTTTTCAACTACTCCACAAATTTCTTGTTAACAAACTATAGTTTTGGCAAGTCGGTTAGGACATCTACTTTGTGCATGACACAAGTAATTTTTCATACAATTGTTTACAGACAGATTATTTCACTTATAATTCACAGTATCACAATTCCAGTGGGTCAGAAGTTTACATACACTGTGCCTTTAAACAGCTTGCAAAATTCCAGAAAGTGATGTCATGGCTTTAGAAGCTTCTGATAGGCTAATTGACATAATTTGAGTCAATTACAGGTGTACCTGTGGCTTTATTTCAAGGCCTACCTTCGAACTCAGTGCCTCTTTGCTTGACATCATGGGAAAATGTAAAGAAATCAGCCAAGACCTCAGAAGAAAAAATGGTAGACCTCCACAAGTCTGGTTCATCCTTGGGAGCAATTTCCAAACGCCTGAAGGTACCACGTTCATCTGTACAAACTATAGTACGCAAGTATAAACACAATGGGACCACGCAGCCGTCATACCTCTCAGGAAGGAGACGCGTTCTGTCTCCTAGAGATGAACGTACTTTGGTGCGGAAAGTGCAAATCAATCCCAGGACAACAGCAAAGGACCTTGTGAAGATGCTGGAGGAAACAGGTACAAAAGTATCTATATCCACAGTAAAACGAGTCCTCTATCGACATAACCTGAAAGGCCGCTCAGCAAGGAAGAAGCCACTGCTTCAAAACCGCCATAAAAAAGCCAGACTACGGTTTGCAACTGCACATGGGGACAAAGATCGTACTTTTTGGAGAAATGTCCTCTGGTCTGATGAAACAAAAATAGAACTGTTTGGCCATAATGACCATCGTTATGTTTGGAGGAAAAAGGGGGAGCTTGCATGCCGAAGAACACCCTCCCAACCGTGCAGCACGGGGGTGGCAGCATCATGCTGTGGGGGTGCTTTGCTGCAGGAGGGACTGGTTCACTTCACAAAATAGATGGCATCATGAGGAAGGAAAATTATGTGGATATATTGAAGCAACATCTCAAGACATCAGTCAGGAAGTTAAAGCTTGGTCGCAAATGGGTCTTCCAAATGGACAAAATGGCTTAGTTGTGTCAAAATGGCTTAAGGACAACAAAGTCAAGGTATTGGAGTAGCCATCACAAAGCCCTGACCTCAATCCTATAGAAAATGTGTGGGCAGAACTAAAAATGCGTGTGCGAGCAAGATGGCCTATAAACCTGACTCAGTTACACCAGCTCTGTGAGGAGGTATGGGCCAAAATTCACCCAACTTATTGTGGGAAGCTTGTGGAAGGCTACCCGAAACGTTTGACCCAAGTTAAACAATTTAAAGGCAATGCTATCAAATACTAATTGAGTGTATGTAGACTTCTGACCCACTGGGAATGTGATGAAATAAATAAAATCTGAAATAAATCTATTTTTCTGACATTTCACGTTCTTAAAATAAGACAGGGAATTTTTACAAGGATTAAATGTCAGGAATTGTGAAAAACTGAGTTTAAATGTATTTGGCTAAGGTGTCTGTAAACTTCTGACTTCAACTGTATGTGATTGCATAGTATTGAAAGGTTAAGATATGGATAAAGCCCTCACTAGGTAAGGGTGGTCTCTCTCTCTCTCTCTCTCTCTCTCTCTCTCCTCTTCCTCCTCTCCTCTGCATCAACGTCTTTTTTCCCTCCCTTCCTCACTCTCCATGTCTTTCGTCTCTCCCTCTTTTTCTCTACCCACCAATCTCAATCCATCCTACCCTGTCTCTCACCCTTTCTCTCTCTCTCTCCTATTATAGTCCTCCAGTACATGGCTGGATATGTTATGTGATTTGAATTTGTATGCCAGACGCAGAGAGTTAAATCCATATAATCTCCTTTCACATTTAACAGACACAATGTCTCTCCGCCCTGGTAATCGCACCACCGTGGAGGGCCTTTTTCCCACTCCCCTGGCGTGTGTATGTGTGTGGTTGGGTTTGATCAGGGCCAGGGAAGAGTTAAGGGGGTACTAACAGAGTACAGGTGGGCCATTGTGTGTGTTTGCATGCGTGCGTGTGTGTTGGGTGGGGGGGGTCAGTGTTAAGGCTGAGTGGTATTTAAGGGCAACCTTTATCCTGGAAGTGTGTTGGTGTCAGTGACGAGGGGTGTGAGGGGTGTGAGGAGAGGTGACAGTGTGTGAATGTGTGAATGTGTACATGTGCTTGTGTGCACATAAGTGCATGTGTGTGTGAATGTGTATGTGAGGTCTCTCTCCTATCCAAAATGGAGCAGTTCCTCTGTGTCTAAAAGGTGTAATTTAGGTTGAGTGCAATCTATCCTGTATCATGTGCCATATAAAACACAACTCTCTGCTCATGTTCTGAGAGATAGACCAATTCAGCACCCTGGACAGGGCCACAGTGGCTTTTCAGTCCTACATTTACATTTTAGTCATTTAGCAGACGCTCTTATCCAGAGCAATTAGGGTTAAGTGCCTTGCTCAAGGGCACATTGACAGATTTTTCACCTAGTCAGCACAGGGGTTCGAACCAGCGAGCTTTCGGTTCCTGGCCTAAAGCTCTTAACCACTAGGCCAAATGTATATTTACATAAAATATTAAAATATTTAACAATTGTTAAGAAATGAATCCTTGAATCATCATTGAGCATCACTGTAATCTTATTTTAAAAGCTAAATGAAAGACATTCCACAAATAAACAACACTGAATCCCTACTGTGAAGTCAAAGAATGGCGGCCGCGGAGCGACATCAAAACAAATCGGTGGCATTCCCACATTGAACTAAAGGGGAAAGAAAGCAAACAGGCGACTGTGGATGAGGCGGCTGTTGTGCTGCTGTCCTAATGGTGAATCCAGGTCAGTCAGTTGAGCACAGTACAACACAGAAAGGGCAGTACAGTGGTGGACTGGACTCCCATCATGCAGCACAGATTGTTGCCCGCAGCAGAAAGGCCCATAATAAAGATGGCCAGAGAGAGAGCCAGGGTGGCGTCCCGCCACAGACTGACAGGATCTGTCAGCTCAAACATTAGAAGGAAGAGAGAGACCAAAGAAAGAAAAAACAACACCCCACCCCAAAAGTGGATATAGAAGCCCAGTGCCCAATCCCAAATCAAAGCCCTGAAAGACAGATGAATGTAAACAAGATGGCAGAAAAGCCAGCAAACCTTCCAGAGGGCTACATGAGATGATATAATGTTGCCATCACCAGGAGGACGTCAAGACATGCCTAGGGGCAGAAGTAGAGGCTAGGGCTTGATTTGGAATTTGGATTAAAAGGGGACATAAGGACACCCCACGCGGGGCTTTGGGGTCTGAGGATTTGAGCAAGGGGCCAGTCTTTACCCCATTCAACAGGGAGTAATGGTGGAAATAAGGAGAGGAGAGAGGACTGAAATAACCCAAATTCTCCCTTTCTTTGTTCTGAGACATCTAACCCAACGTCTAACTCACAGTTCTTCCATGCCCTAAGGCTGCCCACCCTTTTCCCTGGCATGGGCAGAAAGGGAGCAGAGGAGGAGAGGAGGAGAGGAGCGAGGGAGGGAGCTAGGTGCACTCATCCATTTCAGAAGCATATTTCCCTTCCTTCTTCAAGCCTGAATGCATTGATTACAATGGGAGAAGGTCATTGTGATTTGGGTGAGTTCCCTAAAACATCACTCCTGTTGGGTGAAGCCTCTTCACTCTGTCTCCTGCTCTTGTTCTGTTGCTGTATCACATTTGACTAAAGCCTCTCCTCCCTCCACACACACACACAGACACATCTGCACATTTCCTGGATTTTTTCCCCTTTTGCGGGCAGTATGAAAATGGCGTATGAATATGTATGCCACTGAGGCAGGGATATTGCTATGGTGAACCACTATGCATAATGCAGCTCTTTCTGTCTCATCTACATTCACACAGACACACACACGTCTCTAAGATTTATCCCATCCCATGCACACAGGTCAATTAATCTCTCACACACACACAATAATATACACACAAGTATACACATACACATTTTCAGATGCATGAGAGGATATGCCCATCGTTCCTGTTAAGGGTCTGGTGAATCATACAGAATACAATACTCAATATGTTCAAGCAACTTAACTCTAATGTCATTGCAGTCAGTTACAAAACCACTAAAAACATAGTAATGATGTTCTACAACACATTACGGGAAAGCAAGAAGAAATTAGAGTTATATTATTGTGAATGCTTTTTAATACCCATTTTGCACACAAAAACACTGAAAAGGATAATGCATTGGCGCCACACTGAAATTACCTTGCCGTACGCATGCATGTGCGCACGCACGCACACACACACACACACACACACACACCACAAACAACCCCCTTCTCCAAATTATGCAGTGTCAGTGGAATATTAGGAGCCATTTCAGCATTTGAGGATCCACACTCTCCCTCTTCAAAGGAAACATTTTCACAGTTGTGAAGTGAGTGTCAGATTTTTGGGGTCTGATTTATCCTCTATCCTTCATCCTCTATCCTTCCTTCTTACTGAGTCAGAGATAAACAGAGTGATAGTAAGCAAGATAGCTTGAGAAAAGAGGGAAGTAAAGGGGGAAAGAAGAGTTGGCCATGTCACTTTAAAGCAAATTAGTCCTCCACATGACCCACCACCTCTCCTCTCCCCACTCTTTTCTCCTCTCCTTTCATCTCCTGGTACAACAGATCTTGTGAAAGCGGAGATGACTGTCAAGTCAGAGGCCACAGAATAGATGCCACACACAACAACAGGTGAGAGAATACCTGTTGAGTTATCAAACTCAATTGGACAATCAGTGTGAATAGGTCAAATCATTTTTTACTTAATAAACTGGGCATTAATTTGTGTTAATATTTTAAGGCATTGGTAAGTTAACCTTTGGAGGGGCAGAGGAGTGAGGCAGCATTTTCTATCTATGTTATTTCCCGTTCTCCCCATATGGTCAAGTTACCCTAGGCCTAACAATATAACAACAATATGCCATTTAGCAGACGCTTTTATCCAAAGTGACTTACAGTCATGCGTGCATAAAAATTTTTGTATGGGTGGTCCAGGGGATCGAACCCACTACCTTGGCGTTACAAGCGCCGTGCTGTACCAGCTGAGCTACAGAGGACCACATGTGTGATACAGGTGAGGAATAGCCTCCGAAACTTTTCTGTTCACCGGCCAAGTCACCAGCACAAACACTCAACGGTAAAAACAGTCGCTGCTTGCCAGAGCCAGACGAGAGGATGCGAGTTAATACGAGAGTGCGGTATTATTGTTTGTGGCCGTGCGTTTCAGAGACAAATGACAACTTCATAGGTAAGGTGTAATTTAGGAGAAGAGATGTGTAAAAACGCAGAGATCGAATACTATGACTGTCGGTCGCTCAATTATATTCAGCGAGAGAGAGAGAGAGAGAGAGAGAGAGAGAGGGAGAGGGAGACGGGGGGGGGGGGGGTGCAGGCAACTTGTTGCGGCGGGCTAACTCATGGCTAAGGAGAGGACAGGATAGGTCGAGTCCATATCATTGGATTCAACATGAGAGACTTCATTGACAAGTTTGTGTTCGATTAAATAAGTTGGCGTCAGACAAAATGAAAGCAAAAATACTGTGAGGCAATGCAACACGTGGCGACATAGTAGCCTAGCCTATCACCAGGACGCAGACGCAACACCTCTAGAGGCAGTGCAGTGGTGTACATTAATTCAAGGCAGTCTATTTCTGATTCTGACTCATAAGACAATTACTACAAGCCCATGCTGCCGTCTCACGTCTCAGTTTGTGTGCCTTTCATTTGATTCCAAAATTACACTCCGGTTTCCGCCCGACCGGGCCTTGGTTGTAAGTCAGATGAGTGTCATTATGGTTGACAAAATATATTATGAGGAGAGCAGAGAGCAACACGCGGTTGTTAGAACTATCTGGCCCAGATGATGGCAACAAACGGCTATCCCATTAAAACATAACACCACAAAGGAGGAGGGAGAAGTGCAGTCCTCTAGTCAATGAACTGATTTACTTTTCCAAATAAGTTGCAAATTAGGCTTTAGTTTATGTTCAAACTAAAGCCTACTAATTACGCAGCTGGGAAAGGATAGTGATTTGGGTAAAACAACAACAGAAACCAATTTTGAACATTTCATCCCGGAAGGGGACAGAGTAGAGAGAAAGAGGTGTGTGAGGGGGACATTACAGAAATGATCAAATTGCCTGAAAATGCAGCCTGAAGAAAGCAATTATATATTTTGCGTAACAAAATGCTTACACATCACAAATTAATAAACACTGATAGGCCGAATAATAATAATAAATAATGTTGAGGCAATATTATTTACAATAATAGTATTCATAATAAAAATATAGAAGGAGTGTCGGTTTCACATTTAAATTTAGGCAAATGTCCAGAAAATCTGGCTCAGGCAAGAGAATATCGCTGTCACCCATACACCACATAGCCTATTTGAGGAATGCTGACCCCCCCCAACTGTTTACATTTGTTAACTAATCTATTTATATCCTACATCCATCCTATCATTCATATCAATTGAAATTGTACAGTCATTCAATATTCGTTTTAAAATCGATTGGAGACCTGTCAGCCTGAACTGGATAAAACCGGATTGATAAAATAACTATAGCTATCTCTCCCTCATTATTTTACAAACCGTAGTCTTCATCTGAATATTGGGTGATTTGAATTTGTGTAGCCATAATAATGATACAACTTCAGGATTTAATTATCACAAATTATTATTAACATTATTAAGTTAATACATTGCAACAAATATGTACAATAATTGCCATCACCAATAGGCCTGACTGTTCCAGCTGAAGAGATTGCACGGATAGCATCTTTCCCTGCTTATTTGTTTTGTGTCTCATCACATTTCCATAAAATGACAAGCGACCCACCAGATCATGACAAAGAGGAATGAGAGCACCCTCTCTCACTCCCCCCTGTTTCTAACCCGGGGTTGATGTGTGCTGGTATGGCCGAGACGCATCAATTAAAGGACATCTGGTTATTCATATTTCACTCAAATGACTAATTAGCATACTGGAAACCAACGACAACGAAAATTAATATTTCTGAGAATTTCACATTTTGCAAGGATGTATGGAAGCGATATTCATCAAATAAAGCACAGGGTGTTGTGTGCTGTTCCACAAAAGTGCGAACCGTTATAGAGGCGCGGCTGACTCAGGAAAATACGCAGTCCTAATGCATATGCATGTAAGATAATTGCTAACATTTTTCTCTGATCAAATCTTCTCTTTAAAATTAAAACACAAATTTTAGTTACATTAAATCAGATAGTAGGTAAATACAAAATTGATTATTGACAAAAATGAACGAATAAAGGAAAAAACGATGCTAAATGGAAGTTTGTTTTCGACTGCGTTATCTACATCTCTTCCCTCCACTCTTTCCGCTCCACTGCCTATCTGCAACCCCCACCCCACCCCTCCCTCCTTTCACCACACACAAACACACACACACACACACACACAAACACACACACGGACACAGTACGTCTTGTTCAGTCACGGGACAAGGCGATGTGCAGTACATAATCTAAAAAGACCCTGTAATCCAATTAAACACAACAAAAACACCTCAAAAAGCCCTCGTCATAACAGCAGCATCCCGCACACACACCACACAATTCCCGACTGTTGGCCTGCAAGGATATAGGCCATGTATTTAAAATGGCTAAAAGGGCATTCACTCATGAAAACACATAATGAACAGAATAGAGATAGGGCCAATCTGCATGTGGTCCTAGGCCTAATTACGTTTTGGACAATTATTTATTTATGTATTTATTTATTATTTATGTATTTATTTATATGTATTTATTTTATATTGGGGTTACGACTGATTTTGATCGACTAGATTATGTTCAAGTTGTTGAAATGGTTGACAAGCGTTCATTCGGAAGCAATTATTTAATCAAAACCATATTCAAGCTTCCTCTCGATCTGCAGTATTTTTCCATGCAAACCCAATCAGTATGCAGAATCTGGGGCCATAGAAAATGGAGGATGCATAATTAGGCTACTGATAATAACAACTGAGTGTGTCTGCATGCGCTGACCCCTGTCATTCTAGAAAATGAAGCAAATTGCCAACAGTGGAGAAATTATCTGCGTAAAATTCCAGCGTTCAATACCCTCAGCATCGGTTTACACATCTATAAAATGTTTTGGCCTTTATTGTGTTTGAACGCACGCACGCACGCACACACACACACACACACACACACACACACACACACACACACACACACACACACACACACACACACACACACACGCACGCACGCACGCACGCACGCACATATTCACACTAAAAGGCACGCTCATTTACAGACACGCACTAATTTGGTGCGCCAAAGAAGCCATATTAGCAAATGACACATAAGCCTGACACCTTCTGTTATCTGTTATGGGACAGAGGAAAGAGAGCAAACAAATGTACACTTGACTGCCCCTCTACTTTTCCTACAGCCCAGAGACGCAGTTGGAGTATGTAGCAGCATTGAGCTTGCAATCTTTGCGTCTACATCTCTTCCTCTCTTATTGTCGTGTCTCCATATTCATGACAACTCGACATGTTCATAAATGAAAATGGTGTTACCTCCCCCATCTTAACTGCCACAGACAGCGTTTAGGGGGATATGTACCACACTGCTAATATGTATGTTCCTTCTCAAATAAAGTAAACATATTTATTTATGCAGCTGCATAATGCGTCCTTGGTTTTATCAATACATCTGAAAGAAGGGATGGTGGCTGAAAAGTCCTTCTAATTGTCATCCTCCATTCTAAGTGTGGTTAAACCGATTAAGCCCATCCAAATGAAGCTTTTTATCCAAGTAAAGATAGGCCATTGACTTTAACTGACAAGAGGGAATTTCACGTTGTGACCTTTGTAAATTAGCGCATTTCAACTCAACCTAATTTATTGTAGCACACATAAACACAAATAGCCTATATGCGCCCCAACTTCACATTGCATTGGAGAGAGCAATAGTTTGAGTGTCTTTCACGTACCTTCTTGTAAAGAATACAGCAGGAATAAAGTTACCAGCCACATGCCATAAATAGCAGGTATATTTCTCAGGAATTTTGTGCAATCCCGACGAGTGCACGGCGCAGCGTTCCGCCAGGCGAGGCTCCGTGCTGGAGTGGTGACGATGCTCACGGGCGATCTCTCCAGCCCTAGTCCCAGACTCTCCAGCGCAGAGGAACCGCCACTGATCTGGTCCCGCCTCCCGTGCCCTCCCCTAGCCGGGACCGTCATTCGAGAGGGCCCATCCCCCGCTATTCTAATGATGCGCGGTGATGGAGAAGTGAGGCAGTGCGTCTACTGTACGAGGACCACACGCACGGAGAGCCCGGGAGAGGGGTATGGAGAGGCATAGCGCTATGGAATATGGAGCGCTTCTTTTGCGCGGGTGGGGGGTGGTTTGTGTACGTTTCTGGAGTGGTGGGTGTTTGTTTATGGGGGGTCAGGTGTATGGTGTCTTGAGATGTGATATAACAGGTAACTTGAGAGAATCAGCTTCGGTCCGTTAGCTCTTTCTCTGTTAAGGTCCATGGACGCGCGCTCCTGTGGACTTTTGCCGTGCTACCGTCTTCACTTCGCGCACAAAGGAGCTCAGTCGTTCAGTGACTGTATCAGCTTGGCACAAAGGATATAGATACATTTACGTTTGGTGGGCTACTTTATAGAAAAAGGTGTTCTTATTTTTGCGTGCTATTTATTGTGGCTTGGGTAGCCTATTACATGCAAGATTGAGAGACAATTTTGTTTAGTCAGATAAATATGAAGATCAAAGATCTCTCTATTTCTCTCTCACTCGCTCTGGAACAGACGTGGTGCCACACACCGCTCAGCGCGTCCTTAGAGACGGTGCACAAACATTTTCTGCCGCCCGCTCTCCAAACAAACACGAAATATATTCTGTTAATGTTTTATTACCACAATCTACATTTTTTGTAAAAAGTAAGGTATAATACAAGTTGTGTGCATATATCTTCATACTGGCCCCCGTGGGAATCGAACCCACAACCCTGGCGTTGCAAGTGCCATGCTCTACCAACTGAGCTACACGGGACTGAGGTTATAATGGAATCAGTCTCACAGTTTTTGTCAAAATATATAACTTTGTTAAATTACATTAATTAAATGTGTATATTTGTAAGAGGATGATGTATAGCTTTATATAGAAGTGTTGTTGCAGTCATGGAATGTCATAACAAGTGATGATTTTGCTTCATTATTTACATTTTGTTGGTTGGCCAACTTTTGATCTACAGTCTGTAGCAGCTTCATATACTACTACAAACTATAAACTACAAATGCTAATAGAATGTCAGACTCAATCACATGATACCATACATGATGTTGTCAGTAGAGCATTAGGGTCAACCCACCCTGGGAAAAGGTCATGGGAAGTGGACCATGGTGAGTTAGAGAATATTCTGACATGGTTCATGTGTGGCGCAGCTGTGCCACTAGAGATCCTGGTTCGAATCCAGGCTCTGTCGTAGCCGGCCGTGACCGGGAGACCCATGGGGCGGCGCAAAATTGGCCTTGCGTCGTCCAGGGTATGGGAGGGAATGGCCGGCTGGGATGTAGCTCAGTTGGTAGAGCATGGCGTTTGCAACGCCAGGATTGTGGGTTCAATTCCCACGGGGGCCCAGTATGAAAAATAAAATAATGTATGCGCTCACTAACTGTAAGTCGCTCTGGATAAGAGCGTCTGCTAAATGTCTAAAAATGTTCATAAAACCACTGGTTTTCTCAGCTTTGCATTGAACACCACTACCCCCTGCAGACAAAGGCCCAAGAGCCAGCGACAACATTACATAGGATTTGTCCTAAATGGCTCCCTATATAGTGCACTACTTTTGACCAGAGCCCCTATTATGGACGCTGGTCAAAAGTAGTGCACTATAAATGAACTAGAGTGCCATTTGGGAGGCACATCTAGAGAGAATCCCAGCTTTACCTCAATGGCTCCACTGTAACCTTCTGCGTTGGTCCCTTCAGTTCCTCTTCAGCGGGCACTATCCACGCCCCCTCACATCTCACCTGTAATTATTGAATAGCTACACGTAATGTTATTGTTTATAGGGTCACAGTCACCAAAAACAAATTAATCCTGATATCTGTCAACCCTCATCCTCCTCCCCTACATACTGAGGCCTACATACAGAACAAACCAAATAATCAAGCTCCAAAACACAGGACCACCCCTGGTGACTGTATTTGAAAGGACTGGCTAGAAATCTTCAGACTACAATCTCACCTATGTGGCATCTTGAAAATGTTCTCTGGCTTCAGGTCAGCATGGATCAGACCCAGAGACTTCAGCTTCATCACTATTTGAGACAAGGATTTGCAGTAATGGCGGGGAAAGCTTTTGAGGCCACAGAAGAGAAACTTGACTCTTAGTCAAGCCAAACGTAAGGTTGACTAAGTGGGAGACATAAGAAAGGGTGATTGTAGAATGAGCTAAATGTGAGCTTACAGTAGCTGTGGTCTCTCTCTTCCACAGAACATCTCCTGTAGTGTAGCAAGCCAGTAACTGTGCCTCCTCTCTCCATTATGTAACAAGTGGAGAGAGAGAGAGAGAGAGAGAGACACTGTTCGCCACCTAACTATTCCCACCTACAGACAAGTGAGAGCACACACACACTCACGCACACCCTAAGTGTCCATGGCCAAATAAATACTACAAAATAAATACATGTGTGGCTTGGAGAAATGTAGCTCAGAGAAATTGACAGTTTGGGCTTCAAATCATCTGACTAGTAGAGAGGAGTGAAGTCTGTCTCCTTCAACCTTCCCTCACCTCTCAACCGGCCTATTACAACTGCACTGACTCACTTCTAGAACCAGTTGTATCTACCCACAATAGTCATAGACTTCACAATAACCAAATGCTGCTCCATTCACAGAAAGAGCCAAACTGCTGTGGACAGTGATAGACATATAGGCTGTGTTACCACACATAAAGGCTGCAATCCTCTCTACTTAGGTCTGACTCTGATCTGACCCTTTCTGACAGCACAAAGCAGGTTATACTGTACTTCAAGCGGTGATCATCATGAGATGTGACAGTCCAGTAAAATGGCAAGCTCCCAGCCAGCAACGGATATCGCTTTGGACAAGAGTCAAGCTGTCCACGGCGCACCACATGATTAATCTGCATCACCTCTTTCTCCCTCTTCATTTGTTGCCTGGAGATACACAGGCTGAGTGAGGAAAATAGAGAGGGAGGCAGAGAGAAAAAGGTTGAGCGAGTAAAAGGAAAACAAGGATAGCGAGAGCAGCTGCGACAGAGTTAGGGAGAAGCTGGGAGAAAGAGCTAAAGACAAGGAAGAGAGAAATATGGCTGAAAGAGAGAGAAAGAGAGGCTGTGAGAAGGAGAAGCTGAGAGAGAGAGAGAGAGAGAGAGAGAGAGAGAGAGAGAGAGAGAGAGAGAGAGAGAGAGAGAGAGAGAGAGAGAGAGAGAGAGAGAGAGAGAGAGAGAGAGAGAGAGAGAGAGAGAGAGAGAGAGAGAGAGAGAAATAAAGAAAGAAAGATAGGGAGAGAGGGAATGATGAGGCACGTGGGTTAATGTGAATGTTAATGCTAATACTCAGCCAATCAGAGGGCCCCCCAGGCCATGACTACATGCTAGGATCATATTAGTGCTAATGTATCTGGTATTAATGCACAGCCGCAGCCCCCATGGAGTCCGCAAGGCCACCGCTGGGGGGGAGGGGGGATAGGTGGAGGGGAACACAACACATCACTGGTCCACTGGGTCAGTTAGGCCTGAGGGTTGGGATGGTGGTCAACTCCAGGGAGCGGGGGGAAGGCAACAACATGGGCACTGGATAATCAAATGTTGTGGAAGGACAACATTCATTAACATGACTGTCCATTTGGACTCTACAGTGAGACAATAGCAAAAATGGTGACTACGGTGGACAGTTAGTAAGACTGCCTAGTGCACTTCCCCATCTCTACCACCTCCCAGCTCCAGCCAGGCTCCAGCTCAGCTCCCCAGTCAGTGTGTGTGTCTGCCTGCCACTGATCTCTCCATGCTCCAGTGAGCAGAACACCTCGCCCTGTGTGTTGTGGGCTGGATTAGATTAATCTGCATTAGACTAATATGAATCTCAGAACTGTGCCTGCCTGCCGCAGCACGTTCAAGGAAGGAACCAGCGTGTACACATTTAACTGTGTGACGAGTACTGAGAATACGAAGAGGTAGGACGCAGACGCAGGAATCAACAATGTAAAGGTTTACTTAACACTGAGCAATAGAACAACAAAGAGCGAGTGCACAACATGACACTAACAATCACACACACAACACAACACTGAACAGTCCAGGACTATATAGGGGTGATGATGAGGTGCAGGTGCACTGGAGGTGATTAGGGTGCGTTGGGTTTCCATTCCGGTGTTGCCGAGGTGGTGCGCTCAGACCGGTGGCTCAGTAGACCAGTGAATCAGAGCGCCGGAGGGGAGCAACGGGAGGAGACGTAACAAACTGATTGTTTTTAGATATTAAAGTGTTGTATGTTGGCACAGCACTGTGTGTGTATGTATGCAGGAACACAGAGAAGTGGATAATATTTCTGGTACCTCTCTTTCCCTACAGCCCACTGTGGGGGGTGTGGTGGTGGTGGTGGTGGGCGGGGGTTGTTAATTTATTCAAATGAGCCAGAGAGGCTAACAAGAGGAGGGGGATTGAGGAAGGTGGGGGCTACCTCGTTCTGTAGGACGCTCATCTCTCTCTTCATTTCTCTCTCACTCCCTCTTCTCCCTCCCTTGTTTTTCTGTGTATATACATTAGAGAATCTCTGCATGCGACAGAGGGAAAGAGGGAAGGAGGAAAGGGAGATGGGGGGGTGAGATGATGAGATTGAAAAAGGAAGCAGGAAAAAGAGATGGTGACTGATGAAAATGATTAGCAGCGCACTGGACAGTCCCTGAGGCTAACCACAGCACACAGACAAAAACACAATGTTCAAGTACTGTCCAAACCACATCCAATATGGCAGCCATTTAAACCAATATCTGTGGGTCCAATTTGGATCCAGTCCAGTGCAGTGAATAGCATCCTAGAAACACACCTCACCGCATATCTATTAAAATCCTGAAATGGGAATATATATGGGAATTTTACTATATCCTCTCTGATAAAGATAGAGAAAATAATGACAGGAAGATGGGCACTGAAGATATGTATCTCTTGGAGATATGGATCAGAGATATCTGGTGACACCTAGTGGTGATATGTCTTACTGGCGACAGTGAATCTGACCTTAGCAAGTTGTGATGGTCAGCCCATAACCCCCTCCCCGAGCCACTACCCGTTCTATATCGTGGAGCTCCGCCCCCACAGAGGCACCTTTGGCTTTCTCTGACAGCCATCAAAGAAGCTGACAGAACGGCCCTTCTGAATGCTCCCATCTCTGACAACGGCCTCTTTGGAGTCACCATCACAGAGGCCACGCAGTGCTTTAATAAGATGGAGGGAAGAGGGCTATCTAAGCACCTTCCTCTAGCAAGAGTGGAGTCCCTTCACTGAGACTCACTGAGACTCCGCCCCCCCATGCTTCCGCTTCATCACGGTCCTGACTCGGAGTGTCGGCACATCGTCGTCCCTGCTGACAGAAGACCACCGGTGACACACCTCCACTCCTGCACTCCTGCACCGGAGCCACCCAAGGGGCGGCAGCTAGCGGTGGACGGGGCCATGGAGGACTGCAGACGTTTCCTACTGAATGCTCGTCGGCTTTGCGTTTTCCCTCTATCAGAGCATTATTGGGAATGACGTCGAAGCTGTACTCTGCCCACCTGGTTAGACCAGACGTTGAGACGTGGTTACGCCATTCAATTTCATTGCCCCCCTCCACCCTTTATGGGGGTTGTGGAAACGGTGATGGCGTCACCAGAGAAGGTCGAAGCTATAAACAAATAACTTCTGGTGAAGGAGGCGGTAACAGTAGTTCCTGCGGAGCAGAGAAACAATGAGCTTTACTCACCTTACTTTCTCCTGCCAAAGTAGACAGGGGTGTAAGGCCGATTCTGGATTTGCGGATTTTAGTCTGTAGCCAAACAGCCTTTTTGCGTGCTCATGACAAAACGTCTGTTAGAATGTATCCATTTGAACGACTTTTGCACGAGCATCGACCTGAGGGACATGTACCTCCATGTACCGGTGCTTCCGCGTCACAGGAAGTTTCTGTGTTTTGCTTTTCAAGGAGTGGCGTACGAGTACACGAGAATGCCTTTTGTGTACACCTTAGCTCTTCATACATTTTACAAATGTGTGGAACCGGCATTGGAGCCGCTGTGTCAGCATGGAGTCAGAATTCTGGCATACTTGGATGACTTGCTGGTTCTCGCCCCGTCAGTAGAACTGGCTATCACACACATGGCCCGACTGGAGATTCAACTCACACGTCTGTGGTTTGCAGTGAATTGGAAAAAGAGCTTGCCTTGGCCGAGTCAGCGGACTGTCTACCTGGGTCTCCAGCTAGACCCAGCGACTATGACAACATGGCTTTCGGATCCCAGGAAGTCTGTGATCTTGTAGACCCTCAACCATTTTCCTCCAATGCGCACGATAACGGTACACTCCGTCATGTCCCTTCTGGGTCTCATGTCGGCGGCCCACACTGTGGTCCCTTTGGGGCTTCTGTGCAGATCTGGATCATTGGAGAGACATACGCGTTCTGACGTGCTGTGTTCCCATGGGAAGAGTGTCCTTGCACATCCCAGTCTTCACTAACGCATCTCTGATGGGATGGGGCAGGTAGTGTCAAGCTCTGGCATTGGGAGATGTTTGGCCGCCAACAGAATATCTCCTCAACCTCCTGGAGCTGGAAACAGTTCTATTGGTGCTACAGAACTTCGCAACCATGCTCCGAGGATGCAATGTGTTGGTGTGGTCAGACAACCGGACCACAGTGGCTTACGTAAACCACCAAGAGGGGGGATGAGATCTCCTGCTCTTCACACCCTGGTGGAGGAACTGTGGCTGTGGGGTCACAAGCATCTTCTCTCGTTGAGGGCACGCCACTTTCCGGGCCACCTCAACATGGGGGCGGACCTCATATACAGAGGAGGACCTCAAGACGATGTGTGGCGATTACACTGTGACATTGTCCTCCAGTTGTGGGAACTTTTCGGGAGGGCCGAGGTGGATCTCTTTGCAACACGAGAGATTGCATATTGCCCTGGTTCTCTCTTCGGGCCCAGGATGAACCCCCACTGGGATTGTATGTGTTCACACGCCACCCGTGGCCGAGAGTTCTCCTGTACACTTTCCCCCTAACGTCCTGCATTCTCCTATTGGTGGCACGGGTGAGATTGGAAGGGCTGTCGGTCAATCTGATGGTTGGTGCGACAGAGAATTAACCGTTTGTGTTGTCCGGTGGAGAGTGTTCTCTCTTTCCTGCAACATCTGTTAGCCATTCAACATTTGCCGTCCATCATCAAGGTGTATGCTTTGGTGATTTCTGCCTGTCATTAGGGTTTTGGCGGAAAATCTGTTTTTAGCCATCCGCATGTGAAGTATTTTCTGCTAGGGATGCGGTGGCGCCGATCTGTGGCCTGAGCCACGGTTCCACACTGCTAGATGCGCCATTTGAACTGCCGTTTGAACCTTAGGTCAAGATCTCTTTGAGGATGCTATTTTTAAAGATTGTTACTTGCTCTGACCTCTGCCAAGCGTGTCAGTGATCTATGCTGTCTGTCGACGCGACCTGATGGTCTCGCCATCAATGAAGATCTGAGCAGAGCGATGTTGCGTCCTAATCCTGCGTTCATGCCTAAGATTATTAAGAGCTTTTTAAGAGAGCATCCTTGAGGTGTGGGCTTTCTCTCCTCATCCTGGGGAGGAATGGCTCCATCGTCTGTGTCCTGTCCGCGCTTTGGCCCGTTATGTGGAACTCATGGCGATGGTTAGGTCATGTGTTTGTGTGCTATGGTGCTGCGCGTATTGGTTGGCCACTCTTAAAACAGCCATTGTCTGACTGGCTCTGCAATGGCATTGCCTTGGCCTATGAGACTAAGGGGCGCCCAGTGCCTTCGGACATTAGAGCTTCCTCAACACGAGGAGCTGGGGAACAGGGGTCGAGGATATCTGCGTGGCAGCACCGTGGTCAAGGCCTTCCCCTTTTATCCGTTTCTACCTTTTGGATATGTCATCGGTCTCTCTCGCACAGTCTGTACTTGGCGTGCCTGCTGACACATATGTCCCCCACCCTGCCGGACATACTGTATGTGTGGTCATGATTACTGTCTGAGTTCAGTTCAGTACATGATTTATCTTGCCCACCAGTCTTTGAATAGGTGGTGAGTTGACTGAGGACACAGTAGTTAGTCCTTTGGTCAACACTCTGTCGTACTTGGTCCCAGTCGCAGCTGGGCCTGACTTTTTTTCTCATGAGGGCAGGGAGTACAAACATCTGGGTCCGCCCTAAAACCATTAGGAGCGAAGCCCTCCTATGGGGCGGACCTCCACAATATAGAACAATAGTTACTGGGTATATAACTCCAGTTCTATCAGTGGAGCAGAGCCCCATTGGGCTTCGGACCCTGCCGGCCCCCGGGGTCTTGCTGAAGACTTTTGGGAGGCTGATTGTAGGGGCACGCTCCATTAATTAGGGGCAGATGTGCTCCCATTGGCTGGATCTCGTGCATAATTATTTTGTCAGGCAATTGGCTGCCTAGGCAGCGGGGTAAGCCAAAAGGAGCGAAGCCCCCCTATGGGGCTCTGCTCCACTCATAGAACTGGAGTTACACACCCAGTAACCATAGTTCTATGTCATCATATCTGAAGGGACTGATTGGATACACTATGTGATGACCCTAACTAGCTAGCCTTTCACAAGGGTAATTGGGTCCTGCCATATTGCTTACACGCATAGCTATTCTGTCTTTTCAAATCTGTTAATATCAGGACAGAATGAGTGAGGGAAAGGGGCTTGGGCTTTAAGGCCCTGAATGGATCCGGTGTGGTATAATTTTTGGCTACTGAGTCATTGTTCCTACCCCAGTAGAAAACACTCTCTCTATCTGTGTGTGTGTGTGTCTTCATCACCTTGACAGGTTAAACAAGCATTGCCCTGAGCATTTAACTGGCTTGAAATAGTTGAAAAAAACACACTCCTTATCTCTGCGTGTGCTGATTCCTAAAAGGTCTCACAGTCTCACTGCAGAATTAGACGTTCGTCCAGGTCCTCCAAACGACACATTTCAAAGTTGCTCCAAACATCAAATTTCAAAGTGTTTTTGTTGCTCCTGCTCCTCTGTATCGTTCTATTTCTCCAAACGTCACATTTCAAAATTAAGGGTTAAGTTTAGGTACTCATTCCGAATGGTTAAGGTAAGGGTTAAGGTTTGGGATAGGGTTAAAACCAAAAATTGAAAACAGTGTCCACAACTAGGGATCGACACGCAACCTTCTGATCCAAAGTCAAGGGATTACCGGTGTCCACGACTGGGATCGAACACGCAACATTTTGATCCAGAGTCATGTAATTGACAGTGTCATGGGATTACGCCCATCCACCACCCCTGTCCACAACGACCTAGCAAAACCCAAGGTTTACTTGATGGTAATAGCGCTCACTGTTGCCCTATTGGTCGGTTTTGAAGGCATTTCCCAGCGTCCTCAGGACATGGACAGACGTCCAATTTTGACGTCAAGCTTGAACGATCTCCCTGCTGATTCTTCAAATTAGATTAGAGCCTACAATATGACTGTTTGACAGTTCAATGTTCGACATTTGATTTTGCTGTTCTGGTTTTGTTGTTCTACCTCCGTTTCACCCCACTGCCGTGTTTTGCGCTATAACCTATTCAACTGCAAACTTGTTGACATTGTCATAATCTGACATATACAGTACACACAGAGGCTGGCAGTTAGACGACCTATCTTACCTGTGGAAACAATAACTGACCTGCCCTCTCACACACCCCAGCACCTGTCCACAGTGTTTTCAGGTCTGTGAGCACACACATAGAAGTAAAGATATGATCAGGACAGGGAACAGTCTGATAAATGGCCTCTCACGCTTACCTTAACTGAAGTCTTTGTGCAAAGCAAGGCAGGTGCAGGAGGGAGAGCACACCCACCAAAGCAGCCCATCTACAGTATTCACCACGCTGATCCAGCAAGTTGCCTTGGTGGGAGATTGATACTGTTTTCACATGCTGAAACATTTTGGTGTTTCTGGTTCTATAATAGGCCAGTGAAAGGAAATTCAGCAACTCTTAGAGGACAGTGAAAATTCATATACTGTAAGTGCTTCAGTAAAACAAATGTGTTTTGGCCTTGTCAGAGTTATAGGTGGAAAATACAGGAGAATGGCTCATGGCACAAATGGAATGGTATCAAACACCTGGAAACCATGTGTTTGATTCCACTCAGTCATCACCACAAGCCTGTTCTCCCCAATTAAGATGCCACCAACCTCCTGTGGAGGAAAAATGAAGACACACACACACAATTGCTTTTGTTTTACTGAAGCACTTTTATCAACTTCCACTGTCCTCCAAGAGTTGCTGAATTTCGTCTTCACATCACTGTTTACTCCTCAATTCATGCACCTTATTGAGCAAGGTATATAGGCCTTATATGCCGTTTTCGGCCTATGCCGAAAAATGTGAAGTTGAGCTATCCCTATCGAGGGAGCTGGATTTTGTATATGACAGTAAAACACTCTTATGATGACTGTGAAATGTGTTGGCACCTTCAATTCTTGCACATTTTCTCATAAAAAGTATATTTCAACACTGTCTGCTCAGGCAAATTTGCCGAACTGCTAAACTTGGAGCCAATCAGAACTCCCGTACATATCCCTTGTTATGAATGCAGCCAATGGCCTGCTTCTATCTAATATGTAAACAGCCTCGTGTGAAAATGCAAGCAGCTGTCTGTCTGTGTATGATGAAAAGGAACATATACAGATATTGGATCTTAATTTGATCACTCTTTTGTGGCAGAGAATTTTCCTGATGCATCAGGAAATTCAAATGATCCTCGTGAGTGGCTGAAAATGAGCAGTTCTCTTTCTCTCCATGCAGAGGCAGTCGAGTCATTGGGATCAGGGCTAATCAAAATTATGTTCTCTCTCGCTCGCTCAAACCCTAGGCCTAGGTCCTATTACTGCAACATTCAAATGTATCTAAAATGCAGCCATACACATCAACATCCGTAGTTTTATATAGCTTAATAACACAAGATAGATATGGGTCTCACTAGGTTACGACAAAGAATTGTCTAGTGGATCCTAAGATACAAATTAACTTGTGGCCTGGGATTGTCTAGCGGTTAGGGCCGCTTCCTTCAGTATGCACACATAGGCCTACCGTGTCAGCGTGGGTTTGATTATGGCCCATTCCCTTCTGGCACAAATAACTAAATCCCCTGATTGCTTTAATGTACTTACATATTTCAAATATGGACAGTCCTGAGTTGTTTTACCCCCAATCTTGATAAGAAATGACCATACCAGACACTTTTTGATAATATAATGTCATGACTTGCCCTCATGGGCTGAAGATCAAAGATGCCGGCTAGGCAAAGGTTGGAACACCCCCTCTCCTTGGGGCCAGTTTTATGACTGGTCGTAAATTCCTTGCAGAAACGTTATTTTCCATGCCATGCAGTATTGGGAGAGGGAATTTCCCTGTGGAACAAAGGAAGTCTTCCCGCCAAGACTCCATTATCCAAAAGTGGATAACGAAACAATATTCCTACTTGTGGGAAATGGTCGGTGGAGACTTAAAGATCAATAATGTCAAATTCGTTACTATGTTGTGATGTCATTAAAGACGGTGGGGTTGTGGGTTCGATTCCAGTATGAAAAAACAAACAAACAAAAAAACATGTCTGGATAAGAGCGTCTGCTAAATGACTAAAATGTAAAATTTAAATGTAATAACTATATATCTGGGGGTGTACACTTCCCAGTTATGAGGTTTGCTTCTAATTGTTGTATAAAACGAATTATTAAGTATAATAATACTTTTGTGAAGATAACAATGTGATTCTAGCATTCTAGATGAGATTATTGTTTTCCATATTGATTTGTTCTCAGTCAGTGGCCACGCCCCGATGAGCACAAACATGATGGAATGCCCCTTTTACCCTGAGGGCATAAAAAGCCTTGAAAAACAAATTAACATTAGACCAAGCAGACTACGGTATAAGCCAGATGTTGCAAATGGTTGAATTTCTACCAGACCAGGAAGCGTGAAGCTGAAGCTACACGGCTTAAAATGGTTGACACTCTACAGACCAGCAGACGTGAAGCGTGAGCTAAACGTTACAAAATGGTTAGACTAGAAAGACCAGAAAACCTGAGACTGTAGACCATACGTTTGAAATGGAGAAACTCTGAAACTCTCAACCTCTACACAAGGTGAAGAAGAAGACAACGCACTAGACCTTATCATCTCAGTCTGCAACTGGCATGTATAGTCGTCTAGAGAACTTTCACTAAAGACACGAGTTGGGAAGGACAATCCCTCTCAGACAACCGTTGGTACATCTGAAGGAACTATTCTAATAGATCAACTCTACGAACTACAGGGTACGCTGAAATATCCATTCTAACGACCACTACGACCAGAAACTCTACCAAGGACATTGGGATCTCTGGTGGGCAAACCAGAGTCCTACATCAGCAACTCAACTATCGAGGACAGCTACACGTAAATACATGTTGCATTTCTAATCCGAGTGAGCGGGTGCTAAACATTTGTATTTCCGTGAGCGTAGTTTCCAAAGTATCAACGATAGTATCTTTCCATAGAGTGGACATATTAGTTTGGACGCTACAGACGTTTTATTGAGAAGACCGATTTTCGGGATTTCTCATGGTCTGACAAACATAGCTGTAGCACGGCCACCACCATAGGTGAATGCGGTAGATTGAGACGCAGCCCATGCAAAGAACCAGATATCTTTAGCTAAAACTGACGGATATTGATGAGGATTTTTGTATTATGTTACTTAGATTGACGTACCAGTGCGTCAATAGATTCTAGGGGTAGGTAGTTTTGGCTTCAGCAACTTGAACCAAAACTCTAATCAAATCAAATTGTATTTGTCACATGCGCCGAATACAACAGGTGTAGACCTTACCGTGAAATGCTTTGTAACGATCCCGGCAGTCTGAGTCGGGTCCTGTCTGTGTACTAGTTTTTCTGCTCGTGATCTCCAGTTTCCCGAGGGTTCTGGAACGCTCCCTGCCTGGTTGCCGGGCAACGTTGCTAGGCGGGAGCTCTCTTGATTTCCGCACCTGCATCCCATCAGCAATCTGCACACCTGGTCCTGATCATCACCCTTCTTAGGCTCTGGCCTAACATCCATTCCCTGCCGGATCGTTAGCCATGAACAGTATGTTTATCAGCGGATCAGTCTTAGAGCTTAGAGCATTAGTTTTGTTGTTTTGCACCTTGTTTGCTTGTTGTATGCTTACCTCCGTTTTGTTCTCCCTGCAGTCACTCGTCCGGAACCTTCACCCAACCTCTGCCTGATGGTCGGCGGCTGCCGAGCCATCATTGGACCAACTACTGCACCCTCAACAACTCATCCACGCCGCCCGCTCTGTTCCCTGGATTATTCAGCAGCACTCGTGGATCAGTTAAATAAACACTCACCTTTGACACCACTTACCTTGTCCTGGTCTGCTTCTGGGTTCTGGCTTAGTAAACCGTGACAGAACGATCCGGCCAGTAATGAACCCAGCGGACCTGGACTCTGTTCGCCATGCCATTACCCATCAGGAGAAGATGTTGGGCCATCATAGCACGGTACTACAGGAGATCGCGTTGTCAGTTCGGAACCTTTCTACCGGTCTGACGGAGGTCCAGAACCAGCGCAAGTTTCCGGTGGAGGATCCACTACCGGTTTCACCCATCTCGCCTGCCGCTTCTGGAGCTGTGTCCTTCCGTGAGCCCAAGGTTCCGACGCCGGATAAATATGAGGGGGAGCTGGGAAGATGCCGTTCCTTCCTTATGCAGTGTGGATTAGTGTTCGATCTACAGCCCTACTCTTATGCCACAGACAAAGCTAGGATAGCCTTTGTGATTGAGTTGCTGCGTGGTCGAGCGCTGGAGT
This sequence comes from Coregonus clupeaformis, assembly GCF_020615455.1. NCBI lineage: Eukaryota > Metazoa > Chordata > Actinopteri > Salmoniformes > Salmonidae > Coregonus > Coregonus clupeaformis. Next base: position 42,825,779 of record NC_059197.1, read on the forward strand.
GGGCTTCAGCCGTTTGGGAACGACAGGATCCCTGCATGGCTTCATACCAGGGGTTCACGGCCGAGATGAGGAAGCTCTTCGACCATTCCGTCCGAGGGAGGGACGCAGCTAGGCGCCTGTTTTCGCTTCGCCAAGGAACTCGCAGCGTGGCCGACTTCGTGATCGAGTTCAAGACGTTGGCTGTGGAGAGTGGGTGGAATGAGGAGTCTCTGCAAGCGGCCTTTTACCAGGGTCTGTCGGAGCAGCTCAAGGATGAGTTGATCTCCTATCCGGAGCCTAGTGACCTGGACAGCTTGGTAGCCTTGTCTATTCGGGTGGATAATCGAGTCCGAGAGCGAAGGAGGGAGAAGCAATGGGTCCCGTCCAACCGATCAGCTTCTCAGGTTCCAGTCGGGTCGGGGATTGGACCAGAATATGTCGATCATCGTCCACCACACAGGATTAGTGGAGAGGTCCTGTCTCCCGATTCTGAACCCATGCAAGTGGGGCGGCACGGGTTAACCAAGGAGGAGCGCCAACACAGACGTAGGACTAACTGTTGCCTCTACTGTGGTGGTTCGGGACATTACCTCGCCACTGGTTCCCGGCGGTCGTCAAACTGCGCGGCTCGCTAAAGTTGGGAGGACTTTTAGCGAGCCAGTTTCGACCTCTCAATACCTCTGTCAGACCCCGTTTCCCGGCTACCCTTATGAACAGGAATCAGAGCTTAGCGATTAACGCTTTTATCGATTCAGGTGCCGATGGAAGCTTTCTTGATGCCGAGTTGGTGGAACAGCTGGGGCTTTCCAAGGAGCAATTGCCGGAAGCCATTGAAGCTACCACTCTGGACGGCAGTAGTCTGGCACGTATCACGATGAGGACTGAACCGGTTAAGATGCTGTTGTCGGGGAATCATTCTGAGATGATTTCATTCTTCATTCTGCCGTCTTCCCATGTTCCTCTGGTCCTTGGATACCCCTGGCTGAAGGAACACAATCCCACGTTCGATTGGGTGACGGGCAAGGTAACGAGTTGGAGCCTTGATTGTCATGCTAACTGTCTCAAGACTGCCTGTCCCCATTCGGTTCCCAGTCAGGTGATTGAGGCTAAACCCCCAGATTTGTCCCTGGTTCCCGAGACATATCACGATTTGGGGAAGTGTTCAGTAAGCAGAAGGCTCTGTCACTCCCTCCCCACCGACCATATGATTGTGCCATCAACCTGTTCCCTGGAGCTGTCTACCCCAAGGGAAGGTTATACAGTATCTCCCGACCTGAACGTGAGGCTTTGGAGACCTACATCAAGGAGTCCCTAGCTGCTGGTCTCGTTCGTCCCTCGTCATCACCCCTGGGGGCAGGATTCTTCTTTGTGGGTAAGAAGGATGGCTCTCTTCGACCGTGTATTGATTATCGGGGGTTGAATGACATCACGGTCAAGAACAAGTATCCCCTGCCCTTGATGAGTTCTGCCTTCGACTCCTTACAGGGTGCTACGGTGTTCACCAAGCTAGACCTACGCAATGCGTATCACATGGTCCGGATCAGAGAGGGGGACGAGTGGTTGACGGGTTTCAATACACCGATGGGTCACTTCGAGTATCAGGTGATGCCGTTTGGACTGACCAATGCTCCAGCGGTATTCCAGAGTATGGTGAACGACGTCCTGAGAGATATGATCGGTCTCTTTGTGTTTGTTTACCTGGATGACATTCTGATCTTCTCGAAGGAACCTTCCGACCACGTCCAGCATGTCCGGCAGGTTCTGCAGCGATTGTTGGAGAATCGCCTGTTCGTGAAGGCCGAGAAGTGCGAGTTTCACGCCCACACGACATCCTTTTCGGGTACATCATCTCCAGGGGAGAGATTAGGATGGACCAGGAGAAGGTTAGAGCGGTTCTGGAATGGGCCCAGCCCGGTACGAGATTGCAGCTCCAGAGATTTTTGGGGTTTGCGAATTTCTACCGCAGATTCATCCGGGATTACAGCCGTGTGGCCGCTCCGTTAACTGCCTTGACTTCCAGTATCAGGACCTTCGAGTGGAATCCGGAGGCGGATCGAGCGTTTCTGGATTTGAAGAGGCGATTCACCAACGCACCGATTCTCTCTCAACCGGACACGGCCCGTCAGTTCGGCCGTTGAAGTGGACGCGTCTGATGTGGGAGTTGGCGCCATCCTGTCGCAGCGATGCTCCACGGACAGTAAACTCCATCCCTGCGCCTACTACTCTGTCGCCTTTCGCCTGCGGAGAGGAATTACGATGTGGGTAACCGGGAGCTTCTCGCGGTGAAACTTGCCTTGGAGGAGTGGCGCCACTGGTTGGAGGGGGCGGAGCAACCGTTTATTGTCTGGACTGACCACAAGAATCTTGCTTACGTGCAATCGGCTAGACGTCTCAACTCCCGTCAGGCCAGGTGGGCGTTGTTTTTCGGACGATTCAAGTTTTCCCTGACGTTCCGACCTGGATCTAAGAACGGCAAGGCGGACGCCTTGTCCCGGATGTTCTCCAAGACGGAAGAGAGTGGGTCCAAGACCGAGACAATTCTCCCCGGAACTGCGTCGTGGGAGCAGTTAGGTGGAAGATTGAGGAGGAGGTGATGGCGGCCCTTCGGACGCAGCCCGGTCCCGGTAACGGGCCACCCGGTCGGTTGTTTGTGCCTGAGTCGGTTCGTCCTGCTGTCCTCAAATGGTCCCACGCCAGCAAGATGGCTTGTCACCCTGGCGTGGCTCGGACGATGGCGTTTCTTCGCAGACGCTTTTTGGTGGCCTGCCATGGCCGAGGATACTCGGGGTTTTGTTGCTGCCTGTCCAGTGTGTGCGCAGAATAAGAGTACCAATCGGCCCAGCTCTGGACTACTTCACCCCCTTCCTATTCCCGGCGACCATGGTCGCATCTGGCCCTGGACTTTGTCACTGGGTTGCCCGCTTCTGAGGGGAACACGGTCGTTCTGACTATCGTGGACAGATTCAGCAAGTTCGCCCACTTTGTGCCAATTGCCAAGCTTCCCTCTGCCTCGGAGACGTCCGAGATCCTGGTTAGGGGAGGTTTTCAGGGTCCACGGTTTGCCCAGTGATATCGTTTCCGACCGTGGTCCTCAGTTCACCTCTGCTGTCTGGAAGTCCTTCTGTTTGGCCATTGGAGCTACAGTCAGTCTCACATCTGGTTTTCACCCCCAATCTAATGGTCAGGCGGAGAGAGCCAACCAGAAGATGGAATCCACGCTACGCTGCCTGGTCTCGTCCAACCCCACCTCCTGGGTCTCTCAGTTGCCTTGGGTTGAGTATGCCCACAATACTCTCCCTACATCTGCCACTGGGATGTCTCCCTTCCAGTGCCTGTATGGCTACCAACCTCCCTTGTTCCCTTCTCAGGAGAAGGAGCTCTCAGTGCCTTCTGTTCAGGCCCATATTCGTCGTTGCCACCGGACCTGGCATCGGGCCAGAAAGGCACTCCTTAGAGTTTCGGACCGGTATCAGCTCCAGGCGAATCGTCGCCGGATCCCCGCTCCCACCTATACCATCGGAGATAGGGTCTGGTTGGCCACACGGGATCTTCCTTTACGGACTGAGTCTAGGAAGTTGTTACCGAAGTTCATTGGTCCGTTTGTGGTGGAGAAGGTGATCAATCCGGTGGCAGTTCGACTCAAACTACCGAGGACGCTCAGAGTCCATCCCACCTTTCATGTCTCCTGCCTCAAGCCTGTTTTCCTCAGTCCTCTGTTGCCTCCTCCGCCTCCTCCTCCTCCTCCTCGGATGATCGGAGGTGGTCCTGCCTACACGGTGCGACGCATCATGGATTCCAGACGGCGGGGCCGGGGTTTCCAGTATCTCGTGGACTGGGAGGGGTATGGTCCTGAAGAGAGGAGTTGGATTCCGCGGCGACAGATCCTAGATGCTGACCTCATTCGTGACTTCTACCGCCTCCATCCTGGCGCTCCGGGAGTCCGCCCGGTGGCGTTTCGTCGGAGGGGGGGTACTGTAACGATCCCGGCAGTCTGAGTCGGGTCCTGTCTGTGTACTAGTTTTTCTGCTCGTGATCTCCAGTTTCCTGAGGGTTCTGGAACGCTCCCTGCCTGGTTGCCGGGCAACGTTGCTAGGCGGGAGCTCTCTTGATTTCCGCACCTGCATCCCATCAGCAATCTGCACACCTGGTCCTGATCATCACCCTTCTTAGGCTCTGGCCTAACATCCATTCCCTGCCGGATCATTAGCCATGAACAGTATGTTTATCAGCGGATCAGTCTTAGAGCTTAGAGCATTAGTTTTGTTGTTTTGCACCTTGTTTGCTTGTTGTATGCTTACCTCCGTTTTGTTCTCCCTGCAGTCACTCGTCCGGAACCTTCACCCAACCTCTGCCTGATGGTCGGCGGCTGCCGAGCCATCATTGGACCAACTACTGCACCCTCAACAACTCATCCACGCCGCCCGCTCTGTTCCCTGGATTATTCAGCAGCACTCGTGGATCAGTTAAATAAACACTCACCTTTGACACCACTTACCTTGTCCTGGTCTGCTTCTGGGTTCTGGCTTAGTAAACCGTGACATGCTTACTTACAAGCCCTTAACCAACAATGCAGTTTTAAGGAAATAGAGTTACGATTTGATTAATTGTTCAGCAGGCTTATGGCTCAGGGGTAGAAGCTGTTAAGGAGCCTTTTGGACCTAGACTTGGCGCTCCGGTACCGCTTGCCGTGCGGTAGCAGATACAGTGCCTTGCAAAAGTATTCATCCCCCTTGGTGTTTTTTCCTATTTTGTTGCATTACAGCCTGTAATTTAAATAGATTTTTAGTTGGATTTCATGTAATGGACATACACAAAATTGTTGAAATTGGTTAAGTGAAAAATGAAAAAAATAACTTGTTCCAATAAAAATTCTAAAAAATAAATAACAGAAAAATGGTGCATGCATATTTATTCACCTCCTTTGCTATGAAGCCCCTAAATAAGATCTGGTGCAACCAATTACATTCAGAAGTCACATAATTAGTTAAATAAAGTCCACCTGTGTGCAATCTAAGTGTCACATGATATGTCACATGATCTCAGTATATATACACCTGTTCTGAAAGGCCCCAGAGTCTGCAACACCACTAAGCAAGGGGCACCACCAAGCAAGCGGAACCATGAAGACCAAGGAGCTCTCCAAACTGGTCAGGGACAAAGTTGTGGAGAAGTACAGATCAGGGTTGGGTTAAAAAAAATATCAGAAACTTTGAACATCCCACGGAGCACCATTAAATCCATTATTAAAAAATTGAAAGAATATGGCACCACAACAAACCTTCCATGAGAGGGCCGCCCACCAAAACTCACGGACCAGGCAAGGAGGGCATTAATCAGAGAGGCAACAAAGAGACCAAAGATAACCCTGAAGGAGCTGCAAAGCTCCACAGCGGAGATTGGAGTATCTGTCCATAGGACCACTTTAAGCCGTACACTCCACAGAGCTGAGCTTTACGGAAGAGTGGCCAGAAAAAAGCCATTGCTTAAAGAAAAAAATAAGCAAACACGTTTGGTCTTAGCCAAAAGGCATGTAGGAGACTCCCCAAACATATGGAAGAAGGTACTCTGGTCAGATGAGACTAAAATTGAGCTTTTTGGTCATCAAGGAAAACGCTATGTCTGGCACAAACCCAACACCTCTCATCACCCCGAGAACACCATCCCCTGTTGGTGGCAGCATCATGCTGTGGGGATGTTTTTCATTGGCAGGGACTGGGAAACTTTTCAGAATTGAAGAAATTACGGATGGTGCTAAATTCAGGGAAATTCTTGAGGGAAACATTTTTCAGTCTTCCAGAGATTTGAGACTGGGACAGAGGTTCACCTTCCAGCAGGAAAATGACCCTAAGCATACTCCTAAAGCAACACTCGAGTGGTTTAAGGGGAAATTATTAAATGATCTGGAATGGTCTAGTCAAAGCCCAGACCTCAAACCAATTGAGAATCTGTGGTATGACTTAAAGATTGCTGTACACCAGTGGAACCCATCCAACTTGAAGGAGCTGGAGCAGTTTTGCCTTGAAGAATGGGCAAGAATCCCAGTGGGTGAATTGTTATGCATGCTCAAGTTTTCAGTTTTTTTGACTTATTTCTTGTTTGTTTCACCCCAAAAAATATTTTGCATTTTCAAAGTGGTAGGCATGTTGTGTAAATCAAATGATACAAAACCCCAAAAAATCCATTTAAATTCCAGGTTGTAAGGCAACAAAATACGGTAAATACTTTCGCAAGCCACTATGGGCTTTTATTATTTTCTGCCTTTCGGAATGGGGTCTGAATACTTTCTGAATGCACTATATAGGCTATACAGTGCATTCAGAAAGTATTCAGACCCCTTCAATTTTTCCACATTTTGTTACGTTACAGCCTTATTCTAAAATTGAATCTATCTACACACAATACACCTTACTGACGAAGCAAAAACAGGTTTCTTAGAGTTTTTTCAAATGTATATATATGTATTTTTTTTTATACCTTATTTACATAAGTATTCAGACCCTTTCCTATGAGACTCGAAATTGAGCTCAGGTGCATCCTGTTTCCATTGATATACAACTTGATTGGAGTCCACCTGTGGTAAATTCCATTGATTGGACATGGCAGGCACACACCTGTCAATATAAGGTCCCACAGTTGGCAGTGCATGTCAAAGCAAAAACCAAGCCATTAGGTCGAAGGAATTGTCCGTAGAGCTCCGAGACAGGATTGTGTTGAGGCACAGATCTGGGGAAGGGTTCCAAAAAATTTCTGAAGCATTGAAGGTACCCAAGAACACAGTGGCCTCCATCATTCTTAAGTGGAAGAAGTTTGGAACCACCAAGACCCTTCCTATAGCTGGCTGCCCAGCCAAACCGAGGAATCGGGGGTGAAAGGCCTTAGTCAGGGGGGTGACCAAGAACCCGATGGTCACTCTGACAGAGCTCCAGAGTTCCTCTGTGGAGATGGGAGAACCTTCCAGAAGGACAGCCATCTCTGCAGCGCTCCACCAATCAGGCCTTTATGGTAGAGTGGCCAGACGGAAGCCACTCCTCAGTAAAGGCACATGACACTCCGCTTGGAGTTAGCCAAAAGGGACCTAAAGACTCAGTCCATGAGAAACAAGATCCTCTGGTCTGATGAAACCAAGATTGAACTCTTTGGCCTGAATGCGAAGTGTCACGTCTGGAGGAAACCAGGCACTGCTCAACACCTGGCCAATACCGTCTCTATGGTGAAGCATGGTGGTGGCAGCATCATGCTGTGGGGATGTTTTACAGCGGCAGGGACTGGGAAACTAGTCCGGATCGAGGGAAAGATGAACAGAGCAAAGTACAGAGAGATCCTTGATGAAAACCTGCTCCAGAGTGCTCAGAACCTCAGACTGAGACGAAGGTTCGTCTTCCAACAGGACAACGACCATAAGCACTCAGCCAAGACAACACAGGAGTGGCTTCAGAACTCTGAATGTCCTTGAGTGGCCCAGCCAGAGCCTGGACTTGAACGCAATCAAACATTTCTGGAGAGACCTAAAAACAGCTATGCAGCGACGCTCCCCATCCAACCTGACAGAGCTTGAGAGGATCTGCAGAGAAGCATGGGACAAACTCCCCAAATGCAGGCGTGCCAAGCTTGTAGCGTCATACCCAAGAAGACTCAAGGATGTAATTGCTGCCAAAGGTGCTTCAACAAAGTACTGAATGAAGGGTCTGAATACTTATGTAAATGTAATATTTAAGTTATTATTTAGTGCCAAAATTTTTAAAAACCTGGTTTTGCTTAGTCATTAATGGGTATTGTGTGTAGATTGATGAGGGGAAAAAAACAATTTAATAAATGTTAGAATAAGGCTGTAACAAAATGTGGAAAAAGTCAAGGGGTCTGAATACTTTCCGAATGCACTGTGTAGTACATTCTATGGATGGTCTGACACTGCAGTAATTTATGTCTGAGATTATATGAACACGACTGGGCATTCAAACATATGTTCATCCATTCATCATCATCATGTCTCCCAGGTCACATAATTTTTAACATGTTTTTGTGTCATCGGGAAAAGCCTCTATCAACCTTTGATACAGTTTGGAAATCAACTTTAGAGGTTTGTCAGACTGCCTTAAAATAGTTTAAATCTTGGAAGCTTCTGGCTTGTCCAGTGTTTGCTGCACAGAGAGAATAAAATGTTGCATCTGCAAAAGTTAACCTCAGCGCCGTCACAGACTAGTCTTCCCTGGTTGCCTGACCCAGCTGAGACCTGCTACCTGACAGATAGCTAGAGGCTAGAACTGAACTGGCTGTGTGGTAGCTACTAGCTACCCAGCTAGTTCATTCACTTCAGGCAGAACTTCAGTCGAGAGGGGATGAAACATTAGCTAACGTTAGATTGTATACAAAACCAACACTTACGTTCTGGCTATCTAAAAACTCAGTGAGTGGAGTGGTTGACTCCATGGAGTGGATGACTCCACAGGAATCTATTGTCATTCACAGACTCTTTGTTGAGGAGGATAAAGTCATGTAAATCAAACCTGAATTAATACAGAAATCCACATTTTTTAAGAGAGTGAGATTAAATCTCCACCTTGTAGCATGATTTGGAGCATTGGTTATAGATCATTTGCATATGTTTGCATGATGATCAGACATAGACATATGTACAATTTTCACCTTCTGAACTAGATGCACTAACTGTGACGAAAGTAATATGTAATCTATCCTTGAAAATGACCGGTGCCTAGCAGAGTAAAAAATATATTCTTTCAGCTGTGGATTATGCATTCTCCATATATCTGCTAGTGCAAAATCAGAGACCATATTTCGCAACGTTATGGTGGCGCAGTACCCGATTTGTTAGATTTATCCACATGGAAATCAGATATACAAAAAATGAACAATCATATAATTATTGGGGGCATATGCAGTTTTTTATGGGGAGAGGGGGGAGGGGGGGGGGTTGCCAGAAAGAATGCCTTTTACATAGGCAATCCTTCCTTCTTGATCATTGCCTTGGTCTAATATATGAAACTTGAGATTATGGCGAAACACAATAATTCTTGTTTTATTATTAGCAGAAGAAAAGGCAGCCACTTTGAAGCTGTTGTTTTCTATTTTGCTTATGTCAACCGTCATTATGAGTTTCCTGGAGATTGGCAATATCTACTCCTTTCCTATCCATAATATCGAAACAAATAGTATGCTATTTTTTCTTTAATTTATACCCTGTAAATTCCAAGAAAGCACAGATAGGTTAACCATTAAAACATTTTGGAAAAAATCTTTGTTGTAAATTTAATAGAGTACAGTTGCATTTTAAAGTAAATAAAAAGTAAATAGATGAGTAATCAATAAATCAGCATAGAATATGTAAAAATAAAAATAAAAGACATTTCCCAAGCCCTCCTAGATCGCAACTCATATAAACCTCCCCCTTTCCCTCGTTTTCCTGGCATCCGCCAAACCCAGATTTGTCCGTCGGACTGCCAGATGGTGAAGGGTGATTCATCACTCCAGAGAACGTCTTTCCACTGCTCCAGAGTCCAATGGCGGCGAGCTTTACACCACTCCATCCGACGCTTGGCTTTGCGCATGGTGATCTTAGACTTGGGAACCCATTTCATTAAGCTCCCGACAAACAGTTCTTCCACTGACATTGCTTCAAGAAGCAGTTTGGAACTTGGTAGTGAGTGTTGCAACCGTGGACAGATGATTTTTCAGCGCTACGCGCTTCAGCACTCAGCAGTCCCATTCTGTGAGCTTATGTGGTCTACCACTTCGCGGCTGAGCCGTTGTTTCTCCTAGATGTTTCCACTTCACAATAACAGCACTTACAGTTGACGGGGGCAGCTCTCGCAGGGCAGAAATTTGACGAACTGACTTGTTGGTAAGGTGGCATCTTATGACGGTGCCATGTTGAAAGTCACTTCATTAAGGCCATTCTACTGCCAATGTTTGTCTATGGAAATTGCATGGCGGTGTGCTCGATTTTATACATATGTCAGCAACTGTGTGGCTGAAATAGCCGAATCCACTAATTTGAAGGGGTTCAGTGGTATACTTACACAATTTAGGCCCGACGGGGGTGTGATATGTGGCAAATATACCACCGCTAAGGGCTGTTCTTATGCATGACGCAACGCGGCGTGCCTGGACACAGCCCTTAGCCGTGGTATATTGGCCATATATCACAAACCCCAGGGGTGCCTTATTGCTATTATAAACTGTTTACCGACGTAATTAGAGCAGTAAAAATAACTGTTTTGTCATACCCATGGTATACGGTCTGATATACCAAGGCTGTCAGCCAATTTGCATTCAGGGCTCGAACCACGCAGTTTATAATTATGTATATTTTATTTATTTTATTTATTTCACCTTTATTTAAGCCAGTTGAGAATAAGTTCTAATTTACAACTGCGACCTGGCCAAGATAAAGCAAAGCAGTGCGATAAAAACAACAACAACACAGAGTTACATATGGAATAAACAAAAATGTACAGTCAGTAACACAATAGAGATATTGGGGTGCAAATGAGCAAAATAAATAACAATGTAAATAACAATATGGGGATGAGGTAGTTGGGTGGGCTAATTACAGATGGGCAGTGTACAGGTACAGTGATCGGTGGGCTGCTCTGACAACTGATGCTTAAAGTTAATGAGGGAGATAAGTGTCTCCAGCTTCAGAGATTTTTGTAGTTCGTTCCAGTCTTTTGCAGCAGAGAACTGGAAGGAATGGCAGCCAAAGGAGGTGTTGGCTTTGGGGATGACCAGTGAGATATACCTGCTGGAGCGCATACTACGGGTGGGTGTTGCTATGGTGACCAATGAGCTAAGATAAGGCTGGGATTTGCCTAGAAGTGATTTATAGATGACCTGGAGCCAGTGGGTTTGGCTACGAATATGTAGTGAGGGCCAGCCAATGAGAGCGTACAGGTCACAATGATGGGTAGTATATGGTGCTTTGGTGACAAAACGGATGGCACTGTGATAGACTACATCCAATTTGCTGAGTTGAGTGTTGGAAGCTATTTTGTAAATGTCATCGCCAAAGTCAAGGATCGGTAGGATAGTCAGTTTTACGAGGGCATATTTAGCAGCATGAGTGAAGGAGGCTTTGTTGCGAAACAGGAAGCAGATTCTAGATTTAACATTGGATTGGAGATGCTTAATGTGAGTCTGGAAGGAGAGTTTATGGTCTAACCAGACACCTAGGTATTTGTAGTTGTCCACATATTCTAAGTCAGACCCGCCGAGAGTAGTGATTCTAGTCGGGTGGGCGGGTGCAAGCAGCGTTCGATTGAAGAGCATGCATTTAGTTTTACTAGCGTTTAAAAGCAGTTGGAGGCCACGGAAGGAGTGTTGTATGGCATTGAAGCTTGTTTGGAGGTTTGTTAACACAGTGTCCAATGAACGGTTAGATGTATTCAAAATTGTGTCGTCTGCGTAGAGGTGGATCTGAGAGTCACCAGCAGCAAGCGCGACATCATTGATATACACAGAGAATAGAGTCGGCCCGAGAATTGAACCCTGTGGCACCCCCATAGAGACTGCCAGAGGTCCAGACAACAGGCCCTCCGATTTGACACAATGAACTCTATCTGAGAAGTAGTTGGTGAACCAGGCGAGGCAGTCAGTTGATAAACCAAGGCTATTTAGTCTGCCAATAAGAATGCAGTGATTGACAGAGTCAAAAGCCTTGGCCAGGTCGATGAAGACGGCTGCACAGTACTGTCTTTTATCAATTGCGGTTATAATATCGTTTAGGACCTTGAGCGTGGCTGAGGTGCACCCATGACCAGCTCGGAAACCGGATTTCATAGCGGAGAAGGTACGGTGGGATTCGAAGTGGTCGATGATCTGTTTGTTAACTTGGCTTTCAAATACTTTTGAAAGGCAGGGTAGGATGGATATAGATCTGTAACAGTTTGGATCTAGAGTGTCACCCCCTTTGAAGAGGGGGATGACCGCGGCAGCTTTCCAATCTCTGGGGATCTCAGACGATACGAAAGAGAGGTTGAACAGGCTAGTAATAGGAGTTGCGACAATTTCGGTGGCTAATTTTAGAAAGAAAGGGTCCAGATTGTGTAAGTCTATACAGTCTCCATTTGTAGATGTATTTTGTGTCCCAGGTATAAGTAAGACAGTTTTTGTCTTGATAGAAGTGAATTGCAAAGTCTGTGACAGATCGTAAAATGTATATTCTGTCATACCTGTGCTGTTTGTGGATGTTAGACCGTGATATGTGCCTGTTCATGGGCCCGTGCCTACAGGATCAGAAAGCCTGTGCGACCTATGGGACCGTGGTTGGGGGAGTTGAATCCAGCGTTGGCTTGACTTGCCTTTCGTTGAAGTCCAGTGCTTCCGAGGCTTCCGTGAAGGTGTGGGTCTTGTTGTTGAAGGTGATCAGCAGCTTTGCCGGGTGGACCACGGCATACTTCAGGTTGGTTTTGCACAGCTTGTTCGCCATTAGCAATTTATCATAGTTCTTCTCCACCGTTTCCAACCAAGAGTGTAATGCGGTCGCTGAAACCTCGAGGTCTTTCACTTTTGAGTGACAGTTGTTGACTTTGGTTTGAAGTTTCTCGAGTGTGTCATGGATTGGGCACAGCTTGGTGTCGAGAGCGGAGGATATTTCCTTGCAAACAATGTCTCTGATCATCTTTGCAAGAGCGTCAGGATGCATTGGAGTGCTGAATGTGTTATACTGCATCCGCGTGTAGTTTGAGGTTTGCACCAAACACAAACATTTTTGGGGTTGAAAAGTGAAGCCAATAACGTTTCAATTCGTAATCTTGAAAAATAACAATAGATCTGTTGTGGATAGAAGTCTTAATTTGAGGGAATTCTGTGGTACGAGCTAAGCCCGTTTACTTCATGCCACCGGAAGTCACATGACCAGGGCCTAGTGGTAAAATGCACATGAGGGGGTACTTCATGTGGGTACTCCGGGCAGAGAATATTTCAGTTAGTGGTACAATAACTGAAAAAAGTTGGGAAACACTGAACTAGGCTGCAGGGAAAAGGATAGGGGCATGGTGTTCTGCATCCTACTCCAACTATGCCTACTGACAGGGATTATTTGTCAGTATGAATGAAATTAGTAAGTCCTGCCTTGACGACTGTATTAGCTTTACAATACTTGTCCTATAGAGATTTTTGTAGTCTTCAATTATTACTTTGAATAATGACAGCTAAAGCTCCCTGTCCCGGAATGACATGCTAGTGATAAAGCCATCTGCTCCTGCTAGCTAGCAACAGGTTTACTTGTTGTAGCTATCTAGCTACAATGCTAAGGTTGCCACGTTTTAAGTAAAGTTGGGAGTTATTTTACAGCTTGCATTGATGGTAGCATGTTTCTATAACTAAAAAGATTACAAATATAAAAAAATACTTTAACCATAGCAGTTTGTTGGACTGAAATATCTCTCTCTCTCTGTCACTAGCTGTGTAGCCTTAGGTAATGAGAATGTGATTAGCAGACATGATCAGCAAAGATGGTACCTGGATAGTAGAGTTTGTTTGCTGTTTAGTACTTGGCAGTGTTTGCCTGTCCAGCTAGTGAACATAAAAGTAAGTATTTTGAAAAGAATGTGCAAGAATTGACATTGCCAACAAACGGAAATGTGTTCAGAATAAATAAACACAATATGTAAAAACCAGCTCCTCCCGATCATCTCGAAAACTAAAGCAGATTCGATGCTTCGACCCTTTGTTATTCTAGAAGCCTTAGACAAAGATTGAGATGGAGTAACATATTATGCAGTAGCTAAGAAACCTTCTTTCGGGAAGGAAGGCAGAGAAAACACCAAGTCACGTTTGCCGTCGTGGTGTTGTTGACCTGCCGCTGACAGCTACTGTCCTTAGCTGTAACAACTTATTTCTTTCTGGGATAATTAGTCAAGCGCGGCCCTGGCGCCATGATTAATGCACTTTGCCATCTTCAGCACAACATAAACATCCAACGCTGCCTGTAGCCTATAGCAGGATGATGCACTTCCAAACAAGTTCAATATCTCGGTAAAAACGAGCGCATGTGGTGCATACAGTCATATATACAGTCATTGGGTGCAACACATTTCACGTAGCCTCGTCTATAGCGTAGGCATGGCCTACGGTCAGTTACATTGGAAACTGTACAATAACATCCATTCTTCTGGCTTAGGCTACATAGGCTAATAATTATGTGACTATAGGTCAGATTAAAAATAGGTAGAGGTGGTCGCTATCTAGGCAATTTTAGGCCCACCTGTGACATGTTGCAAGATCATAGGAATCCATGGAAAGGATAACACATAAAAGATGGGATGATTTTTAATAGTTCAGAGAACTATAAGCAACAATTTTGGCTGTTTTGTTAAATGTCCATAAGATATTCACCCATTTAGCCTATGATTAGGTGTGCATGTGAATGTGTTCCTGCCTGCGTGCATGTGCGTGTGTGTGAGAGAGAGATTATGATCAAAGAAACGTTGAAAGAGAGAAAGATTATGATCACAATAGGATGATGATAGCTACATTAGTCTGTGTGTGTGTGTGTATTCACACCCTAACACTGCTCCTTCTCCTTGTTCGGGCAGGCTTCGGCAGTCGTCGTCTCCGGAGTACTAGCTGCCACCGTTCTATGTTTCTATGTTTGATTGGTTTTGCCTGTTTGTTACACCTGTTCCTTGTTAGTGTTCATTATGCGTCCTATTTAGTTCTCTTGAGTTTGGTCAGGTGTTGTGTGTAATTGTTCGATGTCACGTGTTGTGTTAGTTCGTTGTTCTGTTCTCTCTGTATATTTTTGTTAGAGAGAGTCCCGCACTTTGTGCGCCTTTATGTTGTACTTTACCATTGTGCGTAAAGTTCGCCTGTTGCCTGTTGCCATGGTTGACTTGTTCTTTGGACTTCACTAAAGACGTCTGTTCAAAACCTCTGTGTGTCCTGCGTGTGATTCTACGCTACCTCTACACTCAACCCTGACATAATTACACACCATTACAATGGAATCAGCAGGAGCAACCGCACCCACGGAGATCATCGAGGAGCGCCTTCGTGGACAGGAGGACAGGATTAACCAAATCGGGCACGCTCTGGACAGAGTTATGAACACCCTTCATCGATGGGAGACCAGCGGGGTCTCGCCAGGCTCAGTGGACTATGTTTCTAGCCCGGTTCGTGTTTAAGATCACTTACATCCCTGGGTCCCAGAACGGGAAGGCAGATGCCCTGTCTCGGCGGTATGACACGGAGGAGAGGTCCGTTGAGCCCACTCCCATACTACCTAAGTCTTGTCTGGTGGCACCGGTGGTATGGGAGGTCGATACGGAGATCGAGCGGGCGTTACGCACCGGCCCTAGCCCTCCACAGTGTCCGGTGGGTCGGACGTACGTCCCGCTCGAGGTCCGGGATCGACTCATTTATTGGGCTCACACGTCACCCTCCTCTGGGCATCCAGGTATTGGCCGGACAGTGCACTGCCTTAGCACAAAGTACTGGTGGCCAACGTTAGCCAGGGATGTGAGGATTTATGTCTCCTCCTGCTCGGTGTGTGCCCAGTGTAAGGCGCCCAGACACTTGCCCAGGGGTAAGTTACAACCCCTGCCCGTTCCACAATGACCCTGGTCTCACCTCTCGGTGGATTTTGTTACAGACCTTCCCCCCTCACAGGGGAATACCACCATCCTGGTCGTTGTGGATTGGTTCTCGAAGGCCTGTCGTCTTCTTCCCATGCCGGGTCTTCCTACTGCCCTACAGACCGCTGAGGCTCTATTTACCCACGTCTTCCGGCATTACGGGGTACCCGAGGATATAGTGTCTGATCGAGGCCCCCAGTTTACCTCCAGAGTCTGGAGAGCGTTTATGGAACGGTTGGGGGTTTCGGTGAGCCTTACCTCGGGTTACCACCCGGAGAGTAATGGGCAGGTCGAACGTGTCAACCAGAATGTGGGTAGGTTTCTGAGGTCGTATTGCCAGGGCCGGCCGGAGGAGTGGGCGAGATATGTTCCCTGGGCCGAGATGGCACAGAACTCTCTCCGCCACTCCTCCACTAAACTAACCCCTTTCCAGTGTGTGTTAGGGTACCAGCCGGTTCTGGCACCTTGGCATGAGAGCCAGATCGAGGCCCCTGCGGTGGATGAGTGGGTGCGGCGCTCGGAGGAGACGTAGAACGCTGCACACATCCATCTGCAGCGAGCCATCCGTCGACATAAGACGAGCGCCGATCTCCACCGCAGTGAGGGGCCAGTGTACGCACCTGGAGATCGAGTCTGGCTCTCGACCAGAAACCTGCCCCTCCGCCTGCCCTGCCGGAAGCTGGGTCGGCGGTTTGTGGGGCCTTTTAAGGTCCTGAGGAGATTGAACGAGGTGTGTTACAGGTTACAACTGCCCATTGATTACAAGAATATTAACCCCTCGTTCCATGTGTCTCTCCTCAGGCCTGTGGTAGCTGGTCCACTCCAGGACTATGAGATAGAAGAGACTCCTCCGCCCCCGTTGGACATCGAGGGGGCTCCGGCGTACACTTTTCGGTCCATCCTAGATTCGAGACGCCGGATGGGGGGTCTCCAATATCTCGTGGAGTGGGAGGGGTACGGCCCGGAGGAGCGGTGCTGGGTGCCGAGGAGGGACATCCTAGACCCGTCTCTTCTGACCGAGTTCCATCGTGGTCATCCCACGCGCCCTGCTCCGCGTCTTCCTGGTCGTCCCCGAGGCCGGGGTCGGCGCACGGCTGGTGCCGCGCGTGAAGGGGGGGGTACTGTCACGGTTTCGGCCGAGGCTGCTCCTTCTCCTTGTTCGGGCAGGCTTCGGCAGTCGTCGTCTCCGGAGTACTAGCTGCCACCGTTCTATGTTTCTATGTTTGATTGGTTTTGCCTGTTTGTTACACCTGTTCCTTGTTAGTGTTCATTATGCGTCCTATTTAGTTCTCTTGAGTTTGGTCAGGTGTTGTGTGTAATTGTTCGATGTCACGTGTGTGTTAGTTCGTTGTTCTGTTCTCTCTGTATATTTTTGTTCGAGAGAGTCCCGCACTTTGTGCGCCTTTATTTTGTACTTTACCATTGTGCGTAAAGTTCGCTTGTTGCCTGTTGCCGTGGTTGACTTGTTCTTTGGACTTCACTAAAGACGTCTGTTCGAAACCTCTGTGTGTCCTGCGTGTGATTCTACGCTACCTCTACACTCAACCCTGACAGTGTGGCTGTTGTGGGGGTGGAGGATGGTGTTTACAGAAGGACACTGCTGAGCCTTTTGACCTAGAGGAGGTCCTGCAGGAGCTGCACAAAAGGGACAAAGAGAGAGGTGTGTAGACTAAGCCTACTAGTCTATTAAAACGTGAAACAGAAACCATTTACTCAAAAACGCTCTTCAACGTTTCGTAAAAGTTGTTGGGTTCTTAAAAACAGAAGTTGTAGTTCATTTTAATTGTATGGTTTCCACTCATTGCCTTTCCAATCCGAATAGTCTGCGAAGTGTTTGGCACAAGCTGCACATCTATAAATGAACAATTATTCCATGCTCCAAAGTGGAGTGAAGTATGTGGGGTTCCATCCAACTTCTTCCACCCGCTTATTTTTTTAAAAATAGGGACACGACTGAACTACAATTTCCATTTAAGAACAAAACGGAACTCAACAGTTTATGGATTAAACAGAATCCAACTAATGAATACACCCCTGGGTGTTTTTCAGGTTTGCTCATAGCATGAGACAAATCTATGGCCATGGCCAAGTAATATGTTTTGCTGCCATCTCGTGGTCACATATGTTACATGTAGGTATGGGACAGTCTCCAACTTAATTAATTACTGAAACAATTGAGTGGCGACAGCAGGGTTTGAACCATCACATTTATGGTTACTGGGCACCTAACTTTCTGAGCTATTAATATCCAGACCTCTTGGCAGAGGTTCATTTTAGTATTCTGCTAACATGGAGGCTATAGTACTATTTGGCCAGTATAGACCTAATACCATAGAATTACATGATCTCAGTGACTAATTTACATTTTAGCAGATGCTCTTATCCAGAGCAACTTACAGGAGCTATTAGGGATAAGTGCCTTGCTCAATGGCACATGGACAGATTTTCACCTCAGTGACCTTTCAGTTACTGGTCAAACGCTCTTAACTAATAGGCTACCTGCCGCCCAGTATAACACCCTGACAAATTTACACAGGTTGATTTTCAACTTACTTTGTAATAAACACAGGACAGCGACAGTGGGTCCACAGTTTATCAATACAAAAGGAATGCAGTCTCACACATTACAGTCAACAACATACAAGTGCCCAGCCGTCCTACGGTAGGTGTTCCTCTTCAACCTTTCTTTGCTGGAACACACATAGCAGAGGGGCAGGACATTAACAATATAATTCACTGAATATTCACTGAATATTCTCTTGTAAAAATAGTGACTTGTAAAAATAGTGACTGTTACAATGCCATTTATATTCCTCCCTTCAGGTGTAGTAGATAGCTCTAACAGTCAAGTATTTAACACATGTATTTTGGTATGACTGTAAATGAAAGCCTAAATTACTCATACTATTACATATAGCAATATGTACAGCTGATTCATTAAAACGATATACATTGTGGACCACCATTCCTCATTCATGAAAAATCTTGTGTTCTTCCAGTACCCAAGAAACACTTGGAGGAGAGACGTCCAGGCGGAAATCACTGAGTGCTGCCACAACTGGTGTGACCTGGAAAAACTTGGCCCAAATCGAGTGAGATGGAGGGCATTCATCAACGGCCTATGCTCCTTACAGGAGCCAAGCGCTTCAGTCAAGTAAGTCTTCCAGACCCCTTACTCTATGTCTCAAAATGACCAGCAGATATCACTTAAATACTGCTTCATAACTGCTTTCTTTGAGAACAACTTGCTCAATGGATCACTATGGTTTCAACAATACCACATATTTATTCATTGACCAATGAAGGAGGGATTTGGACTGCCTCACATATTCAAGATGTAGCCTATATCTCATATTTGTTGTATTCCATTGTCTGATATCAGGACACTCACCCTGGGCTTTCCACACCGGCGGATTTTGTTGCCTAGGGGATGAGAATGTAAAACAATCAGTGAGTACTGATGATACAGTCTATTACAGTACTTCCCATGCCCCTAAAAGACAGCAAGGCAATAGAGAACACTATCATTAAATTGGTTTAAGGTGGGTTTTTTAGATCGCTTTAAGTCAGTCAGGTTGGAGAGAGTGCACACACACACACACACACACACACACACACACACACACACACACACACACACACACACACACACACACACACACACACACACACACACACACACACACACACACACACACACAGTCTGGTCTGGGGACTCACTTGCCAGCAGGAGAACAGACAGGATCATGATGACTGCAACGAAGGTCAGACCTCCAATACACAGAGTCTGGTAGTCTACAACACAGAGGACACACTCATCATAAGCTTACCCATGGTAACATCTCTCTCTTTTTCTCTCTCTGTCTCTGTCTCTCGCTCTCTGTCTCTCTCTCATTCTCTCTCATTCTCTCCTTGCCATTAGGCATTATCAAATTACCAAATTACTATCTCTATCAGATAATGATTTCGTGCAGTACCATTTTGTTGTCTCTTACCATACACAAATTCTGCATCAGGGTCGTACTCAGGAGCTGAGGAGAGAGCAGAGAACACGAGATAAGATCCAAGAGGATATCTACACTCTACAGGCCAATACACTCAGAGGAGTGACAGATATAGAGTAGACAGAGAAACATACTGTTGTCCCAGGAGAGGGGTAGACTCATAATGAAGTAAAGTGGTCCCCTCTGATTCCCTCTACATGGATCTGGGTAAGCGTCAATGGCTGCCTACACAGGAGGCTCCTGTCTATATTCATGGATTTAGATTTTCTGTGGCCCAATTCCAAATGCCATGCAGTTCAATGATCCCCATCCAATGTACATAAACAAACATACACCATACTGTATGTTGTATATTCCCTTGAACTGGTTTGTGTTGAGGTAATCTCTAGTGGACAGACTACATAAACTCAATTCTGCAAGATTTTTGTTCTGGGTTAACCGAGATTAGTGTTGAAGTAATGGTCAACATAAATGTAATGTAAAATGTAAATGTAAATGTCAACACATACACACCCACCTCCAGCCCCCTGGCTTTCATTGCCATATAGGGGCCTAGTTTTGGGGGCTACCAGAGTTCAGAGCATAGAATGTTTAAGCAATAAGACCCAAGGGGATGTGGTATATTGCCAATATACCATGGCTAAAGGCTGTTTTTAAGCACGACGCAACGCAGAGTGCCTAGATACAGCCCTCAGCCGTCGTATATTCAGTCTCCCAGCGGTATATTGGCCATATACCACAAACCCCTGAGGTGCCTTATTGCTATTATAAACAGGTTACCAACGTAATGAGAACAGTAAACAAGTAGTTTTGCATCATACCCGTGGTATATTGTCTCATATACAGTACCATGATTTTCAGCCAATCAGCATCCAGGGCTCGAACGACCCGGTGTCTAATAATATATGACTGACTCAAAAGTCTACCTGACCCACAGAAAGTCAATGTAAATCTCCCAGAGCAGGTCATGCCAACATGGTCCCTGTTTTGTTTGACTGCTCCATATAGATAAGGAGCAGGCTAATATGTTGTGTCTCACTCAGTCAATGGGAAGTAGTGGTGACTGAGAGTGGTTTGTTTGAGTATGTGAAGGTGCTTTGGGATATGTACTGTATGTCTCACAGTGCACTGTGAAGCTAGCTAGCTTGTGTCGGTCTCTGTGGCTATAGCATAGTAAATCAATGTTTACTGTGTAGCTAGAACAATGAGCTAGCACATGGTTTCCTGTGGCTTTCTGCCCATTACCTGACTGGCTAATGGTGTACATGAAACATGATCAGGCCACAGGTTGTGGCTATTGCCTGCAAAACCCATGATATAAGAGAAAACTGGGACGAGAGGGGACACCTATGGGCAAGATCTCCAGGTTGTTATATATGTTTTGTATATAGGACAACTTAAATATATTATGGTAAATCATCATGAACTTTAATATAACATAGTGAGTCAAAACTTTAGACCTCTGGGAAAAAAACTGGCTATTTGTGTCTAGTACCGGTAATTGAAATTCAGTAGTGTAAAACGTACCTCCAGCGGCGGACATGGAGGCTGGTCTGTTTGAGTGTCTGTTAGGATGAAGGAAATGAGTAAGAGATATACAAAAGCTGTATCCATGTCTACAATAACATTTGCTGGGTCCCTAGTCATCCATTGTAGTTTGGTATGCTTAGAAAATCTGTTTTGGTTTGGCACTGGCATTGCTGACAGGGAAAAAGTGGTCAATATGTAACATATCTTAGTTTGTCTAGTTAGCAAATCTTTATGTCAGTATCATTACCAATGAAAACAGGCATTGTGTTAGTTCTGAAATCCATTGTCTCATGTGGTTATGGATTCAGATAGATTACATTCCAATAATCTGTTTTTAAACTCTTCAGGATCGGACCCTGTTTTTCAATTTTCGGCTAAAATGACATACACAAATCTAACTACCTGTAGCTCAGGACCTGAAGCAAGGATATGCATATTCTTTATACCATTTGAAAGGAAACACTTTGGATTTTGTGGAAATGTGAAATTAATGTAGGAGAATATAACACATTAGATTTGGTAAAAGATAATACCATTTTTTCTTCATCATCTTTGAATGCAAAAGAAAGGCCATTATATAATTTTGCAGTCTAGGCGCAGTTTAGATTTTGGCCACTAGATGGCAGCAGTGTGTGTGCAACGTTTCAGATTGATCCAGTTAATCATTGCAATTCTGGACTATTTTGTGTCAAGTCTGCCCAAATGTGCCTAATCGGTCAATTTATACATTTTCAAGTACATAACTATAGAGAACATTCAAAAATGAAATGGTAATACAAAATGTAAGTTTACACACTCCCAGGAATGTCATACATGATGGAACATTAGCTTATACACTAACTTTCACACATCTAGATGGCCGGGCGGGGTGGGTGTGGAGCCAGAGACAGCAGGGGTTCAATCTGTAGAACCCAGTTCCTACATTTGAATATAAAAATTGATTTTATCAAACAAAACTATGCTACATTTTATCTCTGGGACCCTTAGGATGACAAATCAGAGCAAGATTACTGAATGTAAGTACATTATTTACCTTCAGAGGTGAATGTATCAAACCAGTTGCCGTGATACGTTTTTTGTTGTTGTGCACTCTCCTCAAACAAGAGCATTTTTTCACTGTAATAGCTACTGTAAATTGGACAGTGCAGTTAAATTAACAAGAATTTAAGCTTTCTGCCCATATTAGACATGTCTATGTCCTGGAAAGTTTGCTGTTACTTACAACAGCCATGCCAATCACATTAGCGCACGTTAGCTCAACCGTCCCGTATATGGGGCACCGATCCCGTAGAGGTTAATACATCTGGGGAATGGTTTTTAATGGTTTTATCCAGGTTTTATGAAAGTCCGTTGACAGGATAAGGAACTCTAGATGTCCAAACAAAATGCTTTAGCTCATTCTTCATCTTCAGCCTTTATATCTGACTAATTTCTAGAGAGGGTAGTAGAGATAATGATTTACACACACACACAACACACACACACACACACACACACACACACACACACAGTACTCTGTTCTGTTCTTTTGAGCTAAATCTCTCCTCTTTAATCATTAACTTACATGGATTGTGAAATTAAAACATCCCTGAGTCTATTTTGTTCGGGTAGTCTCGTGTATGTAAGTACGAGTTGTGAGAGTGTATGTGCGTGTGTGTAGACCTGTGTATTTAAGTATTCTGTGTGTGTGGTTTTTCAATGTATAAGTGACATACTTAAATAGAAAAGGTATTCATTGCCTAAATGTCAACTCAATTCATTAATCTTGACACCCCCTACAATCACCCTCTAAAAGGCATTCATTCATATGAGACAAGAATACTTCTGCTTTTACATCTACTCAATATGGCATTATTATTTTTAAACTCTGAATCGTTGGGAACGGCTTGTAAGCAAGCATTTTGCAGGTAAAGTTTACACCCGTTGCATTTGGCGCATGTAGACGAGTAAAATCTGATTTGTAGAGCACCCTGAGAAAGTGAACATCAATAAAGGCTTATTGCTAGTTCGATAATATTATACAGTGTAATTATAGACCAGCACAGTTTTGTCTTTCACTGATCAATATGTTTGTATCGAAGAGTAATACACCATGTTATTGATATGATAAAGATTGTGATCAAAAGCAGATGATGCATGAAAAGCTGGCCCTTTTCCCAACTGTAAAGTATTTCCCAACTAGCTAGCTGTGATTGCTTATGAGTTGCTTGAGTTAAATAAACAATAATTCAACAAGTAGGTATACATTTATCCAACAAGTGCTCCTCGGTATCATCAAGTATTATGTATTTGAAGTACTAACGGTCTATCAATCTCTAGTCATAGCATTCAGTACA
The DNA here is from genome assembly GCF_020615455.1 of Coregonus clupeaformis. Classification (NCBI taxonomy): domain Eukaryota; kingdom Metazoa; phylum Chordata; class Actinopteri; order Salmoniformes; family Salmonidae; genus Coregonus; species Coregonus clupeaformis. The sequence continues at coordinate 42,849,218 of NC_059197.1, forward strand.
TCCAGATTGGACTCACCTGTGGACCTGTGGTGCTGGAAGGCTCCTCTGGCTGAGTGTGTCCTTCTGTCTCTGTAGTCAGCTGCAGTCCAGTCACCTCCTGCCCCGTCTACCCCATTCACTCCCCCATCTCTCACTCTGTGACACCCACAATTCAGCCTGCCCGGCTTGCCCTACCCCACCAGCCATCCATTTACATGTTTATGGGCCTATAAAGTGTGGCCTTCAGAGCTTATAAATAGTGTAAGATGGTAACCTTTGGAATCATTGAGGCGCAGTTTTCACATTACTGTGACTAACCTAGGAGGAAATTCACGCCATTTTGTACCCTACCTTTGAAGTAGCACTCATACAACCTTGAGTGACTTTGAGTTCGACATTGGCAGGTTGATTGCATTGTCATTGTGTTGTAGTTCTTGGTAGTATGACTTTGTAGCTTACCACAAGTATGACCAGAATCACAGATGAGCAGTGGTTGGTGGCTATTTTTCTCCATAATTAAACTATACAAGTAAACCATAAGATAAAATTACAACTAAAACTGTATAAATTAACAAATACGTGAAGGTTATTGGTGATAGACACTTTATTTCTATGTTAAAAGCACAAAATGCAGCTATACAACACAACCTTATGCACAGAATGAACAGAGCAGTTACTTATTGTCGTGACAGTTTTTTTTGTAACAATGATACTCTGCATAAGACTCCATATATCTGAATGCATGACATAAGCTTTACCTGACGTCTGATACAGAGAAAATTATATTTTCCTTTTATTTTCTTCACCTAATTTGGCGTCTAAAACTATGACCCTGGCACAGTTAGTGTCTACACAGAAACTCTCTCACACACACTATCTCTCACTCACACACAGGCCCACTCTCTCATTAACTAAATGCATGATCAATCATACAATACAAAACAGCAAGACACCATTGGTTGAGAGACTGATTTTGCAATCGGCTACTGTAACTTCTCAACTAAACGATAGAGGACACAGATTTGCGGCACTGGTGTGTGTACGGGAACCGTCCAATCATAGCCTGCCTCTGAGGGCGGTATTGCCCGGCTCGGCCAATGACAGAGGAGGAGACTAGATTGGACGGTTGTCTAGGACAAGGCAGTGATACAGCTGATGTAGGAGCTCACTTTACTACAGTGTGTACTGTTGGTGAGCTCCTAATTAACTCTGATGCATTCTTGTGCTTGGTCAGCAAACTGTGGCAGTTGGATTCTTGTGTGTAAGGCGCAACTGTCAAATACACACTAACTCTCAGACACACACATACAAACACACCACCCAAACTCATGTACCCACACAGGCACACATATATTGAAATATATATAGCTATAACTGTATACTGTGTATAGGCTATTTATACTAATATATGCATGTATATATTGTATATAATCTACCACGTGAAAAACGGCATTGAGGACAATTGTTACAAGAGTGGTAGTGATAATAACAACTCATAAAAATATAGCAAACAGTAAAGATGACAGAAACACAGAATATAAGCTAAACACAAACAAGAACAACATCTCTTATTATTAAGAACTGGGGTAAAGACGATCTGCAAAAAGGTGTCACTGGCTAATACAACAAACTGGAGACAGACTGTCGCAGAAAGGCACAGGTGCACACGAGATCACTGAGACACGTATACAGACACCGAGCACGGAACAATAGGCTAGAGGTTTATTTACATCTGCATTATCCCCCCCACCCCCCTCTACACACTTCTATCTACAGTATTCCTTTTGCATCATCTTCATTCTTCATTATCATCTTCATTCATCATAATTCTTCTTCATCATCGGTATCATCTTTGTCATCGTCAGCGTTATCATCTTTGTCGCCATCACCGTCATGGTCATTGTGTTGGTCCTTAGGTAGTGGTTCACAGTGGTGTAAAGTACTTAAGTAAAAATACTTTAAAATACCACTTCAAGTAATTTTTTGGGGTATCTGTACTTTACTTTACTATTTATATTTTTGACAAGTTTTTATTTTACTCCACTACATTCCTAAAGAAAATAATGTACTTTTTACTCCATACATTTTCCCTGATACCCAAAAGTACTCGTTACATTTTGAATGCTTAACAGGACAGGAAAATGGTCAAATTCACGCACTTATCAAGAGAACATCCCTGGTCATCCCTACTGCCTCTGATCTGGCGGACTGACTAAACACAAATGCTTCATTTTTAAATTATGTCTGAGTGTAAAATAAATAGTCTGGTTTGCCTAATATAAGGAATTTGAAATGATTTATACTTTTACTTTTGATACTTAAGTATATTTTTGAAATTACATTTACTTTTGATACTTAAGTATATTTCAAATCAAATACTTTTACACTTTTCCTCAAGTAGTATTTTACTGGGTGACTTTCACTTTTACTTGAGTCATTTTCTATTAAGGTATCTTTATTTTTACTTGAGTATGACAATTGGGTACTTTTTCCACCACTGGTGGTTCAGTGGCAGATATGGTTGATCGTCGGTCAGGTGGGGGGCAGTCTGTTTGGGCTGACTCAGTTTTCAGCCTTAGCTTCAGGCTCTGGCTCTGGCTCCTTAGCTGTGTTTGGACAGAAGAGGGGGAATCAAGGAAACTCATATGACTTCATGAAAAGTCAGTCAGGTTGGGGTAGTCATTTCAAAGTGGCCGAAACAGGGGGGACCTAGGCATCGACTACAAAGAATAATTCCCAATGGTTGAACATAACTATGGATTGGTGTCAAGGGTGTTCTCAGGGGTGTGTGAGGGGTGAGTGGGTAGTGACAGTTGTCTCACCCTTGGACACGATTAGGGTCTCTGCCGTAGCCTCTTCGTCTCCAGGGGCCCTGCAATAGAACCAAGAGGACAGATGTTGGTTGTCATGGTGAACAGAGATAGAGAACACAGCCCCATAACATCAGAGCAGAAATGTAATCTACCAATCAGGCACAATTGCTGACTTACTTGGGCTTCTTCTCCTGATTGGAACTGCAGCGACATTTTCGGCCTAGAATGGACAACAAATCATTATCATGATCTTAATCAACAATCAAAGAGCATAAAATATGTGTGGCGTAGTTAGACTTACTGAAGTATGAAGACTTACTGAGGATGAGGAGGATGCCCAGCGTGAAGAGTACCACGCCAAAGACCAGTCCACAGATCCGCAGGCTATGATAGTCTACACAGAGACAGAGACACATAGAGAGGAGGGACATCTACTTATGAAAGTCTTCTTTCATGGCTATTGGAACATTGTCAGTTGATGGGAAAGAGCATCAAGATGCACTAACAGTGGTCTGCTTACCATAGACAAATGGGTTCACCTCTTTCTTTTCCTTTTTACCATCTGAAAATACAGGCACAGAGAAAGGCAAGGCAATGAGATACTAGCTGTATCGAACATCTAACAATCATAGCAGTTTTCAATGCTGTACATACAGTACCAGTCAAAAGTCAAAAGTTTGGACACACCTACTCATTCAAGGGTGTTTCTTAATTTTTACTATTTTCTACTTTGTAGAATAATAGTGAAGACATCAACACCATGAAGTAACAAATATGGAATCATGTAGTAACCAAAAAAGTGTTAAAGAAATCAAAATATATTTTATGTTTGAGTTTTTGAAATAGCCACCCTTTGCCTTGATGACAGCTTTGCATACTCTTGGCATTCTCTCAACCAGCTTCATGAGGTAGTCACCTGGAATGCATTTCAATTAACAGGTGAGCCTTCTTAAAAGTTAATTTGTGGAATTCCTTTCCTTCTTAATGCGTTTGAGCCAATCAGTTGTGTTGTGACAAGGTAGGTGGGGGTATACAGAAGATAGCCCTATTTGGTAAAAGACCAAGTACATATTATGGCAAGAACAGCTCAAATAAGCAAAGAGAAACAACAGTCCATCATTACTTTAAGACAGGAAGGTCAGTCAATATGGAACATTTCAAGAACTTTGAAAGTTTCTTCAAGTGCAGTCGAAAAAACCATCAAGCGCTATGATGAAACTGGCTCTCAAGAGGACAGCCACAGGACTGGAAGACCCAGAGTTACCTCTGCTGCAGAGGATAAGTTCATTAGAGTTACCAGCCTCAGAAATTGCAGCCCAAATAAATGCTTCACAGAGTTCAAGTAACAGACACATCTCAACATCAACTGTTCAGAGGAGACTGTGTGAATCAGGCCTTTATGGTCGAATTGCTGCAAAGAAACCACTACTAAAGGACACCAATAAGAAGAGACTTGCTTGGGCCAAGAAACACGAGCAATGGACATCATAAATGTGTCCTTTGGTCTGGAGTCCAAATTTGAGATTCTTGGTTCTAACCGCCGTTTCTTTGTGAGACGCAGTGTGGGTGAACGGATGATCTCTGCATGTGTAGTTCCCACCGTAAAGCATGGAGGAGGAGGTGTTATGGTTTGGGGGTGCTTAGCTGGTGACACTGTCTGTGATTTATTTAGAATTCAAGGCACACTTAACCAGCATGGCTACTATAGCATTCTGCAGCGATACGCTATCCCATCTGGTTTGGGCTTAGTGGGACTATCATTTGTTTTTCAACAGGACATTGACCCAACACACCTCCAGGCTGTGTAAGGGCTATTTTACCAAAAAGGAGCGTGATGGATTGCTGCATCAGATGACCTGGCCTCCACAATCCCCCGACCTCAACCCAATTGAGATGGTTTGGGATGAGTCAACAAGTGCTCAGCATATGTGGGAACTCTTTCAAGACTGTTGGAAAAGCATTCCAGGTGAAGCTGGTTGAGAGAATGTGAAGTGTGCAAAGCTGTCATCAAGGCAAAGGGTGGCTATTTGAAGAATCTCAAATATCAAATATAGTTTTATTTGTTCAACACTTTTTTGTTTTCTACATGATTCCATATGTGTTATTTCATATTTTTGATGTCTTCACTATTATTCTACAATTTAAAAAATAGTTAAAATAAAGAAAAACCCTTGAATGAGTAGGTGTGTCCAAACTTTTGACTTGTAGTGCACCTAACAGTATAATGGGGCTGGGCTTAACATGGCTAAACACATTGATTACACACAGGTTACTCACCCTCAGCATTTGGGTCTGCTACTACTAAGAGAGAGAGAGAGAGAGAGGGAGAGAGAGAGAGAGAGAGAGACAGAGAGAGAGAGAGACTCTTATGATTTCTTAGAACAGAATTCAAAATTCTGATGGTCTTTATTGGCTCTTATTTTAACTACAATAAGATGTCACATCCAGAGCTTGGATAGGGATCTTGACAGGTTACGGTATTCACATCCGGTTGTGAAATGGCACTGGCCTTGTGGATGATTCGTTGAATGGACCGTCTCAGTTATCCCCCTGTCCTCCTCCTCCCCTACTCTATTCTTCCAACCCTCGCTCCCTGTGTCAATTAATTTCCTAAATTCCCATCAGCAAACACTGTCCGGCCCATTGCACAAACCCCAGACCTTCTATCTGCTACACTACCCCATTGTGTGTGCGTGTATGCGTGCGTGTGTGTGCACTCTACTCAGCATGTGTATTCACATCAACAGACAGGGAGTCACACAGAATGGGGAGTCAGTGCATGAAAAACATTGAATTATAGTGGGAGGGAGATGAATGGAGGATAATGTACATCTAGAGATGGAGAAATGGAAGAGGGAAAAGGAGAGATGTATAGTCTGGAGACAGAAACGAGACAAAATAAGAAAGGGTGAAAGAAAGAGAAAACAGAACAGGCAGTGTGAACAAAACACAGATGAAAGAATGGAGAGGATACGGAACGGGTGTCAGGAAAAATGGAAGGAGGGCAGGAAAAGAGTGAGGTCGAAAAGAATGTGAAGTGAACAGAGGTGGGAAGGAGGGCAGGAAAAGAGGGAGGTCGAAAAGAATGTGAAGTGAACAGAGGTGGGAAAACACAAAAGCAATAGAATGTGGAATGTTAGTCTGATTGACAAACAAGAAAGAGTGAGAGGCAAATGTGACAGGTTAAAGGACATATTCATAGCCTGTTATACACTAAAAAGTATTAGTAAGTTCATGGTATGTAAGGATCTTAAAATATCTAAGGTTAAAAAGATTATGCATCCAGTACTAGTTCATAGAGATTGATAAAATGCATAAATGTGTTTAAAATCCGTCAAGAGTCAAAGGGTTAATATTGTAAGAGGAATGTGTAAATGTTATATTGACTACTTTATTTTGTGGTGCCTAATTTAAGGGTAAAAGTGTTCATCTGTGATCTACTAAATGCTCTTAATCTATGAGCCTGAGATCGATTGCTCTGGTCTCCACCCAACTTCCTGGGGAAATCGCGGTCTTTTTCTCATTACACTAAATTTGTCAGTGAGGAAACATAACTGCGTCACGTTCGTGATTATTTCTCCCCTTTTTCAGGTATGTTATTGATATAAAACGAGTTAATTTGAATGTAATAACTTGCTAACCTGTGAAGAGAGTTTAAGGTATGTGTTAGTAACATCTTGAGGAAGTTAGAGTTAAGTTGAAGAGAGTTATTAGGTGCGTGTGTGACTGTAATCTGCTTGGTTGCAGCGATATAGCTTCGTACTGAGAGTAGCTGCCATTTTATGCTAATTGTGAATGAATATGTGCGTTGTTAATAATATATTTGGGGTTATTTGTATAATGTGTTTCGAATACTTTGTTGACATGGTTGATAAATGTAGTTATGGGTTACTGAGCTAAAGCTACTTTGTGTTTGACAGTTATATTGAAACATTTGTATATGTTTTAGTGAATTACAGTTTATGCTGTTGTGACTTGAATAAGCTTTGTACCCTACAAAACTCTGGTTCCTGTAGATCTGTTGTTCTGTAAAATGTGGTATTTTTGTAAAATCATTACACTAAATTTGTCAGTGAGGAAACATAACTGCGTCACGTTCGTGATTATTTCTCCCCTTTTTCAGGGGTGTAACACAAACAGTGTGGATAACACCAGAAGACATGACATGGATGGCTCAGTTGCTCTCTCAAGTGATGTATTGAACCTATGACTTCACGTTTAGATTCTTAACGGCATAACAAGAGTGTGGAAGAGTTACACAGTTCCTGTGTGTGTGTGTCACGGCCTAAATATACTTGTGATATACAATATATTACATTATACTTGGGATATACATATCAACACCCACACGCACTGTACAATGCATGCAAAGGAAGGAAGCCACAGGCTCCAGAATAAGTTAGTCCATTAATGTTCAGTCAAAACCCAATGCCTGCCATGTCATGACACGGCCCTCCCCTGTGTCTCCTGCCTCCCTGTGGATAGTGCGGTAGTCATGCTGGTGTTGGTGGTAGTGGTGGAGGGGAGGAGGGGGCACTTACCAGCCACATACACCATGAGTGAAAAGAGGAAGAACAGAATAGTTTCCATGGTAACTGCAGAAAGAGAGAGAGAAAGAAATAGAGCGAGAGAGAACCGTGTTAGTGGATTACATGCCACACACACATACACACCAAGACACACATGCTCACACAGACACATATGTAAGGTTGGAAAACGGCCCCCTCATTACCTCTCCCCCTTCTATTGAAACAACCTGTTGAGTAACCCCACTAACCTTTATTCTTGTTACATAACAATACATGTATAGAATATTGGAATGGACACTCTTGGAATGTTCCTAGTTCCCTATGGAGGCCAGAGTGAATTGGCCCACTTCCCCATGTGTCACATACGTACACACATGTATATATATATATATGATGTCACAAAGGACCACACACAGGCACAGATCACTAATTACCCTCATTACAAGTCAAGAGATGACATTTACATTTTTTACATTTACGTCATTTAGCAGACGCTCTTATCCAGAGCGACTTACAGGAGCAATTAGGGTTAAGTGCCTTGCTTAAGGGCACATCGACAGATTTTTCACCTAGTCGGCGCGGGGATTAGAACCAGCGACCTTTCGGTTACTGGCACAACGCTCTTACCCACTAAGCTACCTGCCGCCCCGGAGCAATCTCTTACCCACTAAGCTACCTGACAACGGAGCAATCTCTGAGAAATTGTTTCTTTAGTCCAGTATTGGTCTTTCAGGTTCCAAGTACCACAATCCTAAAATGGTGGATACCTCACATTAACTGGATCAATACCAATCAAGTGTCTCATTTTCAGTTACATTCTCAAACCAGTACTACACAGACATCTTGGTGGGAATAGAAACTAGATGTAAAAGTTGCCAAGCTGCTGGAGAAATTAGAGTAACGGGTTGAAGATGAGCCAATTACAGACAAAATACAGATGGTTACAATACTACAGTAGAATACTTGTATTCAGGCTTTTTAAGGAAAGAAACTTGCCCTCTAGGCAAAGAGATGACAACAATCCCTCCATTACTTTTCCTCTCCTCTCCTAGCTTTTCTCGTCTCTCTACCCATCTATGTCCTCCATGTTATGTGCCCCACTTCCCATGGAACATATCCTTTATTGATCCCACCATGCAGATTGTGGGGGAGAGAATACATTTGACTAAACAGGACCTAAGTCATTAGCATATTTGCTTAGCATCACAGTCCAGATGCTGTTTGTGTAGCAACTCCCTTAAAGACCTTGCCCTAGAAACAGCTTTAAGTGCCGAGCCCAGCCCCATGGCCACAGGTTGAAGTTTTTTGGGATGAATCATGTTCTGGAGGAAGGTAATTTGCTCAATGATAGGGCACTTGGTAGTAATTGAGCAACAAATGGCCTAATGAACTGGGAGAGAGTGGCTTCACAGCACACATGATGTTGTCATGTTGAATCCTGGCAATTATTCACAGAGCTACACATTTTACATATTTGTAATTCATGGCATTAAGAGCATTGCATGTAAAAGCCAAACTGACCTCTCAGTCTATGTCACGATCGTCGACTGATGAAGCGGACCAAGGCGCAGCGTGATAAGCGTACATTCTTTATTAGTGTACACAACACGAACCAAAACAATAAACAAACGATACGTGAAGTCCTAGGTTACAACACAAACCTCTACGGAACAAGATCCCACAAAATACTAGTGCCAAACAGGCTGCCTAAGTATGGTCCCCAATCAGAGACAACGAGCTACAGCTGTCTCTGATTGGGAACCACCCTGGCCAACATAGATATAAACGATCTAGAACAAAAGCATAGAAAATGTAACAGAAACTCCACACCCTGGCTCAACATTTAAGAGTCCCCCGAGCCAGGGCGTGACAGTACCCCCCCCCCAAAGGCGCGGACTGCGACTGCGCCACACCAAAACAACGGGGTAGGGGCCGGGTGGGCATTCCGCCTTGGAGGTGGATCCGGCTCCGGGTGTGACCACCACTCTCTCTCTACCCCCCCGTAGCGCCATTGGTCTGGTCTGGCCCCGCTGGCCGGAGCTGGACTGGACACCGGTGGAGCGGATTGCTCTGGCTCCGGTGTGGAGCAGCTGACCGGTGCCGGACCAGGCACCGGTGGAACAGGCACGGACCGTGCCGGACTGACGAAGCGCACCACTGGCTTGGTGCGGGGAGCAGGAACGGGCCGGACCGGGCTGACGACGCACACCACTGGCTTGGTGCGGGGAGCAGGACGGGCCGGACCGGGCTGACGACGCGCACCACTGGCTTGGTGCGGGGAGCAGGAACGTGCCGGACCGGGCTGGCGACGCGCACCACTGGCTTGGTGCGAGGGGCAGGAACGGGCCGGACCGGGCTGGCGACGCGCACCACAGGCTTGGTGCGGGGAGCAGGAACAGGCCGGACCGGGCTGACGACGCGCACCACAGGCTTGGTGCGAGGGACAGGAACAGGCCGGGCTGGACTGTGGAGACAGACTGGAGGTCTGGAGCGGAGAGCTGACACAACCCGTCCTGGCTGAATGCCTATTTCCACACAATCTGTGTGAGGCATCAGCACAGGACGTACAGGGCTGTGCACTCGTACTGGCACTACAGCACGTGGCACTGGCGCAGGATTTCCGGGACCGAGGAGGGGTATTGGAGGCCACGAGCGTTGAGCCGGCACACTCCGTCCTGGCTGCATGCCCACCTTAGCACGACACGTGCGTGGTGCTAGCACAGGACGTACAGGACTGTGCCTGAACACTCGCGGCACAGTACGTGGCTCCACATAACACGGAACCTGCCCAGTCTCACGCTGCCTAGCCTGAGTACGGGGAGTTGGCTCTGCTCTACCTCTAGGCTCCACCAACCACCCTTCCAGCCCCCCAAACCTGGTGGCCTCCTCTCCTAGTCCGCCGATTCGTCCTGTAGCTGCCTCCAGCAGCCCCGTCGTCCATGCCGTGTGCCCCCAAAAAAAATAATTATTGGGGTTGCCTCTCGCGTGTCCATCGTCGACACGGTTGCCGCCATTTCTCCTCTCCTGCCTGGGCATTTATTTTTGCCCATGGCCCTCTGCCCGCGAATATGTCCTCCCAAGACCACCATTCGCCCACCTGGGACATCGCCAACTTCTCCTCCTGGGCACGCTGCTTGGTCCTCTGGTGGTGGGATCTTCTGTCACGATCGTCGACTGATGAAGCGGACCAAGGCGCAGCGTGATAAGCGTACATTCTTTATTAGTGTACACAACACGAACCAAAACAATAAACAAACGATACGTGAAGTCCTAGGTTACAACACAAACCTCTACGGAAAAAGATCCCACAAAATACTAGTGCCAAACAGGCTGCCTAAGTATGGTCCCCAATCAGAGACAACGAGCTACAGCTGTCTCTGATTGGGAACCACCCTGGCCAACATAGATATAAACAATCTAGAACAAAAGCATAGAAAATGTAATAGAAACTCCATACCCTGGCTCAACATTTAAGAGTCCCCCGAGCCAGGGCGTGACAGTCTAGTACAGTACATCTCTGTACACAGTTATGTGGATTCATTTGAGTCCGTAAACTGGCTGCATGTTTTACCTGGTTGCATGTTATCACTATTCTACCCAGTTACAGTATATGTGCATTATATTGAGGTGGATTTTTTAGTGGACTATGAGATCAAACGGAGTTAATCACGAACATATAGGTAGAATTCTCTGTTGCTAGGCAATAACTTGAATGGTTCCTTTCACTAGGTTTGTGTGTGTGTAAAATGGGCATCTGACCTGTCATTGGGTCATTCTACAGTTGTCTTATTTTATCTTTGACTGCAACCAGACTATGACCCTGTGGCTTTCCTTAGGCATATCCCTGGAACGAGCCAGGGTTGAACAGAGTTCAGGCTAAACCCTTTGTCTCTCCTTGGCTATCTTCTTGATTGATTACAGCATGATGGGGTGGGGTTTGTGTACGTTCGAGAGATTGAGTGTGGACCTGTCATGTCCAACAATCAATCTTCAGGTCAAGCCAGGGTGAACCAGGGTTGAACAGAGTTTAAAATTGAACATGATTGTTTTTGCATGACAAGGGTGTGATTAATTGTAATAATATTGCTTCTAAAATGAATGACAGTCAAATTTAGCCCTATCATAGACTAAGGGAGTGGGCGGAGCGGTAGAGAGCGGGAAACTGAAGATAATGGTAGGAGATCCTAAGAGGGAGGGGCTTTGAGCTGGGATGTGTGTGAATGGGAATATATAGACAGAGAGCGGAGAGGAAGAGGGAAGCTACTACTCTGCAGACCAGCTCGGCTTTGTTGAATTGTAATAAAGTCAATCTTGATTTTTCAAAAACTCTGGAAGAACTTTGATTTTAAATAAAGTATAGTGATTATTTTCCACAACAATATGCCTGCTGTTTTCTATATCCAGACAGGTTCTGGGTTATGACTGGGACCATAGCACTCAACCACCAGTCACTATGGAGCAGACATTAGTGGGTTGTTATTTCTCACTCTGTGATGTTGTGTCTACTCCAACCACCCTCCTTAGCTGCACTAAGCAGAACAATATTGTATTCATGATCCTCTCATTCAGTCAGTCACGACCCATCCTGACCCTATAGCCCTGGTCTATTAATTAGAAGGAGATACACAGGCAGGAAGGAAGTCTACAGTGTGGATGGTGAGGAAAGGGTTAATCTGCTTGGTGATTGAGGCTTAACAGCTGCTACAACCTCAATAAAGAAGTTCCTGACACCATGAAGCTCTGCTCTGTGACTTTGACCGTGAACTTTACATCCTCGCGTTGTTCAGTACAGCAGTTTTATCCTCTTCCTTATTCAATCATCACATCCTGTCCTATTTATCCATCTGGTATTTATAGAGAGAGGAATAGAGGGATGGATGGATAGATGGAGGCATAGAGATATAAAGAGAGTGAGGAAGAGAGGAGCCCACGTAGAACTCTTACACATAGCTACCTTGCTAATGGTACTGATAGTGCATAAACACAGCGAGGGTAAAGGCTAAAGGCTAAGTGACACCTTGGATAATAATAATTTGCCATTTAGCAGACGCTTTTATCCAAAGCGACTTACAGTCATGCGTGCATACATTTTTTTTGTGTATGGGTGGTCCCGGGGATCGAACCCACTACCTTGGCGTTACAAGCGCCGTGCTCTACCAGCTGAGCCACAGAGGACCACTGGATGACCTCTAGGGGGATTAGGCACCCTTATCAACACTCCAGAATTCTGCTACTAGTCTACACTATATTAGACACAATAAAAACACAGGACTGAGGCATACAGTACAAGCTATAAATCCACCCAGCACAAAGGATTTACATTCAAAACCCTTTTATCCTTTTCAACAAGCTGAAAAGGAGGGATAGGAAAAGGATGACAGTGAATGGGGCGAGGGAGGAGGCTGTGGCATGATAGCAAATACAAGCCACCGAGATCCATACAGTAGTGTTTACCTCAGAGTAGAATCTTTATATTGACAGTAGGGCTCTGCGATATGGCCTAAAAATCAAATTTTATGGGCGATTCACGATCTATATCTCTAAAGAAAAGGTCAAATGCACTGCATTTCAAACAGCCAGCAATAAACTAATGAATTAAGGGCTTTTGAAATTATACTTAGGCTACATTTTCCAGAATCAATGTTCATTGATACCCCTATTTTAGTAGTGTCTGCTCTGCGTGCAATTTGAGGAGGTAAGACTTAAAAAGGGTATTGTTAGAAAGGTTAACTTCTCCTCTATCACAGTAAAATAATGTCTCAGTGTGTTTTCGTGTCCATATGACCGATTCTGTTGGACCAAACCTCAAATGCGAATAACGAGTTGAAACCGCTTGTCTGAGAGGAAGACGTAATCTCTCATCTTTGTTGTTGTGAGTGGAAAGGGGAGGGACTTGGTGTGTGTGTACATGGGAAGGTGCACACGGCACAGAAGGAGTGAAGGAGATGAGACGAAAAAGACAACATGAGAATAAGCGGACATAAACGTTCAAGAAAACTGAAAAAATAAAAATATTGCGATACAGGCATTTGGAATTGCGCTAAACCATACATTCTAATTAATTGCATTAATTCTATATATCGCCTAGCCTTAACTGACAGTGAGGAATGACCTGCTGTCTACTGTCTAACGACAAGGACCAGTGGGAAAGTGCAATACAACCAGTTCAACCTCTCAGATCAGAGGTTGCCAAGTTGGTCGTATCTCTCAGAATCCCGTGGGAAAGCTGCTGTTTGGGGAGTGGCACTGCCAGCCAGACCAGTGCTAGTGACAAACACTCAAGTTCATCTCCCTTGTTAGAAATGAGAAGTGCCACCCGATGCACTGGCCTCTATGCCTCTCCTTAACCTACTTTTGTCACTCCATTGTTTGTCGGTGTCGCGTTTCAGTCCCGTGGTGCTGCCAGCACTGCCCTTTGTCTGAGGGACAAGGGAAGGGTAGGGAAGAGGGGGAAAGGCAAGCAGAAACTGAGGCAGAAGCAGCGGTATCCTCAGGTGAAGTCGGTGTAGACATCTACAGAAGCAACAAACCCAGGGAGGGAGCTATGACTCAAGCCCAAGACATGAATGATGAATTATGCATGTGGAAGAAGACAGACAGGGAGGGAAAAACAATTGAAATAAACATCATAGTGGAAATGCTGTCGGGTGTTGTGACCCGTTGTTTATCTTCCTTGTCTGTGTGAGTGTGAATCTTTTCACACCTGAACGCTCACACCTTTGTTTGCAAGTGTCTAGGCCATTATCAAACCTACACTCTTGGAAAAAAGGGTTCCAAAAGGTTTTTTTCGGCTGTCCCTATAGAAGAACCCTTTCTGGTTCCAGGTAGAACCCTTTTTGGTTCCAGGGTTCTACATGGAACTCAAAAGGGTTCTACCTGGAACCAAAAAGGGTTCTTCAAAGGGTTCTCCTATGGGGACAGACGAAGAACCCTTTTAGGTTCTAGATAGCACCTTTTTTTCTAAGAGTGTAGAGTGTATGGCTTTGTGGAATGATATCTGGGAGCGTTGTGATCTAATCGCTGGAGCTTGTTTTCTCTCTGGATCTTACCCAGTATGGATATTACTATGTCAATTTGACACTGATTACTATCTCTCTGGGACACACAGGCTCATGTAAAAGTGCCCATATCTAGGTGTTTGGGAGGTAGGTCAGGTGTTGATTGGCATTTGGAGAGTGCAGAATGAGAATATATCTACCCCATCTCTCTGTCTCACTGACTCTGGGAACAAAAAAAAAATGCTACTCTTACCTGAGACAAACCCCTCTATTACTGACAATATGATTTTAGAGTACCTCTCTGGTGATGAAATATACATGTACCTACGAAAATAAATAGGGTGTTGGGCTACCACGAGCCACCAGTACAGCTTCAATGCGCCTTGGTATAGATTCTACAAGTGTCTGGAACTCTTTTGGAGGGATGCGACACCCTTCTCCCATAAGTGTTCAATTGGGTTGAGATCTGGTGACTGAGACGGCCTTGGCATATCGTTTTCATGCTCATCAAATCATACAGTGACCACTCGTGCCCTGTGAATGGGGGGGCATTGTCATCCTATGGAGGTATAGCCATTATCATCCTGGACGAGATGGATAGAAATGGTTCACCATAGGTTGAAGGTGATCACCCAGAATGGCTGTGTATTTATTGACGTTTACCTTGCCCTTCTAAGGGGCTAGCTGCCAGAATCCTCATTTACTGAAATGTTTCCCTTATTTTGGCAGTTACCTGTAGCTCTCCACAATGCAGCTGCCTCTGATTAGCTCTCAGGTGTGTGTGTGTGTGTGTGTGTGTGTGTGTGTGTGTGTGTGTGTGTGTGTGTGTGTGTGTGTGTGTGTGTGTGTGTGTGTGTGTGTGTGTGTGTGTGTGTGTGTGTGTGTGTGTGTGTGTGTGTGTGTGTGTGTGTGTGTGTGTGTGTGTGTGTGTGTGTGTGTGCCTCATCTGTCGCTCTACTACAACTTGCTCATTCTCATTATGTGATCCAGCATTATTATAATAAAACCCAAACAGAACAAGCAAATGATGAATTTGGGCAAAATACAGGTCATCAATATCCTTTCTGGAGCAGGAACCATGGCTTATGGCTTAACATCTTTGCCATCATGATGATAGTAAATCTCCATGACAACAAGACATTGGACGTGCCTCCTGCCATGGTGCCGGGATATTGCTATGGCAACCATTTCCATCAGGTGACTACTATTTGAAGTACCAAATACTGTCGGTGAGGGATGTGTGCCGAGGGGAGGGAAGTGGGCTCAAGATAGTATCATCAAGAAACATTTTAGTACGTGAGGAGAGGAGAAAGGGGTGGGGCACCGTGATTCAAATGTTAAGTCATGTGTGTTCACGCTCAACATAAGCCTTTATTCAACAGTGTCTTTCCACTGGAAGAGTGCCTTTTCATATTTTAAGTAGAAATATATTATATTAAGTGCCCTTTAATTAATATAGACCACATGGAAAATTCTATAAATCAGATTTTATTATGATACAAATAGTTGCTAAAGTGACAAAATTCGGCATTTTGACATTGAGAAGATTTTAACACACTTAACTCCAACGTTTCTCCAAGTTCTCCTCATCGTTGTAAAGCCCTAGTTATTTTGTTGCTTTGACAAAGTCCTTTTTGAAGATTATAATTTACTTCATGTGATTAGTGATTCATCCAATCTCATGAAATGTCTGTCCTTATTTTATGATCAACCCTGCTATGTGAACTGAACTCTCGTTTTAATATGGTGAAACTATTAATTTCTAAAATATTTTTTCAAAAGAAACATTGCACATCTAATAGTCAGATCATAGTTAAAGCAGGTGAGCTGATTCTACTCCTTTTGGTAATGTTCTGGTGTTTTGTGGTGGAAAACTGAGCGAGTCGACCATAACACATTAACCCTGTTACCCAGAAAGACCGGCTATAAATGAACATGTTTTTGTGAAGCTTGCGTTCAACTGCCCCTCCCTATTGCACACAACAAGCTTCCATTCCCCCTGTCACATGGGGATTGATGGCTTATTTAAGATGAAATTATCAACTCTGTTACAGTCAACCCTGTTACTCTATTTGGCACTTAATAGGCACTTACTATAGTCATTTTTCAATTTAACCTCGAGATGCTAAAACGTGTTTTTTATTTAGTCGAACATGTGTTGTTTATGAAAGAATGTTAAAATAAGGTGAAATAGACTAAAGTACACTACCCAAAAGGTTCTCATTTGGTGGAACGACCCAACAGCTCATGACAACCACATTAACATAAGTGTCTCAGTTTTATTATTGTAGCCTACCTATCACATAGGCTTACCATCATCCACGGATAAGCTTTTTTCGCGCACCAGACCGCTGCCCAAATGGAGACAGGGAGGAACAATAACTCCCGAATAATTGTATCAGTTGGTATATTATAGCATTGCCTAAAGTGTGTCTCTGGTGTTACCTACATTACGAACTAGACGTAGTTTGCATAACTTGTGCATGAGTGTGTTTTAGAATATTCAAAGCCGAGATAGTTTAGCTCATCATGGACACCGTGCCTAACCCGAGCTCCGCGAGTCTGCCACTTTCTCCGATCCTAACCTGTGCCAGTATTGTGGACAGAGGAGTTTTCAAGCGCTTCAAATAATTCGTTCTACATACCATTTAGACCTATTTAGCCTAGGACTAATTATACAAACTGTTGCATGTTTCTGCTCTGCTGCACTGCACGAAACGACTTGGCTGACCTAACATCATACACTGCCACTGTGAAAAGGACACACCCTCACCGCGCTAGAATAGATGACATACAAAACAAGTCGACACTACATAGCTCAGGCCCATTTGAAAAAAGATAATGCTTATACAGACGTTATTTTTGCAAAATAATATAAAATGCAATGAGTTTTTTTTTTTATATCCATCATGCAGCTTATATTAGGCATGCGCAGGCCTACACACATTGAGACAAGTTGAAGTTCTCAATACATAATTCACATAAATATTTCAGAAAATTAAATGTTGCCTATATTATTTATTTGCCAATACACCCCACTCACGTTAAAACCCACATATTTGAGCAGAAACCAGATTCCAAACATTTAGCTCCAACTGGGCAGACAGTAACACACTGTAAATATGAGAACGCACACGCCCCTTTTAAATTATATCGAAAAACAAACATGCCCATCTTATCTTCTTACCTCTTTCTATTTTCTTGACGTTGACCTACAAATTGATTGACCCCAATCCAATCAATGACAATGATCAATGTTCAGCTTCTTCTCTCAAAGCGTTTTTATTGTTCCAATTTTTATGATCTGTGCCTTCTCACTGTTCAGTTGCAGTCCACAAAGGGTTCTTGATCGAGTCGCACTCTTAGAATGCAAAACGTAAGAATAGTTTGCCAATGTCTTTGTTGGAGAATCTCAATGTTTCTTCTGTTTTTATTGATTCCAAAACGTCTCTTGATGTCTATCACGTTATGTCTGTCTCTCACTCTCTCTGTCTCTGTTGATGTTTGTGAGCATCTAGCCATCTACCCGTAGCTTTGCGCGCGTCTCCCCGTCGGTGAATGTGGTACCCAATCGATTGTGTTTTAGATGTAAGCTACAGTGTATTATGTGTTAAACCATCAATATTGGGAGACTAGAGAGAGAGATTTACATTAGGGAGCAGTCGAAATGTACACAATTGTTACCTATAGGACAATGGGGGAGGGTCATGCTTTTTCAATTTCAGTCAGGGGGGGGTTTAGTATTTTTTTTATTTAGTCCAAGGGAGGGTCATGTCATTTTTAATCGATTAAAATGTGATACTGCTCAGGGTTTGAGAAGAGAGACAGAAAGAGAGAGAGAGAGAGAGAGAGAGAGAGAGAGAGAGAGAGAGAGAGAGAGAGAGAGAGAGAGAGAGAGAGAGAGAGAGAGAGAGAGAGAGAGAGAGAGAGAGAGAGAGAGAGAGAGAGATTTGCATTAGGGAGCAGTGGCAATGTACACAAATGTTACCTGGAGGAAAATAGTGGTAGGTCATGTTTTTTAAATTTCAGTCAGTGGGAGGGTTTAGTATTTCAAAAATTTAGTCCAGGGGAGGGTCATGTAATTTGTAATTGATCAAATGTCCTATTGCTCAGGGTTTGAGAATGAGTTGCTTATTATAGTATCTCGATGTGTGCCCGATGATGACCCTCATCCCTGTTTCTCTGCTGGGCGTGCAATATCAAGAGCACCTATTGTGGTCTCAATAAAATGATCCATAGGCTATAGGCTATACTACATGCTATACTATAGGCTATACTATAGGCTATACTATAGGCTGGCTATACTATAGGCTATACTATACTATAGGCTATACTATACTACATGCTATACTATAGGCTACACTATAGGCTGGCTATATTATAGGCTATACTATAGGCTATATGAAGAGCATGCTCGGAGAAGCACAGGGCAAAGTTATATTTCTAAAAAAAGGTACTTCCTGAGTTTTTGCGCTCTTGGGATGGTGTATATAAAACTAGGCTACACTGCATTACACACTGCAATGGATAGGCCTTCCCAATCATGAGCCCCAGCCTGTCTTGCTTTTGCTGATGTAACAACGAGCTCTCACAGTTTCACGTCAGAATTAGATTTTCATCCATGTTTCTCAAACTTCAAATTTTGAAGTTGTTCCAAATGTGAAATTTCAAAGTGATTAAGGTTACATTTAGGCATCACCTCCAAATTTTTCAGGTTAGGGTTAAGTTTAGGGATTAACTCCGAAATCTTAAGGTTAGTCATTAACCCCTGAATGGTTAAAATAAGGGTTAAGGTTTGGGATAAGCTTAAAACCGAAATCTCAAAAACAACTTTCTATCACTGGATTAGAAAATGCAACTTTTGGCACCAGAGGCAAATGCTTACCTACTTGAAGGTAACAGCGCTCACTGTTGCCCCTAGTGTCCGGTTTCCATGTCATCTCCCGACGTCCTCAGACATGGATGGATGTCGAATACTGACTTGTATCACAGTTGACCTGGCTGGATGTAAACCCTTTTGTGCTGCCTAACCAATGACTGTGCTGTGTATGGTGACACTTCAGAAGGTGAGTGAAAGGCTTATTCCAGACACAATTTTTTATTTGTCCAAAAAAATCAATATCTGTGCACGCAGACTTGGCCTACTGATGTCCTGTTCAGTTTGAGAGGGAGACCATGAAGAAGAGGAGGAGGACTGGCGGTAAGCTTTCTACTGCTATAATTGATTTGAATGAAAACAATGTTTCGTTGCCCATAATGAAGCTATTTATCATAGTTATTGACCTCACAATAAGCCATATTTGAGTAATTTACATAACTTACATTACTATGAAGTGGCAGCCATGGAAATGAACAGTGCATGGGTGCTGAAAGTAGGCTAATTCGAGAAGGCCTAACTAATTTAAACAGTCTTCATTTTAATTTGACTTTAGGCTACTAACAACAAGAGGGCTTTGTGTTGGAGCCTATTTCTTCCTATTCAAGAAATAAGAGGTAGCCCTACCTGTTTGACAGACAAAATTATAGTCTACTATCCGTAGATTTGGATTTTGTCAGTCAATTCCTTCAGTCACCATGCACTACTTAAATATCTCAGTGTCAGTGAAGAGCTTGGTGTGTTAAGCTAAAACCAGGGCTCGAATTGAGGGGGTATGTGAGGGTATTTTGGCTTTTTGTTAAAGAATATGGCTAAAAGCATAGGCCTACCCCTTGTTAGCTTAAGATTAAAAATAAATCAAACATACTTAGAATTAAATAATAATAATGAAATGAAAAATGCCTTATTAGGCTTTACAGTCATTCTAAAGTGCCTTTGTATTCACTTTTAGAAACACAAGTTTAGCCAGTCTTTAGTTTGAGGATCATGTGGTGAGCTATGCATACCTAATTTGTTCATGTAGCCTAGCAGATGCTCATATATTCCCATGCCACAGTCAACACAAATCTATTTTATAACAACAATATCATGGAATAAAATAGAATACATTTGAAAATGATAGTTTCCCACATGAAAAACAGTTACAAGTGCATATCGGCCTACCTGATGATATGCGGCTGCTGTGTTAAACAACGAGTGGCTTTTTCTTGATTTCATTGATGATCAGACACTTCAGTTGTAACTGGTTCTGTTGTGCTACATTTTTACAGTTGATAGACAACTTTAGCACTGTTAAAAACTTAGACTATCCTCTTTTTTAACAATAGCCTGTATAGAAATCAAAGTGTCTACGGTGCTGCAGCATGTGCTCATTCGTTGTCATGCTCTGTTGTGGTATTAAAAAAGTCTCTGCTTGTCTCCAGTCATGTAAAATGAATTGCATGAAATGCGTTTATGAAAGGCAATTTTTTATCAGACCACAAATAAGATAATAGATTCACGAGGTGCTTTTATTATAATGGATATATTTTCAACCCTACCCTTATCCGGGGTGGTCTGCGAATCCACAGCCTTCTGGGTACTTTGCCATGTAATGCTTACAAAACTAAGAAAAGTTTCTAAAACTGCTTATCTAAGGCTCTGGTCTGTCCTAGGAGTGAGGGTAAATGGTAGGCATGTTCCCTGCTATCCACTTTATGTTTTAATTATTATTTTGGGTATAGGGGAGGGTCAATTGTATTTTTTCAAGCGTTCAGGGAGGGTAGGGTAAAAATATTATACTATTGCACTAAAAGGTGATATCCACCTTAGTCAACAATAAGAAAGAGACTAGAAAGGAGTCCTGTGCAGCTGTGAGTAAGGGACAGACCATTAAAGTAGTTATACTCCTTTCTTTCCTATGAGTTTCACATAATTCACACTAAATAATTTCTGGAGATGCATCACAAAGAACATTGCATCTCTACAAAAATAAGCATGCAGTCTCCCCCAAAATTGTTGAAAGACATTTTTTTTAAAACATAGGAGATATGGGAGGCATGAGTGAATATGATGGGTGCATAGACTTAAAAAAAGAGAAAGGCCAGCCATCTTAGAACCTCCTATCTCAGGAAAATATCATAAATATACTTACCGTAAGATAGAAAATGCGATGGGAATTATAATAATTTAAACACAAAACTGGAATCAGTGCACAGAATGTATTGGTGTAGATTCACATATTATACATACTGTAGCAGCCATTGGCCATAACTACAGTAAACAAAATGCATTTTGTGATTTTAGAAGGTACAGTAAAGGAACACAAGAACACAAGAACTATGCTCTATCCTATCTATCTATCTATCTATCTTGATCTGTCAATCTAGTATCATTCTGAGAGGACTTCATGGTGCGATGTTCAGAGAGGAAGGAGAAAGCAGGCTGCCAGCGGTCTTTAGAGACAGGATGTGGTGAGGTCAATTGAAAGGAAGTGGCATCAAGGACTCTCCAGCTGCAGAGGGAACAATGAGAATTAACATCATGTAAGTCAAGGGAAGGTGAGCTGTGTATTAGGTGTGTATTGTATGGTGTGGTTTGATAGAACACAGGCAATCCAGGTTGTTTTTATTCATCTCACCTGCATCTTGCTGTAGATCCAGGGCAGTAGGCTGGACACCTTGGTGTAGACCCCTGGCCTGTTACTCTTCCCACAGCCGCTGCCCCAGCTGGTCACGCCCACCAGCTGCCAAAGGTTGTCACTGGCCTGGCACACCAGAGGACCACCACTGTCTCCCTGTGAGAGGAAAGGAGAGACGGGATGAGTGAACAGTTGAAGTGAGGGGCCGAGGTGTTGAAAGCACCTGCTTCAATATACTGTATGTTTTCAAGTAATTGATAGCAGATGAGGTAGAAGGGAATTTGAGTAGTGGGAGAGGCGAAAGCTGTGGACTATCGAAGTTCAGAATTGTAATGAATAATGTTGGCACCAAATGTTCTAAGACAGTTAGTTAGACTCTGGGAAGAACACAGAATGTTGCTGTCATGGAACATCTGGTGTCCATATGGAGGACAATTTGCCAAACTCTGCATCTATGGCTGTAAAAAAAAAGAAGTATTTTGTATGTTAATGCTATAGAGAGAGATAGAGGTGAAAGGTAGGAGAAAGAGTGACGAAAGAGTAGTGGGCCGAAAATGAACCCATGCTGGCAGCGGTACATTGTACATAAGCTCCAGAGGCAGTGGCTTAGACCTCTAGACCACCACAGCGGCCTCATTTATAACCGTTGCGTAAATTTCACACAAAAAAAATACAGATTTATAAACTTGGTGTACCCCATACATACACTTGTTTCCCATTATAAATCAGACCTGTCGTAAAACTGCGTGTGAACACGCCCTCCATTCTCCTTTTATGGTGACGATAACGCCTTTTATTTGCTGTATAATTTGGAACTGCTGGAATTAGGCCATGGTAGTTTCTAAAAGAAAGAGCAATTGCAAATTTGATGAAATGTTTTTGGAGGTTTGACAGAATATTTTAATATTTTGCAATAATTTATACTGTATTTGGCAAAGGACTGTGACAGTTTCTGAAATAAAAAACTGTGGCTAATTGTTGTGGACCTGTCAGCAGAACGTTTTAATTCAACAGTGTTTTGCATTGACATTTCCCGCAACCTAAATATGCTGGACTGCTCGCAAATTCTGAAACATTGTCTAGGCTACTCAAAAAAATTGAAATTACAGTAGGCTACTTACAGTAGTTGCATACATAATTCAATGTAAAATATCAACTGTCTGTTCACCTGTTAAATTCAACTGTTATGTTAAAACCGCGCTGCCTATGGGATCGCATAGGCTACAGCAAAACATGAAATATATAGCCTATCTATTTACTAGGCCCAATTAAATGAGAGATGCGCATGGTATTATTTTATATGGCTACTTCGGGAAAGCATCACGGCCAGAAAAGGTGAGGAATTTATTCTGCAATGGTTATAAAAATAAAAGAAATAGTAAATACGTTCATGTGTCTAATTATTTTAGATTCTAAAAACAAAACACATACAGTAGATTTTCGCTCTTCTCTCTAACTGCATCTTATTATGTTTTCCTTTTTTTGGGGGGCGTGTCATCATATCCCCCATTTGCACAAAAACACTTGCTTGCAATACTTCAACCACTTGAAAATGTGTGTAAGCATGGTCTCAAGTTTGCGTGGAGGTAAGCATATTCTCACATGAAGTTCAGTTTTTATAAATGCCAACTTTTGCGGCAAAACTGCAGCGCACATGTTTTGGGGTATATTCTGTACGTACGCAAGGTTTATAAATTAGTCCCCAGGCCTGTAAATAGAGTATGTGGACTACAGTATGTGGACATGTACCTGACAGGAGTCCCTGCCCCCGTTGAGATCTCCGGCACACAGCATGTTGTTGGACACACTGCCGGAGTATACTTTGGAGCTGTTACAGACACGCACGTCAATGATGTCAACGGTCACCTCCATCAGGTCTTTGGACGGTTTTGCTGTGAAGGGACACATACAGTACACAGTCATTCCCAAAACACACACACACACTTCAGCTAGGGACACTATAGCTAGTTGCTCTAGCCAAACTGTTGCTCTACTGAATATATGATGGTTTTCTGCAACGAGGAGACATTGAGATAGGATGAACGATGCATGTGTAGCCTCCTTTCTCCACCTCACTCTCTCTGTCTCACAGAGACGGACAGGCCATAGAGCAATTCTGGAAAATGCCAGATTGGCTGGTTCATTTTTAGCCAAGTTGGCCTGTCCTAATTGTTGTTGTTTCTTGTACAGAATTATCATTGTTTGGCTAATAGTAATTTTTTAAAGGGCTGGTGTGGGGGCCTCGAGGATAGAAATGGGCCGGTGTGTTAGAAATGCCCGGGCCGAATTCTGGTCCCAGTCCATCCCTGTTGTCTCACTCTAGATAAGGATTCTGTATTCACTTTCCTTAAGTATATCTCTCCCTCTCTCCACTCCCTTGTCTCTCTTCCTACCTGCCGCCTTATCTATTGTTCCGAATCCCGAGGTCCAGCATTTGGTTCCATTGGGGAATGTCTGATCAAAGGCTGGCAAACAGGCAGGCTGAACTGCATCTGAATAACAAACACACACAGGAAGTTAGATAAACAGAGTGGCATACAGACTTCAGACACAAGCACACACAGTTACAAAAATGACACACACATACGCACACACATACGCACACACAAACAAATGAGATTACCATTCTGACAGTGGATGCATCACAGACATTTAGGGCAAACATTTTTACAGTGCCTCAAAGGGCAAACATTTTTACAGTGCTGTCCCAACATTGTCGCTAGCGTTTCCCTAGCATTTCTCTGATATAGTAGGAATAGAGCCGGACTCACTAGTGAAATCCACTGGTGAGGCCAGCTTCAGTATGGCAATGTCCTGGTCGTTGGTTATGTTGTTGTATTTTTCATTCACGATGATCTTCTCTACGAGGTAGGGAGAAGGAAGCTTGTCTTGAGATACCACTCCTCCGTACACACGCCACCTACTGGCATCAAGAACCGGGGGGAAAGACCTTCAATTGGCAAGGATAAAAGGAGAATAAAATTGATATTAATTTACTTCTCAAACCAAGGGTGTAGCTTATGACACAGATATTATTACTATTATTGTTATTATTATTATTATTATTATTATTATTATTATTATTATTATTATTATTATAGTAATAAGATGTTTAATTGAGTTATGGAGATTGGTTGTCAAGGTGAGGGTTATTGAGGTGATGAGGGGTTGTCATGCTGCTTGTTCTTGAATCACACTGAGCAAGTTGCTGCACATATTCACTACTAGTCTGTGTTTTATATGGATATGTGTAAGTAAAAGGACTGACATTCTCCTTAGGCTAATAGTGTGTTCATGACATGTCGGAAACTCGGAAATACAAGCTTCTGAGTGGTAAAAAATCTATTTGAACAGTCCTCTAACTAGTAATTCAAAGTCAGAAACCCTGGCATCATCTGAGAACTCCGACTTGTCCGACATGCTGAACTCTGACTAAAGAAATTACTTCGACAACAGCATTTTTGGCAGTTAAATGCAACAACAAAAAGTAATTTTAAATCTATGTTTTTTTTTACAATGTTTACCAGCATTATAGCTGTACGTTCTGTTTATTGTTGGAGTAGCTAGCTTGCCATTAGTCAATTGGCATTCTCAACGAGTTCAAAACAAGTCGGATTTCACTCCGACTTGTCATGAATGCAGCAGAGAGGTTAAGGTGGAGCTATTATCAAGGATCTAAATAGCGTGTCTAGAATTAGAGCCAAGGGATCAGTTTGGAACTGATCATTGTTGTCCTCTAGTCACTGACCTGGGGAAGCAGTGGGCAGCCGTCAACACAAAGTCAGGGGACACCAGGACCCCTCCACAGATGTGTGATCCACCAAAATGTAGAGAGAGTTGCCAGGGCCATTGGCCCAGCTTGGCAACAGTGCCCCCTATGATCCGGGAGGTCAAGTGCTGACGCCCACAATCTGGGAAAAGGGGGAGAAGTGGTCAAATGTTTGTATCTAATTGAACTAGAAGTCATATTTCAAACAGAAGGTTGATATGAACAGATGAGAGCTCCTTACCAATACACTGCAGAGAGACTGTGTTCTGGTCAGGGCAGGACGAGCTACATAGCAACACAAGAACAACCATGTCAGGAACTCAGGATCTAACATTGAACCACACTGGGATATGTGCAGCATGGTTACAGTTGATTTGAAACTGCCTTCATGAGGCTTATAATGCAGTTATAAGGATGACATAACATTTCATCCCAACCACTCATGACAGATAATGACAGTGTATGACTTAACACCATCATTCCCTCAACATTACTGGGACTAAAATGAGTAAATACATAAGTGCTAAGATTTATAGAGGAGTTGAGCTCTCTTACCTGACGTTGACCTGGCCCTGGATGGGTAAAGACGATCTGTTGTTCAGGGTTAGACCAATGGACTGCTGGGATTTCACTGCCTTGGTTGCAAAGGACCTGTATGGTCGACACACACAAACACATTTAGATTCTGTCTGCCAAAACAATACTAGAATCAATTCCCCTCCCATGAAGCATTCCCAGAAAGTCAATTTGCCACAGGCACACCAACCCCAGAGAGAGAGGAGCGCAGAGAATCAATCTGAGAGTAAATACAGAAAATGGCAGCAGTGAAATTAGATGTCACTGAGCAAATGTCTGTGAGAGAAAGTAGTTACTCTGAGAGGTAGCGTATACAAATGGCTGTTGTGAGAGAAAATGATTACTCTCTAAAGGTAGAAGATAACATGGCTGTTGTGAGAGAAAGTAGTTACTTTGTGAGGTAGCTTATAAAATGGCTGTTGTGAAATAAGATGATGTCTTACTTTCTGAAGCCCAGTTGTGCACAGGTTTGGTTGGCATAGCTGTGGTCCCATCCCTGGTAACACACTGGGAGGAAACGACCATCCTGAAACGTTCTGACCTGTAGAGCACCATTCGCCCCAAACCTCACTGCGGAGAGAGGGAGAGGAGGGGATAGAATAATAACATACGAAAAGGGTTATGTTTGTCTGCTTGTCATACGTCGAGTGTATGTCTACCTGTCCACCTGGCTTTAATTTCTGTACATCTACAGAAATTATTTATTTATGTCTGTCTGTGTGTTGTGTGTGTGTGTGTGTGTGTGTGTGTATGTGTGCTTAC
The DNA here is from genome assembly GCF_020615455.1 of Coregonus clupeaformis. Taxonomy (NCBI): domain Eukaryota; kingdom Metazoa; phylum Chordata; class Actinopteri; order Salmoniformes; family Salmonidae; genus Coregonus; species Coregonus clupeaformis. The sequence continues at coordinate 42,876,140 of NC_059197.1, forward strand.
CACAGTTGGACTCGTCGGTGCCCAGTTGGCAGTCTCGCAGAGCGTCACATTGGACGGTGGAGTTGGAGCAGGTGTCATACACGGGCACGCTCAACAGCTTCTCATAGCGCCCCTCATCATCATGGTGGTCGCGGATGGCAGCCGCTGTTGCCAACCTGGTACCGTAACGCACTACCCAGAGAGAGAGAGAAAGACATATGAAATGAAAGAGACCGAGAGAGAGAGATGGGGGTAGGGTTGGATGGGGTAGGTTGCGGGCACAGAGAACGTGTAAGGGTGGGGAGAAGAGGAGAGACAGAGGAAGAGATAGGAGAGGAAGACTGTCAATGCCTACACAAATACAGTAGGGAAGGGAAAGGGGGATACCTAGTCAGTCGTACAACTGAATTCATTCAACCAAAATGTGTCTTCCGCATTTAACCCAACCCCTCTGAATCAGAGAGTAGCTTACATATAAATGAATAAACAGGCATACATATACATGAGCAACAACATATGAATAAATATAAAGACAACCCTGGCCTTACCTCCGAGCCAGATGGCAATGGCCAGGAGCAACAGAACGATGCCTCCTGACCCACCAAAGCACTTGGCACGATGGTGGCAGCATTTGTATTTATTCTTCTTGTCAGGAAGAGCTGGAACAACACACACGGCATACATGCAAACAGATATATCTTACTCAGGAGACCATATTGAAACCATACACTGAGTGTACAAAACATTAGGAACACCTTCCTAATATTGAGCTGCACCCCCTTTTGCCTTCAGAACAGCCTGAATTCGTTGGGGCATGACCTCTACAAGGTGTCGAAAGCATTCCACAGGGATGCTGGCCCATGTTGACTCCAATGCTTCCCACAGTTGTGTCAAGTTGGCTGGATGTCCTTTGGGTAGTGGACCATTCTTGAAACACATGGGAAACTGTTGAGCGTGAAAACCCCAGCAGCATTGCAGTTCTTTACACACTTAAACCATACCCCGTTCAAAGGCACTTGATTATTTTGTCTTTCCCATTCACCCTCTGAATGGCACACATACACAATCCATGTCTTAATTGTCTCAAGGCTTAAAAATCATTCTTTAAGCTGTCTCCTCCCCTTCATCTACACTGATTGAAGTGGATTTAATAAGTTAAATCAGTAAGGGATCATAGCTTTCACCTGGATTCACCTGGTCACTCTATGTCATGGAAAAAGCAGGTGTTCCTAATGTTCTGTGCACTCAGTGTATAGCCACCACATTATGCAGAGACATAATGAAGAGGTTAAAATCACACTTCTCAAGGATGTTTTTGTATTAATACAACTTCTGTTTCAACTTGTATTATTTTGCACTATTTTCACTGGTGGTTTGTAGTCCCCTGAAAGCAAATAAGGAATGGAGGGAACTGGACTGGGACAGAACTGGGACAGAGAGTACTACTCACATATACTGGGCTGGCAGACGTGCTGCGAAGCCACTGTTGGGGGGTGCTGGGGGATGTAGTATAGCTGGTTGGGAGGAGTGTGCCTTGGACCCGCTCCATAGACTACCTCTTCATAGGACTGGAGGGGTGGGAGGGTGTGCACCTCAACAGAGTAGTATGGAGGAGGGAGCTCGTTCTGCAGGGGAGAACACAGAGAAAAAGACAAAAGGTTAAGAAATCAGTCATTAAAAAATCTTATGATCAAACTCCCATGCAGGATCTTTTTATATTTTTTATTTCTGTTGTTAGTTTATTTTGATTTATTTTTTGATTTATTTTTGATTTTATTTTTGGGGTAGATCAGCTTTAATATTGCAGATAGATTGTAACTTCCATCAATGTAATTGTCTGCATCACTTCCAATACCCCATGCTTTTTTCTCTCGCAAATATATTTATACATATATATATATATATATATATACAGTGGGGAGAACAAGTATTTGATACACTGCCGATTTTGCAGGTTTTCCTATTTACAAAGCATTTTTATCATAGGTACAGTTCAACTGTGAGAGACGGAATCTAAAACAAAAATCCAGAAAATCACATTGTATGATTTTTAAGTAATTAATTTGCATTTTATTGCATGACATAAGTATTTGATACATCAGAAAAGCAGAACTTAATATTTGGTACAGAAACCTTTGTTTGCAATTACAGAGATCATACATTTCCTGTAGGTCTTGACCAGGTTTGCACACACTGCAGCAGGGATTTTGGCCCACTCCTCCATACAGACCTTCTCTTCTCCAGGATTTTAATCCATGACGGCGTAGTGTGTTACTAATGGTTTTCTTTGAGACTGTGGTCCCAGCTCTCTTCAGGTCATTGACCAGGTCCTGCTGTGTAGTTCTGGGCTGATCCCTCACCTTCCTCATGATCATTGATGCCCCACGAGGTGAGATCTTGCATGGAGCCCCAGACCGAGGGTGATTGACAGTCATCTTGAACTTCTTCCATTTTCTAATAATTGCGCCAACAGTTGTTGCCTTCTCACCAAGCTGCTTGCCTATTGTCCTGTAGCCCATCCCAGCCTTGTGCAGGTCTACAATTTTATCCCTGATGTCCTTACACAGCTCTCTGGTCTTGGCCATTGTGGGGAGGTTGGAGTCTGTTTGATTGAGTGTGTGGACAGGTGTCTTTTATACAGGTAACAAGTTCAAACAGGTGCAGTTAATACAGCTAATGAGTGGAGAACAGGAGGGCTTCTTAAAGAAAAACTAACAGGTCTGTGAGAGCCGGAATTCTTACTGGTTGGTAGGTGATCAAATACTTATGTCATGCAATAAAATGCAAATTAATTACTTAAAAATCATACAATGTGATTTTCTGGATTTTTGTTTTAGATTCCGTCTCTCACAGTTGAAGTGTACCTATGATAAAAATTACAGACCTCTACATGCTTTGTAAGTAGGAAAACCTGCAAAATCGGCAGTGTATCATATACTTGTTCTCCCCACTGTATTTATAGATATATATACACATTTACATTTTAGTCATTTAGCAGACGCTCTTTTCCAGAGCGACTTACAGTTAGTGAGTGCATACATTATTTGTATTTATTTTTCATACTGGCCTTCCATTGGGAATCGAACACACAACCCTGGCGTTGCAAATGCCATGCTCTACCAACTGAGCTACATCCCTGCCGGCCATTCCCTCCCCTACCCTGGACGACGCTGGGCCAATTGTGTGCCGCCCCATGGGTCTCCCGGTCGCGGCCGGCTACGACAGAGCCTGGATTCGAGGAGGTATATATATATATATATATATATATATATATATATATATATATATATATATATATATATATATATATATACACATATACACACACACATATATATGTACATACATATATACACATATATACATACAGTGGGGGAAACCAATTGTGCAAGTTCTCCCACTTAAAAAGATGAGAGAGGCCTGTAATTTTCATCATATGTACACGTCAACTATGACAGACAAAATGAGGAAAACAAATCCAGAAAATCACATTGTAGGATTTTTTATGAATTTATTTGCAAATTATGGTGGAAAATAAGTATTTGGTCAATAACAAAAGTTTCTCAGTACTTTGTTATATACCCTTTGTTGGCAATGACACAGGTCAAATGTTTTCTGTAAGTCTTCACAAGGTTTTCACACACTGTTGCTGGTATTTTGGCCCATTCCTCCATGCAGATCTCCTCTAGAGCAGTGATGTTTTGGGGCTGTCACTGGGCAACACGGACTTTCAACTCCCTCCAAAGATTTTCTATGGGGTTGAGATCTGGAGAGTGGCTAGGCCACTCCAGGACCTTGAAATGCTTCTTACGAAGCCACTCCTTCATTGCCCGGGCGGTGTGTTTGGGATCATTGTCATGCTGAAAGACCCAGCCACGTTTAATCTTCAATGCCCTTGCTGATGGAAGGAGGTTTTCACTCAAAATCTCATGATACATGGCCCCATTCATTCTTTCCTTTACATGGATCAGTCGTCCTGGTCCCTTTGCAGAAAAACAGCCCCAAAGCATGATGTTTCCACCCCCATGCTTCACAGTAGGTATGGTGTTCTTTGGATGCAACTCAGCATTCTTTGTCCTCCAAACACGACGAGTTGAGTTTTTACCAAAAAGTTCTATTTTGGTTTCATCTGACCATATGACATTCTCCCAATCCTCTTCTGGATCATCCAAATGCACTCTAGCAAACTTCAGACGGGCCTGGACATGTACTGGCTTAAGCAGGGGGACACGTTTTGCACTGCAGGATTTGAGTCCCTGGCAGCGTAGTGTGTTACTGATGGTAGGCTTTGTTACTTTGGTCCCAGCTCTCTGCAGGTCATTCACTAGGTCCCCCCGTGTGGTTCTGGGATTTTTGCTCACCGTTCTTGTGATCATTTTGACCCCACGGGGTGAGATCTTGCGTGGAGCCCCAGATCGAGGGAGATTATCAGTGGTCTTGTATGTCTTCCATTTCCTAATAATTGCTCCCACAGTTGATTTCTTCAAACCAAGCTGCTTACCTATTGCAGATTCAGTCTTCCCAGCCTGGTGCAGGTCTACAATTTTGTTTCTGGTGTCTTTTGACAGCTCTTTGGTCTTGGCCATAGTGGAGTTTGGAGTGTGACTGTTTGAGGTTGTGGACAGGTGTCTTTTATACTGATAACAAGTTCAAACAGGTGCCATTAATACAGGTAACGAGTGGAGGACAGAGGAGCCTCTTAAAGAAGAAGTTACAGGTCTGTGAGAGCCAGACATCTTGCTTGTTTGTAGGTGACCAAATACTTATTTTCCACCATAATTTGCAAATAAAATCATAAAAAATCCTACAATGTGATTTTCTGTATTTTTTTTCTCATTTTGTCTGTCATAGTTGACGTGTACCTATGATGAAAATTATAGGCCTCTCTCATCTTTTTAAGTGGGAGAACTTGCACATTTGGTGGCTGACTAAATACTTTTTCCCCCCACTGTATGTTCTTTAATTCAGGGCCTACAGACAAGTTCCTTACTTTTTCCCCCTTAATGCTGCAATTATTTTGTTGTAATTTTGGGTAGAGCAGACATTTCCATATGTTTTTGTTAGCTGCATGTGTGACATAACCACCAGTCCTACGTATGATATCATTTACGAAGATTATACTTTTTTTTTTAAATAAAAAATACTGGCTTTTTATCAATTTGTATATTTGAGTTTAACCACAATATTTGTTGCATTATTTGTTCTGTCGTTTCTGGAGAATTAAATTGAAATTGCAACCAACTTTCTATGGCTTGTTTTAGAAATAGTGATATTTGGGAGATGATTTCCTTTTCAAATAACTGAAAGTGAGAAGTTGTAATCTGAATAAAGGGAAAAAGGCCATTCTTGAACATGGGGTGAGACAATCTTTCTAATTTGTTAGAGAACCAGTTCGGATTTAAGTCTAACTTTTGTATGACTGAAGCTTTCAGTGATAGGTCTAATGCTTTAATATTTAATCATTTCTGTCCTCCGAATTCATATTCATTAAATAAATAGGCCCGTTTCATTTTGTCTGGTTTGCCATTACAAATAAAATGGAATATTTTTTTCTCATATAATTTAAAAAACAGTTCGCTGTGCGTGAGCAAGACCATAAGCAAATAGGTAAACTGGGATAATACTAAAGAGTTAATCAGGGTGATATTTCCACAAATAGACAGGTATTTACCTTTCAATGGTAGCAAGATCTTATCTATTTTTGCTAACTTTCTATAAAAATGTATTTGAGTGAGATCATTTATTTCATTTGGGATATGTATTCCGAGTAAATCCACATCACCATCAGACCATTTTATTGGTAAACTACACGGTAATGTAAAGATTTTATTTTTTAGTGATCCAATACATAATATAGTGCATTTATCATCATTTGGTTGCAATCCAGAGAGGTTAGAACATGTATATAGATCCTCTCTGAGGCTGTGGAGGGATTCAAGTTGTGGATTTGAAAGAAAACATCAATCATCAGCGTACAATGACACATTTGTTTTTAAGCCCTGGATTTATAATCCCTTGATATTACATTTTACATTTTAGTCATTTAGCAGACGCTCTTATCCAGAGCGACTTACAGTTAGTGAGTTATTATTTTTTTATTATTATTATTTTTTTTTTTATACTGGCCCCCCGTGGGGCCAACAATAATATATATTATTGTTGGATCTGATTTTAATAGCTAACATTTCGATGGCCATAATAAATAGTTATGCCGATAGTTGACAACCTTGTTTTACTCCTCTATACAGTTTAAAACTTTCAGAGAAATAGCCATTATTTACTATTTTACACCTAGAGTTACTCTACATGATTTTGACCCATTTTATAAAAGATTCTCCAAAATTGAAATGCTCTAGGCATTTATATATAAACTCCAGTCGTACTTTATCAAATACCTTTTCAAAGTCTGCTATGAATAGCAGGCCTGGTTTCCCAGATTTTTCATAGTGTTCTATTGTTTCCAGTACTTGCCTTATATTATCTTCAATGTTTCGTCCATGTAAAATACCTGTCTGATTAGAATGAATAATGTCCGACAATACCTTTTTAATTCTATGCGCTATACATTTTTCTAGATTTTATTTTTTTAACAACACTGAAGTGTAAGGGACCTCCAATTTTTTTAATGGACTGGATCTTTATATTTCCCACTTGTATCCTGTTTCAGTAATAATTAAATCAGACCTTCTTCTTGAGTGTCTGATAATCTACCATTTACATAGGAGTGGTTAAAACATGCCAATAACGGTCCTCGACTGGTATGCCATCCAACCCAGGAGTTTTCCCGGACTTAAAGTCTTAATTGCATCCAGAATTTCCTCCTCTGTAATTTCACCTTCACATGAGTCTTTCTGTATGGCTGTTAATTTTACATTATCAATTAAAAAATATCTACAATTAGCTTCAGTCAGAGGAGAAGGAGGCAACTGAAACGAAAACATATGCTTAAAGTACTTTGCTTCCTCCTTCAAAATATAATGTGGTGAATCATGCGTGACTCCATCATTTGTAACCAGTTTCAGTAAATTATTTTTGGTAGCATTTCTGTGTTGAAGATTTAAAAAATAATTTGGTGAATTTTTTTCCCATATTCCATCCAGTTTGCTTGATTTTTTAAATAATAAATTACACTTGATCTTGCTTGAATAAGTTTCTCCATTTCTTTTAGTTTTTCCTCCAATTTATTCTGAGCCTCTATGTTACAGTTTTTATTGCTATCTATCTGTTCTGTTAGACCTTCTATTTCCTTTGTTAGTATGGACTCTTTTGACCTAAATTGCTTTTGTTTTCGAGATGAGTACTGAATTGCATGGCCTCTAAAGGCACATTTAAAAGTGTCCCATTCAATAAGGGGATTTGCTGTACCTATGTTATGCCAGAAAAAATGCAGTTATAAATTCCTCTGTTCTAGTTAAAAACAAGTTATCATCCAATAGGCTTTGATTACATTTCCAATATCCTCGCCCACGTGGAAATTCAGTAATGAGGGTGATAGTTTGTAGTGTGATTTCCTTTACGGTCCATTTAGCTATTTAAAACTGTATTATAATCTCCCACCATAATAATAGAGTCTTGTATTTCTTGCAGGGTTGATCATTTATTATATATATTGTCAAAGAAGTGTGGATCATCATTATTTGGTCCGTAAAGGTTCATGAGCCATATCTGTTTATGGTCCAATAACATATTTAAAATAATCCATCTACCTTGCGGATCTGTTTGGACAACGAAATTACTGTTAATTAATATCATCACCCCTTTTGAGTTTCTTTGCCCATGGGAGAAGTATATTTGCCCCCCCAGTCCTTTTTCCACACAACTTCATCTAGAATTGTTGAATGAATTTCCTGTAAACAATAGACATTATATTCCTTCTCTTTGAGCCATGTAAATATTGTTATACTTTTGTTACTATCTGCTAAGCCATTACAATTATAACTGGCTATACTTATTTCACCACTTACCATAATGAGATACAGGTTTCAAATCTATTCATCATAATATATGTTTGTTAATTTACCAATAAAAAATACAATAGCGATTGAGTGTCCATATAGCTGTACCATGATACAGTGGGGGAAAAAAGTATTTAGTCAAATCAAATCAAATCAAATCAAATTTTATTGGTCACATGCGCCGAATACAACAGGTGCAGACATTACAGTGAAATGCTTACTTACAGCCCTTAACCAACAGTGCATTTATTTTAAACAAAAAAAGTAAGAATAAAACAACAACAAAAAAGTGTTGAGAAAAAAAGAGCAGAAGTAAAAATAAAGTGACAGTAGGGAGGCTATATATACAATAGAATAAAGTGACAGTAGGGAGGCTATATATACAGGGGGGTACCGTTGCATAGTCAATGTGCGGGGGCACCGGCTAGTTGAGGTAGTTGAGGTACCACCAATTGTGCAAGTTCTCCCACTTAAAAAGATGAGAGAGGCCTGTAATTTTCATCATAGGGACACGTCAACTATGACAGACAAAATGAGGAAAAAAAATCCAGAAAATCATATTGTAGGATTTTTTATGAATTTATTTGCAAATTATGGTGGAAAATAAGTATTTGGTCAATAACAAAAGTTTCTCAATACTTTGTTATATACCCTTTGTTGGCAATGACACAGGTCTGTAAGTCTTCACAAGGTTTTCACACACTGTTGCTGGTATTTTTGCCAATTCCTCCATGCAGATCTCCTCTAGAGCAGTGATGTTTTGGGGCTGTCGCTGGGCAACACGGACTTTCAACTCCCTCCAAAGATTTTCTATGGGGTTGAGATCTGGAGACTGGCTAGGCCACTCCAGGACCTTGAAATGCTTCTAGACGAAGCCACTCCTTCGTTGCCCGGGCGGTGTGTTTGGGATCATTGTCATGCTGAAAGACCCAGCCACGTTTCATCTTCAATGCCCTTGCTGATGGAAGGAGGTTTTCACTCAAAATCTCACGATACATGGCCCCATTCATTCTTTCCTTTACACGGATCAGTCGTCCTGGTCCCTTTGCAGAAAAACAGCCCCAAAGCATGATGTTTCCACCCCCATGCTTCACAGTAGGTATGGTGTTCTTTGGATGCAACTCAGCATTCTTTGTCCTCCAAACACAACGAGTTGAGTTTTTACCAAAAAGTTATATTTTGGTTTCATCTGACCATATGACATTCTCCCAATCCTCTTCTGGTTCATCCAAATGCACTCTAGCAAACTTCAGACTGGCCTGGACATGTACTGGCTTAAGCAGGGGGACACGTCTGGCACTGCAGGATTTGAGTCCCTGGCGGCGTAGTGTGTTACTGATGGTAGGCTTTGTTACTTTGGTCCCAGCTCTCTGCAGGTCATTCACTAGGTCCCCCCGTGTGGTTCTGGGATTTTTGCTCACCGTTCTTGTGATCATTTTGACCCCACAGGGTGAGATCTTGCGTGGAGCGCCAGATCGAGGGAGATTATCAGTGGTCTTGTATGTCTTCCATTTCTTAATAATTGCTCCCACAGTTGATTTCTTCAAACCAAGCTGCTTACCTATTGCAGATTCAGTCTTCCCAGACTGGTGCAGGTCTACAATTTTGTTTCTGGTGTCCTTTGACAGCTCTTTGGTCTTGGCCATAGTGGAGTTTGGAGTGTGACTGTTTGAGGTTGTGGACAGGTGTCTTTTATACTGATAACAAGTTCAAACAGGTGCCATTAATACAGGTAACGAGTGGAGGACAGAGGAGCCTCTTAAAGAAGAAGTTACATGTCTGTGAGAGCCAGAAATCTTGCTTGTTTGTAGGTGACCAAATACTTATTTTCCACCATAATTGGCAAATAAATTCATTAAATATCCTACAATGTGATTTTCTGGATTTTTTTTCTCAATTTGTCTGTCATAGTTGACGTGTACCTATGATGAAAATTACAGGCCTCTCTCATCTTTTTAAGTGGGAGAACTTGCACAATTGGTGGCTGACTAAATACTTTTTTTCCCCACTGTATTTGCATTGCTACTAAGTAACCCTCCAATTGTTCTCCACTATTCCCCCCGCTAAAGCCCCTCCCCATCCCAAGTTGGGTTGTCATCCCAGTGATCGGCATACCACCCCCGGCCCCCCGGATCCCTAGGCCTCCCGAGAGGCCAGGACACATCCTTCGAGAACAGCACACAGTGCCACCCACAAAACAGAAGCAGGTCAACCTCCAAAAGCATTTCCAATGCTCTCACCTCCATATATATATAGCTATTAAAAATAAATATCTATTCAAATATCTTGCATATCTTAATTTCCATCATTATCAATTAATATGCGTAAAAATGTTGTCAGTCCATGCGAAGGATTGCTACCTATAACCCGAATTGCCATTGTATTACATTACATTTTTGTCAAGCAATTCCTATTTTAGCAAACAATTATTGTGGTTCATTCTATATTATCCCTAACATCCTTACCCCCTTGCAACAGATGTGGGATAAACACACACACACACACGCACTCTAACACACTCAACCCCTTTCCTCCACAATCAACCATAAGCTCAGATGCTCAACGGTTGTTACATCCCAGAACCCAACTCAAGAAAGGACCTGATTTACGAATGCATATACAGTTACAGCTGTTTGAGAAAGCATGCAAGATTGAGCAAAAATTGACAAAAAATTGAGATTTGATGGAGATCAGATCCACCCTCTTCCCCTGAGATACAATCATTCTGGTCCCCCGTTGTAACCATTTTTCACAAGCAACTCCGAGCAGTCAGACCTTTGATTATTTTGTGCCACCAGGGCCACAATAATATGCCCCCTCTCTGATTGTCCGAGTGTGACCCCCTCCATGGGTTACTGCAGCCAGTGTTGCCAGCACAGCTAGGTACCAGGTCCTCAAGGTTCTCATTAGCAGCTTTGAGAATTTCCTTGTATATTATGCTCTCCCATCAGGGGGCTCTGGCTTTGTTGGACCAACCCTGCCAGGCAGGCTCAGAATCTTGAGGGGGCTGTGCTGCTCTAGTAGGTCTCTGACCGCATTCATCTTTCTGTTTTGGCTGCATATAGGTAACTTACAGCAGGGCCATAAAACAGATGGGGACTTCTCTTTGGTGTATGGGTTGCTCAGGTGGGTGTCTAGGATATAGGTGTCACGGTTTCGGCCGAGGCTGCTCCTTCTCCTTGTTCGGGCAGGCTTCGGCGGTTGTCGTCCCCGGAGTACTAGCTGCCACCGTTCGTTGTGTCTGTGTGTGTTTGGTTTGGTCTGATTTGTTACACCTGTTGCTCATTTCGTCTTGATTATGTGTCCTTTAAGTTCTCGTTGTTTCTGTCTTGTGGTTGTGTGTAGTTGTTCTATGTCAGCAGGTGTTGCCAGTCGGTTTGTGCTCTATGTTATTAGAGAGTCCGCACGTTGTGCGTTTGTTGTACTTTTACGCTGAGTGCGTTTATTTTTCCCTTGTTCAACCGGCTCTGTTTATAGCCGTTGTTTCTGTGGACTTTATTAAAGTGTTTTTGGACTTGCATCTGCATCCTGCAATTGATTCCACACCACACCTACGCCCGGCCTTGACAGAACTACACACCACTCATGGAATCAGCAGGAGCAGCAGCAGCGACCGAGTCATGGGAGGAGCGTGTCCGCGGACAGGATGACAGGATAGCCCAGATCACCAACGCATTACAAGGAGTAATGAATACCCTGCATCGCCTGGAGACCAGTTGGGCACCCACGCCTCCTCCCACAGTACCACCAGCACCGGTCAGTCCCTTAGTCCACGCTCCGGAACCCAGTGGGATTCGGCTCTCTCTCCCGAGGGCGTATGATGGTACCGCTGCCGGGTGTCAAGGTTTCCTCCTACAAGTAGAACTCTACCTCGCCACCGTACACCCGGTGCCCTTGGGACACGAGAGCGTTTCCGCCCTCATCTCCTGTCTCACCGGCAAGGCGTTGGAGTGGGCCAACGCCGAATGGAGGAGAATAGACCCCGCGACGATCACCTATGCGGAGTTCTCCCGTCGCTTCAGGGCTGTATTCGACCATCCACCTGAGGGGAAGGCGGCGGGAGAACGTCTATTCTACCTCCGACAGGGGAAGAGGAGCGCACAGGATTTTTGCACTGGAGTTCGGACTCTAGCGGCAGACGCAGGGTGGAATGAGCGGGCCCTCATAGACCACTTCCGCTGCAGCCTACGGGAGGACGTCCGTCGTGAGTTGGCCTGCAGGGACACCACCCTCACGCTTTGACCAGTTAGTTGACATGGCCATTCGCCTCGACACCCTGTTGGCCACCGCGGACGTCCTGAGTGGGGGTCGTCCATTCCACCCTCCAGCACCTCCGAGCCTAGTCCTATGGAGCTCCGGGGTGCTGGCGCTAGAGAGGAGAGGAGAAGGAGCCCCAGGGGAACCAACCCCTGTACCTACTGTGGCCGTGGAGGACACACTGCGGCCAGGTGCTGGGGGGCGTCTCCTAGGGGGAGAGACGGCAGGCCACGCTCTGGGGAGTCCCTCCAGGTGAGTAGGCGCCCCACTTACCCAGAGCTCTCTGTTGATCACCTAACCATACCTGTGTGCTTCCCACAGGTTGCACCTCATTCCCAGCATAAGGCGTTAGTAGATTCAGGCGCAGCTGGGAATTTTATAGATCAGCGATTTTGTGCTGAGTTAGGGATTCCCCTCCTTCCAGTCAGTAGTCCCTTCCCTGTACATGCTTTAGATAGCCGTCCGTTGGGATCGGGGTTGATTAGGGAGGTCACAGCTCCACTTAGGATGGGGACGCAGGAGGGTCATGAGGAGACTATTCAGCTATATCTTATAGACTCTCCTGCGTATCCGGTGGTGCTGGGGATTCCCTGGTTGATTACTCATAATCCCTCTATTTCGTGGCAACAGAGGGCTCTCAAGGAGTGGTCTGTCCAGTGTGTAGGGCGATGTCTGGGCGTTTCCGTATTTTTCCCTTGTTCAACCGGCTCTGTTTATAGCCGTTGTTTCTGTGGACTTTATTAAAGTGTTTTTGGACTTGCATCTGCATCCTGCAATTGATTCCACACCACACCTACGCCCGGCCTTGACAATAGGGTTGGGGACTGTTCCATGATAGGACAATAAAATAATAGATTAGATGTATACTTTATATTAAAATGTATATCCCTCATCTGCACAAAATTGAAAGCTCTCTCTCACAACCCCTGCTCACAGACACACGTTGGTTCTGGGATATGCAACCATTTCCTTTCTCACTCACTTTACGCCACACTTTTCCAAAGACAAAAACGCACACCACACCTTCCATCACAATACATCCACACATACCCACATACTGTGCCTTCTATGTCTTCTGTTTGCTATATTTTTATCTCCACTATGTTGATTTTATTCTAATTAGTTATATTTGAAGATGTATTATTTCTCTTCTTATCCTTTCTTGTAATACTGTCTTATCCCTTTATAAAATACTATATATACTATAAATGTGTTTTATTATTACAATCCCTACCATGGCTAGTATTGGGTGTTCCATTATTCGACTCCTCTATTAGAACTTTCAGAATAGCCATGGAGTAGTCTTTGTGTCACGGAATATTTGGTTGCCAATATACAGTTTATTAACTATGAGAGCAACACGCTTCCCTTTTAATCTATTTTCCTTGAAGATTGGGTACAGAACTTTGCGCCGTTCTGCAATCTCCCTCGGGAACTGATCATTCATGCCTATTTTCGTGCCAGCAAGTCTTTTACCTAGGCTTTCAACCATTACTTTATCCTTAAAGAAAGCAAATTTGGCAACGATTGGACGCTCATATCTCTGTCCTCTTTGTCCGAAATGGTGTACATGTTCGAGTTGGATTTTATCGACAGCATCGAGTGGGATTTGAAGCGCTGTAAGAAGTCCTTCACAATATTTTTGGTAACCTCTCCTTCTTTTTTTTGGATACCCGTACTAGTACTAGATTTTCTCTCATCGATCTAGTCTGTATGTCTAGTAAGGCTTCTCTCAGAAAGTTGTTCTCCCTTTTAAGTTCCTTAACATCCGATTCTATTTTAGTAACTGTCCCTTTTAGCTTTTTTGTATATCTTTCTCCATTATCGCAGCTTTTTTGTCACTAATTTCAAGTTTGCCTTCAACTCTTTAACATCCTTACTGACCAACTCTAGTATGCCCAGTTTGTCATTTATCGACTTCAACAGATCGCTTTCCACACTTACCAGTCCCAGTGGTGAAAAGCATAAATCATCTGTATCCATCGAGGAGTCGCGTTTTCTCTTGGAGTTTGATTCTCCTTGTTTACACTCCGTCATGTTTGAGTGTTGCTTGTTGTTGTAATATTTGTCGATACATTTCTCTAGCCTTATGACTTGTTTTGTATTATTATCCAGGTTGAATGTTATTACCCACGAGTATATGAAGTGCTAATATTTAGTCTAACTTACTGATATTGAATATAAAGTTTTTATCTTGAGGTGATTCGCAACGCTGTGTTTTCAATACGCCATCTTGTCATGTCACTTAGGCAGGAACTTAAAGGCCCAGTGTTTTGTATCATATTGTACAAAATTGATTAGAATTAAATGAACACTGTAACAGTGTGAAAAAATGTGATCCGTTTTATTTCCTGATAGTTGCTGGTTGATAATGCAATCTTTGCAGGACCTTCAAAATGACAACACCAGGCGGTACAGGTTTTAAAGCCCCGTGATTTTCCTGTGTTGTATATAATAATACTTTGAAATTGTGAAAAAGATGATAATGCCCATTTAATGTAAGAGCTGGAAAAGACCGTCTGAAAATTAATTGTTTTGGTGGGATGGAGTTTTGGCCTGCCTGGTGACATTACCAGGTGATAAATTAGTAAATAGACCAATAAGAAAGAGGGTTCCAAACCTCTCTTCCAATAACAGCTTTTCCCCTCCCCACTCAGACCACTCCCAGACAGTCCTAGCAAAATAATTTTTTGAGAAACCGTTTTTTGCCAAAAAGCTATTTTTGTTTCTTTTTGACTATTTTAATGGAAAACTATTACAGCAAGGCACTAAATTGTTCCGCAGAAATAATTTGATATTGAGATAAAAACCGGCTGCATTGGGACTTTAATAATCCCCAGTAAACAACTTCCATGCAGGAACCCCCTAATTCTTCCATAAACAACCGTGTATGGGGTGATGCCTAGAGTACACATGTTGATTGCGAACAGGGCTTACAGATGGCTGATGATTGGTGAAAAAACACATTCTAGTATCTTCAGGTTAGATGTGCCATAATCATATCATCCTTATCAAGCAAGTGTGATATCCCAACACCTGAATAACCAACTCAAGCACAATGGAAGGTCCCATGTCTCTAGGCAACAACGTGCCGAGATTCTCAATTGGCCCATTATTCATTTCCTCTCTTTAACATGCTCTCATTTCTGCGTTATATTCATCTGCTCCCCTTAGCGCTATCAAGCATCTCAGACAATAAGGCTAATCAACATCGCCAGGGCTGCAGCCGAGCTTACATTGCCCCCCTAGAGTCTCTATTGTTGCCACGGAGAAGAAGGGTGGCTGCCATGGAGACAATGGAACAGCAAACTCCAAAAGGAAGTTGTGGTGGTCCCCTGTCCCTGGCTGGCTGCTGCCTGGCTGTATCACACACACAGGTGAATTGTAACCCACATCCACACAGGGGAATTGTAACCCACATCCACACAGGTGAATTGTAACCCACATCCACATAGGAGATTTGTAACCCACATCCACACTGGGGAATTGTAACCCACATCCACACAAGTGAATTGTAACCCACATCCACACACAGGTGCAGGTCGGTCATTTCAGTCATGTTTCCTTGTAGGGATGACATTGCTTTTAACTTCTCTAACTGGTTTTGATGTTGGGACTTTGGTTGATCTGCCCATGGCAATGTTTATGTTACGATGACCGACATGGAAAGAATCTGCTTCCTGATGGTACAACATGCATGACCTCCACACTGATTCCCACAACAGATTAGTAGTGTGCTCTGCTCTACATATAGAGGTGCTAAGATTTGGTGGAGATTTACACAACATTGCAAGATTTTCAGGTGGTTTTAATTTCATAGGGGCTAGGCTGTAGTGATGATCACAAGAACCACAAAGACCATTAGATCCTAACGGTCTACAGCAGATGTGGATCATATTGAAGTGTTTGTCTGGTTGAGGATAAAGAGTGCTAACCAAAAATGTGTCTACATTGGGGTTTCCATGGCAACTTGTCAACCCAATATTATTTGGACTGACAGTCACTCCCCTTGTTGTTCCATGAACTCAGTCTGTCAGTTACAGGGCATCTCAGTCAATCCCACTAACTCTCTCACCCTAGAGAATGGACCAGAAGCACTATAATAAGACCTTCCTGAATCACAATAACCTTCACACAGACACGTACCACCATTCTCCATAGCAAGCCAAGAGGCAGGCATGCACCATATGTGTCTTCTCTACATCTGAAAATCCAAACACCCACTGTCTGGTTTATTAGCTCCTATACCTCCATTTAAAACTCCTGTTGTATTTGATCAGGAAGTCCATGGAAGGTGCTATTTGACCTGAATCAATAGTATGCACAGAAGGAGTTCCTCTCATGAACCTCTATCCTTAGTTCCCCCAAACTATGTGACTGTTTAAACATACATCTGTGTGTTGTCATCGTTACTCATCCTATATTGCCGTAAATGTATACAATATACCTGATATCACCCACCCCCCCCCCCCCCCCCCCCCCACCCCTCCCAAAGCACAACAATAAACAAAGCTGGGATGTACTGTTATCTGTCTTGGTGACATAGAGAAGACTCCTGGGCTCAGTCACTAATAATACCGGTTTATAACCGAAATCTTTCTTTGGTAAACAGCTCCAGTTTCATGACCATAGGCACCAAACTCCAACGCAAATTAACCAGAATACTGTACCAAGTGGATATTCAGCTGGTGGAAGAGGCGGTTAGTCTGAATACCCAACCGAATCGACATAGGTCAATAGACATTGTTCCCCCCTTGGCATTTTCCAGTAATTACTGTAAACTTATGAGGTTTTAGGTTCCAGTTACATTTCAAAGGGCAGAATGTACTTATAAACATTAACGTTGTTATATAGTGTAACTTTGAACTTTAAAAAAATGGAACCAGCCCATATTGATTGTTGATTCACTAATCAAAACAGATAAATCCTCTCTGTTACAGATGGAAGTCCACAGTAGCAGGGTTGAGTGGGCCTAGTGGGCCTAGTGGGCTCATTTTCACCTCAGGTCTTATTTCTCAATCTGCCCCTGTATTTTGGTTAGACAAACCGGGTGAATAGACTAGTTTGAGACATAAAACCACTATCCATTTAGAATAAGAAACCCTACTTTCAACACAATATTTTCCACATGGGCGATTCAACATAAATTCAACACACCATGCGAAGCAACACAGTATAGAGATCGGAGACAGAGACAATCGCAATGAGATCATACGGGGCTCCAGCTACACATCAGCTTGACCCTGTGCCTCTGTCTCCTAGTACATTATCAACACAAATCGGTTCACATATCCTGCAATCTGTCCATGATGTGGCAAAAAGTACAACGTGTGGGAACATCAGCAATACACAAGGAAACTTTACTTAAACAACCCAACCTGATAAAGGGACAGTGAGAGTAGGAGTACAGTATGGTCAGTGTGTGTGAGAAAGAAAATCATTTTGTTTAGTCAGCCCAGGGGAAACAGATAAAGAACCAGAGAAGCAGAGAACAAGGAGGAGAGGATAAAGGAAGAACTTACTGGGTCATGCTTTGCCATCGGATGCTGGGGGAGCAGTGAGGAAAGTGGAGGTGAGACCTGGTAGGAGAGGCTTTTCACAGGGCTACTCAAACAGTCACAGAACAGTGATCAGAGCATGCTGACGCCACATTTGACACTCCCCTCCTCCTTTCTTCTCACTGTCTATCCCTGAACCCCCTCCACCTAGCTCACACAGGTGGGTCTGCCCCCCTCCATCCAACCCCTCCCTCTCTCATCTTCTCTTCACAGAAATGGGTGTGTCCCAGTGCGCTATTTTCCCACCTGCCAGACCGGTTTCATGGTAGCTAGGGAGAGACAAAGATTGATTCACACAGTGTGGCCTGCTCCATTCCGGCTCAGGTGACACCAGCTGGGCAATCAGAACCAGGGACCAAAATGGCGTCCTCTCAGACAGCCACATTTTCTCAGAATCTCAGTTAGAAAAATTCTGTCAGTCAGTAAAGTCACAACTCATGTGATGTAGAGTTGTTCCAAATACATAGCAGTTGATCCAATCAAATACCTAGACATTATATTGAAATATTGTGATGAAATAACTATGAAACTCAAATAAAAGTACAAAGCAAAATCTTGCTGCCCGTACACATACAGTGGCTTGTGAAAGTATTCTCCCCCCTTGGCATTTTTCCTACTTTGTTGCCTTACAACCTGGAATTAAAATGGATTTTGGGGGGGGTTGTATCATTTGATTTACACAACATGCCTACCACTTTGGAAATGCAAAATATTTTTTATTGTGAAACAAACAAGAAATAAGACAAAAAAACTGAAAGCTTGAGCGTGCATAACTATTCACCCCTCCCAAAGTCAATACTTTGTAGAGCCACCTTTTGCAGCAATTACAGCTGCAAGTATCTTGGGGTATGTCTCTATAAGCTTGGCACATCTAGCCTCTGGGATTATTGCCCATTCTTCAAGGCAAAACTGCTCCAGCTCCTTCAAGTTGGATGGGTTCCGCTGGTGTACAGCAATCTTTAAGTCATACCACAGATTCTCAATTGGATTGAGGTCTGGGCTTTGACTAGGCCATTCCAAGACATTTAAATGTTTCCCCTTAAACCACTCAAGTGTTGCTTTAGCAGTATGCTTAGGGTCATTGTCCTGCTGGAAGGTGAACCTCCGTCCCAGTCTCAAATCTCTGGAAGACTGAAACAGGTTTCCCTCAAGAATTTCCCTGTATTTAGCGCCATCCATCATTCCTTCAATTCTGACCAGTTTCCCAGTCCCTGCCGATGAAAAACATGAAACATGTTTTTCATGGCGTTCTTGGGGTGATGATAGGTGTTGGGTTTGCGCCAGACACAGCGTTTTTTCCTTGATGGCCAAAAAGCTAAATTTTAGTCTCATCTGACCAGAGTACCTTCTTCCATATGTTTGGGGAGTCTCCACATGCCTTTTGGCGAACACCAAACATGTTTGCTTATTTATTTCTTTAAGCAATTACTTTTTTCTGGCCACTCTTCCGTAAAGCTCAGCTCTGTGGAGTGTACGGCTTAAAGTGGTCCTATGGACAGATACTCCAATCTCCGCTGTGGAGCTTTGCAGCTCCTTCAGGGTTATCTTTGGTCTCTATGTTGCCTCTCTGATTAATGCCCTCCTTGCCTGGTCTGTGAGTTTTGGTGGGCGGCCCTCTCTTGGCAGGTTTGTTGTGGTGCCATATTCTTTCAATTTTTTAAATAATGGATTTAATGGTGCTCCGTGGGATGTTTCGGATATTTTTTATAACCCAACCCTGATCTGTACTTCTCCACAACTTTGTCCCTGACCTGTTTGGAGAGCTCCTTGGTCTTCATCGTGCCGCTTGCTTGGTGGTGCCCCTTGCTTAGTGGTGTTGCAGACTCTGGGGCCTTTCAGAACAGGTGTATATGTACTGAGATCATGTGACACTTAGATTGCACACAGGTGGACTTTATTTAACTAATTATGTGACTTCTGAAGGTAATTGGTTGCACCAGATCTTATTTAGGGTGTTCATAGCAAAGGGGGTGAATACATATGCACGCACCACTTTTCCGTTATTTATTTTTTAGAATTCTTTGAAATAAGTAATTTTTTCATTTCACTTCATCAATTTGGACTATTTTGTGTATGTCCATTACATGAAATCCAAATAAAAAATCAATTTAAATGACAGGTTGTAATGCAACAAAATTGGAAAAACGCCAAGGGGTTGAATAATTTTGCAAGGCACTCTACTTCATCTTCATAATCATGTACAGTAACACAGGGATGTTGATGAAATGAACAGTGCTTAGGAAAACAAATAGAATGGTGCCTTGTCAATGCAGTTAATGAACTTTAGATATCTTACTCAATATGGCTGTGTGAGCCCACAGTATTTACGCGAAGTGCTTTGTCAATGGGAAGAATATGTTTATTTTATGTTTTTTTCCACAGTGTGTAACTGTGAGTTTGTGTGCGTCCTATTTGATTAGTGAGGTCAAGGTGTACAGAATGAGCTCATACTGCATTTATTTTACTAGAGAAAGCACAGGCATGCAGACACACACCCATACTCACACACATGTACTCACACACATGTACTCACACACATGTACGCACACACGTACGCACGCACATGTACGTACACACATGTACACACACACATGTACTCACACACATGTACGCACACACATGTACTTACACACATGTGCGCACACACATGTACTCACACACATGTACACACACACACATGTATTCACACCCTTGCACTCACACACATGTATTCACACACATGCACTCACACACGTACTCACACACGTACGCACACACATGTACTTACACACATGTACTTACACACATGAACTCACACACATGTACTCACACACCTTCTCAAACACAAATTGTCAAGTAAAATGATCTTAGATTCATCCTTGAAATCCTCTGAATAGAATGTTGCAAATGTATGCTGTCTGTTCACAAGACGTAAACGTATCACGATTCTTACATGTTTCCAGGAGAGTGCATCTTAAAAAGCATTTCAAAAGATTGGGAAGGTGACCCTCAGCTTGACAATTAACTTACATTAACCACTTATCGCCACTAGAGGGTGATTGTGCATGGTACCTCCATTCTGGTATCTCTCTATCTACTGCTCTCCGCTAGAGAGCTCATTGTCATGGGTGAAACCACTATTGTGTGATGGTGTCCAATCTCAGAAGAGAAACCAATAGAGAAACAGATCAAAAGAGAAATAGTACAGATGTTTAAATATTAGAAAAAGGAAGTGGACAGACAACAGAGTGTGAGAGACAGTAGAGGTTAAAATCGTCAAATGAAACGAAATTACATTTTATTTGTCACATGCTTTGTAAACAACCGGTGTAGACTAACAGTGAAATGCTTACTTAAGGGTCCTTTTCCAACAATGCAGAGTAAAAGATAAAGACACAAAATTAAATAAAAAATATAAATATTGACGAGGAATAAACACACAGTGAATAACTCATAACAATAAGGGTTAAAAATAACATGCTATATACAGGGAGTACCAGTACTGAGTCGATGTGCAGGGGTAGGAGAAAGTTGAGGTAGCTACTGTATGTACATCAGTGGAGGCTGGTGACTTGAAAAATTGAGGAGGATGGGAGACCCACAGTATAGGCGTGGAACGCACAGAGACGACAAAGTGTGTTTAAAAAATCAGATCAGATTAATTATTTTAATGTAAAGCATTTAAGAAAGACATTTATATTACAATATTATGGGGAACAGGAATGAGAGGGATACTTACACAGTGTTGGTAAGGGATCACAGCAGTGGTTGAATGAGGGTATGAGATATGAGTCGAGGTGTTCAGAGGCATGACTTCAGTGCAGGACAGAGGTTGAGGTGTTCATAGGCTTCAGTGCAGGACAGGCTCATCATGGATGGATGGTGTTGGAGAAGAGCTCAACTCTTCCACTGAGGGCAGGACAGGATTTGACTGGGAAGACAAAAAACAATAACACAATACACTACACAGTTAGACAAAAGAGCTAAGAATGAGTTAGTCCAAGCAAGGAGTACAATTATTGATGTGCAATAATGTGATTGTGTTTGTGTGTGTGATTGACTCTACATACAGTAATGAGAGAAAATTGATAGGGGTACTTACAGTGCTTGGAGAGGAAACATTCAATGTGCCAGTGGATGAGCGGACACATGTTGTGTAGCTTCAGTTCATATCAGGAGAGCGTTGACAACGGTAGTGGAGTGGTCATCACCTCTTAATCAGGGAACAGGAGGGGACTTAACTGGAAATACAAATAGCAGATACATTCCATTACAGCTGCACCATCGTAGGTTTGGGCAACGAGTTTCTCCATGAAGTTAAAATCAGACATCTCAGAATTCACAAAGATCAATCAATCAATCAATTTTATTTTATATAGCCCTTCTTACATCAGCTAATATCTCGAAGTGCTGTACAGAAACCCAGCCTAAAACCCCAAACAGCTAGTAATGCAGGTGTAGAAGCACGGTGGCTAGGAAAAACTCCCTAGAAAGGCGAAAGCCTAGGAAGAAACCTAGAGAGGAACCAGGCTATGAGGGGTGGCCAGTCCTCTTCTGGCTGTGCCGGGTGGAGATTATAACAGAACCATGCCAAGATGTTCAAAAATGTTCATAAGTGACAAGCATGGTCAAATAATAATCAGGAATAAATCTCAGTTGGCTTTTCATAGCCGATCATTAAGAGTTGAAAACAGCAGGTCTGGGACAGGTAGGGGTTCCATAACCGCAGGCAGAACAGTTGAAACTGGAATAGCAGCAAGGCCAGGCGGACTGGGGACAGCAAGGAGTCACCACGGCCGGTAGTCCCGGCCGATGGTCCTAGGGCTCAGGTCTCTCAGTTGGCTTTTCATAGCCGATCATTAAAGAGTTGAAAACAGCAGGTCTGGGACAGGTAGGGGGTTTCGTAGCCGCAGGCAGAAAAGTTGAAACTGGAATAGCAGCAAGGCCAGGCGGACTGGGGACAGCAAGGTGTCATCATGCCCGGTAGTCCTGACGTATGGTCCTAGGGCTCAGGTTCTCAGAGAGAAAGAGAGAACGAGAGAATTAGAGAGAGCATACTTAAATTCACACAGGACACTGGATAAGACAGGAGAAGTACTCCAGGTATAACCAACTAACCCCAGCCCCCCGACACATAAACTACTGCAGCATAAATACTGGAGGCTGAGACAGGAGCGGTCCGGGAGACACTGTGGCCCCATCCGAAGAAACCCCCGGACAGGGCCAAACAGGAAGGATATAACCCCACCCACTCCGCCAAAGCACAGCCCCCCGCACCACTAGAGGGATATCCCCAACCACCAACTTACAATCCTGAGACAAGGCCGAGTATAGCCCACAGAGGTCTCACCACAGCACAAACCAAGGGGGGCGCCAACCCAGACAGGAAGATCACGTCAGTAACTCAACCCACTCAAGTGACGCACCCCTCCCAGGGACGGCATGAAAGAGCACCAGCAAGCCAGTGACTCAGCCCCTGCAACAGGGTTAGAGGCAGAGAACCCCAGTGGAGAGGGGAACCGGCCCGGCAGAGACAGCAAGGGCTGTTCGTTGCTCCAGCCTTTCCGTTCACCTTCACACTCCTGGGCCAGACTACACTCAATCATATGACCTACTGAAGAGATAAGTCTTCAGTAAAGACTTAAAGGTTGAGACCGAGTCTGCGTCTCTCACATGGGTAGGCAGACTGTTCCATAAAAATTGAGATCTATAGGAGAAAGCCCTGCCTCCCGCTGTTTGCTTAGAAATTCTAGGGACAATTAGGAGGCCTGCGTCTTGTGACCGTAGCGTACGTATTGGTATGTACGGCAGGACCAACTCGGAAAGATAGGTAGGAGCAAGCCCATGTAACGCTTTATAGGTTAACAGTAAAACCTTGAAATCAGCCCTTGCCTTAACAGGAAGCCAGTGTAGGGAAGCTAGCACTGGAGTAATATGATCAAATTTCTTGGTTCTAGTCAGGATTCTAGCAGCCGTATTTAGCACTAACTGAAGTTTATTTAGTGCTTTATCCGGGTAGCCGGAAAATAGAGCTTTGCAGTAGTCTAACCTAGAAGTAACAAATGCATGGATTAATTTTTCTGCATCATTTTTGGACAGAAAATTTCTGATTTTTGCAATGTTACGTTTATGGAAAAAAGCTGTCCTTGAAACAGTCTTGATATGTTCGTCAAAAGAGAGATCAGGGTCAAGAGTAACACCGAGGTCCTTCACAGTTTTATTTGAGACGACTTTACAACCATCTAGATGAATTGTCAGATTTAACAGAAGATCTCTTTGTTTCTTGGGACCTAGAACAAGCATCTCTGTTTTGTCCGAGTTTAAAAGTAAAAAGTTTTCAGCCATCCACTTCCTTATGTCTGAAACACAGGCTTCTAGCGAGGGCAATTTTGGGGCTTCACCATGTTTCATTGAAATGTACAGCTGTGTGTTTCCCAGAACCTTGAATCTGATATGGGTATTTATATGCTCCCTGCTTTTGTTACACCTTTTAGCTGAATGATCGATGTTCTTCAGGTCACTGTACCGCCCTTTCACCCAAGGCTCAAGTCTTCCAAAAAGCAGGCAAGACCAGCAATACAGGCGGCTTGATGAAAGGCTCCCTGTTAAACAGTTATACTTTTGATACCAATTGGTATTGAACGCCCTCGCCTTTTCATCCTTCTTCATGAAACTGATCTCAGGCAGAAGTCGACCCTCGGTTTTAATTCACACCTTTTCCGTGTACCTCAGAGAATGAAAGGGGTTCTTCAACAAAAAGTCCACAACATTTTCTGTAGCATTGGCCATTCCGCCATTCAGGCGGCGAAAACTGCATGCTCGCCGCTCGTGCTGGTAGCTAGTGCTACTGCTACTTGCTGCTGAAGTTAGCAAAGCAAACTGAAATAAATTGCACACAACTGGACACAAAAAGAAACTTCTAAAACCAAGAGAACAATTTAGAATCTACCTCCTCCGTATCCTGTCATTGAAGAAACTAATTTGAATTGAAAAATATCTTAAAAATGCTCAACTATCACTTTTCACTCTCAATCTCTATCCAATAATGTCACCAACTCACCAAGCTTCTCAACACATAGAGCCCATAATGTTCTGTGGAACAACCCCAATGCAACACACTTGGTTCATTCTCGGATCCTAATCCTATGATTGAATGGACAACATGTCAGTTCATACTGCAAAAGCTTTGATTGGTTGGAGGTTGTCCTCTGGAAGTGGTCATAGTTACCATGTAGGTCTATGGAAGGGGATGAGCCTCCTAGATTTTGTATTGAAGTCAATGTAGCCAGAGGAAAACGGAAGTTAGCTGTCCTCCGGCTACACCATGTTGCTACCCCAGAGTGTTGTTGAAGGTACTATAGACCTTCATTGATAAACAGTGTGTTTTAATCAATTATTTGGGGACATATCACAGTGCATTCGGAAAGTATTCAGACCCCTTGACTTTTTCCACTTTTTTTTTACGTTAAAGCCTTATTCTAAAATGCATTAAATTGTTATTTTCCTCCATCAATCTACACACAATACCCCATAATCACAAAGCATAAAAATTATTTTAGAATTTTTTGCAAATGTATTAAAAATAAAAAACTGAAATATCATATTTACATAAGTATTCAGACCCTTTACTCAGTACTTTATTGAAGCACCTTTGGCAGCAATTACAGCCTTGAGTCTTCTTGGGTATGACGCTACAAGCTTGGCACACCCATATTTGGGGAGCTTCTGCCATTCTTCTCCGCAGATCCTCTCATGCTCTGTCAGGTTGAATGGGGAGCGTCGCTGCACGACTATTTTCAGGTCTCTCCAGAGATGTTCGATCGGGTTCAAGTCCGGGATCTGGCTGGGCCACTCAAGGACATTTAGAGACTTGTCCCGAAGCCACTCCTGCGTTGTCTTGGCTGTGTGCTTAAGGTCATTTTCCTGTTGGAAGGTGAATCTTCGCCCCAGTCTGAGGTCCTGAGCACTCTGGAGCAGGTTTTTATCAAGGATCTCTCTGTACTTTGCTCAGTTCATCTATCCCTCGATCCTGAATAGTCTCCCAGTCCCTGCCGCTGAAAAACATCCCCACAGCATGATGCTGCCACCACCATGCTTCACCGTAGGGATGGTGCCAGGTTTCCTCCAGACGTAACGATTGGCATTCAGGCCAAAGAGTTCAATCTTGGTTTCATCAGACCAGTGAATCTTGTTTCTCATGGTCTGAGAGTCTTTAGGTGCCTTTTGGCAAACTCCAAGCGGGCTGTCATGTGCCTTTTACTGAGGAGTGGATTCCGTCTGGCCACTCTACCATAAAGGCCTGATTGGTGGAGTGCCGTAGAGATGGTTGTCCTTCTGGAAGGTTCTCCCATCTCCACAGAGGAACTCTGGAGCTCTATCAGAGTGACCATCGGGTTCTTTTTCACCTCCCTGACCAAGGCCCTTCTCCCCCGATTGCTCAGTTTGTCCAGCTCTAGGAAGAGTCTTGGTGGTTCCAAACTACTTCCATTTAAGAATGATGGAGGCCACTGTTCTCTTGGGGACCTTCAATGCTGCAGACATTTTTGAGTACCCTTCCCCAGATCTGTGCCTCAACACAATCCTGTTTCGGAGCTCTACAGACAATTCCTTCAACCTCATGGCTTGGTTTTTGCTCTGACATGCACTGTCAACTGTGGGACCTTATATAGACAGGTGTGTGCTTTTCCAAATCATGTCCAATCGATTGAATTTACCACAGGTGGACTCCAATCAATTTGTAGAAACATCTCAAGGATGATCAATGGAAACAGGGTGCACCTGATCTCAATTTCAAGTCTAATAGCAAAGGGTCTGGATACTTATGTCAACAAGGTATTTCAGATGATTTATTTTTTATAAATTTGCAAACATTTATAAAAACCTGTTTTCGTTTTGTCATTATGTGGTATTGTGTGTAGATTAATGAGGAACAACATTAATTTAATCAATTTTAGAATAAGGCTGTAATGTAACAAAATGTAGAAAAAGTCAAGGGGTCTGAATACTTTCTGAAGGCACTGTATTTAGCATAGTTTTATCTAAAAAGGATAACTTATTTAATGTTTCACTATTTGACATTTCACTGAGGAGGATGGTCCTCCCTTCCTCCTTTGAGGAGCCTCCACTGATGTACATACAGTGACGGAAAAAGGTATTTGATCCCCTGCTGATTTTGTACGTTTGCCCACTGACAAAGAAATGATCAGTCTACAATTTTAATAGTAGGTTTATTTGATCAGTGAGAGACAGAATAACAACAACAAAATCCATGTCAAAATGTTATAAACTGATTTGCATTTTAATGAGGGAAATAAGTATTTGACCCCCTCTCAATCAGAAAGATTTCTGGCTCGCAGGTGTCTTTTATACAGGTAATGAGCTGAGATTAGGAGCACACTCTTAAAGGGAGTGCTCCTAATCTCAGTTTGTTACCTGTATAAAAGACACCTGTCCACAGAAGCAATCAATCAATCAGATTCCAAACTCTCCACCATGGCCAAGACCAAAGAGCACTCCAAGGATGTCAGGGACAAGATTGTAGACCTACACAAGGCTGGAATGGGCTACAAGACCATCGCCAAGCAGCTTGGTGAGAAGGTGACAACAGTTGGTGCGATTATTCGCAAATGGAAGAAACATAAAATAACTGTCAATCTCCCTCGGCCTGGGGCTCCATGCAAGATCTCACCTCGTGGAGTTGCAATGATCATGAGAACAGTGAGGAATCAGCCCAGAACTACACGGGAGGATCTTGCCAATGATCTCAAGGCAGCTGGGACCATAGTCACCAAGAAAACAATTGGTAACACACTACGCCGTGAAGGACTGAAATCCTGCAGCGTCCGCAAGGTCCCCCTGCTCAAGAAAGCACATATACATGCCCGTCTGAAGATTGCCAATGAACATCTGAATGATTCAGAGGAGAACTGGGTGAAAGTGTTGTGGTCAGATGAGACCAAAATTGAGCTCTTTGGCATCAACTCAACTCACCATGTCTGGAGGAGGAATGTTGCCTATGACCCCAAGAACACCATCCCCACCGTCAAACATGGAGGTGGAAACATTATGCTTTGGGGGTGTTTTTCTGTTAAGGGGACTTCACCGCATCAAAAGGATGATGGACGGGGCCATGTACCGTCAAATCTTGGGTGAGATCCTCCTTCACTCAGCCAGGGCATTGAAAATGGGTAGTGGATGGGTATTCCAGCATGACAATGGCCCAAAACACACGGCCAAGGCAACAAAGGAGTGGCTCAAGAAGAGGCACATTAAGGTCCTGGAGTGGCCTAGCCAGTCTCCAGACCTTAATCCCATAGAAAATCTGTGGAGGGAGCTGAAGGTTCGAGTTGCCAAACGTCAGCCTCGAAACCTTAATGACTTGGAGAAGATCTGCAAAGAGGAGTGGGACAAAATCCCTCCTGAGATGTGTGCAAACCTGGTGGCCAACTACAAGAAACGTCTGACCTCTGTGATTGCCAACAAGGGTTTTGCCACCAAGTACTAAGTAATGTTTTGCAGAGGGGTCAAATACTTATTTCCCTAATTAAAATGCTAAATAAATTTATAACATTTTCGACATGCGTTTTTCTGGATTTTGTTGTTGTTATTCTGTCTCTCACTGTTCAAATAAACCTACCATTAAAATTATAGACTGATCACTTCTTTGTCAGTGAGCAAACGTACAAAATCAGCAGGGGATCAAATACTTTTTCCCCTCACTGTATAGGTAGGGTTAAAGTGACTAGGCAAAATGATAGATAATAGACAGCAGCAGCAGCGTATGTAGTGACTGTGAAAGTGTGCGTGTGTGTGTCTGTGTGTGTGTGTGTGTTTGTGTGTGTGTGTGTGGCCTCAGTATGCATGTGTGCGCTTTATGTGTTTGTGGCCGCATGTAGTGTTTGTGTGTCTGTGTGTGTGTGTGTGTCTGTGTGTGTGTTGGGATGTCAGTGTAAGTATGTGTGAGCGTGTGGGTAGAGTCCAGTTTGTGTGCAAAGAGTCAGTGCAAGAGAGTTAGTGCAAAAAAGGGTCAATGCAGGTAGTCCGGGTTGCCATTTGATTAACCATTAAAGAGTCTCGTTTAGAAGTCTTATGGCTTGGGGGTAGAAGCTGTTCACGGTCCTGTTGGCTTCAGACTTGGTGCACTGGTACCACTTGCCATGCGGTAACAGAGAGAATCGTCTATGGCTTGGAGGGCTGGAGTCTTTTACCATATTTGGGCCGTTCTCTTACACCGCCTGGTATAGAGGTCCTGGATGGCAGTGAGCTCGACCCCAGTGATGTACTGTGCCGTACGCACTACCCTCTGTAGCGCCCTGCGGTCAGATGCCAAGCAATCTTAAATCCATTATTTTACTTTTAGATTTGTGTGTATTGTTGTGAATTGTTAGATACTACTGCACTGTTGGAGCTAGGAACACAAGCATTTCGCTACACCCGCAATAACATCTGCTAAATGTGTGTATGTGACCAATACAATTTGATTTGATTTGATTTTGATTTGATGCAGCCAGTCAATGATGCTCTCAGTGGTGCAGCTGTATAACCTTTTGAGGTTCTGAGGGCCCATGCCAAATCTTCTCCAGGATCCAGTTGCAGAGCGAGGTGTTCAGTCACATGGTCCTAAGCTTGGTGATGAGCTTGGAGGGGACTATGGTGATGAATGCTGTGTTGTAGCCAATGAACAGCCTTCTTACATTGTTTTCCTTTTGTTCAGGTGGGAGAGGGCAGTATGGAGTGCAATAGAGATTGCATCATCTGTGGATCTGTTGTGGCGCTATGCAAATTGGAGTGGGTCCAGGGTGTCTGGGTTGATGGTGAGCAATGATGTGAGCCATGACCAGCCCTTTAAAGCATTAAATGGTTATTGATGTGTGTGCTATGGGGTGATGGTCATTTAGGCAGGTTACCTTGGCATTCTTGGGCACGGGGACTATGGTGGTCTGCTTGAAACAAGTTTGTATTACAGACCGTGTCAGGGAGAGGTTGAACATGTCAGTGAAGACACCCACCAGCTGGTCAGCGCTTGCTGTGCGTCCTGGTAGTCCGTCTAGCCCCTGCGGCCTTGCGAATGTTAACCTGTTTAAAGGTCTTATTCACATCGGCTATGGAGTGCGAGATCGCACAGGCTATCGTCAGAGAGAGGATGTGAAGTCTGTGTTTTCTGATAATGTACAGAAGAGAGAAACTGATTTCTCAGAATCAAAAGCATGACTAGAAAACAGAAGTGACAAGGGTTAGCATGTAGAAACTGAAATCCCCTGAAAGGCCCAAAGAATCTATTTGTTTGAGGAAGTAAAACCATAACTGAGTTAAACTCACCCTTATAAGCATTTTGGTGTATGACTCTGGATGCTGAAGTGTTGTTGGGGTGCTGAGTGGATAGGTCTAGGAGCAGTTTGCGCCCCTTGAGGGGACACAGCTCAAGGAGCGGTAGTGGGTTAGATCAGAGAGACAAATTCGCCAAAAAACCCAACCTGATTTTTACTTGTTCAAATGCATCAGGTACAGTTTTATTGCATAAGGGCCCAACCATGTGGACTTAGGGAATACTACACCCCCTGAGAGAGAGCATAATCAACCCAAGTAGCAACTCTCAAATCGACTTGAATGGAAATGCACAGAGCTGTGGTCATGTTCTTCATCCTCAGATTAAGGGCCAGAGAGGGCATGACTGCCCAAACCAGGCTTGATGAGACTCGATGAGACCCATTTTATGCATAATGAACACACTGCTTCCCTAATACAGAAAATACAACATGTTTTGCTTTTTATTTAATTTATTCCACAACCTCAAATTGAAATGGCCTCCTGTGAAAATCTATGATGAGTGCCAGTTGATGTAGACTATGCTTTTGAATAAAAGCTATCCTTCTGCATACTTCTACAGTATTGAGATGGACAGTCATGGAACAGACAGATATATTTTGGAGCTCCTTTATAAATCCATTATTCCAGTGATTGAGAAATAAACTGGGTGTGCGATGTTCATGACAAACACTTGCCAAAACAATTTCACATGAATTGAACATTGAGACATACTGCATTTGAACCCCTATGTTATATTACAGTGGTAAAGTAAGACAACTGAAACACACATGCACACACACAAACAGACCCACACACGCATACCTGCTCAGATAAATATGAGCAAATAAATATCTCTACAATAAATATCTACAGTTGAAGTCGGAAGTTTACATACACATACAGTGAGGGAAAAAAGTATTTGATCCCCTGCTGATTTTGTACGTTTGCCCACTGACAAAGGAATGATCAGTCTATAAATTTAATGGTAGGTTTATTTGAACAGTGAGAGACAGAATAACAAGAACAAAAATCCAGAAAAACGCATGACAAAAATGTTATAAATTGATTTGCATTTTATTGAGGGAAATAAGTATTTGACCCCTCTACAAAACATGACTTAGTACTTGGTGGCAAAACCCTTGTTGGCAATCACAGAGGTCAGACGTTCCTTGTAGTTGGCCACCAGGTTTGCACACATCTAGGAGGGATTTTGTCCCACTCCTCTTTGCAGATCTTCTCCAAGTCATTAAGGTTTCGAGGCTGACGTTTCGCAACTCTAACAATCAGCTCCCTCCACATATGTTCTATGGGATTAAGGTCTGGAGACTGGCTAGGCCACTCCAGGACCTTAATGTGCTTCTTCTTAAGCCACTCCTTTGTTGCCTTGGCCGTGTGTTTTGGGTCATTGTCATGCTGGAATACCCATCCACGACCCATTTTCAATGCCCTGGCTGAGGGAAGGAGGTTCTCACCCAAGATTTGACGGTACATGGCCCCGTCCATCGTCCCTTTGATGCGGTGAAGTTGTCCTGTCCCCTTAGCAGAAAAACACCCCCAAAGCATAATGTTTCCAACTCCATGTTTGATGGTGGGGATGGTGTTCTTGGGGTCATAGGCAGCATTCCTCCTCCTCTAAACACGGCAAGTTGAGTTGATGGCAAAGAGCTCCATTTTGGTCTCATCTGACCACAACACTTTCACCCAGTTCTCCTCTGAATCATTCAGATGTTCATTGGCAAACTTCAGACGGGCATGTATATGTGCTTTCTTGAGCAGGGGGACTTTGCGGGCGCTGCAGGATTTCAGTCCTTCACGGCGTAGTGTGTTACCAATTGTTTTCTTGACTATGGTCCCAGCTGCCTTGATCATTGACAAGATCCTCCCGTGTAGTTCTGGGCTGATTCCTCACCGTTCTCATTATCATTGCAACTCCACGAGGTGAGATCTTGCATGGAGCCCCAGGCTGAGGGAGATTGACAGTTATTTTGTGTTTCTTCTATTTGTGAATAATCGCACCAACTGTTGTCACCTTCTCACCAAGCTGCTTGGAGATGGTCTTGTAGCCCATTCCAGCCTTGTGTAGGTCTACAATCTTGTCCCTGACATACTTGGAGAGCTCTTTGGTCTTGGCCATGGTGGAGAGTTTGGAATCTGATTGATTGATTGCTTCTGTGGACAGGTGTCTTTTATACAGGTAACAAACTGAGATTAGGAGCACTCCCTTTAAGAGTGTGCTCCTAATCTCAGCTCGTTACCTGTATAAAAGACACCTGCGAGCCAGAAATCTTTCTGATTGAGAGGGGGTCAAATACTTATTTCCCTCATTAAAATGCAAATAAATGTATAACATTTTTCACATGAGTTTTTCTGAATTTTTTTGTTTATATATAATTATAGACTGATCATTTCTTTGTCAGTGGGCAAATGTACAAAATCAGCAGGGGATCAAATACTTTTTTCCCTCACTGTAGGTTGGAGTCACTAAAACTAGTTTTTCAACCACTCCCCAAATATCTTGTTAACAAACTATAGTTTTGGCAAGTCAGTTACGACATCTACTTTGTGCATGACACAAGTAATTTTTCCAACAATTGTTTACAGACAGATTATTTCACTTATAATTCACTGTATCACAATTCCAGTGGGTCAGAAGTTTACATACACTAAGTTGACTGTGCCTTTTAACAGCTTGGACAATTCCAGAAAATGATGTCATGGCTTTAGATAGGTAATTTACATTTACATTTTAGTCATTTAGCAGACACTCTTATTCAGAGCGACTTACAGTTAGTGAGTGCATAAATTTTTTTTCATACTGGCCCCCAGTTGGAATCGAACCCACAACCCTGGCGTTGCAAGCGCCATGCTCTACCAACTGAGCTACACGGGGCCCATTGACATCATTTGAGTCAATTGGAGGTGTACCTTTGGATGTATTTCAAGGCCTACCTTCAAACTCAGTGCCTCTTTGCTTGACATCATGGGAAAATCAAAAGAAATCAGCCAAGACCTCAGAATTTTTTTTTAGACCACAAGTCTGGTTCATCCTTGGGAGCAATTTCCAAACACCTGAAGGTACCACGTTCATCTGTACAAATAATAGTACGCAAGTTAAAACACCATGGTACCACGCAGCCATCATAGTGCTAAGGAAGGAGACGCGTTCTGTCTCCTAGAGATGAACGTACTTTGGTGCGAAAAGTGCAAATCAATCCCAGAACAACAGCAAAGGACCTTGTGAAGATGCTGGAGGAAACAGGTACAAAAGTATCTATATCCACAGTAAAACAAGTCCTATATCAACATGACCTGAAAGGCCGCTCAGCAAGGAAGAAGCCACTGCTCTAAAACCGCCATAAAAAAGCAACACTGTCGTCTGGTCTGATGAAACAAAAATAGAACTGCTTGGCCATAATGACCATCATTATGTTTGGAGGAAAAAGGGGGAGCTTGCAAGACAAAGAACACCATCCCAACCGTGAAGCACAGGGGTGGCAGCATCATGCTGTTGGGGTGCTTTGCTGCAGGAGGGACTGGTGCACTGCACAAAATAGATGGCATCATGAGGAAGGAAAATTATGTGGATATATTGAAGCAACATCTCAAGACATCATTCAGGAAGTTAAAGCTTGGTCGCAAATTGGTCTTCCAAATGGACAATGACCCCAAGCATACTTCCAAAGTTGTTTCAAAATGGCTAAAGGACAACAAAGTCAAGGTATTGGAGTGGCCATCACAAAGCCCTGACCTCAATCCTATAGAACATTTGTGGGTAGAACTGAAAAAGCGTGTGCGAGCAAGGAGGCCTACAAACCTGATTCAGTTACACCAGCTCTGTCAGGAGGAATGGGCCAAAATTCACCCAACTTATTGTGGGAAGCTTGTGGAAGACTACCCGAAACGTTTGACCCAAGTTAAACAATTTAATGGCAATGCTACCAAATACTAGTTGAGTGTATGTAAACTTCTGTCCCACTGGGAATGTGATGAAAGAAATGAAAGCTGAAATAAATCATTCTCTCTACTATTATTCTGACATTTCGCATTCTTAAAATGAAGTGGTGATCCTAACTGACCTAAGACATGGCATTTTTACTAGGATTAAATGTCAGGAATTGTGAAAAACGGAGTTTAAATATATTTGGCTATGGTGTATGTAAACTTCCGACTTCAACTGTATGTACAAATGGATGATACCTCCCAAGCAGTGAATAAAACCCCCTTGGTTCTATGAGGAGAGATGGAAAGAGAGATGGAAAGAGAGATGGGCTGTCAGAAAGGAGGAAGGGAGTGACAAAACAGGAACAGGAAGCCCGTTGTCAGCAGAGTGAGAGAGGGAGGGGTGTGAGGTCATGTGGGGAAATAAACACACAGTCTCCTCACACTGTCACACAGATTGAACGAAGTGATAAGGAACGCCAGAAGTGTGTGGACAATATCTACAGTATGATGCTGATTATCTAAGGATCAGAGCCTATATTGGACATGGATTGGAAATTCTTGATTTCCATTCTCCTGATCATCTCAAACTATGTGTCAGGTAATGAAAGCTTTAATAATTTATTCAAAATTGCTGGTTAACGCTGTTTAGTTCTCACAATAGACTCTCTAAATGTAAGAACATTATATAAACAGCATATATAATTAAATATATATATATACAGTATACTGTATATATAAAATGGCTCTACTTTACTGTTATTTTGTCATTGACTGTTTTTTATTGTTACTGAGTAGAAAGTGCACTTAGAAGTGTACATTGTGGTCTAGCTTTCAAAAGTGTTTGAGGTAGCATATTGTACATTTCTCAGTGTGTATGTGTCCTTCCTATCAAAATGGAACATGTTTCAAGACACACATTGATCTAAAAGTGTAATGCCCATATACATAAAATATAAACTAAGTTCGGATTGTTATCGATAATTAAATGATTAGACAATGTTAATCTAGTTAACTTGAGTCAACAGAGAAAATGTGTCGTTCCATTGACATCCTATGATATAGTTATAATTTGACGATGTATCAATAATAACCACAGACAATTAGTAGTAAATAATTGGAATTTTAGAAAATATTGTCATGCGTCAACTGTAAACATTGTGACAGTTCATAGCGAAACTGGTTTAGAAAACCCTGATGAAACGCAGTCCTCTTTCGGAAACCCTCCAACTACTTATTGCTCTTCTGGACACCCAGGCTTCCTATAAATGATTTGTCCTTTCAAAATCTCATAAAAAATGCCTAGAAATTCTTTAACATTTGGAATGTTATAATTGTGACAGGTAAAGACCTACTGAAGCCAGTCAATCCGAAGGTGGATATATGGGACGGGAAAGTAAGGTTTCTCTGGGACCCCCCTGAAGGGGCCCCGCCAGTGGCTCAGTACCAGGTGCAGATGGCCAGGTATACCCCACACTCCTTATTTCCGCCTAATTTACTCATCCCTTCATTCTCAGACCTGTCACTTAGCTACCTCACTTCAGCATGCATCCATCTCGG
The DNA here is from genome assembly GCF_020615455.1 of Coregonus clupeaformis. Lineage (NCBI taxonomy): Eukaryota > Metazoa > Chordata > Actinopteri > Salmoniformes > Salmonidae > Coregonus > Coregonus clupeaformis. The sequence goes on from NC_059197.1 coordinate 42,911,673, forward strand.
AGTCCTCCCTATCCATGTCACGCCCTGGCTCTAGGGACTCTTTTAAGTTGAGCCAGGGTGTGTAGAGTTTATGTTTTGTGCTCGTTGTGTCTAGTCTAGTTTTGTATATCTATGTTGGCCAGAGTGGTTCTCAATCAGAGGCAACGAGTATCAGCTGTTGCTGGTTGTCTCTGATTGGGAACCATATTTAGTCAGGTGGTTTTCCCACAGTGTTTGTGGGATCTTGTTCCGTGTTGGTTTGTGTTTTGCACCTGTGGACGTCACGTATCGTTTTGTTCGTGTATCATTTAAAAAATAAGTATGTTCACCTTCCACGCTGCGCCTTGGTCCTCTATATCCGACGTTCGTGACAATCCACTCTATCACCCTTATCCTTTTCAATCATTCATCCATACCACCCTCTCCTCATCTTTGAAGAAAGTATTATATTTCATCTAGCTACTTTCACGTGTCTTTCCTCAGGTATGTCGATAGTAATTGGACCAATGTGACCAGCTGTGACAGGACCCAGCTGGCACATTGTGACCTGTCCTACCTTATCGATGACTTCGTCATGGTCTACAAGTTCCGGGTTCGACTGGTCACCGAGAACAGCATCTCTGCATGGTCACCACGGAAGAAGTTCAACCTCAAAGAAAGTAAGTCAAGTACAGCTAAGTTTTAGTGGCCGAGTTGAATAGGTTTGCTTTCAGAAATTTGCTAATTTCTTTCTAGTTTCTAGTTACACACTGCCAAAACTTGTCCATTGCTTACCTTTCTCCTCTACCGCTGTTCTTCCAGGTAAACTGCAGCATCCCTCCAGTACACTGTTGGCCACCTCCAGTTCAATAACAGTCAGTGTTGACAGGAAGCCATTACTAAAAAAGATCTTTCCATTTGGCCTGACTTACACTATCTACCTACAGGAAAAAGGGCAGGACCACAAGGTAAAGGACAGTAAGACACTGATCATATGTAGTTTAAAAACATACCGGTAACAGTGCTTCTAATGTAATAAAATATATTATGACATGTGATTCATCCTAGTTCATATGTTCATGTTTCTGTATTGACTGACATTTTCATTTATTGGATTGCAGACCATCATTCGGCAATTGAAGGATGAATATGACGAGGATAAGGCAGAGGTTCAGTTCACGTCTCTTCACTGGGGTCAGGAGTACTGTGTCAGCCTCAATGTTGCAGGCAATGGAGGAGAATTCACCAGTGAGGTCTCCCCTGAACAGTGCCTCCTGCTGCCTGAGCAAGGTAATACAACTCAGACTACACAGCTCTACATGGCCATATAAGGCTCAACATACACCAGCCTAATGTCTAGAGTCTTATTAACTGCCTTAAACTCATTCAGCTAAACACATGTTCTGTTTCTCAACAGAGTGGGATATCCTTGCTGTGGTGTCCTTCTCCATCCTAAGTGTGTTGGGGGTACTGGTCATCCTGGCCCTTAGCCTTTGCTGCTTCCTGAGGCATCCTGAGAAAATGCCTGTTGCACTGGTAAGGGTCTTTGAACAATTTCACTAATTCAGAACTGACTATGTCTATCACTTCAGGGAAAGGACACTTCAGGGAAAGGCCAAAAACGCTGTATTCTAAAAGTGCAAAAAAGAAACCAACACAATAGATATAAGTTTCAAGTGTCAGGTTTAATTAGTCATATGTACGGGATACGCATGGTATACATCATTCAACGAAATGCTTACTTGCCGGTTCCTTCTCTACAATGCAACACCGATAAGAAATAATCAAATATAAGAATACGAACATAAAGTAAATGGCTCAGTAGAGAAGTTCAGTGGTGCTTTGTTCTACCACAGTATATTCAATTCCTGCAACCACAGATGGGGAAACATCAGGCTTTTAAGAAGTCTTTATATAAACGGTCTGTTTAACCCTGATTATCTTTTTCAAAACTAAGGGCCTATTGTCATTCTATTTCCTGTTATCAATCACTTCGTCATTCTAGGAGCTAGCTCTTTGGGGATTCATGTGTTTTTTTGTCCTCTTTAACATCAGCAATCCCCAGGCAGCGGCTGGCAGCCTCTCTGTGTGGGAGAGGTCCCAGTGGAGATCGTCACAGACAAAGGCTGGTTCATCAGCACCGCCAGAACTGATGTCATGGTCTGGTTGGCTGACGAGAGGACTACTCCAGCAGGCAAGGAAGAGCAGGAAGAAGGAGAGGACAGAAGAATGAGTCTGGACAGTGGGACTTGCTCTGAATCCCACATTTCTGGGAATGGAAACAGAGGAAGTCCGGCAAGGCAAGAAGACAGTGGCTGTGGAAGCCTGGGAGCACCAGAGAGTGCCGTCAGCAGCAGGAGTGGAACTGGAGAGCCCCCCCTGCTGGATGGGAAGATGAACACAGACATCAGCCTAAAAGAGGACAGTGGGGTGGGGCTGGGCTGCCGGTCAGGGTGTTCTGGGAGTCTACAGGGGGAGGACTGTGGAATCTTGCCTGAGATGGTAATGGTCACAGGGGATGGCTACCGGAGCCAGAGCCCCTCTTCAGTGGACGCCCATGTGTTTGAGACAGAGCAGAGTTTTCAACAAATCTCATGCGAAACAGTTATGGCTGATCCTGCTGTGGGATACAGGTCTGGTCACATGGCATGCGTTTGTTTAGGGACAAGCCAATGTGTTTGGTGCCAGACAAGAAGACACTATGAGAGGAGTGTTGATGGACAGTCTGTAGGTCTGTTTAGTTTTACAGAGCAGCAGCTACACTGCCGCAATCTCACAGGTGACATATGCGAGATGGAATCTACATGCTCCAGCTATAAAAAGAACAATCTCCACATAGAAACAGTGGTAAACTTGGAGGACTCAGTAACCTTTTCCCACCTGCCTACATGCATAGGTGAATCCTTCCCACTCCTGACGGCTTTATCAGATTTGTCCCTACTGGAGGGAGGACTGAACTGCAGCCTGAACACTATGCTTCCTTCTCTGGGTGATTTGGAAGTGAAATCTGATTGACATGGTCCACAAACTGAGGACACTGTGTGAGACACAGAAGGGTTTGTTTAGCACTACAGATTGTGGGGAGTCATGCAATATGTCTATAAACCCTTTGTAAACAGTATGTCTGGAGCCTTGTTTTGAAATACCATGTTTCTTCACTATAGTTAACTCTGAGGAGTCAATTAAAGCAGTCACTGACATTGTCAACTGTTATTGACAAAGCATTTGTATTTGTATTTATTATGGATCCCCATTAGCTGCTGCCACATATCTATAACAAAAAAATCCATGTGACATGTTTGTATAGTGCATATGTTATCTTGTTTGTATGCATGTGTCTATGTTTGTGTTGCTTCACAGTCCCCGCTGTTCCATCTGTTTTTTAAATCTGATTCTATTGCTTGCATGAGTTACTTGATGTGGAATAGAGTTCCATGTAGTCATGGCTCTATGTAGTACTGTGCGCCTCCCATAGTCTGTTCTTGACTTGGGGACTGTGAATAGACCTCTGGTGGCGTGTCTTGTGGGGTATGCATGTGTGCCAGTAGTTCAAACAGACAGCTCGGTGCATTCAACATGTCAATACCTCTGACAAATACAAGTTTTGATGAAGTCCATCTCTCCTCCACTTTGAGCCAGGAGAGATTGACATGCATATTATTAATGTTAGCTCTCTGTGTACATCCAAGGGCCAGCCGTGCTGCCCTGTTTTGAGCCAATTGCAAGTCCCTCTTTGTGGCACCTGACCACACGACTGAACAGTAGTCCAGGTGCGACAAAACTAGGGCCTGTAGGACCTGCCTTGTTGATAGTGCTGTTAAGAATGCAGAGCAGCGCTTTATTATAGACATACTTAGGGTTTAGTACATTTTTTGACCCAAATACAATGCTTTTAGTTTTAGAAATATTTAGGACTAACTTATTCCTTGCCACCCATTCTGAAACTAACTGCAGCTCTTTGTTAAGTGTTGCTGTCATTTCAGTCGCTGTGGTAGCTGACGTGTATGGTGTTGAGTCGTCCGCATACATAGACACACTGGCTTTACTGAAAATTCCTGATACTATCTGGATTATGTTGGGGAGGCTTCCATTAAAGAACACCCTCTGTGTTCTGTTAGACAGGTAACTCTTTATCCACAATATAGCAGGGGTTGTAAAGCCATAACACATACGCTTTTCCAGGAACAGGCTATGATCGATAATGTCAAAAGCTGCACTGAAGTCTAACAAAACAGTGATGTGAGGCAGGCAGAAAACAGAGGTTGAGCTGCTTTTCAAAACAGCAGACAGCTGTTGGCTGTTGCTGTTTGGTGGGTCTTTAGAGATTTGAGCAGGAGATGGGAAACCCCCTTTCTGACACCCCTTCACCCATTTCAACTGACAAGAAGCATTTCACCGGAAGTGAAACAAGTGTGGGAGGAAAAAGAGAGAGAAACTGTTCTGACTGGGTGGATTATAGCGGCAATGCAAAGTTTCCCATTTTACAGATTCTACATGCACTCTGTGAATACAAGTTTTACAAGTTATAATGTTCAGATATTTATCAATGTTGACTCATCTGATGGGTTCACACATACAGTATGTGAATGGGGTTAAACAGACTTACAGTATGTAAATGGGGTTAAACAGACATACAGTATGTGAATTGGGTTAAAGAGACATACAGTATGTGAATGTGGTTATTAAGGCATATATTCTCTGAAAGGGGTTAAACAGACATGCAGTATGTACAGTTGAAGTTGAAGTTTAAATACACCTTAAACAAATACATTTAAACTCAGTTTTTCACAATTCCTGTTTTTCACAATTCCTCTTAACCACTAAGCAGGTAGCTTAGTGGTTAGGAGCGTTGTGCCAGTAACCGAAAGGTCGCTGGTTCTAATCCCCGAGCCGACTAGGTGAAAAATCTGTCGATGTTCCCTTGAGCAAGGCACTTAACCCTAATTGCTCCTGTAAGTCGCTCTGGATAAGAGTGTCTGCTAAATGACTAAAATGTAAATTTCATCCTAGTAAAAATTCCCTGTCTTAGGTCAGTTAGGATCACCACTTTATTGTGAAATTTCAGAATAATAGTAGCGAGAATGATTTATTTCAGCTTTTCTTTCTTTAATCACATTCCCAGTGGGTCAGAAGTTGACATACACTCAATTAGTATTTGGTAGCATTGCCTTTAAATTGTTCAACTTGGGTCAAACATTTCGAGTAGCCTTCCACAAGATTCCCACAATAAGTTGGGTGAATTTTGGCCCATTCCTCCTGACAAAGCTGGTATAACTGAGTCAGGTTTGTAGGCCTCCTTGCTCGCACATACCTTTTCAGTTCTACCCACAAGTTTTCTATAGGACTGAGGTCAGGGCTTTGTGATGGCCACTCCAATACATTGACTTTGTTGTCCTTAAGCCATTTTCCACAACTTTGGAAGTATGCTTGGGGTCATTGTCCATTTGGAAGACCCATTTGCGACCAAGCTTTAACTTCCTGACAGATGTCTTGAGATGTTGCTTCAATATATCCACATAATTTTCCTTCCTCATGATGCCATCTATTTTGTGAAGTGCCCCAGTCCCTCCTGCAGCAAAGCACCCCCACAGCATGATGCTGCCACCCCGTGCTTTACGGTTGGGATGGTGTTCTTCGGCTTGCAAGTTACCCCCTTTTTCCACCAAACATAACGATGGTCATTATGGACAAACAGTTCTATTTTTGTTTCATCAGACCAGAGGACATTTCTCCAAAAAGTACGATCTTTGTCCCCATGTGCAGTTGCAAACCGTAGTCTGGCTTTTTTATGGCGGTTTTGGAGCAGTGGCTTCTTCATTGCTGAGCAACCTTTCAGGTTATGTCGATATAGGACTCGATTTACTGTAGATACTTTTGTACCTGTTTCCTCCAGCATCTTCACAAGGTCCTTTGCTGTTGTTCTGGGATTGATTTGCACTTTTCGCACCAAAGTACGTTAATCTCTAGGAGACAGAATGCATCTCCTTCCTGAGTGGTATGACGGCTGTGTGGTCCCATGGTGTTTATACTTGCATACTATTATTTGTACAGATGAACGTGGTACCTTCAGGCATTTGGAAATTGCTCCCAAGGATGAACCAGACTTGCGGAGATCTACAATTTTTGTTCTGAGGTGTTGGCTGATTTCGTTTGATTTTCCCATGATGTCAAGCAAAGAGGCTCTGAGTTTGAAGGTAGGCCTTGGAATTCATCCATAGGTACACTTCCAATTGACTCAAATGATGTCAATTAGCCTATCAGAAGCTTCTAAAGCCATGACATCATTTTCTGTAATTTTCCAAGCTGTTTAAAGGCACAGTCAACTTAGTGTATGTTGACTTCTGACCCACTGGAATTGTGATACAGTGAATTATAAGTGAAATAATCTGTCTGTAAACAATTGTTGGAAAAAACACTTGTGTCATGCACAAAGTAGATGTCCTAACCAACTTGCCAAAACTATATTTTGTTAACAAGAAATTTGTGGAGTTGTTGAAAAGCGAGTTTTAATGACTCCAACCTAAGTGTATGTAAACTTCCAACTTCAACTGTACACTATGCTAAGTAGCACTCAATCTCTGTATAACATACAGCAGAGAGAAAGTATGAGTCAGTGAAAACGATGAAAAAGGACAGAGAGGGACAGAAAAATAAATGTCCTCCAGCATGACATAGCATAACACAGAGATACAGAAGGGATTCCCACATGCAAAACAATTTGATACTGGGGAAATTCTGAATAAGGTTATCGGTTTCCCAAACTAGATTCTCAACTAGATTAGCGGATACACAGGGGGCAAAATAGATAGCCACTTCCTCTTTCAGTCTCCCCCTAAGTCTCTAACACTACTAATAACGTTTTTATCAGGGGAAGACCTTATCAAATGACAAGCAGTCAACTCCAACTATATTCATTAACCAACATACGGTTTCATGCAATACCATTTATACATTATATCCTAGTTTAATTGAAATAGAACAGATCAGAATAGAGTACAGGTATTTGCACTTTCTCACTAAGTATGACCCCCTAAAAAGACACTGACATTACCAGAATCAACGTAGTTCTCACATGCTGAATATTAACTGTCATTTCACATGTATCAAACACATGGAATTTCATTTCTCTCACACTTTTTTTCCACATACTGTGAACCATAGCCCTGTTGGTACACCTATAGGCCCTATATGTGACCTGTACAGCAGCCATGAGGGTGAGGAGCTATTGTCTGCTCTAAAAAGGAAGTAGAGTTACAAACCTCCTCCTACTGGTATATCACCCATGGCACCATGCCCTGCTCTCAACCCACAGGTCTGTGTCACCTGTTATGGTAAACACACCGCCTTAAACTCTCACCATCACAGGAATATCACTCCGACACGAGCTCAACCACAGATAAAGAAAAACCTACATTTTATTTTGAATGTTAAATGGTTATTTGAAACTCTCACAACACCTCCGTCAGTTTCAATCAATTTCCTGATTGCCATGGGTTTCACAGAAAACAGCAGTGGGAAGGGGGAAATACGCAGATGAAAATACATCATATGGTATCGGGATAGACCATGAGTATGTAAATGTATTGGTGACGTAGTGCAATATTTTCCAAGCAAAGTAGCTGTATATCAGAGACCATCTCCTTCGTCAGAGCAAACTGATGATCTGCCTACTGTGAACATATTAACCCTGATCATCACTAATATAGATCCAGTGTTCCATGGAGTTCTGTATATGTAATGAGCTGGTCGATCTCTGTTCTGTCACACACAGGGGAAAGGCCAAAAGATCTTAGAAGAAGATAGCCAGTCAATAGGGAAATATTAGCAATACAAATTTCAACAACACATACATGGAACCAAGACTTCAACAAAGTATCCTCAATATGTTAATTACTTTACCCACACACAGTCACACCTTTATTTACAAATTAGCGTTATCTGTCATTAACAAATACACTTGATACCAAATCAGAACTGGTACGGAAACACATATCTGAGAGACAGAAACTGTACGTGGGACAAACAAAGGCAACGAATCTGATGTATAAATGATCAAATGGACCTAAAATGAGACTTTAGAGGAATGTTACCTCCAGCTTATAAGAATGCAGATCTGTGGCTTTCTGTGCTTAGCTTGTCGACGAGCAGGCAAGGCACCATTCTCCTTTTCGTCATCATTACTCTTTCCCCCACATCCAACCCCTGAGTCTCACACTTCTCTGTGTTTTCCACTATCAATAGAGACACCCTAACCCACCATTTGTTCTTCATCCAGAGATGCCAAAGTGTGTCAGTTGAATAGTGGTTAGATTTATAATTTTATTTTCTATTATGATAAATGCAAAATGTAGTATTGCAACAAAGTTCAAATCAACTCCCCTGTCTGTGTTAACTCTGTTTGACGTGGGCCGGAAGAGAGAGTGGGTTGTTTGAGTTTTGTGTGGTGAGTTGTGAGTGAGCATTAGAAACTTTGAAATAACTGATATGCTCCATTTTACAAGGGCAATACTTTAAAAAACACGCTCCTCCATTACTCTGCATCACCCTACAGTGACACAAAGGTTATGCTATGTATGTCTAAGATCAACTTTGTTTGTCCACATGAGATGGAAATTTGTGTTCTGCTTTTTAGCCAACCCCTTGATATATATACACACGGTTGGAGAGGTTGGAGCAGAGGGCAGCCGCAGTGCAGCGTCCAATGAACAGTTTAGGGGGTTAAGTTCCAAGTGAAAATTAGCGGTAGTTTTATATTCAAACACATTGTCAGATCAATATCAGAGAGCAAGAGAGGGAGAAAGAAAGAAAGTGAGAAACTGTAATCAACAGAGATGTTCTCCTGTGTGATGCAGGTCCTCTACTTCATACAGCCACTGAAAGAGAAGGGAGGGGGATACTTCTTTAGGCTTACCTTCCTGTGGACACACACATCAGATAATTTAACAAACAACTCAGCTCTCACACACACGCTCACACAGAGGGAGTGCAGTTCTGTAGAGGAATGATTTGCCACCATTACCATCCCCATTAGTAAACTGCTTGTCAACACACTCACGTAAGCACTTTGTCTTTCAGTGATGGCTCTGGAGAGAGAGAGAGAGAGAGAGAGAGAGAGAGAGAGAGAGAGAGAGAGAGAGAGAGAGAGAGAGAGAGAGAGAGAGAGAGAGAGAGAGAGAGAGAGAGAGAGAGAGAGAGAGAGAGAGAGAGAGAGAGAGAGAGAGAGAGAGAGAGAGAGAGAGAGAAATATCCTCTATTGAGAACAGAAACAGATTGTAATCCATGACGACCCACACTGTTAAGAGCTGTGACCCCTGACCCTCTCACCAAACTTCTGTTTTCCACTTCAGAACAAGGAAGTAATGCAAGTGCAGAGCTTTCTAATGGTTTCAATATGGTAAATCCCACATGGTCGTGACATGCTCGTGGAGATGGTCAGAGCCAAACAATCTCATGGAGGAGGTTAAAGATACATTCAATAACAGTACAGTAACGCTTACTCACACACTACTGATCACAAGGTCAATTCAAGGTCATGGATAATTTTTTCCTGACCACCCAAATCATCAACTGCTTTCTTATTGAATTAGTACTAGTTGAGTTGAATGGGTAAATCTATCATTTGCAATGTGCTGAGCATGCACAAACAAACACACACACACACACAAACACACACACAGCCCGCTCTCGTTTAGATCTGGTTGGAATTGACTCCCAAACACAACCATCTTCATAGCTCCCATCAGTGTCAGAGGAGAAACACTGGACAAGTAATACATTAACCACCCAACCTCTTAATTATCTCCACATCAACAACTCTAGATGGGGAAGGACTCGAAGGTGCACTCTGAGTTACACTTCACTAACACTGTTTACTCACTGTACCTCCCAGGAGTCCCTCAAGGTTTCCCCTATTTACTTTTATATGAAGAGTTACATTACCTAGAGTTACATAAGCGTTACATTAACTGACGCTAGGTAAGTGTTTATGTTAGCGTTAGCAGTCACAGACACAACAGCAGCAGCTCAACTAACGGCTGTGTAATCCAGGAGACCTGACAAACAGAGGTAAACCTTCCGTGCTCAAGTGATAAAGAACAATTAGCCTACAATCTGAATCTCTCAGTAAAAGTGCAAAGATGTGTGCTGTGGAAGTTCTCTCTGCTACTCTACCGGTATTACTAAACATGTGTAGAGTTGACAATGCAAAAGCTGTAAATCACCAACAGTATCCAACAATCTTAGAAAACAATGAACTTCAAGTTTTAAGAGTGGCAAAGCTAATGTTGAATATATTGGGCACTTTAGGCTACATACTGTACTAAAGGAAGCAAACACACACCACAGTCAACATTTTAACCATTGTATTCCTTTAGTAGAAGCAGTGGTTTAGTTTTTCTTACCCTCCCTTGCTGAATTGCCAGGCTTTCATTTGCCAGGCTCTCCTCTTCTCCTTTTCGTGAATGTTCTGTCAATCACTTGATTCGTGTTGGCATATCTGTCCTTAATAAATCATTGTCCTTAGATGTTTGGCACCAGAATCATCTCCACTCTCCCTGGTTTTCTGTCATGTGTATGTCAATATACTCCCAGCTCTGCATAGCTAGGATTCCTCTGGAAACTGGTCCATCTTCATTCTTTTAGCTGTTTATTCTCTTTATCACCACATTCAGACATTCTCTCTCCATCGTTCTCTATGTCCTCTCTTTCACTCTCATTATTTTACATCTTCTCGTACTCAGGACAGATTGAATGGGTAAGCAATGGCTCTGGCATTCATTATCATACCATAACAGGTCAGTTCACTTTTATCGGTCATTTACACACATTTTATTAGAATTTTTGGAGCACCACAAATTCACATCACAGATCATCACTGAAACAGAGGTATTGACATGGCAAAAGTCTTGCAGCCATCTTAGAGCCGTGAGTAGCCTTCAGACTTAGACCAGAAACACCTTACCAACTCTAATTTGAACGTTACAATGTGCCTTGCAAATTCCCCATGCATGTATTCTCTCAACATAGTGATATCATCTTCACATATATACGATTTGTCTTAAGGGTAGAGCAGCATTATGTGTTGTTCATTTCCCACTATGTTGACAACAGGCTTCAATGGTCGGCCTGACACTCAGCTCTATATCTGCCACCCGACTCCCAGTCCATGTAAGGGGGACACCTGCTGGCTGATTGTGATACTGCACGTTGTGCACATTCACCACAAATCCTCTCTCAGTTGATTTTCTCCACGTCTGTCTTTCGGAACCTTTGTCACAAACCCAGACTCACCAAACCCATGAAGCTTTCGAGAATCAGCCCCTATGCTGTGTAATCATCACATCCTTCCTTGTGCATGTGAATCACTACTTACAGACAGACACGGCCCAAATGATTGAACAATCCTTGCACAACATCATGGGAAAGAGTTGAAAACATTTAATTCATAGTCTTTCATGTTTATTGCCTTTGTGGAGCTGTATTATCCTTTACAACCACTGTTTGTAACAGCTGTCTCTGCCAATAGGAGCTGCTCAGTTGAGCACAGTGGGAGGATAGATATAGAAAAATGAGTGATAGAAGGGTGAAGAGATGAGCTTGAGACTGAGGGAATGGTTCCCCTCAGGAAGACGTTTAGGCTACATGCTAGTCATCAGAGCATTTCCCCTTCTGGCTCATTTCTGGGTAAGATAGGCATGGTTGCCAGTAAGGAACAGTAGTGATTTACCTCACACCAGGAAGTAGACGTTTTGGTAAGACAATTTGGTAAGTATGACGTACAATAATAATGGAGAAAGGTGGGTTGAAAGACACATGAAACCTAGTTCATATAATGAATGATTTCAATAAACTGGTTCCCGTCAACCACAAAATACACACAATATAGATGACACGCAAAGCCCCAAACCCCATCAGAGCCCAGGAGATATTCAGTGCTTTGAGAAAGTATTCATAACCCTTGATTTATTCCACATTTTGTTGTGTTACAGTCTAAATTCAAAAGGGATTACATCTTTTTTTCTTTCACCCATCTACACACAATACCCCATAATGACAAAGTGAAAACATGTTTTTAAATGTAGTTTGTTTGGGTATCTGAACTTTACATTACTATTTATATTTTGGACAACTTTTACTTTTACTCCATTACATTCCTAAATAAAATAATGTACTTTTTACTCCATATATTTTCCATGTCACCCAAAAGTACTCGTTACATTTTGAATGCTTAGCAGGACAGAAAAATGCTCCAATTCACGCACTTATTAAGAGAACATCCCTGTTCATCCCTCCTGCCTCTGATCTAGCGGACTCACTAAACACAAATACTTCATTTGTAAATTATGTCTGATTGTTGTAGTGTGCCCCTGTCTGTCCGTAAATTTAAAAAACAAGAAAATCGTGCAGTCTGGTTTGCTTAATAGAAGGAATTTGACATGATTGTCACGATCGTCATCTACAGAGGAGGACCAAGGCGCAGCATTGAAGGCGAACATATTTATTTATAGAATGATCACACGATCAAAACAACAAAACGATGACGTGACAGTCAATGGTAATACACAAACCAAATACGAACAAGAAACCACAATGAATGAGTGCCAAACGGCTACCTAAGTATGACTCCCAATCAGAGACAACGGGCTACAGCCGTCTCTGATTGGGAGCCACCCTGGCCAACATAGATCTACAAAACCAGAAAGTGAAACCTAGAACACACATAGACTATACACACCCTGGCTCAACATATTAGAGTCCCCAGAGCCAGGGCGTGACAGTACCCCCCCCTAAAGGCGCGGACTCCGACCGCGCCCACCAAACACCACAGGGGAGGGACCGGGTGGGCACTCCGCTTAGGCGGCGGATCCGGCTCCGGGCCGGATCCCCGCTCCCTCTCCAACCCCCCAAAGTACCCCTGGTCCGGTCTGGCCCCGCTGGCCGGAGCTGGACTGCACACTGGTGGAGCGGATTGCTCTAGCTCCGGCGTGAAGCATCTGACCGGTGCCGGACCAGCCACCGGTGGAACAGGCACGGGCCGTGCCGGACTGACGACGCACACCACTGGCTTGGTGTGGGGAGCAGGAGCGGGCCGAGCCGGGCTGTCGAAGCGCACCACTGACTTGGTGCGGGGAGCAGGAACGGGCCGAGCCGGGCTGACGAAGCGCACCACTGACTTGGTGCGGGGAGCAGGAACGGGCCGAGCCGGGCTGACGAAGCGCACCACTGACTTGGGGCGGGGAGCAGGAACGGGCCGAGCCGGGCTGACGGGCGCACCACTGACTTGGTGCGGGGAGCAGGAACGGGCCGAGCCGGGCTGACGGGCGCACCACTGATTTGGGGCGGGGAGCAGGAACGGGCCGAGCCGGGCTGACGAAGCGCACCACTGACTTGGTGCGGGGAGCAGGAACAGGCCGGACCGTACTGGGGACACACACCACTGGTCCTACGCAGGGATCTGGAATGGGCCGGACCGGACTGGTAACACACCCCAGTACCTCTCGCCGTGCCTCTACACCTTCCACCCCCTCTTCGACCAGTGGCCCCCGTAACCTGGCGGCCTCCTCTGCCAATCCGCTGAGCCGCTCTGCCGCGGTCTCCTGCTGGCCCGTCGTCCACGGCGTTAGCCCCCCCCTAAAAAATTTATGGGCGTCTCTCCTACCCGTGGACCAGGTCTCCATGTCCCTCGCCAGCCTTTCGCCCTTCTGCCACAATGTCAAGCCCTTCTCTTCCTCACTCGGCTTGACCCAGTCGAGGAGGCGAAGGAGATCTGCTAGAGATCTCCCTGGCGATGGCTCCTGTACACGCTGCTTGGTCAAATCTTGGTGGTTTCTTCTGTCACGATCGTCATCTACAGAGGAGGACCAAGGCGCAGCGTTGAAGGCGAACATATTTATTTATAGAATGATCACACGATCAAAACAACAAAACGATGACGTGACAGTCAATGGTAATACACAAACCAAATACGAACAAGAAACCACAATGAATGAGTGCCAAACGGCTACCTAAGTATGACTCCCAATCAGAGACAACGGGCTACAGCCGTCTCTGATTGGGAGCCACCCTGGCCAACATAGATCTACAAAACCAGAAAGTGAAACCTAGAACACACATAGACTATACACACCCTGGCTCAACATATTAGAGTCCCCAGAGCCAGGGCGTGACAATGATTTATACTTTTACTTGGACTTTTGATACTTAAGTATATTATCAATTACATTTACTTTTGATACTTACATATATTTAAAACCAAATACTTTTAGACTGTTGCTCAAGTAATATTTTACTGGGTGACTTTTATTTTTACTTGAGTCATTTTCTATTAAGGTATTTTTACTTTTACTCAAGTATGACAATTGGGTACTTTTTCCACCACTGCAATTAGGTTAGTATTGTGGAGTAACTACAATGTTGTTGATCCATCCTCAGTTTTATCCAATCACAGCCATTAAACTCTGTAACTGTTTTAAAGTCACCATTGGCCTCATGGTGAAATCCCTGAGTGGTTTACTTCCTCTCCTGCAACTGAGTTAGGAAGGAGGCCTGTATCTTTGTAGTGGTGTTAATAACGTCACCATGCTCAAAGGGACATTCAATGTCAGCTTTTTTTTAACCTATCTACTAGTAGGTGCCCTTCATTGCGAGGTGTTAGAAAACCTCCCTGGTCTTTGTGGTTGAATCTGTGTTTGAAATGTACTGCTCGACTGAGGGACCTTACAGATAATTGTATGTCTGGGGTACAGAGATGAGATAGTCATTCAAAAACCATGTTAAACACTATTATTGTCCACACAGTGAGTCCATGCAACTTATTATGTGACTTGTTAAGCCAATTTTTACTTCTACACTTATTTAGGCTTGCCATAACAAAGGGGTTGAAGACTTATTGACTCAATACATTTCAGCTTTTCATATTTATTCATTTGTAAAAAATAATAATGAAAAACAGAATTCCACTTTGACATTATGCAGTATTGTATTTAGGCCAGTGACAAAAAAATATAAATGTAATACATTTTAAATTCTGGCTGTAACACAACAAGATGTGTAAAAAGACTGGTGGTGTGAATACTTTCTGAAGGCACTGTAGACACACAGCATTTACACTTATCAACCATTTACACAGAACTGATAACTGTTGAGTGAGACTACTGAGACTATGTTCCTATCTCTGAGCCCATACATAGTTACTGATTAATAGCGTCGGCATAGAGGTCTGACTGTAGGCTACATAAGCCTACACAGGTGGGTAAAGAGGGAAAGACTAATGTCTTGATATCTTGAGGTGGTAAAGAAAAAGCTTCACAGAGAGTATTAGTATCATGAATGATCTGCATGTTATCTATTTTAACCTTGATGTTAGAGAAATTAAAACGTTATCAATACAATTCCTTTCTATATCATCATTACAGAGCAGCCATTTCCCTGAACTGTTTCCTTATATCCAATACCTCTAGCACACAGACACAGGTGGTGTGTAATGTGAGAGTGAGGGGACAAAACACACTGACCAGAAACGAGTCTGAATATGTTTCCCTGGACTCATTCTCACCCACCTAAGCTAAAACAAAAACACAAAGGGAGAGAGAGGTGGGATCACATAAAATGAAGGTACTGTGAAGTTTGCTCCCTAAGTAGGCAGGCTTGAGCAACAGTTCAAACACAGAGAGAGAGGGAAAGAAAGCAGGAAGAGAGGATAGATTCTGGGACTTTCTATTCAATATTGAAGTCAAAGGGACAGAGAAGGTGGAGAGAAGTACAAGCATATTCAAAGCTCACTTCTACATCTGCAGTATTACTATAAGGATCCAGGTGGACCTCTAAAGACAACCAGGCAAACACTGACTCCAACCACCAGAGACCACCTGATCAGGACTGAGGGTGAAAGACTGACAGGCAACAGCGACTGGTTAACCTCATGTAAGAGACACATTTTGATAATTTAATTCTTAAGATTCTAAGCCGTGTTATGACCATCTTTTTTTAAGATGGTCATACCATGGCTCATTTAGCTATTTGATTTTGAATTGTAGGACCCCATTAGGTATAAAAATGTTTTTTTCAAAAATGATTTTATTAAAAATTGAATTTGGCCGTTACTACTATAGCCCATAGAAATGCATTGAATAACACATTAATAAATTAGTAACTTTCGATCTTATATAACCATACCAAATGTAAGATATCATACTAATTTGAGTTTCCCAGATTTACATTTACTATGTTACATCTAGTCTATGAGACTATGTTGTGCATTTTTGTGCATTTTTGTGTAAATCAATTATGTGGGGGCACCATTGCTTGTGCAGGCTTTATTTTCTTTCTACATGACAGTCTTGAGAGTGGACAATGGCTGTAGAACCTCATTACGTTTGGTGTGTCTGTTTAACAGAAGCCAAGCCAGATCAGGAGAGAACCTTGATCCAACGCTCAATAAAATTATCTTCAGTAATAGGTTGGTCAATGTCCATTTTGATTGAGCTTGCACTAAGATCTAAAGATACTGATTGTGAAAGACTCAAGGTTAGATATTGGGATACTAAAGCCAATGTAAAAAACCACTCCACACAACTATAGAGCCCTGAGGGTAACATTAGTTCGGCAGTGCCAGTCTGGATAATACTTCACCCATCCCAGACAGTTTTGTACAGACTATGATATGAATACATAGTGTACTTGTAAAATGCCGTTCAACTCCCATGAATCGACCTCATGGAAAGTGTGTCTGTTGTAATGTTGCTATGCAAATATCCACTGGTCAGGAACAAGCAGTTCATTTGGTTTGGATATCTCTGATATGGTGGATGGGGACTTTTGACAGTCAAATAATATTTGGTTTGACACTGTCAGATACTGTCATTGCAGTAGAGATGATTCACATTCCTTTTTTCTCTCTCTCTCTTCCTTCACATATCACTATCTCTGTCTCCCTCTGTTTACACTCTCTATTTCAGTGTCTGAACTTTTTATCACAGGTCGGTGGCAATAACATTTACAATTCATGGTGACACTGCAATTCTACTGTACTATGCAACAGCATTTTGTTATCTATTGCTGACATATTGTTAATGTCTTATTCAGAAGATATTTTGGTTTGACAGGGAGTCGGGACCATGCCCCAGTGAACTTTGAAACCATTAGAAAGCTCTGCACTTGCATTACTTCCTTGTTCTGAAGTGGAAAACAGAAGTTTGGTGAGAGGGTCAGGGGTCACAGCCCTTAAGCGTCTCACAAAGACACGGCGGTTGGAACCAAACATCTCCAATTTGGACTCCAAACCAAAGGACAAATTTCCACCGGTCTAATGTCCATTGCTCGTGTTTCTTGGCCCAAGCAGGTCTATTCTTCTTATTGGTGTCCTTTAGTAGTGGTTTCTTTGCAGCAATTCGACCATGAAGGCCTGATTCACACAGTCCCCTCTGAACAGTTGATGTTGAGATGTGTCTGTTACATGAACTCTGTGAAGCATTTATTTGGGCTGCAATTTCTGTGGCTGGTAACTCTAATGAACGTATCCTCTGCAGCAGAGGTAACTCTGGGTCTTCCATTCCTGTGACAGTCCTCATGAGAGCCAGTTTCATCACAGTGCTTGATGGTTTTTGCGACTGCACTTGATGAAACTTTCATTGTTCTTGAAATGTTCGGTATTGACTGACTTTCATGTCTTAAAGTATTGATGGACTGTCGTTTCTCTTTGCTTATTTGAGCAGTTCTTGCCATAATATGGACTTGGTCTTTTACCAAATAGGGCTATCTTCTGTATATCCCCCCCCACCTTGTTACAACACAACTGCTCAAACGCATTAAGAAGGAAATCATTTCCACAAATTAACTTTTAAGAAGGCACACATGTTAATTGAAATGCATTCCAGGTGACTAACACATGAAGCTGGTTGAGAGAATGCCAAGAGTGTGCAAAGCTGTCATCAAGGCAAAGGGTGGCAATTTGAAGAATCAAAAATATAAAATACATTTTGATTTGTTTAACACTTTTTTGGTTACTACATAATTCCATATGTGTTTTTTCATAGTTTTGATGTCTTCACTATTATTCTACAATGTAAAAAATAGTACAAATAAAGAAAAACCCTTGAATGAGTGGTGTGTCCAAACTTTTGACTGGTAATGTACATAGATTGTTTTGACCCGTGTTGACTCCTTGAGTACATTGTATACCTCAGGTATAACTCCTCTATCGTTTTTAATAGGATGACCACAAAGCCATAGATCTGTATAGAAGTCAGAGTTCGTATGTTACTAGCTCGATGTTGTCTAGCAATTCAGCATTGTTCAATGCAGAAACAGTCTAGCTCACAGAGAAGAAGGTTATTGTTGGATTACGAATCACTTACAGTATGTAATGGAGCTGTTAGTTGAAATCAAAGAAAAGTGGACCTATTGTTGACCTTTGACTGGAAGGAAGGAAACGTTGAGAATCCAGTACAAGGAAACTGCTAGATTCTTTACTCCAGTGACACAATTACAACATTTGGCAGAAATTTCACCCATGTACCACACTCAGCCTGAGGTGTGGGGGGATATTATATCAAGCTTTTAGCAATATGATTGTCAAATCTCCTAGTGAGGAGGGTTTTAAAAAAGAGGAGTTACAGTAGAAACAAGTTTCTGTCCCAGAATATGATTGTGGTCACGTATGCATTCCTGGGTTATGTCCTCTGGCTCAGAGAGCAAAGTCAGAATGCAACTCCAACTGATTCAACAGACTCCTAATTATTCAGTCAAAACAACATGACAGGACTGGCCCACGCCCTCACCTGAAGGCAACTCACTACACACATCAAGTGTTTGTGTTTGAATGTGTGTGTGTGTGTGTGTGTGTCCATCTGTGCACGTGTGTCTGTTCCTGTGTGTCTGTGTGTATTTGTGTGTGTGCATTTTTTCATACATTCATGGACGAAAGGTAGAAGAACAGAAAAAGAGAGAGATAGCCACCAGATCAGGAGAGGTAGTTTGTGTGAGGAGAGAGATAGAGGAAGTACACAGGTAGAGAGAGAAGGGCATAAGGTGTCATATTACAGATACTAGTTTGGTGTCGTTTAGTGAGCAGGGGCTGGGTCACTCACAACAAATCCCTGTGGATTTCAGCAGCACGGATACACACAGAAACACACAAACGGTCGCTAATACAGCAGCAGACTTTTACAGCAAGTTAGGCAGCCTGCATGATAGATCACGTTTCATTGCCTGTGAATTGAGGGACAAAGAACAGAGTACGAGAGGAAGAGAGAGACAGATAGAGAGAGGGAGAAGGAGAGAGAAGGAAGAAAGAGAGAATAACCATACGGACCGGCACAGAGTTGTGAGAGGTAGAACTTTAGAAGTGGAGGGACAGAAGGCACAAGACGAAGGGAAGGGAGAGACTGTTGAAGGGAGTTCTACTTAGTCCAGAGAGTGAAGTACAGTGCATCCTCTGTACCCTGTGACCTGTGTGTCTGGGCCAGCTGAGATCGGACTTCAGCAACATGAAGGTGAGTAGAGACGGATATTACAGTCTGGGAAAATAGGGGATCAGGCTAATCACCTGTGGAGTAGTATTGATCATCCGTGACCACCCAGCTCTTACTGTGGACTCGTACAGTAGTGGTTTACAGGTTTACAGTGATGAGACTTTAGAGAAAACGAAACATATGGGATAACATGGCCGTGTGTACCTGTATATCAACGTATGGTCTGTGTGTTTAGTGAACAATTGTTATAAATGCAAATAGTCCCTTGCAAAGCAAACGATCCTCAAGTGCATTTTAAAGTATTACCATGTTAAAGTATTACTGCCTCATTTTGAGGCGACTGTTCTGACAATATCTAGATTCTTGTGAGATCTATATGTATGAAATAGACATAGATTAGGGTTCTTGTGATTGTACACATCTGTAGTTTTTGCGGTCAGCCTGCAGGTTTATGTAGGAAACTGGTGTGCATTTGCATGTGTATGCCTATGTGTGCGCATGAATGTGTCTGTGTGTGTGTTGTTGGAGATCCCTGCCTTAGATTAAAACTCACAAGTAACCTCTCTAAAGGCCTTTGTTGCTCTCTCACTTTAAAATGCAATCCACAAAGGAGAGAGAGCACCTTTTTATACACAAAAGTGAAACATGCCAAGTCATTTCATCAGTGAAACCTTCAGTGTGGCCCAGTTATGCTTCCCAAGGTGCTTCCTCAATGCAAACTGGGTCTAGTCCCAGTGTTTACTCTCCTGCATGGGCCAAATGGGCAAAACTACCTGAACACACCTCTGTCTTGCTCCCTCACACACTCATATACATCTGCATACATCTGTTTATATGTCACTTCTATATGTTTAACTTATCCTCTCTCTCTCTCTCTCTCTCTCTGTCTCTGTCTCACTCTGCATATTTCTCTCTCTCTGGGATTTTATTCCACCACAACTTGTAAATGTATGCCAACTGTCTGTCAAATGTAATTATTGCAGTGAGGTCATCATTGACATAGATTGTGTGATTCAGGTTTGTGTTGCAAAGTAGGCGATCCTCAAGTTATACATTTGAGTAAATGAATGGAGAAGGGGCTGCAGTTAGTGATCTATAGTTCATCTTTGGTCTACAAATCACTATGAGTCTCTATTTTGGATAGTTTGCTATGTACTGTATGTTACAGAGGCATGTTCTGCAATTAAACTGAACGTCTTTACTTCAGATCAACATGTTCACAACTCGTCCAAAACTCACTCACCTCCGTTCACGCACAATGTGTCTGATACATTCTTAAAGCAACAGTATTCAATTCTCAACTGAGGTAGACACCATATTACTGAACATAACACTGTATATTCCTGGTCATCTTTGATGAAACATTGCAGGTGTTTTGGTTATGGTTGGTACTGGCCAGTCAACTGTCAGCTCCAAGATGTGTATAGTCACATTTCAAGTTGAACTGGCTTAACTTCCTGTTCTCCCACCTCTGTACTCTACCGTCCATTCTTTGTTTCTTCTCCTCTTTGTAACCATATATCCTTATCACAAAGCATGCTCATACTGACCTAGATTAGTTCTTGTTTACAATACATCTACGTGGATGTCACGATCGTCATAATGAGTGGACCAAGGCGCAGCGTGATATGCGTACATCTCTTTAATAGTGTACTTAGCAACACGATACAAATAACCAAAACAACAAAACGAAACGTGAAGTCCTCAGTCATACACAAACCTACACGGAACAAGATCCCACGAATCACAAGTGCACAAAAGGCTGCCTAAGTATGGTTCCCAATCAGAGACAACAAGCAACAGCTGATTCTCGTTGCCTCTGATTGAGAACCACCCCGGCCAACATAGAAACACATAACCTAGAACAGAACATAGAAAACGAAACATAGACACAACACAAAGAAACTAACACCCTGGCTCAACATACAAGAGTCCCCAGAGCCAGGGCGTGACAGTGGAGAGTCCACCAACCAGCACTGTCTCCATGACTCATGCAAATTATACCAAATCTTTCTCTGTGTGTGAGTGTGTTATTCAAATCAACATTTACATACTGTGAGTGTGCACAGGAATGCACACTCACACACTCAGTGTTGTGTGTTATTGTTATTCTTATTGGAGCGATCTGGCATGACTTTGATGTTCTTAAAAATGTTCCTAAATGAGCCAGCATTTTCCTTTATGAAAGACTGATATCAAACCCTGTAGCCTTCCAAATTATTTTATGTAATGGAAGATTATACAGCAAATTAATCAAATATCAATATGAAACCAGCTTTTTAGGTAAACTAGAATAACTCTGGTCTTACATATGGAAGCACTCCAAGGCAAATGGAACGCAAACCGTTATCTAGCAGTTACTTAATTTGAAGCTTTGCCATAGAACGCTTACAGTCAGCTACAGTGTGTCTGCCTCTCTGATGCACATAGCCTTTGTGTCAAGCTCAGAGATTGTATTTGACAAATGCTTTGACCAGAACAAAATGCTTTGTGAATCTCTTCCTCGCTTATACAAGAGAGTATCAGAGTTTGCTCTGCCTAATTTGACGCCCCCATTGCCTATTCCTACGAGGATAAGGTGACCTTCCCCCAAAAAGACACTCCTGCCAAAACCAAAACATGGGCCCCAGGACCCTGCCATAGAGAACCAGAACTCCCCCCCCCCATTCTCACTAAAGGTATGTGATTTGTGTTAAACCTCATCTCAAAGCTCAGCCCCCAACGACGCTCAGCAACAGGGCGTCTTTAACTGTTTAGGATTGTAAATGTACAGTATATGTATATCTGACTTCTGGTCTTCTTCGCCCTGTCCCTCACTGTAGCCACCACCTGTTTATTTTCCCTCCATACAGTATGACCCTCCTTATCTACATGATAGTGTATTGTATGGTGGTGTCCATATTAGGACAGCCTCAGTGTCAGCAGGACTTGGGTTCACTGTTGCTGAGTGTGTCAGGAAGAACCAGGTGGCAGTTTGTAGACTGTATTGGTGTTGTGACAGATTTGTACAGTATTTGTGGACCAGTTGGAGAGATTGGACAAAATAGCCAATACTGTAGATACCTAACAGACTGTTTGAGACACCAGTCATTGGTTTTTTGGGATGTTGTTGTTTCACCAGTGAGCAGGTTTCATTCAATGAGACAATGACTTATGACTCATGAGAGTTATGATGGCAGGTACTTGTGAACCACACCCACACCCGAGCCTGTGTCATATGACTATCTCTGTCCCTGTGTCGGACTGACATGGGAATTGTGCCCACAGCACTAGGAGTGACAGTCAAACACAACTTTGTGATGGGAGGCACACTGTGTTGTTTGTGTGTGTGTGTGTGTGTTCCTGATCCAATCTGTCATGCCTCCCCTCTCTAGACCCTAGAAGCTCACAATCTTACACCCTGTCACACGTTCTGCACTGAGCACATTATGATCCACTTTGTCTCATTCTCTCTCTCTCTCTCTCTCTCTCTCTCTCTCTCTCTCTCTCTCTCTCTGTCTCTCTCTCTCTCTCTCTCTCTCTCTCTCTCTCTCGCTCTCTCTGTCTCTCTCTCTCTCTCTCTCTCCAGACTGACACCTGGCTTGCTGAAGAAAGCAATATACCATTAAATCCTAGACAACAAGGTAAGCCATTGTAGTGGAATTTATTAATTTTGCAATCATATTGCACAAGTGTTGCATAATATGCAATATCATACTGTCCAATTATACCAATTATATCATACTGTCCAATTATTATTAAATGTGTCTACATTTTAAATAGCTCCAAAATGCTGATTGTTCTTTCTCTATCTTCCTCTCCCTCAGTTGTAGTGCAGCCTGGTCGAAAAAGAAAGCTCATGACGGCTCCGAATTCCCAGAAAGAGAAGTCCTCGTCGAGGAAGAGGGTCCTGATCACTGTGTTGATGGTACTGGTAACGCTGGGGATCCTGGTCACAGCTGGCTACTTCAGTGAGTCCAGCTTCAACATCCATCATAACGCATTCCAAATGGCACCCCTATTCCCTACATAGTGCACTACTTTTGAACAGGGCTCATAGGGATCAAGAGTAGTGCAGTCAAAAGTAGTGTACTATGTAGGGTATAGTGTGCCGTTTGGGACACATCCCATCTCTACACCCTCTCCTCCACTTAGCTAACACAAGACATACTAGTACTTCTCCCCCCGTACAAATGCTCAATGATTCACAATCAAACTACAGCAACATTATTAAATTTGATTCCCCAAAATGTTTGTGAATGTATTATTTCAGTCAGCAAACAATATATTTTAATAACCTGTCCCTATCTTCTGTCTCTCCTCCTCTCATCCATCTTCCCCCCTTCCTTTCTGTCCCCAGTCGCGCAGCTGATCAACAGCAATTACTTCTTCTGCTCCCGGTCGGTGAAGTTCATTCCCCTGGACAAAGCGTGTGATGGGATAGCAGACTGTTCAGGAGGAGAGGACGAGCTCACCTGTGTGACCTTCATGACTGTCAACACTACCTTCCCAGGTAAACAAACACACATACACATGCACAAACACACACACACACGGACAGGTACTCAAACACACCACTCCATCTATAAATCTTTATACATCTGTCTTTATGTGACTTCTATGTGCTTCATCGCATTCTTATTCTGTCTCTGTCTCTGTCTCTGTCTCTGTCTCTGTCTCTGTCTCTGTCTCTGTCTCTGCTCTCTCTCTCTCTCTCTCTCTCTCTCTCTCTCTCTCTCTCTCTCTCTCTCTGTGTCTCTCTCTCTGTGTCTCTCTCTCCATCTCTCTGTGCAGTGCGTCTGGTCTCTGAGCAGAGTGTTCTCCAGATCTACAGTGCTGGGACAGGATGGAGGAGTGTGTGTGGTGAGGACTGGACCCAGCAGCACACAGAGAAAGCCTGTCAACAGCTGGGCTACACCAAGTGGGTCTCCTCCCTCCCTAACTCACTCATCACTGAGCAACTTAGCTACAGTTTCCCCTTTAAATATTCTGTTTCTCCTAAATGTCTTTAAAATGTCTCTCTGTCTCCACTCGTTCCCACAGTAAACCCATCAGTAGTACCATCTCAGTGCAGAACTTGTCCCTGTCCCTGAAGACAGGACCGTTCTCAGGGGTCAGGGTCGCAGCCAAAACCACCCCCATTTACCAGACTGTCATTGACCGGTAAGCATTAGAAGATGGGTTATATTGAGCCTGTTACTGTGGTGTGACTCTACTGTTTCTAGATCTAGTTTCAACAGAAAGGTGAACGGATCAGTAATATATATATACAGTTTTTTGGTATCAAATATGGATGGATAACTATCTTGATCAACGCAGTAAATGGAGAATTGAAACAAGTCTAAATAAATGTTCCCCACTTTGGTTACTTATGTCTGTGCCTCTCTTATGGTACTTGTCTTATTTTTGCCAGGCCTAAATTGAACTGCCTTGTAAAATAAAGGTAAAATAAAAATAAATGACTATGTTGACCATGCAGCTATGTCTGCGTCACTGTTACACTGTTCACTATGCAGTGTTTGTGTTGATTCACTGGCATCCCACTGCCACTGCTTGTAGTAAGATGGCAGTTAGGCTCAGGCAGTTGTGACATGGTAAATAGAATGCATGACTGCCACCCTGTCTGTTTACTCTAAAACAGCCCAAGGCAAAAAAAACAACAGATTAAAGTCCCCTTTATTCTCTCCTTCTGTTTCCTTTTATTGTCTCTCTCTACTTGTGATGCGCACCACTGCATCATCTCTCTCATCCTCTCTCTCTCTCTCTCTCTCTCTCTCTCTCTCTCTCTCTCTCTCTCTCTCTCTCTCTCTCTCTCTCTCTCTCTCTCTCTCTCTCTCTCTCTCTCTCTCTCTCTCTCTCTCTCTCTCTCTCTCTCTGTCTCTCTTTCTCTCTCGTTGTGTGTCTCTGACTATGACGTACTCTCTGTTTTTCTGACACAAACAATTTGGGAGTTTCTGTTCTCCCACATCCTTGTTTCAATAATTAGAGGAAACAAGAAGTACGAGTATGTTATGTCTGACAGACACTAAACCAACACTGAAGACTAACTCTCGAATTGGACTCTTTGTCTACCTATTATGTTTGGTAATCATGTTTTGGGTGTGTTTCTATGCATACAACGTGATGTGTACAGTATGTACCGTGTGTACGTACTTTGTGTTGAATTCCCCTCCTTGTTTGATTCCAGCCAGGTTTGTAACTCAGGATCCGTGATCTCCCTGACCTGCTCCGGTAAGCCCTTCCCCTTCCTCTGCCTCTGATACTCCACCTCACACTCTGTTACCCCCCTGTCCCCCTATTCTGGACTCCCCACTCCTTCCCCTCGACAAATAATTGGAAAAGACTGAGTGATATTCATCATCCAAGTTCTCCAGGAGTTGAGTTATACAAGAGATAGAGACAGAAAGACTGAGACACAGACAGACAGACAGACAGACATGTTCAAATCAAATCAAATGTTATTTGCCACATGCGCCGAATACAACAGGTGTAGACCTTACAGTGAAATGCTTACTTACAAGCCCTTAGCCAACAATGCAGTTTTAAGAAAAAAAGTGTTAAGTAAAAAAATTGAAAAGTAAAAAATTAATAAATAATAATAATGAAAGAGCAGCAGTAAAATAACAGTAGCGAGCCTATATACAGGGGGTACAGAGTCAATGTGCGGAGGCACAGGTTAGTCGAGGTAATTTAGGTAATATGTACATGTAGGTATAGTTAAAGTGACTATGCATAGATAATAAACAGAGAGTAGCAGCAGCGTAAAAGAGGGAGTGGGGGACAATGCAAATAGTCCGGGTAGCCATTTGATTAGCTGTTCAGGAGTCTTATGGCTTCGGGGTAGAAGCTGTTAATAAGCCTTTTGGACCTAGACTTGGCGCTCCGGCACTGCTTGCCATGCGGGAGCAGAGAGAACAGTCTATGACTAGGGTGGCTGGAGTCTTTGACAATTTTTAGGGCCTTCCTCTGACACCGCCTGGTATAGAGGTCCTGGATGGCAGGAAGCTTGGCCCCAGTGATTTACTGGGCCGTACGCACTACCCTCTGTAGTGCCTTGCAGTTGGATGCTGAGCAGTTGCTATACCAGGCAGCGATGCAACCAGTCAGGATGCTTAAGATGGTGCAGCTGTAGAACTTTTTGAGGATCTGAGGACCCATGCCAAATCTTTTCAGTTTCCTGAGGGGGAATAGGCTTTGTTCAGACTACAATCTCCAGCTCTGACAGTGGTGGAGAATGCAGGCAAACTGGACAGGATCCAGGCAACAAGCCACTTTGTAATGGATCAGTGCTTGCATGATTGTCTTACTTTGCTGACAGATAGCAATGCTAACTGCCAAAGGGCTAATTTGAGTTCACCCCCACTGCAAATTCTACATTTACTCGTCAAACTACCTTAGTGTACAAGGCAACTCCTGAGATGCTACCATAGTTATTTACTAAACTCTTCAGTGGAACTAAAATGTCTTTCCCCTGTGTGTGTGTCAGACTGTGGAGAGCGGGGGCCATCGGACCGTATCGTGGGGGGTGTGGATGCGTCTATAGAAGACTGGCCGTGGCAGGTGAGCCTGCAGCAGAATGGACAACACACCTGTGGAGGGTCACTGGTGTCACCACGCTGGGTCGTCACAGCAGCACACTGCTTCTCTGGGTCAGTACCACTGGACACCCAATAGGCAGGCAGGTAGCCTAGCATTGGGCCACTGACCGGAAGGTTGCTGGTTTGAATCCCCGAGCCAACCAGGAGAAAAATCTGTCGATGTGTCCTTGAGCAAGGCACTTAACCCTAATTGCTCCTGTAAGTCACTCTGGATAAGAGTGTCTGCTACATGACAAAAATTGAAAATTATATACACTGTAGAATGTGTGAATATCTACTCTGGATATCTACAACTAGCTTAACCAGACATTAACGATCTAACTCTGACCATCCAACGTGGAAAATCCCACAAAGTCTGCAATCGTATAATATGCTTAAGCATCTGGAGATAGAGACAGAGGCCTTGCTGCTAACCCCTGTATCTCTTTCCTCTCCTGGTCCTACAGTAGTAAGAAGGAGCTGAGTCGCTGGCTGGTGGTGTCTGGGAGGACTTACATGGGCTCCATGGGAGGCTCGTATGTAGACAGGATCATACTGAATGGAGACTACAACGCAGCCCGCAATGACTACGATATGGCCATGATGAGGCTGACCAAACCCATCACTGTAGGAAGTATGTCACTTCCCCAACGTTACATTTTAGCAACACACAGACTGTGGTACTGAATTTGCTGGACAATTCCAGGTTTCTCAAAGGCTAGACATAACAAAAGCCCCACATCGACCTATTCTGGTTTTGAATGACTTACCATGAAGAACATTTCTCAGCACTCTCAAAAATGAATGGTACAGCACTACATAATGATATGGAAATATGTACTTGTAAAAGCAGTTTGATTCGAGGAAGAGAGAATGCATTCATGGTAGATTCTGACCTCTAGTGGCCAATTTATCAAACTGTCCATTTCAATGGGTCTTGCAACATGGGAAATCCCTCTAGGGAAATACTGTACATTTAGATTGTAATGAGAGTAGGCTGTGATTTATTTATGAAGAAGTACATTTACAGTTATGTTTCCTCCACCAGACACTCGTCGGCCCGTGTGTTTGCCCCCTAAGAACCTGGGCCTGAAGGCAGGAGACTCTATGGCGGTGACAGGCTGGGGCTACCTGGAGGAGAAGGGTGAGCATACAGCAAACAATACTACCCCTTCCCTTTTATCACCCTCTTCATCTCTATCCAATAAGCACATACACTCAAATCATTCTCACATAATGTTAATAGTCACTTTCTCCTCTTCTCCTTCTCATCACTCTGTCATCTTTTCTCTCTCCTCAGGTAAAGTGTCTCCTGTCCTCCAGAAGGCTACCATTCCCCTTATAGACAGTGATCAGTGCTCCAGTCCCACTGTCTACGGTTCCTCAATTACTCCCAGGATGCTTTGCGCTGGTTACCTGGAGGGCAAAGTGGATGCATGTCAGGTATAAAGTAGAATGTTTGCTTTGAGAAAAACAGAAGAGAAACTAAGATAGATTTTGGCGTGAATACATTCAATGCCTTGTCCTGTAAGAAAATAAATGGGAAGACCTTATAACACTCTATTGAGTATTGCATATCCACCCTTAACTTTGGCCACTGGCATACGTGTATAGTGTGTAATTCCAGTGTACCTAATGCCATTGTGGGGTCATTTGTTGTAGGGAGACAGTGGTGGTCCTCTGGTGTACCTGTCAGGACAATGGCAGCTGGTGGGGGTGGTGAGTTGGGGGGTCGGCTGTGCCAGAGAGGGTCGACCAGGGGTCTACTGCAACGTGGACAGTATGCTCAACTGGATCCACACTGTCATGGAGGTATGTATGCTCACACAGGAGAGGCAAGGAGCTAGTGTATTTTAATATTGTTTATTTTTACTTTGTTCTATGTAAAGTCTAGATGTTATATGCTGCTGCCCTGAAAACAAAGACTAATAATAGTGTATTGTACACTGTAATGGTTTGACCATGTGTACTTTATTGTTCTAGAAAAACCCTTGAAGCCTCAAACCGGGACCAAAAGCCAATGCTCTATTGGGTTGGGGTATCAGAATGGATTTCAGCGGATCTACATTGAGCTCTGTTAGTGGAATGGAAGAGGAATCCTCTTCAAAGTGCAATTTAAAACACCTACAACAATACATAACTCAAACAAACACACACACATGCCCGCACACTCAGATAGGCACAAAAGTGCAAGGACAAAAACACACATGGACACACTCAACACTCCTTCTTTACCATAACAGGTTATTTACGGTGTGGCTTGTGCCATCTTAGGTATCTCAGGGACCACTGACGTGGTAGTGTAACACTGTCGCTTAAGACGACAGTCGGTCTGGGTCTGCATCCCAAATGGCCCCCTATTGCCTTTATAGTGCACTACTTTTGATCAGAACGCTATGGGGTAAAAGTAGTGCACTATCAAGGGAATAGGGGGCCATTTGGGACATATGGTGCTGAGACATGAACCTCTCTTCAGATTATATGTCAATGGAGGGGCCATTATGCCTCCTCCAATAACCGTCCTGTACATCCCATCATGGATTCACTTGTGCACTTTCAGGTGGTCAGACCTATTCACTGTGTGCCAACATATTTCCAGTGTGCAATTGGAATAATCCCTGCTTGCACCAATATGCACATGTACAAGGTTCTGATTAATGGCGTGTGTTTTTTTTGACATTGTGAACATTTAGTGTTTCTTTGTATATCTGTAAATATTGTATACTATGTAGAAATGGTTGTCTGTGTAAGATAAGAATGTGTCTTATTGCACGTATTGTTGGCATGTTTGATAAAGGGATGCCTGTGTTCAATAAATAAATTATCAGATTAGGATTGTGATGAACTGTGAGTAATGGGATGTCTCGGCAGTGTCTGATTGTAATGTCTAAACCCTGTATCAATGACATGTAAGCCTGTGTCATCCAGTGGGCTATATGGGGAAGTTACAAGACAGTAGTAACAATAAAGTTACTCCACAGCCACAGCAACAAACCGACACATCTACAACAGTAACTCCTTTTATGCAAACCTTTATTTCCTGTATATATATATATATATATATATATATATACTTTGTTCTACAATCCAGAGAAAAAACTATTGAGGTGCATAGTTATGAGAGGGGAGAATGTGGGACATTATTACAGAAACAGAGGAATAGTAGGTGGTGTTGCACATTCACTTTATAGTTCTTAAAGGAAACATCATATTAGAGACCGAGGAAATTGAGTTCGGTCAGTCATTGACTGCCTCACAGTAAGTGGGTGTGTATGTTTTGGTAGGTAAGAGGGCGAGCTGTTTTCTTCTGCACGAGCCACATTAGCCCTCATACTCAGCTTGGGCTCGACAGTGGTCGTTACAATTTAGCAAGACATTACGGAAGTACAGCACTCTTTAAACCCAATTACAAATAGCAAATGTGCTGTACTTAGTCATCAGTTAGGATGATATTGCAACTTGAGTCCATTCAAGCCTGGCCATCTAGTGACTCCTACCCACAGACAGTAACGCTGTGGGTGAGGCCAGTGTGGGAGTGAAAACAGCCCCTCCTCAGAACCCTGGACAGCTCCTTGGAGTAGAGGATGATGGGTAATAACTGTGTACACCTTTATGTGTGTGTTGTGATCCTAACAGGTAGTAACCTGGCTACCTATGAGCTCAGAGTAAAAGTCCTATCTATTTGACTGTAGAGTAAACTGTGATGTGGGTAGCATGAGTTGGCTACAAATGCACATACATACCCATTGTAATAAGGATTAAAATATATCTTTTTTTTTGCTTGTTTGTTTCACTTGGCCTTGGTGGGCTAAAACAGTGCACAACTGAGCCTTTAGAAAAGGCATTTTAAAATGCAGTTTGGCCAGAGGACGTGTGTTGTACTGTACAGTATACTGCAGGTTGGAGCAGGGGGTGTTCTCTGCACTGGAATGTGGGAAGCAGAGAGCAGACTTCACAAACTCTTGGCTTGGCAGTGTGAGTAGGAGTCGCTCCGGCAGTGGGCTGCAGGAAACCCATATTAGTATCAAATCAGATGATTTTTACATCTGTTATATAAGAAGCAGACAATGTTAGGACTGAGTGGACAGATTTATATTTATGTCCACTGACTGTCATTGTTGATCTTTCTGTTGAATAAATATACAGTACATTGTAGCAATGTAATCTACAATGCATTGTTAGCAAATTCCAGTATTCTTATTTGAGCTGCAGAGAATTCAAAGCTTGTATTAGAGTTGATTGGATTTCCCATGGTAGATCAGTATTTTGATAACATTGAACGTGAGCTATAGCTCTGTATCATTTTCCAGGTTTTTGCTGTAATACTAAAGCAGTGAATCATCATTGGATGCTTCCTGTATTTCTATGTACTGTCACAACGTGCACAGGGTATCAATACTGACGGACACATGACATAATTTGTTTCATTTCATGGTTGTGCAAGTGTGATAAGAGTGTATCAAATAGTGCTTAATAATACTGTTGTGTATCAATACCCATTATACTACCAGCCATGCTGTTAGTCTGTGTTGCCTGAGACGTTGGTTCACAGGGTGAGTTGTGTGGATCTGCCACGGTGATGCAGGCTTGAGCTGATTGCTGCTTTTAGTCTAACATAACATGCGGTCCACAATGCATCACTGCGGCTATGCGACTGCCTCCAGAGAAGCACTACACTGGGCATGCTCACTGCTGCACCCCACAGCTCAGACATGCACAATCAAGCTCATAGCTTGTGGATATCAGCTCAGACATGGCTAGTCGAGCTCAGAGCTTGTGGAACTGCACATACTGAGGGGCTTGAACAGACAGTGTTCTCCTAGAGATACTGAAGCAGTGAACAGTGAAGGATAACTCTGTACTTAGTAACACACAAGACATTCAATACTGATGGTAGTTTTGGACATTCTCGGATCTGATTAAAGTTACAGGAGGGACAATGAATACAAACACATTAACTAGCCTTATAGATCATTTTCTTCATCGACATGATCCTTCTGAATATATCAACAGAGGCTTGATTATACAAAGACACTAAAAGACAAGGATCAACTGAATAGTATTGCTTTTCTCCCAGAGGCAGGCTTTGCGCGCTTTTCTCCAATGTCAAAGGAGTAATGGTTCACTGACTTTAAATGGAACCAATAATGTGTGTGTGTGTGTGCATGTCTCTGTGTGTCTCTGGTTTTCTACGGGGTAATACAATGGACAGGAGAGCCACCATTGACCAACACGGGGTTCGTAACAAATACAAACAGTTGGTACATCAGTGCATAGAACAGGCAGCACGCCACCATACCCAATATCTAGGTTCATGAGCTGGTTATTGCATCATCTGTTTTACTACCACAATAGCAAATTAAAGTTGTCAACCTTATTGCTTCTATTAAACATCGGTACGTATGTGTCACACCCTTATCTGTTTCACCAGTCTTTGTGATTGTCTCCACCCCCCTCCAGGTGTCGCCTATCTTCCCCATTATCCCCAGTGTATTTATCACTGTGTTCTCTGTTTGTCTGTTGCCAGTTCGTTTTGTTTTTCGTCAAGCCTACCAGCGTTTTTCCCCTTGCTCCTGTCTTTCTCAAGTTCTTGTTTTCTAGTTTTCCCGGGTTTGACCATTCTGCCTGCCCTGACCCTGAGCCTGCCTGCCGTTCTGTACCTTGTCACACCACACTGGATTACTGACCTCTGCCTGCCCTTGACCTGTCGTTTGCCTGCCCCCTGTTTTTGTAATAAACTTTTGTTACTTTGACACTGTCTGCATTTGGGTCTTCTCCTGAAACGGGATAGTACGAACTGGCCATGACTGACCCAGCAGACTCGGACCAGCTCTTTCCTCTCAAGAAGCCACCATTGGAAGGCACGAGGAGTTGCTTCGTGGTCTCATGGAAGGGTTCCAGACCTTGGCCGAATGCCATGACCGAGCGTTTAACACATTGCTGGAGCAATTCCGCAGGTTGTCTGTTAGGCAGCCTACCACGACGGTAACCTCCCAGCCCCTCAGTAACCCGGCTGTTAGCCGAGAACCCCGCTTACCTCCCCCGGAGGTAGCGTACCTTATCACACTGATGTCCGGCGAGGGCTCTCGCCTGGGCTATGGCAGTGTGGAAACAACAGTCGGCCGTATGCTTCATTCTGGAGGAGTTCATGCGGGAGGTAAAGAAGGTTTTCGATGCCCGGAATTATTCCAGCTTCAGCAAGAATCCCGCAGTGTGGCAGACTATGCAGTGGATTTCCGCACATTGGCAGCAGAGTGTGCCTGGAACCCGGAAGCGCTGTTCAACACATTCCTACACAGAGTATCGGAGGAAGTTATGGACGAGCTTGCAGTCCGGGAACTACCGGCGGATCTCGACTCACTCATCGCCTTGACCATTCGGAATGAGAGGAAGTCCGATTCCACCTCGCCTCCGAGGCATCCCAGCCTTTCAGCCGCTCCAGGGGGCCAACATGTTCTCCAAGCTAGACCAACGGAACGCCTACCACCTGGTGCGGATACAGGAGGGGGACAAGTGGAAGACTGCCTTCAACACGGTAAGCAGTTAAGACGAGTATCTGGTCATACCATTTGGCCTTACCAGCGCTCCAGCTGTGTTCCAGGCCTTGGTTAATGATGTTCTCTGCGACATGTGGAACCGGTTCGTCTTCGTCTACCTTGACGACATCCTCGTCTTCTCCTGCTCCTCCCAAGAACACATGCTCCACTTCTGACATGTCCTCCAACGCTTCCTGGAGAACCAGCTTTTCGTGAAAGTGGAGAAATGTGAATTCCATCGCTACACCATCCCCTTCCTGGGCTACATCATCGCTGCAGGGAGTGTACAGATAGATCCTGGGAAGGGGAGAGCGGTGGTTGATTGGTCCCAGCCTACGTCCAGAGTGCAGTTGCAATGTTTCCTGGGATTCGCCAACTTTTATCGCCGCTTTAACCGGGGTTACAGCACTCTGGTTTCCCCCCTGTCTGCACTTACCTCTCCCAAGGTTCCGTTCACATGGTCCCCAGCTGCTGACATGGCAATCTGTGCACAGAACAAGACTCCTCGGCAAGCTCCGACTGGTCTCCTCCAACCTCTGCTTGTTCCTCACCATCCCTGGTCTCACATATCCCTGGACTTTGTCACGGGTCTTCCCCCATCTGATGGCAACACCGCCATCCTGACTGTTGTGGACTGGTTTTCCAAAGCCGCCCAATTAATTCCTCTCTCCAAACTATCCTCCACCAAAGAGACGGCCCAGCTCATGGTGCAGCACGTCTTCCGGATCCATGTACTGCCAGTGGACATGGTCTCCGACCGGGGTCCTCAGTTCTCGGCCCGGTTCTGGAAGGCGTTCTGCACACTCAATGGGTCGTCGGCCAGCCTATCCTCCGGTTTTCACCCTCAGTCCAACGGCCAGTCGGAGCGAGCCAACCAAGACCTGGAGACGACTCTCCGCTGCCTGGTCTCCGACAACCCCACCACCTAGAGCCAGCAACTAGTGTGGGTCGAATACGCCCCCAACACCCTTCCCTGCTCTGCCACAGGTCTTTTGACCTTTGAGTGTTCCCTGGGTTATCAGCCCCCGCTCTTCCCGGAGCAAGAGGAAGAGGTCATCATACCCTCGGCCCAGATGGTGTCCGCCGCTGTCGTCGTACCTGGAAGAGAGCCCAGTCGGCTCTTCTCAAGACCACCTCCAGGTTTCGACGACAAGCGGACCGCCACCGTACCTCGGCTCCCAGGTATCGTCTCGGGCTGTCCACCTGAGATCTGCCCCTCTGGGTGGAGTCCCACACATTTCCCCCATCTCCAGGATCATTAGCCCCTCTGCTGGTCTTCTGTTGCCCCGTACCCTCCATATACATCCCACTTTTCATGTGTCTAGGGTCAAACCCATGTCTCACAGCCCTTTGTCTCCTGTTTTCTAGTTTTCCATGTTTTGAGCATTATGCCTGCCCTGACCATGGGCCTGCCTGCCGTTCTGTACCTTGTCACACCACCCTGGATTATTTACCCTGACCCTGAGACTGCCTGCCGTTCTGTACCTTTTGGACTCTGATCTGGATTACTGACCTCTGCCTGCCCTTGACCTGTCGTTTGCCTGCCCCTTGTTTTTGCAATAAACTTTTGTTACTTCGACACTGTCTGCATCTGGGTCTTCTCCTGAAACGTGATAGTATGAATAATTCCATATGTGTTGTTTCCTAGTTTTGATGTCTTCACTATTATTCTACAATGTAAAAAATAGTAGAAATAAAGAAAAACCCTTGAATGAGTAGGTGTGTCCAAACTTTTGACCATTACCTTGTGTTCTCTAAAGCTAAGACATTACATGGCAAAAGTAAGTCCAGTGCCACTACTACATCCATCAAATGATCATATAGAATCAAAATCACAACCATGGGATATTGGTATGGCAGTGCCATGTCTGAAATTATTCCCTGGCTCTCCATGTCACCAGGGCCCCTGGTATAAAAAAAAAAAAAAAGGTACTGTAGGTCAAGTGATATGGAAGACCTTTCCAAACGTGCTAACCTCAACATGGTGAGGGAATAGAAGGAGGAGGTCTAGAATGGATTATCCCTAGAATGGTTTATCCCTAGAATGGATTATCCCTAGAATGGATTGTCCCTAGAATGGATTATCCCTAGAATGGATTATCCCTGGACAGACTAGTTGTCCATCTCTAACTCTTTATCTCACTATCACCACACACAATATGGTTATAATCAACCAGGCAACCATCACCCTCCCTGCAAAGTCTACTAGCACACCTCTCTCTATTCCTCACATCAACCACATTCTAGATATTCATAAGGATACTCTATATGAGTAAAGTGCCTATAATACCCTTCCTAAGTCTACAGCACCAACCTCTCCCTAAATCCCTGTACATTTTATTATCTCAGGGCGAGGAGAGGTGTGGAGAGGAGATGGAGGGGCCTATTTTCATCTCAGATGAATAAACCCTACGAAGTGGACATTCATTTATAGTTCTAGCTCTTCAATTACAATGTTACTTTATACACATATAGATGTAGAGAGGTGTGGTTGTCATTTCAAATGGCAACTGTGAGTTTGAAATAAATACATTTAAACAGATAAATTATGGCTTTGCCTAGTTTCTCATAGGATATGATCGCTTTGAGAATTGCATGATTTTCATTAGCGAGGCAATATCACATTAATTATTGAGGGGACAGAGTCATAAGGGAATGCTTTGATGAGTGACAATGGATCTTTGTAGAACTTGAGTCATTGCGTTCCATAGCTCAAACTCATACTCCCACAGCTGTCTCTATTTTGGAGCACAACAGTGGATATTCATAAAGAATCATGCATATCAGTAGTGGGCCTTTTGGTTCATATGGCGACGGATTTGAATACATCAAGGGGTATCGATGATGAGTCAGCTTGGTAGTTGGCATCAGAGTCATCAATACAATGTTTTGCAGAATTGAAGTTGGAGGGCATTATCCTGTAATAGGCCAATAGCCACATTAACATGTTAGTCCTATGGGGGTTTACATCAAATTAAGTGGATTTAAATAAACTGCAAGTAGTCTACAGATTCACTATACATACAGGCCAGGTGAGGACAGAACCCTAGACAGCAGTCTTCCCTGTGGTATATATATACACAACATTCACATGCTAAAAAAATTCATTGGTTATTTGTTAGAAGCAGCATCATAAACGTTAATTCATTTCTATAGGGAAATGGTTTCTGGGAATAGTCTTTAGTTTAGGTTTTGATCTTTATATATTTTCTGTGGTTTTTTGTGTGTTTTTTTTGTGTGGTTTTCACAGCGGTTTTAAGGCTACCTAAAAGCGAAGGGAGCGGGAAGTGAAAACAGGCACCTGTGTTTCATCTAATGCAAAAATGAATCCAACCAGTTTCGGGCTGGATCTATTATACACTCCAATGACTCCCTTCTGCTTCTCCTTTATCACATTCCATTCCTCTGCAGTGGCATTGTCCTCATAACCAGCCCACTGCTTTGCCTGCCAAAGCTTCAGAACAGTATTTGTATTCAGTTTGCAGATCTAATGAAGAGTCTTGACCTCAGGAACTGTAGCAGTTGTTGATTATAGTGGTAAACATCTTTCAGTTACTGTATATCCTATTGAATAGGCACAATTGATACTGTATGGAATTTGTTCTGCATCATCTTTAAAGGAATAACCTTTTTGTCAAAAATGGACTGTAAACATTACCTTCCTAGTTAAAGGAGGGAAGCTGTTTGCTCCCTGTAAAAGGTTTGCAGAGAGTACAAAGAATCTCCATCGGGCAGTAGGCTACCTTAAATATGTGTCTTAATCAAAAGAGCTGTACAGATGGTCAGAGTATATTGTGCTGTTGTAGAGCATAAAATATGGCAGTTAGTACAACTTGGCAGTGTGTGAGTTACTGTGTGTGTGTGTGTGTGTGTTTTTATGCAGGTTGGCATTTATTGGGATGAATCTTGTCCTGCAGGCAGCTCTGCAGGGTGGTCACTATCTGGCCTAGCCACAAAGTCATAAAATCTGATTTTAAACCAGAGGAGGCTAGTGGGAAGAGCTATAGGAGGACGGGCTCATTGTAATGACTGGAATGGAATAAATGGAAAAGTATCAAACACATTAAACTTATGGAAACCACGTTTGACTCCATTCCATTAATTCCATTCCAGCCATTACAATGAGCCCATCCTCCTCCAGCGCCTCCCACCAGGCTCCTCTGTTTTAAACCTAACCTTAACCCTGACCTTAATAACACTGTTAACCTTATGCCTAACCCTAACCTTAAATCTAGCGGAAACCGCTCAGCTCTGCCCCGAAGACAATGTTCATCCCAATAAACATCAACCTGCTGTTTTTATGTGGTGTAAATGAATGAGTAACTGGTGAGACGTCGATGTTGATTCCAGAAATGTTCGTAAATAGGCTTTGAGCCGATTAGATAAATACTTCAATAAACCCCAATCTGGATACACAATATTTAGGGTGTGTCATTGGAGTGTGTCTGATCCAGCCCTGATCACCTATCTTGTTCCCCAAATCTCAAGCACAATTTAAAATATACAATTTATATATTATTTCACATTGGTTTATGTTATACTTTTGTCATTAAATAAAGATGAAACAGTCCATTGATAATAGCTTTCTTTCGATGTCTGTTCAATATATTTGCATGTGTACATACAGTTGAAGTCGGAAGTTTACATACACTTAGGTAGGAGTCATTAAAACTCGTTTTTCAACCACTCCACAAATTTCTTGTTAACAAACTATAGTTTTGGCAAGTCATTTAGGACATCTACTTTGTGAATGACACAAGTCATTTTTCCAACAATTGTTTACAGACAGATTATTTCACTTATAATTCACTGCATCACAATTCCAGTGGGTCAAAGGTTTACATACACTAAGTTGACTGTGCCTTTAAACAGCTTGGAAAATTCCAGAAAATGATGTCATGGCTTTACAAGCTTCTGATAGGCTAATTGACATCATTTGAGTCAATTGGAGGTGTACCTGTAGATGTATTTCAATGCCTACCTTCAAACTCAGTGCCTCTTTGCTTGAAATCATGGGAAAATCTAAAGAAATCAGCCAAGACCTCAGAAAAAAAATGGTAGACCTCCACAAGTCTGGTTCATCCTTGGGAGCAATTTCCAAACGCCTGAAGGTACCATGTTCATCTGTACAAACAATAATACGCAAGTGTAACACCATGGGACCACGCAGACGTCATACCGCTTAGGAAGGAGATGCATTCTGTCTCCTAGAGATGAACATACTTTGGTGCGAAAAGTGCAAATCAATCCCAGAACAACAGCAAAGGACCTTGTGAAGATGCTGGAGGAAACAGGTACAAAAGTATCTATATCCACAGTAAAATAAGTCCTATATCGACATAATCTGAAAGGCCACTCAGCAAGGAAGAAGCCACTGCTTCAAAACCGCCATAAAAAGCCAGACTATGGTTTCCAACTGCAGATGGGGACAAAGATCGTACTTTTTGGAGAAATGTCCTCTGGTCTGATGAAACAAAAATAGAACTGTTTGGCCATAATGACCTTTGTTATGTTTGGAGTAAAAAGGGGGTTGCTTGCAAGCCGAAGAACACCATCCCAACCGTGACACACAGGGGTGGCAGCATCATGCTCTGGGGGTACTTTGCTGCAGGAGGGACTGGTGCACTACACAAAATCGATGGCATCATGAGGAAGGACAATTATGTGGATATATTGAAGCAACATCTCAAGACATCAGTCAGGAAGTTAAAGCTTGGTCGCAAATGGGTCTTCCAAATGGACAATGACCCCAAGCATACTTCCAAAGTTGTGGCAAAATGGCTTAAGGACAACAAAGTCAAGGTATTGGAGTGGCCATCACAAAGCCCTGACCTCAATCCTATAGAAAATGTGTGGGCAGAACTGAAAAAGCGTGTGGGAGCAAGGAGGCCTACAAACCTGACTCAGTTACACCAGCTCTGTCAGGAGGAATGGGCCAAAATTCACCCAACTTATTGTGGGAAGCTTGTGGAAGGCTACCCGAAACGTTTGACCTAAGTTAAACAATTTAAAGGCAATGCTATCAAATACTAATTGAGTGTATGTAAACTTCTGACCCACTGGGAATGTGATGAAAGAAATAAAAGCTGAATTAAATCATTCTCTCTACTATTATTCGGACATTTCGCATTCTTAAAATAAAGTGGTGATTCTAACTGATCTAAGACAGGGAATTTTTACTAGTATTAAATGTCAGGAATTGTGAAAAACTGAGTTTAAATGTATTTGGCTGAGGTGTATTCCGACTTCAATTTATATACATGTGCAGACATATATGTACATATACATAGGTACACATGTTTCAAGCCTTTGGTGTGGCTTTGTTCTCCGCTTTGGTTGTGTTGAGTCCATTTTCTGTGTTGTCCTGTCCTGAGCTCACAAGGCACTCTTTACTGTGAGAGGAGAGAGAGAGAGAGAGAGAGAGAGAGAGAGAGAGAGAGAGAGAGAGAGAGAGAGAGAGAGAGAGAGAGAGAGAGAGAGAGAGAGAGAGAGAGAGAGAGAGAGAGAAGGTCAGAGTCAGTGTGAAGAACAAAAGGCAGGTAAAGAAATGTTGATAAAGGCATGCATACCAATGTTCAAAGGGGGGAGGCGGTAGCCGAAGAGCTGTCGGTTCGAATCCCAGCGCTGACGGGAAAAATGTGAAGGGGGTGAGCTGGCAACCAGAGGGTTGCTGGCATTAATATCTCAGATGCCCTTGAGCAAGTCACTTAACTCCCAAACAGCTCAATGGACACCACTCTGTGGCTGCTCCCAGCCTGTGTGTGTGTGCGCTATCTCTGTATCTGAAATGTCTATTTATTTATTTTTGCCACACACACTCATATAATACATACTAACTGCATACTCTGCCATCACTTATACACCTGAGTTGTCATCACTTACACAACTGAGTTGTCATCACTTATAAAACTGCGTTGTCATCACTTATACAACTGAGTTGTCATCTCTTACTTCTTCTCTGCAGACTTTTTTAGGATGAGGAGCACCAGAGTCTTTGTCACCATGACAACGATGATCAAGCCAATGACTCCGCCCACGACAGACACGATGATGGTGGTTACGGTATTGTCAACCACTTTCACTGGGGAGAGGAGGTGGATAAGACAAGAGAGAGTGTGGAAGGGAGGGAGGAATGGGATGGTGAGAGGAAGAGAGGGTTCTGTAAGATGAGTATTCAGCTGTTTCCCTATAATGATAGTCAGGTGTACGTTCTAGGAGAATATGAAGAAGTAATTTGATGCAGATCTTTGACATTATGTCAAAGGTGTATCTGTAAAGATTCAAGGAGGGGAGGAAAGAGAAGGTGTGGTCAGTCTCACAACCACAGCGCTGGAAGATGGATTGATCCGCTCTTGAGGAGATATGATACATTTCCATATAGCTTTTACCTCCAAGGAATTGATTGTAGTGTATACTGTGTATACACCACAATCAACACATTCGGTTGGACAATAAATAAATCATGTTGCAACATAACACTTGACCATGGAACTGATATCAGGGTATTCTTCAGCTATTATACAATGTGGAACTTAGTTACATGACAAATGAATCAGATATTTGCCCATACTTCCACTTGAAGGCATCAAAAAGACTGGTGACTGGGTGGCCTATACCTAAAGTATGAAAATGTAATCAATGAGTATGTCGTATGCATTCAGGGAGTGTGCAGCGTCTTACACTCATCCACCACAAACAGGGTGAAGATGGCGCTATGGTTGCGATTCTTCTCCTTGGGGTTCCGCGCGAAACAGGTGTACTCTCCCTCATCCTCGAAGGTCACGTTGAACAGCAGGATGGAGATGTTGTTGTGCTTACTGCTGCCCACAAACTCTATCCGCTCGTGGTACACCTGCACCCGTGGTTCCATACCTTCTATAGGGATCACTGCCTCACACAGCTGGAGAGGGAGAGGAAGGGGGAGAGGGAGAGGGAGAGGGAGAGGGAGAGGGAGAGGGAGAGGGGGCAAGAGGTGGAGAACAGGGGTGAGGGGAGAGATGTTTAGATATGAGTGGGATGTCACATTGCTCATTGAGGGGGTGTTACTGACGGAGATAACTCCTCTCAGTCAGTGTCTTGCCTTCATCATGGTGCCGTTGTCGTTGTAGTGCCAGTTGAAGTAGAGGTTCTTGATGCCAATGCAGCTGGAGTAGGTGCAGGGTAACAGCACCGTGCTGCCGTTCATTGCCTCCATGAAGGGCACCTTCCCCACTGAAACCTCCAGCGCTGAAGCACACCATACCCCTGGAAGGGGACGGAGGAGGGAAGGAGGGAGAGAGTGAGAGAGAGAGTGAGAGAGAGAGAGAGAGAGAGAGAGAGAGAGAGGGAGAGAGAGAGAGAGAGAGAGAGAGAGAGAGAGAGAGAGAGAGAGAGAGAGAGAGAGAGAGAGAGAGAGAGAGAGAGAGAGAGAGAGAGAGAGAGAGAGAGAGAGAGAGAGAATGAGAGAATGAAGAAGGGGAGTGTGAGGACATCATTTGTTTTTCACCAGCAGCAGTAGCCTACATGACTGTTCTTCTCTTATCTCCGGCTATTTATATAGCGGCCTGGCTGTTAAATGGCTGTTACTATCATCAGGGGCACAACACACACACACACAGTCAACCTCAACTAGCTCTCACATTCTCATGTCAGAATTAGATTAGTTGTTGCAAATGTCAAATTTTGAAGTGTTTATGGTTAAGTTTAGGTATTAACTCCGAAATCTTAAGGTTAGGCATTAACTCCAAATGGTTAAGGTAAGGGTTAAGGTTTGCTGGATTTCAAATTGCAACCTTTGGAATCAGAGGCAGATGCTTACACCCACCTACTGGAAGGTAACAGCGCTCACTGTTGCCCCTAGTGGCCAGTTTCCATGTCATCGCCTGACATCCTCAGACATGGATGGACGTCAAACACTGAGTTGTATCACGGGTGACCTGGCTGGTCAACCTAGGCCAATATAGACCTGTTTAACATGACACACTGGTGTGTTTCTGTGTGTGTGTTTGTGTGTGTGTGTGTGTGTGTGTGTGTGTGTGTGTGTGTGTGTGTGTGTGTGTGTGTGTGTGTGTGTGTGTGTGTGTGTGTGTGTGTGTGTGTGTGTGTGTGTGTGTGTTTGAGTGTGTCCATCATAAGTCATAATGCCTCCCTAGTCAAAGCATCTGCGTGATCTCCAAAATAATTGAGTCCTTTGCATTCTACTGCATACAAATCAAGTAGCCTATTGAAATATGTTTTCAAGGGAGGCTGTGAAAGACAGGGAAATCAAAAAGAGACATAGAGTCAGGGAATGGATGGAATGAATTAATGAAAATGAATGACATTTTATTTTTGTGTCAAATTGCCAATTGGCAACCCATGCCTTATGGGATAAATTGACACATAAATAAACACTACAATAATTCACTGTGGTAATTCAATGACAATTCTTCTTACGGTGTTCTCTGCATTGCACATCGCATAAAGAGTGAAAAAATATTACAGTAAAAGTCTA
Source organism: Coregonus clupeaformis (assembly GCF_020615455.1). Taxonomy (NCBI): domain Eukaryota; kingdom Metazoa; phylum Chordata; class Actinopteri; order Salmoniformes; family Salmonidae; genus Coregonus; species Coregonus clupeaformis. The sequence goes on from NC_059197.1 coordinate 42,954,664, forward strand.
TACATAATAGTAAATAAGGTTATAACAATAATTATATCCCTAGAGCAGTAAAATAATATACATACATACATACTGTATGTACAGTGGGGAAAAAAAGTATTTAATCAGCCACCAATTGTGCAAGTTCTCCCACTTAAAAAGATGAGAGCGGCCTGTAATTTTCATCATAGGTACACGTCAACTATGACAGACAAATTGAGAAAAAAAATCCAGAAAATCACATTGTAGGATTTTTTATGAATTTATTTGCAAATTATGGTGGAAATAAGTATTTGGTCACCTACAAACAAGCAAGATTTCTGGCTCTCACAGACCTGCAACTTCTTCTTTAAGAGGCTCCTCTGTCCTCCACTCGTTACCTGTATTAATGGCACCTGTTTGAACTTGTTATCAGTATAAAAGACACCTGTCCACAAACTCAAACAGTCACACTCCAAACTCCACTATGGCCAAGACGAAAGAGCTGTCAAAGGACACCAGAAATAAAATTGTAGACCTGCACCAGGCTGGGAAGACTGAATCTGCAAAAGGTAAGCAGCTTGGTTTGAAGAAATCAACTGTGGGAGCAATTATTAGGAAATGGAAGACATACGAGACCACTGATAATCTCCCTCGATCTGGGGCTCCACGCAAGATCTCACCCCATGGGGTCAAAATGATCACAAGAACGGTGAGCAAAAATCCCAGAACCACACGGGGGGGACCTAGTGAATGACCTGCAGAGAGCTGGGACCAAAGTAACAAAGCCTACCATCAGTAACACACTACGCCGCCAGGGACTCAAATCCTGCAGTGCCAGACGTGTCCCCCTGCTTAAGCCAGTACATGTCCAGGCCCGTCTGTAGTTTGCTAGAGTGCATTTGGATGATGGTCAGATGAAACCAAAATATAACTTTTTGGTAAAAACTCAACTCGTCGTGTTTGGAGGACAAAGAATGCTGAGTTGCATCCAAAGAACACCATACCTACTGTGAAGCATGGGGGTGGAAACATCATGCTTTGGGGCTGTTTTTCTGCAAAGGGACCAGGACGACTGACCCGTGTAAAGGAAAGAATGAATGGGGCCATGTATCGTGAGATTTTGAGTGAAAACCTCCTTCCATCAGCAAGGGCATTGAAGATGAAACGTGGCTGGGTCTTTCAGCATGACAATGATCCCAAACACACCGCCCGGGCAACGAAGGAGTGGCTTCGTAAGAAGCATTTCAAGGTCCTGGAGTGGCCTAGCCAGTCTCCAGATCTCAACCCCATAGAAAATCTTTGGAGGGAGTTGAAAGTCCGTGTTGCCCAGCGACAGCCCCAAAACATCACTGCTCTAGAGGAGATCTGCATGGAGGAATGGGCCAAAATACCAGCAACAGTGTGTGAAAACCTTGTGAAGACTTACAGAAAACGTTTGACCTGTGTCATTGCCAACAAAGGGTATATAACAAAGTATTGAGAAACTTTTGTTATTGACCAAATACTTATTTTCCACCATAATTTGCAAATAAATTCATAAAAAATCCTACAATGTGATTTTCTGGAGAAAAAAATTCTAATTTTGTCTGTCATAGTTGACGTGTACCTATGATGAAAATTACAGGCCTCTCTCATCTTTTTAAGTGGTAGAACATGCACAATTGGTGGCTGACTAAATACTTTTTTCCCCCACTGTATACACACATACGTACATACTGTATATATACACACATACATACATACATACTGTATATATACACACAAACATACATGTGTGTGGGAGTGAGCAGAATGAGGAGGGACAGAGAGAGAGGGGAAGACAAAGAGAGAGATAGAGAGTGGAGGAGGAAAGAGCGAAAGATAGACAGAGAGCCGGAGGAAAGAGAGACAGAGAGAAAAGGCAGGTTGTTTTCTGTCTGGTCCTGTGGGCTATGCAGTGCAGCATGCTGCAGCACGACGGGCGGTGGTATTCTCACCATGTAGCTTGGCATCAGCGCTGTGAGGACTGCACAGGGGCTATTTTTAAAACCTCTCGTCCCATCTCAATATTTCATTCTGGGAAAGAGATAGTGAGTGTGTGTGCCGAGTGTATGGGCCTGTAAACAACCCTGGTACGAGTAAGTGTGTTTTTGGGACGGTAAATGACTGAAGACTATAGTACTGCAGTCCCTCCAGCCTTGCACAACATGGCAATAGATCAAATCAGGAGAACCAAGCAATCCCATCTGCTAATTACCTCAGCTCTGCCTAGCCCAGCCCCTGCCTTACCATAAGCATAAAGTGAAAATGAAATGAAACATTGCCCTTTTAAAATAAATGAAATGATGAATCAATGAAAATAATGTGTTTGTACTTGGCCAATACTACAGGATGTCTCCCGAGTGGCGCAGTGGTCTAAGACACTGCATTGCAGTGCTAGCTGTGCCACTAGAGATTGTAGTTCGAATCCAGGCTCTGTTGTAGCTGGCCGCGACCGGGAGACCCATGGGGCGGCGCACAATTGGCCCAGCGTAGGGGAGGGAATGGCCGGCAGGGATGTAGCTCAGTTGGAAGAGCATGGCGTTTGCCATGCCAGGGTTGTGGGTTCGATTCCCATGGGGGGCCAGTATGAAAAATATAAAAAAATAATGTATGCACTCACTAACTGTAAGTCACTCTGGATAAGAGCGTCTGCTAAATGACAAAAAATGTTTAAAAAATATATATATATATGTAAACGTTATCACACAGTAATGTGATGATAATTGCCAGTAGACAGGTGGGTTGGTAGCCTGGGTACCAGTCTGTTTCTGCTAACATGGCAAATGAGATGCAAGGAGTGGAATGTTAGCAGAAACAGACTGGTACCCAGGCTAGTGGGTTTGCAACGCCACGACAAACATGCAAAAGGATGTGTATTGTTATCAGTCTGATAGCTAGCAACAATGACTAGAAGCATGAACACAGGTGGCTTGTTTCAGCTAGTTAATGAGTCCCCACTTTAAATCTTCAATATACTTTTTTTTTCTTTAGCACACCCTTATACCATTTAAGCTAGAAATGTCATTCAAACTTTAAAACATGCAGACGGGTCTGGGCTGAGTTGCTTGTAAACAACCTTTTAATATATTTTATACTTTTTAAACTATAAAACCTGTTGTCTTTTTTTTTTGTCCTCCATCCACTTTCAAGGGATTTCCTCAATATGCTAAAGGACCCCATCACTTTCAACATTCCATTCACTGTAAATGCAGCAATGCTACTTTTGACACAAATCAGCTACTTTGACCACTTTGCCAACTAAAATATAGAGGGTACGACATCTTGGTCTACTTCCCTGCTATTCAAATCTGAAATTGGAACAGATTTATATGTTACCAATCTAACAATACAGCTGTTTTAGTAACTGTATTAGCAATTTTTTTTCCAAACAACTGCCGTTTTGATCACTCCCCCAACAAGTCAGTCAAAAACTTAGAGCATATGAAATCTTCCTCTACCTCTCTGCTTTTGAAAACTGAACGCAGACCAGGAATAGCTTTTACCAATCAATAGGAAGAGCTGTTTTAGTAACCCATCGACTGCTTTCATTAAAGATGTAGTAAGCAATGTCAGAAGCTAACAGATTCATTACTCACCAACAACAGCTGCAAATTCCATTTTGAAACATTTTGAAGTTCACTTTCCTTGCTTTGTCTAACAACACTATTATGAATCTAGCAAAGAAGTTGTGTGGGTCAGAGTGCAGTATTTATTTAGTTTCATAGCACAAACGTTTGCTAGCATGTTTCTCACACTGGCTTTAGCCATGGAGGGAGCAGGCCTGCCAAGCCAACTGTTGCCTAGCAACACATGCCTCGGAGGGAGACAACATCTTCATAGCGAGACAAATTCCCATGATTTGTGAATCTGTTTTGGACCGAACAGCTAGCACTAAGATTTCTACTCTTCCCCGGTCTGGACGACCTGGAATGATACAGAGAAGATCTCTAATGCTCACTAGCTTCGTCCCCCTTCTAAGGATCGCGCCCCGTGCTATAAATAACTCAACTGGCTAATTTGCCTGTCTGTAAAGAGAAGGGCGGGCTGTACGTTGATCCTGCTGCTCTGATTGGATAGAGCGAAGCTGTCTCTGTTCACTCACTTCATATTTCACCCGATCACTTCTCATCGCACGTCTTTCAGTTTTCACACGCAACAACTGTAGTTTAGACACTGACCACAACCACACAACTATTGACCACAACTACTGACCACTACTAACCATAACTACTGACTACAACTACTGACCACAACTACTGAATACCTTTCCTGACCACAACTACTGACCACAACCACACAACTACTGACCACAACTACTGACCACTACTAACCATAACTACTGACTACAACTACTGACCACAACTATAGACCATAACTACTGACCAGAACTACTAACCACAAATACTGAACACAATTCCTGACCACAACTACAGACCACAACTACTGACCACAATCATTCAACTACTGGCCACAACCACACAATTACTGACCACAACTACTGACCACCACTGACCATGACTACTGACTAAAACTACTGACCACTACTGACCACCACTACTGACTACAACTACTGACCACAACAACACAGCTACCAACTACTGAACCACACAACTACTGACCACAACTCCTGACCAAAACTACTGACCACAATCACTGACCACAACTACTGACCACAACCACAGAACCACTGACCACAACTACTGTGCACAATTACTGACCAAAACCACACAGCTACTGACCACACAACTACTTACCACAACACCACAACTACAGACCGTAAATACTGACCACAACAATGACCACAACTTCTGCACACAACTCCTGACCACAACTACTGACCACAACCACAAAACTACTGACCACAACTCCTGACCAAAACTACTGACCACAATCACTGACCACAACTACTGACCACAACCACAGAACCACAGAACCACTGACCACAACCACACAACTGGTGACCACACAATTACTGAACCGTACAACTACTGACCACAACTACTGACCACTACTAACCATAACTACTGACCAGAACCACACAACTACTGATCACAACTATTGACCACAACCACACAACTACTGACCACAACCACACAACTACTGACCACAACCACACAACTACTGACCACAACTACTGACCACTACTAACCATAACTACTGACTACAACTACTGACCACAACTACAGACCATAACTACTGACCACAACTACTATCCACAAATACTGAACACAATTCCTGACCACAACTACTGACCACAACCACACAACTACTGACCACAACTACTGACCACTACTAACCATAACTACTGACTACAACTACTGACCACAACTACAGACCATAACTACTGACCAGAACTACTAACCACAAATACTGAACACAATTCCTGACCACAACTACTGACCACAACTACTGACCACAATCATACAACTACTGGCCACAACCACACAATTACTGACCACAACTACTGACCACCACTGACCATGACTACTGACTAAAACTACTGACCACTACTGACCACAACTACTGACTACAACTACTGACCACAACAACACAACTACCAACTACTGAACCACACAACTACTGACCACAACTCTTGACCAAAACTACTGACCACAATCACTGACCACAACTACTGACCACAACCACAGAACCACTGACCACAACTACTGTGCACAATTACTGACCAAAACCACACAGCTACTGACCACACAACTACTTACCACAACACCACAACTACAGACCATGAATACTGACCACAACTACTGACCACAACTTCTGCACACAACTCCTGACCACAACTACTGACCACAACCACACAACTACTGACCACAACTCCTGACCAAAACTACTGACCACAATCACTGACCACAACTACTGACCACAACCACAGAACCACTGACCACAATCACACAACTAGTGACCACACAATTACTGAACCGCACAACTACTGACCACAACCACACAACTTCTGACCAGAACCACACAACTACTGATCACAACTATTGACCACAACCACGCAACTACTGACAACAACCACACAACTACTGACCACAACGACACAACTACTGACCACAACCACACAACTACAGATCACAACCACACAACTACTGACCACAACCACACAACTACTGACCACAACTAATGACCATAATTACTGACCACAACCGCACAACTACCGACCAAAACCACACAACTACTGACCACAACTAATAAACCACCCAACTACTGACCACAACTACTGACCATACTACTGACCACTCTCAATTATCTGAAAGTAAAGTTTCAAACAACATAATGTGTGAGCAGCATTAGGTGAAAATGGATGAGAAATACTCCTACTAGACAGATTGAAAGATGTACTTTCTGGAAAATGTACCTTTTAGTGTATCAACAACATCAGTCTGGACATTTTCTCATCAACCTGAGAGACATTTCAAAACAAATGATCCGAAATTCATGTTTCTTACAGTTGAAGTCGGAAGTTTGCGTACAGTTAGGTTGGAGTCATTAAAACTCGTTTTTCAACCACTGCACAAATTTCTTGTTAACAAACTATAGTTGTGGAAAGTCGGTTAGGACATCTACTTTGTGCATGACACAAGTAATTTTTCCAACAATTGTTTACAGACAGATTATTTCACTTATAATTCACTGTATCACAATTCCAGTGGGTCAAAGGTTTACATACTGTTCCAGTGGGTTTACCCAATTCCAGTGGGTCAAAGGTTTACATACTAAGTTGAATGTGCCTTTAAACAGCTTGGAAAATTCCAGAAAATGATGTCATGCTTTAGAAACTTCTGATAGGCTAATTGACATCATTTGAGTCAATTGGAGGTGTACCTTTGGATGTATTTCAAGGCCTTCCTTCAAACTCAGAGCCTCTTTGCTTGACGTCATGGGAAAATCTAAAGAAATCAGCCATGACCTCAGAATAACAATTGTAGACCTCCACAAGTCTGGTTCATCCTTGGGAGCAATTTTCAAATGCCTGAAGGTACCACGTTCATCTGTACAAACAATAGTTTGCAAGCATAAACACCATGGGAGCACGCAGCCGTCATACCGCTCAGGAAGGAGAAGCGTTCTGTCTCCTAGAGATTAACGTACTTGTCACGCCCTGGCTCTGGGGACTCTGAAATGTTGAGCCATGGTGTGTAGTGTCTGTGTTGTATTTTCTATGTTTATGTGCTAGATCGTTTAGATCTATGTTGGCCAGGGTGGTTCCCAATCAGAGGCAGCTGTATCTCATTGTCTCTGATTGGGGACCATACTTAGGCAGCCTGTTTGGCACTAGTCGGTGTGGGATCTTGTTCCGTATAGGTATGTTATTAGTCTACCTTGGACTTCATGTATCGTTTGTTTGTTGTTTTGTTCGTGTTCAGTACTTTAATAAATATGTACGCTTATCACGCTGCGCCTTGGTCCGTCTCATCCGTAAACGATCGTGACAGTACTTTGGTGCGAAAAGTGTAAATCAATCCCAGAACAACAGCAAATGACCTTGTGAAGATGCTGGAGGAAACAGGTACAAAAGTATCTATATCCACAGTAAAACGAGTCCTATATCGACATAACCTGAAAGGCCGCTCAGCAATGAAGAAGCCACTGCTCCAAAACTCCCATAATGGCTGCACCCCTGCCCAGTAATGTGAAATCCATAGATTAGGGCCTAATTTATTTATTTTAATGGACTGATTTCCTTATATGAACTGTAACTCAGTAGAATTGTTGCATGTTGCGTTTATATTTTTGTTCAGTATAATTTGTTGCAGATCAAATGACAATTTGCTGTGCAGTGAATGGCAATGCATCCTCAAATGAAAAGATATTGACTAAAAAAAAGTTGCCTTTAGTTTGTCCTTGGCTGTGATCGAACAGCTATTTTAAAGCAACTTGCTTAGGAAAACAATTAACAATTCAACAGATTATTAATTGCACCGATTAACTGGGGCAATTACCACATTAGTGCTGATTCTTTCACTTCATTCCAATTAGTGTAGATAAATCTTTATGAATATCCCATCCGAAATATACCCCAGCCCCTAGCTCCTACCCCCTACCCCCTAGCTCCTACCCCCTACCACCTAGCTCCTACCCCCTAGCCCCTAGCCCCTAGCTCCTACCCCCTACCCCCTAGCTCCTACCCCCTACCACCTAGCTCCTACCCCCTAGACCCTAGCTCCTACCCCCTAGCTCCTACCCCCTAGCTCCTACCCCCTAGCTCCTACCCCCTATACCCTAGCTCCTACCCCCTAGCTCCTAGACCCTAGCTCCTACCCACTAGCTCCTACCCCCTAGCTCCTACCCCCTAGCTCCTACCCCCTAGACCCTAGCTCCTACCCCCTAGCTCCTAGACCCTAGCTCCTACCCACTAGCTCCTACCCCCTAGCCCCTAGCTCCTACCCCCTAGCCCCTAACACCTAGTCCCTAGCCTCTAGCCTCTAGCCACTTCAGTCCAAATAGACTCGATCATTTTGATATAGCATCTGAAATCTAACCCTGTAATCTGGATTGTGTAATCAATATGGTATGAATTCCACTTAGAGGGCTAGTTGGAGCTATTGGCATATAGTTTACACCCATCCAATCCACTGTTTGATCTTGACAGATTGTTATTTTTACTGGGCCGCTGTGGCTGAGAATGACAGAGGTTGAGAATGACAGACACTAGCATCAATCACACTTCAGCAAAGAGAGGGAACTGACTGAGGGAAGCAGAAGGAAAATGAGCGAGGGGTACCTGCAAAACAATCTAAGCTCCCTATTTTGTACTATTTCAATTTAGCCTTTCCTGGTAATCTCCCTTCCCTGTTTCTAGGAATGCACAGGCACAGACATACGGTACACACAAACACTTGCACGCACGCACACTTCCCTCTTCAGCATCACAATATATCCCTCCCTCCATCCCCTTCTCTCTCTCTCTGTCTCTCTCTCTGTAATGCAGCAGAGTAATGCTGCAGCAGCTCAATAGACTATGTTTCTCTCTCTGCCTCCTTCTCCCTTGCTCTCTCTCTCGCTTACTGGCTTGACAATGTCGCCATCAAACGCTGCCCTTTCTCTCACACTGCACTCTATTTCCCTCCTCTTTATCTTTTAACATACTCCCTACTCATCTACTCCTCATCTTTACACAATTTATAGGCAACTGTTTTGTGGTGGTGTTGGTGTTGGCCCAAGGGGGCTCAAGGGCTCTGAGGCCAGGGTTTGGCGACACTATAAACTGTATGATGGCAGTAGTACTGGGCTAGCTAGATTAGGGACAGCATGGCTGGTCAGTCACGCGCGTGTGTGTGTGTGTGTTGTGGGTCCCAGGAGGGCAGGACAGGACTAATCTCTCAGTGGTTTTAATTAAATAACCACCCTTCTGCTCACCAGCCTCGACTGCCTGCCTGCTACCTGGCAAATATATTACCTCTAATCACTTTGTCACACATGCACAAACACATACACACACACAAACATATGACCACACACACACACGCACACACACACACAGAGACACAGACACACACACAAAGACACACACACACAAGCAATCTTTGCCTCTAAGAGAGAGAGAGAGAGAGCGAGAGAGACAGAGAGCGAGAGAGCGAGAGAGAGAGAGAGAGAGAGAGAGAGAGAGAGAGAGAGAGAGAGAGAGAGAGAGCGAGAGAGAGAGAGAGAGAGAGAGAGAGAGAGAGAGAGAGAGAGAGGCTGCCATTGGACTGGTGTGTTGTTTATAGAGAAGGCTTGACTCCTCGTCTATTAACCGTGACTCAGCAGACTGTTGTGGTGACACTGCTGTTACCATAGTCTGAGAGTTTTACATTACTGTAGTACAACACTGTAATATCCATTGATTGAAGAATAGTTCTGCTCCCCTGATACATGTTATTTGCCTTGTAGTTTAAGAGCTAGTGTCTATCGTACTGCTCATATCACGACTAAGCACATTTTTAAGCATGTGCGGTATGTATATGCGCCTAAATACTTCAATTTGCCTGGCTGTGTGTCTGTGAGGTGTTTACTTGTTTGTGCTCTAAGATACATCTGTCTAGACTAGCAACCCAAACTGGCAGCCTCCCTGTCCTCTCCTGATTCCTTTAGTGGCCCTTGTGAATGCATCACAGCTGTGATATCTCATGCTAATCTCAGATTAAATCAAGAACAGCTGTCCTCAACCCCCCCCCCCCCCCACACACACACACACACACAGACACGCACACACAAATACACACATCTGATGAACAAGTGGATATACCAGTTACTAAAGTTAGATCAGTTATGATCCTAAAATGATACACAAAGGCAGTGGTTTGGGTGGGTGCAAGGCTGGATTATATTCCTAATCTCATCCTTTTGGCATTTTCCTCTTGCCCGGGGATAGATTACTAATATAAAGTGACTGCTGGCCTGGAACTTCCTGTCAGATGCTCCATTCAAACTTCTGTTGTAATTCATAAGGACACCATTCTCTAAAACATCCCCATCTGAACTGCCTGTTCAGAACCCAGGAAGTGGCCATTGGAGTGATGCATTCTAGAAAGAACATGAGAAGGAGCTCACATGTGAGATCTCACAGCCCTCCATTTACTTAGCTATCGCCCATCTATCGTTCTTAGTTGAGTATCTGTCTCCACCCGTCCCTGCCCCTCTCTTCCCCTTGTCAACCATTCCGCCGCCCCTGCCTCTTTTACCTCTGACCCTCTTTTACCTCAGAATCTCTCCCTAACTGTTCCTCCTCTCCTCACCGCTACCCTGTACATCCCTTCATTGCATTTAAAACTCAAAGTCGGTTAATAATTAATCTGCCCTTGGTCCTCCCCTCTCCTCAAGTCTATCCTCCTCTCATATCTATCCTCTTCGTGACAGGAGTGCTGACTGGGTAGTTTTTTTTGGGAACACCACACTTGTCTCTAAAGGCTGGGTCAGACATTGGGGAAGACTTTATTTCCACTCAAACTTTTATTAATTCCTTCTTCTTTCATGGGAGCTCCTAAAGTAACTAAGCTCTGGTATAATGCATCTATTTCTGTATTCTCTCCATCCCTCTCCTCTTCCCTCTTCACATTCCTACTTCTTCACTGAGTTAACCCTCACTCATTCAATTTCTCTGACCCTCTCCTCCTCCATCTTCCTCTCCTCCTCTCCGTGCGTATTCACTAGTGGCCGCGTGGCCTTAGCCTGGCGCTTGGTTATCCATCTTGTCCCTTGAGCCCTCCACTTAGTGACTACAGAAGTAGGCTGCTCTGTTGCATATGGAAATGCATCAGGAGGTTTTATAATGCAGTCAGACAGAAGCCTGTGAGTCACTCCATAGACCTGAGAATAAGCCTCAACCTCAGCCTGAGTAGAGCAGTGAAGTACAGTAAGCACACTCAGCCTGTCCAGCAGACCTCTCTCTCTCTGGCCCTCTTACAGGCATACTGCTCCCTCAGCTACAGCACACCAAAGCACAGTGCAGAGTGGAGGACATTGGTTATTATTGGATCACTGTAGGTCATGTTGCTTCAGCTACACAGGAGAAAGCCTAGGAAAGACTGATTTGGAAGTTAAAAAACAAAACAAAACAAAAAACATGGAAACATAAATTGTTAGACGTATCCAGTGTCATTTTAGCTCAAAACTCCTACCCTCTCAAGAGAACGTGACTCAACTAAACAGCAACACCACATAATGACAACAGACCCCCATTAGAACAGAACAGAATTTGGATTTCTCCGAAAGACGCCATCTTCTTTTCTCAGTATGTGCCCTCCCTTCGGGCGTTGCCACTTTGGGAAGAGTCAATCGAGGCAGTCTTGGCGGATTTGAACTATAGCCAAGTCTACCTTTAACTGTGGTCTAACGTAATCATAAAGCACTGAATGCGGAGCATAATGGTTTTGGATGCCATTATAGAGATCATTTTTCTATGCATTTTTGTTGGGCACATCATCCCTTAGTCATTATCTTTTTAAATTGTTTCCAATTCCAGTGGGACTATGCCATACTGTATTAACACACAAGGCATATTTCAACTTATTTGAAAACAGGAACACAGAACAATTCAAGTCCACAATAGACCCCCATAACATAGCAAGCATCCCCCAACCCAATAGGAATTCATTAAAACATCTCAATCAACTCCTCAGAGGTGACCCTTTGGTGTAAACTTTTTATGTGCTATATTCAGGCTCTCAATTTACAGCCATAGCTCATTTCCCTTGTAACCTATATGGGAAATCTCTTGACGATTATTAGAGTGTACCTTTCATACAAAATAAAAATTGAACTGCTATAAATGGCTTTCTGGTTAATTTGGACTGGTTTTAGGAAATATCAAAGAAAACTGTTGATGCAGTCCTAGTTGTCATTTTTTCTAATCTACCCTTTTCTCCCAAGGTACCTTAATTCATGAAGTCATCATACATGCCCTCATAACCTTGACATACATAATCCTACAGTAAATCTAAATGGCCCAACCATGGCTCAACCACCTAGGATTTTAGTACAGCAATGAAAATCATTACTTCAGCAGGTGTACAACACAAAAACAAGTGCCACTGCAGTGTTTCAGTCTAACATTACAACAATGGTCCACAGCAAGGAGTCTATCATTACATGTTAATCCATGTAGTTTCATGTCGCAAACAATGCCAGTGCATAGTGTTAGTATTACAACACATTGCTATGTACAGGCCGTCAGCACGGTCCAGTAACACTACACAGGGGACAAGTGCTGAATGTCCGTGTGTGGTGAGAAGAGTTATGTAGCTCTGGGGAGTACATATCTGTATGTGGGTGAGGGTTGATGACATTCAAAACTGTGTGTCTCTCGCTCTCACTCTGGTGTGTCTGTGTGCTTGCCTGCCTGCCTGCGCGTGTGTGCGCGTGTGTGTGTGCTTGTGGGGGAGGGGGGATTCTTACGGTATTGGCAGGGCTGTAATAACTATTCGGCCTGTAAGAGTGGCGTGTGTCTGAAGTGGTTATGACATCAGACCGGGGTGTATAGTTACATCAGACCAGCCTAAGACGAGTATAGTTATGAACACCAGGGCAGCTGGTGCTGCTGGCCCATCCCATGATTTTGGCTCAGTCCAGACTAATCTGTGGATCAACAGGACGTCACGGGCTCATATCCAGAACAGTGTGCTCGTAACCAGAACAGTATGTTCATAACCAGAACAGTGTGTTCATAACCAGAACAGTGTGCTCATAACCAGAACAGTGTGCTCATAACCAGAACAGTGTGCTCATAACCAGAACAGTGTGCTCATAACCAGAACAGTGTGTTCATAACCAGAACAGTGTGCTCATAACCAGAACAGTGTGCTCATAACCAGAACAGTGTGTTCATAACCAGAACAGTGTGCTCATAACCAGAACAGTGTGCCCCGTCTATAACACACACACAGAGATAATTAAATGCACATAGCTCAGCACTTACATGCAAACACACATCTACACACACTTGTTAACATACACGCACGCACTCACGCACTCACACAAACACACACACGCTTTAATAATAAGACAGTCTGGACTTTAAAATGACAAAGTTGAACTTTGTTATAGGAGACAAACAGGCTCATGGACAAAGGTCAAAGAGTCAACTAAAGCTCAACATCTGACCAGCCTTGTGGTGTTGAGGTCTCTGAGACAAGACTGTTGGTCAGGTAATCAAGCCCGAGGGAGAGGGACACGTAGAGGGAGACAGGGGCATCCCTCTAATCCCATTCACACTCTGACAATAATTGAGCTACTCTCCCTGGTCCCAGCCACTTCGTCTATTTCTGCTGAGCTAAGTCTTTAACATTCACTGCTGCTGGCTGGGAACATTGCTACTCCATAGTTGTTTAAGCTCTGTGTGACCCTACATGCTATTCATGACTATACAGAGTTACATCATACATGATAAATAATACTGCATCTAAAGGCTTTCTATTGGCAACAAAACAACAAGCCAACATCACAAGCCATACCAAATAACATCTAAAAAGGCAATACCCTTAGTTATAGTGGGGCTAAGAGGACAGGTGCAGCTAGGAAGAGAGAGGACCTCCTGCACCGTAAAATGCTTGTGTTTCTAGCTCCAACAGTGCAGTAATACCTAACAATACAAAACAAAACAATTAAATTAATTAATTAAGAAATATCAATACGAGCAATGTCAGAGTCCGGAATATAAATAAATATGTATATGATGGTGTGTATAGACAGTATATTCATAGAAAAGATGTGAACAGCAGTAGTTACTGTATATAGAATGAGCCTTGACCAGAATACAATATATACATATGAAGTGGGTAAAACAGCTTGTAAACATTATTACAATGACCAATGACTCTATGTACATAGGGCAGCAGTCTCTAAGGTGCAGGGTAGAGTACCGGGTGGTACCAGTCTGATAGCCTGGAGATAAAAGCTGTTTTTCAGTCTGTCACAAAGTCAAATGAGTGTATTGTGTTATAGGTTTTATGATGCTTGTACAGCGCCTTCGGAAAGTATTCAGACCCCTTGACTTTTTCCACATTTTGTTACGTTCCAGCCTTATTCTAAACTGGATTAAATGAATACAAATCCTCAGCAATTTACACACAATACCCCATAATGACAAAGCGAAAAACAGGTTTTTAGAAATGTTTGGAAATGTATTAAAAATGAAAAACAGAAATACCTTATTTACATAAGTATTCAGACCCTTTGCTATGAGACTCGAAATTGAGCTCAGGTGCATCCTGTTTCCATTGATCATCCTTGAGATGTTTCTACAACTTGATTGGAGTCCACCTGTGGTAAATTAAATTGACTGGACATGATTTGGAAAGGCACACACATGTCTATATTAGGTCCCACAGTTCACAGTGCATGTCAGAGCAAAAACCAAGCCATGAGATCAAAGCAATTCTCTGTAGAGCGCCGAGACAGGATTGTGTCAAGGCACAGATCTGGGGAAGTGTACAAAAAATGTCTGCAGCATTGAAGGTCCCCAAGAACACATTGGCCTCCATCATTCTTAAATGGAAGAAGTTTGGAACCACCAAGACTCTTCCAACAGCTGGCCCCCCGGCCAAACTGAGCAATCGGGGGAGAAGGGCCTTGGTCAGGGAGGTGACCAAGAACCCAATGGTCACTCTGAGAGAGCTCTAGAGTTCCTCTGTGGAGATGGGAGAACCTTCCAGAAGGATAACCATCTCTCAATCAGGCCTTTATGGTAGAGTGGCCAGACGGAAGCCACTCCTCAGTAAAAGGCACATGACAGCCCGCTTGGAGTTTGCCAAAATGCACCTAAAGACTCTCAGTCAATGAGAAACAAGATTCTCTGGTCTGATGAAACCAAGATTGAACACTTTGGCCTGAATGCCAAGCGTCACGTCTGGAGGAAACCTGGCACCATCCCTACGGTGAAGCATGGTGGTGGCAGCATCATGCTGTGGGGATGTTTTTCAGTGGCAGGGACTAGGAGACTAGTACAGAGAGAGCAAAGTACATAGAGATCCTTGATGAAAACCTGCACCAGAGCGCTCAGGACCTCAGACTGGGGCGAATTTTAACCTTCCAACAGGACAATGACCCTAAGCACACAGCCAAGACATCGCAGGAGTGGCTTCGGGACAAGTCTCTGAATGTCCTTGAGTTGCCCAGCCAAAGCCCGGACTTAAACCCGATCTAACTTCTCTGCAGAGACCTGGAAATAGCTGTGCAGAAATGCTCCCCATCCAACCTGACAGAGCTTGAGAGGATCTGCAGAGAAGAATGGGAGAAACTCTCCAAATACAGGTGTGCCAAGCTTGTAGCGTGCTTCAACAAAGTACTGAGTAAAGGGTCTGAATACTTATGTAAAAGTGATATTGCCGTATTTTTTTATTTCATTTTTTGCAAACATTTCTAAAAAACGGTTTTTGCTTTGTCATTATGGGGTATTGTGTGTAGATTGATGAGGGGAAAAAAACTATGTTATTTTCAATAACCTAAAATATTTAATTTTCAACTGTTTGAAGCTGGTGTACAAAACCGAAAGTAAAAGACACAAAAACTAAACTTAAGAAGGGGAAGCATAGAAATAGCGAGCACAGAACAGATCTACCACTTCTTAGACTTGCTTTCAATGAGAATGACAGATGTATACTCCCTAATTAAAATGTTTATGTGAATTTGGTCGGGTCGCCCAAAAAGTTACATATTGCATCTTTAAGCACAACAAATTTGTAACATATAGTACGAATTTGATTTGTAACATATCATACGAATTGCAATAAAAAAACAAAACAATAATGCAGGACATAACATATCATACGAAATAGATGACATAGTACAGAATTGGATGACGAAGTACACAAAAAATGGGGACCACATTTGGCTCGTGATCACCACTTTCAAAACTACTGGCTGAAATGATACAAAGGTTTGAGAGTGCATCTTTAAGGCTTATATTGGGTGTTTGTCTGGCTACATCCTGATGTGCGACTAAGATATCCTAATTCCCCGACCTTCTGTCCATCACCTGATGTAATGGACAAGTCTCCCAGCAAACATCTCTCATACTGTAGTCTAATAGTCTCTCTCTCTCCACTCTGCCAATGTAGAACGACCATAGGATCTAATGATATACAGTGGGGAAAAAAAGTATTTAGTCAGCCACCAACTGTGCAAGTTCTCCCACTTAAAAAGATGAGAGAGGCCTGTAATTGTCATCATTGGTACACGTCAACTATGACAGACAAAATGAGAAAAAATATCCAGAAAATCACATTGTAGGATTTTTAATGAATTTATTTGCAAATTATGGTGGAAAATAAGTATTTGGTCACCTACAAACAAGAAAGATTTATGGCTCTCACAGACCTGTAACTTCTTCTTTAAGAGGCTCCTCTGTCCTCCACTCGTTACCTGTATTAATGGCACCTGTTTTAACTTGTTATCAGTATAAAAGACACCTGTCCACAACCTCAAACAGTCACACTCCAAACTCCACTATGGCCAAGACCAAAGAGCTGTCAAAGGACACCAGAAACAAAATTGTAGACCTGCACCAGGCTGGGAAGACTGAATCTGCAATAGGTAAGCAGCTTGGTTTGAAGAAATCAACTGTGGGAGCAATTATTAGGAAATGGAAGACATATAAGACCACTGATAATCTCCCTCGATCTGGGGCTCCACGTAATATCTCACCCCGTGGGACCTAGTGAATGACCTGCAGAGAGCTGGGACCAAAGTAACAAAGCCTACCATCAGTAACACACTACGCCGCCAGGGATTCAAATCCTGCAGTGCCAGATGTGTCCCCCTGCTTAAGCCAGTACATGTCTAGGCCCGTCTGAATTTTGCTAGAGTGCATTTGGATGATCCAGAAGAGGATTGGGAGAATGTCATATGGTCAGATGAAACCAAAATAGAACTTTTTGGTAAAAACTCAACTCGTCGTGTTTGGAGGACAAAGAATGCTGAGTTGCATCCAAAGAACACCATACCTACTGTGAAGCATGGGGGTGGAAACATCATGCTTTGGGGCTGTTTTTCTACAAAGGGACCAGGACGACTGATCCGTGTAAAGGAAAGAATGAATGGGGCCATGTATCGTGAGATTTTGAGTGAAAACCTCCTTCCATCAGCAAGGGCATTGAAGATGAAACGTGGCTGGGTCTTTCAGAATGACAATGATCCCAAACACACCACCCGGGCAACGAAGGAGTGGCTTCCTAAGAAGCATTTCAAGGTCCTGGAGTGGCCTAGCCAGTCTCCAGATCTCAACCCCATAGAAAATCTTTGGAGGGAGTTGAAGGTCCGTGCTGCCCAGCGACAGCCCCAAAACATCACTGCTCCAGAGGAGATCTGCATGGAGGAATGGGCCAAAATACCAGCAACAGTGTGTGAAAACCTTGTGAAGACTTACAGAAAACGTTTGACCTGTGTCATTGCCAACAAAGGGTATATAACAAAGTATTGAGAAACTTTTGTTATTGACCAAATACTTATTTTCCACCATAATTTGCAAATAAATTCATAAAAAATCCTACAATGTGATTTTCTGGATTTTTTTTCTCATTTTGTCTGTCATAGTTGACGTGTACCTATGATGAAAATTACAGGCCTCTCTCATCTTTTTAAGTGGGAGAACTTGCACAATTGGTGGCTGACTAAATACTTTTTTCCCCACTGTAACTGCCGGGCCATTACATGTGACATTTTGGCGCACAAACGTTCCAGCAACATGTCAGAACCTTCCCTGGTCTCTGATGGATGTCTCGAGGGGGTGATGGCTTTCCCTAGGCCTGGCTGGTCGATATGTGAACCCCATTCGTTTTGTTGGAGGTTAAACCCTCCACTATACACTAGGGGGATATATATGAACATGCACATCAACCCTTCGCCCCCCAGCTTTACATTGACATTTTAGTCATTTAGCAGACGCTCTTATCCAGAGCGACTTACAGTTAGTGAATGCATACATGTTTTTATTTTAATTTTATTTTTTTTATACTGGCCCCCCGTGGGAAACGAACCCACATCCCTGCCGGCCAAACCCTCCCCTACCTTGGACGACGCTGGACCAATTGTGCGCCGCCCCTGGGTCTCCCGGTCGCGGCCGGCTGCGACAGAGCCTGGACTCTCTAGGGCACAGCTAGCACTGCGATGCAGTGCCTTAGACCACTGCGCCACTCGGGAGTCCAGGCTCCCTAGTGGCGAAAAAATTTGTAGAAAAAATACCTGTACTTCACCTTGACGCAGAGCCAAGGAGAGCCGCCTGGCAGAGAATCCAGAAAAAACTGGCCAAGTGAGGCAAGACAGGCAAGAGAGGCTACTTATCAGGTATGTCCTATAATCTAATATAATGTCAGATTCCATGTCAAAGAATTATGCAAATGAAAAGCCTATTTATTATCGGTAGCTCTCTGCTGTGTCAGCCTCTTTAGAATAGAATGCTAATTTCGATTCAAAAAAATGTTTTAAGATGTTTTGTGCAATCTTGTGATCTTGCTCTTATTTGATCGGTGAATTGATGTCAGTGCCAAAAAGACTCTTAGGTTATCACACTAAGAATTGTGTCCATATTACAGTACGTGCTAACAATTAGCGATAACAAACTGATATGATAATGTGTGGATTCTCAAATACATAGGGCATAGTTTGTCTAAAGCTTGAGTAACTATATTGTATTACTGTACATTATATGGCACTATATGTTGAAACAATATGGAATATGATACAATATCTGGCAGTCAGGTACTCTACTACAAAGCTAACCTATAGGCTACAGCAATTTGTATAACAATATATCAAATCACCCAGACATGTAGGGTACCATGTGGTTATTGGACCATATTTAGTGGTCACACTAGTCTGTGCGTAGCTAAACAAAACATGTTCAAAGGACAATAAAAACATAGCAGGAAGAAGACTGGGGAGAATGAGAATGGATGGATATCCTGCGATTTGAGTAGTTATTGAGCCAACCTGCTAATTATCTGACTTAAAAAATATATACAGTGGGGAGAACAAGTATTTGATACACTGCCGATTTTGCAGGTTTTCCTACTTACAAAGCATGTAGAGGTCTGTAATTTTTATCATAGGTACACTTCAACTGTGAGAGCCGGAATCTAAAACAAAAATCCAGAAAATCACATTGTATGATTTTTAAGTAATTAATTTACATTTTATTGCATGACATAAGTATTTGATCACGTACCAACCAGTAAGAATTCCGGCTCTCACAGACTTGTTAGTTTTTCTTTAAGAAGCCCTCCTGTTCTCCACTCATTACCGGTATTAACTGCACCTGTTTGAACTCATTACCATTATAAAAGACACCTGTCCACACACTCAATCAAACAGACTCCAACCTCCCCACAATGGCCAAGACC
Source organism: Coregonus clupeaformis (assembly GCF_020615455.1). Classification (NCBI taxonomy): domain Eukaryota; kingdom Metazoa; phylum Chordata; class Actinopteri; order Salmoniformes; family Salmonidae; genus Coregonus; species Coregonus clupeaformis. The sequence goes on from NC_059197.1 coordinate 42,974,478, forward strand.
AGAGAGCTGTGTAAGGACATCAGGGATAAAATTGTAGACCTGCACAAGGCTGGGATGGGCTACAGGACAATTAGGCAAGCAGCTTGGTGAGAAGGCAACAACTGTTGGCGCAATTATTAGAAAATTGAAGAAGTTCAAGATGACGGTCAATCACCCTCGGTCTGGGGCTCCATGCAAGATCTCACCTCGTGGGGCATCAATGATCATGAGGAAGGTGAGGGATCAGCCCAGAACTACACGGCAGGACCTGGCCAATGACCTGAAGAGAGCTGGGACCAATGTCTCAAAAAAAAACATTAGTAACACACTACGCCGTCATGGATTAAAATCCTGCAGCGCACGCAAGGTCCCCCTGCTCAAGCCAGCGCATGTCCAGACCCGTCTGAAGTTTGCAAATGACCATCTGGATGATCCAGAGGAGGAATGGGAGAAGGTCATGTGGTCTGATGAGACAAAAATATAGCTTTTTGGTCTAAACTCCACTCGCCGTGTTTGGAGGAAGAAGAAGGATGAGTACAACCCCAAGAACACCATCCAACCGTGAAGCATTGAGGTGGAAACATCATTCTTTGGGGATGCTTTTCTGCAAAGGGGACAGGACGACTGCACCGTATTGAGGGGAGGATGGATGGGGCCATGTATCGCGAGATCTTGGCCAACAACCTCCTTCCCTCAGTAAGAGCATTGAAGATGGGTCGTGGCTGGGTCTTCCAGCATGACAACGACCCGAAACACACAGCCAGGGCAACTAAGGAGTGGCTCCGTAAGAAGCATCTCAAGGTCCTGGAGTGGCCTAGCCAGTCTCCAGACCTGAACCCAATAGAAAATCTTTGGAGGGAGCTGAAAGTCTGTATTGCCCAGCTGACAGCCCCCGAAACCTGAAGGATCTGGAGAAGGTCTGTATGGAGGAGTGGGCCAAAATCCCTGCTGCAGTGTGTGCAAACCTGGTGAAGACCTACAGGAAACGTATGATCTCTGTAATTGCAAACAAAGGTTTCTGTACCAAATATTAAGTTCTGCTTTTCTGATGTATCAAATACTTATGTCATGCAATAAAATGCAAATTAATTACTTAAAAATCATACAATGTGATTTTCTGGAATTTTGTTTTAGATTCCGTCTCTCACAGTTGAAGTGTACCTATGATAAAAATTACAGACCTCTACATGCTTTGTAAGTAGGAAAACCTGCAAAATCGGCAGTGTATCAAATACTTGTTCTCCCCACTGTATATTAAATATATTCTTCCCAAAATATATAAATACAAAATATGATATTCCTCCATGCATTCCTATACACTTCCCTCACTGTATTAAGACCTTACACTTCATCTCATCAGCTGAATGAGTTAAATATGTCCCTGATTAAGTGGCATGTGTAAATGTACTGTGACAGAATGAAGTGCGTAGTAGAATCTGCATCACTAGTTCCTCTGATGAGAAGACAGTGTAAAGGCTGTCTTTTGACAACTACACTGTGTTCCTCACATGACAACTTCCATCCCACTGCTTCATCTAGATGTATATTGTCTTGTCCCGTGGATCATTCCCTCCATTCCCCCCTAAAGCATGGCACAAGATGCAAACATTGGAGATCATCATACTCATTGACTTGGCAGGTCCATTGGCAGAGCCCATAATTCCACTTGCCCTAAACAGGATCTATTGTTACCGGCATCTTCTTACTGACTCAGCATCTACGCCTTGATAACTAAAATTGATCCCCTCCACTCACTCTCTTAGTGAGCCGTAAAATCGCAAGAAGCAGCACTCGCTGCCCCAACGTGGCTAAAACACATGACTCCGAGTCTCCCAATATAGAAAAGCATGAGCCATTTAACCAAATAAACCCCTGCCTTACACAAGTAAATAAGCAACCCTGTCCGCTGGTGTCGGACACATTTCTGCAAGCTCTGCAGAAACTGCAGTGATTTGGCTGGCGTCCCAGGGCTAGATGGAGGGAGACGGGTGCAGAGAGAGAGAGAGAGATAAAGAGAGCAAGAGAGAGTTAGAGAGGGTTAAGGAGAGGAGAGGAAAAATGCCAGTATAAAGTCAGCTTTTGGACTCACCGAGCAGAAGTGTGACGACAACACAGGCGTGGACGGTGTCTCCTGAGCGCAAACACCTGGACATAGAGAACCTGCCGCTTCCTTTGGACTCCATATCTTACTGCGTCCGTCTGGCAATCTGTCCGTCCGTCTGTTTATCTGTCTGTCTGCCCCTGGAAACACACTCTGGGTGTGTGTGTGTGTGGGTGTGTGTTGGCTGGAGCAAGCAGGGGTGCGGGTGGGATAGAGGGGAGGGGTAGGGCGAGGTGGGACGAAGAGCGAGCAAAAAAAAAGCACGACTTGTCAGTCTGCAAAGTCCTGCGGTCTCCCTCCTCTTCTCTCCTCCCAGAGAAGGAGAAAGAGAGTGAAGGAAGGCTGATTCCTGGATGATGTCTACCCTTCTGTATGTGCCAGGCAGAAGACAGACTGAAAGAGAGTAACAGAAAGAGATAGATTTTAGGGAAGGCTGCTGCACCTGATCCAGGCTTTCTCTCTCTCTCTTTGCTTCAGTTCCTCTCTCTCACTCGTCGACACACTGATTATCCGCTGAATACCCCAGCCTGAGAGCTACACCAGGCAGAGGAGAGGAAAAAAACTCACTCAGAGAGAGCGAGCGAGCGTCTGCACTGCAGAGCTGTGGAGCTGTGGAGGCAGTCAGGGTAGAGAGGATGTCAGCGTTGGCCCTGATGGAGAGCTGCATGTGGGGGGTGGGAGCGGAGGGCACAGCAGAGCCTGGAGCTCAGGCAGACAGGCAGCAGGCAGGCGGTATGTGTCTCCCTAGCCGGCACAGGAAGGAATGAGCGGGGAGGGAGAGCCACTGCATCAGAGGCATGGAGGACAGAGCGAGAGGGAAAGAGGGGAGGGGGACAGAGGAGAGAGGAGAGTTGTATCTCACACACGGTGCTGGGTTCAGCCCTGCACAGGAGGGTCCTGCAATCCACCCTGTCTACCACTGCATCTGTGACCAGGTTTAGGAGGGTTTCTCTGGGTACGCTGCCATCTATACCCCCCTCCATCCTGGATCATCTCCCTCACCAGCTATCCATCAACGTTCCATATATTTTAGAATAATGACTTTTCCTTGAAAGCTGTTTGTATTTCTCTAAGCCACAAACACTTGTGTTTTGTCTCTATGACTCATCTGATTCCCCCTACATGTACCATTACATCAGTTCATGTTTAATCCAGTTGGATTTCAAACAAAGACAGTTCATTTTTTCTCTCTGAGAGATTTCAATCCGAGGGACTCCTGCAATACAGGTTGTAACCAGTGAAGTCAATGAGGTCGACTACCAGATCAGATGCCATGCCAGACATTTGATGCGCATGCATGCATAGTAACATGCCGTTATTGATACACGTTCAGATTGTATGGGTATTTATAACGCTGCTAAAACATCTCTGTCGCATCTGCTGTTTCTGCAACAACATTGTCCGTACTTTATCACAAATGCTTTTCACTCTATCAACAAACTCTCCAAATACTGATTAAATCAGAAAATAGCAGAATGTCCTGTACATGTTGCTTTGATCTTGACTCACCACGCCTCGCTCTCTGCCTCTCTCACACCCCCACCCCCACCCTAACCCTGTCACCCATATGATTGAGGGCCCTGAAAGCGTGGCCTCCACCATCTGTCACCGGTTGAATGGGAGTAGGTGTCGGGTGACCTATTCCCATGGTGGTGGGCGCTTGATGCCTGGGGGGGAACTATGTGGGTGTGTAGGGGTGTGGAGATGAGGGGCGCTGCAAGGTGAGAGGTATAGAGACCCCTTAATAAAGGTCACTGTGATTTACCTATGAGGGTTCATGTGACAGAATCCAGAGGGGCAAGGGCCAATGGTTATGTAAATGAAGATTCCAACAAAAGCGCTAAATATGAAGCAATTTGTAGCTGAACATCCCCCACTTTGATAAAGACACTCCCATATTGTACACTACAATTCAGTCCTTCCGACCAATACTATTGAGTGTATAAAGTTGTGTGTGTGTGAGCTGCTCTATATGATGGGATGGATGCTTGTCATTCAACATGATGTAAACCTTGATCTGAGAACAGCTGTCACCCTGGCATGGGAAGTGTGTGTGTGTGTGTGTGTGTGTTTGTGAGTGCGCATGCGTGCTTGGGTGCATGTGTGTGTGGCACGCAATGCAGGGGTCTCCCGAAGAACGTGACTCCATAATTTGTTTGTAAATTAATCTTTTGATTATTAATATATAGAGAAAGGTGCAGTCCTATAACAGAGCAAAATTCTGTGTGTTCATTGAATTATATAGCCTGTGGTTTGATATTTACATCTTTACTGAGGCAGTTACAGTGCTGTATTGATGGATTCATGATTCTACACCTTCCCACCCAACACACATAAAACACATGCGCACGTACACATGTACATATAGACAAAGCCAACACACGCACGCACACACACGCACACACACACACACACACACACACACACACGAGCACTGACATACAGACACACACACACGCAGTCCTTCTGAGTTCAGGACGATGTGACCTTGGGCTACATATTGCAGCATCATGGGCAAGGAAGCAATTCCCATAATGTCGTCTGCAGCATAAGGCTGGGCCGAGGAAGGAGTGCGGGTGTGACTGCTATCAACTGAGAGAGATATGGGAGAAGGGGAGAAGGAGGGAGGGGAGTCGGACGGTCGGGACGGGATAGGTGAGACCATGGCGTGTGGCGGGGGGTATAAATGAAAAGAGGACATTTGGGGGAACGGACAGTGAAGAGAGTGGCTATAGTGGATGATACATGCCCTCGTAGCTATAGTGCCCATGACTAGGAGCAAGGAAAACAATGCAGACTACACGGATTCTGAACTCTGTCATTGTGCGCTGTACGGAACAAACGGAACATTTGGATTTCTGAAGCACACAATGGAGCCCTATGGAGTATGAGAAAGAAATGCATAGAGATGCCCCTCACCTTGAGACACAGCAAAGAGTAACGCTATGGGTGCTGAGGAGAGGGAACCATAGTGATCCTATGAAATTACTAGCTGTAATTCTATGGATGGAACAACATGAAGTGGTTGGAGGGACAAGAAAGTGACTGCTTCTCTGTACTACTGTAACTGAGAGGAGCATGATGAAGCAAAACTATTTGGCAGAGTGAGAGAGGAGGGGAGGGTTGAGCAGCAGAGGGATGCAGAAGGGAGGGGAGGAGAAGCGAGGGAGGACAGGATTGGAGGACAGCTGGAGGGAAGACAGAGGAGGTAAAGTCTTCAGAGACATCTACGCATATAGAATGCTCAGCACTGACCTAGCATTCACTCTCCTTAGTCTCTCTCGTTCTATCATTCCTTCCCTCTCGTTCTCTGCCTTCACTATATCCCCTCCCTTTGAGAAGGTCAAACGGTGCATCGAGCCTCACCTACCTGAGATTTAAGAATGTGACCTTAGCCATCCCAGTAAGAACTCAGCGAGACAGAGAAAGGCCAGGAGGACAGAGCTGCTCCCCCTCCCTCCCTCACCATCCCTCTCTCCCTGCCTCCCTCCCGTCCACCCTCTGCTTCTCCCCCTCCCGCTCTCTATCACACACACACGCGCTCTCTTGCTCTTAGCAGCCGGTGAATGTACAGTGCTCAGAGTAAGGCCTACATGCGAGGACATGGATGAGAATAGGGTGGGCCGTAGTTCTAATTTTTGCACCTTCTTTTACTCTTTGTTTTGCATGTGGGGAGTCAGTTGTTGACAGAAATACTTGTATTTCTTTGTTTTCTGCCACGGGGACCTTGACAAGGTGAGTGACCATCCTGTCTGAAGTTTTGAACCACTATGTTGTGGCGCTGGTGAAATGTTGTAGCCACATATCCCTAATTATAGTTATACTACTTTATGTTCAGTATTTTGCATCAGGTGATGGTAATCAAATGTGTGTTTATTTGTATGGGTGATTGCTGTTCGTGTAGAGTAAAATTAAATAATGACAGGTTCGGGAGGTAGTTTGTCCAAATTGTATATTCTTTTGTTACGGCTGGCAGTGATGTCATTGTCTAAGGACCGATACTGTGTGTACCTATAAGTTCTGACAGAGGCATTACTTGTTTATTGCAGTTATCCGTTTAATGGGCAGTATTGCACGTCGTGAATTAGGCAAAAATATATATATATATATTTGAGAACAAGCATAATTTGCTACAACAACTACAATATTTTAAGAATCATTAAAATAACATACACGATACATTAAACTTTGTATTAATGAAAAAAGTATGAAAAATGTTTGCACTCACTAACTGTAAGTCGCTCCGGATAAGAGCGTCTGCTAAGTGACTAAAATGTAAAAATGTATTCTTACGGTAAGTAATTGTAAACTGAATCCTCTCAGGTGACCTCTCAAGACAACTTCAATATCTTAATTTTCAGCACTGCGTGGTTTTTATGTAGGATAATTAAAGACTGCATGGAATGTTATTACATAGTGTATGTAAACTGCTTTCAGCCGATAACCTGTTTGTGGCATACATAATTGAAAAGACCTGTCTCAAGTGAGATTGACATTTATGACTACTAAGAGCTTCGCAAACTTACTGTTCAGTGAGATGGACTGCAGTGTTCATGTTGGTGTATTTAGAAGTTGGAGTCAGTATAACTGTTGTAGAGAAATGGAGTACAGTATGTCAGAGATGAAATAACTCCATGATTTTAATGGGCTACTGTAAGACATCACCATGAATTTTTTTTACCGATGATGTACCGATGATGATCTGATGATTTGACTGACGTATATTACCTGATTGGTGCCTGATTGATGCCAGGATAAACATGTTTGATCTATCTTGGTGTAGCACTAAATTAAAACATCTGGGCTGTAGGAGTCACAGCTTGTTTATCTGATGGACATGATCCGTTACAATTGGCAATATTTGCATGGACACAATGCATTTTGGGGAGTCCTCTGTAGACATAACTTTTTTTGCGAAACAGGATTTACCACTAGTTGTCTTGTCATGTCATCATGGCGGAGTCAAGTTTTTACGCTTGTGATGGGTAAGTTATTATGTGTATTGATGGCTAACCCACTAACAATTTGACAACACCACAATCATCAAGATAGACAAGTAAAGATACACTGACATGTGGTTGTTTTAAAGCAGTTAACAGTATCATTCTGAGGTGTTTGGAAGTCCAGGTTGCTGGTTTTGCTTCAACGCTGCAGCCAGATGCCTTTGTTAAATGGCTGGGGTCCAGCAGGGATGTATCCTCATCCCGATAGAGTTCCAGCATCCACCACCATGTTCTCTAGGGAGGCTTTCTCAGACCTGCCCAGGGCCTTGGTACTCTGGGGAAGAGGAGGCTAGGACTCATGTGGGGTTGGCTATTTTCATGGTCAGTAATGCACAAAAGAGCTGAACCTATCAATAGGCCACAACATGGAGTTTTCTCAAGTGGGTAAGACTAATCTTGTCTAGCACTGAGAAACAACAGTAATGTATCTGTCGCTGCATGTTTGGGTAAGTTCATAACTATTACATTTTTTGTCTTTTTTTTTTACATTTAGTGATGCTCACTGTTAGTATTTCTCAAGAGTGGTTTGAAAGTATTATATATAACCTTCAAGGAAATACTACTTTCCTCAGACCGAAAAGTACATCTATTTTTCAGTTTGTGAAAAGAATCATTGAAATTCACCATTGGGCTTATTATTCAATATGTGGCTCTCATCAGACCCAGTTCTGCTGAGGTATGTCTTTTATAATCGGTATGACAAACATGAACTAAATATAGATTTTAGAGAGGGAGCACGATTTCAGATAAACTCTATTTCTTTTGATCAGGATTTCCCGGAATTGAGAGGAGGTTTTTTAAAGGGAAGAGAGAATAACCCCAGTGGGATGATGACTTAAGAGCTGAGGACTGGAGAGCTGGAGGAATTAGAAGTATTGTGTGTTATGTAATGCAGTGAAGATCCCAATAGAGAAATTAATGAATAGCTTGGTTAGGGTTTTCTGAGATCAGATTTACTGACGGCTATTTAGGAGTTTTAACTGTTTCAGTAATGCACTCCTGGCAAAATACTCCAGCTTTTAGTGTTGGCAGCTCCCTCTCCTTCCAAAAATACACACCTCCAACACACACACGCACACACACACGCACACGCACACACACACCTATACCTAACTGACTCGAGCGCAAATGGCTGAGGTGACAGAATTGCTGGCACTTGACAGCAACTGCGACATTTTTGACCTAGCATGTCTGAGTAGGATTTTACATGTGCAACAGAGTGTGTGTGTGTCTATAACTGAGTTTGTGAGCATTAATTTGCATGTGTGTGTCACCTTCAGTCCTGTCTGTGCCGGAGACCCCTCTGTTGGCTTATCACGCCACACTCTGCAGTGTCCTTTTGACCTTGCTGTCATCTTAACCCCGACAGGCCCATTTATTAAGAACACTCCCACTGAGACCCAGATACCTGCACCACATTTTTTAAACATATTCATCCTCCCATCCTCTCCTCCACTCTCCCTCATCCTTCCCCCCTCCATTCTTCTCTAGGCTCCAGCAGAAAGGCTGACCTTCCTCTCTCTATTTGTCTCACTTTAAGAGAGCCAGAGGGAGAGAAAAAAGGAAGTGTAGAGCGAGAGAGAGAGAAAATCTATCTGCAGCTTGAGTTGCTGTTTTTCTTTTTACACAGCAAGATTAAGTCTTTGGATGTTGCTATTGTGCTGCCCCACGGTAGTAGCTACACACAGCACACTGGTGCATTGGCCATAACCCAGCCTTACAGCCTCCAACCTTCAACTGCTATCATTAATCACTGCTTCTCACCAGTAGTAATTCCACGGGGAAGTTTTAGAGCTCATTTGGCAGGGGGTTAGTAAAAAAAAAATTGCTGACAATAAAATGCACACTGTAATATTTCTATACTCATTTTTATTTCAAAATACAATAACGATTACAGCTCATTCCTAGAGACACAGTGCAGTGCAAGCATTTCTGGTGTTCGGTGCGAGAGGGCCTGGTTAGAGCCATGCGTCACAGAGGAACACTGCAGCAAAAACATGCATGATCACATAGAGACAGACAGGCAAACGCAAAACTCTGGGACCTCCACTATCCCAGCTAGCTATCCCAGCATTCAGGACTCCAGCGGAGATGTCAGAGTGAGTGACACGGGAAATGGAGGTCATGTTTATTTCATTAGGCTACATTATTTGTATAAATTTTTTTAGAACATGTGCTTTGTCCCCTACCCATTGGTAGCATTGTGTGTCAGTGTGTGTGTTCGTGTATAAAATACAGTACAATCTAAATTATTATTATTTTAAATTCTTGAGATACCATCATTACTTTGGAAATCAAGTCTGATTGTGACTTAGCGTTATAGTCCCTGGTTGTGGCAACAAGCTTCCCAGACTTATTTCTAACCTAGCTGATGTCTCAGACTCCCTACACACTGATTTACACCACAATCACAATTGCACATACGTTTAATTAATACATATTAGTCATTAAGTAATTTTAGAAGGGGAGCGTGTACACCCTACAGGTGGAGATCAGCGTCAACGTTCCACTGTTTAATGAATGATCTTTCAAATGTGAGCTTCCCAAACTCAGGCCAACTTGCCAAAGACCAAGTAATGATGGCTACAACAATGTCAACTAGAACATCCACAAAGTCACGGCATAAAGTACTAATTACATGACTATGTGGTACAGAATTCAACGATATCAAAATACAATACTCAATCAAATAAAATCTAAACTAGAACGGATAGGATCTGACAAATAATACGAAAAAAAATTGAAAAAATAAACAAGCTTTGGCAGTGACTAACGTAAAGCAGCCTATGAATGGAGTGCCCATTGCAGAGACAGGTAGAGAGTGTCTCCTGATGAGGTAGGGCACTCCTGGGCACATAATCAGTGTGGCCCCTGGCTTTAGGCCTTTAAACCACATCAGACAATACCAGAGACATATTCTGCCAAACTACATCCACACTCCCATAGGCTATCTGCTCCCTCAACACTGTCTGTTTAAAAATACAAAGCCAAGACTTTTAGACACATGGAGCAAATGAAGATATAATATTACAAATATTGACTAAAATAAATAATGTTACTATTTTACGGTTGTGATATTGTTTAGCAACTCCACAGTTTATCTGTGATTTTGGATACTTTTTGTGATCCTTCACAGACTTACATACATTATAATGCTCTTATGATAATGTGTTTTAAGCCCTACATCTGTGAAGGTAGTTTGAAATTCAATGGGTGGAAAGTGGAATGATTTGATTGTATATTAATTTCAAAAGTAATTGTTACTTCAACTTGGACATCTCACGTTGTCTCCCAAATACATTCACAACAAGTGTAATACTAATATAGCTAAATATGTAACATCCAAAGAACATCCAAGATCAATTACAGTGAGGGAAAAAAGTATTTGATCCCCTGCTGATTTTGTATGTTTGCCCACTGACAAAGACATGATCAGTCTATCATTTTAATGGTAGGTTTATTTGAACAGTGAGAGACAGAATAACAACAACAAAATCCAGAAAAACGCATGTCAAAAATGTTATAAATTGCTTTGCATTTTAATGAGGGAAATAAGTATTTGACCCCTCTGCAAAACATGACTTAGTACTTGGTGGCAAAACCCTTGTTGGCAATCACAGAGGTCAGACGTTTCTTGTAGTTGGCCACCAGGTTTGCACACATCTCAGGAGGGATTTTGTCCCACTCCTCTTTGCAGATCTTCTCCAAGTCATTAAGGTTTCGAGGCTGACGTTTGGCAACTCGAACATTCAGCTCCCTCCACAGATTTTCTGTGGGATTAAGGTCTGGAGACTGGCTAGGCCACTCCAGGACCTTAATGTGCTACTTCTTGAGCCACTCCTTTGTTGCCTTGGCCGTGTATTTTGGGTCATTGTCATGCTGGAATACCCATCCACAACCTATTTTCAATGCCCTGGCTGAGGGAAGGAGGTTCTCACCCAAGATTTGACGGTACATGGCCCCGTCCATCGTTCCTTTGATGCGGTGAAGTTGTCCTGTCCCCTTAGCAGAAAAACACCCCAAAAGCATAATGTTTCCACCTCCATGTTTGACGGTGGGGATGGTGCTCTTGGGGTCATAGACATCATTCCTCCTCCTCCAAACACGGCGAGTTGAGTTGATGCCAAAGAGCTCGATTTTGGTCTCATCTGACCACAACACTTTCACCCAGTTCTCCTCTGAATCATTCAGATGTTCATTGGCAAACTTCAGACGGGCCTGTATATGTGCTTTCTTGAGCAGGGGGACCTTGCGGGCGCTGCAGGATTTCAGTCCTTCACGGCGTAGTGTGTTACCAATTGTTTTCTTGGTGACTATGGTCCCAGCTGCCTTGAGATCATTGACAAGATCGTCCTGTGTAGTTCTGGGCTGATTCCTCATGATCATTGCAACTCCACGAGGTGAGATCTTGCATGGAGCCCCAGGCCGAGGGAGATTGACAGTTATTTTGTGTTTCTTCCATTTGCGAATAATCGCACCAACTGTTGTCACCTTCTCACCAAGCTGCTTGGCCATGGTCTTGTAGCCCATTCCAGCCTTGTGTAGGTCTACAATCTTGTCCCTGACATCCTTGGAGAGCTCTTTGGTCTTGGCCATGGTGGAGAGTTTGGAATCTGATTGATTGATTGCTTCTGTGGACAGGTGTCTTTTATACAGGTAACAAACTGAGATTAGGAGCACTCCCTTTAAGAGTGTGCTCCTAATCTCAGCTCGTTACCTGTATAAAAGACACCTGGGAGCCAGAAATCTTTCTGATTGAGAGGAGGTCAAATACTTATTTCCCTCATTAAAATGCAAAGCAATTTATAACATTTTTGACATGTGTGACACATTTTTTTGTTGTTATTCTGTCTCTCACTTTTCAAATAAACCTACCATTAAAATTATAGACTGATAATTTTTTTGTCAGTGGGCAAACGCACAAAATCAGCAGGGGATCAAATACTTTTTTCCCTCACTGTACCTCAGAGGAGAGAGGTCCCATACATTCAAACATTGATAGTTTAAGACAGTGAGGACCACACCTAAATAGCGACAGTAATCAAAGCACACCTCTAGAGTACAGCTTGGTATTTGGTTAAAACGTATAAATATATGTATCTGATATAAATGTTACTCTTTACTTTTTTCTGTTTTCCCTGAAAGTGCTCAGCTTGTGTGTATGTGTAGGCCTCTTCTGATGTGCAAAACAGCTACGTGGCTGTATGTGGTGTTCAAAGCTTATGTGTTGGATCACGTATAGTCAATGTGTCTGTGTGCTCATTTGAGTGTCAACGACCAACTGAGGGCGGACATTCAGGTGTTGTGTAAGGGTACCTGCAGGTGGACAAAAGGGGGACATAATTTGGGGATTGCACTTTTTGTACAATGTTACTATTTCATCACAGACCAACAGACCAACAAATTAATTATCCATCCATTGTACGCAAAATTGTGCCCGTCATAATGTGTTCAAAAAATGTCATGCTAATGTATGATATAGTACTAAATTAGTTTATAACAATACAAATGTGTGTCGTTTCGATGTATGAGCAAGCAACACAGGCAAAAATATCATATTGGAGGTGAAGCAAGGGTTCAGAAGAGTTAACTACTGATAAAATCATCCCTGGCTTCTCCATTCAGGGGTCTGAGTTTGAAGAAAAGACACTCGGACACTCTAAGGACACTCAAACACATTCTCAAACACACACACACACACACACATATTCACACACGTGTATACACCCACACTGCTCGTAGTCATTCACAAGCTTATACCCTGTACATAAAAACGAACACACACAGCCAAGAATCCATCCACACCATTCTCATACAGAAAGGTTGTCATTTGGACGAACACAGTAGTTGTCAGAAAGAACAGGGAACTTTTTTTGCCCCAGCCATTATGCATCACTAAGTAATGTGATAGAACAAGAAAATATTTGAGAAGAGAGAGAGAGAGAGAGAGAGAGAGAGAGAGAGAGAGAGAGAGAGAGAGAGCAGGATCGTTCCTACTAATGACGGCTGTCAAACCATCTATTTACTCTACATATGTAGGATCTTAATTTGAGCCAGTTTGCTACAGCAGGAAAATAATCCGGCAGCTACAGGAAATGTGAATTATTATGTGGATTATAATTAATTGATATGTTTCTAGGAGTTGATACATTTTACGTAAGGGAAAATCAGGTCTGAAATTTCTAAGTGGAAATTACAAACTTCAGAAGCATTTTTAAACCTCACATACAGTAGACATTTTAAATGTCCTGCATTGCAGGAAAGTTCTCCTGCAACATGGTGATCAAATTAAGATCCTACATCTGTATCTTAAGAGAGAAGCGAGAGAAAAAGGGGAAAGAGGAATGTCGTTTGGAGGCTGCTGTCCCCTAGTCTCCTCCACCTTATGTGGCTTCCCGCCACAGAAGAGAGGAGATAAGATGGCCGACTGAAGATAGAGGAAGTTGTGGCGTGGGTGGCGTGGCTGGTGGCTGGGGATTCCCATAACGGCAATCTTGTTTGGCTGGACAAGAGGAGGGAGGGAGGGGGCGTAGGGTGAGGCAGATGCTGGACGAGGATTCAAGCAAGGGTCACTATACGTCTTCAGGCAGGAATGCTTTTCTGAAGATTATGGTTAATCGGAAGCAGAGAGGCAGGGAAAGAAGAGAGCAGAGATATATATGAGCTCAGCGATACAATACATATAGTACATCAAATCCAGCTACTGAACATAAACAAGGAAACAACACCCCTAAGATCAACACAATAAAACGATGTCCCACAGAATGAAAGTCACATGAGAGTAGAAGACAAGATAGTTTAAACATCTAGGTCAGTGCTTTATAAAGTAGGCACTGGTTGTCTTGCCAACCGGACTTGTTTTTAATCTGATTTCCATGCTATTGTTGATGTACAGTATTTATATCCCACTGTAGGATCAGGGGGCAATGTTGGGACATGTACTGATTTGTACAATCTCATACACCAAACGCAGACTGCACCACACACACCCATCACCACAGCACATTGGCTAGGACCACAATGCAAACACAGCAATGGAGGTACTGTGCAGAAACACGCAGGGGTGGATCACTGATAGAGTTAGTGTGGAAAACAGGTTAGATACTAGTAACTCAAAACCCAGTAAAAACACACAAACACATTGCCCTGAGACATGGCTGTAGACCTCTATAGCCTCCAAAAAAAGCTATGACACACGAATTTGGATAGTCCCTTTGTAGATGCTCTACAGACTATCAGTAACATTTCAACTAACTATCTACTAACCCTAACCCTATTTATAACCCTAACCTTAACTCTTATCGTGACCCTAAACTTAACACTTACCCTAATCCTAGCCCTAACCTTAGCCTTAGCAAGCAGTTGCTTATCAACAGACAGTTTGTTGATATTATGACCATGAAAATCTGGACTATCCAAATAAAGTGGAACCCAAATTCATCCTGGAACCTTGCATGGTGGAGTCTACAGCCATGTGTCAGGTCAAACAAACACATGAGTGAAAAGTAATGGACAACATTTTACTTGAGATACAGTGAGCACATAACTTTTCCTTCCCCATGAATCATGTTGACAGATTTGTGCAGACAACTTCTGTGTTTGTATCTGAAGTTAGGATTGAGCCCTACAGGCATTCAGAATCAGAACTGATCAGATTTAAGTCCTGGAAGAGAGACAACCAGGTAGAGGTTGAAGGTAGAAGAGAGAGCAGACCAGAGGGGGAAAGGTTGGATAAGATTGACCATTCTACTGGATGAGATCAGGACAGAGGTTGAGAGTGAGCCTGTGTCTCAACAGTCCTTTCCATGTCTCCTGTCCTTCATGACCACTGATACATGAGACGACAGCACATTGTTTTAATCTATCGTCCTTTCACATCAGTGGTCATACAGGAAATGAGCCAAGGACAGACTATTATTTTGAGATTGTCAGGACAGAGCCTCATAGTTAAATATCAAACAGAATTGGAAGTTTCCATCACCATGGTAACGAGAGAGAGGGATGAAGAGCAAGGTTTGGGGAAGAAGGCCATAAGTGGCCACTTCTTCTTGGCTAACTGGGGTCACATGACCAGCACAAAACACCAATCACAGATTGTTACCAGCGTGAGGGAGGGGGTGGGGCTCCCGCGAACCTTGGGCCTCCAGGACCATGCAGGCCGGTTATAGCTGCCTGGCTCATGGCAATTTACACACATACACATACACACACACACACACACACACACACACACACACACACACACACACACACACACACACACACACAAGAACACACATAAAAACGCAAACACACATACCCGCAGGAACACACATTCAACACGCAAATAAAACAAGAAGAATAAAAGAAGGGGAAGAGGAGATATTTGTCAGCTTTGTTCAGGGTGGTTTTAAGAGAAATGTATGAATCCACTTATACTTTACACCGGACATCTTTCTGGCATGTGTTTCCATAACATGTATATTTTGTGACGTTTTGGGGTTATTCCAAAATGTTGTGACTTGTTAGGTATAAATGACGGACCACCCCATCAGTGCACATACTACAGTATGTACAGCTGAAAGAGAAAGGTAATTGAAGTAGATTTTAAGACTCTCCGGTTTTGCCTCAAGAGCATTGCTTCAAGTAGATGACAGAAGACGAGAGAGAGAGAGAGAGAGAGAGAGAGAGAGAGAGAGAGAGAGAGAGAGAGAGAGAGAGAGAGAGAGAGAGAGAGAGAGAGAGAGAGAGAGAGAGAGAGAGAGAGAGAGGACAAACAGCAAAGAGAAAAGAAAGAGGAGGATAGTGTTAATTAATCAGGGGACACATTATTATCATTTCACAACCTTGAGAAAGAGTCATAGAGTAAAGCAATATACAGATGTAGGATCTTGGTACACTAGTACTCTATTTGAGGTTTAAAAAGGTTTCTGAAGTTTGTAATTTCCACTTAGAAATGTCAGACTTGATTTTCCCTTACAAATATATAAAACCCCAGAAACATTTCCATTAATTATAATACACATAATAATTCACATTTCCTGTTGCTGCAGGATTATTTTCCTGCTGTAGCAAATTGGCTCAAATTAAGATCCTACGTCTGTAGAGGTATCGAGGAAGAGATATATGTTTAGAGGAGGATGGCTAAAGAAGAAGACATGACTTAAAGAGAAAGTCAAAACAAAGGGGGGTTCTCACTTGGTTCCCTCCTCGGTGCCCCCCTCTGCATCCAGCTTGCCCTCTTCTTCCATCTTCTGCTCGTCAGAGATGAGCTCCTGTTTCTTGTGGCGCCGTATACACTTCACCACCACCATGGACAGGATGAGTACAGCCAGCGCACCGCCGACTGACGCCCCGATCGCCACCGCTATGGTCGAGTCCCGCGGGGGAGGCACTGTGGAGGGGGAGAGTAGGAGGGAAGAGGAGGAGAGGAGAAGGAGGTGAGAGAAAACCCAGAAGGATCAATATAAGTTCTGTAGATAGTGTATAGTTGACAAAGTGCTGATTAATTTGTAAGTTTGAAAATGTAAACCACAGTGGGAGGATATGAAAAACCAGGATAGCATTGCTGAAATAGCCTTTTATGTTTGTATGTATGTATGTATATGTGTGTGTGTGTGTGTGTGTGTGTGTGTGTGTGTGTGTGTGTGTGTGTGTGTGTGTGTGTGTGTGTGTGTGTGTGTGTAAAAGTGTGTATGTGTGAGACCAGCATTTGTGAGAGGCAATGATTCTGAGGTGAGCTGGGTTGGCACGCCCATCAATAAGTAAAAAGCTGTGTAGTGTTGAGTCATCACGTCCTGGGCTGAAGGAAGGTTGAGACTGAGACCAAGGGAGAACAGACACACAACCAGATGAGGAACTGAAGGATGATGGGATGGATTGATGAGTGAATGGATTGATAAATGGATGAATGGCAAGGCCAGGGCACATTAATTAATTGCATGCAGGGGATGGGCTGGTATGGATGGATGGATGGACCAGTTGACCACAGATTAGAGCTGAGCGATTAGTGCTTTTTGAGGTCGGTTCGGTTTCAGTTCTATAATTTTTTTAATCACGTTTTTCAATTTAGGTTTCGATATTTATTTTTACATTAAACACACTATGCTTTATGTGGGTTGAATGCTGTAACAACACTGAATAAAACAATTAATACAAGTCCCATGATGGTAGTGACTGCCCATTTCTGCTTATCACTTATTAACCATAATTTATTCACATTACTTTACTTTAATAAAATATTTGTTTTATTTGATGACTTTATTATTTCATTCCAAGTCATGGTCTCATCTCTATAGAGCTGCTGCCTATGCGGTCTGCCAAAATCACAATTTTAGTAGTTCTTCAAATAAATAAGGCATACTTTTATGACTGCTAAATACCAACTATCAATCAGTTAGATCATGTATTTTCAGGCGAAGTAACTTGCTCCCTGTCCCTCTTCTTGCCCCCTGCTCTTACGTTCTGTGACGACAAACATGTTGATGATTCCGTGGCCCTGGATCCGGTCAGGGGGGTTGCGGACATAGCAGTTATAGACGCCCTCGTCCGACAGCTGGACATCAGAGAGGGTGATGGACAAGTCGTTCTTTTCCAGGTTACCCACAAACTGCACCCGGTCACTGAACCGGTCTGTCCGCAGGGGCATCATCCCCTTCTTATAGGTCATGAACTGGAGGAGAGAGGAGGAGGAAGAGGGGGATTAGCAGAAAGATAGACAGGAAACATGTAGTTTTTATTGAACCCAGGACTCTCTGGAAAACAGTGGCAATTGTTACTGAGTACAGATGTAGGATCTTAATTTGATCACTCTTTTATTACTGAGAATTTTCCTGCACTGCTGGAAATGCAGATGCGCTTCGTGATTTACATACATTCACTGAAAACCCACAGTAACACACGGTTATATTAACAGTACTGCACTTTTCATGTACTGTAGCCTACTTTTGTCCAGCTCATAGCCTAACCACTGATGAAATCAACATTATGGACTAAACGTTCAAATCCTGTTGCGGCAGGATTATTTTGCTACGACAATACTGGTCAAATTAAGATCCTACACCTGTAGACTATCCTGGCTAAATAAATAAAATAGTTGGAGAAAGCATGGCTTTTAAAAAAGTAGATAGAGAGAGAGCGGAGAGGGAGTTGACACAGGAAACGTAAGGAGGATGGAGTACGCAAAATAAACAACAAGATGAATTGGACTGTATATCATGGCAGAGTGAAGAAAGAGCCAGGGGTATGGTGTCCATTTTAGCCTTACATTTTACCCCTCCTTGAGTCAGTCCTCACCTTCCTTGAGTCAATCTGAGACTGAGGGTGTCCTAAAATGGACCCCATGCATCGGCCTGACATTGACACAAGACAAGGGCAAACACACAGTCTGGTTTCTCACCATCTCCTCAGTCTCGTTGGTGTTCTCCTGGTAGGTCCAGTTCATGGCAAACTTGTTGACATCCATCTTGTAGCAGGAGGTGAAGATGCACTGGATCCTCACCATGGTGCCGTTCAGGACGTTGATCTGGTTATGGACCAGGACATCCATACTGGACGCAGGGCAGGCTGGGGGAGGGAGGGATGGAGGGGATTGGTTAAGAAACACATAGATCTGCTACACATGGAAGTATGGATTTTGTTGTTTACTGTTCTATAGGAAGGAGTGAGTTCATTCACGAGAAAGATCATTCTGATTATACACATATGTATGGTGATCATCACATAAACAAACTGCTACAGTATGTATTTCAAAAGTTCATTTTTTCTGGGTCAGTGAAATCCTCGGTAAAGTGACCACCATTAGCAGAAGGTGATAGTAGTATTAGAATACTGCTTTAGCAGTAGTGTTATGGATGCTAACAGTCCGCACAACCTGGGATGCATTGCGCAGCACAGAACCGTACTGTAGTTAACATCTCGGTAGGCACACAGTGACTCACTCCTGCACCGGTTACTCTTAACGCAGCTCTAGACACACCCTGTACAGCACTCCCTGAACCATACTGAAGGAGCTGCATGTGAACGAACGCTTAGACAGCAATTTGAACAGCCAGGGCGGTTGAAGCAGCGGTTCAGCTGTAAGAACAGAGGAATTCTGCCCGTTAATTCTGCCCTGTAATCGTTCCACTCATTATTTATAATGGAAATCATTGTTTGCGTATTGCCGTTTATTGCGGCGATGGCTTACGCAAGAGCATTGGCTAAAGCTGCAGAAAAAGAATCTCCTGAATACATAACTCATTGAGGCATTGAGGCAGAACTGTGCTATATACCTGTGTGTGCCTATAGCGTTGTGTCTGTGAACTGCATATGATGACAATCACAGTATCAGTTAGGCATGTGAACATTTGCACATCTGTTTGTTTCTGTGTATGTGTGTGTGTGTGTGTGTTTGTGCAGGGCAGGTGCCAGAATGAATCAGTTGGAAGGGGCAAGTTTTTTCACAGGATCTCCTGTGTGCACACGCTTGTGTTGGAAAGATTTTTCAAATACTGAGGAAGTATCATTTGCAATGGATGTAAAAAACAGACTTTGTTTACAATGTGTGAGGTAAAGAAAATATTACGGAGAAGCTCAGCTTAGCATTTCAATAATAACATTTTGTTTCTCAAAACCATTGTCACGTGGTTAATCATACAAATCTGAAGTAAAATTATAAACATCTAAAAGTAAAAATTCAACTAAGGCGTGAGCACCAGCCTCTACCATTTGGACACTGATACACTGTGGTCCATTGGTGGCTAAAGAAATTAGCGCATATAACTCAAAGAAAGCCTATAGGCCAATGCAGCAGTAGGCCTATAACTTCCATTGTCTACTAAGTAAAATACATAAGCTGACAAATAAAAACAGTAGAAAATATCCTGATGAAAATTACGGTTCTTTCAATCACATGCATCTCTCTACTCCGCCTCCCTTTGACTTGAGCTATTGCTGGTGAAGTGCAACATTGTATCAAATCATCAACTGGATCTGGCCATACTTGTAACATTGTATCAACTAGCCTATTCCAGGCCCTCAGAGTTTCCCATTCCAATGAGCATGGGACAGACAGCTGTTTTTATGTAGTATCCACTGGATATATGGAATCATCAGATCATGATATTTTGCTCTTTCACACCGAGGCTTGGTGATTATCGAGGCCAGGAGTGTTGGAAAGATTTTTCAAATACTGAGGAACTATCATTTGCAATGGATGTAAAAAAAACAGACTTTGTTTCCAATGTGTGAGGTAAAGAAAATATTACGGAGAAGCTCAGCTTAGCATTTCAATAATAACATTTTGTTTCTCAAAATCATTGTCACGTGGTTAATCATAAAAATCTGAAGTAAAATTATAAACATCTAAAAGTAAAAATTCAACTAAGGCGTGAGCACCAGCCTCTACCATTTGGACACTGATACACTGTGGTCCATTGGTGGCTAAAGAAATTAGCGCATATAACTCAAAGAAAGCCTATAGGCCAATGCAGCAGTAGGCCTATAACTTCCATTGTCTACTAAGTAAAATACATAAGCTGACAAATAAAAACAGTAGAAAATATCCTGATGAAAATTACGGTTCTTTCAATCACATGCATCTCTCTACTCTGCCTCCCTTTGACTTGAGCTATTGCTAGTGAAGTGCAACATTGTATCAAATCATCAACTGGATCTGGCCATACTTGTAACATTGTATCAACTAGCCTATTCCAGGCCCTCAGAGTTTCCCATTCCAATGAGCATGGGACAGACAGCTGTTTTTATGTAGTATCCACTGGATATATGGAATCATCAGATCATGATATTTTGCTCTTTCACACCAAGGCTTGATGATTATCGAGGCCAGGAGTGTTGGAAATATTTTTCAAATACTGAGGAACTATCATTCGAAATGGATGTTAAAAAAACAGACGTTGTTGACAATGTGTGACGTGAATAAAAAATGACTGAGAAGCTCAGCTTATTAATGGTGGACGTGGTGAGTTAAGACAATCAGAAATCAGACATTGCCAAATGGGCATTTTCCTACATTTGCACGCAGCAGGCCAGGCAAATTACTGTAATTAATACATGCATTAACAGAAATTAATGTAACCAAATGACGGAGGATTAACAGTACATTTACTATGCCTACTGGTGACATATGTAATGGGGAATAAACAAAAATATACAATCAAAGGGCAAACAATTCACACAATGAATGCGCATGAATTGGCGGGAGACAGCTGAGGGCATTCTGGAGAGCTGAGTGCATGCATTCTGGAGAGAGATGTGCCATATCTTTGCCACACACCCCTCCCCTTCTTCTTGTTGCAACATTTGAAATTATTCTCAAGACACATTATCTTCACACATATTTTAGATGCTTTTCACTGACAGTCGCAACCAAATCAGCTAGACCTATTGCCAAGCGCGCTGCCCAAATTATGGGCTTCCCAAATAGGCATAAGCCTACACACTTGTGATTTGAAACAATCCACAGTTTTTTTTTAAAAGAAGCTAATGATCCTCTGTGGCTAAGTTATGATCCTGTCACGATCGTCGTAATGAGTGGACCAAGGCGCAGCGTGAAATGCGTACATCTTTTAATGCGTACTTTGCACAATACAACAAAACGAAACGTGAAGTCCACGGTCATAAACACAAACCTACACGGAACAAGATCCCACAAAAGACACAACAGGCTGCCTAAGTATGGTTCCCAATCAGAGACAACGAGCCACAGCTGTCTCTAATTGGGAACCACCCCGGCCAACATAGAAACACAGAAACTAGAACAAGAACATAGAAAACGAAACATAGAACCTAACACCCAGAAACTAACACATAGAAACTAACACCCTGGCTCAACATATAAAAGTCACCAGAGCCAGGGCGTGACAGTACCCCCCAAAGGCGCGGACTGCGACCGCGCCAACCAAACCCAACAGGGGAGGGGCCGGGTGGGCATTCCGCCTCGGAGGCGGATCCGTCTCCGGGCGTGACCACCACTCTCTCGCTACCCCCCCGTAGCGCCCCTGGTCTGGTCTGGCCCCGCTGGCCGGAGCTGGACTGGACACCGGTGGAGCGGATTGCTCAGGCTCCGGTGTGGGGCAGCTGACCGGTGCCTGACCAGGACTGACGACGCGCACCACTGGCTTGGTGAGGGGAGCAGGAACAGGCCGGACCGGGGTGGCGACGCGCACCACTGGCTTGGTGCGGGGAGCAGGAACGGGCCGGACCGGGCTGACGACGCGCACCACTGGCTTGGTGCGGGGAGTAGGAACAGGCCGGACCGGGCTGACGACGCGCACCACTGGCTTGGTGTGGGGAGCAGGAACGGGCCGGACCGGGCTGACGACGCGCACCACTGGCTTAGTGCGGGGAGCAGGAACGGGCCGGACCGGGCTGACGACGCGCACCACTGGCTTGGTGCGGGGAGCTGGAACAGGCCGGACTGGGCTGGCGTGAGGGACAGGAACAGGCCGGGCTGGACTGTGGAGACGGACTGGAGGTCTCGAGCGGAGAGCTGACACAACCCGTCCTGGCTGAATGCCTATTTCCACACACTCTGTGTGAGGCATCAGCACAGGACGTACAGGGCTGTGCACTCGTACTGGCACTACAGCACGTGGCACTGGCGCAGGATATCCGGGACCGAGGAGGGGTACTGGAGGCCACGAGCGTTGAGCCGGCATACTCCGTCCTGGCTGCATGCCCACCTTAGCACGACACGTGCGTGGTGCTAGCACAGGATGTACAGGACTGTGCCGGAACACTCGCGGCACAGTACGCAGCTCCGCATAACCCGGAACCTGCCCAGTCTGAGTAGGGGGAGTTGGCTCTGCTCTACCTCTAGGCTCCGCCAACCACCCTTCCAGCCCCCCAAACCTGGTGGCCTCCTCTCCAAGATCGCTGATGCGCCCTGTAGCTGCCTCCAGCAGCCCCGTCGTCCACGCCGTGTGCCCCCCCCAAAATAATTACTTGGGGTTGCCTCTGGCGTGTCCGTCGTCGGCACGGTTGCCGCCGTTTCTCCTCTCCTGCCTGGGCCTTTACTTTAGCCCATGGCCCTCTGCCCGCGAATATGTCCTCCCAAGACCACCATTGGCCCACCTGGGACATTGCCAACTCCTCCTGATGGCACGCTGCTTGGTCCTTTTATGGTGGGATCTTCTGTCACGATCGTCGTAATGAGTGGACCAAGGCGCAGCGTGAAATGCGTACATCTTTTATTAGTGTACACACAACGAACCAAAACAATAAACGATACGTGAAGTCCTCGGTCATAAACACAAACCTACACGGAACAAGATCCCACAAAAGACAAGTGCACAACAGGCTGCCTAAGTATGGTTCCCAATCAGAGACAACGAGCCACAGCTGTCTCTAATTGGGAACCACCCCGGCCAACATAGAAACACATAAACTAGAACAAGAACATAGAAAACGAAACATAGAACTAACACCCTGGCTCAACATATAAAAGTCCCCAGAGCCAGGGCGTGACAGATCCCTGGTGAAGTATTTTACATGTTTTTATTTAGACAGGAGTAATTATGTAATTAGGGCAAAACATACATTTACTTTAGGGGAAGCCAGCATCCTAACAGTGCACTGTGCACCCGCCAACTTTCCTTTCCCATTCGCAAGAGGCTGAAACCAGAGATCTGTATATAATGACAAGAAGCTCATTGTCCCAAAGGCTGGCAGGCAGGCGACAAGCTTAGGTCTGCATATTATGCCCATAGAAATGCATTGGGCTTATTCTGGATAGATTTTGGCGAGAGTGAGCACCTCTTCCTTTCTGCTGAAACTCTCTCATCGGAGAAAGCATCCGAATGAGCAAAACAGCGCCCCTCTGTCTTCCTATACGTAGCCCATGTATCTGATACCATCTGGACAGAAATAGTATGACATGCCATACTCTTTTGGTCCAGACAGCATCAACTACATGGTCTATACATACTGAGACAAAGGGGTGCTGTTTTGCTCGCTCGGATGGTTTATCTGAGATCATCTTTCTGTCAGCGCACGTCTCGGTCAAATAAATTATCAATATTTCTATATATTTTTTGGACGGGCAAGGAGGTATGGAAGGGCCCCCTAAGGCCCACCCATAACACCGGCCCTGTGTGTGCGTGTGTTCTGTGAGTGCCTCAGTGGGATGTGTGTGTATTGGTCTGAGTGTGGCTGTTAGTGAGTGCAAGCACGTGCGTGATGGCCGGGGTGGGATGGGTGTGTTGGCTCTGCACCATTCGTTCCCTCTGCAGTCTGCCGAGTTTTGTGTTCCTGGACAAGTTCCCACTACAGCTGCAATCACTCTTCATCGTACCGGGTCTCTGCAGCAGATAGTCCCTCTTCTCACACCCTCCTATCCTTCTCTCTCTCTCTCTCTCTCTCTCTCTCTCTCTCTCTCTCTCTCTCTCTGTTTGTGTGCTGTAGTGGTGCAGTTAGTGTCCTGTCCCTCGGCTCCCTCACTTCCTCCCTATCCTCTCTCTCTCCCTCCCTCCCTTCCTCTCTCTGAATCAGGTGTCCTCTGGAAGTACTGCAGCACAGCACCTGCTTAGAGAGGAGGGAGGAAGGGACAAATAGGCTGACATCCCACAATATATATACAAACATGACACACACCCTCCACACACAAATACACATATATGCTCACATATAGACCCATACCTACACATTGACAAAACATATGCACACGCTGTACGTCACACACACACACACACATACACACACACACACAGCACATGTACTTGCAGAGTCAGCACTCAGCAACAAAAGCGTGATCAAATTAAGATCCTACATTTGTACTGTATCTTGTGCATCTATAGGGTGAGTACATTCCCACACTGAGGAGGGGGTTACTTTACAGTATGTCCATCACATCCTTTAATATACAAACACAATCAGCTAATCCCATCCATACTTAGTCAGCTGCCATGTCTTAATGATGCTCAAAGTCTACATCCCCAATGTAATGGGAAGCAATTGGAAGCTACTGTAGCTCACTGCTAATACAAAGAGATTAACTAACCTAACTTGAGTAGCATCTGATTCTGCAGTAATTTAAAGGTTCCAATGAAAGTTTCCTGTATCTCTTATGCAAGAGTCTTGGGTTGGGAATGTTACATCATGTCAGTAGGGAGCACATGTATGATGAGTTGAGGTTAATCATACATGAACATTGCCATGCGCTAACTTTTACACACTTCTACACTGCTGAAGGTAATCTCTGGTCATATGTGAAAAATAGTAAAACGCTATCTTGAACAAATGTACATGTATGTTATCTGTACATGTTACTGGGAGATAAGAATATGTATGATGCCAACATCGTTGTCTAGAACTATAGGCCTATACACACATATATTGAACTATAATATTACAGTATGTGTAGCATTCTGAGCAAGATTATCTCATCCTATAAGGCAAGTATGTAAATAGTGTTTAACACCCCAATGCTTTTGCTGCACTGCTTGATCTGCTATTACAAGGCAGGAAATACTGCAGTGTATCGCCCTCTCCCTACCTCCTTCATTCTTCACTCTCCCTTCCTCTCCTCTCCCTCCCTCGCCACACCCCAGATCTCCCTCCTCTCTCTGTCTCTCAGCTCCTTTTTTTGGAGGCTCAAGGTCATTGTAAAAGAGAAGGTAAAGACAAGGTGCTCTGCAGTGCTGTAGAAACTACTTTCAAATGTCATTGGATTACTGTGTGGCAGTCCTTATAAGCTAAATACATATGGTTGCACACACACATGCACCGACACGTACACAGTTGCATTCTCCATCATATGCCATTCTCTAAATCAGGCACTCTCTCATCTCATACGCAAAGTACAAACACATTATGCACGCATAAGTGCGCACACACACACACACACACACACACACACACACACACACACACACACACAAGATAAATTCAGGCAATCATGATTTGTTCTCTACAGTCAACGTCACATATTGCAAATACAAAAAAAAGGTTACACTCCTAGAAAAAAGGTTTCCAAAAGGGTTCTTTGGCTGTCCCCACAGGTGAACCCTTTATGGTTCCACGTAGAACCCTTTTGGGTTAATTGTAAAACCCTCTGTGCAAAGGGTTCTACATGGAACCCAAAATGGTTCTACCTACAACCAAAAAGGGTTATTAAAAGGGTTCTCCTATGTGGACAACCGGATAACCCTTTTAGGTTCTAGATAGCACTTTTTCATCTAAGAGTGTAGATAAATTACTGTACTACTACACCTATCATTTCAGACGCAGCTGTAAAACTAGCCAAAACACTAATAGCACGGTAGAGAATGCAAGCTTTTATTGAGACATTCAGTTACATAGCATTACTTAAATATTCTCCATGTAAAGTAATGGGGCGTTAAGTCTAACATGGCTGCCATAGAATTTTAAAGTGTTATGTAAATGCATCATAATGCAGAAACCTCAAGGGCCCAACTCTCTAAACACATGGCTCTGGTTTGGACCAGAAGCTGTCGTCTCCTTCCCTACCAGTGGCATAGATGTCACCTCACCCCCATGGAAGGCCCTCAAAATTGTCAAAGACTCCAGCCACCCTAGTCATAGACTGTTCTCTCTGCTACCGCACGGCAAGCGGTACCGGAGTGCCAAGTCTAGGTCCAAAAGACTTCTCAACAGCTTCTACCCCCAAGCCATAAGACTCCTGAACAGCTAATCATGGCTACCCGGACTATTTGCACTGCCCCCCCACCCCATCCCTTTTACGCTGCTGCTACTCTGTTAAGTATTTATGCATAGTCACTTTAACTCTACCCACATGTACATATTACCTCAACTACCTCAACTAGCCGGTGCCCCCGCACATTGACTCTGCAACGGTACCCCCCTGTATATATAGCCTCCCTACTGTCACTTTATTTTACTTCTGCTCTTTTTTTTCTCAACACTTTTTTTGTTGTTGTTTTATTCTTACTTTTTTTGTTTAAAATAAATGCACTGTTGGTTGAGGGCTGTAAGTAAGCATTTCACTGTAATGTCTGCACCTGTTGTATTCGGCGCATGTGACCAATAAAATTTGATTTGATTTGATTTGATTTGATTTGATGTCTCACCCTGTATGTGGGTGATTGCAGCCCAGCAGGGTTCATACCCAGGCTGCCTGCTGACAGGGTAGGTGTTGAATGGCTGATGGATAGGCCGACCCAGGTGGTTGATGGACAGGTCGTCTCATAAACCTTGACCCCCCGTGACCTCTGGGCCCATTAGCTGCCCAGTGATTCATAGCCTTTAATAAAAGTGACTGCCAATGTCCTTGGTCCTGTGTGTGTTCAGTGTGAATGTGTGTGTGTGTGTGTGTGTTTGTGTGTGTTTTGCTGTGGGCAGTGGCTCAGCATACTCAATGACTGGTGAGTTCAATATGGGAAGGATAATATAGTATAATACATTACTGAGGGACTGACCTTAATATGGTGGTTAAAATGTTATTACATTTGGCTTTATGGAGGTAACAGTGTTCAAGACTGGTCAAATATATTGGATCTCTGTCTTTTGATGGCTGAGGTATTTTTCTTTGATATGACACAGGACACAATATTAAGTGAACCTGCTGACAGGCAAGGTCATTATGCAGGAGGCTATGGGATCACAAACTACACACAGTAGCCTGTAGCTTACAGCTCAATCTAATCATGTACCCTACAGCATCCCTTCCATGATGAAGCAGCTACTCCTACTCTCTACTTCCTGACATTCAAAAGGATCAGCCTTATGGCACCACCCTGAGAATGAGAATGTATGATCTATCCTATGAAATCAATGCTGTCAGCTCCGAGCTAAACTGCTGCATAGCCACGGTAGGGTACAGACTACAGTGTGGGCTATACAGTGGCTGTGGATGTGGAATATCCTGCCCCCTTGTGGATGAAATTATAACGTGCACTCAAAGATCCCAATACCGAATGGACACCACAAATACTGTTGGTTGTTAGTCAGCAACCGGTTGTCATCGAGTGTAGTCCTCTATATCAATCATCCCTACTGTTGTTAAATAGCATTTGTGAGCCCCTAAAAGTATACTATTACCAACTGCTCCTTGAAATAGTATGAGAGGATGCATGTGAGCTCAGCATGCCAGCATTGCCTACTAGAAATCATAGCTGCTGGTCTATGAAGTAGACTGTCAGCATGGCACTGTCTCCCTCTGGTGTAAAAGTCTAGGAGGCGCAGCAGCATGACAATACATGACTGTTCTAAAATGGTGAAGATATCAGAGGCTGGTGTGGTATTAGTAATCTCTTCTGCTGCACACTGCACAATGACCAGACAGTGTGAACCAGATGACACACACATACAGTTGCATCATCACAACAGTTTGAAAGTGATAGGCTATAGACACTGCATGGCAAATGCTATATTTCCTACCTTTTATTTGTAATATCCTACATCATTATGATAACACAGATATGAACAGGCATATGTGGAAAATAAAGGTTTAGGCTACTGCATAGGCTTTATGGTGTCATGGCATCAAAATTACAGATCGGGAAATTCATCTCATGAGCTGTCATTACGCACCAGTAGCCTGTTGCCAAGTAGGCCTCTGCTGAGCACAAAACAGCGCTCGCACTATCCATCTTTACCTGAGTGCTCTTTGGGATACGAATAATAACGTGTAGGCTATGTAAATAAACGGGAAATATAGCCTACACTAGTGAGGCAATGTGAATAAGTTATTGTATCTGCCAAGTGCGCTAAACTCAGTATAGGCTTCGTCATAGCAAGTCGACCGCCGCACAGCAAGCTGCCAGTCACGCTTCGACCCGCTATTGTAAAAAAGCAAACACTATGACGATTTCTTTATTTGAAATTGAGGAGAAACTACAATTTCGTTCAGATTCAAGGCCTGTTTACAAATTGCCTGTACGCAAGTCGATGTTGCTAGTGATGCGTCTCTAGCTCAGAGATGATGGAGATACGCGGTGTCCACGCGTCAGTGTCCATCCACTCCACTCCGCACCTGCATCAGTAGAGAGAGCATCACTGGATCTGCCTGAGGCCTGATACTTACACGACTGTTACACATTCTGAATAAGCTATAGGTAGATAGTGGGCCGATAATAAATCGTTGTATCCTCGATATAGATCAGGCGTTGGGAAACTGGAATTATGCTTTTTGTGATTCACTGCGTTTATCTCTGGATTAAAAACAACCGCACATCGTTTAGCCTACAGTTTTGGTTCCTTGACTGAGTCTGTTGACATAACCAACAGATGTATTAGATCGAATTGCTAATGGTGAGGGGAAAGTGTTTTGCTTAGAGGTGATGAAGTTGGCAATTTACAGTGATGGCAAGCGGCGAATTTCGTGTGCCACCAGTCTATTAATTAGGTAGCCTACTATAATCATACAGCATTTCAGGAATATCTCAATTTCGTCCATTTACACAAACACACACACACACACACTCACGCACACTTACACACACAACGCGCGAGGAAACGGTGCACATTTGAGCCAGGATAGTAAAATTGCGGCTCTGTCACTCATCTTTCCAAATATCGATCAGCTGCTACATTAGACGGTTCTGTTGTAGACTACTTACCCATAATATAAACCATCAATCCCACGATGCTCAAGTTGATAGCTGGCATCCACGTCTTATTTCGCTTTTGTAATGTAAAATGCATTGTATCTCCTTGTAGTAAAACGTCACGCTATATAAAAAATATATAAATATCGTCAAATCTTCCTTTTTACTTAAAAAAATCTTCAATTTGTGTTATTTTTTCAGTGCTATGATATGGCTGGCAGTGACTGTAGCTGTAGAAATAGTTGATTATATGGTTGTGGGTGTCTCTCAAAAGAAGGCGGGGAGGTTGGAAATTGAATAAAATCCTCTACTGTTAGCTCCCTCCCTCTCTAGCTCTCCATTTCCCCCTTTCATATTTCATATTTCTATGTACAATTATTAAATTACATTTACTCGCAATGATCTATAGTTCCGACTTAATAACATCATTTGGAAAAGCACTTGAATTTCATAATTCACTGATGCCCTTAGATAAACTACTGAGTCCTAATCATATAATAGTGTATTTCCTTTCAAAATAGAATCATATCACGTGTTGACTATCATTCTCCCATGCAGTAAACTATGTGCGCGTATCATGCTGTCAGTATAGGTGATTGATATGAATATGGAATATAACTAGGCTATAGGCTAGCTAATGGAAACAACTATACTGATCTCTAATTATCTCTGTGTGTCCTAGACCAGGGATTTTCCAACCTTTCCTTGGGGACCTACAGCCGTTCCATGTATTTGACCTATTCCACAGTTATTAACACATCTAATTCAACTTGTCAACTAATCATCAAGCCCTTGAATAGGGTGTGTGTATTTGTATATAGATTTTCCACTTATCGAAGTACCCTGGGAATTCTCACAAATAAAGGATGTTGTTTGTCAATAATTGATGTCCTGATTGATAACTGAGCAGCTGGACTACTATGCACATAAACAATACCCAATAACACTGACAGAAACTGTGCGGGATTCAATCCGACAAATGCATTGCTCTTGTTTAGGCGATGTTGGAGGTGCCTTTTAACCTCTCAAAGTCAAAGCCTTTGGCCTTTACAACTATGGCCCATAGAAATGCATTGAATAACACATTTATAAAAAGACAGTTAAAAAATACATCACAAGGAATACAGTTTTAAGGTGGCTGTCCTATATCTAGGAGATATAGGAAAGCTCAGGAAATGTTTTAGTTTGAGTGTTTTGAACACATATTTAACCCCTTTTTTTGTTGGCAGAAAACTTCCTCCATTTGTATGGGTTACCTTCAGATGAGTCCTGTGGCACTTGTGGGGGTCATAGGGCAAAAGGGAGACTACCATCTTGTTTGTGAGTCTTATCTTTCTATAGAGTGGTATTAGTTATTAGGCCAAACGTACAGACGTTTTATTGAGAAGATGGATTTCCGGGATGTCTCCTGCTCTGACAAACAGCGGTGTAGCTCTGCCTCTTTCCACCGCAGATGTGGAAGGTCGGCATAGGCTGATGTGGTGAATTGAGACACAGCCCACGCAAAATAACAGATATCTCTAGCTTAAACTTACACATTTTATTGTGTTAATTAGATTGACGCACAGGTGACTCTTAAAAAGGTAATTTACACTTCAGCTGACATTTGCAGAGTTTACCATGAATGCGATCTCCGTGAGCATTGGGGAAGTTCCCTTTAAAAGGCGCATTGTTGGTAGTTCAGTGTGCAGCGGTAGAATGCGCTTTTGCACTGGTATAACATGATTTGAATGAACACTGGCCATCTTTTAGCATAGCCTGTGGAGAACAGACCTCATGGCTTATTAGGCTGAACTAAATTGGATTATAAAAGGCTTAGCATTAGTAAAGTCTTTGTTTACAACTATTGAGATGACTTCACATACAGAACAAATCCTAAATAGTATCAGAAAGTTTCCATGAAAATTATTGATGATCTTTAAGGTAATGTGATTCTTAGCATTTTACATGTGATATCTCTACACAGGGTCATAGAATGAACAGAAACATGCAAAGGTACAGGTAGCTTAGTGGTTAAGAGCGTAGTGCCAGTAACCGAAAGGTCGCTGGTTCTAATCCCCGAGCCGACTAGGTGAAAAATCTGTCGATGTGCCCTTGAGCAAGGCACTTAACCCTAATTGCTCCTGTAAGTCGCTCTGGATAAGAGCATCTGCTAAATGACTAAAATGTAAATCTAAGATGTCTCTCAGTTTCCTGGGAGGAGAAGTTTGGGAAGTCTGGGAAAAGATAATATAAAAAACGAAGCAGTCGTGGTAGCCAAACAAACAAAATATTCAACCTGCTTGGAGCAAGTGCAGGAATAAAGAGGTACTGAGGAAGAACACAGGGGAGGAAGGGAGCTCTAATATGGATGTTAAGGGACGGGGGAAGAGATAGATAGCAGGGAAAGAGTGAGATGTATGAGTTCCAGATGAGGATGAAAAGATCCATCAAATCAAATTGTATTTGCCACATGCGCCGAATACAACAGTGAAATGCATACTAACAAGCCCTTAACCAACAATGCAGTTTCAAGAAAAATAAGTGTTAAGTAATTTTGCCAATACTGACAAAAGAGAGATTTCGGTATTAAAGCCCTTACTGATCAGTCAAGCACAGTGGCGCTACACACAAATAGCTACTGCAGAGAAACATGGAAGAAAATGCTAAAGATAGAGGATGAAAAAAAAAAAAAAAAGTGATATAAATATAAAAAGGGATGAGCAATTCCTCATGGAAAAACCGTGAGGAGGGATATAATCTTGTCAAGTACAGCCCTATCATTTTTTGTAGAACATTCCTCCTGCTACAGTAGAAACAGCAGCATAACCCACAGGGTACTCAGGTGTGCTACTCCAGTGGTGATTATGAGTGTGATGGACTCCACGGCTCTAGTTTGGCCATTCCAACAGATTACAGTTTGTGTGTTTGTGTGTGTGTGTGTGTGCCCCTTTAGAGAAGGCAGCATTTGACAGCAGGCGGTGCCATTTGGCACAGACCTTCACATAGAGGAGAACGCAATCATTCTGGGGATTCAGGGGATGAGTCGAGAGGCTTTAGAGCAGAAACTAAGAAAAAAACAAGGATGTTCACACATCACACTGGAAAAGGGCAGAGAGATAGAGAGACAGAACAAAGATGGAAGGGTAAGCAAGATGGCGTAGCAGTGCGGTCGTGTACTATGTGTGTGTCCGTGTAAATCGCCTGTTTTTGTATATATTTTTGTATTTTTCGTACATATTTCCCTATCACACTTTTCATCCTTCTACTACATATACTTTCCTGCAACCCACCTCACTCAATGTGGAACGGATTCTATTATTGACTTACCTTTTATCTCTAGTTGAAACTAGCTAGCCAGCTAACTAGCTACTTGCTATTAGCCACCGTTAGCGGTTTTCACCCAGAACATCGGATTTTCTGCCGTAATAACTGAATGACTGGACATTAACACCGGATCGCAACTAGCTAGCCGCAACCGAATGGATGTTGCTGTTGGCTAATCACCACTGCCCCCGAAGCAAGCACCAGTTAGCCTTGAGCTAGCCTCGAGCCAGGCCCATATCCCGGCTATCTACCTCTCTGTCTACCGGACGGGAGTAGCCAGCTAACTAGCTACTTGCTATTAGCCACCGTTAGCGGTTTTGCACCATTGTCCGTGGCCTGCACTACCTACCAGCCAGCTCTAGCCTGGACTATTATCGGCCAGTCTGTACTGTCTGCACAGCGCGTTATCGACCCAGAACATATCGGTTTTTCTGCCGGAATCACTGAATCACTGGACCTTTAACTCCAGATCATTGCAACTAGCTAGCTGCAACCAAATGGATGTTGTTGTTGGCTAATCAGCCTTGAGCTAGCCTCGAGTCAGGCCCATCTGCCGGCTATCTACCTCTCTGTCAACCAGACGGGACCTCCTAGAGTCGACACGGAGCCCCACCGATCCATCACGACTGGTATGCCGACGTAATCCTCTGACGACAATGAAGATCCATCTGCTAGCCCCGGCCCGCTAGCACACGCAAACAACAGCCGTGCTTCCTGCTAGCCAGTGCTGTAGCACCAAACTGCTCTCGGACTCACATATTGCTGTTCACTGGACCTTATGATCACTCAGCTGCACTGCTGATGTCTGCTGGACTGTTCCTTCACACGGTACCCTGTCCTATTTATCTGTTTAGCCTCAGCCCAAACATTCATCACCATTACCAGTTGTTGTCTTATCTCTCTCGAATAACACCTGTGATTGCTTTATGCCTCTCTCCCATGTCAATATTCCTTGCCTATTGCTGTTCCAGTTAGTTCTTAATATACAATTTCACTGTAAAGCCCCAAGTCCCTCTCAAACTGCCTCAAATAGCTCCTTTGTTCCACCCCCCATACACGCAGAGACCGGCTCAATCAGTGCCTCCAGTGATGCTATCTCCTTCATTGTTACCTAACGCTTAGGTTTACTTCCACTGTAATCATATCCTTCCATATCCTTGTCTGTACATAATGCCCTGAATCTATTCTACAACACCCGGAAATCTGCCCCCTTTACTCTCTGTACCCAACGCGCTAGAAGACCAGTTCTTAAAGCCTTTAACCGTATCCTTATTATAGTCCTCCTCTGTTCCTCTGGTGATGAAGAGGTTAACCCAGGCCCTGCAGCCCCTAGTATCACTCCTACTCCCCAGGAGCTATCATTTGTTGACTTCTGTAACCGTAAAAGCATTGGTTTTTTGCATGTTAATATCAGAAGCCTCCTCCCTAAGTTTGAGTTATTCACTGTGTTAGCACACTCCGCTAGCCCTGATGTTCTAGCAGTGTCTTAATCCTGGCTTAGGAAGGCCACCAAAAATTCAGACATTTCCATCCCCAACAATGACATTTTCCGTCGAGATAGAACTGCCAAAGGGGATGGAGTTGCAATCTACTGTAGAGATAGCCAGCAGAGCTCTATCATACTATCCAGGTCTGTGCCCAAACAGTTTGAGCTCCTACTTCTAAAAATCAAACTTTCCAGAAAAAAGCTCTCACTGTTGCCGCTTGCTACAGACCCCCCTTTGTGTTAACAAACCTCCAAACGAGCTTCAATGCCATACAACACTCCTTCCGTAGCCACCAACTGCTCTTAAACACAAGTAAAACTAAATGCATGCTCTTCAATCGAACGCTGCTGGCACCCGCCCACCGACTAGAATCACTACTCTCGACGGGTCTGACCTAGAGTATGTGGACAACTACAAATACCTAGGTGTCTGGTTAGACTGTAAACTCTCCTTCCAGACTCACATTAAGCATCTCCAAACATGCCCTCGTAAAACTGACTATCCAACCGATCCTTGACTTCGGCGATGTCATTTACAAAATAATCTCCAACACTCTACTCAGCAAATTGGATGTAGTCTATCACAGTGCCATCCGTTTTGTCACCAAAGCCCCATATACTACCCACCACTGTGACCTGTACGCTCTTGTTGGCTGGTCCTCACTACATATTCGTCGCCAAACCCACTGGCTCCAGGCCATCTATAAAACACTGCCAGGCAAATCCCCGCCTTATCTTAGCTCATTGGTCACCATAGCAACACCCACCCGTAGTATGCGCTCCAGCAGGTATATCTCACTGGTCATCCCCAAAGCCAACACCTCCTTTGGCCGCCATTCCTTCCAGTTCTCTGCTGCCAATGACTGGAACGAACTGCAAAAATCTCTGGAGCTGGAGACTCTTATCTCCCTCACTAACTTTAAGCATCAGTTGTCAGAGCACCTTACCGATCACTGCACCTGTACACAGCCCATCTGAAATTAGCCCACCCAACTACCTCATCCCCATATTGTTATTTATTTTGCTCATTTGCACCCCAATATCTCTATTTGCACATCATCTCTTGCAGATCTATCATTCCAGTGTTAATACTAATTGTAATTATTTTGTACTATGGCCTATTTATTGCCTTGCCTTCATAACTTGCTACATTTGCACACACTGTATACAGTGGGGGAAAAAAGTATTTAGTCAGCCACCAATTGTGCAAGTTCTCCCACTTAAAAAGATATAGGTACACCTCAACTATGACGGACAAAATGAGAAAAAAAAATCCAGAAAATCACATTGTAGGATTTTTTATGAATTCATTTGCAAATTATGGTGGAAAATAAGTATTTGGTCAATAACAAAAGTTTCTCAATACTTTGTTATATACCCTTTGTTGGCAATGACACAGGTCAAACGTTTTCTGTAAGTCTTCACAAGGTTTTCACACACTGTTGCTGGTATTTTGGCCCATTCCTCCATGCAGATCTCCTCTAGAGCAGTGATGTTATGGGGCTGTCGCTGGGCAACACAGACTTTCAACTCCCTCCAAAGATTTTCTATGGGGTTGAGATCTGGAGACTGGCTAGGCCACTCCAGGACCTTGAAATGCTTCTTACGAAGCCACTCCTTTGTTGCCCGGGCGGTGTGTTTGGGATCATTGTCATGCTGAAAGACCCAGTCATGATTCATCTTCAATGCCCTTGCTGATGGAAGGAGGTTTTCACTCAAAATCTCACGATACATGGCCCCATTCATTCTTTCCTTTACACGGATCAGTCATCCTGGTCCCTTTGCAGAAAAACAGCCCCAAAGCATGATGTTTCCACCCCCATGCTTCACAGTAGGTATGGTGTTCTTTGGATGCAACTCAGCATTCTTTGTCCTCCAAACACGACGAGTTGAGTTTTTACCAAAAAGTTATATTTTGGTTTCATCTGACCATATGACATTCTCCCAATCCTCTTCTGGATCATCCAAATGCACTCTAGCAAACTTCAGACGGGCCTGGACATGTACTGGCTTAAGCAGGGGGACACGTCTGGCACTGCAGGATTTGAGTCCCTGGCGGCGTAGTGTGTTACTGATGGTAGGCTTTGTTACTTTGGTCCCAGCTCTCTGCAGGTCATTCACTAGGTCCCCCCGTGTGGTTCTGGGATTTTTGCTCACCGTTCTTGTGATCATTTTGACCCCACGGGGTGAGATCTTGCGTGGAACCCCAGATCGAGGGAGATTATCAGTGGTCTCTGAGTGTCTCCTGAGTGGCGCAGTGGTCTAAGGCACTGCATCGCAGTGCTAACTGTGCCACTAGAGATCCTGGTTCGAATCCAGGCTCTGTCGCAGCCGGCCGCGACCGGGAGACTCATGGGCGGCGCACAATTGGCCCAGCATGGTCCAGGGTAGGGGAGGGAATGGCCGGCAGGGATGTAGCTCAGTTGATAGCGCATGGCGTTTGCAATGCCAGGGTTGTGGGTTTGATTCCCACGGGGGGCCAGTATAAAATATATATATATATGTATTCACTAACTGTAAGTCGCTCTGGATAAGAGCGTCTACTAAAATGTAAATGTCTTGTATGTCTTCCATTTCCTAATAATTGCTCCCACAGTTGATTTCTTCAAACCAAGCTGCTTACCTATTGCAGATTCAGTCTTCCCAGCCTGGTGCAGGTCTACAATTTTGTTTCTGGTGTCCTTTGACAGCTCTTTGGTCTTGGCCATAGTGGAGTTTGGAGTGTGACTGTTTGAGGTTGTGGACAGGTGTCTTTTATACTGATAACAAGTTCAAACAGGTGCCATTAATACAGGTAACGAGTGGAGGACAGAGGAGCCTCTTAAAGAAGAAGTTACAGGTCTGTGAGGGCCATAAATCTTGCTTGTTTGTAGGTGACCAAATACTTATTTTCCACCATAATTTGCAAATAAATTCATAAAAAATCCTACAATGTGATTTTCTGGATTTTTTTCCCTCATTTTGTCTGTCATAGTTGACGTGTACCTATGATGAAAATTACAGGCCTCTCTCATCTTTTTAAGTGGGAGAACTTGCACAATTGGTGGCTGACTAAATACTTTTTTTCCCCCACTGTATATATTTTCTATTTTCTGTTGTATTTTTGACTTTATATATATAATATATATATATATATATATATATATATAATAACTTTATGTTTTGTTTTACTCCATATGTAACTCTGTGTTGTTGTTTTTATCGCACTGCTTTGCTTTATCTTGGCCAGGTCGCAGTTGTAAATGAGAACTTGTTCTCAATTGGCTTACCTGGTTAAATAAACGTGAAAAAAATAATAGATAAACAGTGGAGAAGATTGATAGGAAGATGAAATAATATAATGCATTTTTGTATATATTATCATAATTTGCGTCTATTAAGACTTCAACATAACGTGTTAACTGCAGTCATGCTCCATCAGTGGTGTAATGATATGCAATCCAGTGGTGGGCAATCCAGTGGTGTAATGATATGTAATAATACGCAATCTTTTTAAAGTCTGCTGTCGATGGGCATCAATGACATTGATCCGTGTTGAAACTAAGCTGCCCAATAATGTTGGACAACAAGCGCAGCGTTCAGCCACAACTCTGAGAGAGGAACACTCTGGGACTAAGGGCAAAGGCTACATCAAATGTCGCTCACCATTCGGTTATATAGCAAATCAGCTTACCAATAACAGAGAGCTGGTATGCTTGTTGAATAATCAAACGAAACAATCTAGCGTCTCATCAGAAGTGGAAGTGAAAGTATCTACCTATTTCTCTAACTGTCAGGTGGTCCTCTGTAGCTCAATTGGTAGAGCATGGCGCTTGTAACGCCAGGGTAGTGGATTTGATCCCTGGGACCACCCATACGTAAAAATGTATGCGCACATGACTGTAAGTTGCTTTGGATAAAAGTGTCTGCTAAATGGCATATTATTTATATTATTATGTGCAAGAAAGGCAAGCCAGTTTTGAAGAACAGTTTTAGCCAGTTTTAGCAAAATCATTGTTTATTGATTTTTCTGTCAATAAAGACCAACTTAAAAACTTCACACCAAGACAGCCCATCATAAATTAGGAAAAACAAATCACACCCTTGCAAAAAGTATCTACAGGAAGGCTACATGTAATGGATTGTCCTGTGCATGGTCTGTGAATGTCCTATGCAATGTTCTGTGAATGTCCTGTATATCTCCCGTGGAATGTAACCAGGATAATTGCTACAGAGAGAGCTGGCTGGTGGATGAAACCATGTGCAAGATTACCCCTTTCCCCACTTCCTGTTTTTAAAATCCCTACCTGTCAAACATAATAACTGTTCCATCTCTGTTAGGGTTACACTTAAGAGCTGAGAGGACTTCTCTGCCCAAGGGGACCATTAGCAAGAAGGAAGGATATTCTAAGTAATAGTAATACATTATCTTTATATAGCTAAATTATAGGAATCTTATTTTTCCTAACTTCAATAACCACTCTGATTATAGTGTCAGAGATGAATGTGGATATAGGTGGTTCTGGATTCTCTTCCAAAGTAACAGACTTTCACCCCTTCTGAAATGACTCAAACACAGTGGTTCTTCTGCAATGTCACAATGGAACAATGGGAGATTTGTTTATTCTCTCCATTTGAAATAGCCAAGCTATTAGCCTCAACACAGCAGTTC
This sequence comes from Coregonus clupeaformis, assembly GCF_020615455.1. Taxonomy (NCBI): domain Eukaryota; kingdom Metazoa; phylum Chordata; class Actinopteri; order Salmoniformes; family Salmonidae; genus Coregonus; species Coregonus clupeaformis. The sequence goes on from NC_059197.1 coordinate 43,013,509, forward strand.
CTTGTGTCTGAGTCTTTGGGGAGGGTTGCTTGGAGGTGTTCCAGGGAAGTGTTGGGGCTTTGTGGGTATTTCCTGCTGCAGCCACTCTTCTGGGAGAGTCTTTCTGCTGGGGTGAGTCTGGGGCTGGGAATGGACACCTGGAGGCCCAGTGGGAGTGCCGTGCTAGATCCAGGAAGGAGAGAGATACGAAGGAGATTACTGTATTGAATGTCAGAAATGGCTGTATGATCATCTCAAAATAGATTAATTAAAGCCTCTGTTCTGTACACAGTGTGCTCACCATGGTAACATAGATGCCCTCTCCTCTAGAGGGTGTGGGAGGGGGCGGGGGCGGGGCCCTGAACCTCTGGAGTGTGACATAGCAGTTTGGGTCCTGTATTGTGTTAGAGAGAGCAGGTACAGTCTGTGTTACAGAAGGAAGTGTTACACAGCTGGGACATCAGAGTAGATGAAGACACCAATGCAGCACATAGGGATGGGATATTATTGGTTTATTGATTGACTGAGAGGGGAGCAGCGAGAAGAAGTGTGTGAGAGAGAGAAAGAGAGAGAGTGAGTGAGAGAGAGAGAGAGAGAGAGAGTCAGAAGATGAGTGTTACCTGAGTTTTTGCATGTTGGTTTGTGTGTTTGTATGAATGCTTGTATGTTATTGTTTCCATGTGTGTCCAGCAGTTACCTTGTTTCCATTGGCTTCCTGTGTGTCTTCTCCGCGTATTATGTTCACCTGGATGTGACTGAAAGAACATTTTAAAAAATGTAGCTTTCATTGGTTTTAGGATAGCGTTTCATGTCTCCAATATTTTTGTCCTATTTCTCTCTGCCTCTAAAATAGGCATATCTTGTATATGTTTTTTGACCCTGCTCTCTCCTTGTCTTCTCCTTTCTCTCATGTCCACCTGCTGGTCTCTCTCAGCATTATCTCACCCCTGGTCATTTTGTTGCTGCTGTGACCTCCTCCGGCACGCCCACATTCCCGCTGTGACTCCGCCCACCAGGAACAGCAACAAAAGCATGCAGCAGAGAGGCAACAGCCAATTAGGATGGGTTACATCAAGTTTATGGAAATCTCCTGGGAATCTCCTGTGCTGCCCTGGGAAATCAAGGTGTAAAGACAAAAGATAATCTGTCAATCTGATTTGAATAGCTCAACTCCCTTTTCAGCATGTACACATAAAATTTTTTTGTACATATAATTGTATGTAATACTTGCTTAGGAAGTCCAACTGTTATCTTTTTAAAATAAAGTATGTACCTGATCTCTCCACCACTGTGAGCTGTGTGTGACTCTCATGGATGTCTGGATTGCCGGGTGGAGGACGCAGATGACACAGGTATGTGCCACTAGATTGGACTGTCACTGACAGCAGCAGGAGCGAGAAGTCACCTTCAGAGATGTTCCCAACCAGAAACACTCTGGGTTCAACGATGACGGTTTGGTCTTGGTAGTGGTATATTAGATGGTGCCGGTCTTTATCCATTAAGCCCTGTTATTATGAATGTATTGGTGCTCAAGTCTAGTACAAATACAAATAATACTGAATGTATACTATATATCTATGTCACTTTTTAGAAAACACAATATTACTGCAGCAATCCTACATTAAATCTTTTGAGGGGTTTACCTTGTCAGTGAACTCCCACTCCACATGGAGTTGGTGATGTCCCAGACTTTTCAAACACTGAGTGAGGATGCAGGACAGTCGGACATTAGAGCCTACCGGAACCTCCTTCTGGTCTGGGCCGGTCACTACACAACCTAAAGCACTACACACTGTGGATACTAAAACACACACACACACACATACACACACATACACACACACATGCATATGTAATTCGTTTTTGGTACATACAAGTGTTACTACAATTCAAGATTCACACACATGCATAAAAGCTTGCTCACCACAGATAATTAAGGTTCTCAATGTAGTCTTCCCCATATTTTGTAAATATGTTTGTGCTCTACGAAAGAAACAAACAAACAGTACTTTCAGTATATCTCATGTTTCACTAAACGTGAATACATTTGAAGAGTTTCATTCCAAAATGGTATATCCATGTTCAGAAATGTTGGTAAATTAGCTTTTATTGTTTAAAGAAATAATGAAAGAGATTGGTGTGTTTTTTCATTATCTAATCATGGCATGGGGTTGTTCAATGACAGACATGTATTTGTTTAAAATCTACCACTCGTTTAATTTCAGAGAGACAAATAATAATGTTTATATTTGCAAAATGCTATATATCCGCCTCACTCTCAGATAAATAAGTAGAACTGCTAGGTTTGACAGTCAAATGTAACAAATAACTACATTTGTAATAAATAAATGTACAAATGATACATTTGTGACATTAATATTTAAAAAGTGCTACAAATATTCAATACATATGAAATCTGTATGTAAAACTTGACATTTTAGTTATTTAGCAGATACTCTTATTCAGAGAGACTTATAGTTAGTGCATTGATCTTAAGATAGCTAGGTGAGACAACCACATATCACAGTCAAATATACAGGATATGAACATTGCATTCCAGCTAAACAATGGATATACAGTATAGCGTTAAAACATCTAATTAAAATATCATACACATCTAAAATCTAGGAATAAAACAATCGGAGAACAGTTTGCCATAGGCAATAATTTCTGATGAAAAAACACAACTGATAAACTGTTGTGGATGTAGCGTTTTGGAAATAAACTCTTCATTTAGACTCAAACCACAGTGGAATACAACTTGTATACAACAGCAAACATACACATTGATTCAGCATGTAAATTGCACCAGTCTGCCTATCATATAACTATATCTCCTTCACAAATAGAACACCCATGTTGCCAATGTGCTACATGGTCCTCTGTAGCTCAGCTGGTAGAGCACGGCGCTTGTAACGCCAAGGTAGTGGGTTCGATCCCCGGGACCGCCCATACACAAAAATGTATGCATGCATGACTGTAAGTCGCTTTGGATAAAAGCGTCTGCTAAATGGCATATTATTATATTTCCATATTCTTGGGTGACCAACAGTTTCAATAATGTTCCTTTTTTACATTTTAACATTACCATTATCTTACCTATAGTTGCCTCTCCGATGGATTACATATTGATTTCTCTGTTTTGGCATATGATGATTAAAGGCAGTCCACCCTGGTCTCTATTGTCAATGTGCCACTTCACTTTGTTACTGTTCCTGGGTAGGACGGGGGTGGTGGTGGGGGGAGGCAGTTTTGCATGTCTGTCTGTGGTCAACAGAGCTCTTTTGTTTCGGCAAAAAAAGAAGAAGAAAAACACACTCCTCCAAAATGTGTCTCAGATGTGTCCTTTTCAGTGCGCCGATATACACACACATGATACTGTGAAAGAGCTGCAGAAACCACTTCCGCTTTTTGTGGTGATACTCTCTTGTTAAACCTGTGAGATATTTAGTGTGCACTGTCTGGACTAATATTTAGCTAGGGTTATATATGAATGTGTGACCAAGGTTCCTTTTATCCCACCTGAAGGAAGAAAAAACATGACATTTTCCTTGCAAGTAATATGTCACGGACTAAAACACAAAACCTTTACTCACTATAATAACTAAAATAGACACACTTTCTCAAACCCTCTTAGAGCATCATGAATGAATTGTTTCAAGATGGCACCTCTTTTGTCTGAAACATGGCTTTCCTTTCTGCTTCTTTTAATCTTCCTTTTTCTTCTGACTCTCTCTATATATATACACTACAAGTGTATATAGAAGCTCGCATCTGCTACAAGACCATGGTGCTTGCCTACGGAGCTGTGAGGGGAACGGCACCTCCGTACCTTCAGGCTCTGATCAGTCCCTACACCCAAACGAGGGCATTGCGTTCATCCACCTCTGGCCTGCTGGCCCCCCTACCTCTGCGGAAGCACAGTTCCCGCTCAGCCCAGTTAAAACTGTTCGCTGCTCTGGCACCCCAATGGTGGAACAAGCTCCCTCACGACGCCAGGACAGCGGAGTCACTCACCACCTTCCGGAGACACTTGAAACCCCACCTCTTTAAGGAACACCTGGGATAGGATAAAGTAATCCTTCTACCCCCACTTACCCAACCCCCCTCCCAAAAAAATGACGAAAATGTAAATGTAAATGTAAGTCAAAAGTTTGAACACACCTACTCATTCAAGGGTTTTTCTTTATTTTTACTATTTTTTTACATTGTAGAATAATAGTGAAGACATCAAACCTATAAAATAACACATATGGATTCATGTAGTGACCAAAACAATGTTAAACAAATCAACATATATTTTATATTTGAGATTCTTCAAATAGCAACCCTTTGACTTGATGACAGCTTTGCACACTCTTGGCATTCTCTCAACCAGCTTCACCTGGAATGCTTTTCCAACAGTCTTGAAGGAGTTCCCACGTATGCTGAGCACTTGTTGGCTGCTTTTCCTTCACTCTGCGGTCCGACTCATCCCAAACCATCTCAATTTGGTTGAGGTCGGGGGATTGTGGAGGCCAGGTCATCTGAAGCAGCACTCCATCACTCTCCTTCTTGGTAAAATAGCCCTTACATAGACTGGAGATGTATTGGGAGATTGTCCTGTTTAAAAATATATTATAATCCCACTAAGCGCAAACCAGATGGGATGGCGTATCGCAGCAGAATGCTGTGGTAGCCATGCTGGTTAAGAGTGCCTTGAATTCTAAATAAATCACAGACAGTGTCACCAGCGAAAGCACCCCCACACCATCACACCTCCTCCTCCATGCTTCACGGTGGGAACCACATCCGTTCACCCACACCACGTCTCACAAAGACGTGGCGGTTGGAACCAAAAATCTCAAATTTGGACTCCAGACTAATTTCCACATGTTTCTTGGCCCAAGCAAGTCTCTTCTTCTTATTTGTGTCCTTTAGTAGTGGTTTCTTAGCAGCAATTCGACCATGAAGGCCTGATTCACACAGTCCGCTCTGAACAGTTGATGTTGAGATGTGTCTGTTACTTGATCTCTATGAAGCATTTATTTGGGCTGCAATTTCTGAGGCTATTAACACTAAAGAACTTACCCTCTGCAGCAGAGGTAACTCTGGGTGTTCCATTCCTGTGGCGGTCCTCATGAGAGACAGTTTCATCAGAGCGCTTGATGGTTTTTGCGACTGCACTTGAAGAAACTTTCAAAGTTCTTGAAATGTTCCGTATTGACTGACATTCATGTCTTAAAGTAATGATGGACTGTTGTTTCTCTTTGCTTATTTGAGCTGTTCTTGCCACAATATGGACTTGGTCTTTTACCAAATTGGGCTATCTTCTGTATACCACCCCTACCTTGTCACAACACAACAGATTGACTCAAATGCATTAAGAAGGAAAGAAATTCCACAAATTAACTTTTAAGAAGTCACACCTGTTAATTGAAATGCATTCCAGGTGACTACCTCTTGAAGCTGGTTGAGAGAATGCCAAGAGTGTGCAAAGCTGTCATCAAGGCAAAGGGTGGCTATTTGAAGAATCTAAAATATAACATATATTTTAATTTGTTGGTTACTACATGATTCCATATGTGTTGCTTCATCGTTTTGATGTCATCACTATTATTCTACAATGTAGAAAATACTAAACATGAAGAAAAACCCTGGAATGAGTAGGTGTTCTAAGACTTTTGACCGGTAGTGTATATATTAGGTCACATGTGTACTGTGTAGGAAATTCAAAAAGAGAACATATTACTTACTCAGAATTTTCTCTCTCTCTCTCTCTCTCTCTCTCTCTCTCTCTCTCTCTCTCTCTCTCTCTCTCTCTCTCTCTCTCTCTCTCTCTCTCTCTCTCTCTCTCTCTCTCTCTCTCTCTCTCTCTCTCTCTCTCTCTCTCTCTCTCTCTCTCTCTCTCCCTCTCTCGCTCCTCTGTCCCTCACAGTTTCCCCTAACCCAGAAGACCCACTGACTAAACCACATTGTGTGTTCTCGGTCTTCTGAGAAGGTTGACAACAGTTAATGTGCATTTAAAGGCTGTTATACACATATTTTTTGTCCCAGTTGGAAGGTTAAAAAAAATAGTAATATCTCCTGACTATATATAGTTCCTTTGATAATACTCTCAAACAGGGGCGGTGTGTTCAATAGGGCGATATGGGCGACGCACTGCCAAACGGGAAAAGGAATGGATTTTTTTTCTAATCAATTATATCACGGCAACAGTAGTTATCAGTGTTGTAATCTAGACGTCTGATCTGCCACAGTGCCACTAAATGTCCAATCAGGCTAAAGTCGTGCTTCAAATGCCCCCCTTTTGGGGCGATTTCAGTCAGGTTGAAAATCGCCCAGAAGTCTGTCATAGACTCCCATGTAAAATCTATTTTTTTCAAATATCAGAGCTTTCAATACAATCTCTATGGGTTTCTGAGGGCTTGCACTTACGCGCTTTCGTCATACGTAACATAACCATGAACGTAACTAAGAAAAGAGCGGGTAGCAGCGTCAATCAATTCACTACTACTATCAAAATGGCTAGGCTTCAGTGCAACTCGATTGTGTCTTTGAAAGAAGTTCCTTTTTGTCGGCGAACAAATGAAGATAAATTGGCAACGAAACAATTAGGACCTCCCAGACCAAATTTAATAATTCAACAGGTTTCTACTAAAGGGGGGAAGTCCTACACCCGAGGATTTTCCAAAAATTGGTACGAACGAAAAACCTGGCTAGCAGGCTGCGATGTAGCTAATGCAGTCTTCTGCTACCCCCTGCTTACTCTTTCACCCTGAAGGCGGCACGGCAGACAGCACCGCTTGGACAGCGACTGGTGTGTAACGGACATGCACCATCTTTCAGGAAAGATTAAGAAACATGAGCTGTCAAAGACCCACATGGATAGCTGTTTGAGATTGTCTGCTTTGGGGAGAGTGAACATTCCCACTCAACTGGATGAGGGATACAGGCTAGCTGTCCGCCGCCACAACGATGAGGTTAGTGTTGATAATCACAAGTTTACTGGAGAACTGAAACTGACAAGGCTGACAAGATAGGACCCTTTTGTCCATTGTTATTGGATAGGAACAGAACTTATAACCAGCTCCTGACCTAAATAGATCTTAGCACAACATTTTACTCAACATATCATATTCCATATTCACTATAACAAATATATTTACTACGACATTAGCAAGAACCGCCACATCCTCAGCCGGCTAATCCAGTGTGTGATGTTTTGCGGAGTGTTTGAGTTAGCTTTGCGAGGCAAAGATGAAACTGAGGGCTCCACCAACCCTGGTAAGCCAACACTTTTGAGATCAGTCAATAAATGCTTCTGGTATTGACTTATATGCTGCCCCTGTCTTCATGTTGTTGCTGGACATATCTTTTTTAAAATGTGTGTAGGTCACCTAAATCATCAGAAAAATTGCCCCCCCTGAGAATTTTTTCAGGAGCCGCCACTGCTCTCAAATCATTAAAACTAAATGTCCCTGCTGTGCCTCTTGTCCCTCTTCCTTCAGTGGGGTTTCTGCAGACTGTAGATTAGCCTCTAGCGCCCTCTGTCTATGAGGAGGTGAAGTAGAGCTCCTGTTGCCATGGAAATGCAGCATCCCCTTTGGCTCTCTGTTCCACAGATCTGGGGTGTATTCACTAGGAACCAAACAGAAGCAAATAAAAGCAAACGTAATTAAATGGGGAGTGACCTACCTGAATTTGTCCAATAGAATCCCTTGTTTTGCTATGGTGTGCACTAATAATACACCCCTGGTGGTGTCCACTATCTGCCTCAGGTGAGAGGAGGACTATCCTCTTCTCAGACTATGATGGATGGGGCTCACCATGCACACCTCACAGGAGTAAATCAAAGCTCTCTCCTTCATACACTTTCTCAGGATGATCTAAGTTAAGATACTCTGAGCAGATAGATATGGGACAGAGCAGCTGCAAAACCCAAGGCCCTCAGAGTAAGCCTATGCTGGTTCCATTCTAGCATTTTAATCAGACATCAGAGATGGAATCTGTATGTTGCTAAACAGGTGGCTTCTGACACACCAAAGACACTAACTGGTCAATTCATTGGTCAATTCATTACCAGGTAGATACAAAAAAACAATAAGATAAAAAGGACAGGACACAGCATGAAAACAACTATATAAAAAAAGGTACATCTGAATCATGAGCCCTCAATAAAATCATAATCAGGAAATTAACTGATATAGTCATCAGAGGTATTGTATTTATCCATCACAGTAAATTATTCCCCACGCTGACAGCGTAGTACTGATTTAATTCCACTAGATGTCAGTATGGTATTATATCAAACTCTTCTGCGAGGTCAAAAACAGAGCTCTACAATGTGTGTCTACGATTTGTTAATAATTAATCAAGAATGAATACGCTTTCCTCTAATCATCTCATGAATATTCCATGAGACCACACACACTCATAAAATCTGAGATACGCCACAGTTGGAGATAGGAGAGCGGAGCCGCACATCGGGCCCATCCCACTTCCTCATGTTACCATTAATCCATGTCCTGGTATGACCATATGTCTCTAAGCATAGCCTCAGGGTAAGGTTGGATCCTGGCTTGTAATGGGCACAGGGTTGGCATCAAGGATACAGATAACACTTACCAGCTTTTGGGGGTTTGGAACACTCTAAACAAACAACAAATGGAGATGTACTGGATGGATAAACCATTTCTCCAAACTTTTCGGCCACATAACAAAGAACCAAGAGCAAAAACATATAGATGATAATTTACAAAACTTAGAATAAACTATTAAAGACTACCAGAACCCACTGGATTCTCAAATTACATTGGATGAACTACAGGACAAAATACAAACCCTCCAACCCAAAAAGGCCTGTGGTGTTGATGGTATACTAAACAAAATGATAAAATATACAGACCAAAAATTTAAATGGGATGTTCTTAAACTCTTCAACATTATCCTCAGCACTGACATCATCCCCAATATTTGGAACCAATGTCTGATCACACCAATCCACAAAAGTGGAGACAAATTTGGCCCCAATAATTACAGCGGAATCTGGGTTTACAGCAATCTTGGAAAAATCCTCTGCACTGTCATCAACAGCATACCTCAACATTTCCTCAGTGAAAACAATGTCCTGAGCAAATGTCAAATTGTCTTTCTACCAAAATACCATACGACAGACCATGACACTTATTGACAAACAAACAAAACAAAACAAAAGCAAAGTCTTCTTATGCTTTTTTGATTTCAATCCTACTGGACTCAGAAATCCAATGTCTACTGTTTGCAGATGACCTGGTGCTTCTGTCCCCAAACAAGGAGGGCCTACAGCAGCACATAGATCTTATGCACAGATTATGTCAGACTTGGGCCCTGACAGTGAATCGCAGTATGACAAAAATAATGGTGTTCCAAAAAACGTCCAGTAGCCAGGACAACAAATACAAAACATATTTAGACACTGTTGCCCTAAAGCACACAAATATACTGAACAAAAATATGAACGGAACATGCAACAATTTCAAATATTTTACTGATTTACAGTTCATCTAAGCAAATCAGTCAAATTAAATACATTTGTTTGGCCCTAATCTATGGATTTCACATGATTGGGCAGGGGCGCAGTCATGGGTGGATTTAAGAGGGCCCACTCAGGCCCACCCAAATGGCAGCCAGGCCCACCCACTGGGGCCAATCAGAACACATTTTTCCCCACAAAAAAGGGCATTATTAAAGACAGAAATACTTCTCAGTTTCATCAGCTGTCTGGGTGGCTGGTCTCAGACGATCCCGTAGGTGAAGAAGCCGGATGTGGAGGTCCTGCACTGGCGTGGTTACACGTGGTCTGTGGTTCTGAGGCCGGTTGGACGTACTGCCAAATTCTCTAAAACGATGTTGGAGGCGGCTTATGGTAGAGAAATGAACATTCAATTTTCTGGCAACAGCTCTGGTGGACATTCCTGCAGTCAGCATGCCAATTGCACACTCCCTCAAAACTTGAGACATCTATGGCATTGTGTTTTGTAACAAACAGCACATATAGAGTGGCGTTTTGTTGTCACCAGCACAAGGTGTACCTGTGTAATGATCATGCTATTTAATCAGCTTCTTGACATGCCACACCTGTCAGGTGGATGGATTATCTTGGCAAAGGAGAAATGCTCACTAACATGGATGTAAACAAATGTGTACAACATTTGAGAGAAAGAAATAAGATTTTTGTGCGTATGGAACATTTCTGGGATCTTTTATTTCAGCTCATGAAACATGGGACCAACACTTTACAAGTTGTGTTCATATTTTTTATCAGTATATTTGACACACTGGAAAGAATCAACCAAAAACAACAGAGCAAATTGGAATGCTATCTGGCCCTAAAAATAGAGTACACAGTGACAGAATACCTGACCAATGTGACTGACTGACCCAAAATGAAGAACATTCTTGACTACGGTGCATTCGGAAAGTACTCAGATCCCTTGACTTTTTCCACATTTTGTTACGTTACAGCCTTATTCTAAAATTAATGGAATATTTTTTTTCCCCTCATCAATCTACAAAAAAATACCCCATGATGACAAAGCGAAAACAGGTTTTTAGAATTTATTGCAAATGTATTAAAATAAAATAAATAACACTATATTGTTACATACTGTATGTCCGTTATATGAAATCCAAATAAAAAATCCATTTAAATTACAGGTTGTAATGCAACAAAACAGGAATAAACGCCAAGGGGGATGAATACATTTGCAAGGCACTGTAGCCCTTACACAGCCTGGAGGTGTGTGGGTCATTGTCCTGTTGAAAAACAAATCATAGTCCCACTAAGCCCAAACCAGATGGAATGGCGTATCGCTGAAGAATACTGTGGTAGCCATGCTGGTTAAGTGTGCCTTGAATTCTAAATAAATCCCTGACAGTGTCACCAGCAAAGCACTCCAACACCATAACACCTCCTCCTCCATGCTTCACGGTGGGAAGTACACATGCGGAGATCATCTGTTTACCTACTCTGCGTCTCACAAAGACACGATGGTTGGAACCAAAAATATCAAATTTGGACTCATCAGACCAAAGGACAGATTTCTACCGATCTAATGTCCATTGCTCGTGTTTCTTGGCCAAAGCATGTCTCTTCTTCTTGTTGGTGTCCTTTAGTTGTGGTTTCTTTGCAGCAATTCGACCATGAATACCTGATTCACGCAGTCTCCTCTGAACAGTTGATGTTGAGATGTGTCTGTTACTTGAACTCTGTGAAGCATTATTTGGGCTAACATTTCTAAGGCTGGTAACTCTAATGAACTTATCTTCTGCAGCAGAGGTAACTCTGGGTCTTCCTTTCCTGTGGCAGTCCTCATGCGAGCCAGTTTCATCATAGCGCTTGATGGTTATTGCGACTGCACTTGAAGAAACGTTCAGTTCTTGAAATGTTCCATACTGACTGACATTCATGTCTTAAAGTAATGATGGACTGTCGTTTCTCTTTGCTAATTTGAGCTGTTCTTGCCATAATATGGACTTGGTATTTTACCAAATAGGTCTATCTTCTGATTGGCTCAAATGCATGAAGAAGGAAATAAATTCCTCAAATTAACTTTTAAGAAGACACACCTGTTATTTGAAATGAATTTTAGGTGACTACCTTATGAAGCTGGTTGAGAGAATGCCAAGAGCGTGCAATGCTGCTATTAAGGCAAAGGGTGGCTACTTTGAAGAATCTCAAATATAAAAATATATTTTGATTTGTTTAACACTTTTTTGGTTATTACATAATTCCATATGTGTTATTTCATAGTTTTGATGTCTTCACTATCATTCTACAATGTAGAAAATAGTGAAAATAAAGAAAAACCCTGGAATGAGTAGGTGTGTCCAAACTTTTCACTGGTACTGTATGTAAATGTTATATTTCAGTTTGCTAAATATACTAAAAACCAGTTTTTGCTTTGTCATTATGGGGTATTGTTTTTAGATTGATGAGGGGAAAAATAACAATTTTATCAAATTTAGAATAAGGCTGTAACGTAACAAATTGTGGAAAATGTTAAGGGGCCAGAACACTTTCCGAATGCACTGTATGTACAGACTCAGTGATCATAGCCTTGCTACTGAGAGAGGCCGCCATAGGCAGACTTGGCTCTCGAGAGAAGACCCACAAAATGAGGTGGAATCTGAGCTGCACTTCCAAACCTCCTGCCAAATGTATGACCACCTTAGAGATACATATTTTCCACAGATCACACGGACCCACAAATAATTTGAAAACAAATCCAACATTAATAAACTCTAATATTTGTTAAGCGAAATATCGCAGTGTGCAATCACAGCAGCAAGATTTGTGGCCCTTACAATGAGAAAAAGGGCAACCAGTTGAGCACAAACAACATTGTAAATACAACCTAGATTTTTCTGTTTATTTATTTTCCCTTTCATACTTCAAATACTTGCACATTGTTGTAACAATTATATAATATTTGAAATGTCCGTATTCTTTTAAAACATTTGTGAGTGTAATGTTTACTAATGTTTCCCTTGTTTATTTCCCTTTTGTTTATTGTCTATTCCATTTGATTTGGCAATGTAAACATATGTTTCCCATTCCAATATAGCCCTTTGAATTTAATTTAATTTAATTGAGAGAGAGAGAGAGAGAGAGAGAGAGAGAGAGAGAGAGAGAGAGAGAGAGAGAGAGAGAGAGAGAGAGAGAGAGAGAGAGAGAGAGAGAGAGAGAGAGAGAGAGAGAGAGAGAGAGAGAATGCTGACAAGTTATGTTTGCTCTTTAAGTTTCCTACACAGTACACATGTTTATTTAGTTAGGTGTTATAATATAATTTACATCTTATAAACACAATAAAATCAATAATCAATACAATAAAGTTTATATTTTTTTAAATCCCAAAGTCATTGCAGCATACCACCATTCATGAATATAATCCTTGGTGAATGCAACCGCTTGTCTGTTCAGGATGTTTAATTGTTTATCTGCAACTCCCAATCTATCCTTAGTTCCCCCCATCATCTGTCTAGGGCCTACATGTCATCTTTCACCGCCTTCCTTCTCCCTCTCCTCTCCTCTCCCTCTCCTCTCCTCTCCTCTCCTCTCCTCTCCTCTCCTCTCCTCTCCTCTCCTCTCCTCTCCTCTCCTCTCCTCTCCTCTCCTCTCCTCTCCTCTCCTCTCCTCTCCTCTCCTCTCCTCTCCTCTCAAGCTCTCTGTACAAGTCTCTTTCTCATCGAATCATTCACTTTTGCCCTCTGTGTGGTCAAAACCTTTCACTGTGCAAGTCATGCCTCTCACTCCATCCATCTCCAGCCCTCTCTCTCTACTCCCCACCTCCCATTTTCTCACTCTCTCCTTTTTCCACTGGTTCCATGTGCTATTTATCCGCTCAACTCCTCTAAACTCTCCTCCTCTGATTCACTCACTGCTCTCATCTTCTCTCTCTGTAACTCTCTCCCTTCCTTCCTCATATCTTGCTCACTCTGACTATCCTTGTTCAGTGCCATCCATTCCCGTAGTCACAGGCTCATCATCGTGAAGGCTAAATATTGTACATGCACAGAACACAGGGGTTTATAGGATTGCTGAGAGGCACAGTCAAGGGATTATTTTGCAGTTTATTGATACAATGAGTCCACCTCTACTCTGTAGTGGAGTACTATTGGACAGTGTCTGCATCGGATTATCCTTAGTATCTTTTGGGTTTATTGGCACATGAACTGCTTGCTGCTCAGTTGGCTTTCAGAGACTCACAGATTTATTTTTGAATATGTTTCCACACTTCAGCAATCTGCACTCTTGCAAAGACTGTTAGTAATGACAGCTGCACAAACTGTAATATCTCTTGCCCATAGACTTCAGAATGAACCCTAGATTATGATAGGATCGTAAAAGAAAAGCCATTCATATACATACAGTGCCTTGCAAAAGTATTCATCCTCCTTGGCGTTTTTCCTATTTTGTTACATTACAATCTGTAATTTAAATGGATTTTTATTTGGTTTTCATGTAATGGACATACACAAAATAGTCCAAATTGGTGAAGTGAAATGAAAAAAATCACTTGTTTCAAAACAATTAAAAAATAATAATAACGGAAAAGTGGTGCGTTCATATGTATTCACCCCCTTTGCTATGAAACCCCAAAATAAGATCTGGTGCAACCAATTACTTTCAGAAGTCACATAATTAGTTAAATAAAGTCCCCCTGTGTGCAATCTAAGTGTCACATGATCTCAGTATATATACACCTGTTCTGAAAGTCCCCAGAGTCTGCAACACCACTAAGGAAGGGGCACTACCAAGCAAGCGCACCATGAAGACCAAGGAGCTCTCCAAACAGGTCAGGGACAAAGTTGTGGAGAACTACAGATCAGGGTTTTGGTTATAAAAAAATATCCGAAACATCCCACGGAAAACCATTAAATCCATTATTAAAAAATAGAAAGAATATGGCACCACAACAAACCTGCCAAGAGAGGGCCGCCCACCAAAACTCACGGACCAGGGAAGGAGGGCATTAATCAGAGAGGCAACAAAGAGACCAAAGATAACCCTGAAGGAGCTGCAAAGTTCCTCAGCGGAGATTGGAGTATCTGTCCATAGGACCACTTCAAGCCGCACACTCCACAGAGATGGCGTACACTCCACAGAGATGGGCTTTACGGAAAAGTGGCCAGAAAAAAGTCATTGCTTGAAGAAAAAAATAAGCAAACACGTTTGGTGTTCGCCAAAAGGCATGTGGGAGACTCCCCAAACATATGTAAGAAGGTGCTCTGGTCAGATGAGACTAAAATTGAGCTTTTTGGCCATCAAGGAAAACGCTGTGTCTGGCGCAAACCCAACACCACCAATCCAATTGAGAATCTGTGGCATGACTTAAAGATTGCTGGACACCAGCGGAACCCATCCAACTTGAAGGAACTGGAACAGTTTTGCCTTGAAGAATGGGCAATAATCCCAGTGGCTAGACTTGCCAAGCTTATAGAGATACCCCAAGAGACTTGCAGCTGTAATTGCTGCAAAAGGTGGCTCTACAAAGTCTTGACTTTGGGTGGGTGAATAGTTATTCACGCTCAAGTTTTCAGTATTTTTTTTTGTCTTATTTCTTGTTTGTTTCACAATAAAAAACACTTTGCATCTTCAAAATGGTAGGCATGTTGTGTAAACCAAATGATACAAACCCCCAAAAAATCAATTTTAATTCCAGGTTGTATAGCAACAAAATAGGAAAAATGCCAAGGGGGGTGAATACTTTCACAAGCCACTGTATCCTCCATCAGCTATGGGCTAAGCCTGTGCTGGGCATAGTAGTCATGTTTCACAAAACGTATTAGTCAGTGGTTCAAGCTGCTTGCTCTTAATTGGTTGAGATCTCAGGCCCCATGTGCTATATTGGTTGAAAATGAGGCAGACATGTAATTCTAGCGAGTGAGAGGGTGAGAAGAAGGTCCCTCCCACCTCGTTGTGAGGGGCCAGGATGGTTGGGTGGGTGCACTGGTTGACCCTGTGCTGAGGGAAAGGATGGATTGGCACATGGCTTAAGACCTCCACTGCACCCTGAAAAGGCCTCAGAGGAAGACCACTGATACTGTATCTGTTTGATGTATGAGAGCAGGTGTGGATGTTCAGCGCAGAGGGAGATAGAGCAAGGGATTGTGGGATTTTCTTCCACTTCCTAGACCAGTTCAACCAATTGGATCTAAGAACTGCAGTTATTTTTTCTTTGCAATTTGCCAGGTGTCTATCTCAAGTCCTCCGTAAGACTTTAGAAATCCTGTTAAGGGGACAAATCTGAGGATGAAACTTTCAAAGTTCTTTGGAACTATGGTCAAGCTATTTGATCTGCCTACAATGTCTTTGCCTGGAAACCCACCCAGTGGCGATTTTAGCATGTAAATCTTAGTGGGGCAAACTCCCCCCAACATTTTTTAGATGCATGCCAGCAAAGCCACTACACAACACAACACAAAACAATACATTAATTGCACTATAACGGTGACAAATGGTGCCCACAAACTGTTAGGGCCTACATAAAGCTGTCCCAACAGCAGTCCCAACACCTTACCACTAATACACCTGGCTATCAGCGGAGCCTTGTCTGGCAGCGAAACAGTTAAATCAGCCTCATTTACTGCCTTTTAAAAAACATATTTGATATGGCTGACTTGCTTCAACAAATGTGGTTTCTACTAACAATTGAGATGTACAAATTATAGCATAACGGGACGATGAGCGGATAAGAGGCAATCCGTAATTTCGATTAAGACATTAATGAGCGAGCTAGGCCGGACATAGTCAATATAACTATTTGTTCAGCACTTTTGAAATGTACAGCGACAGAATTCAGAACATGGGCCATTCTTACAGTATTCTCCCTGTACACCAAGTTAGAACCGTAGGATAAATGAAGGGGGCATATAAGCAGACAATGAAAGCACTTCAAATATTCAATGATTACATTTCTCTAAAACAGGCTATAGGCTACATGTGCACCACCAAGTCAGAACAGTAGGCTAACTGTGGCGGCAGGTAGCTTAGTGGTTAAGAGCGTTGTGCCAGTTGTGCCAGTAACAGTAAAATCTGTCGTTGTGCCCTTGAGCAAGGCACTTAACCCTAGTTGCTCTGGAAAAGAGCGTCTGCTAAATGAATAAAATACAAATAAAATAATTATGAGGGGAAAAGGGACCAGATTATTAGGGTGAGGCACATGGGCTACTAACAGCTAACTACACAACATACACTTAGTATTACTTTCTTAGCCAGTCTATATATGTAGGAGAGTTCAAATGGTTATTCCATCAAACTTCAAACTTTTAGAATAGTACACAACGCAGAACAGAACATCCAGGTTAAGGGTCAGCGGCCCAAGCCCGCGAACAGGAATGTTCCAAGTTCAAACTGAAGGGGGAATCAGATTGCTACGATCGCCAGGAACTTTACTTTTGGTTTCTATTTTCATTTGTTGTGCTACTAGTACTGCCTGTTGATGTTAAGGAGGCAGCTACAGTAGCTGGATGATATTAACATCTTCGGTTTTTATTTCATTAAATGTATTTTATTTCATCTGGTTGCTTACGTCACCTACTAACACTCTGGTACTACCCGTAGCTCCCGTTCTCCTCAGTCCGAGAAAACACAGAGAGAAAGAACAACTTGTCAGATGATGCACTGAAGACTGATGTATTCCTGTCCTGTCTTTTCATAATACCATTGCATATAAAAGCCCCAAAAGAGAGCCGTTGTGTCACTCTTTATTTCTTGGTTCTTCTGTGGTACATATAAAAAACACTACAGATTGGTGCCATGACCCGGATCAAGAGATCATCTGCAGCGGATCGCCGTGGGACCCCTGCACAGAACTGGATCGACGTCACACATTTAGAACATTTGAGGGCAAGGTGAACTTTGTACAATATGTTGCGTACCGCTCAGTTGTATGAGATTACAGAACAGGAGAGAGAAGACGTATCAGGTGTTGGTGATAACAATGTACATGTTACTCCGGTTGGTGTTACTGTGAGAGCTGCACAAGGTATTACCACTGGGATGTGGCGGGGGGCTCAGTTGGCCAGTATGGTGGAACATAGTGCTAGAGCCAGTCCTGTTAGATACCCAGCAGTCAATACTAGAGGGCCAAGTGTTAGTAGTAGCCAACCAGAGCATGATAACAGTAGCCAACCAGTGAATGATAACAGTGAAGAGTCTCAGAAGTCCATAGGGGGGTGAAAATGAAAACCGAACCCAGTTGCAAGCCCTAGCAGAGTTAATCAAACAACTGGGCAGTGAAATAGGAAATCAGTTTGCCGCTAGTCTAGCAGGGGATGCTCCAAGCACTCCCCAACCCATAGCACAAATACCTAATTGGTCAAAGGTCAACCTAATTCTGAAGTCAGACGTCAGAGAACCACCCCACTTCAGGGGTGATAGCACAGACCGGTGCACAGTGACTGAATGGCAAGAAATGATGCAAGCTTACTTGAAAAAGAATGGATGCAGTATATCAGAACAGGGGCAAGAGATACAGGACAGACTGATGGGGCGGGCTAAAGACATAGTCAGAATTGGACTCTGTGGAAACCCCCTCGTTAGCATAAGCAGAGACCCTGAAGCCATATACAGGCAGCACTTTGGAGAGGCAATCTCATCCACAATTCCATTGGGATACTTCTATGAAACCTTACCAAGACAGTCAGAGACGGGCTTGGATTATTGGGTCAGACTGAACAAAGCAATTGACCTTGACAATGAGTGCTTGCAAAGACATGGAAAAAGAGTGGATGATCCAGGTCATGAGGTGACAATGATGTTTGTTAAGCACTTCCCTGACCCAGCACTATATGATGCTCTTAGGTGCAAGCCTATTGAAAATTGGACAGTAGGAGATTGACAGGCAATGATTGACAGCCATCACAGAGACAAACAGTAAGCCAGACACAGGGCGCAGAGTACTGCCAAGGTAGAAGACGCAATGACCCCCAACGCTTGGTGAATGACTCAACAACAAGCAGTCGGCTTCATTGAACAAAGTGATTTCTCTCCTGGAAAAGCTTCTGTCAACCCAGGAACAGAATCAAAGGAGGACTTTGGCCAGAACGCCACAAACTAATACATCTGCTGGCCCCTGTTGAATTTGTATGGCCTCAGACCATTCAACTCAGTCACACTGCTTTAAGGAGGGTCTATGCTTCATGTGTCACATGACAGGCCACAGAGACTTTGAATGTCCAGCAAGAAAACAAGCTGGAGAGGCAACCGCCGAGGCTCCCCCTGAGCCTGCTTTAAACTAACATGCTCACGCCAAGAGGGGGGCAGTGTGGGCGAACATGTTACACCCCCACAGAACACCATGGATACAAAGACTGAAAACGCCATAAAAACCGAGGCGATTTATCCAAAAATAGAGAGTAATAGTGCAAGAAACTGTAGAAATTCAAGCTCTGATAGACAGTGGGTCTATGACCTGCACGTTATGTGAGTCAGCTGAAGACACACTTCTGAGATGTAATGTGATAAAACCAGAGTTTAGAACGCCAACTCAAGTAGTTATTGTAGGCTGTGGGGGCAAATGGACACAGCCTAAGCATGAATATGACTTGAACATTGATCTTCTAGATTGAAAGATGGCAGTATCTGTTTTAGTTGTACCTGAACAGACAGACGACATGACAGTTGGATCGAACGCCATAAAACACATGATGCAACAGGTTAAGAAAACAAAGTGGTATTTGGACAGCTTCTCCAAACCTGCCAAAGAAGATTAATGTGGACTTTTATTCATTATGCTAGCCAAGGTGAACCACTGGCACAGTGACAAGATACCAGACAAAGTGGGAACTGTAATGCTCAAGCAGAGTGTGACTCTCATGCCTCAGCATGAACATTTAGTCTGGGGAAAACTGAAAGAAAAGGTTCCTCTATCAGTTGGTTTTACTGTAGTCGTAGAGGCCACTACAGCGCGATCTGCACCAAGAAATGTCCTAGTAGGACACACTCTATGTCCTTTGAGGGGTGACAGGTGGGTCCCGATGAAAGTGATCAGCATGTTGGACCGCCCTACTGTTCTCCTAGAAGACCTAGAGCTCTACGCTGGCCATGTTGAGGGCCCCAGTAAGGTCCAGTCTGCTGTTCAAAATGTCACCCAACACGGGGAAGAAGGTTCAGTAAATGGGGAAAGGGCAAACAAGGAGTATCTACAAAAGTTGAAAGCGCTAGGCTTAACAGAAGTTGACATAGAGTCCTGTGAAGTATCTGACACGTGGAAAGGAAACTAGTGGACCTTCTTGCTCAGCATGAAGGTACGTGTCTTCAGTATGTTTCTTCTCCAGGGACCGACATGACTTTGGGGATGCGAAGAACGTCATCGACCGGATCTGACTCAAGGACGAAAAGCCTTTCAGGTTGCCGTACAGGAGGGTTCTACCATCCGACTATCAGAAACTGAGGCAGACGTTGGAGGAGATGGAGGAGCGGGGCATCATCTGTAAGTCTAGTACTGTGGGACATCCCACTCATCCTGGTTTGGAAGCCATCAGAGAGCTGAACATTTGCCCTGATTTCAGATGGTTGAACCAGAGGACAGAAAAAGATGCGTACCCATTGCCCCATCAAGCCGATGCTCTCGCTGCTTTGGGAGGGAACTGCTTCTTCAGTACTATGGATTTGAGTACAACAGAATGGCTTATGGGTTATGTAACAGCCCAGCAACATTTGCCAGAATGATGACCTCGATCTTCGGCGACCAGAACTACTTGTCCCTCCTGGACCGTCTTGAAACTGTATTCTCTCGCCTCAAGAAATACAACCTGAAGCTAGTGCCCAAAAAATGTTACCTCCTCAGAATATCTGTCCAGTTTTTAGGACTTATCGTCATGGCATAGGGCATTGCAAATGACCCAGGGAAAGTGTCTGACGTGATGGAAAATGATGGGAAAACACCTTCACCTACCAAGATCATATCATTCCTTGGTATGGCAAACTATTATTCCCACTTCATTGTGAGTTTCTCAGGTTTAGCCAAACCACTGTTTCATTTGACTGCAGTACAGAAAAGTAAGCGGAAAGGAGAAAAAGGAAAAAACCTCATGGCGGTGCCCTAAAACGTCTGAAACCTGAAGACTGGACTGCTGAATGTGAGGAGGCACTGGAGAAGCTAAACAAACAACCATGCTGGCTCACCCAGACTTTAGCAGACCGTTTCTTCTATCAATAGATACATCGATTCATGGCTTAGGTGCCGTACTTAGCCAGACACTTGAGGGTGAGAGTAGGCCTAGACCAGTAGCCTTTGCAGGCAAGACTCTGTTGAGGTCCCAGTCCCGTTACCCAGCACAAAGATTAGAGTTCTTCGCTCTTAAGTGGGCTTTGTGTGATAAATTCACCCATTGGCTGAAAGGGAATAGATTCACAGTCCTAACAGATAACAACCCTCTGACATACACTACCGGTTAAAAGTTTTAGAACACCTACTCATTCAAGGGTTTTTCTTTATTTTTACTATTTTCTACATTGTATAACAATAGAGAAGAAATCAAAACTATGACATAACACATATGGAATCATGTAGTAACCAAAAAAGTGTTAAACAAATCAAAATATTTTTTATATTTGAGATTCTTCAAAGTAGCCACCCTTTGCCTTGATGATTGCTTTGCACACTCTTGGCATTCTCTCAACTAGCTTCACCTGGAATGCTTTTCCAACAGTCTTGAAGGAGTACCCACATATGCTGAGCACTTGTTGGCTGCTTTTACTTCACTCTGCGGTCAGACTCATCCCAAACCATCTCAATTTGGTTGAGGTCGGTGGATTGTGGAGGCCAGGTTATCTGATGCAGCACTCCATCACTCTCCTCCTTGGTAAAATAGCCCTTACACAGCCTGAAGGTGTGTTAGGTCATTGTCCTGCTGAAACACAAATTACAGTCCCACTAAGCCCAAACCAGATGTAATGGCATATCGCTAAAGGAATGCTGTGTTGCCATGCTGGTTAAGTGTGCCTTGAATTCTAAATAAATCACAGACAGTGTCACCAGAAAAGCACCCCCACACCATCACACCTCCTCCTTCATGCTTTACGGTGGGAAATACACATTTAGAGATCATCCGTTCACCCACACCGCGTCTCAGAAAGACACGGCGGTTGGAACCAAAAATCTCACATTTGGACTCCAGACCAAATGACACATTTCCACCGGTCTAATGTCCATTGCTCATATTTCTTGGCCCAAGCAAGACTCTTCTTCTTTTTGGTGTCCTTTAGTAGTGGTTTCTTTGCAGCAATACTACCATGAAGGCCTGATTCACATAGTCTCCTCTGAATAGTTGATGTTGAGATGTGTCTGTTACTTTAAACTAACATGGTCACACCAAGAGGGGGGCAGTGTGGGCTTGTCACAACACAACTGATTGGCTCAAACGCATTAAGGAATGCAATTCCACAAATTAACTTTTAAGAAGGCACACCTGTTAATTGAAATGCATTCCAGGTGATTACCTCATGAAGCTGGTTGAGAGAATGCCAAAAGTGTGCAAAGCTGTCATCAAGGCAAAGGGTGGCTATTTGAAGAATTTGTTTAACACTTTTTTGGTTGCTACATGATTCCACATGTGTTATTTCATAGTTTTGATGTCTTCACTATTATTCTACAATATAAAACATAGCAAAAATAAAGAAAAACCCTTGAGTGAGTAGGTGTGTTCAAACTTTTGACTGGTACTGTATACAGAGGGGAGAACAAGTATTTGATACAATGCCGGTTTTGCAGGTTTTCCTACTTACAAAGCATGTAGAGGTCTGTAATTTTTATCATAGGTACACTTCAACTGTGAGAGACGAATCTAAAACAAAAATCCAGAAAATCACATTGTATGATTTTTAAGTAATTCATTTGCATTTTATTGCATGACATAAGTATTTGATCACCTACCAACCAGTAAGAATTCCGGCTCTCACAGTCCTGTTAGTTTTTCTTTAAGAAGCCCTCCTGTTCTCCACTCATTACCTGTATTAACTGCACCTGTTTGAACTCGTTACCTGTATAAAAGACACCTGTCCACACACTCAATCAAACAGACTCCAACCTCTCTACAATGGCCAAGACCAGAGAGCTGTGTAAGGACATCAGGGATAAAATTGTAGACCTGCACAAGGCTGGGATGGGCTACAGGACAATTGGCAAGCAGCTTGGTGAGAAGGCAACAACTGTTGGCGCAATTATTAGAAAATGGAAGAAGTTCAAGATGACGGTCAATCACCCTCGGTCTGGGGCTCCATGCAAGATCTCACCTTGTGGGGCATCAATGATCATGAGGAAGGTGAGGGATCAGCCCAGAACTACACAGCAGGACCTGGTCAATGGCCTGAAGAGAGCTGGGACCACAGTCTCAAAGAAAATCATTAGTAACACACTACGCCGTAATGGATTAAAATCCTGCAGCGCATGCAAGGTCCCCCTGTTCAAGCCAGCGTATGTCCAGGCCCGTCTGAAGTTTGCCAATGACCATCTGGATGATCCAGAGGAGGAATGGGGGAAGGTCATTTGGTCTGATGAGACAAAAATAGAGCTTTTTGGTCTAAACTCCACTCGCCGTGTTTGGAGGAAGAAGAAGGATGAGTACAACCCCAAGAACACCATCCCAACCGTGAAGCATGGAGGTGGAAACAACATTGTTTGGGGATGCTTTTCTGCAAAGGGGACACCGTACTGAGAGGAGGATGGATGGAGCCATGTATCGCGAGATCTTGGCCAACAACCTCCTTCCCTCAGTAAGAGCATTGAAAATGGGTCATGGCTGGGTTTTCCAGCATGACAACGACCCGAAACACACAGCCAGGGCAACTAAGGAGTGGCTCCGTAAGAAGCATCTCAAGGTCCTGGAGTGGCCTAGCCAGTCTCAAGACCTGAACCCAATAGAAAATCTTTGGAGGGAGCTGAAAGTCCGTATTGCTCAGCGAAAGCCCTGAAACCTGAAGGATCTGGAGAAGGTCTGTATGGAGGAGTGGGCCAAAATCCCTGCTGCAGTGTGTGCAAACCTGGTCAAGACCTACAGGAAACGTATGATCTCTGTAATTGCAAACAAAGGTTTCTGTACCAAATATTAAGTTCTGATTTTCTGATGCATCAAATACTTATGTCATGCAATAAAATGCAAATTAATTACTTAAAAATCATACGATGTGATTTTCTCGATTTTCGTTTTAGATTCCGTCTCTCACAGTTGAAGTGTACATATGATACAAATTACAGACCTCTACATGCTTTGTAAGTAGGAAAACCTGCAAAATCGGCAGTGTATCAAATACTTGTTCTCCCCACTGTAGATTTACAAACATTTCTAAAAACCTGTTTTTGCTTTGTCATCATGGGGTATTTACATTTAAATTTTTAGTCATTTAGCAGACGCTCTTATCCAGAGCGACTTACAGTTAGTGAGTGCATACATTTTCATACTGCCCCCCCGTGGGAAGCGAACCCACAACCCTGGCATGGAAGCGCCACGCTCTACCAACTGAGCTACAGTTGATTGATAAGGAAAACAATGTAATCCATTTTAGAAAAATGCTGAAACATAACGAAATGTGGAAAAAGTGAAGGGGTCTGAAAACTTTCCGAATACACTGTATTACACAAGACACATGGAATGTGCCAGACACATCCTCTACCCCTCTCAAAGGAAATGGGGGCTGGAAATGGAGGTTGGCTCATCGTTTGTATGTTGGAATCTGGCTCATAACACCATTTAATTTCATAGCATTTCATAGCTGAAGTTGTTTTCCTGAGCAGGGAAAGGGATTGTTGCTGTTGTTTGAGTCATCTTGGTCTTTGACAACAACACTAGCATCATCACCATTTCCTATTTTTCATAATTTTAATTGTTTCATCATTTTTATACTTATTTTCATCGTCATAATAATATAATAAGCCATTTAGCAGACGCTTTTATCCAAAGCGACTTACAGTCATGCGTGCATACATTTTTTTTATTTTTTGTGTATGGGTGGTCCCGGGGATCGAACCCACTACCTTGGCGTTACAAGCGCCGTGCTCTACCAGCTGAGCTACAGAGCTACAGAGGTCATCATCATCATCATCATTACACTGTCATCATCCATCAACAACATCATCCAAATTATATGAAAGACACTGCCCATTCGCTGGGGAATTTATTTCAAAGAATCTTCCGTTCTCAGACAACCACTTTGGCATTTCAACATGTGAAATGCCAAAGTCTTAGCACTGAAGCAGAGCTTCAAACAAACTTTCACTAATTGTTTGTTTTTCATTCGTTTTAGGATAGCGTTTCATGTCGCCAATATTTTTGTCCTATTTTTCTCTGCCTCTAAAATAGGCATATCTTTTTTTGTTGTTTTTTTTACTCTGCTCTCTCCCTGTCTTCTCCTTTCTCTCATGTCCACCTGCTGGTCTCTCTCAGCATTATCTCACCACTGGTCATTTTGTTGCCGCGGTAACCTCCTCCAATTCGCCCACATTCCCAGTGTGACTCAGCCAACCAGGCACAGCAAAATCAGCACACACCAGAGAGGCAACAGCCAATCAGGATGGGTTACATCAGGTTTATGGAAATCTTCTGGGAACTCCTGTGGCGCACTGGAAAAATAAAATGTAAAGACGAAAGATAATCTGTCAATTGGATTTAAATAGCCCAACTACGTTTTGACATTTTATATAATATATACATTTAATTACGGTAAATACAGTGAATGCTTTGAATATCCAACTGTTATCTTTTTAAAATAAAGTATGTACCTGATCTCTCCACCACTGTGAGCTGTGTGTGACTCTCATGGATGTCTGGATTGCCGGGTGGAGGACGCATGGTGACATATGTAAGTACCACTGTTCTGGACTGTCACTGACAGCAGTAGGATGGAGAAATCACATTCAGAGATATCCCTGACCAGAACCACTCTGGTTTTAACAGGCACAGTCCGGTCTTGGTAGTGGCGTATATGAGGGTGCAGCTCTTTATCCAGTAAACCCTGTTATGGCATACGGATGAGCACAATTCTACATGGCCGAGCAGCTGCACACATGCCTAAGATCACCATGTGCAATGCCAAGCGTCGGCTTGAGTGGTGTAAAGCTCGCCGCCATTGGACTCTGGAGCAGTGAAAACGTGTGGACTCTGGAGTGATAAATCCCGCTTCACCATCTGGCAGTCCAACGGACAAATCTGGGTTTGGTGGATGCCAGGAGAACGCTACCTGCCCCAATGCATAGTGCCAACTGTAAAGTTTGGTGGAGGAGGGATAATGGTCTGGGGCTGTTTTTCATAGTTGGGGCTAGACCTCTTAGTTCCAGTGAAGGGAAATACTAACGCTACAGCATACAATGACATTCTAGATGATTCTGTGCTTCCAACTTTGTGGCAACAGTTGGGGAAGGCCCTTTCCTGTTTCAGCATGACAATGTCCCCATGCACAAAGGTCCATACAGAAATGGTTTGCGGAGATCGGTGTGGAAAACCTTGACTGGCCTGCACAGATCATTGACCTCAACCCCATTGAACACCTTTGGGATGAATTGGAACGCTGACTGCGAGCCAGGCCTAATCGCCCAATATCAGTGCCCAACCTCACTAATGCTCTTGTGGCTGAATGGAATCAAGTCCCCACAGCAATGTTCCAACATCTAGTGGAAAGATTTCCCAGAAGAGTGGAGGCTGTTATAGCTGCAAAGGGGGGACCAACTCCATGTTAATGCCCATGATTTTGGAATGAGATGTTCAACGAACTGGTGTCCACATACTTTTGATCATGTAGTGTTTATTTGGGGTAGATGATTAGAAAGTGTTCTTTACACTCTATCTCTCCTGACCCACAGCGAGTCTGTCCTCTCTGGCTAACCATGTATTTGGTAAAGGTTTTTCTTTGTTTGGGGTCTTTTACAAGTGTTAAGTATTCAGCTATATATTCTCTCTCTCTCTCTCTCTCTCTCTCTCTCTCTCTCTCTCTCTCTCTCTCTCTCTCTCTCTCTCTCTCTCTCTCTCTCTCTCTCTCTCTCTCTCTCTCTCTCTCTCTCTCTCTCTCTCTCTCTCTCTCTCTCCCTCTCCCTCTCTCCTACTGTCCTCTATTCCTCAACGTTTCCCCTTCCCCAGAAGACCCACTGACTAAACCACATTGTGTGTTCTCAGTGTTTTCTGTCTAGCCGTTTTCTGACAACCAGTGGGTAGATGCCACAATTATTATTAACTTGATTTGTATAGCTATTATTACTGCTATTTTAAGTGTATTATGGAAGTTTGGCAACAATTCATGGTCATTGTAAAGGCTGTTATACACATCTGACCGTTTGACCATCTGTAGTTCCTAAGATAATACACTCAACTACATTTCCTGACTGTGCCTCATGTCCCTCCCCAGCTAACAATTCTAGGGAGAGAGTTTTGTAATGTTCCCGTAATGTTTGAGTGTTCAGTTTTCCATTAGTTAGGGGAACATTCTATTTATGTTAGCAAAAACCTTCTGAGAACCTTTTTAGTACGTTTTGGTGTTAAAGTTTAATGTCAAGCAGAACTTATCTAGATCGTGGTTACAGTGTTCTCAAAATATACAATGTTAATGTTCTGGACACGTTTCATGGGATGTTGCAAGAACACTCGTGTCCAGTTTTCTGAGGGTTAAGAGAATATTTCATCAACGTCCCACCAAAAATACACAGAACGTGGTTGCCATGTTCTCAGAATGTAAAATAAAACAATTTGAGACACGTTTCATGGGAACGTTCCAAGAACATTTCAGGACGTCGCCTGATGGTGCCAAATAATAATATAATAATATGCCATTTAGCAGACGCTTTTATCCAAAGCGACTTACAGTCATGTGTGCATACATTTTTACGTATGGGTGGTCCCGGGGATCAAACCCACTACCCTGGCATTGCAAGCGCCGTGCTCTACCAGCTGAGCTACAGAGGACCACCAAAGAAATGTTCTCAAAAAATGTTTTGTTTCATTACACATCATGCCTTGTTACTGTTGTCAAGCCCATCAAGGCACTGATTGGTGAACCACTGATCCATTCACATCTCTTTTTGCCTGTTGGCAATGTTAGGGACCCACACAGTGTTTTCAACTTACATATTTGACATACATGATTCCATTTATACAGTAATTATTTTTCCAAATTTCAGCACCTGGGATTTGAACTCACAACCTCATGGTTCACAGCATTCAGATCTTGCTACGCCACCATGTCTGTGTCAGTTGCCAGATATTTGGACTATTCTCTCATCATTGATTTGACTTACTTATTCCAACCATTTAAAGGCTTTTTGTATAGTTGTCTAATGTTGGTGGGGCATATTAACCTGTTTTAATGATACTCCTGAGTATTTTCTTGAGTGTATCTTTTCATTGTTATTATTATAACTTTTAAAACTCTGCATTGTTGGGAAGGGCTTGTAAACCAGCATTTCACGGTAAAGTCTACACTTGTTTTATAGGGTGAACGTGACAAATACAATTTGATTTAACAGTGCTGAGATTTACTTCAAAGCACGTTCAACCTATTGCTTACACCTATCAAGTTGTTTCAAATCTACACAAGAGCCTAGGGATGAGAGGTTAGGGTTACTTCTGGACAGGGCCTAACTATACTGGCCCAGTAAGCGCATACCCTAGAGATATCCCTTATTGGGACAGTGGTTAGGGTGTTTGTCATTGCGGCTGGTGGCCTGGCTTTGAGCTCTGCTTGGGGAGTCACCCTACTCTCACATTCTTAGTAATATACAAGTACGTTAATGTCATTATTTGGCAACAGTTACAACACACCTATCTTATCTAATTCAAATTAGTTTATCGTTGAAAGATGGGAATGGGTAGAATTCTTGATATCTAAACATCTCTCTATCGTCTTTCTGAAATCCACACCACATGCACCATGTAGAACAAACTTGTCTCTGATAAGGAATGACATCAGCTCTCGTCGTTACATTTCTATCTGTAACATCCCTAATTTGTTGCCGAAACATGGCCCAGACGGTAGTGTTGCTTCTGATAGAAAAGAACCCAGAACATGGTTGCCATATTCTCAGAATATCAGAAATGTGTATATTTACAGTAGCATGTCTGTACTTTCTCACATTTGCCATTTAAGCAATGGTGATGCCAGTTATACCAAAACAATACACAACACAGAGTTCCATCTGCAATTTTTAATGTGGAAAAATAGACAAATTGCAACAGAATCACTTGGAACCAGTGTTGGGAGTAATATATTACTTACAGTAATATTGAGTGCTTGAGACTATAAGATTCTATCTGCATTTTTGTCAAAACTTAGTTAATAACATAGCCTTGTTCTGTTTAATTCATTTAGCAGATGCTTTTATCCAGAGCGCCTTACAGTAGTGAGTGCATACCTTTTCATATCTGTTCATACTGGTCCCCCTTGGGAATCAAGCCCAAAACTCTGGCATTGCAAGTGCCATGCTCTACCAAGTGAGCCACACGGAACCTTTTGCATTCTGTTCAATGTTCTGTACCTATACAGTACTCTAAATACCCCAATTCATGGTGTTAAGTTCAAAAGAACACAAGACAAAAATTGCTGACACCATTCAAACCAATGAGGGTTTGAAACTTTAAAGCCAATTATCTCAGAATCATCTTTTTGAAGATAGAACCTTACAGTCCCAAGCTCTTGCTCTATTACAGTAATACATTACTTTTATGAGTAACACTACAATGTAATGTGTTACTGTCTTCAAATATTGTAGTTTTATTAAAGTTACTTTTTCAAGTAACCCATGTATTACTTTCAGAAGCATATCTCTACCTGCGTGTTATATATATTTTAAAGCCTTGTCTCATGCTAACGGAATTCATGCTGTAAGCTAACTCATTTCCAAAAGGCTATTGCAAGCAGAAAATCACAGAAAGCTGGCAGCTGTGTTGTTAGTCAAATGCAAACTCTGCTAAGGCAGCATTGATCTCAAAATGTCCATATAAACAATTGAAATGTCTGATGAATGCAATTCAAAACTGCTAAGAATGTGAGAGGAGGGTGACTCCTCTAGCAGGTATTGAACCCAGACCGCCAATGACGAACACCTTAACCACTGTCCCAATAAGTGACATCTCCAGGGCATGTGTTCTCTCCTTCATAAACTTTCTCTGGATTATCTAATTGAAGATACTCTGAGCAGGTAGATATGGGACAGAGCAGCTGCAAAACCCAAGGCCCTTGAACAGAGTAAGCCTATGCTGGTTCCATTCTAGCATTTCAATCAAATATCAGAGACGGAATCTGTACATTGCTAACCAGGGGAATGATATCTCTGGCACATCAAAGACACAATTAATTAATAATAATTAACTGGTCAACAACTTACCAGGTAGCGACAGAAAATTAATAGGATCCAAAGGACTGGACACATAATTGAAACAACACTGTCCATCACAGTACATTCCTTCCCTTGCTGGAGGCGTAGTACTGATTTAATTCCAGTAGATGTCAGTATGGTATTATATCAAACTCCTCTGGGACAGGAAAAACTAACAGAGGAGCTCGACCATATGTGTCGTCAATTTGTTAATAATTTATCAAGGATTAATAAGCTTTCCTCTAATCACCTCATGAATATTCCATGAGACCACACACACTCATAAAAATCTGAGGTTGGCCACAGTTGGAGGAGGTGCAAATCGGGCCCATCCCACTTTATCATTTTACCCATAGATTTGGTCTTGGTTGGACCTTATGTCTCTAAGTTTAGCCTCAGGGTAAGGTTAGATCCTGGCTTGTAATGGGCACAAGGTTGGCATCAAGGATACAGATAACATTTACCAGCTTTTGGGGGTTTTATCTCCTCTGAGCTTCCATGGTGAAGAGGGTAGAGAGCGAGAGAGAGAGAGAGAGAGAGAGAGAGAGAGAGAGAGAGAGAGAGAGAGAGAGAGAGAGAGAGAGAGAGAGAGAGAGAGAGAGAGAGAGAGAGAGAGAGAGAGAGAGAGAGAGAGAGAGATAGAGAGAGAGAGAGAGAGAGAGAGAGAGAGAGAGAGATTTTCCATGATGCAACAGCAGTGCTCAATAGATTCAAAGCACTTTGTTTGCTACTTGAGTTTCCTACACAGTACACATGGTTATTTAGTAAGGTGATCTATCTGAATTGATTGACCCCAAAGTCTACAATAAATAATTAACATATTATAAACACAAACGCATCAAAAATCAATACAATGTAGTTGATTTTTTAAATGTTTCTTCCTGAAGTCATAGCAGCATAAGTCTCGCCCATACCACCTCATTCATGAAAAGACTGATTGGTGAATGCAACCACTTGTCTGTTCAGGATGTTTCATTGTTTATCTGCAACTCCCAACCTATCCTTAGTTCCCCCACATCATCTGTCTAGGCTACATGTAATACTTTATCACACCTCCTACTCCTCTCCTCTCCTCTCTTCTCCTTCTTACCACTCTCTCAAGCTCTCTATGCAAGTCTCTTTCTCGTCGAATCACTCACTCTCTCACCCTCTGTGTAGTCAAAACCTTTCACTGTGCAAGTCATGCCTCTCACTCCATCCATCTCCAGCCCTCTCTCTCTACTCCCTACCTCCCCTTTTCTCACTCTCTCCTTTTTCTACTGGTTCCATGTGCTAATTTATCCGCTCAACTCCTCTGAACTCTCCTCCTCTGATTCACTCACTGCTCTCATCTTCTCTCTCTGTAACTCTCTCCCTTCCTTCCTCATATCTTGCTCACTCTGACTATCCGTGTTCAGTGCCATCCATTCCCGTAGTCACAGGCTCATCATCGTGAAGGCTAAATATTGTACATGCACAGAACACAGGAGCTTATAGCATTGCTGAGAGGCACAGTCACTGTATTATTTAGCAGTTTATTGATACAATGAGTCTTCCTCTAGTCTGTAGCAGAATACTTTTGGACAGTTTCTGCACTAACACTGATTGTCAATTCTGCATTGGATTATACTCAGGCTTTTCAGGCTTATTGGCACCAGAGGAGGCTGGTGGGGGGAGCTATTGGAGGATGGGCCCATTTTAATGGCTGGAATGGAATAAATGGAATAGAATCAAACTCATCAAACATATGGAAACCACATGTTTGATTCTGTTTAATTAATTCCATTCCAGCCATTACAATGAGCCCGTCCTCCTATAGCTCCTCCCACCAGCCTCCTCTGATTGACACATGCGCTTGCTGGTTCCACACTTCAGCAATCTGCTGAATATTGAAATGACTGATAGTGATGACTGCTACACAAACTGCAATTAGTTTTGCCCATACACTATGGTAAAACATTAAACTTCAGAATTAACCCTAGATTATGAGACAATTGTAAGAGAAAAGTCATTCATATGCATATCCTCCATCAGCTTTGGTCTCAGCCGGTGGTGGGCATTGTAGTCATGCTTCACATAACATATTGGTCAGTGGTTCAAGCTGCTTGCTCTTAATTGGTTGAGATCTCAGGCTCCATGTGCTTTATCGGTTGAAGGTGAGGCAGCCATGTTATTGTACAGGGAGAGGGTGAGGAGAGGGACCCTGTGCTGAGCTGTCTGTCTGGGGAAAGGATGGATCGGCACGTAGCTTAAGACCTCCACTGCAACTAGAAAAAGCCTCAGAGGAGGACGACTGATACTGTATCTGTTTGATGTATTAGAGCAGGTGTGGTTGTTCAGAGCAGAGGGAGATAGAGCAAGGGATTGTGGGATTTTGTACCACTTCCTTTTTTCCCTTTTTTCTTTTGACTTTTCAAAGTGTCTGTCTCAAGTCTCCCGTAAGACTTTATGAATCCTGTTAAGGCGACAAATCTGAGGATGAAACCTTCAAAGAGAAGCATTGTGTTGGCACTATGGGCAAGCTATCTGATACCATGTCTGTGGTATAACAACTCTAAAGATGGACATGAAAAGAGAGGCACAATTTGGACCCTGCTGTGTGTAACATCACAAAATGAAGTAACAACTGGAGACAATGCAGCCAGAGGAAAACATGAATAGGTGTATTTATTATCTACAAAATTAGAATGTGATTATCAAACATGAGGGAGGAACATCCTTTATAAACAGCCTCCTAGGTGGGCAGAATGCTGTTGCCGCCTGGCCTCCTGGTCCTGCAAGATGCTGGTGTGAGCTGTCTCTCCGTCATCTCTGTTGAGGATGACTGACATCAAGACCAGGTCCTCTTGGCCCTGCAGAAGAGGGAAGTCCGGGAATGACATCAGAATGTTTGTGTCACAGCCACCCTTCCTACAAACATAACAGATGTATCTATTAAACAAGACACAGGGAATGTGCCAGACACATCCTCTACCCCTCTCAAAGGAAATGGGGGCTGGGAAATGGAGGGTGGCGCATCGTTCGTGTGTCGGAGTCTGGCTCGTAACACCATTTAATTTCATAGCATCTGAAGTTGTTTTCCTGAGCAGGGAAAGGGATTGTTGCTGTTTGAGTCATCTTGGTCTTTGACATCAACACTAGCATCATCACCATTTCCTCTTTTTCATAAAAAAATTTAAAATAATAATTATCTTCATCATCATCGTTACACCGTCATCATCCATCAACATCATCATGAAAATGATTTAAAGCTTGTTGCCACTGCCCATTCGCAGGGGTATTTTTTTCAAATAATCTTCAACTCTCCGCAAAACCATACTCCACCTATTCAACATGTGAAATGCCAAAGTTTTAGCACTAAGGCAGAGCTTCAAACAAACTCTTCACTAATTGCTCCATCCAGGGATTTGGTTATCACATGGTGCCGATCAAGACACCCATAAATCACTTATTCCTTTCATCTGTCTCTATATGCCATGTGAACAAGGATATCCTTACTTTCTGTCAGCCTGTGCTTTGCAATGGCAGTTCTATTGTTCTGTTACAAGAGTATACATTTATAGACATGTTTGTCTCCCCCTGCTGGTGATTTTCCATGAGCAGTTTCTTCCTTCAGTAACCTTGACCTTACCTGTCATGTGACCTTAGTAAACAGGATGTTTGTTCAGTAATGGAAGATTATCTTTTTATTCTATATACAGTACCTTTGTAATCTCCATTAATCTGCAAGTGTCTTATGCCTTTTATAGCATCACTGGATGGTTATTTTGGTGAACTTTGATACATGTCAGTGATTATCTATTTTTTTCAGTTTCACCATTTCCCAGTCAATAAATCTGAGGACAAACAGATATCCTATCTCCAGAGTCGCTACATACAAGGAAGACAGAACATCTATGAGGTTTCTGTGGAGTGGTCGCTGGTCATCATAATCTTTTTCCAACTTCCCATGCCATGTTCACGTGCTAGTCGGAACTGGGAAACTCAAAAATGTCAGACTTGCTAACTGGTTGTAGGTATACTGTACATGTGCCGTGTTCAACCAGTTAGCAAGTCGAAAATGTCAGAGTTCCGACTAGCACATGAATGCGGCACCAGTTGTCTTGAAAGCACCATTAGAGGGGTCCTGATGGGGATGACAGGATGTGACAGGTCAGTGACAGGCATAGATTTAGATAGACATTGCATCATTGTATCGGTCCCATTTGGCATCTGTGAGAGCATGGGCAGCATCATTGAGGCCATCTTCATTTAGAAAGTAGTTCATTTTCTTCTTCTACTACTTGAGATGGTAAACAAACTGAAAGGGTGCATACTGCCACCTGGAGTGTGTTGTTTGAACAGGTATAAAGCCAATATTGGTGATTTACTGCCACCTGCAGTTATGGAATGTTTGCTCACTAGTATAATTCATTGGCTGATCCCTCCTGATGACCCAGATGGAAAAATATGATCCTTCCTTAACCTATAGGAAGTCCCACCCAGTTGACTACTTCACAATGATGAAAGTCCTCAATGGCTTTGCCCATGCTAAAATTGGCTTTTTGGCACTAGAGTCCTCTATCTATACTGAACAAAAATATAAAGGCAACAATTTCTACAATTTTACTGTGTATAAGCAAATCAGTCAATTGAAATAAATTAATTAGACCCTAAGCTATGGATTTCACATGACTGGGAAGGGGAGCAGCCATGGGTGGGCCTGGGAGGACATAGCCAATCTCCCCCCCTCCTCAGATGGATGTGGAGATCCTGGGCTGGCGTGGTTACACGTGGTCTGCGGTTGTGAGGCCGGATGGACTTACTGCCAAATTCTCTAAAACGACGTTGGAGGCGGCTTATGGTAGAAACATTAACATTAAATTATCTGGCAACAGCTCTGGTGGACATTCCTGCAGTCAGCATGTCAATTGCATGCTCCATCTATGTCATTGTGTTGTGTGACAAAACTGCACATTTTAGAGTGGCCTTTTATTGTCCCCAGCACAAGGTGCACCTGTGTAATGATCATGCTATTTAATCAGCTTGTTGATACGCCGCACCTGTCAGGTGGATGGATTATCTTGGCAAATGAGAAACGCTCACTAATAGGGATGTAAACAAATGTGTGCACAACTTTAGAGAGAAATAAGCTTTTTGTGCATGTGGGACCTTTCTGGGATCTTTTACTTTAGCTCATGAAACATGGGACCAACACTTTATATGTTGCACTTATATTTTTGTTCAGTATATTTCTATGGTGACAGGTGACATAATGGTCCTGACAGATGACCAGGGAGATGCCTGACCTCATAGTGGGGGTCAGAAAGGACATATGCTGTTCATAGTGATTGGGCTGATTGATTCACTCATTATTTAAAAAAATAAATAGCGCATTTGTTCAAGCAATACAACATTTTAATGGAATGGTTGGTGGTGCCGGTTTATTTTGTAGATCAATTGCAAGCCTCTATCTTTTCATGACCTTTCTGCAGAAAATGATCTGATGGTATTGCCTAAAGGCAGACTACTTCAATAGATGAATAGTAGCAGAAATGTGAAATCCACTAATGTTGGTAATTATTGGCCGTTGTGAGGTTCTTGAACACAGTGAAAAGCAATCTCAACGAGCTGATTATCTGACTGAACTCTTCAACACCCAGTGTCTCTCTCTGCACAGTGGACGAGAGGCTATCAGATTCAAATAACATTCACATTTAATCCTGATGACAGCACAACTTTTATCCACATATTAAATCATGGCGTTTTCCCCACTTTTTCCTGAGGTGAAAAGATGCTCTACTTATGAAAAATAAAAGAAACTTCTGACTTGTCTGACGGTGTTTGAACTGACTGAGAGGTTATTTTCATTTGCATATGAGAACGTCTTTGATGGAAGTGAAAGACAAGCTCCTGAGAGTTCAAAAGTCCATCTTAATTGCTATGAAAAACAACCATTCTGTTTCTTCTTCTCTTTCAGTTATCTTACTGTGTTATTTGAAGTTTCTTGAAAGTCTGTTGAACTTCATGTGCTGTATAATAGCGATACTGGTAGGTATTAAAGTTGTAATTAAACCAAAGACAGGACTTTATTTTTATGATGAATCTAAAAACAGGTTTCTTCTACAGATTGCTACAAATACCTGTACTTTGAGTGTGGAGACTTGCTTCAAATATGTAACCTTAATGTAACCTATATGTCAATATGTCTCTCACCCCTAAATGGTCTGGAAGAGGGGGATGGAGGTTCTAATGTAAAAACCAGCGTCTGATCCCAGCTTCACAGAGGTGCACTCTGCAAGAGCAAGCCTGTGATAAACTCCTCCACTACAGCTAGCTAGCCTTCAAAGCAAGAACTGCTATCCACATCAGCCCACTATAGACTCCTCAGTTGTTTATCCATATTGCTCCATGATTAGGATCCGATGAAAGTACCAAGGTAGTTTGGTCCGTGAGCTTTGCAACAGGTCCAACTCAATCACAAAGCATTTCAGTGGAAATTGGAGTTGAAAACATTGTTTCAGTGTAATTGGCCCCAAATGATAACAGCAGCAACAGTGTAGTAATTAATGAGGGCCCCGAGCCCTCCAGACATTGTCCATCCCTGAACAACTCAGCTAGCCGTGACTCTTAGTCACTCTGGGCCGTGGCATTGTTCAGGTTTTGAATAATCAGTCCTGCGAGTCTCCACAATGAATGGGGAAAGGTTGTGTCCCATTTCTCTGAAGACCCTCCCGGCTCCGCCCACCGACATCCTATTAAAGAAAACAAGAACAAAGAGGGAATTCGGCAGACCGAGTGGGAGGGTCGTCATACAGTGCTCTAATGTCCAGAAAAGCCTCAGGTACCTGCCTCTGACCAAGATGAATAATTTATTAAATGGATACTAAATCATCCTTAGTGATGGTGGAGGCATCAGGACATTAGAGCACTGTATGACGACCCTCCCACTCAGTCTGCCGAATTCCCTCTTTGTTCTTGTTTTCCTTAATAGGATGTCGGTGGGCGGAGCCGGGAGGGTCTTCAGAGAAATGGGACACAACCTTTCCCCATTCATTGTGGAGACTCTCTCCATGCAGACACACTGTTGGATTTTGGTTGTGGCAGTTTTGTGGCTGGTTTGTTTGCTTTGGCACCTTTCAACACCCCTCATTATCACCATTGATGCACGCATCCACTTACTTACCCTACTGACTACACACCAACTCAGCAAAAAAAGAAACATCCTCTCACTGTCAACTGCGCGATGAGGATGTCTTCCCTGTAATGCACAGCATTGAGATTGCCTGCAATGACAACAAGCTCAGTCCGAAGATGCTGTGACACACTGCCCCAGACCATAACGGACCCTCCACCTCCAAATCGATCCCGCTCCAGAGTACAGGCCTCGGTGTAACGCTCATTCCTTCGACGATAAACGCGAATCCGACCATCACCCTTGGTGAGACAAAACCGCGACTCGTCAGTGAAGAGCACTTTTTGCCAGTCCTGTCTGGTCCAGCGACGGTGGGTTTGTGCCCATAGGCGACGTTGTTGCCGGTGATGTCTGGTGAGGACCTGCCTTACAACAGGCCTACAAGCCCTCAGTTCAGCCTCTCTCAGCCTATTGCGGACAGTCTGAGCACTGATGGAGGAATTGTGCATCCCTGGTGTAACTCTGGCAGTTGTTGTTGCCATCCTGTACCTGTCCCGCAGGTGTGATGTTCGGATGTACCGATCCTGTGCAGGTGTTGTTACACGTGGTCTGCCGCTGCGAGGACGATCAGCTGTCCGTCCTGTCTCCCTGTAGCGTTCTCTTAGGCGTCTCACAGTACGAACATTACAATGTATTTATTCCCTGGCCACATCTGCAGTGCTTATGCCTCCTTGCAGCATGCCTAAGGCACGTTCACGCAGATGAGCAGGGACCCTGGGCATCTTTCTTTTGGTGTTTTTCAGAGTCAGTAGAAAGGCCTCTTTAGTGTCCTAAATTTTCATAACTGTGACCTTAATTGCCTACCGTCTGTAAGCTGTTAGTGTCTTAACGACCGTTCCACAGGTGCATGTTCATTAATTGTTTATGGTTCATTGAACAAGCATGGGAAACAGTGTTTAAACCCTTTACAATGAAGATCTGTGAAGTTATTTGTATTTTTACAAATTATCTTTGAAAGACAGGATCCTGAAAAAGGGCAGTTTCTTTTTTTGCTGTGTTTCATTTGCTTTAGTTACCGAATAACAAAATATATTTATTATCTCCTTGTTGTCTCCCTATTTGTTACGAGCCGGTTCATTACAAGTCGGGGTTCGTCCGGGATCATCATCATAAGGTTGGATCCTAGACATTTTGGCGTATAGTATTTTGTTGCAATATGATGGGTTAATGTTACTTGGGTTGCGCTTTGGTTGGTATTCACTGCATAGTCTTATAAGTGTTTGGTATAGTGCTTTAGAGACGTATCAGTGATTTTGGTTGTCCAGTGACGTTATCAAACGGTGTGTTGCCTGGAAAAGTATGCCAGTAGGCCTAATACTAGTGTTTGGCTAACTGGTATGAGTATTTTGTTTGGGAGAAAATGTGGAGTTAGTGTTAACTAAACTCTTTAGGTGCTTTGTTTGCATCTTTTGGTACAGTTTTTTTGTTGTTGTGTGTTACCCTTAAACTAGCCACTGCGGTGGATAGTTGTGTGCTGCATTGGAGAGAGTACATTGGTTAGTTTCCAGGCCCCTGCCCAGGCTGGAAACTCTTGCTCTACTCGCTATTGGGACATCGGTGCTTGGACTTGAGTACAAATGTGAGTACAATCGTCTCGGGGGCACATCCTTGGCTTGGGTGGAATCCGCAAGCGTGCTGGGGGGGTTTTCCATGCCAGCACGCTACAGTGCGTAATTACCCACTGCAAATCCGCACGAAGACTAGGGTTGAGTTATTGTAGGATTTTGGGAAGCTCCTTATATCTCATCTCTCTCCTGTGGTGTACAGTGTGATTGGCTCTTCTCTTGTTGTGGTCTGGTGTGAAAGATGTGGGTCTCACCCACTGAGATACTCTGGTTCACGGGCAGAGCTTCATTCATCTAGGGTTGAGCCTGGCTCCCGTGGTAAAGGTGACTTCGCTCGAGTGTCACTACTGTCAGGGTTCAGGTCATTGGAAAAATGTATGTTCTGTTCTCAGGGCTAAGTGTAAATTCAGAACTGCCGCTAACATTAAACCTAGGCCTACGGCGTTAGCAGCTCCTGTCCCACATCAGTTCACTCATGTCACTCTGCCTCATGCCCAGGTGCATGTGAAAGTCCCATTTGACCCAGATTATTTACCTTTAATTACAGAAGGTTTTGTGTCTATGTTAGGAAATAATGACCTAGTGCCAGTGCAGAGCCTTAGGGAAACAGGTGCCTCTGAGTCATTTGTGTCAGAGTCTGTTACCCTTCTCTGCTGAGACTGATTCAGGGAATAGTGTTTTAATTAGGGGAATCGGTTTGAACACTGTCAGTTCCATTGCTTTAACTGATGTTGGATTCTGAACTGGTGATAGGCAAGGTAGTTTTGGGGGTGTGTCCTTCGTTGCCTATTGAGGGTATCAACGTTATCCTTGGGAATAACTTGGCTGGTGAGCATGAATGGCCTGTCATGTCTCCATCTCTAGTGGTTTCCTGTAAGTCGTCCTTTGTAGAGATTCCCGATGAAAGCGCGCAGTTTCCCAGACGTGTTCTATGTGTGCGCCGTGCCGCATTCCATGAGCCGTGGCGAACTGGTCACAGCGCCGGCTAATGATGATGGTACAAAAATCTGTCACTACTTTCCCTGTTATCCCATTATCTGTGCCCCACTCTGATCTAATCAAAGAGCAACGGGCTGACCCCACATTAGAAGAGTTGCGTGACAAAATTGTGCCTGTTGAACAGTTGGGAGATGTCTCCCATGGCTATTTTCTCCAGGATGTTTCTCTCTTTGTTCTTGTTTTCCTTAATAGGATGTCGGTGGGCGGAGCCGGGAGGGTCTTCAGAGAAATGGGACACACCTGGGCTCGGGTGTGTCCCAGGGATAAATACACCTTCCCACATTCATTGTGGAGACTCTCTCCATGCAGACGCACTATTGGGTTTGGGTTGTGACATTTTAGTGGCTGTATTATTTGTTTGCTTTGGCACCTTTCAACACTCCTCATTATCACATCTATGCACGCATCCACTCACTTACGCTACTGATTACTGACTACACACACCATTGTTAATTGTATATAGTTTGCTTTAGTTAATAAATACATTTTGTTTTTCCTTATCTCCACGTTGTCTCCCTATTTCTTACGAGCTGGTTCGTGACTACTGTTGTGTTAACATCTAAAATGACTAAAGACTTCTTGTAATTAACCCAAATCTAATCTAGAGGAAGAATCTTGTCTCAGAGGAAGAATAGATGTTCTTACATTGACTGCTCAGCTTGCAAGAGTAACTTCAACAGCCTTCTCCTAAGTCACTGGTAACTTTCCTCTGGTTATTAGAGATCAGTTAACATACCTTCCAGTCAGAACACTGCGCACAGTGGGCACCGGGCAATGCCATGTAGACGGGCACTAATGAGGTGGCATGGCAGCGCTCTGTTTCAAGAGGTCCCAGTTCATTAGGAATGCACAGGTTGGGGACCCGCATTTTGGAATTCTGTCAGAGTGCGTCCGAAAGTTAATGAGTCTTGTATAAGGTCAAGGAGTGGAATGAATTAATATTGAGACAACCCAGAGAGAGGAGGGATTATAACGTGAAGGCCGTCTGGAGAGCACTGGCATGGATCTAATAACAACTGCCTTGGGTGTGTGGAAACGTTGCTTTTCAAATCAAAACAGGTAGTTTAGTTATGTTATTATTAATGCAGTGTTGTGTTTTGGAGTTCCTGTTATATTGGATGGGTATATGTAGATGAGCAGTATGAGGGAATTTCATCGTACTTATTTTAAAAGGAAAGTTTATTTTGAACCCATTCACACCCACTGGTCTCAGAAGTAACTTGACACCTTCATGGTGCCCACTTTGGAGCAGTTATCAGTGTCTTAATCTGCCTCTATTTCATCACTTCAATAAATGGACTGAAGTAACAATATGAAATGTGCTATGAAATCATGAAACATTAAGAAATATATCCTGAAGTTTCACGATTCATTTTTGATTACACATCTCTGAATGAAAGTGATATTAATTAAGTACAGGTAACTGCCAAAATAAAGGGAACACCAACATAAAGTGTCTTAATAGGGCTTTGGCCACCGCGAGTGTCACGTTCGTTGAATGACAGGTCAGACCAAGGCGCAGCGTGATATGCGTACATGTTCATTAAACTTTAAACACACGACAAAACAACAAAGGAAACGAAACGTGAAGTCCAAGGTAGAACACACAACATACCTTACAAGGAACAAGATCCCACAACTAGACAGTGCCAATAGGCTGCTTAAGTATGGTCCCCAATCAGAGACAACGAGCGACAGCTGCCTCTGATTGGGAACCACACCGGCCAACATAGATCCACACATACTAGAACCTCATACATAGAACAAGCACAACAAGGAATATACACACCCTGACTCACCACTTCCTTGGTGCGAGGAGCAGGACTGGGTTCCTCTATTAACCCCCGCTCCTTCTGCTGCCTAACCAGCTCCTCTCGCCGTGCCTCTACTTTTTCCTTCTCCCTTTTAGCCTCCTGTAGCGCCTCCCTCTGACCGAATAACTCCTGCTCCCTCTGAACCAACAGTCCCCGTAATATGGTGGCCTCCTAACCTGCAGATCCGCCCTTTCACGGCCTCCTGCTGCCTCGTCGTCCACACCGTGTGCCCCCCCCCCATCAATATGTTATGTTGATGGTGGAAATTGCTGTCTCAGGTGCCGCTCCAGAATCTCCCATAAGTAATCAATTAGGTTGCAATCTGGTGACTGACACACACACATGGTAGCTTTAAACCCCCTATGCTTCTTTGAGACACCTCTTTCAAAGTCACTGAGATCTCTTTTAACGATGGTAGCCAAAATAATGGGTATCTGGGCATTTTTATACATGACCCTAAGCATGATGGGATGTTAATTACTAAATTAACTCAGGGACCACACCTATGTGAAAGCGCCTCCTTTCAATATACTTTGTATCCCTCATATATTCAAGTATTTCCTATATTTTGGCAATGATCTGTATCTCTAAATATGAATGAAATGCAACACAAATGACAAGGGACAAATGCCATTGGCTTAACCAGGTGAAATCCATGCAGGACTGTACCTCCACTACATTTACATTACATTTTAGTCATTTAGCAGACGCTCTTATCCAGAGCGACTTACAGTTAGACTTACACTAAAATATAGATCAGGGCTGTTACGGTAACCGTATTACCGCCACACCGGCGGTCATGTGTCATGAAGGCAGTCAAATTCCACGTGACCATTTAGTCACGATAATTAGACTTCTCCAAGCTATGATGCTGCTGATGGTCATTAGTAGCCTACCAAACTTGCTAACTGCCTGGGACTCAGCACTCTATTGTCCCTCTAATCAATCTGACGTCAATGCAAATGTAATTGAAAATCTAATTAAACACTTCATGAGAGCCCATGAGCTCATATTGTGCAATATTTCTATAGGCTATGCAATTGCGTGAGAAAACAGTGATGGCCTCTGTTAAAAAGAGGATCCCATCAGCTTTCTATAGGCTAGGCCTACTGTATTTATTTCTCAACTTTCCTAATATTAAGCACATTGCTTCTCTTTACAACAAGAGTATAGACTACCTGGCTGGCATGAAAATGAACCATGGGAAAAGTGTCTATTTAAGTGCATAGATTACATGTATTTTTCTTCCACTTGTTTTGAGACAGGTGCATGATAATGGTCCATTCTAAATCAAAACAAATTTCACACGTATTATTTAGCATATGTAAAGACAAGACTAAATCAAGAACAGTCTGATGGGTGACAGTATTAGCCTATCACTTGTGAATGATAAATTATCACTTGTGAATGATGCCCAGCATAAGGCAAGAAACAATGCTTTTTTCCCCCAACTTTTTTGAATCATAGTCGCACACCTCATGTAGCCTATATGTTTTGATAAGGTTTGTATCACAACTAAAGTGGTCAAATAACTTCTAAAAATTAAGCACATTAATCCGCTTTACAAGTGGTGTAGAGCCTAATTGGCATACATAAGCTGTGCGTGAGTTTCAAGTTTGGGGAAGATAATTTTCACCATAAAAATGCACCTTTATAATAAAATCATTACATGCATAATCGCATTTGCGGTCACTTTTGATAATGGTGTTTTCCCGCTACTGGAACATTCACGCTTATAGCCTACTGCCGTGTGCACATTGCTGAGCTTATAATGTGAAGAAATAGCCTAATAGTTTATCAACATTTTAATCTGTTGCGTCAGCCTCATTGCAGAATTTATTTTTTTGATGATAGTGGTTGTATTAATATGGGATCTATCGCATCCCACAACTATATTTTTCTCGCACAGAATAGGTCGACTTTTGTATTATGGGGGATAGTAGATTGACATATGCTAGTGCTTTTGCTGTTCATTAGGCCTAATCATCTTGTTGGTTGACGAAAAGTAAATGTGGACAGTTCTTCCAATATCTTCAATATGCACCTCAGAATTGGATAAGGACGCGCACTGTTGTGTCCCCGATGTGTCTGTCTTCACTTGTAGCCTGTGAGAAAGACCCAATCACGTGATGGAGAGCCATGTGAGTGAGAGGTGCTTCAGAGCACGCAGCACTCAGGGAGAAGGGAATTATAATTATGTTCAGCACAAGGGCATATCGACCACTGGCCGCAAAAGGCATGGATTTTTTTTAGGGGGCATTACGACCACACAAAGGGGATGCCGCCGGGAAATTCGAGGCATTATCAAGTGCTTGTCAAATTGTGAATGAGAGACTGATGAAGTGTGTACAGCCTTCGCAAAAATCTAAGCAGAGCTCATGCCATTCGTGCAACCTTTTTCAAATAATCATTAGAGTCGCATTATGCAGCCTTACAATGTATTAAAAATCAAAACATATATGCAAACATTTGTAGAACAACTAAAGTCACATTAATAACTCTAAATTAAGCATATAGGATTACCTATTTCTTTGTTAACCACTCAACACAGAATAGCCACATGTGCGCACTCCCTCAAATTGTTTACAGCTTTGTTCAATTGTATTCTTCATACTATAAAATACTATAAAATAATGCCAAGGAATTCTAAGCAAATAATGTCTGCTAAATTAACTAGTTTAGCCCACAGCCACATGGCATAGTCAGATGAGGACCTAACATAAGGACAACTCAGAGTATGCTATTCTGTTCTTCTGAAATAGACCACATTTTCTTCATATCATGTTTCGTTAGACCTGTCTAAAATAAATAATGGATTTATTGTGAAGGTGTAGGCTATATTATATGGATTTGTTAGACTTTTTAAAATGTAGATGTTCCAAAGGTCTGCATCAGTGGCTTGTAGGCTATGTGTGGAAGCCAGGAGATGCTAAATGTGTTTATGTTAATTAACGGTCAATTACCAGTTATTTGCTTGACAATCACCGGCTGACAAAATGTTGTGACCGCCACAGCCCTAGTGCAGATGCCCTCTAATAGTCCATGTTAAACGCATCCCAAGCGGCCTGATGGGCAACAAGCCATCATTGTCCAATAAGATTTCTTAACTCAGGAACAGATATTTGCATTACGGTTGTGGCGGGCTGGACGAGGAGGACATCTGTCTGGCTTTGTGCCTGGCCCAGACGTGAGCCTGTGTAATGATTTCTGGCTTCTGCCACTGTGCCTCATCCTCGCCTCGCCTCACCGCCAGAAAGATAAGATAGGCGATGATAGTGTCCTCTGAAGGGCCATCCATCATCACCCACGGCCCTCCTCTGTTCTCACGCTCGCGTGACTTACGGCTGAGCTGTGTACCGCGTGTAAGCTTGTAAGCCTCGTGTCAATTATAGCCCTGAGCGTAGATGCTTACGTGTAGATAAACCACACATAAGCTGATTAATTGAATAATGACCTAGTGAAGAGATACTGTATGTTAAACACTAATGATATTTGTGTGTGTGTGTATGT
Source organism: Coregonus clupeaformis (assembly GCF_020615455.1). Taxonomy (NCBI): domain Eukaryota; kingdom Metazoa; phylum Chordata; class Actinopteri; order Salmoniformes; family Salmonidae; genus Coregonus; species Coregonus clupeaformis. The sequence continues at coordinate 43,058,351 of NC_059197.1, forward strand.
ATATGTGTGTGCCTGTGTGTGTAATATGCATGCCTGCACACGCATTGCTAACCACTCAAAGCCTTTGGTTGTGTGATAACTGTCAAGTGGGGTTGAGAGGAGGAAAAAGAGGGAGACCTCGTTGATGGTTCATCAATAAATATCATGTGGTCTAATATTAAAGGACTAGCTTGAAAGAAATGGGGTTAGTGAGGAGATGAGAGTTACTTGTAGATGTCAATAGGTTGGACATGCTGATACAGATGTTTGGGGATGGAAGAAGAGACAAATATGCACTGAATATTGACCCATAAACCGAACAAGGTGAAATGCATCCATGTTATAACTGTCAGTCACTGGCTCAAATCATTTGAAAGCCAGGGCTTTTCACTTGAGATGTTGAATCCATAGGTCAGGCATGTGTGGAGTCTGCAAGGCTGGTGGAAGGAAAGGGAAACCATGGGATGTAAATAAGGAGAGAGGGAATGAATCACACGGCATAATGGGAAATGTCAGCACAACCTTCTTCCCTTCTTCTTCCCGCTATCCAGCAGAATTTGCATGGGAACAAAAAGTGTATGTAAATCACATTAACACTTTGAGGGGGATGTGAATTAAAACTTTGCCCTTGTCTAGATTACCAGGCCGCTTTCAAATAATATTAATTAGGACTAATTCAAAGTCATAATAGGTGAACATTAAGCGGTTCTCTGGCAACTTATTGCACATTGTTCAGCGGATGTCTGGACAAATTTAAGAGCGTGTCTGCATCCATGAAGTACGGGGTAGGAGATGGTGGGGTGCAGAGGGAGGGGCGTTAGTATTGTGTGTATGAGGAGAGTGCTGCTGGCTTTGTACGAAAGCAGACTATCTTCATTCCCAGACATAAGCCAAGGACATGGAAATAAAAGAACACAGGAGAATGAACGAGCCATTGGAACAAAAATTAACCATCACGTAATATCATTTCATCATCGTTGCTAGACTTCAAAGAAAGTGTAAATTATTCAAATGCTTCACTGATAATGAATCATGTGGGTGGTTACACAATGGATGAGTTGAGTTCTCCCCTACATGATGAAGTACTGTACTTTGAGCACTTCGAAGAATTAAGCAATAGTATAGGGTAGGTATAGCTGTAGTGTCGTTGTGTATCATTCCCCCCCACTCCACCGCTCCCCCTCTAGCTCTGACTCTACTGATAGCTACGTTATTGAGGAAAATGTTTCTTTCTATGCCTGTGATATGTAATTGTCCCAACTCGCTATCTTAAGATGAATGCACTAACTGTAAGTCGCTCTGGATAAGAGTGTCTGCTAAATGACTAAAATGTAAATGTAAATGTTAATCTTCACTGTTTGATGCCTTAACATATACAGGAAACAAGCAATGGAAGTAGAATTAAGGTTAATATTATGAGGTGTCATGAGTATTCATCTGAAAAGGTTCAATTGTACCCCATGTGGCCAGCTAGACATATGAAACATTGATTCCTCATTTAAATTCCACTGTACCAACTAAGAGACGAAATGAGATAAGATCAATGGCATAGATTTCTCTTCTATTGCTCTGTGAGAGACATATTGAAGCTGCTCAGAGGGAGGTGCTGAGGAAGGAGTTGGCTCAAGGTTGGGACTGTAAGCAATCAAGGAGTCAAACAGTGCAGTGTCAATACTTTTGATCGGGCAAAAGGACTGTCAGTCACTCAGAGAGTCAGAACGTCACAGAGTGTCTAGCCAGCAGTGGGACACCCTCCAATATCGATCCACCCCCCTACTGGGTCTGAGTTTAGGCCCATTGACCATCTCTCACTTCACTCGGGTAAAGTAGACTTGAAAGTGCAGTACAAAAACAGAACTTTAGGTCAACGGCTTAAATGTACAAACTGAGTTACCCATGGAAATGTGTGAAATGAAACCCAGATACTTTTCAACATTTCCATTGACAACACGTCAAAAATGCATTTTTACATTCCCACCCCTTACCTTTGATGCCACATTCTAATTTCACCTCCATCTTCCTTATCTATAATTCATTACATTTTACATTTTAGTCATTTAGCAGACGCTCTTATCCAGAGCGACTTACAGTTAGTGAGTGCATACATTTTTCATACTTTTTTCATTAATACAAAGTTTAATGTATCGTGTATGTTATTTTAATGATTCTTAAAATATTGTAGTTGTTGTAGCAAATTATGCTTGTTCTCAAATAAATATATATTTTTTTGCCTAATTCACGACGTGCAATACTGCCCATTAAACGGATAACTGCAATAAACAAGTAATGCCTCTATCATGACTCTACACATGACTCAATATGGATGAAGCCTCTCACTGAGCATCCAACCAGATTTGTTCTCCTCCTACATGTTGATGTTTGACACTTCAATTTATTTACCTATTCTTCTGCCACTGCACGGTCCCAGGAATCCTCCTTCTCCTCATCCAGTGCACAACATACCTCCCAGCTGAGGTGTCAGCAAGTTGTACTTCTTGCAAGGTCAGCCACTTTTTTATGCCTTAATCTCCGATCACAAGTGTTTGTCATCAGAATATTTTTGTGGCTCAGTTTTAAAACCCGTGGATATACTGTGCAGTACTGTAAATGCAAATCTACTCCAGAGGACAGGGGTGGAGGGAGACATAGTTTGAAGAGAGAACTTGATGTCAAAACGATTCAATTAGTTAGCTGAAGTCCTTTGGGGACGAAGTGTTAAAGAATGTAGTCAAAGCAAAAAGTAATTGGGTAGCCCCCAGGGATTTCTTTCTTAGCTTGGAAAAAGATAATTAATGTTCTCCTGTTTCTTTTCTCGATTCTTCTGCTCTTTTCCTGTGCGGCATATACATACAGACATCTGCCTATTTTATTTGGAGAAAGGGAGAGTTGATGTAAGGGGGACTGTGCAGCCAAGAGTATCTTACACTCTTGGCTGCACTATTGAATCATTGCGTTACTAGAAAGAGGCCTATGCCACCCATACTATACAGGAGCTTTGAGGATGATCAGACTGTCTAACCCCATCCTGTATTCATGCAACCCCTCTGCTGGTTGCTGGCTAGTCAGAGTTAGGCTTGGGATGCAGGGAAAACCAGCCATGCTCCTGATATGAGCTTTGCAAATCACAGAATGTCACTTTTATCTTAGTGTAACAGAGAGGATCCCTGAGCTCTGGCGACATGCCCTAACCGGCCTGATTGCCTCTCATTATATCTGCCCCAAGACAAATCCCTGATGTCCCCCTATTGTGGGATTATTGCTCTGTCACAGCCTCCCAGTTAAATCTGATCAAATGTGAGAGTTTTTCACAGTCTGTGTCCTTTTTTTGGTAATTGACATTTTCATTTATGGCGTTGTTGACATGGGGAAATTTTTTTGGGGAGTCCAGATGCGGTCTGAGTGATTTGAATCAAAGCCATGACAGGGAGAAATACATGTTTATCTTAATTTCATGCCCTTCACACTTACTGCAGTATTTCTAGTTAACGTGACTAACACCAATGCTCTGCAATCTGAGAGTGACATGGGAAGGTGGGAACACTGAGCTGACGACAACACGTCACTCAAGACCCACCGACTGACATGCTGCCTGAGATTAGCTGCTTTTAGCTCTGACCATATTTTGTAAGTGTGTGAGGGTGGGGGTATCGGTGTGAGAGTGTTGTACTCCTGTGTTTGTATAGTTTGTGTTCTAGTTACATCCTCTAGATGTGTTGTGTGTGTTTCACACTTGCATTGCAAAGACCTGCACAGTTTTCTGTCTGCTCCGCTCGCCGACATGCCCTAGCATGAATGCTAACAGTGTCAGCCTGAGCCTGCCCTGCCATGCTTCAGTGAACTAGCAGCAGAGACAGCCAGCAGAGATATGCTCAGGAAGGGTCCTGTTCTAGTGTGTACTGCTGGATTGGAGTTTGTGTCCTGTCTCTGACTGCTCTCCTGCCTGCTCGTGTGCTCGCCTGTGTGAAAGGATACAGCCATCTTTGACGGTGTCTGTAATGGAAATGTATTACTGTGAGCGGTGGACTACTTCTGTATCTAGATACCAAAAACAGTCCGTGCACACAAACCTACCTACGCACTTACACACACATGATTGAACACATGTACGCACACACACACACACACCATCTGCCCAGAAGAGGGGGTCACATCACAGCACATCAGTGAGTCTTTCCGTGAGGATGCCAGAACCAATCACTGGCCCTGACCACGCTAATACATGGGCTGAGAGGCATGTCTCCAGGTATTACACTGCATGGGGAGCCGGAATATGCTGGGGTCAAAGGGAGGACAAGTACAATACAAGCAAACACTGTGAAAAAGCAATAAAATGTGCTATAGTTTTGTGATAAAAACCTTAACCCCCAGAGTTGATTGACGCACCGGTTGTAAGGGATCGGGGGTTGGCAGGGTCTAGACAGAGTCTGACACTTCCCCGATCTACAGAGAGGGGGAGTCATCAGACTCGATCTGGTTCACCTGAGTTCTGAGCACACCTGGCAGTAATTAGTGTAGGATTTAAGGTGTGCTCAGAAGCTCAGTCGGCGCGAGGTATTGTTCCTTTGTGACTTGCTAAGCCAGGGGTGTCAAACTCATTTTAGCTCAGGGGCCACATGGAGGAAAATCTATTCCCAAGTGGGCCGGACCGGAAAAATCATGGTATATATAACTTAAAAACAACAACTTCAGATTGTTTTCTTTGTTTCAATACGATCAACATACAACATAAAGCTGGAGCCTGAGGACAGTGTGTCCAAAATAGTACAAGCACAACATCACTATTAATCATAAAACACGTCAAGTTTATTTGAAAATTCTAAAGAAAAAGAACACACAAACACACAATGCCTCAGTGATTAACAGAACTGTTTCACAGATCACAGAACTATATCAGGGTGTCATTTCTCAGGCAGAAATGTAGATAAAAATAATGAAATCCTGTTCCCCAAACAAGTGCAAGAACCACAGAGTCAATAATAGGTTAAATATACAAATAAAATAAAATCAATTAAAAACAATAGCACATCAACATAAAAACATATAAACATAAAGCTGGAGCCTGAGGACAGTGTCCAAAAGCACAACATCACTATTAATCATAAAACACCTCAAGTTATTTGAAAGTTCTGAGGACAAAGAACACACAAACACACAATGCCTCAGTGATTCACATAAGTATATCACAGATCACAGAACTACAGTGGGGGAAAAAAGTATTTAGTCAGCCACCAATTGGAAAATAAATATTTGGTCATCTACAAACAAGCAAGATTTCTGGCTCTCACAGACCTGTAACTTCTTCTTTAAGAGGCTCCTCTGTCCTCCACTCGTTACCTGTATTAATGGCACCTGTTTGAACTTGTTATCAGTATAAAAGACACCTGTCCACAACCTCAAACAGTCACACTCCAAACTCCACTATGGCCAAGACCAAAGAGCTGTCAAAGGACACCAGAAACAAAATTGTAGACCTGCACCAGGCTGGGAAGACTGAATCTGCAATAGGTAAGCAGCTTGGTTTGAAGAAATCAACTGTGGGAGTAATTATTAGGAAACGGAAGACATACAAGACCACTGATAATCTCCCTCGATCTGGGGCTCCACGCAAGATCTCACCCCATGGGGTCAAAATGATCAGAAAGAACGGTGAGCAAAAATCCCAGAACCACACGGGGGGACCTACTGAATGACCTGCAGAGAGCTGGGACCAAAGTAACAAAGCCTACCATCAGTAACACACTACGCCGCCAGGGACTCAAATCCTGCAGTGCAAAACGTGTCCCCCTGCTTAAGCCAGTACATGTCCGGGCCCGTCTGAAGTTTGCTAGAGTGCATTTGGATGATCCAAAAGAGGATTGGGAGAATGTCATATGGTCAGATGAAACCAAAATATAACTTTTTGGTAAAAACTCAACTCGTCGTGTTTGGAGGACAAAGAATGCTGAGTTGCATCCAAAGAACACCATACCTACTGTGAAGCATGGGGGTGGAAACATCATGCTTTGGGGCTGTTTTTCTGCAAAGGGACCAGGACGACTGATCCGTGTAAAGGAAAGAACGAATGGGGCCATGTATCGTGAGATCTTGAGTGAAAACCTCCTTCCATCAGCAAGGGCATTGAAGATGAAACGTGGCTGGGTCTTTCAGAATGACAATGATCCCAAACACACTACCCGGGCAACGAAGGAGTGGCTTCGTAAGAAGCATTTCAAGGTCCTGGAGTGGCCTAGCCAGTCTCCAGATCTCAACCCCATAGAAAATCTTTGGAGGGAGTTGAAAGTCTGTGTAGCCCAGCGACAGCCCCAAAACATCACTGCTCTAGAGGAGATCTGCATGGAGGAATGGGCCAAAATACCAGCAACAGTGTGTGAAAACCTTGTGAAGACTTACAGAAAACGTTTGACCTGTGTCATTGCCAACAAAGGGTATATAACAAAGTATTGAGAAACTTTTGTTATTGACCGAATAATTATTTTCCACCATAATTAGCAAATTAATTAATTAAAAATCCTACAATGTGATTTTCTGGAATTTTTTTTCTCATTTTGTCTGTCATAGTTGACGTGTACCTATGATGAAAATTACACATCTCTCTCATATTTTTAAGTGGGAGAACTTGCACAATTGGTGGCTGACTAAATACTTTTTTCCCCCACTGTATATCAGGGTGTCATTTCTCAGGCAGAAATGTAGATAAAAATAATGAAATCCTGTTCCCCAAACAAGTGCAAGAACCACAGAGTCAAGAATAGGTTAAATATACAAATAAAATAAAATAAATTAAAAACAATAGCACATCAACATAAAAACATATAAACATAAATCTGAAAGCGTTGCTCAAACTCCCGTAACAGTCCCGTTATTTTATCTTTGAACCGCTTCATGTCTGCCACATGTTGGGTCGCGCACACATTTTTCAGACAGGGGAAGTGAGCTGCATCACCACCGGCAAGTTGCGTCTCCCACAATGACAGCTTCAACTTGAAAGAACGTATGCTGTCATAATACTGCGTGACAACTTTGTTGCGCCCTTGCAGCTGTTTGTTCAAGTTATTCAGGTGCTCTGTAACATCCACCATAAATGCAAGGTCCTGCATCCATTCTGCGGAATGAAATTCTAACACTGGTTTGCCCTTTTCTTCCATGAACTGTTCAATTTCTTCTCGTAAATCAAAGAAACACCTCAGCACAGCACCTCGGCTTAACCATCTTACCTCAGTGTGGTATGGCAGGCCATAGATGTGGTCTTTCTCTCTGAGAAGGCTGTCAAACTGACGGTGATTCAGGCTTCTGGATCGGATGAAATTAACAGTTTGGATGACCACCTTCATGACGTTATCCATCTTTAATGACTTGCAACACAAAGCCTCCTGGTGCAAAATACAGTGAAAAGTCAAAAAATCACGTCCTCCATTTGCAGATTGCACTTTCTCTCTGAACTTTGCCACAACGCCTGCTTTTTTCCCGATCATTGAGGGCGCACCATCTGTAGCCAGGCTGACAGCGCGGGACCAGTCCACTCCGACCCTGTCCAGCGCGCCGACGAGTGCGGTAAAAATATCAGCTGCTGTCGTTGTATCTGTCATCGGCACCAACTCCACGAACTCCTCGGTGACGGTCAATGTGTCATCAACTCCGCGGATGAAAATGGCCAGTTGTGCAACATCTGTAATGTCCGTGCTTTCATCAATTGCAACCGAAAACGCAATAAATGACTTTACTTTTTGCTTCAACTGGCTGTCCAAATCCACTGAAAGATCGGAAATCCTGTCTGCAACTGTGTTTCTTGTCAGGCTGATATTTGCAAAAGCCTGCCGCTTTTCAGGGCACACAATCTCCGCTGCCTTCATCATGCATGTTTTTACAAATTCACCCTCACTAAATGGTTTTGAAGCCACTGCGATTTCATTAGCAATGAGGTAGCTAGCTTTCACTGCAGCGTCCCTGATGTCTCGGCTATGAGTAAACACAGACTGCTGTTTCTTCAGACCCGCCAACAGTTCATTCACCTTCTCTCATCTCCGCTGTCCTTGAAAGTTGTCATATTTGTCGGCATGAAGACTCACATAGTGGCGATGAAGGTTATATTCTTTCAGCACTGCAACATGCTCTGAACACACCAAACATACAGCTTTCCCATTCAATTCCGTGAATAAATAGGATGACAATTTTTCTTGGAACACTCTGCACTCTGCGTCCACTTTTTCTCTTTTTGACAGAGACATATTGGGGCAATGAGGGTGCCAAAGCACATAATGTTAAAAGTAGAAGCCGTAATAAATATCGCGGGCAAAACAAAGTAGCTCATTGGCTGCACGTGCTTGACCTACTTGCTCTGCCCCGGTATAAACAGTTTGCTTGCTTAACACAATTGCTATTGCGCCATCCAGTGGACGCAATTGGAACAGCAGTTTATTTTATTGAAAAATTGCAGCGCATTTTTATACCCCAAAAAAAAAACTAATTTTTTTTTTTTTTGAAATCATCTCGCGGGCCGGATTAAACCCGTTTGCGGGCCTGATCCGGCCCGCGGGCTGTACGTTTGACACCCCTGCGCTAAGCGTTTTGTTCAGATAGAGAGAGAGAGAGTTTGTTGTTTTTGATTACCCATGTATCCGACCTGTGCCTTGTTGTTTGACTCCCCGAATTGCTTAATCCTCTGCTTGTCTACCCCAGTGATTACCGTTCTCTGATCCTGTGCCTGTGCCCCCGACTACGACTAAGCCCGCTCCATTGGTACCTCTGCCTGTCTATGCCTGGCCCGGTTTTGACCACAGCCCGCCCGACCACGATTAAGCTATTCCCTTGTCTGTACTCTAATAAAGCATCGCTATTCTGCGATTGGATCTTACCACTCTGTCCGAGTATTCATTACAGAATACCTCGCCTGTACCATGGATCCAGCGGAATTACAGAGGCGATGGGAAATACAGGAGAAACGGATGGATGGACTCCTACAGCTACTCAACGCTTTTGCGGCTGAAGGCACCACCCCGAGCACGGTCAGTCCTCGTCATGCACCTCCGATTTCTCTACCTACAAGGTACGACGGGGAACCTGGCAAATGTCAGGGGTTTCTACTCCAGACGTCCCTGTATATGTCGTATAATCGTACTATGTTTTCCGATGACCGTAGCAGGGTGGATTTCATGATTTCTCTGCTAACGGGAAGAGCACTGGATTGGGCTACTGCGCTTTGGGCAGCTGAGGTCCCCGAGTTGAATGCGGAAGTTCAGTTCAAGAGACTGTTTCAAGAGGTGTTCGACCACCCAGTATCTGGGCGTAGTGTGGGAGACCAACTATGCGAACTTCAGCAGGGCCGTCGCACAGTAGCCGACTACGCTTTAGAGTTCCGTACTATAGCAGCCGGTAGCGGATGGAGCGAGACTGCTTTGCTCACTGTTTTCCGAAGAGGGCTGCGCAAAGACGTACAGACTGAGTTGGCTTGTCGAGGAGATATCACTGCGCTACATGAGTTTATCAAAATAGCCATCTCTATTGATAATCTTATAGTGCAACACAAGGCATCCACAGTCCGGGAGTCCTCGATCACGGGTCCTATGCAATCGACAGAGCGGAGGAGAAAATCTGAGGAGGAACCTATGCAACTGGGACGGTCACCTCTACAAGGTTCGGTGAGACAACAACGTCGGCAAGATGGACTATGCCTGTATTGTGGTCAGTCGGGTCATTTCGTTCGTCAATGTCCGGTACGACCTAACCGTACACCAGGATATCGCCTCGGAACTGCCAAAACGGTGAGTGAGAATCAAGTTTTGAACATTACATCGAAACAAATGTATGTGCCAGTTACCTTATCTGTCGGAGAGAAAGTGCGCAGGTTGGAAGGACTTATTGATTCTGGAGCGGCGGCCAGCTTTCTGGATATGGGTCTTGCTGAGGAGTTGGGAGTTCAACTTATCCCAATTCAACCTCCCCTGCGAGTCAACGCGCTAGACGGTGAGCCCATGGGCACTGGGTTCATTACACACCGTACAGAGGTAATCAAGTTACAAGTGGGCTCCATACACCAGGAGAACATATTTTTTTTCGTCATCTCCGCTCCACGGGAGCCACTAGTTCTCGGCCACCCCTGGCTCGTCCTCCATGATCCGGTCATCTCCTGGAAATCTGGCGATATCACAGCTTGGAGTGAGGTATGTAGGGCAGAGTGCCTCAATTTACCGTGCAAAATGTCTACTGTGGAGGATGCGCAGGGTGCGGTGTCTACTGTGGTCCCTACAGAATACCAGGATTACGCGCAGGTGTTCTCCAAGGAGAGGGCTACCGTGTTACCACCTCATCGGGCCTGGGACTGCGGGATTGATCTGCTATCCGGAGCTACACCTCCTCGTGGAAGAATCTACCCGTTGTCACAGCCGGAACGAGAAGCGATGAGCCAGTATATTGATGAGGCGCTACAGCAAGGAGCCATTCGCCCATCGACGTCTCCCGCCGCATCCAGTTTTTTCTTTGTGAAGAAAAAGGATGGCGGACTGCGTCCTTGTATAGACTATCGAGGGTTGAACGATATTACCATCAAAAATCGTTACCCTCTTCCTTTGATTCCAGCAGCCCTTGAACAGGTGGGACAGGCCTCCATGTACAGTAAACTGGACCTCAGGAGTGCGTACAATCTGGTGCGTATTAGAGAGGGGGATGAATGGAAGACCTATGGACTTACCAACGCGCCCTCAGTATTCGAGGCGTTCATGAATGACATTTTCAGGGACATGATTGATCGATTTGTCATAGTGTACATTGATGACATCCTAATATATTCTAACTCTCTGAGTGAACATGTGTCCCATGTACGACAGGTTCTGGATCGGCTCCTACAACATTCTCTGTTCGTGAAGGCAGAAAAGAGTGAATTCCATGTCACTACGATTTCCTTCCTTGGGGCCATACTCACTCCCGACGGGGTTAAACTGGATGAATCCAAGGTGCAAGCGGTACAAGACTGGCCTCAACCCAAGACGGTGAAGGAGCTCCAGAGGTTCTTAGGGTTTGCCAATTACTATAGATGGTTCGTGCGTAATTTCAGCACAACCGCAGCGCCCCTGTCGGCGATGACCAGCTACAAGGGTCGCGGTCTGAACTGGACGGAGGGGGCAGTGGGTGCGTTTGAGACGTTGAAACAACGCTTTACCACCGCTCCTATTCTATGTCAGCCGGACCACACCTTACCGTTTATCGTGGAAGTGGACGCTTCGGAGGTTGGAGATGGAGCCGTGTTATCCCAACGCCAAGGTGAGCCGCCTAAATCACGACCCTGTGCTTTCTTTTCCAGGAAACTGAATTCTGCCGAGCAGAACTATGACGTGGGTAATCGGGAATTACTGGCGGTGAAGTTAGCACTGGAGGAGTGGAGACATTGGTTGGAGGGAGCAGAGCATCCGTTCCAAGTGCTCACGGACCACCGCAACCTGGAGTATCTTCACAGTGCCAAACGACTGAACTCCCAACAGGCAAGGTGGTCTTTATTCTTCAACCGTTTCCGATTCACTGTCTCTTATATCCCCGGGTCCAAGAATAGTAAGGCGGACGCGCTTTCCCGACGGTTCGAGCGCACGGAAAGACCCGTGGAGCCAGAACCTATTCTCCCTATGAGTTACCGTGCTGGTCCGGTGAGGTGGGCTATTGATGACACGATTCAGGAGAGCTTACAAGCGGAACCAGCCCCTCCAGAAACCCCGGGGTCTAAGGTGTTTGTGCCAGCTTCTCTTCGACCTCAACTGATGGAATGGTGCCACACGTCGCTGGGATCTGGTCATCCCGGAATCACTCGAACTACACGACTCATCAGCCGAAAATACTGGTGGGATTCCCTCACAGATGACGTCAGAGACTATGTCTTATCCTGTCCAGTATGTGCTCAGTCCAAGGTACCTCGTGCACTACCGGAGGGTAAGCTGATGCCATTGCCAACTCCTCAACGACCATGGTCGCACATTGCTATGGACTTTGTTACCGACCTACCAGAATCAGAGGGCCATACTGTAATTCTCGTGGTCATCGATCGTTTCTCCAAGATGTGCCGGTTAGTACCCATGACCCGTTTGCCTAACGCCACTCAGATGGCTGAGACTATGTTTACCCAGGTGTTCCGGCAGTTTGGTGTCCCGGAGGATATTGTTTCCGACCGGGGACCCCAGTTTGTATCCCCGGGTATGGAAGGCCTTCTGCGAACGCTTGGGCATCTCGGTTAGCCTAACCTCCGGATACCATCCCCAGGCCAATGGGCAGACAGAACGGCTCAACCAGGAAATTGGGAAATATCTACGGCAACAATGTTCGCGGCAGCCGCAAGAGTGAGTCGATTCCTTCCTTGGGTAGAGTATGCTCAGAACTCACTCATTCACACCTCCCTACGCTTAACGCCCTTCCAGTGTGTTCTAGGGTATCAACCCCCCTGTTCCCGTGGGATACCGCATCAGGGATGGTACCGGCGGTGGACGAGTGGTTCCGTCGGAGTGCGCAGGTCTGGGAGACGGCCCATCAACATCTCAGTCAAGCCTCACAACAGCAAAAGACCTACGCCCGACCGACGCCGGAGACCTACTCCCACTTATCAACCCGGGCAACGAGTGTGGCTGTCTACCCGAGACCTGCGGTTCCGACGGAGCTGCAAGAAGCTCCAACCCAGGTACATTGGTCCTTTCAAAGTTCAGAGACGTATTAACCCTGTCACCTACCGTCTGTTACTCCCTCGACACTACAGGATAAACCCTACGTTCCACGTCTCCCTGTTGAAACCTGTCCATTATAGCCCGATGTATCCACCCATCGCTCAACAACCTACTACACCACCTTTGGAGGATGAACAGGACACCACCTATACGGTCCACGAGATCCTGGAGTCAAGACGGAGACGAGGGGGCATCGAATATCTCGTGGACTGGGAGGGATATGGACCTGAGGAACGGTCCTGGGTTCCGGCTAAGGACATACTGGATCCCGCTCTCAAGGCCACTTTCCACGCTGAGCACCCAGATCATCCAGGACCCCGACCCAGAGGAAGACCACCCGGTAGAGGTAGAAGGCCGTCAGGAGCCGGCCCTGGGGAGGGGGATACTGTAAGGGATCGGGGGTTGGCAGGGTCCTAGACAGAGTCTGACACTTCCCCGATCTACAGAGAGGGGGAGTCATCAGACTCGATCTGGTTCACCTGAGTTCTGAGCACACCTGGCAGTAATTAGTGTAGGATTTAAGGTGTGCTCAGAAGCTCAGTCGGCGCGAGGTATTGTTCCTTTGTGACTTGCTAAGCGTTTTGTTCCGAGAGAGAGAGAGAGTTTGTTGTTTTTGATTACCCGTGTATCCGACCTGTGCCTTGTTGTTTGACTCCCCGAATTGCTTAATCCTCTGCTTGTCTACCCCAGTGATTACCGTTCTCTGATTCTGTGCCTGTGCCCCCGACTACGACTAAGCCCGCTCCATTGGTACCTCTGCCTGTCTATGCCTGGCCCGGTTTTGACCACAGCCCGCCCGACCACGATTAAGCTATTCCCTTGTCTGTACTCTAATAAAGCATCGCTATTCTGCGATTGGATCTTACCACTCTGTCCGAGTATTCATTACACCGGTGCGTCAATCTAAGTTACATAACAAAAAAATCCCCATCAAAATCTGTCCGTTTGAGATAGATTTTATGCATTGGATGTGTCTCAATCTACTGCATCCACCAGTGTCGCACTTCCGCATCTGCGGTGAAAGGTGGCAGAGCTAGAGCAGACCATGAGAAATACTGAAAATTGGTCTTCTCACGAAAATGTCTATAGCGTCCGAACGGTTTGACCTACAAACTATTACCACTCTATGGAAAGGGGAGACTCTCACAAACACGATTTGCTCTACGACCCCCAAAAGTGTCAGGAGACTCGTCTGAAGTCGGTACAGTCAATGTGCCAACTTCTGTTGGGTAGCTTCCGAACAGTTTGGGATACAAACTAATGGGACCACACTGTGGAAAGGGGAGATACTCACGACCACGATGATGTTCTCCATTTTGCTCTACGACCCCCACAAGTGTCACGGGACACATCTGAATGTAACCAGTACCGGTTTTTTTAAAACTATGAAAGTGTGAAGGTAGTTTTGAGCATACCCCAAAAAAAACTGTTTTTAATATCTCCTAGATTTAGGACAGCAATTGTTCAATTAAACCACTTTTTTGATGGGCTGTGGAACACAATGATGCAATGAATCACCTAAACTATGTTATTTAAAGTACATATGCAAAGTCTGCCTTTAAATCAGACAAAGCTAATCCCATTCTCAGAGAGATAAACAAATGAATAGTTTGAGGTGATTTTCAACTCCTTTTTAAAGGAGAATTGATTCATTCATTAATAAAATAATGATTAATTGGACATTAGTATGCAATATCCATATACACCTCCGCAATTGCCTCCCAATGCATGAAAATTCACTCGGGTAAAGTAGACTTGAAAGTGCAGTACAAAAACAGAACTTTAGGTCAACGGCTTAAATGTACAAACTGAGTTAACCATGAACATGTGTGAAATGAAATCCAGATACTTTCAGTTGTAGGAGGGTGGTTCCAACATTTCCACTGACAACACGTCAAAGATGCATTTTTACATTCCCAACCCCTTACCTTTGATGCCACATTCTAATTTCACCTCCATCTTCCTTCTCTATAATTCATGACTCTACACATTACTCAATATGGATGAAGCCTCTCACTGAGCATCCAGATTTGTTCTCCTCCTACGTGTTGCTGTTTGACAGGTTCTGATGTGTAGCCTGCTGTTCTACATACCTGTAGGAATAGCAGCAGTATAGTACCTCTCTCTTTTCCTCCATGCACATCTCCTCTCCTCTTAAGCATAGAATAATTCTACATCAGGATGTGTTAGTGGCCTATCTCTGATCCTCTCCCACTGGGCACAGATGTCAATTCAACGTCTAAACCACGTTGGCTCAACATAATTTCATTGAAATGACATGGAAACAACATTGATTCAACCAGTGTGTGCCCAGTGGGCTCTGTCTAAAGCCACTCTATCCTGAGCCCTGTCTCCTTGTGTTTTACGACCTAATTTTGGCCTGTCGTTGCATTTGGCCATCTTATCTTCGCCCTGATCATGCTCAATCATCGTGGAGTATTCCATTCTTCCTGCATACGTACTTTATACTTGACTTGTGAGTCTTCTTTGTTTTATTAACAAATTAAAGGGCAATCTGCAGTTGCTTCATCCATCTTTTGACTTCTGAATTAATGAAATGTACCCATTGATTCTTGAAGTATGAATATAACTTATGCCTCATGAGCTTATTTCAACTGTCGTACCCCATCAGAACCCAAAATATATGCTTGTTCCACTCCAGTGTTTGTAAACAAAGCAAATGTAAACAAACACTATATACAGTAGCGTCAGATCATGGTTAAAACTATAAGGTTGATATCATGGATGTTCAGTACTTGCATCCATAGCTCAGTCTATGAATATGAGAGTGGTTACATTTCTCCAGCCCTATCCCTCAGCTTTTTACCGAAACAGCACTGGGGAGACGCTTTGTTATTGTTTCAACTGCTGATTGTCGATTTAAGATAAAGGCTGGTCATGGCTCATATCAACACCATCATCCCAGACACACTGGACACACTAAATTTTGCAAACCGTCCCAACAGATCCACAGATGATGCAATCTCTATTGCACTCCTCACTGCCCTCTCCCACCTGAACAAGAGGAACACCTATGTGAGAATGCTGTTCATTGACTACAGCTGAACACCTCCCTCTGCAAATGGATCCTGGACTTCCTGACAGGCCACCCCCAGGTAGTAACAACACATCCAGTAGTGTGGTGCTAGGACAACCGCTCCCTCAACGTCAGCAAGACAGGTTGAGAGCTTCAAGTTCCTTGGTGTCCACATCACCAATGAACTATCATGGTCCAAACACACCAAGACAGTCGTGAAGAGGGAACGACAAAGCCTATTCCCCTTCAGGAGACTGAAAAGATTCGGCATGGGTCCTCAGATCCTCAAAAAATTATACAGCTGCACCATCGAGAGCATCCTGACTGGTTGCATCACCGCCTGGTATGGCAACTGCTTGGCCTCCGACCGCAAGGCACTACAGAGGGTAGTGCGTACGGCCCAGTACATCCCTGGGGCCAAGCTTCCTGCCATCCAGGACCTCTATACCAGGCGGTGTCAGAGGAAGGCCCTCAAAATTGTCAAAGACTCCAGCCACCCTAGTCATAGACTGTTCTCTCTGCTACCGCACGGCAAGCGGTACCGGAGTGCCAAGTCTAGGTCCAAAAGACTTCTCAACAGCTTCTACCCCCAAGCCATAAGACTCCTGAACAGCTAATCATGGCTACGCAGACTATTTGCACTGCCCCCCCACCCCATCTTTTTACGCTGCTGCTACTCTGTTAATTATTTATGCATAGTCACTTTAACTCTACCCACATGTACATATTACTTCAACTACCTCAACTAGCCGGTGTCCCCGCACATTGACTCTGCACCGGTACCCCCCTGTATATATATAGCCTCCCTACTGTTATTTTATTTAAGTTCTGCTCTTTTTTTTTCAACTCTTTTTTTGTTGTTGTTTTATTTTACTTTTGTATTAAAAATAAATGCACTGTTGGTTAAGGGCTGTAAGTAAGCATTTCACTGTAATGTCTGCACCTGTTGTATTCGGCGCATGTGGCCAATGAAATTTGATTTGATTTGATTTGACAAAGGAGCTGATCGTGGACTACAGGAAACGGAGGGACGTGTCCACATCCCTAAGGATCTATCATGGTCCACACACACCAACGCAGTCGTGAAGAGGGCACGACAATGCGTTTTCCCCTTCAGGAGGCTGAAAAAATGTGGCATGGGCCCTCAAGATCCTCAAAAAGTTATACAGCTGCACCATCGTGAGCATCTTGAGTTGACTGGCTGCATCACCACTTGGTATGGCAACTGCTTAGCATCCAACCGCAAGGCGCTACAGAGGGTAATGTGTACGGCCCAGTACAATATGTCAGTACAGACTTCAAACCCACTTATTGATTGCCTCTCATTACATCTACACAAACTTTCAAACACACACACACACACACATACATGATTGAACACTTGTATGCACTCTCTCTCTCTCTCTCACACACACACACACACACACACACACACACACATACATACATACATACATATGGATATCAGAGCGGCGGTAACTCACCAGCATTACGACCAGGAATATGACTTTCCCGAATTGGATCCTTTGTTTGTACACCCCAAGGCAATTGAACTTATCCCAGAGGCTGCTCCAAGATGCCACTGGCGGAGAAGAGGTATTTGGAGTGGACTTCTAGTCCGACTCAGGAGGCGTGCACACCATCCACTGCTTCCGAGTATATTACTCCCTAATGTTCAGTCTCTGGACAATAAAGTACACAAGCTCAGGGCGAGGATCTCCTTCCAGAGAGACATCAGGGACTGTAACATACTCTGTTTCATGGAATCATGGCTCGCTCCATATATACTGCCCATGTCCATACAGCCAGCTGGGTTCTCAGTACATCGCGCAGACAGGAATAAAAAACTCTCAAGGAAGAAGAAAGGAGGTGGTGTATGTTTCATGATTAACTACTCATGGTGTGATTGTGATAATGTACAGAAACTCAAGTCCTTTTGTTCACCTGAGCTAAGAAACCTCACAATCAAATGACGACCGTATTACCTCCCAAGAGAATTCTCTTCGGTTATAGTCACAGCCGTGTATATTCCCCCTCAAGCCGATACCACGACGGCCCTCAAGGAACTGCACTGGACTTTGTGCAAACTGGAAACCACATATACTGAGGCCGCATTTATTGTAGCTGGGGATTTTAACAAAGCAAATTTGAGGAAAACGCTACCGAAGCTCTATCAACACATTGACTGTAGTACTTGCGCTGCTAAAACACTCGACCACTGTTACTCCCCCTTCCGGGATGCCTACAAGGCCCACCCCCACCCCCCCTTCGGTAAATCAGATCACGACTCCATTTTTCTCCTCCCTTCCTATAGGCAGAAACTCTAACAGGAAGTACCCATGCTAAGGTCTATTCAATGCTGGTCTGAACAATCGGAATCCATGCTTCAAGATTATTTTGATCAGGTGGACTGGGAAATGTTCCAGGTAGCCTCTGAGAATAACATTGATGTATACACGGACATGGTGACTGAATTCATCAGGAAGCGTATAGGGGATGTTGTTCCACTGTGACTATTAAAACTACCCAAACCAGAAACCATGGATAAATGGATGCATTCGCGCAAAACTGAAATCGCGAACACTTCCTTTAACCATGGCAAGGTGAATGGGAATATGGTTGAATATAAACAGTGTAGTTATTCCCTCCGCTAGGCAATCAAAAGGCAAAACGTCAGTACAGAGACAAAGTCGCAATTCAACGGCTCAGACACGAGACTTATGTGGCAGGGTCTACAGACAATCACGAATTATAAAGGGAAAACCAGCCACTTCGCGGACACCAACGTCTTGCTCCCGGACAAGCTAAACACCTTCTTCGCCCGCTTTGAGGATAGCACAGTGCCACCGACACGGCCCGCTCCCAAGGACTGTGGGCTCTCGTTCTCCATGGCCGACGTGAGTAAGACATTTATGCGTGTTAACCCTCGCAAGGCTGCCGGCCCAGACGGCATCCCTAGCCAACTCCTCAAGGCATGCGCAGACCAGCTTGCTTGAGTGTTTATAGACATATTAAATCTCTCCCTATCCCAGTCTGCTGTCCCCTGTTGCTTCAAGATGTCCACCATTGTTCCTGTACCCAAGAAAGCAAAGGTACAGTGGCTTGCGAAAGTATTCACTCCCCTTGGCATTTGTCCTATTTTGTTGCCTTACATCCTGGAATTAAAATGGATTTTTGGGGGTTTGTATCATTTGATTTACACAACATGCCTACCACTTTGAAGATGCAAAATATTTGTTATTGTGAAACAAACAAAAAATAAGACAAAAAAACAGAAAACTTGAGCGTGCATAACTATTCACCACCCCAAAGTCAATACTTTGTAGAGCCACCTTTTGCAGCAATTACAGCTGCAAGTTTCTTGGGGGTATGTCTCTATTAGCTTGGCACATCTAGCCACTGGGATTTTTGCCCATTCTTCAAGGCAAAACTGCTCCAGCTCCTTCAAGTTGGATGGGTTCCGCTGGTGTACAGCAATCTTTAAGTCATACCACAGATTCTCAATTGGATTGAAGTCTGGGCTTTCCAAGACATTTAAATGTTTCCCCTTAAACCACTCAAGTGTTGCTTTAGCAGTATGCTTAGGGTCATTGTCCTGCTGGATGGTGAACCTCCGTCCCAGTCTCAAATCTCTGGAAGACTGAAACAGGTTTCCCTCAATAATTTCCCTGTATTTAGCACCATCCATCATTCCTTCAATTCTGACCAGTTTCCCAGTCCCTGCCGATGAAAAACATCCACACAGCATGATGCTGCCACCACCATCCTTCACTGTGGGGATGGTGTTCTCAGGGTGATGAGAGGTGTTGGGTTTGCGCCAGACATAGCGTTTTCGTTGATGGCCAAAAAGCTCAATTTTAGTCTCTTCTGACTAGAGTACCTTCTTCCATATGTTTGGGGAGTCTCCTACATGGCTTTTGGCGAACACGAAACGTGTTAGCTTATTTTCTGGCATCTCTTCCGTAAAGCCCAGCTCTATGGAGTGTATGGCTTAAAGTGGTCCTATGGACAGATACTCTAATCTCCGACATGGAGCTTTGCAGCTCTTTCAGGGTTATCTTTGGTGTCTTTGTTGCCTCTCTGACTAATGCCCTCCTTGCCTGGTCCGTGAGTTTTGGTGGGCGGCCCTCTCTTGGCAGGTTTGTTGTGGTGCCATATTCTTTCAATTTTTTATTAATGGATTCAATGGTGCTCCGTGGGATGTTCAAAGTTTCTGATATTTTTTTATAACCCAACCCTGATCTGTACTTCTCCACAACTTTGTCCCTGACCTGTTTGGAGAGCTCCTTGGTCTTCATGGTACCGCTTGCTTGGTGGTGCCCCTTGCTTAGTGGTGTTGCAGACTCTGGGGCCTTTCTGAACAGGTGTATATACTGAGATCATTTGACAGATCATGTGACACTTAGATTGCACACAGGTGGACGTTATTTAACTAATTATGTGACTTTTGAAGGTAATTGGTTGCACCAGATCTTATTTAGGGGCTTCATAGCAAAGGGGGTGAATTCATGTGCACGCACCACTTTTCCGTTATTTATTTTATATAATTTTTTTAAACAAGTTATTTTTTTCATTTCACTTCACCAATTAGGACTATTTTGTGTTTCCATTTAAATTACAGGTTGTAATGCAACAAAATAGGAAAAACGCCAATGGGGATGAGTACTTTTGCAAGGCACTGTAACTGAACTAAATGACAATCGCCCCGTAGCACTCACTTATGTCATCATGAAGTGCTTTGAGAGGCTAGGATCATATCACCTCTACCTTACCTGACACCCTAGACCCACTTCAATATGCATACCGCCCCAATAGAGCCACAGACGATGCAATGGCCATCACACTGCACACTGCCCTATCCCATCTGGACAAGAGGAATACCAATGTAAGAATGCTGTTCATTGACTATAGCTCAGCCTTCAACACCATAGTACCCTCCAAGATCATCATTAAGCTCGAGGCCCTGGGTCTGAACCCCATCCTGTGCAACTTGTTCCTGGACTTCCTGACGGGTTGCCCCCAGCTGGTGAAGGTAGTTAACAACACCTCCAATTCGCTGCTCCTCAACACAAGGGCCCCACAAGGGTGCATGCTCAGCCCCCTCTTGTACTCCTGTTCACCCATGACTGCGTGGCCACACACGCCTCCAACTAAATCATTAAGTTTGCAGATGACACAACAGTAGTAGGCCTGATTACCAACAATGACGAGACAGCCTACAGGAAGGAGGTGAGGGCCCTGGCGGAGTGGTGCCAGGAAAATAACCTTATCGTTAACAAAATGAAGGAGCTGATTGTGGACTTCAGAAAACAGCAGAGGGAGCACGGCCCTATCCACACTGAAGGGAACGCAGTGGAGAAGATGAAAAGCTTCAAGTTCCTCGGCGTATGCATCACTGACAATCTGAAATGGTCCACCCACACAGACAGTGTGGTAAAGAAGGCGCAAACAGCGCCTCTTCAACCTCAGGAAGCTGAAGAAATTTGGCTTGGCCCCTAAGGCCCTCACAAACTTTTACAGATGCACAATTGAGAGCATCCTGTCGGGCTGTATCACCGCCTGGTAAGGCAACTACACCGCCCACAAACGCAAGGCTCTCCAGAGGGTGGTGCGGTCTGCCCAACGCATAACCGGGGGCACACTGCCTGCCCTCCAGGACACCTACAGCACCCAATGTCACAGGAAGGCCAAAAAGATCATCAAGGAAATCAACCACCCGAGCCATGGCCTGTTCACCCCGTTACCATCCAGAAGGCATGGTCAGTACAGGTGCATCAAAGCTGGGACCGAGAGACTGAAAAACAGCTTCTATCTCAAGGCCATCAGACTGTTAAATAGCCATCACTAGCCCGCTACCACCAGGTTACTCAACCCTGCACCTTAGAGAATGCTGCGCTATATACAGTTGAAGTCGGAAGTTTACATACACTTAGGTTGGAGTCATTAAAACTCGTTTTTCAACCACTCCACAAATGTCTTGTTAACAAACTATAGTTTTGGCAAGTCGGTTAGGACATCTACTTTGTGCATGACACAAGTAATTTTTCCAACAATTGTTTACAGACAGATTATTTCATTTATAATTCACTGTATCACAATTCCAGTGGGTCAGAAGTTTACTTACACTGAGTAGACTGTGCCTTTAAACAGCCTAGAAAATTCCAGAAAATTATGTCATTGGAGTCAATTGGAGGTGTACCTGTGGATGTATTTCCAGGCCTACCTTCAAACTCAGTGCTTCTTTCCTTGACATTATGGGAAAATCAAAAGATATCAGCCAAGACCTCCGAAAATAAATTGTAGACCTCCACAAGTCTGGTTCATCCTTGGGAGCAATTTCCAAACGCCTGAAGGTACCATGTTCATTTGTACAAACAATAGTACGCAAGTATAAACATTATGGGACCACGCAGCCGTCATAACGCTCAGGAAGGAGACACATTCTGTCTCCTAGAGATTAACGTACTTTGGTGCGAAAAGTGCTAATCAATCCCAGAACAACAGCAAAGGACCTTCTGAAGATGCTGGAGGAAACAGGTACAAAAGTATCTATATCCACAGTAAAACAAGTCCTATATCGACATAACCTGAAAGGCCGCTCAGCAAGGAAGAAGCCACTGCTCCAAATCCGCCATAAAAAAGTCAGACTACCGTTTTCAACTGCATATGGGGACAAAGATCATACTTTTTGGAGAAATGTCCTCTGGTCTGATTAATCAAAAATAGAACTGTTTGGCCATAATGACCATTGTTATGTTTGGAGGAAAAAGGGGATGTCTAGCAAGCCGAAGAACACCATCCCAACCGTGAATCACAGGGGTGGTAGCATCATGCTGTGGGGGTTCTTTGCTGGTGCACTTCACAAAATAGATGGCATCATGAGGAAGGAAAATGGTGGATATATTGAAGCAACATCTCAAGACATCAGTCAGGAAGTGAAAGCTTGGTCGCAAATGGGTCTTCCAAATGGACAATGACCCCAAGCATACTTCCAAAGTTGTGGCAAAATGGCTTAAGGACAACAAAGTCAAGGTATTGGAGTGGCCATCACAAAGCCTTGACCTCAATCCTATAGAACATTTGTGGGCAGAACTGAAAAAGCGTGTGCGAGCAAGGAGGCCTACAATCCTGACTCAGTTACACGAGCTCTGTCGGGAGGAATGGGCCAAAATTCACCCAACTTATTGTGGGAATCTTGTGGAAGGCTACCCGAAACTTTGGCCCAAGTTAAACAATGTAAATGCAATGCTACCAAATACTAATTGAGAGTATGTAAACTTCTGACACACTGGGAATGTGATGAAAGAAATAAAAGCTGAAATAAATAATTATCTCTACTATTATTCTGACATTTCACATTCTTAAAATAAAGTGGTGAGAATTTTTACTAGGATTAAATGTCAGGAATTGTGAAAAACTGAGTTTAAATGCATTTGGCTAAGGTGTATGTAAACTTCCGACTTCAACTGTACAGACATGGAATTACTGGTCACTTTAATAATGGAAGATTAGTCACTTTAATAATTTACATACTGGTTTAATCATTTCATATTTATATATTATATTCTACTGTATTTTAGTCAATACCACTCCGACATTGCTCGTCCTAATATTTATATATTTCTTAATTCAATTATTTTACTTTTAGATTTGTGCGTATTGTTGTGAAATGATAGATACTACTGGACTGTTAGAGCTAGGAACACAAGCATTTCGCTACACCTGCAATAACATCTGCTAAATATGTGTGTGACCAATAAAAATTGATTTGATTTGATGTACACACACACACACACACTAAACCATACAAGCACTTTGTGACATCTGCTGATGTAAAAAGGGCTTTGTAAATACATTTGATTGATTGATTTGATTGATAAACATGTTCGGCTAAAATATTTCAGATTTACACTGAACAAAAATATAAACACAACATGTTAAGTGTTGGTCCCATGTTTCATGAGCTGAAATAAAAGATACCAGCAATTTCTCTCTTATTTTGTGCACATCCCTGTTAGTGAGCATTTCTCCTTTGCCAAGATAATCCATCCACCTGACAGTTGTGGCATATCAAGAAGCTGATTAAACAGCATGATCATTACACAGGTGCACCTTGTGCTGGGGACAATAAAAGGCCACTCTAAAAGGTGCAGTTTTGTCACACAACACAATGCCACAGATATCTCAGGTTTTGAGGGAGTGTGCAATGTGCATGATGACTGCAGGAATGTCCACCAGAGGTTTGAATGTTAATTTCTCTACCATAAGCATTTTAGAGAATTTGGCAGTATGTCCAACCAGCCTCACAAACGCAGACCATGTGTAACCACGCCAGCCCAGGATCTCCACATCCGGCTTCTTCACCTGCGGGATTGTCTGAGACCAGCCACCCGGACAACTGATGAAACTGTGGGTTTGCACAACCGAAGAATTTCTGTATAAACTGTCAGAAAACCGTCTAAGGGAAGCTCATCTGCGCCCTGCTGAGATGAAACAATACTTTACTTGAAAGGTTTATGCCTTTTATATTTACATTATCTTATAGCCACCCAAGATCTGTCTGGTTATTGTACGTCACTTTCTCTCTCTTACTCTCTCTTACTCTTTCTCTCTTTCTCTCTCTTAATCTACTCTCACCCATGTACTGGTGTATTCACACCTTCAGTAGTCACATGTTGAGTGGGCGTCTGTGTTTGTCCTGGGGGGGGTTGTTATACGTTGTTGTTGTCTATCTCTGAGCACACGTATCTCCGGCTTCCTCCTGTTTCAATGAAAAGGAGATGAAAAGAAAATATGAGGAATCCACAAAAGGGAGAAGCGGATGAAAAAAGGACAGAGTGTTAAGAGAAAATTGTGTGTCTTTAGAAGGGTCTCTCTATTCAGAGAATAAATTAATGTTTCTTAGTGTGGAGGCAGTATAAAAGCTGGTCAAGATGGGCTTCGGCGATAGAGAATGGATTGTGGCTGAATGGAGAAAAAAAAGCTGCCATGATAAAAAAAACAATGTTTTCTTCTCTTTTACGCCTCTTCCTTCTCCCCAAGCTTCTTCTTTTTATTCTTCTTCTCTGATAGACTGGATTAGAGTTCTCTCTTTAGTCAGGGAAGCCTTGTACCTTTACAGACGGCTGAAAGCTGCTAGCTCGTCAGGGAACCAATACCAAAGAGTGCAGAGTGATCCAACCTTTCAGTGGTTCAAGCTTAAATGAAAAAAAGGCATTATGAACTGAAGGGATCAATCAAAGGGGAAACCAGAGATTGAAAGGGTAAACCTGAGCTCTACAGTCCTCAAGGTATAACTTTTTATTGAATGAAGAGAGTGAGAGTTTTCCCATAGGGTCATTTCACCCTGTCAAGATGTGTTTGCCATGTTAAAGCCAAAGGGCGAAGGGGTTAATAATGTAATCACACCATGGATTAATTGATATTCTGAGTCACAGGGACATCGCAAAGGTAATTGTCTATTTGCCCTTTTGTTCCAAATTGATTTATTCAGATTTTTACAGCCAGGGTTTATTGTCCAGGAGTGGCTTCTATAGAGTGGGCAGAGAGAAGAAGATTAAAACTAGTCACTAGTGTGTCATGCATTTTCTCCTTTATACCCCTCTGTTATATAATCAAAGCCCAACAGGCAGGCTCTCTCTGGTCGATACAACCTTAACATGGCAATCTAATGAGAAGACGTCATATCCCATCATCCTATGACTCAGGAGAGTAGCAGCCAGGGATCGGGGGAATGGTGCATGGGGCTTGTGTATGGAGCTGGTGGGGAATGGAATATGGGGTTGGTGGGGGCTACTGGTGGAGCTACAGCGACATCGGAGGAGAGAAAGAGCAGATGGATGATCCCAGGGCTCACACTCTGGCAAAGCAATCGCACTTCCTATGTCTCAGCCCACACCTGGGTACCTGCCGGCACATATTGGACGAGGTAAATGTGTGGATTGTAATAACCAGCTCTGTATGAGAAAGGACTCACTTATCTCCCCATGTAGTCCCTTTCCGGTGTGTGTGTGTGTGTGTGTGTGTGTGTGTGTGTGTGTGTGTGTGTGTGTGTGTGCGTGTGTGTGCGTGCTTGTGTGTGTGTGTGTGTGTGTGAAAGTGTGTTTGCGTGAAAGTGTGTGTGTGAGTGTGTGCGAACATGTGTGTGTGTGCGCGAGCATGAGTGAACCCGCCTCTGTACCTGTAATTCTTTACAGAAGACAGAATCCCGAATCCCATTAGAGCAAACCTGAATACAGCAGCTCTAATAAACTCAGCAAAAAAAGAAATGTCCCTTTTTCAGGAGCCTGTCTTTCAAAGATAATTCGTAAAAATCAAAATAACCATAAACAATTAATGAACATGCACCTGTGGAACGGTTGTTAAGACACTAACAGCTTACAGACGGTAGGCAATTAAGGTCATAGTTATGAAAACTTAAGACACTAAAGAGGCCTTTCTTCTGACTATGAAAAACACCAAAAGAAAATGCCCAGGGTCCCTGCTCATCTGCGTGAACGTGTCTTAAGCATGCTGCAAGGAGGCATGAGGACTGCAGATGTGGCCAGGCAATACATTTGAATGTCTGTACTGTGAGACGCCTAACACAGCGCTACAGGGAGACAGGACGGACAGCTGATCGTCCTCGCAGTGGCAGACCACATGTAACAACACCTGCACAGGGTCCGTACATCCGAACATCACACCTGCGGGACAGGTACAGGATGGCAACAACAACTACCCGAGTTACACCAGGAACGCACAATCCCTCCATCAGTGCTCAGACTGTCCGCAATAGGCTGAGAGAGGCTGGACTGAGGGCTTGTAGTTCTGTTGTAAGGCAGGTCCTCATCAAACATCACCGGCAACAACATCGCCTTTGGGCACAAACCCAACGTCGCTGGACCAGACAGGACTGGCAAAAAGTGCTCTTCACTGACGAGTCGCGGTTTTGTCTCACCAGGGGTGATGGTCGGATTTGCGTTATCGTTGAAGGAATGAGAGTTACACCGAGGCCTGTACTCTGGAACGGGATCGATTTGGAGGTGGAGGGTCTGTCATGGTCTGGGGTGGTGTGTCACAGCATCATCGGACTGAGCTTGTTGTCATTGCAGGCAATCTCAACGCTTTGCGTTACAGGGAAGACATCCTCCTCGCTCATGTGGTACCCTTCCTGCAGGCTCATCCTGACATGACCCTCCAGCAAGACAATGCCACCAGCCATACTGCTCATTCTGTGTGTGATTTCCTGCAAGACAGGAATGTCAGTGTTCTGCCATGGCCAGCGAAGAGCCCGGAACTCAATCCCATTGAGCAGGTCTGGGACCTTTGGATCACAGGGTGAGGGCTAGGGCCATTCCCCCCAGAAATGTCTGGGAACTTCCAGGTGCCTTGGTGGAAGAGTGGGGTGACATCTCACAGCAAGAACTGGCAAATCTGGTGCAGTCCATGAGGAGGAGATGCACTGCAGTACTTAATGCAACTGGTGGCCACACCAGATACTTACTGTTATTTTGACCCCCCCCTTTGTTCAAGCACACATTATTCAATTTCTGTTCGTCACGTCTTTGGAACTTGTTTAGATTATGTCCCAGTTGTTGAATTATGTTATGTTCATACAAATATTTACACATGTTAAGTTTGCTGAAAATAAACGCAGTTGACAGTGAGAGGACGTTTAATTTTTTGCTGAGTTTATATTGCAGAGCTGGGTAATGTGTCTGAACATCTTAAAAACAGTGGAACTCTCATTGTGTACTTGGTGAGGTGTGTGTGTGTGGCTGGCACCAACCTTGCAGGTTAGACAGAGGAGGGAGGATGAGGTTCAGAACCACTTTTTCAGGAGGGAGATGATGGTGAAAGCCTTCTTTCCTCCAGCACTTTCTCTTAATGAGATGATAAGCGCAATTAATTACTCAGACTCAGTGGATGGAAATGCCTGTATGCCGTGAATGAATTCAATGAACGAGCTAAACGTATTACTTCCTCCCGGTAATTAAATTACTTGATTTTCTTTAGATATTAGCAGATTTGAATTGGTGTGGGTTATTCCCCACTTTAACCAATTGAGACGGTGGGAATGTGAGATGAAAACCAAAACACACACTCTACCTTCCATAGAGTGTATGCAGGTTAGGCTGAATATGTTTGTTTATTTTGTACTTTTTATCCCCAATTGGTAATTACAGTCTTGTCCCATCGCTGCAACTCCCATGCAGACTCGGGAGAGGCAAAGGTCGAGAGCCTTGCGTTCTCCGAAACACAACCCTGCCAAGCCGCACTGCTTCTTGACACACTGCTCGCTTAACCCGGAAGCCAGCCGCACCAATGTGTCAGAGGAAACACGGTACAACTGGCGACCGAAGTCAGCGTGCATGCGCCCGGCCCGCAACACAAGGATTCGCTAGAGAGCTATGGGACAAGGCCATCCCAGCCTGCCAAATCCTCCCCTACGACGCTGGGCCACTTGCGCGCCGCCTCATGGGTCTACCGGTCGCGGCCGGCTGCGATACAGCCTGGGATCGAACCTGGGTCTGTAATGGCGCCTCTAGCACTGCGACGCAGTGCCTTAGACCGCCACGCCACTCGGGAGGCCTGCAGAGTATTTATATAAAATAAAGAATTATGAGAAATATAATAAACTTTGAAGTCTTTCCAGGAAGAGTCACAGACGATAACCACACATGAGTGTCAGTGAAATGGCCAAAGCAATATGCCACAGTCTGTTTGATGTTTGCACTACAGTATACCTCTAACACACCAGTGGCTTGGTGAATCCGTAGTACTTTGTTCAAGGTTAGTTGAGTAGAGCCTGTCCCGAGGCCATGACCATATTTCACATGCTAACGACATTCGACACGAGACCATCAGGAATGTCACTTCCACTACCATTAGGCAAATCAGACATTAAGTAAAGCAATTAGTGCCCTCGTCAAGTACACAGCACAGACAGTGTGCCGGGTCGTGTCGCTGTGCCAAGCCCCCTCATTAACGTCACCTTCAATTAGGCCCATTCTTTACATGGAGCTACGAACATAGAGTAGACTTGTTCAATACGTGGGAAGGAGTTGTTAACGATTTGAATGGAATAGCGTGTGTGAGTGAGGGTGTGTGTTG
Organism: Coregonus clupeaformis; assembly: GCF_020615455.1. NCBI lineage: Eukaryota > Metazoa > Chordata > Actinopteri > Salmoniformes > Salmonidae > Coregonus > Coregonus clupeaformis. The sequence continues at coordinate 43,087,154 of NC_059197.1, forward strand.
GGGGGTGTTGATCAGGTGATATGGAACTCTCCATAGGGGCCCAGTCAGAGGATAGTAATCAGTGTTTCCATGACAATGCTGCCTTGAAACACATGTCCAAAGTAGTCCTCAGGCAAACAACATGGAGAGGGTTGCTGGAAGGGTTGTCTGTTGTTCATTTCATACAGTCAGTGTCTAACGAGGTTCTTCCCTATGCAAAATATGGATGGCAGGAAAGAAGAGTTGAATGTACTGTAAGTAATTTGCCAGAAGATGACATAGATGTGATGATATTAACATCTGTGATTTGTTCATGGACGCTCGGTTCTGTGCACACTACAGGACAAAAGCAAACATCTAGTGAATGTTGGTTGAGTGCAGAGCTACAATACATCAGCCCACATGGTTTAAATCATTTCAATACATTTCATTTGGAAAGGTATAGAAGTGAAAATTATTCTCTCTTTGTGCTCTCTAACCATGGCTGATGGCTTCTCTCTTCGGGCCCATTGTCTTCTTCTCATCATGCACACACTGTTCCCACTGCAGCTCAAGGACAGCCAGAGAGAGAGAGAGACAGAGAGGCAGCAGCCACCCCCTTCCCTTCCTCTTTTCCTCTCCTCCTCCGCCTCCCTCCCTCCCTCCCTCTTTCTCTCCTTCTATGGCTATGCCAAGGCCCCTCCATCTCTCAGCGATGTCTCTCATTGTCCGACGCGATCCAGTGACCGTGCAGATGGAGAGAGGCTGGCTTGACAGAGATGGGCTGTCACAGAGTGGCCTCCAGTGTATTCTCCTCTCGGCGCTGTCCTCACCTAAGTGCTAGGACTTTCCTATTCATTGGTTGGATGATCTATTCACCATTTTACATTAACTCTATGTGTATATAAGCCGTTAATTTGCTACGTATTTATAATGCTGTGCGTATTTGAATACATAGAGAATGTGGTGTTACAAGGCCAAGGCTGCTGTGTACAGTCTGATGCCGTCTATACGGAACTCTGGGTGCTTCTACAGTATGCTGTGCTTTTTTTCATCATTCTCTATTTGTTGTACATTTTAGTGCATATTCATACAGTCTGTTCTATGAATCATCTGTAACGAGTGTTTGATGCATAAAGTGAGATTAGTAACCGTGCAGCAACTGGGAGGGAATGAATTATTCTCAATCAATAGACACATAAAACTTCTCATTTCAAAAGGGAATGGATTTCCAAGTAAACAGAATTTACCTGGTCGTAAAGGAGATCCATGCTGCCTGCAACTGGCATGCCGGCCTGACTGATTCCTTTTCTTTGAATTCACTATTATTATTTATAAGGCCTATATGTTGATGGAGGGTTCACTTATTTCTGAGATGCAGGCAAAAATATTTTTGCTTTTCTATAGTTATTAAATACATACAAGCATGCACACACACGCACACACACACACACACACACACACACACACACACACACACACACACACACACACACACACACACACACACACACACACTCTATTCTAGGAAAAATGCAGGTAGAACTAGGTTTATCAATTCCTCTAACACAATACATTAATTCTCAGGATTTGAATTGAGCAGTCATACTCTTCCTCTGAATCCATCTCAGTGCTGTTAATTTCTTCCCAAAATGTTATTTAGAGTAGAGACATATGGGATCTGGAGCGCAGCCGATATTTTAATATATAGCATCTATTTAATCCTTGATTTCCTGGAAGCAGATTGTCTTGATATTACATAACCTCCAGCTAAAAACATTGTTTTGTCATAAAGAGCAAATATGGTTCGTATTCCTAATCTTAGTTTTTTGTTGTTGTCTGTATACCTATGCCAGTTGTACACACAATGACTGAACACACTTAAGTAAATCCTCCAACCCCATGCTGAAAAATATGTGAATCAATTGAAACCAGTGATTAAGACAATCAATCGCAAATTGAGCAGCTGTTGACTTATAATTCACTTTTTTTAACAAGCACTTAGCAGGCAAAAATATGGTAATGAGCTGGCCACTGTTGGTTTCATTTAATTTCTATTTGAATGCATTAATTCCGTTTAACATTACATTTTTATTTTTTTACCTTTTCTACAGTATAGTATACAGTGCATTCAGAAGTATTCATACCCCTTGACTTTTTCCACACTTTGTTACGTAACAGCCTTATTTATTCTAAAATATATATAAAAATAATAATAATCTTCAATCTACACACAATAACCCATAAAGACAAAGCAAAAAAAAGTTTTGGGGACATTTTCTTCCTAATTTATTAACATAAAAAATAAAATACCTTATTTACATAAGTATTCAGACCATTTGCTAAGAGACTCGAAATTGAGCTTAGGTGCAGCTTTCCATTGGTCATCCTTGAGATGTTTCTACAACTTGATTGGAGTCCACCTGTGGTAAATTCAATAGATTGGACATGATTGATTTGGAAAGGCACACACCTGTCTATATAAGGTCCCACAGTTGACAGTGTATGTCAGAGCAAAAACTAAGTCATGAGGTCGAAGGAATTGTCCATAGAGCTCAGAGACAGGATTTTGTATTTGACCCCCTTTTTCGATCTTGTCTCTTCGCTGCAACTCCCGAACGGCTCGGGAAGCGAAGGTCGAGTCATGCGTCCTCTGAAACATGACCCGCCAAACCACACTTCTTAACACCCGCCTGCTTAACCAGGAAGCCAGACACACCAACGTGTCAGAGGAAACACTGTTCACCTGACGACCGAGGTCAGCCTTCAGGCACCCGGCCTGCCACAAGCAGTCACTAGAACACGATGAGCCAATAAAGTCCCACAAGCCAAACCCTTCCTAACATGGATGATGCTGGGCCAAATGTGCACCACTGTATGGGACTCCCGATCACGGCCAGTTGTGATACAGCCGGGATCGAACCTGGGTCTGTAGTGACACCTCCAGCACTGTGATGCAGTGCCTTAGACCGTTGCGCCACTCTGGAGGCCCAGCCTCCATCATTCATAAACGGAAGAAGTTTGGAACCACCAAGACTCTTCCTAGACCTGGCCGCCCCGCCAAACTGAGCAATCGGGGGAGAAGAGCCTTGGTCAGGGAGGTGACCAAGAACCCGACAGTCACTCTAACAGAGCTCCGGAGTTCCTCTGTGGAGATGGGAGAACCTTCCAGAAAATAATATAAAATAAAATCACATTTTATTTGTCACATACACGTGTTTAGCAGATGTTATAGCGGTTGTAGCGAAATGCTTGCGCTTCTAGCGCCGACAGTGCAGTAATATCTAACAATTTCACGACATATGCCCAATACACACAAAACTAGTAAGGAATGGGATTTAAGAATATATACATATATGGACAAGCAATGACAGAGCGGCATGGACTAAGATACAGAATACTATTATAGAATAGAATGCAGTATATACATATGAGATGAGTAGTGCAAGATATGTAAACATTATTAATGTGACTAGTGTTCCATTTCTTAAAGTGGCCAGTGATTGCAATAGGCAGCAGCAGCCTCTAATGTGCTGGTGATGGCTATTTAACAGTCTGATGGCCTTGAGATAGAAGCTGTTTTTCATTCTCTCGGTCCCAGCTTTGATGCACCTGTACTGACCTCGCCTTCTGGATGATAGCGGGGTGAACAGGCAGTGGCTCGGGTGGTTGATGTCCTTGATGATCTCTTTGGCCTTCTTGTGACATCGGGTGCTGTATGTGTCTTTGAGGGCGGGTAGTTTGCCCCCGGTAATCTGCGTTCGGCAGACTTTACCACCCACTGCAGAGCCCTGCGGTTGTGGGCAGTGCAGTTGCCGTACCAGGCGGTGGTACAGCCCGACAGAATGCTCTCAATTGTGCTAAGAACAACCATCTCTGCAGCACTCCACCAATCAGGCCTTCATGGTAGAGTTGCCAGATGGAAGCCACTCCTCAGTAAAAGGCACATGACAGCCCATTTGGAGTTTGCCAAAAGGCACCTAAAGGACTCTGACCATGAGAAACAAGATTCTCTGGTCTGATGAAACCAAGATTGAACTCTTTGGACTGAATGGAAAGAGTCACGTCTGGAGGAAACCTGGCACCATCCCTACAGTGAAGCATGGTGGTGGCCGCATCATGCTGTGGGGATGTTTTTCAGTGGCAGGGACTGGGAGACTAGTCAGGATTTTGGAAAAGGTGTGCCAAGCTTGTAGCGTCATACCCAAGAAGACTCAAGGCTGTAATCACTGCCAAAGGTGCTTCAAGAAAGTACTGAGTAAAGGGTCTGAATACTTATGTAAATGTGATATTTCAGATTTTTACTTTTAGTACATTTGCAAACATTTCTAAAAACCTGTTTTTGCTTTGTCATTATGGGGTATTGTGTGTAGATTGATAAGGGGGGGAAAATGGCTGTTACGTAACGAAATGTGGAAACCGTCATGGGGTCTGAATACTTTCCGAATGCACTGTTTGTACTTCATTGACCTTTGTGAATGAAACCAAAGGGAACTCAATTATTTATTGATGCACTGTGATGATGCAGCCATTTAAATGCATAGTATGCATAGTATGTGTTTTTAAGAAAATTAATTTTTCCAAGAAACATAGCATATCATATACAGTGGGGCGAACAAGTATTTGATACACTGACAAAGTTTTCCTACTTACAAAGCATGTAGAGGTCTGTAATTTTTATCATAGGTACACTTCAACTGTGAGAGACGGAATCTAAAACAAAAATCCAGAAAATCACATTGTATGATTTTTAAGTAATTAATTTGCATTTTATTGCATGACATAAGTATTTGATCACCTACCAACCAGTAAGAATTCCGGCTCTCACAGACCTGTTAGTTTTTCTTTAAGATGCCCTCCTGTTCTCCACTCATTACCTGTATTAACTGCACCTGTTTGAACTCGTTACCTGTATAAAAGACACTTGTCCACACACTCAATCAAACAGACTCCAACCTCTCCACAAAGGCCAAGACCAGAGAGCTGTGTAAGGACATCAGGGATAAAATTGTAGACCTGCACAATGCTGGGATGGGCTACAGGACAATAGGCAAGCAACTTGGTGATAAGGCAACAACTGTTGGCGTAATTATTAGAAAATGGAAGAAGTTCAAGATGACGGTCAATCACCCTCGGTCTGGGGCTCCATGCAAGATCTCATCTCGTGGGGCATCAATGATCATGAGGAAGGTGAGGGATCAGCCCAGAACTACACGGCAGGACCTGGTCAATGACCTGAAGAGAGCTGGGACCACAGTCTCAAAGAAAACCATGAGTAACACACTACGCCGTCATGGATTCAAATCCTGCAGCGCACGCAAGGTCCCCCTGCTCAAGCCAGCGCATGTCCAGGCCCGTCTGAAGTTTGCCAATGACCATCTGGATGATCCAGAGGAGGAATGGGAGAAGGTCATGTGGTCTGATGAGACAAAAATATAGCTTTTTGGTCTAAACTCCACTCACCGTGTTTGGAGGAAGAAGAAGGATGAGTACAACCCCAAGAACACCATCCCAACCATGAAGCATGGAGGTGGATACATCATTCTTTGTGGATGCTTTTCTGCAAAGGGGACACCGTATTGAGGGGAGGATGGATGGGGCCATGTATCGCGAGATCTTGGCCAACAACCTCCTTCCCTCAGTAAGAGCATTGAAGATGGGTCGTGGCTGGGTCTTCCAGCATGACAACGACCCGAAACACACAGCCAGGGCAACTAGGGAGTGGCTCCATAAGAAGCATCTGAAGGTCCTGGAGTGGCCTAGCCAGTCTCCAGACCTGAACCCAATAGAAAATCTTTGGAGGGAGCTGAAAGTCCGTATTGCCCAGCGACAGCCCCGGAACCTGAAGGATCTGGAGAAGGTCTGCATGGAGGAGTGGGCCAAAATCCCTGCTGCAGTGTGTGCAAACCTGGTCAAGACCTACAGGAAACGTATGATCTCTTTAATTACAGGACATAGTTTGGAAAACCCTGCTCTAGAGTGTGGCTTTTACAGGCACAAGTGAGCTTCCTCAGCCACTGTTAACGATTGTGCTATTCCCTACAGCTGGACTGCCCCTGCCCCAGGGTTGGATATAATAATAATATAATATGCCATTTAGCAGACGCTTTTATCCAAAGCGACTTACAGTCATGCGTGCATACATGTTTTTTTTTTGTGTATGGGTGGTTCCGGGGATCGAACCCACTACCTTGGCGTTACAAGCGCCGTGCTCTACCAGCTGAGCTACAGAGGACCAGGATCGGATAGCACAGGATAGACACCTCAGCATCCCCATTGCCTCAAACCATCGCCCCATCTGGACCTGCCGTGCCAGGCAGGGTGCCACAGCACTTCCAGACGGGTCATCAATGTTGCATCAAGTCATTCCACATGGATGGACATAGTTTGTCCAGGAGGATGAGAAAATGGGAATATTGAAAGCAGCAGGATTCACTGAGGTACATTTCCATTTTTTCCATTTTAGTCATTTAGCAGACGCTCTTATCCAGAGCGACTTACAGTTAGTGAGTGCATACATTATTATTTTTGTATTTAATTTTTTTCATACTGGTCCCCCGTGGGAATCGAACCCACAACCCTGGCGTTGCAAATGCCATGCTCTACCAACTGAGCTACATCCCTGCCGGCCATTCCCTCCCCTACCCTGGACGACGCTGGGCCAATTGAGCGCCGCCCCATGGGTCTCCTGGTCACGGCCAGCTACGACAGTGCCTGGATTCGAACCAGGATCTCTAGTGCCTTAGACCACTGCGCCACAGGTAAAATGTATTGTGTGAGTAACGAGCATTGTAGGGAACTATGTTAGGAATGTGTGCAATAGGCAACAGTTTGATTTGGAAGTCCACAGTGTTCTATGTTGCCATCCATAGGACTACTTTAATATATATATATATATACATACACACATATCATACTTTTTGTATACGTTTATTTAACTTGGGGATGTTAAAGGAAAAATCCATCCAAAAACAAATAATTTGGTATTTGTTTCATTAGTCCATTGTTGATATAGTCCCACAATGTTTTGCATGTCAGCAATCAAGTTTTCAAGATAGATAACTATCATACAGCCGGTATGATGCACTTTACATCATATGATGCTGTGTTTTGTATCATATGATGCAAAATGCTTCATACCAGCTATAAAGGCAATTCGTAATCCAATTCCAAACTTGCCTTGAGGCCACAGGTATGTGATGCCGTAGTCAGGCGCGCTTCCAAACAACAGAAGAGGGAATCCACAGCTCCAGTAGTGTACACAAACATAATTAATTAATTTCATAGGCTATATTTCATTGGTGAACAAAGTCAAAGCGATAAGACTTAAACTGTAAACCAAAGATATAGACTAGTATCAGCTTTCTTAGTAGCGTAGAGTAGCGTAGCGGTAAAACAACTGTAAGGAACCACCATACCTGAGGCCTAGTAGACCCCCATACTGCAAAAAACCTAAATAGGTCAAGAGAAATGGAACATGGGCAAAAGGGATTGTGTCCAGGAAAGACTCCATAATGCTTTTAAATACCCATGATAACTCCATAATTCATAATGCAATATTTATACTTATATTCAATAATAATGTTTTTTCTAAATGGAGCAAAACAATAAATATAGCACAAATAAAGAAAATGGGAATTTGGCTCCAACACGGCTGTATTTCTGGAAGTTATATATTATTGAAAGTTATATATATATCTTGAAAACTTGATTGCTGAAATGCCAAAATATTTGGGGACTATATCAACAATGGACTAATGAAACAAATACCAAAAGATAGCTGATGGGTGGAATTGTCCTTTGAATGTACTCTCTCCAAGGATTAAACTTAACCAGTTATATATCCTGTTATAAACATTTTTATTTCACATTTCATGTCACAGTTTTCCTTTAAGGTGCATCTGCATACCCTCTTTTCCACCCCCATCTATTTTCTTCCACTTGAAAAGTAGGACATATTGTATACAGTTATGCCAACAGTAGAGATGTTAGGGGGTTTGAATATACCATTATACCATTATTGAAATCTCCCCATTATGCGTGTACAGACATGGGCATCCCCATGGCGATTTTCTAGCTTTAAAGGTGAGGTCACCATGTCTAGACTTCCCATGTAGCCATCATTTGCTGCCAAAGGAAAGATCCATCACACTGATGGTTGGGGCTTCTGGCATATGTATTCTGCTTGATGAGATGAAGCAGCGACTTCCTGATTCATTCTTGTTAGAGATAATCATGTATTTTTTCATCTTCAGTTATGATGTATGCAGATCAGATAAAGCCTGTTCAACCTCATAGTGAACCAAACCTTAATTTACAATTTACAATATCGGAAATAGTTCTGAAAATCAACTTCATTTGTAGAGTAAAAAGTCAAATAGAGTAATCAGTAAGATCCAAGTGTACTGTATGTCTATATCAAATGAAGGGCACTGAATTAACAGGAGGGAATGATGTGTCAAGCAGCCACTAAGAGACATGACATCAGCTGTCAAAGCCATTCCTTTGAAGCAAAGTGCATGTGACTGGGACTGGGAGTCAGTGTTGACATGATCCACGAGCGTCTCCCTGTAGGGTTGGCAGGGTCGGGGAAATGAACAACCTAATGAATCACTGCAGACTCTGACATGCTGCAAGAACAAGATACTCTGTGTATGACAATAAGATGTAAACAGACAATTTTTCGGCAAGGAATTCCATGTGGATATATGTTAACCTGGTTAATGTAACCAGGTTAGGACTTGGTTTGCAAACCTATATACAGTGAGGGAAAAAAGTATTTGGTCCCGTGCTGATTTTGTACATTTGCCCACTGACAAAGACATGGTCAGTCTATAATTTTAATGGTAGGTTTATTTGAACAGTGATAGACAGAATAACAACAAAAAAATCCAGAAAAAAGCATGTCAAAAATATATTACATTGATTTCATTTTAATGAGAGAAATAAGTATTTGACCCCTCTGCAAAACATGACTTAGTACTTAGTGGAAAAAACCCTTGTTGGCACTCACAGAGGTCAGACGTTTCTTGCAGTTGGCCACCAGGTTTGCACACAGGAGGGATTTTGTTCCACTCCTCTTTGCAGATCTTCTCCAAGTCATTAAGGTTTCGAGGCTGACGTTTGGCAACTTGAACCTTCAGCTCCCTCCACAGATTTTCTATGGGATTAAGGTCTGGAGACTGGCTAGGCCACTCCAGGACCTTAATGTCCCTCTTCTTGAGCCACTCCTTTGTTGCCTTGGCCGTGTGTTTTGGGTCATTGTCATGCTGGAATACCCATCAACGACCCATTTTCAATGCCCTGGCTGAGGGAAGGAGGTTCTCACCCAAGATTTGACGGTACATGGCCCCGTCCATCGTCCCTTTGATGCGGTGAAGTTGTCCTGTCCCCTTAGCAGAAAAACACCCCCAAAGCATAATTTTTCCACCTCCATTTTTGACGGAGGGGATGGTGTTCTTGGGGTCATAGACAGCATTCCTCCTCCTCCAAACACGGCAAGTTGAGTTGATGCCAAAAAGCTCGATTTTGGTCTCATCTGACCACAACACTTTCACCCAGTTCTCCTCTGAATCTATCAGATGTTCATTGGCAAACTTCATACGGGCCTGTATATGTGCTTTCTTGATCGGGGAGACCTTGCGGGAGCTGCAGGATTTCAGTCCTTTTTTTTTTTTTTTTGTCATTTAGCGGACGCTCTTATCCAGAGCGACTTACAGTTAGTGAGTGCATACATTTTTCATACTGTCCTTCACGGCGTAGTGTGTTACCAATTGTTTTCTTGGTGACTATGGTCCCAGCTGCCTTGAGATCACTGACAAGATCCTCCCGTGTAGTTCTGGGCTGATTCCTCACCGTTCTCATGATCATTGCAACTCCACGAGTTGAGATCTTGCATGGAGCCCCAGTCCGAGGGAGATTGACAGTTCTTTTGTGTTTCTTCCATTTGCTAATAATCGCACCAACTGTTGTCACCTTCTCACCAAGCTGCTTGGCGATGGTCTTGTAGCCCATTCCAGCCTTGTGTTGGTCTACAAACTTGTCCCTGACATCCCTGAAGAGCTCTTTGGTCTTGGCCATGGTGGAGAGTTTGGAATCTGATTGATTGATTGCTTCTGTGGACATGTGTCTTTTATACAGGTAACAAGCTGAGATTAGGAGCACTCCCTTTAAGAGTGTGCTCCTAATCTCAGCTCGTTACCTGTATAAAAGACACCTGGGAGCCAGACATTTTTCTGATTGAGAGTGGGTCAAATACTTATTTCCCTCATTAAAATGCAAATCAATTTATAACATTTTTGACATGCGTTTTTATGGATATTTTTGTTCTTATTCTGTTTCTCACTGTTCAAATAAACCTACCATTACAATTATAGACTGATCATTTCTTTGTCAGTTGGCAAACGTACAAAATCAGCAGGGGATCAAATACTTTTTTCCCTCACTGTAATTAATTAATTGATGTGGCATTTCAATTTTAACTGCAGGCATGTTCCATCATCTATCCTAAACATGTTTAGTCACTCATTTGTAGTCATTCAAAATGCCATCAATAGTTAATCACAAGTTAGCATCTCAATGAGTTAGCATAATATCCAGGATGAATAATTTAGCGTATTTTACAAATTCCACTCTGCTTGAGTTTCAGGTACAGTATTCATTGAGTCAGTACAGAATATACTGTACATATGGCAGATATGGCAGCAGGCATCACATGTTCATAGAATACATCTCCCAGGACTATTGCTTGGAACAATAGCAGATGTTTGTTTACCTGCTTCCAGGGGGCTTTTATCTTTCTGTCAAACCTGTTCCCCGACACTTGTGCATTGTAAATAATGAACGACACGTTGAATACACATATGTCTGCTTTGATTAGGCAGGTATTTCAACAGCTCACAACAACACAATACAAACCCATGCATCAGTTCCAGAAAAAAAAAAAACTAGAAGTCAAATGACTGTCATAAAGCATCTCCCGATACGCCATTGGAAATCAGTTAGAGATTTTCTGATGCTTATGCATGCTCTTGCATGACAAAGGTGTTTCCTAAAAACACCATTGCCGTGTTGACTGTCGCATAAAGAACTGCCGTTGACAGTTTCCCTGCAGCTCTGCTCCACTGCTATCTCACTGGCACAGCTTTACTGTCTATCATCACATGACGTGGGGTGGCGTCTCATCACTGCCGTCCTCAAAGGTAACCCAAACTTTGCTTTGCATCTCAACAGATGAAGCTTGTGAATTATGTGCTAATCATTTCATTACAGCTACACTGGAGTCTGACTGGGAAATTGTGAATTGCTACCATTAAATGTTATATTAGGAAAATAATACTGCTGTTTTAGAGGATGATTTTACCTATGATATTTCAAGAAAGACTGAAGTGTAATGATCATCACCTTAGGGTAATATGCTGGGATTCATTCAATTTGTTTGGGCACAGCAAGCATAGACCTCCATTTAGAAAGCAATTTATGTAGGTGGAGATACTTTACTGTCTATGATTGCTTTTCCAAAAGTAAATACAAAGTAGAAACCGCAAAACAGTTGAATCTTTGGTAGCAACTACATGTATAAACTTCACAACGTATGAGCCAAACAGGTTTTTGACAGACAAGATGATATATCATGTGTGAGTTGTGGACCTGCCAACCATCTCCTCTCCAAAACCTTCAGATCCTCCACATCAAGATCAAGTAAAGCAACACAGTTCGATCCAAATGTCTGAAGGTCCAAACTGTTTAGTTGGAAACCTCCACAGCTGATATCCGACTCTGTGAGAAAGCTTTTCAGAAACTCCAACTGTCCTCAGAACACCCCTTTGTCTTAATGAACACAGTTTGCTCTGTCATTAGTGAACCAATGACCTTTTTTGTACCACTCTCCACTAACACTGAACTGCCCATAGACAACACATTGGGAATGAGCAAACATAGTAATTTTGCCTCTTGCCTGGTTGGCGCTGGCTCAGGCTCACTTAATCATCCATTATGATCCAGTGGAGGCCTTTCATCCCACCCTGACTACTACAGCCGACCTTTGGTGTCACTGTTAACGGATGCAGCCTGTGTATCCCAGCTTAGGCAGGTACACTGACCCACAGACCATGAAATATGCATGAGGCCAAGACAATCTGCTGTAACTGGGGTGGGGTGGTGGGAAGGAGGAGAGGGGGGGTGGTTGCAGAAGTGGAATGAAGTGCCCTGTCAGTGATTCAGTATTCCAACAGTGATTATACTGGTGCACCCAATGCCCTTGCCACACCTCAGGCCAGTGCTCTTTGTTTTGTAAAGCCACACAAGAAGGAGAGCCAAAAGGATGTCTAATTTTTTACCTAAATTAACCAAACCAAACTGGCTATCTTCTCATTGATTTGGCCCTTCCACACAAAACTACAAAAAAGGTCCTTGGTATTTTTGTGATTGCTGTAAATTAAAAGGAAAGAAAAATATATTCAGGCCCTCCGATCATAGTTGCATCTAAGATCCATTATGCTGGAGATGTGCAGCACATATGATTCAACTTCAGAGCACGGATAATATAATCTTGGGCCGGTGCAGTCTGGCCAGGACAGTGGATCCTGACACAAGTAAACATTTGCAGATCAATTTCAAAGAGATGGGACTCCAATTGCTATTTCACACAAGACACTTCGTAGACACAGACCAATTTATTATCAGTATTCAATGAGACACATTTAAATTATGGTCACATGTCACAAATCCATTCACGTCAACTTTGATATTCACTCTACATCCAATGGCCAATGTTGACTTGTTCAAAGAGATCAAATGCCAAAAAAGTACCTTGATATATTTAGTCATCGCAAAGGACATCTTTCAAGCCTTTTTCTCAGTCCTTGTGGAAACCACTGAAGCAGTAGACACATATTAGATTTGACAAGGACAAGCCCTTGTGCCAATCCAACAACTCATGGTTCATGCATCTATCGTGCAAAGGCACACACACAAGATTTTCAGAAGCAACAGATATCCACACGTCTTGCATTTTGATAGCTTTTTTCTGATAATTCAAGCCAGCAATTTCCCTGTTTGACGGATCAGGCTCGAAATCATAATCCCTTACATCACCCTAACAGGCCAATCAGTTCTCATTAATGGGGATATGTAGGAGTGATGTAACACTGCTCCTGTTTGGCTAAAGAGATCACGGAACCATAGCAGCCATTGCTGCCCTTACATCCCTGCATGGTTTGGAATCATATCAAAAGTGATTCCTCAACTGTAGCGAATAGTAAAAAAAGAGAATATTCTGCCCACTTCCCTGAGCATAAAAGCTTTCCATTATAGGCCTAAGCCTTCACATCTTATCTCTCTCATTACTCTCTGTCACGATCGTCAAGCATAGAGGTGGACCAAGGCGCAGCGTGTGCAAAATACATCTCTTTATTTAGGAAGAGAGAAAAACACGAAACCGAACACTATCCAAAACTTACAAAACAACAAACGACCGTGAAGCTAAATAACGTAAGTGCACAGACAAGCAACAAACGTTCAACTTAGACAATTACCCACAAACACATGATGCCCATGGCTGCCTTAAATATGGCTCCCAATTAGAGACAATAAACCACAGCTGTCTCCAATTGAGAACCAATCCAGGCAGCCATCAACATACAAACACCTAGACAAGACATTACCCCATTAAACCTACAAACCCCTAGACAAACCAATACACATACTTCACCAGGTCACACCCTGACCTAACTAAAATATAAATGAAAACAAAGACAACTAAGGCCAGGGTGTGACATAACCCCCCCCTTAAGGTGCGAACTCCGGGCGCACCAGCATAAAGTCTAGGGGAGGGTCTGGGTGGGCGTCTGTCCACGGTGGCGGCTCTGGCACTGGTCGTGGTCCCCACCCCACCATAGTCACTACCCGCTTTCGTAGCCTCCTCCAAATGACCACCCTCCAACTTAACCCCACTGGATTAAGGGGCAGCACCGGACTAAGAGGCAGCACCGGACTAAGGGGCAGCACCGGACTAAGGGGCAGCACCAGGATAAGGGGCAGCACCAGGATAAGGAGCAGCACCAGGATAAGGGGCAGCACCAGGATAAGGGGCAGCACCGGGCTAAGGGGCAGTACCGGACTAAGGGGCAGCACCGGACTGAATGGCGGATCCTGGCTGGCTGGCTCTGGCGGATCCTGGCTGGCTGGCGGATCCTGGCTGGACGGCTCTGGCGGATCCCGGCTGGACGGCTCTGGCGGATCCTGGCTGGACGGCTCTGGCGGATCCTGGCTGGACGGCTCATGGCTGGCTGACGGATCTGGCTGCTCATGGCTGGCTGACGGATCTGGCTGCTCATGGCTGGCTGACGGATCTGGCTGCTCATAGCTGGCTGAAGGATCTGGCTGCTCATGGCTGGCTGACGGATCTGGCTGCTCATGGCAGGCTGACGGATCTGGCTGCTCATGGCTGGCTGACGGATCTGGCTGCTCATGGCTGGCTGACGGATCTGGCTGCTCATGGCTGGCTGACGGATCTGGCTGCTCATGGCTGGCGGAAGGCTCTGGCTGATCCTGTCTGACGGAAGGCTCTGGCTGATCCTGTCTGGCGGAAGGCTCTGGCTGATCCTGTCTGGCGGAAGGCTCTGGCTGCTCCTGTCTGGCGGAAGGCTTCGGCTGCTCCTGTCTGGCGGAAGGCTCTAGCGGCTCCTGTCTGGCGGAAGGCTTTAGCGGCTCCGGTCTGGCGGACGGCTCTAAAGGCTCATGGCAGACGGGCGGCTTTGCAGGCTCAGTACAGACGGGCAGTTCATGCAGCGCTTGGCAGACGGACAGTTCAGACGGCGTTGGGCAGACGGGCAGTTCAGGCACCGTTGGGCAGACGGGCAGTTCAGGCGCCGTTGGGCAGACGGGCAGTTCAGGCGCCGTTGGGCAGACGGCAGACTCTGGCCGGCCGAGACGCACTATAGGCCTGGTGCGTGGTGCCGGAACTGGAGGTACCGGGCTGAGGACACGCATCTCAGGGCTAGTGCGGGGAGAAGGAACAGGGCATGCTGGACCCTGGGGACGCACATAAGGCCTAGTGCGTGGTGCCGGAACTGGTGGTCCCGGGCTGAGGACACGCCTCTCAGGGCTAGTGCGGGGAGCAGCAACAGGACGCACCGGGCTGGCGACGCGCACCGTAGGTTTGGTGCGAGTGGCAGGAACAGGCCGGGTCGGGCTGGCGACGCGCACCGTAGACTTGGTGCGGGTGGCAGGAACAGGCCGGACCGGGCTGGCGACGCGCACCGTAGGTTTGGTGCAGTGGCAGGAACAGGCCGGGTCGGGCTGGCGGCGTACACCGTAGGCTTAGTACGTGGAGCAGGAACCGGCCGGGCTGGACTGGCGACGCACACCGTGGGTCTGGTACGTGGAGCAGGAACAGGTCGGGCTGGACTGGCCACGTACACCGTAGGCTTAGTACGTGGAGCAGGAACCGGCCGGGCTGGACTGGCGACGCACACCGTGGGCTTGATGCGTGGAGTAGGAACAGGCCGGTCCGTACTGGGAACACACACCACTGGCCTTAACCGGGGATCAGGAACGGGCCGGACCGGACTGGTAACACACCTCAGTCTCTTACGCCGTGCCTCAACTGCTTCCCTCCCTCTACTCGCCAATGGCTCCCGTAAACCGGTAGCCTTCTCTCCACGTCTCCCTGTGGCAGCCTCCTGCTGCCCAGCCGCCCAAGCCATGTGCCCCCCCCAAAAAACTTTTTGGGGTTGCCTCTCGTCCCTCCGACGATGGCCCTGCTGACGCCGTTGCTCCTCTCTCAGTCGCCTCTCCACTGTCTCACTCCATGGCCGTCGATCCATCCCATCCAGGATTTCCTCCCAAGTCCAAGACCCTTTACCTTCCAAAATCTCCTCCCATGTCCAGACCCTTGGCTCCTGGACACGCCGCTTGGTCCTGTGTTGGTGGGTAATTCTGTCACGATCGTCAAGCATAGAGGTGGACCAAGGCGCAGCGTGTGCAAAATACATCTCTTTATTTAGGAAGAGAGAAAAACACGAAACCGAACACTATCCAAAACTTACAAAACAACAAACGACCGTGAAGCTAAATAACGTAAGTGCACAGACAAGCAACAAACGTTCAACTTAGACAATTACCCACAAACACATGATGCCCATGGCTGCCTTAAATATGGCTCCCAATTAGAGACAATAAACCACAGCTGTCTCCAATTGAGAACCAATCCAGGCAGCCATCAACATACAAACACCTAGACAAGTCTTTACCCCATTAAACCTACAAACCCCTAGACAAACCAAAACACATACTTCACCAGGTCACACCCTGACCTAACTAAAATATAAATGAAAACAAAGATAACTAAGGCCAGGGTGTGACACTCTCATGTGAGGAAACATTCTGATTTCCCCTTTTCTCCTCACTATCAGATTTGTTCAGTGAGGACTTATCTGAATTGCTGTGAGCATGCGTGTGTGCATGTGTTACGGATACAGGTATCCTGTGTCTTTTTGTGTTTTTCCTCTCCTTCTGCCCTAATCACAGGTGTCCTGTATGTTCCTGATTGGTGGTCGTTGGGGTGTCTGCTGATTGCTAAGGTGGACCAATCAGTGGACATTCCTCTGCATTGCACCACCTGTTTCTGGTTTTTCAATCACACATCCCATTGTTTAAAAGCTGGTCAGTTGTGTTTGTTGTTAGAGACTATTTTCCGTATGTGAGTATGGATACTGTGGTGTCCTGTGTACTCACTCATTTGCTGGTTACTCTGTTTGGTAACTTTGTTAGACTATTTTCCGTATGTGAGTATGGATACTGTGGTGTTTTGTGTATGCACTCATTTGCTGGTTACTCTGTTTGGTAACTTTGTGTGTTTCTGGGAAAAGGGGAATTTAAGCAAGTTGCCCTTGGGCGTACATTACCGGTAGGAAGAAAACTGTCTAAAAACACTAGTTAGACCTGAGCGGACCACCCACTGTAATTTTTATATGATTAGCAGTAGCTTAGCGATTCTTGAGGCAAGCAAGATCAGTTTAGGGGTGTTTTACACTATTGTTTAATTTTTTGGGTCCTGCTCACCCCTTTTTACCAAACCTTTACCGTGTGTTCAAAAATAAACCTTTTATGTTTGACGGTAGTTTATGGTTGTCGTGTAGTTCACTGTTCCATGTCACGCTTCTAATTTGCATGAATTATGTTACGGGTCTCTTGTCCATCCACCCTAGACGTTTAAAGCCACAGGGTTCGTAACATAATGTGGGGGCTCGTCTGGGATCATTCTCATTGATACCCATGCTTCTCATGCAAATTAGTTAGTGTCTGGTTCAGTGTTGAGCTTGGCAGCTGTAACTAACTGGTTTTGTGTTCAGTATTCGTCAGCTCGTGTTGCTAGTTTAGGATGGCTACTTTTGAGTTGGATGCCTTTTTGGAAAACCCTACGTGGGAGGTTTTTGAGTATTGCCGTAGAGTGGATCTACAGGCTTTGGCTGACCACTTTTCTGTACCCATATCAAGGGTTTTAGTGAAAGCAGAAGTTAGGAAAGCAGTGTTAGAGATATTATTGAACGAGTGAGTGCTTTAATTACCGCCGCCTGACCCTGCTGCTCCTGTAGGGGATGTGGTTGCTGCTCCTGTAAGCACGTCGGTGTCTGAGGACGAGGCTAAGGCTCCAGCCACATTGCCCCGTTTTGACCCACTCTCCCCACTGTCCGACAGTGATGCTAGGATGGATGTCCGATCGACACGGCTCCAAATGGAGGCGGAAGAGCGGGCACAAATCAGGAAAGACAAGCTGGAGATGCGTAAAATGGAGCTAGAGGCAGAACAGGAGACGCGTAAGCTAGAGGCAGAACTGGAGACGCGTAGGCTTGATCAAGAACTGGAGATGCGTAAAATGGAACTGGAGGCAGAAACTGCGAGATTAGTCTCTGCTCATACTATGCCTGCTAGTGAGCCATCCTCACCAGCTGTGTTGTCTGCTACTTTTGATATTAGTAGACAGATCACCTTGGTACCTGTGTTTAGGGAGTCAGAGGTTGATTCCTATTTCAGTGTTTTTGAACGTATAGCGGTAGCATTGAAATAGCCCGAAGAGGTATGGTGCCTATTACTTCAGTGTAATTTAACAGGTAAAGCCCAAGAGGTTCTGTCAGCGCTACCTCTTGAAGACAGCTTGAATTATGACGTGGTCAAAGCTACTGTTCTTCGTGCCTATGAGCTTGTTCCTGAGGCATATCGACAGAGATTTAGGTCTCATAAAAAGTATCCTACTCAGACTTATGTGGAGTTTGCTAGAGACAAAGGAAATATGTTTGACAAATGGCACAGTGCTAGTAAGGTAACTGATTTTAACTCTCTACGGGAGTTAATCTTGTTAGAAGAGTTAAAAAATTGCTTACCCGAACGCATTGTAGTTTATCTGAACGAACAGAAAGTATCCTCACTGTCGGAAGCATCTGTATTGGCAGACGAGTTTGTGTTGACGCATAAGAGCGTGTTTTCGGCTCGTACGGAGAGCAGGGCCGCGGAGTTGCTAACTTTTACTCCTAGTCGACCAGCAGTACATCCAGCACGCCCAAAAGATGTGCGTCACTGTTTCTATTGTCATAAGGTGGGACATATGGTTAATGATTGCTTTCTGCTAAAACGTAAACAGGGGATGCCAGGCCGCCAACGGGTGTTGGGCTGATTCGTACGGTTGTAAGGCCGGAATCAAGACAGAGGCCTCATAGTGAATGTGGTTTGAAAGTCCCAGTCCCAGATCACAGTTATAAACCGTTCATTTTTGAGGGGTTTGTTTCCATATCAGATGACGAAGCGTCCAGTTAGAATCCTCAGAGATTCTGGTGCGGCGCAGTCGTTCATACTATCTGATGTGTTGCCCTTGTCCAATAATACATATTGTGGTTCCAGTATGTTAGTACAAGGAATTGAAATGGGATTCGTCCCAGTGCCATTGCACTTTGTGAACGTACACTCTGAGTTAGTCAGTGGATTGTTCCGAGTTGGAGTACGTCCTATGTTGCCAGTAAAAGGTGTTACATTTATAATGGGCAACGATATTTCCGGAGGAAAGGTGATGCCCGTATTGGAGGTATTGGATAACAGTGACCAGTCTCTCGCCGAGAAGCTGGCACAGGGTTATCCAGATGTGTTCCCCGCTTGTGCTGTCACACGTGCTCAAGGACGACAAGTGGGTGACGTGATAGATTTGTCGAACACGATTCTATTTAGAGAGTGTGACCCAGAGGATAGCTTGGGTGCTACCTCTGGTAAGCTGGTGCAGTCTGACCAACAGCCCAGAGAAAGGAAGAAGGATGTGGAACTTGTTGCTGAGGCAATACACTTACCAGTCACTCGTGAGCAGCTGATCGCTAACCAGAAGGTTGACATTAGGCTGGCTAAATGTTTTTCTAGTGTTGTCTCAGAGGAGGAGCTAAAGAAGAAAAACATGGCATACTTCATTGATGGTAATCTCCTCATGCGTAAATGGACATCCCATGTTGACGCTGGCGGAGATTGGAATGCTGTTTACCAAATAGTGATTCCTACAGCCTTTCGACAAAATGTTTTATCCCTCGCTCATGATCACCAGTGGTCCGGACATCTGGGAGTCACCAAGACTTATGATCGGGTTTTGCGACATTTCTTTTGGCCTGGTTTAAAACAAGATGTGGCTCAGTTCTGTCGGACTTGCCACACCTGTCAAGTAATTGGAAAACCGAACCAGGTTATTCCTCCCGCGCCTCTTTGTCCCATACCTGCCATAGGTGAACCATTCGAACATGTGATGGTTGATTGTGTTGGACCATAACCTAAGACAAAATCTGGTAACCAGTTTATGTTGACGATTATGTGTGTGGCCACCAGGTACCCAGAGGCCATTCCTCTGCGAAGGATCACTGCTCCGGTGGTGAGTAAAGCGTTGATCAAATTCTTCTCAACTTTTGGGTTACCTAAGGTGATACAAACTGATCAGGGTACGAATTTCCTTTCTAAGCTTTTCAAACAAGTGTTAAAATCCTTGTCAGTTACACACCGTCTGTCAAGCGCATATCACCCAGAGTCTCAGGGTGCGCTTGAACGATGGCATCAGACACTGAAGTCTATGCTCTGTCTTAGGTTATGGTCCAACACAATCAACCATCACATGTTCGAATGGTTCACCTATGGCAGGTATGGGACAAAGAGGCGCGGGAGGAATAACCTGGTTCGGTTTTCCAATTACTTGACAGGTGTGGCAAGTCCGACAGAACTGAGCCACATCTTGTTTTAAACCAGGCCAAAAGAAATGTCGCAAAACCCGATCATAAGTCTTGGTGACTCCCAGATCTGAAGACAAACAATGTATACGAAATGCTTCAGTCTGGTTTTAGACCCCATCATAGCACTGAGACTGCACTTGTGAAGGTGGTAAATGACCTTTTAATGGCGTCAGACCGAGGCTCTGCATCTGTCCTCGTGCTACTAGACCTTAGTGCTGCCTTTGACACCATCGATCACCACATTCTTTTGGAGAGACTGGAAACCCAAATTGGTCTACACGGACAAGTTCTGGCCTGGTTTAGATCTTACCTGTCGGAAAGATATCAGTTTGTCTCTGTGAATGGTCTGTCCTCCGACAAATCAACTGTACATTTCGGGTGTTCCTCAAGGTTCCGTTTTAGGACCACTATTGTTTTCACTATATATTTTACCTCTTGGGGATGTTATTCGAAAACATAATGTTAACTTTCACTGCTATGCGGATGACACACAGCTGTACATTTCAATGAAACATGGTGAAGCCCCAAAATTGCCCTCGCTAGAAGCCTGTGTTTCAGACATAAGGAAGTGGATGGCTGAAAACGTTCTACTTTTAAACTCGGACAAAACAGAGATGCTTGTTCTAGGTCCCAAGAAACAAAGAGATCTTCTGTTAAATCTGACAATTCATCTTGATGGTTGTAAAGTCGTCTCAAATAAAACTGTGAAGGACCTCGGCGTTACTCTTGACCCTGATCTCTCTTTTTGACGAACATATCAAGACTGTTTCAAGGACAGCTTTTTTTCCATCTACGTAACATTGCAAAAATCAGAAATTTTCTGTCCAAAAATGATGCAGAAAAATTAATCCATGCATTTGTTACTTCTAGGTTAGACTACTGCAATGCTCTACTTTCCGGCTACCCGGATAAAGCACTAAATAAACTTCAGTTAGTGCTAAATACGGCTGCTAGAATCCTGACTAGAACCAAGAAATTTGATCATATTACTCCAGTGCTAGCTTCCCTACACTGGCTTCCTGTTAAGGCAAGGGCTGATTTCAAGGTTTTACTGTTAACCTATAAAGCGTTACATGGGCTTGCTCCTACCTATCTTTCCGAGTTGGTCCTGCCGTACATACCAATACGTACGCTACGGTCACAAGACGCAGGCCTCCTAATTGTCCCTAGAATTTCTAAGCAAACAGCGGGAGGCAGGGCTTTCTCCTATAGATCTCCATTTTTATGGAACAGTCTGCCTACCCATGTGAGAGACGCAGACTCGGTCTCAACCTTTAAGTCTTTACTGAAGACTTATCTCTTCAGTAGGTCATATGATTGAGTGTAGTCTGGCCCAGGAGTGTGAAGGTGAACGGAAAGGCTCTGGAGCAACGAACAGCCCTTGCTGTCTCTGCCAGGCCGGTTCCCCTCTCTCCACTGGGGTTCTCTGCCTCTAACCCTGTTACAGGGGCTGAGTCACTGGCTTGCTGGTGCTCTTTCATGCCGTCCCTAGGAGGGGTGCGTCACTTGAGTGGGTTGAGTTACTGACGTGATCTTCCTGTCTGGGTTGGCGCCCCCCCTTGGTTTGTGCTGTGGTGGAGACCTCTGTGGGCTATACTCGGCCTTGTCTCAGGATTGTAAGTTGGTGGTTGAGGATATCCCTCTGGTGGTGCGGGGGCTGTGCTTTGGCAGAGTGGGTGGGGTTATATCCTTCCTGTTTGGCCCTGTCCGGGGTTTCTTCGGATGGGGCCACAGTGTCTCCGGACCGCTCCTGTCTCAGCCTCCAGTATTTATGCTGCAGTAGTTTATGTGTCGGGGGGCTGGGGTTAGTTGGTTATACCTGGAGTACTTCTCCTGTCTTATCCAGTGTCCTGTGTGAATTTAAGTATGCTCTCTCTAATTCTCTCGTTCTCTCTTTCTCTCTGAGAACCTGAGCCCTAGGACCATACGTCAGGACTACCGGGCATGCTGACACCTTGCTGTCCCCAGTCCGCCTGGCCTTGCTGCTATTCCAGTTTCAACTGTTCTGCCTGCGGTTACGAAACCCCTACCTGTCCCAGACCTGCTGTTTTCAACTCTTAATGATCGGCTATGAAAAGCCAACTGAGAGACCTGAGCCCTAGGACCATACGTCGGGACTACCGGCCGTGGTGACTCCTTGCTGTCCCCAGTCCGCCTGGCCTTGCTGCTATTCCAGTTTCAACTGTTCTGCCTGCGGTTATGGAACCCCTACCTGTCCCAGACCTGCTGTTTTCAACTCTTAATGATCGGCTATGAAAAGCCAACTGAGATTTATTCCTGATTATTATTTGACCATGCTTGTCACTTATGAACATTTTTGAACATCTTGGCATGGTTCTGTTATAATCTCCACCCGGCACAGCCAGAAGAGGACTGGCCACCCCTCATAGCCTGGTTCCTCTCTAGGTTTCTTCCTAGGTTTTGGCCTTTCTAGGGAGTTTTTCCTAGCCACCGTGCTTCTACACCTGCATTACTAGCTGTTTGGGGTTTTAGGCTGGGTTTCTGTACAGCACTTCGAGACATTAGCTGATGTACGAAGGGCTATATAAAAAAAATAAAAAATAATTGATTGATATGCTCCGTAAATATTGCTTGGAATCTGAGAAGGATTGGGATGAGGGAGTTCCTCTAGATTTGTTTGCTGTCTGTGAGACAGTACAGGAATCCTTAGGGTTCAGCCCAGCTGAACTGGTGTTTGGACACACCATGAGAGGACCTATGAAAGTCCTTAAGGATCCGTTTTTATCACAAGTGTGTTGGACTACGTTAGTCGCTTTCGTGAGCGCCTACATGGTGCCTGTGCTCTAGCAAAGGAAGCGCTGTCTTCCTCACAGAGACGGATGAAATGGCACTATGACAACCAGGCAGTTTCTCGTTCACTGCAGCCAGGTGACCAAGTTCTTGTATTGTTGCCTGTGCCAGGAGTGTCATTGTCAGCACGTTTCTCTGGTCCTTATGTAATTGAAAAAAAACTAAGTGAAACTGACTACGTGATACAGACTCCTGATAGAAAACACCAATCTCGTGTGTGCCACATTAACATGTTGAAGACATACCACACCCGACCCGTCACTCAGATAGTCCAGAGAAACTGTCCGAATCGGCTGTCTCTATTGTTGCTGCGGCTGTAGTGGGAAGTCATGTTAATGATGTGGACGGAGATGATTTGGAGTTGCGCAATACTCAGCAGCAGTGTGCTAGATTGCCCAATTCAGAGATGCTGCTGTCTCTCCCGTCAAGCCTGATTCATTTAACGGACGGACAGTCAGATGATATTGTGAGACTATTACACAGCTTTCCATGTCTTTTTAATGATGTTCCTACATGCAAAAATGTGTTAGAACCTGACATTAATGTTGGAAACGCTGCACCTATCAAGCAACATGTTTATCGTGTCAACGTATCTAAAAAAAAAATTGGTTATTTGCTGGAGAATAACCTGGCTATGCCAAGTTCAAGTCCTGACCATAACCCCTTAGTTTTTCTCCACCGGATGTACAACCAAAACCAATGCCATATGCGTTGGGCACTTGTAGTACAAAATTATAATTTGGAGATCCGCCACAAAAAGGGGTCGGATAATGTGTTGGCAGATGCTTTGTCTCGTGTTTAAAGATCTAGTTTTTTTTTGTTATCCCGTCAGGATGCTGTTGATCTTTGAATTTTGGGTGTCGTGATGGAACGTGTGTCGCAAACCATTGTGGTTTGCTCTTTTAAGGGTGGGAGTGTTACGGATACAGGTATCCTGTGTCTTTTTGTGTTTTTCCTCTCCTTCTGCCCTAATCACAGGTGTCCTGTATGTTCCTGATTGGTGGTCGTTGGGGTGTCTGCTGATTGCTGAGGTGGACCAATCAGTGGACATTCCTCTGCATTGCACCACCTGTTTCTGGTTTTTCAATCACACATCCCATTGTTTAAAAGCGGGTCAGTTGTGTTTGTTGTTAGAGACTATATTCCGTATGCGAGTATGGATACTGTGGTGTTTTGTGTACGCACTCATTTGCTGGTTACTCTGTTTGGTAACTTTGTGTTTCTGGGAAAAGGGGAATTTAAGCAAGTTGCCCTTGGGCGTACATTACCGGTAGGAAGAAAACTGTCTAAAAACACTAGTTAGACCTGAGCGGACCACCCACTGTAATTTTTGTATGATTAGCAGTAGCTTAGCGGTTCTTGAGGCAGGCAAGATCAGTTTAGGGGTGTTTTACACTATTGTTTCATTTTTTGGGTCCTGCTCACCCCTTTTTCCCAAACCTTTACCGTGTGTTCAAAAATAAACCTTTTATGTTTGACGGTAGTTTATGGTTGTCGTGTAGTTCACTGTTCCATGTCACGCTTCTAATTTGCATGAATTATGTTACGGGTCTCTTGTCCATCCACCCTAGATGTTTAAAGCCACAGGGTTCGTAACAGCATGCTTGTGTGTGTATCACTGACCTCTTCAGTAGAGGTCTCCGAGATATCAAAAACACACTATACCTCAGTTAACTCAATGCTAGCGGCGATAATCTTGATAGTAATCTTGGCTTGGAGTGAATGAAACACTGCTGGCACTGAGAGGTGTATATAGTGTATCTCGCCTATCAAGGTTTTTTGGTACTTCCCTTATGCACTATGCTTTTCCGCACCCTAAATAAACCATAGGTCAATATAGTCTACCAGTCTGTCTATCCTGCCCTCTGTCCATAGTGGTAGGTGGATCGTTTGTCAAGATGGGCAATAGGCTAGCTAGCAATATTAAATAATTCAAAGCTGCACCAATTTTCAATATAAATCCACAAGAACAAGGAGGGAAAGCTGATAGGCAGTGGAGAGGCCAGGTGAGTCATTGCGCATAAAAGAACAGTGAAGACATGAGACTCACAGCTCAAAAAGCTTGCATATTGTTAAGGGACAATAACATTATCTAGACTAGCCTACAATACCACAATGCAATGAATAATTGCATTATTGTTTTCAAGTGAGGTCAAATTTTACTAGGCTGTAAACTGCAGTGAACATTTCATTTGAATAATGATGCAAAAGCCCTGTGATTTGAATATCTAATTCCATTTGGATCAGTTGTGGGTCTACTCTTGACAGTTTATAAGGTCTAGAAAGGCACAGTAGCAGGCCAGTCTGGATGTATTTTTACTGCTGTCTTTTGCAGATCATCAATCTTCCAAGTCGTCCTAAAATAACGTTGCCACATATGCTCCCAGCAGGCCCAATTACTGTATATGAGGGGAGGGGGGTCATGTGAAAAACATTTTTGTGGACACCTCGAGTTGGATTTCATTCCGGTCAGCACCGGAAATCCATTTACAAGTAAATTGCGGAAAGCTTCATTAAAGAGCTCATACCTTGGCTGTCCCATCAGCCTGCAGATAGCCACAGTGGTTCAAGATGATCGTCCGTGAGGAGAATGGAGTGGAGAGGGATTAACACACTCTTATCAGGGACCTAGCTACACACGCAGCACACACACACACACACTCCTGATTTAAAAAATGACAAAAACACTACACCAGCTAAGATGTGGAAATATGAACTGCTTGGAGTGTTTGCCTTTTATGATCTCTTTGAAAGTTATGGCAACACTTAACTTAAATCCAGCAGGTTATAATGCTTCATGACTTATTACAAGCATCTACAGTATGAACCCTTTATAGTGTCTTCTAATACAGATTTTAATATGGTTTTTTCACCTCATGTAACCCCATACATAATAGGTCCCGATGATAATAAATCAATGTCTTACCTGTCAGTGTTGGACCAAAGAGCCCCCTGTCATAACGCAAGTATAGGCCTAACCAGGATTGGGACTATGGTGTTAGCTTGATGTTCGATAATTTGAAAGTCAAACAAATATCGAGCATCAAGCTAACTTCACTGTTATAAGTTGGGAATGCTCCCTGAAATATTGTGTTTTGGTTTATCTAATAGTAATAATGTTTGCCAATTATATTAAACATTTCACTCAGGCATTCTAAGTGGCCAAACTCATATATTATTAAACCAAATATGAGAGGAGTTCCAGTTTGTGATGAATATTTAATGAATTCAGATGGCGGCTTTGTTTGGATTTGAGTGTGTCAAGTGTAAATGTTTGCTGAGGACTAAACACTAGCACACATTAACGCCTCACCTTGGAGTATTTGGTTTCAATAACAGGCTTGTTTTTTTTCTCTGTCTCTCACTCTCTTTCACCCTCACTTCCCCTCCACCCTCCCTATAATAACTATTCTTTCTATGTCACTCTCTCCCTACACTGTCCATTATTTCTCTCATATTCTTTCTTTCCCTGTCTTCTCATGTGTTTGTTGTCCACTAGCCTTCTCCTTCCACCCTCTCTCTAGCCCTCCGCTCTCCTTCTCTCCATCTCGTTTACACAGCACTCTGTAATTCATAGCTATTTGTGCTGCCTGCCAAAAGGTTGCCTGCCTCTCCCGAAATCAATCATAGCTCATTTCCCTGTGCGTGAGGGGGATGAACAGCGGCCCTCTGCAGAAGAAGGAGAAAAACTCGGATTATGTCTCACAGTCACACAGCTCATACAAACACCTGTCTCTCTTTCTCGTTGATATTCTCTCTATATCCTCTCATCTCATCTGCCACACAACTTTAAAACAACATCCAACCAATGCATTCAGCTTCAGGGGTAAAAGATAGAGGACACAATGTATTTCTTCGGTAGTTTAAAGGACACCCAGTTAGCAAATAATGTTTGGATAACCGTATGTTTCTTAGAGCTTGGTAAGAAGGTGGTTGTCCTATGGTTATTTTTCATTCGACCTTCGCACAACTTTCTGGGATTGGCGCAGGATAGTTGCTTTGGAACATTCTCAGCACATTTAAGGAATATTTAATTACTTTAACAGAACATTTCCTAAAAGTTCAAACATAGTTGCATTTAATTTCAATTTTGGTAATGTTCTAGGAATGTTCTCCAACTGGTTTGACATTGGAAATGTTCTCAAATAGTTCAGAGAACCTTAAGAAACAAAGTTATTCTGTGGGAATTTCAGTACTTCAGCAGACAATTTCCTACAGGTTTGTACATGGTTCTATTTAAAGTAATGTTCTCAAATTGTTCCGAGGACATTCAGAAAACATTCCATAAAAAACACAAACATTTAGTAACGTTCAGAGCACATACATTCCGTTCTCAGAACGTGAA
Source organism: Coregonus clupeaformis (assembly GCF_020615455.1). Lineage (NCBI taxonomy): Eukaryota > Metazoa > Chordata > Actinopteri > Salmoniformes > Salmonidae > Coregonus > Coregonus clupeaformis. The sequence continues at coordinate 43,114,517 of NC_059197.1, forward strand.
GAACCTCAGTGATTTCCTGAGCCGATTAGGTGAAAAATCTTTCGATATGCCCTTGAGCAAGGCACTTAAGTCTAATTGCTCCTGTATGTCGCTCTGGATAAGAATGTCTGCTAAATAAATAAAATGTAAAAATGTACGAAAACGTTCCATAAAAAAAAACAAGAGAACTTTAGTATCATTCAGAGAACATTCTAAGAATGTTATTTAAAAACACAAACGTTCCGTTCTCTTCATCAACAAAACTAATCTCTTTCCTCTATCTTGTTAAGTGTATTCAGGTGTGTTGGCCACGCCCACTAATTGGCCACACCTGATCTTAATGAGTGCTTGTTTCCTTTGAAATGGGGTCTGTTTAAGTAGACTAAAATTAACAGCTTTGTATGTGTAAAAAAAACAAACATGGTATGCTAGACCTATCCTGTTGACACAGTGGACTAATTCCATGGATAGAGAACAGATGATTATAGGTTTGAATCTCACTTATGCTTAAGCTGTGTCAAAAAAAAGAAACCTGTTTGCATGATTATAGATGTTAAGTCTTCCATATTGGGGTCTGAACCGATTCCGACTGACATGTTGGTGTACAAATTGCTCTGTGAACGCCATAGGCTACCGTGCCTTATAGTGCCAAACAGCCCCATCTGTCCGCTCTCCATTTCCACTCTCTCAGCAGGGCTGACTTGAAATGTCAGGTTTCAGACCCCACATTTGCATTGGAGTGACGCATCACAATTTCTGGTCTATCCAGACCAAAAACATCGATTTTCTCTTCCTCTGAGTGACTGAGCCCAGCCTGTGAGATGGCATATGAATGATGACAGTCTAGCGAGTCCAGCCATTGTGGTTTCATCTCACTGTGATGATATTCTCAGCCGGATTTAGAACTCTCAACATGACAAGATATGAAATAGAGCCAATATTGTACTGTCACTAAGTATGATCATATTTATTTTTATCTTATATAGTCAGTTGCTTGTAGTGTCATTTTTCATAGTTTCAATATTTGTAATATGTACTTGAGCTTGTGTCCTCAAAAGTGAAACTCTGCAACATTACCAGTTATTGTTTGTAGCCATCCCATGAAAAGAATATACACTGCTCAAAAAAATAAAGGGAATACTTAAACAACACAATGTAACTCCAAGTCAATCACACTTCTGTGAAATCAAACTGTCCACTTAGGAAGCAACACTGATTGACAATAAATGTCACATGCTGTTGTGCAAATGGAATAGACAACAGGTGTAAATTATAGGCAATTAGCAAGACACCCCCAATAAAGAAGCGGTTCTGCAGGTGGTGACCACTTCTCAGTTCCTATGCTTCCTGGCTGATGTTTTGGTCACTTTTGAATGCTGGCGGTGCTTTCACCTAGTGGTAGCATGAGACGGAGTCTACAAACCCACACAAGTGGCTCAGGTAGTGCAGCTCATCCAGGATGGCACATCAATGCGAGCTGTGGCAAGAAGGTTTGCTGTGTCTGTCAGCGTAGTGTCCAGAGCATGGAGGTGCTACCAGGAGACAGGCCAGTACATCAGGAGACGTGGAGGAGGCCGTAGGAGGGCAACAACCCAGCAGCAGGACTGCTACCTCCGCCTTTGTGCAAGGAGGAGCAGGAGGAGCACTGCCAGAGCCCTGCAAAATGACCTCCAGCAGGTCACAAATGTGCATGTGTCTGCTCAAACGGTCAGAAACAGACTCCATGAGGGTAGTATGAGGGCCCGACGTCCACAGGTGGGAGTTGTGCTTACAGCCCAACACCGTGCAGGACGTTTGGCATTTGCCAGAGAACACCAAGATTGGCAAATTCGCCACTGGCGCCCTGTGCTCTTCACAGATGAAAGCAAGTTCACACTGAGCACATGTGACAGATGTGACAGAGTCTGGAGACACCGTGGAGAACGTTCTGCTGCCTGCAACATCCTCCAGCATGACCGGTTTGGCGTGTGTCAGTCATGGTGTGGGGTGGCATTTCTTTTGGGGGCCGCACAGCCCTCCATGTGCTCGCCAGAGGTAGCCTGACTGCCATTAGGTAGCGAGATGAGATCCTCAGACCCCTTGTGAGACCATATGCTGGTGTGGTTGGCCCTGGGTTCCTCCTAATGCAAGACAATGCTAGACCTCATGTGGCTGGAGTGTCAGTAGTTCCTGCAAGAGGAAGGCATTGATGCTATGGACTGGCCCGCCCGTTCCCCAGAACTGAATCAAATTGAGCACATCTGGGACATCATGTCTCGCTCCATCCACCAACGCCACGTTGCACCACAGACTGTCCAGGAGTTGGCGGATGCTTTAGTCCAGGTCTGGGAGGAGATCCCTCAAGAGACCATCCGCCACCTCATCAGGAGCATGCCCAGGTGTTGTAGGGAGGTCATACAGGCACGTGGAGGCCACACACACTACTGAGCCTCAATTTGACTTGTTTTAAGGACATTACATCAAAGTTGGATCAGCCTGTAGTGTGGTTTTCCACTTTAATTTTGAGGGTGACTCCAAATCCAGACCTCCATGGGTTGATACATTTGATTTCCATTGATAATTTTTGTGTGATTTTGTTGTCAGGACATTCAACTGTGTAAAGAAAAAAGTATTTAATAAGATTATTTAATTCATTCAGATCTAGGATGTGTTGTTTAAATGTTCCCTTTATATGTTTGTATGTTTGGGTATGTCTATTTAGGTGGAAATCAACATTTTGCCCCATCATTCAAGAGGTTTTAATTAACAAATTTACCGCCTGGCCAAAACTCAATCCCATCAAAACAGGCTGAAATTTCAGGCTCTCTTTTCAAACAGCTCTTACACTAAAAGGGCATTGTCATAATTTTCACAATTTCACAGTATTATTCCAACCTCATAGTGTGGAAATACAAAACACAGGACAATCATGTTTATGACAGCACTGAGCCTTTAATTAAGTTATTTAAAAAAACTCCAAATAACCTATAATTTCCTTTCTCAGAGCGTTAATAAAACCTCCCAGGAAAACTTTCAAATAACAACAGTAAAACATTCTCATAACCTCAATGCAACCTAAAAATAAACTTTCCCAGAACAGCCGAAATGTTCACTTCTGTTCTCAGAACATTTAAAAAACGTTCCTTTTTGCCGGTCAGGAAACACAGATTTGTTCCCACAATCAATGTGAAACCATAAATATACGTTCCCACAACTTCCAAGTAACCAAATGTGCAAGCAGGGTATAGAGATGATATATTAATTTGTATTTTAAGAATAATGACTAAAGGATTTCACCCCAAATACAGTATAAATGTGTGAACGGTGTTAGTTATAATGTAGTGGCAACCCACTAACAGAGGGGGGCGGGACTAAACATTCCAGGGTGAAGGGGACTGAGAAAACGGGTTAAAAACAGCCTCCTAAAGGTGGGCGGAGAAAAGTGCCTTTGTATGTCGGGGTATAAAGCTGTATGTATGTTTTTTGGTGCCAGAGCTCTCCATGATTAAAAATACAGATCATTCTTGATGGTTGTGGACCTTGAATCATTTCTGATAAAAACCAGAGCCTTACAACCCCTGGTAATGATTCAAGCTTAGGTTGAATTAGAGATATAAATTCTCATGACAAGAGATGACTGCATTTTTCATGACTTGCAGACTTCAAATGTTTGTGCTGATGGCAGTTCTGCCCACTTGGGATTGGGCAGAAAATTGTATGCTCCAGAGGAGGCTGGTAGGAGGAGTTATAAGAGGACGGGCTCTTTGTAATGGCTGGAATGGAATAAATGGAATTGAGTCTAACATTTGGTTTCCATATGCTTGAGGTGTTTGATGTGTTTAATACCGTTCCATTGATTCCATTCCAGCCATTACAATGAGCCTGTCCTCCTATAGCTCCTCCCACCAGCCTCCTCTGGTTTGCTCAAATATATATAATTTTATACTAATACATTTGCTCAGAGATTGCGAGGATGAGCCTTTTTCTAAAATGTTTGACGAGATTGGGGATTGTAGTGATCTACCATTATCTACCAATATCCACCAAACCAACTAAGAGATGATGTATCTACATAGCAGACATTTTGTGCCAAAATAAACATCAGACATACATCTCTCACACTGGAGAGGTAATGATTGAGCTAGCTAAAGGCAGAATAAAAATAAGCCTTGGGTGCAGGGTTTAAATCTCCTTATAATTATCTGGGTTTCATGAGATATTCAATGACCACTTGGAGTCCAGGGAACTAGCACATAAAGCAAACTGATTTATGTGCTAGCTATCTGACAATGTTCATCTTATAGTTACTGCCAGTTACAAAACACTTGTATCCAGATCAACTAGGGATAAGTGCCTTGATCAAGGGCACATAAACAGGTGTTTCACCTAGTCGGCTCAGGGATTCAAACCAGTGACCTTTCGGTTACTGGCCCAACACCGCTGAGGAACATTGGACATATTTGGACGTATCCTCATTTTCGTGTGTGAAACCTGCAGAATAAACAGGGTGTTTCAGGGTTGTTCAAAGATAGGCTACATGTGAAAATTGATCAAATGACAACATCAAATGCACAATGTATATATTTATTCCTTCTATAGGGTCACATATCATGTAGGGAGAGTGGGGTATGTTGAGCCAAAGGGGTAAGTTGAGCCACTCTTGTTTCTAGGAAACCATACACAAAATGAGTCATTTGACCAAATATTTAGGACGATGTCATAATTTCATGGAGTCTGTGAAGGAAGAAACCACATGGAAAAAGTGGTAAGCAAGTTAGGTCCAAAAACAGATTTTCACCAAGTCAAATGTATTTATTGTGTTAGAGGTTTCCTGATGCTTGTATCTAAACCAAAGTAGATACTTTTAAGATGGTTCTATACATCAGTTGGGGTCTCTATAAGCTTCAATCTGAGGTCCTAAATCTAGCATGAAAGTGCATCTTTGTAGCTGTGTGAGCTAATATAGTCAAAATGTTTGCCTTGGGGTAAGTTGAGACAATGGTTGAGCCAATACCAAGATGAGCAAATTGAAGTGTTTATTTCTCAGGTGTAATGCAAGGCATTATCACTGGGATATGAGGTAACAACAGGGCCTGGCCTATGTAAAAAGTGTTTGTTTGTGTTAAAATATGCTTAAAATGACTAAAAGACAGAATAGTCATTATGATTGTGTTAAATTGTGTTTGGGAAAAAAAAGATAGACATGGTCTTAAAAAAGGTATTGCTAATATTTCATTCAGTACAGACATTTGTAGGCGGCTTAACTTACCCTGTCACGCAGATCAACTTACCCCATACCCGGGGTAAGTTGTGCCAAGAGACCACTTTTTTGGACAAGCTGTTTTCAAAACTGTAATGTTTACATACAGTGGTGTGAAAAAATGTTTACCCCCTTCCTGATTTGTTATTTGTTTTCATGTTTGTCACACTTAAATGTTTCAGATCATCAAACAAATTTAAATATTAGTCAAAGATAGCACAAGTAAACACAAAATGCATTTTTGAAAATAAGGTTGTTATTATTAAGGGAAAACAAATCCAAACCTACATGGCCCTGTGTGAAAAAGTGTTTGCCCCCCTTGTTATAACACAACTCAACTGTGGTTTATCACACCTGAGTTCAATTCCTCTAGCCACACCCAGGCCTGAGTACTGCCACACCTGTTCTCAATCAAGGAATCACTTAAATAGGACCTGCCTGACAAAGTGAAGTCGACCAAAAGATCCTGAAAAGCTAGACATCATGCCGAGATCCAAAGAAATTCAGGAACAAATGAGAAAGAAAGTAATTGAGATCAGTCTGGAAAAGGTTATAAAGCCATTTCTAAAGCTTTGGGACTCCAGCGAACCACAGTGAGAGCCATTATCCACAAATGGTGAAAACATGGAACAGTGGTGAACCTTCCCAGGAGTGGCCGGCCGACCAAAATTACCCCAAGAGCGCAGCGACGACTCATCCAAGAGGTCATAAAAGACCCCACAACAACATCCAAAGAGCTGCAGGCCTCACTTGCCTCAGTTAAGGTCAGTGTTCATGACTCCACCATAAGAAAGAGACTGGGCAAAAATGGCCTGCATGGCAGAGTTCCAAGACGAAAACCACTGCTGAGCAAAAATAACATTAAGGCTTGTCTCATTTTTGCCAGAAAACATCTTGATGATCCCCAAGACCTTTGGGAAAATACTCTGTGGACTGACGAGACAAAAGTTGATCTTTTTGGAAGGTGCGTGTCCCATTACATCTGGCGTAAAAGTAACATCGCATTTCAGAAAAAGAACATCATACCAACAGTAAAATACGGTGGTGGTAGTGTGATGGTCTGGGCCTGTTTTGCTGCTTCAGGACCTGGAAGACTTGCTGTGATAAATGGAACAATGAATTCTGCTGTCTACCAAAAAATCCTGAAGGAGAATGTCCGGCCATCTGTTCGTGACCTCAAGCTGAAGCGAACTTGGGTTCTGCAGCAGGACAATGATCCAAAACACACCAGCAAGTCCACCTCTGAATGGCTGAAGAAAAACAAAATGAAGACTTTGGAGTGGCCTAGTCAAAGTCCTGACCTGAATCCTATTGAGATGCTGTGGCATGACCTTAAAAAGGCAGTTCATGCTCAAACCATCCAATGTGGCTGAATTCTGCAAAGATGAGTGGGCCAAAACTCCTCCACAGCGCTGTAAAAGACTCATTGCAAGTTATCGCAAACGCTTGATTGCAGTTGTTGCTGCTAAGGGTGGCCCAACCAGTTATTAGGTTGTAGGGGGCAATCACATTTTCACACATCGCCATGTGGGTTTGGATTTTGTTTTCCCTTAATAATAATAACAACCTTCATTTCAAAACTGCATATTGTGTTTACTTGTGTTATCTTTGACAAATATGTAAATTAGTTTGATCTGAAACATTTAAGTGTGACAAACATGCAAACAAATAAGAAATCAGGAAGGGGGCAAACACTTTTTCACACCACTGTACATTCTGATTATTTCCAGGGATACACAACATCCTGAAATGTATGTAGATATCTTTGTTAGAAAGAATACTATATTTCCCTTGATTGGGTGAAGCTGAATGTAAAAAATGGCTCAACTTACTCCACACTGCCCTACAACAATCATGTTTACTCTGCCTCCTATACATGTAGATGGTTGTTCCCCGACCACACAAGATGGCTGCTTCATTGTGGCTGGCTGTGTTATTATTTGCATGTGTGTGAGACTGTGTCTCCAGCAGAACTCAGCTGTTCACAGGGCCAGAGGGCTGCTTGCTCCTTTGTGTCCGTACTGGGATTAAGGGCTGCCATTTAGCACTGAAGTGGATCCAACCACTTTGCACCACATCACATCACTTGCTTTTCAAAGACCCCCCTCAGAATGCACCAGTGCACACTCCACTTTGAACTTGTTGCCAGCTTTATACTTAACGAGCCTCTCATTTGCTCTCTTGCCGTGAAAAGGGCACTGGTCTCAGTACACTTGTTAGCAGAGATGCTAGCTGCTTGAGCGCTGAGACCACCAAATCCCTCCACGTTTGTATGTGTTTGCGGGCAATCAGCAGTCGCAACCCATTCAGGCTTTCATTTGCATAATTGTGCGCCCTGTATTAAAAACCTATGTTTAGCCATCGTGCCATGAAAGCCAAATAAATACCTTGGAGCATTTGTAGATGTTTAATGTTGGGGACAGAGTGGTGTGGGCCTCATGCAATGTTTCCGGTAGGATATGCTTTGTGTATGAAATATTCAGGAGGGTGGAATAAACCCCTCTTTTAATTATTTGTTCATGTGCTCTGTTTGGGTTTGGAGGTGTGGCAATAATTGTATTCTTTAAGCTAAACGACATGCCAGGGAGAAAATAAACGGTGTTAAAAAAAATGGCTTCTAACTCTTGTGTTTCTCTCTCTCGCTCTCTTCTCCCTCTCTTTTTCTATTTATATATGACTGCATGTGCAGTTGCCTTTCACCCTGCCTATGTATGTGAATGCTTGCTGTTCTGTTTATTGTCCTTGTCTGCTTCTGCCATTAAAAAAATAAAAAAATTGTGTGTGTGTGGTTTGCATATGTGAGTGTAAAGTCCTCTCTTTGATCTTCGAGGACTGAGGGGAAAATGGAGGCATGTAGAATATCATGAAAAATTGCCCACACACTTTGGTAAACAATGATTCTTTACTCTGGAATGGATGGATGATCGCGGGAAATGTTTCTTCACAGTGACTTATAGCCTACTGTACGTTCACCGTAGATATATTTCTGTACTCTACCACAGCAATAGGAATAGTGCTATAGTACTGTAATATCTAAGCTTTGTCTATGATTGGCTATTTAGTGGAAAGGAATTGACTGATTTAATTCATTACTATACTGTCCTTTACGTTTCATTAATATAATGACATGTTTAATTTTGACAGATTGTTATGTTGCAAACACTTTATTCAAATCAGTTAAACATTAAAGGGTTATTCCCCCTTTGAAACAAACGTTGTCGAATGTTGTCAATGACCCACTGCATTTATTCCATAGATTCATAAAAAATCTACAAACAAACAAAACAATGTTCTGCATTGTATCAGGACCCAACTTTTCAGAGATGTATATTTTCACAGTATGCAATGAGATGATTCAGTCAAAAGTCAAGCAAAATGGTTCAGAGTAACGACCCGACCAGGAGGAGATTAAAATCCATTCCAATTAAACCTAGAGGAATCCTTTCAGTATTCAATAAGGCATGTTGAGCTGTTTTGTAAGCCAAATGCGGACTGTCTTCACCTATTCTAGTTTATATGCACTAGACGACTTGTTTTGGCTGCAAGGGGATCTTTTATTGGTGAGTAGCCTCAAGGATTTCTCACAAAGTATTCTCTCGGTAAACAAGCTTTATAAACATTGACGATTCTAATAGTGGATGATTAGAGAAGAACCTCATCTTTTAATCTTCCATCAAGCAGTACAATCTTATACAGTGGGGGAAAAAAGTATTTAGTCAGCCACCAATTGTGCAAGTTCTCCCACTTAAAAAGATGAGAGAGGCCTGTAATTTTCATCATAGGTACATGTCAACTATGACAGACAAATTGAGAAAAAGAAATCCAGAAAATCACATTGTAGGATTTTTAATGAATTTATTTGCAAATTATGGTGGAAAATAAGTATTTGGTCACCTACAAACAAGCAAGATTTCTGGCTCTCACAGACCTGTAACTTCTTCTTTAAGAGGCTCCTCTGTCCTCCACTCATTACCTGTATTAATGGCACCTGTTTGAACTTGTTATCAGTATAAAAGACACCTGTCCACAACCTCAAACAGTCACACTCCAAACTCCACTATGGCCAAGACCAAAGAGCTGTCAAAGGACACCAGAAACAAAATTGTAGACCTGCACCAGGCTGGGAAGACTGAATCTGCAATAGGTAAGCAGCTTGGTTTGAAGAAATCAACTGTGGGAGCAATTATTAGGAAATGGAAGACATACAAGACCACTGATAATCTCCCCTCGATCTGGGGCTCCACGCAAGATCTCACCCCGTGGGGTCAAAATGATCACAAGAACGGTGAGCAAAAATCCCAGAACCACACGGGGGACCTAGTGAATGACCTACAGAGAGCTGGGACCAAAGTAACAAAGCCTACCATCAGTAACACACTACGCCGCCAGGGACTCAAATCCTGCAGTGCCAGACGTGTCCCCCTGCTTAAGCCAGTACATGTCCAGGCCCGTCTGAAGTTTGCTAGAGTGCATTTGGATGATCCAGAAGAGGATTGGGAGAATGTCATATGGTCAGATGAAACCAAAATATAACTTTTTGGTAAAAACTCAACTCGTCGTGTTTGGAGGACAAAGAATGCTGAGTTGCATCCAAAGAACACCATACCTACTGTGAAGCATGGGGGTGGAAACATCATGCTTTGGGGCTGTTTTTCTGCAAAGCGACAAGGACGACTGATCCGTGTAAAGGAAAGAATGAATGGGGCCATGTATCGTGAGATTTTGAGTGAAAACCTCCTTCCATCAGCAAGGGCATTGAAGATGAAACGTGGCTGGGTCTTTTCGCATGACAATGAACCCAAACACACCGCCCGGGCAACGAAGGAGTGGCTTCGTAAGAAGCATTTCAAGGTCCTGGAGTGGCCTAGCCAGTCTCCAGATCTCAACCCCATAGAAAATCTTTGGAGGGAGTTGAAAGTCCGTGTTGCCCAGCGACAGCCCCAAAACATCACTGCTCTAGAAGAGATCTGCATGGAGGAATGGGCCAAAATACCAGCAACAGTGTGTGAAAACCTTGTGAAGACTTACAGAAAACGTTTGCCCTGTGTCATTGCCAACAAAGGGTATTTAACAAAGTATTGAGAAACTTTTGTTATTGACCAAATACTTATTTTCCACCATAATTTGCAAATAAATTCATTAAAAATGATACAATGTGATTTTCTGGAATTTTTTTTCTCATTTTGTCTGTCATAGTTGATGTGTACCTATGATGAAAATTACAGGCCTCTCTCATCTTTTTAAGTGGGAGAACTTGCACAATTGGTGGCTGACTAAATACTTTTTTTCCCCACTGTACATGCACACGGGGGTGTACACACAGACTTGCGTGCACAAACTCATACACAGTAGCCAATAGTCTGAATCAATCATGGAGATTTAATCAAAGCTGTGACTGTGGGGCCACGCCTCTGCAGTGCAGAGGATATTTTATCACACTGGAGTCACCAGGAAGTCAAGGCATCCACATCTTGGAATGAGAAAGTGAGGGTTTGGGATGAGATGCTCCCTTCTCTTCCCTCTGCCATAACTCTCTTCTCTTTATAGCCCTATAGTGGACATAGCAAACACAGACATATAGCTCATTAGATACAGTGCAGCCCAGCCTGGTGGAAGTGATATACTGGGAGCTACAGTGGGGAGAACAAGTATTTGATACTTTTATTTTTTTTTATTTCACCTTTATTTAACCAGGTAAGCCAGTTGAGAACAGGTTCTCATTTACAACTGCGACCTGGCCAAGATAAAGCATAGTAGTGCAATAAAACAACAACACAGAGTTACATATGGGGTAAAAAACATAAAGTCAGAAATACAACAGAAAATATATATACAGTGTGTGCAAATGTAGCAAGTTATGGAGGTAAGGCAATAAATAGGCTATAGTGCAGAATAATTACAATAGTATTAACACTGGAATGCTAGATGTGCAAGAGATTATGTGCAAATAGAGATACTGGGGTGCAAATGAGCAAAATAAATAACAATATAGGGATGAGGTAGTTGGGTGGGCTAATTTCAGATGGGCTGTGTACAGGTGCAGTGATCGGTAAGGTGCTCTGACAACTGATGCTTAAAGTTATTGAGGGAGATAAGAGTCTCCAGCTTCAGAGATTTTTGCAATTCGTTCCAGTCATTGGCAGCAGAGAACTGGAAGGAATGGCGGCCAAAGGAGGTGTTGGCTTTGGGAATGACCAGTGAGATATACCTGCTGGAGCGCAGACTACGGGTGGGTGCTGCTATGGTGACCAATGAGCTAAGATAAGGCGGGGATTTGCCTAGCAGTGATTTATAGATGGCCTGGAGCCAGTGGGTTTGATGACGAACATGTAGTGAGGACCAGCCAACAAGAGCGTACAGGTCACAGTGGTGGGTAGTGTATGGGGCTTTGGAGACAAAACGGATGGCACTGTGATAGACTACATCCAATTTGCTGAGTAGAGTGTTGGAGGCTATACACTGCCGATTTTGCAGGTTTTCCTACTTACAAAGCATGTAGAGGTCTGTAATTTTTATCATAGGTACACTTCAACTGTGAGAGACGGAATCTAATACACAAATCCAGAAAATCACATTGTATGATTTTTAAGTAATTAATTTGCATTTTATTGCATGACATAAGTATTTGATCACCTACCAACCAGTAAGAATTCTGGCTCTCACAGACCTGTTAGTTTTTCTTTAAGAAGCCCTCCTGTTCTCCACTCATTACCTGTATTAACTGCACCTGTTTGAACTTGTTACCTGTATAAAAGACACTTGTCCACACACTCAATCAAACAGACTCCAACCTCTCCACAATGGCCAAGACCAGAGAGCTGTGTAAGGACATCAGGGATAAAATTGTAGACCTGCACAATGCTGGGATGGGCTACAGGACAATAGGCAAGCAACTTGGTGATAAGGCAACAACTGTTGGCGCAATTATTAGAAAATGGAAGAAGTTCAAGATGACGGTCAATCACCCTCGGTCTGGGGCTCCATGCAAGATCTCATCTCGTGGGGCATCAATGATCATGAGGAAGGTGAGAGATCAGCCCAGAACTACACGGCAGGACCTGGTCAATGACCTGAAGAGAGCTGGGACCACAGTCTCAAAGAAAACCATGAGTAACACACTACGCCGTCATGGATTAAAATCCTGCAGCGCACGCAAGGTCCCCCTGCTCAAGCCAGCGCATGTCCAGGCCCGTCTGAAGTTTGCCAATGACCATCTGGATGATCCAGAGGAGGAATGGGAGAAGGTCATGTGGTCTGATGAGACAAAAATAGAGCTTTTTGGTCTAAACTCCAATCGCCGTGTTTGGAGGAAGAAGAAGGATGAGTACAACCCCAAGACCACCATCCCAACTGTGAAGCATGGAGGTGGAAACATCATTCTTTGGGGATGCTTTTCTGCAAAGGGGACAGGACGACTGCACCGTATTGAGGGGAGGATGGATAGGGCCATGTATCGCGAATCACACAGCCAGGGCAACTAAGGAGTGGCTCCGTAAGAAGCATCTCAAGGTCCTGGAGTGGCCTAGCCAGTCTCCAGACCTGAACCCAATAGAAAATCTTTGGAGGGAGCTGAAAGTCCGTATTGCCCAGCGACAGCCCCAAAACCTGAAGGATCTGGAGAAGGTCTGTATTGAGGAGTGGGCCAAAATCCCTGCTGCAGTGTGTGCTAACCTGGTCAAGACCTAAAGGAAACGTATGATCTCTGTAATTGCAAACAAAGGTTTCTGTACCAAATATTAAGTTCTGCTTTTCTGATGTTTCAAATAATTATGTCATGCAATAAAATGCAAATGCATTACTTAAAAATCATACAATGTGATTTTCTGGATTTTTGTTTTAGATTCCGTCTCTCACAGTTGAAGTGTACCCGTGATAGAAATGACAGACCTCTACATGCTTTGTAAGTAGGAAAACCTGCAAAATCGGCAGTGTATCAAATACTTGTTCTCCCCACTGTATATGGGGTCTATGAAATTGAAATAGAGACAGTGAAACAGACCAAGACAAAGATAAGTTCGTTTGGACATACAGTAATGTTAAAGCTAGAGAAACCAATCATTCAAAGAACGTGAACCATTTCCACTGTAAGAAATCTTATTTAGGTATTTATGTAACTATAATTATGTGGATCACTGAACCTACACTTAGAAAAAAGGGTTACAAAAATGATCAAATAACTCTTTCATCTAAAAACAGTTCTTATGATGAAAAAGGGATAGGGTACTACCTAGATTCTTTGGAAGGCAATAAGGATTCTAGATAGAACCCCTCTGAATTTGAATAGCTCGTTTTCAATAAAACTTAATAATAAGATCACTTTGTCTGCTGGGGGGCAAGGAGACCTGCTGTTTTCAAGCGATTGATAAATAAATGTTAACTATTTGGTTGTAATATCATCACCTCTTGAAGAGCATGGTCAGACCTACAAATGTACAATTATTCCATGCAAAATAATTGCGCACATTTAGCTCTATCATCAGAGTTATACTGAGCGGCAGGTAGCTTAGTGGTTAAGAGCGTTGTGCCAGTAACCGAAAGGTCGCTGGTTCTAATCCCCGAGCCCACTAGGTGAAAAATCTGTCGATGTGCCCTTGAGCAAGGCACTTAACCCTAATTGCTCCTGTAAGTCGCTCTGGATAAGAGCGTCTGCTAAATGACCAATTATTATTATTATACAGCAAGTAACTGCATGCTTTTCATGATCAGTAAACATCAATTGATCATGTAATTTCAGATATGTAGGGTAGCCTCACGATATCTCTCAATATTGGCCACCATTAATTGGATATTTGAGTGATATAAAATAAAAGTAAACTATACCTGACAAGTATGAGTTGTTTAGGTTAATTTACCATCTTTTGTGGGCTCTGCCTGTCAAGCAGCAGAAGTGCACATTTGCGGTGGTACTGTTAGCTGTTAATGTTCACCTTGCATGCTACCGGTAGAAACTCTGTACAGTTGGCTAAACATATTGTGGTAAGTAAGCATAATGTACTTTTTTCTCCAACCGACATAGGCTTACCTAGCGAAATTAGCTAACATGATCCCCTTTTCAACTTTGTTTTTAAGAGTGTTTAATTACAATTGATGCTGACAGACATGACATAGGCTACATTGATTGATGGACCACGTCAAATTGGCTAGCTAATAATGATTACGAGATAACTGTATCCAAATATTGTTTGATTCGCTTGCCATCTAGAGTGGTGATGACAGTTGTCCGACTGACAACTTTACCAGGACGAGGACGTGCCGATAACAAGCTCTTTCCAAAAGCCTAAATCTCTGATGAAGCCAGCTACATGCCAAAAGGATAGGTACCTTCACTTATCTGAAATTACATGATCATTGATGTTTAATGATCATGAAAAGCATGTAGTTACTTGCTGCATAACTCTGACGATAAAGCTAAACGTGTGCAATTGTTTTGCATGGAATAATCTGCAATGTGTAGTTCTGACTATGCTCAATAGGTGATGATATTAAAACTAATTTAACAATTCCTTGAAAACAGCACGTGGTTGTCAATGGTTTTTGCGGAGCTGGGGGTCTCATTGCCCCCCAGCAGCCAAATCGAAAGTATTGTGATGTTTTTCTGAAAACGACCTATGAGCTTTTTTATTGTTAATTTGTTTATTTGTTTATATTGTGCCTGCGCATTAGTGTTTACTTCAGTGTTTAAACTTTAACATCAGGAGTTTAATTAATCTGCTAAGTTTTAAAACATAGTGTTTTAAACTGTACCTACTGTATCTGTCATTCCATTAATAATTGTACATATACAGTATTGACATAGTTAATATCTTTGCCATGAATTATGTCTTTCAAATTAGTACACTATTTATACAAAAGTATGTGGACACTCCTTCAAATTAGTGGATTCGGTGCTGACAGGTGTATAAAATGGAGTACACAGGTCTGCAATCTCTATAGATATACACTGCATTCGGAAAGTATTCAGACCACTTGACTTTTTCCACATTTTGTTACATTACAGCCTTATTCTAAAATGGATTAAATCGTTTTTTCCCCCCTCATCAATCTACACACAATACCCCATAAAGACAAAGCAAAAACAGGTTTGTAGAAATGTTTGCAAATGTAAAAAGAAATAAACAAGAAATAATACATTTACATAAGTATTCAGACCCTTTACTCAGTACTTTGTTGAAGCACCTTTGGCAGCGATTACAGCCTCAAGTGTTCTTGGGTATGATGATACAAGCTTGGCACACCTGTATTTGGGGAGTTTCTCCCATTCTTCTCTTCAGATCCTCTCAAGCTCTGTCAGGTTGGATGGGGAGCATCGCTGCACAGCTATTTTCAGGTCTCTCCAGAGATGTTCAAACGGGTTCAAATCCGGGCTCTGACTGGGCCACTCAAGGACATTCAGAGACTTGTCCCGAAGCCATTCCTGCGTTGTTTTGGCTGTGTGCTTCGGGTCGTTGTCCTGTTCGCCCCAGTCTGTGGTCCTGAGCGCTCTGGAGCAGGTTTTCATCAAGGATCTCTCTGTATTTTGCTCCGTTAATCTTTCCCTCGATCCTGACTAGTCTCCCAGTCCCTGCCGCTGAAAAACAACCCCACAGCATGATGCTGTCCCCACCATGCTTCACCATAGGGATGGTGCCAGGTTTCCTCCAGACGTGACGCTTGGCATTCATGGCAAAGTGTTCAATCTTGGTTTCAACAGACCAGAGAATCTTGTTTTTCATGGTCTGAGTGTCCTTTATGTGCCTTTTAGAAAACTCCAAGTGGCTGTCATGTGCCTTTTACTGAGGAGTGGATTCCGTTTGGCCAGTCTACCATAAAGGCCTGATTGGTGGAGTGCAGCAGAGATGGTTGTCCTACTGGAAGGTTCTCCAATCTCCATAGAGGAACTCTGGAACTCTGTCAGAGTGACCATCGGGTTCTTGATCACCTCCCTGACCAAGGCCCTTCTCCTCCGATTGCTCAATTTGGCCAGGCGGCCAGCTCTAGGAAGAATCTTGGTGATTCCAAACTTCTTCCATTTAAGAATGATGAAGGCCACTGTGTTCTTGGGGACCTTCAACGCTGCAGTAATGTTTTGGTACCCTTCCGGAGATCTGCGCATCGACACAATCCTGTCTAGGAGCTCTACCGACAATTCCTTCGACCTCATGGCTTGGTTTTTGCTCTGACATGCACTGTCAACTGTGGGACCTTATATAGACAGGTGTGTGCCTTTCCAAATCATGTCCAGTCAATTGAATTTAACACAGGTGTACTCCAATCAAGTTGTAGAAACATCTCAAGGATGATCAATGTAAACAGGATGTACCTGAGCTCAATTTCGAGTCTCAAAGCAAAGGGTGTGAATACTTATGTAAATAAGGTATTTCTGTTTTTATTTTAATACATTTGCAAAAATTTATAAAAAACAGTTTTTGTTTTGTCATTATGGGGTACTGTGTGTAGATTGATGAGGGAAAAAAGTTATTTAATCAATTGTAGAATTAGGCTGTAACATAACAAAATGTGGAATAAGTGAGTGGGGTCTGAATTCTTTCTGAATGCACTTGTCAGTAGAATGGCCTTACTGAAGAGCTCAGTGACTTTCAACGTGACACCGTCATAGGATGCCACCATACCAATAAGTCAGTTCATCAAATTTCTGTCCTGCTAGAGTTGCCCCGGTCAACTGTCTGTGCTGTTATTGTGAAGTGGATATGTCTAGGAGCAACAATGGCTCAGCCGCGAAGTGGTAGGCCTAGCAAGCTCACAGAACGGGACTGCAGTGTAAAAATTGTCTGTCCTCAGTTGCAACACTCACTACCGAGTTCCAAACTGCCTCTGGAAACAGCACAAGAACTGTTCGTCGGGAGCTTCATGAAATGGGTTTCCATGGCCGAGCAGCCGCACACAAGCCAAAGATCACCATGCGCAATGCCAAATGTCGGCTGGAGTGGTGTAAAGCTTGTCGCCATTGGACTCTGGAGCAGTGGAAACGCGTTTTCTGGAGTGATGAATCACGCTTCATATCTGGCAGTCCGACGGATGAATCTGGGAGAAGGCTGCCTGCCCCAATGCATAGTGCCAACTGTAAAGTTTGGTGGAGGAGAAATAATGGTCTGTGGGTGTTTTTCATGGTTCGGGCTAGGCCCCTTAGTTCCAGTAAAGGGAAATCTTAATGCTACAGCATACAATGACATTCTAGACAATTCTGTGCTTCCAACATTGTGGCAACAGTTTGGGGAAGGCCCTTTCCTGTTTCAGCATGACAATGCCACCGTGCACAAAGCGAGGTCCATACAGAAACGGTTTGCCGAGATCAGTGTGGAAGAACTTGACTGGCCAACACAGAGCCCTGACCTCAACCAAATGTAACACCTTTGGGATGAATTGGAACGCCGACTGAGATCCAGGGCTAATCGCCCAACATCAGTGCCCGACCTCACTAATGCTCTTGTGGCTAAATGGAAGGAAGTCCCCACAGCAATGTTCCACTATCTAGTGGAAAGCCTTCCCAGAAGAGTGGGTGTACACATACTTTTGGTCATGTTGTGTATGTTCTGTGATTTTCTTTAGCAGAGAGTAGAAGAATAGAAGAGAGTATGAACTAGGCCCTCACAGAAAGACCTTATTAAATATGTATTGTTATAAAGAGTTTAATTTTAAAGACTAATAAGGCTGGTGGAACCGTTCATAAAGGGTTCTAGGAAGAACCCTTCAAAGATAAAAGAGTTCTTGGTAGTATCGTTCATAGAGGGTTCTACGCAGAACCCTTCATAAAGGGGTTTAGGTATAACCATTTACAGGTGGTTCTATAAAAAACCCTAGATAGAGGGTTCTAGGTAGAACTCTCTGCAAAGGGTTCTAGATAGCAACAAAAGGGTTCTCCGATGGGGACAAACCGAATAACCCTATATGGTTCTAATTCTAAGTGTACTTTGAATGTGTACATCTTAAATGGTTAAGACAAAACTGCTTGAAATTTAATTGGCAGAAAATATTGCAGTTTATAGTCATCTTTCCATGGCCTCTGAGGTTTAAAGTATGTGAGCACAGGTATTTCCCAGTTTGGATATTTTCGTATTCACAACACGGCTGTCTTGGCCTCGTTCATTTGGGCTGCATCCTCTTCCTGCTGCAGCTCCTTTAATCCTTTCCCAGGTTCCTCGGCAAGTCGCAGGGTCATTTTTTCCCTCCCTTTTTACCGGTGTCCTGTGAATTCACTTTACACAAGAAAACTGCTGATAGGAGCCTAATCTGGAGGCTGCCGGAAGACCGCAGCAGCAGAACTGCAAGTACCAGCAACTACCATCTTTAAAATGAGACACTAATTGCTATTTTCTAATAGTTCCCATGGGACTCCTAGGCCTCAACTTCACATTAATTCCAGAGGCTATGATATTTCCAAATGATGGCCCTAATTGAAGCACACAGGTCTTTTGCTGACAGGCAGATTCAAAGGATTTGACTGAGGTAAGGTACATATGCTAATACACATTCATAATTCACACTTTGGAATTGTTGTGCACAGCATTGGCACTGCTGCGCTATCATGCAGGTCAATTGGAAAAACGGGTTGTTTGTCTGGAGGCTTATTATCATAAATAATCAAGAATGCATTATGTCATATTACAGTGCGCTGATGCAGGGATATCAGTACCCGATACAGTGATCCGAAATGCCTAGCTTCCTGAGTCTTAGCATTAGCTCCATAATGCCAAATCCCCTTCTTTATTGAGCTACTTTTTCACTTCGTCTCGCTCATCTGCGGCAGTGGGATAATAGAGGCTTCATTAAGCAAGCAGCTTGCTGAGCTTCTTCTGTTTCCTGCCTCACCACTGCTTATATGGGTCATGTTATATTGTTCCTAGGGGGAGCAGGGTGTGATGCAGCCAGCCACGTGTGGGTCCTGTCGGGCAGCCGAGCGCACATTCTCATGCATTTTCTCCTTAATGGACACATTATGATTTTCTTTTGATGGGAATTATCAATTTTGGACTTGGGAAGCAATGCTGGTTATGAATGATTTAAAATAAATGAGAGGCACATGCAGTTTCTGCAATTCTACCCAGAGCGACCGATCTCCCATGATCCTTCAAAAAATCATTAGGCTCTCTTAAATGTCACAATTTTTACTGTACCCAGCGCTCGATACATAAATGATTTCACCTGATGACTATCCAACCAAATGCACACAGTAAGTCAATGGACATGGACATGTATCCTCTTACACTGTTTTATGTTAGCAGTATCACTTAAAGTCAACGTCACAATGGTTGCGGTCTGATATACCCATTTTATTTAATTGTGTGCTATCATCCTATATAATTTTAGCGACTTATGACACATTGCCAATCAGACTGAACAAGATGTAAAACCTCAATGTGATACAAGTTCGATGAAAAATGAAGTCCGGTTTACAACTACAAAATGTAAAGATATAATTTGACTTTTTTGAATTTCTTGTTGATGGTGATTGAAATGTAGCTGAAGCCATGACGTAGCCAGGAAGATAGAGAGAATATCTGCAGTGGATACACTGTATGTGTACAGTATGTGTCATCTTCACAGCATTTCTTAGAAAAGTGTTTGGAGCTCTGCCTAAGCTATTGTGTCTGACTGTTCCAAATACAATTTGGTTTGATTTGATAAGAGAACACAATTACATACAGTAGATCAGTTATCTCTCTCTCTCTCTCTCTACTCTCACTCCCCTCTAATCTCTCTATTTTCTACTCTCTTTCTCTCCCCCTCTTTCCCTCTCTCTGATGACCTAGATTTCACAAATCCACAGTGAGTCACATGGATACTTAATTGATGGGCTGTATCAGCAATCAGGAGTTACACACTGCAGTTTGGTCTTAGGTCTCGGTTCCCTCTGTCAGGTCTCTCTGCATTTTTAAAATTCTCTTGTAAAGCATCATTTTCTCTAAAGTTTATTTGGGATGCAAAACAGTATTTGTGAAACTCTGGATGTGATTCAACTATCACGTTTCAGGAGAAGACCCAGATCCAGACAGTGTCGATGTAACAAAAGTTTATTACAAAAACAGGGGGCAGGCAAACGACAGGTCAAGGGGAGGCAGAGGTCAGTCATCCAGATCAGAGTCCAAAAGATACAGAACGGCAGGCTGTCTCAGGGCAGGCAGAGGTCAATAATCCAGGGTGGTGTGACAAGGTACAGAATGCCAGGCAGGCTCAGGGCAGACAGAATGGTCAAAACCGGAAAAACAGGAACTTGAAAAATACAGGAGCAAGGGAAAAACCGCTGGTAGACTTGCCGAACTGGCAACAGACAAGCAGAGAACACAGGTATAAATATACTGGGGATAATGGGGAAGATGGGCAACACCTGGAGGGGGGTGGAGACAATCACAAAGACAGGTCAAACAGATCAGGGTGTGACATCAACAGCATCTAAGTTTACATTTGGCGAGATTTTACGTGTGACAAAGCAATGAAAAAGGTATCTGAAATGTCCATAAGGCGTTGGTGAACTCGGCACCATTAAATTGAATGCACTCATGGCCAGGTGCTGTAATTCTTTCAGACCCAGTATTCATCTCCAAAGTGTATTATTTAGCATTTTAAACATACTTCACTGTATGGTCAAAGTGTCCAGAGCTTTGGGCTTAACAGTACAATCCAGCCTTGTAAGGGCATAATGTTGATTAATGCATACTTTTGCTTGGCCATTCATACCATGCCTGAGGCCATACTACAGCACATATATGTGCATTTGTCTCTTCAAAGACATTTGAAATACAACATTTCAGAAGGCCAAACTGAAGATATGACTCGAGATATTCTATTGTATTATTGTAAATACTGTTGGAGGCAATGCCTGCCTTTCTTAGTGCATGTCTTGCGGAAGGGTGTTACAAGCCTAAAGTACATGTGTCATTCCATTCTTTCCAATTCCACAAGTGAAAGGAGTTTGCCATAAATATCCAAATGGAACACAGCCCATTTTCTAAAGGTCAATATAATAAATTATGGAGGGAAAATATACAGTTGCGGACAAATATATTAACACCCTTGCACTTTTCTTAAATAATTCTCTGTTTCTTCTCAAGCTGTCTATAACAGCTTTTTTTGAAAAGATATCATTAATAACTGAAAAAGTGTTGCTACTGCTCTCAACATTGCTGTGCTGAGGTTAAAAGGTGCTATCGGCAAATATCAGTGGGAAAAAGTTGTGATGGACTACTTTCTGGAGGACGATCATGCCATGCTCTCTGACTCTGAAAATGAATCAGATGATGAGGAAATCCCTGATTTAGATAAAAACATTTTTGAAGACATTGTAGAGTCTTTTAATGACAGTGACGGGGAAGAAATGGCAATCAACAGTGTTGTTGTCACGGAAGAAGTTGACCAAGTTTGAAATCAGTGGAATGCCTGGTGGAAGCAAAAAGATAATTAAAAAAATACAGAGAGAGATGAAAAGAGAACACAGAAGGCTGTTGTATAAAACACCTGTCTCCAGATGACATCTTCAAACTAAGGGCAACCTTGGCATCCATGGCAGAGAGGGAGAAGCATTCATCCATGTATACGGGTAAGAGTCTAGCTACATTTTCAGATATCATACGTTTGTAATTTTGCCAGAAAGTCATTTTCATTGCAAGTTAAAGCGTACTGTTAGCTAGCTAGCTAACGTTAGCTGGCTGGCTCGCTAGCTAACATTACATTTATGATCTGTGTAGTAATCTTATTTGTATCTCAGAAAGCCCATTTGCTTTGTTATTTAAAGCCTAATGTTAGCTAGCCAGCTAACATTCAACCTAGCTGGTTAGCTTTAGCTACCTGCAGATTCATGCATGATTATGGTTAATTGTTTAGCTAGCTAGCTACATGTCTAAACAAAAGACTATTCTATGCAAGTAACCATTTTACTGTACCGTATATACCTTCTGTATCTTGTGCATGTGACAAATAAACTTAGATTTTATTTTATATATTGTGTGTTTACCAGAGACGGTAATGTGAAGAACAACATGACCTGCACCAAAGTCAGATTAGGATATAGGCCAATGACAAGATAAAGTGTATTTTTACTACTACTTTTTGCTACTACTTTCACCACTTTTAATTTAAATCTTTGGTTGTTTACTACACTACCTTATTCACTCTGTTTAGC
This sequence comes from Coregonus clupeaformis, assembly GCF_020615455.1. Lineage (NCBI taxonomy): Eukaryota > Metazoa > Chordata > Actinopteri > Salmoniformes > Salmonidae > Coregonus > Coregonus clupeaformis. The sequence continues at coordinate 43,136,848 of NC_059197.1, forward strand.
ACATGGCCTCACATGTGAATCCTTAAAGAGATGGGTGGGGCTAAGGCTTAAGAGGGTGTGAACGATTTTGAATGGGTGTAGACAAAGAAGACCTCCCCAGGTTGCAATGAGCATTCGGGAGGCCGGCGTCTCTCTGCCATGCGACAGCTTTTTTGCCCATCGCCTCACTCATGGGGCACTCGCGATATGCCGCTTTGTCAAGCAGCAGCCGTGCTCCTGTCATTCACGTGTCGTTGTCCTCAAGCAGCCCACCCGCCCTTCACATGACCGGTGACAATACAGCTGCCAGTCGGAGGCAAGACGCTTATTCAGCCTCCTCCCTTTCACCTTTTATTTTTTAATTTTTTATATATCTTATAATTTAAGATACATTGGATGCCATGTCCATTTGAAAAACAGTTTGATTTCCAATAAGTATTTACAAGTACTGTAAATGATGTGTGTGTGCAAAATATATCAGATAAAGAGGGCCAGTTCTGTTTCCCTGGATCAACAGATAACAAAAAAAATTAATCCAGTCAAATCAAATGTTATTTTTGATTGACAGGCTTCTCACACAGTAAAATGGCAACAAAGGTGACATAGTAATCAAAGTGACATAGTAAAGGAATCAAATAAGTGACATTGTAAATATACTAAAAACACAAAAATAAGAATAAACTAAATCCAGTACAAAACGAAACATGCAGATCAAAGAAAATAAGATTAAACAAAAATAGCCTATAGGTATATAGTATGGATATTGTTTGCCTATGTGCAGAATAATAGTGCAGTTAGGTGACATAACTATTGCATTGGTCCGGTAGACTAAAGTGATTTACGTGTGTCTATGAATAAATAGTAAGTGTGTGGTAGGGTGCTGTAGTCAGCCCAGGGTTGAGCTGTTGGAACAGTCTTGTGGCTTGGGGTTAGAGGCTGGCTTTGAGGTGATCTGAGACTTGATGTTGACCCTCACTGCAGTGGATCCCTCTCCCCTGTGAGCTGCCTTCTCGATCGGAGGCCCCTTTCTGGTAACGGGTGACCTGAATCTGGACCCCTTCGTCCGTGGCATCTCGGGTTGCAGGGTTCTTTTGAATGGCTCCTATACACAAAGAAAGAACATTGAGTTACATTTTAATTGCACAAGGGCTTACACAACAAGCTCCAGGTCTTGCCCGTCCTCCATCGGGAGATTGAGATCATCATGGCAAGGACAAATCTCTAACCGACCCATTGGCCTGTTGATAGGCTAACAAGGTATTCATCTTGTTATCCATCTCAAGCTTTTGGTCATCCACTGTTCCCATACGCAGCAGCAAAAGTGTGTTATCCGGACCTGTAGGGAGAGAAAAATAGCAGTTAATCACAGTGACACTCCTAAAAACAATTACATACCATGATGTTCAAGGCTACACCAAAAAGAGATGTGCAAGTTATGTTCTTACCTGATTGCCCAGTAGCAGCAAAGGTCCTTAGCATGGTAGCAACCTGCACCACTTCTTCACTTAGTGATCCGAAACCACCCGGATGTATAGGAAAAAAGGAGCAGTTAATCACTGTCACACACCTGAAAACAATAATACACCAAAAATAGATGTGCAAGTTATGTTCTGACATGCTTGTCCACTCCTTAGCACCATAACTTCTTCCCTCAGGGCTCCATTTTCCTGCTGGAGTCGTTGCATTTCTGCCCGGTCTTCCTTCAGTGATTTGATTTCCTGCCGGAGTCTTTGGATTTATACCCCGAAGAAAATAAAACATTTAAAAAGGTTAAAAGTTAATCTTGTGGAAAATGAGGTTACTTTTTAATACAATTACGTACTGTGTAAAACAGGACAGATAAGCATATAGTCTCATCTGGGTTAAATGAATGTACTACATACCTCCATGGCTGTCATCCATGTGCTGCTGTGTTGAATAAAGGTGATTGTTTCTCCTCTGAATGTACATATTGTCACATTCAAAGTTACTGTTCATATTTAAGTTGGTATGGTCTTACCTTCATGTCTATGGCCATAACTTAGCCCGTTGATGTGTCTCATTGTAGGCCCTGTTTGACAATACATCGAAATTAATTAAATATTGAGCAAAAAAGGACAGACAGACATGGTCTCATCTAGGCTAAGTGAATGTACTACACACGTCCATGGCTGTCATCCACATGCTGCTGTGGTGAATATGATGCAGTGGGTGTCCAGTATCCTTTTTCAAAGACAGATTACATGAATAAAGGTTCTCGTTTCTCCTCTGAATGTACATATAGTCACTTTCATAGGTGGTACAAAAAAGTTTCTGTTCATATTTGAAGTCAATTTGTTCTTACCGTCATATCTACGGACATAATTTGGCCCGTTTAAGTGTCTCGTTGTAGGCACTGTTTGAAACAATACCTTGAAAACAAATACTGTGCAAAAAAGAACAGATAGGCAAAGTCTCATCTTGGAAAAGTTTATATACTACATACCTCCATACCTGTCATCCACATGCTGCTGTGGTGAATATGATGCTGGGGAATACAGTAGAGACTGCTGAGGGTAGACCGGCTCATAATAATGGCTGGAACAGAGCGAATGGAATGGTATCAAACCATGTGTTTGATACCATTCCACATATTCTGCTCCAGCCATTCCCACAGGCCCGTCCTCCCCAATTAAGGTTCCGCCAACCTCCTGTTGTGGAATATGATGCTTGTCCTAATTGAAAGACAGATTACATGAATAAAGGGGCTTGTTTTTCCTCTGAAATTTCATCAGTATTTGGCAGGACAGAACACATCCTTCAATGGATTGTTTCATGAATAATGCTTCACTTACTTGTATTCGGACTCTTGGTCCCTTGAAGTGGTGTCTGTTCTATAGGGGAGACAACTAATTCTAAGAAGAAGAATACGTAACTACATTTGGAAATTGACCATGAAAACTGATTATTGTTCAGAAATTGAATTTCGCATATAATCAAGCATTTAAAAACATATTTTACATACCAGCTCTAAAGTCCGCTGGCATCGCAATGTTTTCACAGTTCGATAGAGGCTCCTGATAGAGTGGGACTGGCGGTGCGTCTGGAAGAGTTGATTCATTGTCACGCCCTGGCTCTGGGACTTATATGTTGAGCCAGGGTGTGTAGTTCTATGTGTTTGTGTTCTATGTTATTTATCTAGCTCATGTGTTTCTGTGTTGGCCGGGGTGGTTCTCAATCAGAGGCAACGAGTATCAGCTGTTGCTTGTTGTCTCTGATTGGGAACCATACTTAGGCAGCCTGTTTTCCACAGTGTATTGTGGGATCTTGTTCCGTGTTGGTTTTGTATTGTAACCAAGGACGTCACGTTATCGTTTTGTTGTTTTGTTCGTGTGGTGAATCTAAATAAAAGTATGTTCACTTATCACGATGCGCATTGGTCCACTGTGTTCGACGAGCGTGACAGAAGATCCCACCATAACTGGACCAAGCAGCGTGTCCAGGAGCCAACGCCAGAGGTGACTCTAATGGATGTCCACCTCGACTCGGTCAAGCAGCGTGTCCAGGAGCCAATGCCAGAGGTGACTCTAATGGATATCAACCTCGACTGGGTCAAGCAGCGTGAGGAGGAGAGAGGTTGGACTTGGGAGCAGAGGATGGAGAGTCATGAGAGAGCCATGGAGGCCATAGCCACGGGGGTGAGACAAACCCAATACATTTTTAGGGGGGGGGGGGGCTCACACCGTGGACAACGGGGCTGCTGGAGGCAGATAAGGGGCGAGTTAGTGGACGAGGAGAGAAGGCCACCGGGTTACGGGAGCCATTGGCGAGTAGAGGGAAGGAAAATGTAGAGGCACGGCGAGAGGTACTGAGGTGTGTTGCCAGTCCGGTCCGGCCCGTTCCTGATCTCCGGGTAAGGCCAGTGGTGTGTGTTCCCAGTGCGGTCCGGCCTGTTCCTGTCCCTCGCACCAAGCCTGTGATGTGCGTCGCCAGCCCGGTCCGGCCTGTTCCTGCCTCTCGCACCAAGCCTATGGTGCGCGTCGCCAGCCCGGCCCGGCCTGTTCCTGCTCCCCGCACCAAGCCAATGGAGCGCGTCGCCAGCCCGGCCCGGCCTGTTCCTGCTCCCCGCACCAAGCCAATGGTGCGCGTCGCCAGCCCGGCCCGGCCTGTTCCTGCTCCCCGCATGAAGCCTATGGTGCATGTCGCCAGCCCGGTCCGGCCTGTTCCTGCCTCACGCACCAAGCCTATGGTGCGCGTCGCCAGCCCGGCCCGGCCTGTTCCTGCTCCCCGCACCAAGCCTGTGGTGCGCTTCGTCAGCCCGGCACAGTCCGTGCCTGGGTCACCGGTGCCTGGTCAGGTACCGGTCAGCTGCTCCACATCGGAGCCTAAGCAATCAGCTCCACCGATGTCCAGTCCAGCTCCAGCCAGCGGGGCCAGACCGGACCAGGGGCGCTACGGGGGGATTCTTGGAGGGTGGTGGTCATGCCCGGAGCCGGAACCGCCTCCGAGGAGGAATGCCCACCCGGCCCTCCCCTGTTCGGTGTATGTTTGGCGCGGTCGCAGTTCGCGCCTTTGGGGGGGGTACTGTCACGCCCTGGCTCTGGGACTCTTATATGTTGAGCCAGGGTGTGTAGTTCTATGTGTTTGTGTTCTATGTTAATTATCTAGCTCATGTGTTTCTGTGTTGGCCGGGGTGGTTCTCAATCAGAGGCAACGAGTATCAGCTGTTGCTTGTTGTCTCTGATTGGGAACCATACTTAGGCAGCCTGTTTTCCACAGTGTATTGTGGGATCTTGTTCCGTGTTGGTTTTGTATTGTAACCAAGGACGTCACGTTATCGTTTTGTTGTTTTGTTCGTGTGGTGAATCTAAAAAGTATGTTCACTTATCACGCTGCGCATTGGTCCACTGTGTTCGACGAGCGTGACATTCATCTTCACCTTCATCAGAATCCTGGGATGGGTACTTGCTATTTGCAGTTCTCCGTTTTCTTATTTGCTCATCATCTGTCGTTTCAACACTGGAACCCGCTTGGAACCGTTTACAATACATCTGTGCAGTTTCCCAATTGTCTAGACCAGTGAATAATAAGGTAGAAGCATTAATTATCCCGCAAAACACTGACTTTCACATCAGGCAAGTTATTTACACTAACAGTTAAAATGAGAGTATATCAGAGACATAAATTAGGCCAAATTACCTGCTCCCTTCATGAACTGAAAGCAACTTATTTCACAGGTGCTGTCTGGTGGTGTACACTTGATGGCTAAATTGTTTATTTTGTTATTTTCAGCCATGAACTGAACCACGGCAAACTTCATAATCTAAAGACAGGAGAGAAAGATGTAAGCATATAGCATTAAAAAAACGTAATGCTTACAGGTCAACTATAATATGAATACCATTGTAAAGCAGAATTTCTCCCCTTTCCAGTCAATGACGAGACCTTCATGCTGCCCATCTCTGCATGATTGAAGAAAGCAATGGAGCTCCGCCGGGTCTTTTTAAAAATGGCGGGTGGGGAAGTGAAAGCTAATGTGTCATGGTGGAAGGGGGATATATGTCCTGTGGGGAACCAGCTTTTTTCACCTGATTTGTCCAATTTATGACCTCTAAAATGTCAATAAAACACTATAAAGAGTTTATACACTGCTCAAAAAAATAAAGGGAACACTAAAATAACACATCCTAGATCTGAATGAATGAAATAATCTTATTAAATACTTTTTTCTTTACATAGTTGAATGTGCTGACAACAAAGGCTGATCCAACTTTGATGTAATGTCCTTAAAGCAAGTCAAAATGAGGCTCAGTAGTGTGTGTGGCCTCCACGTGCCTGTATGACCTCCCTACAATGCCTGGGCATGCTCCTGATGAGGTGGCGGATGGTCTCCTGAGGGATCTCCTCCCAGACCTGGACTAAAGCATCCGCCAACTCCTGGACAGTCTGTGGTGCAACGTGGCGTTGGTGGCTGGAGCGAGACATGATGTCCCAGATGTGCTCAATTGGATTCAGGTTTGGGGAACGGGCGGGCCAGTCCATAGCATCAATGCCTTCCTCTTGCAGGAACTGCTGACACACTCCAGCCACATGAGGTCTAGCATTGTCTTGCATTAGGAGGAACCCAGGGCCAACCGAACCAGCATATGGTCTCACAAGGGGTCTGAGGATCTCATCTCGGTACCTAATGGCAGTCAGGCTACCTCTGGCGAGCACATGGAGGGCTGTGCGGCCCCCCAAAGAAATGCCACCCCACACCATGACTGACCCACCGCCAAACCGGTCATGCTGGAGGATGTTGCAGGCAGCAGAACGTTCTCCACGGGCGTCTCCAGACTCTGTCACGTCTGTCACATGTGCTCAGTGTGAACCTGCTTTCATCTGTGAAGAGCACAGGGCGCCAGTGGCGAATTTGGCAATCTTGGTGTTCTCTGGCAAATGCCAAACGTCCTGCACGGTGTTGGGCTGTAAGCACAACCCCCCACCTGTGGACGTCGGGCCCTCATACCACCCTCATGGAGTCTGTTTCTGACCGTTTGAGCAGACACATGCACATTTGTGGCCTGCTGGAGGTCATTTTGCAGGGCTCTGGCAGTGCTCCTCCTGCTCCTCCTTGCACAAAGGCGGAGGTAGCAGTCCTGCTGCTGGGTTGTTGCCCTCCTACGGCCTCCTCCACGTCTCCTGATGTACTGGCCTGTCTCCTGGTAGCACCTCCATGCTCTGGACACTACGCTGACAGACACAGCAAACCTTCTTGCCACAGCTCGCATTGATGTGCCATCCTGGATGAGCTGCACTACCTGAGCCACTTGTGTGGGTTGTAGACTCCGTCTCATGCTACCACTAGAGTGAAAGCACCGCCAGCATTCAAAAGTGACCAAAACATCAGCCAGGAAGCATAGGAACTGAGAAGTGGTCTGTGGTCACCACCTGCAAAACCAGTCCTCTATTGGGGGTGTCTTGCTAATTGCCTATAATTTCCACCTGTTGTCTATTCCATTTGCACAACAGCATGTGAAATGTATTGTCAATCAGTGTTGCTTCCTAAGTGGACAGTTTGATTTCACAGAAGTGTGATTGACTTGGAGTTACATTGTGTTGTTTAAGTGTTCCCTTTTTTTTTTGAGCAGTGTATAATGTCTCATTATATCTATTTGAAGGTTTGTGTTGAATTTGAATAGGGTTTTTAGGGCGGCGCTAAATTTATCTTCACAATTAAACTGGGTGTCACGGTTTTTGAGAGTCATGATGGCTCGCAGTGATTAGGCGAAAAATTTACAATTGATTGAATTAACTATTGATGAACTCACGAGTAAATAACTTTACACTCACCATTACACTCACCATTGATCATTTCTTGTTTTTAATCTGCGAGAGAAGCACTACACCTGGTGGAAAGAGGCTGTACGGCACAGAATGTATTGAATAATGTGTGCCGTACGTTACGTCGTGACATGTCACACTTTAACATACAGCATCAGCGGGGTCATTTTTTTTTCAACTTTTCTCCAATACTATTGGAGCCATTACCATGTCAATCAACGCTGAATCGAAACTTAGTTCACACCCAGGATTTTGATGCCAACACAGTCGCTACAATCCCATAACTTTTCATTGCAGCCTCGTTTCAATGCCACGGTTGCCCACATATGCCCAGGGAGTTAGCTACCGTTAAGTAACTCGGCTAGAAAGGACAAAAGAGCACCGGCATAATTTAGAAAACATTTTTTTTTTTTTTTTTAAAGTCATTTAGCAGACGCTCTTATCCAGAGCGACTTACAGGAGCAATTAGGGTTAAGTGACTTGCTCAAGGGCACATCGACAGATTTTTCACCTAGTCGGCTCTGGGATTAGAACCAGCGACCTTTCGGTTACTGGCACAACGCTCTTACCCACTAAGCTACCTGCCGCCCCTAGTAAATGTAGTAAATGTAGTAAACATGCCAAGTTAACGAGGCAGATTGACAACTTGCATTAATGTTATTGTCCTTAAAACAATGCTGTGAAAAACGCCAGCTAGCTAAGTTAGAATGTACTTCATCGTCGAGTTTACTTTGCTAGCTTAACTTCTTAACATTACTGTTTGAGCAAACATTAAAGACAAACAATCATAAGTTATCAAAGTTTGCATTAGCTATGACAATAGTCTGATAACATGTAACACAAGAAGAAAAGCTGCAACGTTACTTACTTGAGCAAACAAGCTGAGTCGCAGTAAAAAACTATCTGTAGTAGAGAAGGGTTTTCCCAGAAAATATCCCCCAAAAACGGTTGGCGTCCAACAACAATGAAAATAAATGGATTCCAACAACAATGAAAATGAATGAATTTGCATTGAAGATAAAGTGGACGCGACAAGCCCATTAAACAATTGGAGTAGACCTTTTCCTTTCTGCGCGGTAACATGGGTGGGGGTTTTGCTCAAGGACCAATGGAATTGCCCAAATTGACTTCAGTTACAAAACGAATGTAACTAATCATAAAAAGATATCTGTAAAAAGATACTCCATTACAAGGGGAAAATAACAAAGGCAACATACAGTGGGGAGAACAAGTATTTGATACACTGCCGATTTTGCAGGTTTTCCTACTTACAAAGCATGTAGAGGTCAACATTTTTTTATCATAGGTACACTTCAACTGTGAGAGATGGAATCTAAAACAAAAGTCCAGAAAATCACATTGTATGATTTTTAAGTAATTAATTAGCATTTTATTGCATGACATAAGTATTTGATACATCAGAAAAGCAGAACTTAATATTTGGTACAGAAACCTTTGTTTGCAATTACAGAGATCATACGTTTCCTGTAGGTCAGGGTTCTTCAATTCCGGTCCTGGAGGGCCGAAACACCTCTGTTTTTCATCCTCTCCTTCTAATCAGGGGCTAATTCAGACCTGGGACACCAGGTGAGTGCAATTAACGACCAGGTAGAAATAAAAAAACAGAAGTGTTTCGGCCCTCCAGGACCGGAATTGAAGAACCCTGCTGTAGGTCTTGACCAGGTTTGCACACACTGCAGCAGGGATTTTGGCCCACTCCTCCATACAGACCTTCTCCAGATCCTTCAGGTTTTGGGGCTGTTGCTGGGCAATACGGACTTTCAGCTCCCTCCAAAGATTTTCTATTGGGTTCAGGTCTGGAGACTGGCTAGGCCACTCCAGGACCTTGAGATGCTTCTTACGTAGACACTCCTTAGTTGCCCTGGCTGTGTGTTTCGGGTCGTTGTCATGCTGGAAGACCCAGCCACGACCCATCTTCAATGCTCTTACTGAGGGAAGGAGGTTGTTGGCCAAGATCTCGCGATACATGGCCCCATCCATCCTACCCTCAATACGGTGCAGTCGTCCTGTCCCCTTTGCAGAAAAGCATCCCCAAAGACTGATGTTTCCACCTCCATGCTTCATGGTTGGGATGGTGTTCTTGGGGTTGTACTCATCCTTCTTCTTCCTCCAAACACGGCGAGTGGAGTTTAGACCAAAAAGCTCTATTTTTGTCTCATCAGACCACATGACCTTCTCCCATTCCTCCTCTGGATCATCCAGATGGTCATTGGCAAACTTCAGACGGGCCTGGACATGCGCTGGCTTGAGCAGGGGGACCTTGCGTGCGCTGCAGGATTTTAATCCATGACGGCGTAGTGTGTTAATAATGGTTTTCTTTGAGACTGTTGTCCCAGCTCTCTTCAGGTCATTGACCAGGTCCTGCCATGTAGTTCTGGGCTGATCCCTCACCTTCCTCATGATCATTGATGCCCCACGAGGTGAGATCTTGCATGGAGCCCCAGACCGAGGGTGATTGACCGTCATCTTGAACTTCTTCCATTTTCTAATAATTGCGCCAACAGTTGTTGCCTTATCACCAAGCTGCTTGCCTATTGTCCTGTAGCCCATCCCAGCCTTGTGCAGGTCTACAATTGTATCCCTGATGTCCTTACACAGCTCTCTGGTCTTGGCCATTGTGGAGAGGTTGGAGTCTGTTTGATTGAGTGTGTGGACAGGTGTCTTTTATACAGGTAACAAGTTCAAACAGGTGCAGTTAATACAGGTAATGAGTGGAGAACAGGAGGGCTTCTTAAAAGAAAAACTAACAGGTCTGTGAGAGCCGGAATTCTTACTGGTTGGTAGGTGATCAAATACTTATGTCATGCAATAAAATGCAAATTAATTACTTAAAAACCATACAATGTGATTTTCCGGATTTTTGTTTTAGATTCCGTCTCTCACAGTTGAAGTGTACCTATGATAAAAATTACAGACCTCTACATGCTTTGTAAGTAGGAAAACCTGCAAAATCGGCAGTGTATCAAATACTTGTTCTCCCCACTGTACTTTGCATTCCAATCTGGTGCATGAACAGATGAGTAAACTAAAGACAAAAAAAAAGTGAAATGTGTTGGTGAAAAAAAAGAAAGAAAAGTCAATCTCTGACAAGTTTTTACATCGACAAAATGAATCGCTCTCCATGATTCAAAATCCAGGCCAGCGAATTGGTGCTCCATCTATCTTTTGACTAAAAGTGTGCCACTAGTGTATATTCAGTGTTTCAAAACATTTGGTAGTGATAAATACAAACATTTAAACTGGTATTTAGTTACAAAAGCCTACCGACGCCATTTTTCTATAGCTACTACAGCGTTTGAGGGAGGAACGCTTACTAACTTCCTCTTGATGGGAGGAATGCTTACTAACTTCCTGTTGATGACATTGGCCTTTCCGGCTTCTTCTGTAAGGGTTTAAGACGTGCCTTGACCTACTGTACGTAGTGTGCATTTCTCTTTTGGCAAGGTTGTAGGAGAGTATATATCATAGACTGTAGCAGCTTGTATACTCAAATTATAAACACAACATGCAACAATTTCAAAGATTTTACTGAGTTACAGTTCATAGAAGGAAATCAGTCAATTGAAATTAATTAATTAGGCCCTAATCTATGGATTTCACATGACAGGGCAGGGGTGCAGCCATGGCTGGGCCTTGGAGGGCATTGGCCCACCCACTTGGCAGCCAGGCCCACCCACTGGGGAGCCAAGCCCAGCCAATCAGAATGTGTTTTTCCCCACAAAAAAATTACTTTATTACAGACAGAAATACTCCTCAGCGGAGGTCCTGGGCTGGCATGGTTACACGTGGTCTGCGGTTGTAAGGCCGGTTGGACGTACTGCCAAATTCTCTAAAACAACGTTGGAGGCAGCTTATGGTAGAGAAATTAACATTAAATTATCTGGCAAAGCTCTGGTGGACATTCCTGCAGTCAGCATGCCAATTGCACTCAAAACTTGTCCCCAGCACAAGGTGCACCTGTGTAATGATCATGCCATTTAATCAGCTTCTTAATATGCCACACCTGTCAGGTGGATAGATTATCTCGGCAAAGGACAAATTCTCACTAACAGGGATGTGAACAAATTAGTTCACAAAATTTGAGAGAAATATGCTTTTTATGGGATTTCTGAGATGTCCAGGTGGTGGGTCACAAATGACTTGGTTGCACAAGTCGGGAACTCGGGCCTCTTTCTAGAGCTCCAAACTGAAGATCACTGACGTCATGATTCGACCTTGTTTTTTTCAGAGTTCCCAGTTGTCTTGAAAGCACCATAAATCCAGAGAATGCCAGACTTTGATGAGAAAATGTGCCCGCAAGGACCACAGGTGAGCACAGCACAACAAGTTGAGTCCAAAAATGTATTGTATGCTGCTGCATAAATTATGTAACATACCATGGAGATATGTATACCGTAGCTAAGAAATGAATACAAAGTGTATGTTGTGTAGTAAGCTGTTAGTAGCCCATGTGCCTCACCCTAATAATTTGGTCCCTTTCCCCCTTCAGAACTTAGCCTACTGTTCTGACTTGGTGGTGCACATGTAGCCTATAGCCTGTTTTAGAGAAATGTAATCATCGAATATTGTAAGAGCTTTCATTGTCTGCTTGTATGCCCCCTTTATTTATCCCAGGGTTCTGACTTGGTGTACAGAGAGAATACTGTAAGAACAGCCCATGTTCTGAATTCTGTCGCTGTACATTTCAAAAGAGCTGAACAAATAGTTATATTGATTACATCCGTCCTAGCTCGCTCATTAATGTCTTACGGATTGCCTCTTATCCACTGGTTGTCGCCTTATGCCATAGTTTGTACATCTCAATTGTCAGTAGAAACCACATTTGTTTAAGCAAGTCAGCCATATCAGCTATGTTTTTTTAAAAGGCAGTAAATGAGGCTGAATGAACTGTTTTGCTGCCAGACAAGGCTCAGCTGATAGCCAGGTGTATTAGTGGTACGATGTTGGGACTGCTGTTGGGACAGCTTTATGTAGGCCCTAACAGTTTGTCGGCACTGTTTGTCACCGTTATAGTGCAATTAATGTTTAGTTTAGTTTTGTGTTGTGTAGTGGCTTTGCTGGCATGCATCCCACCTTCTTTCTTTTTTGCCCCACCAAGATTTACATGCTAAAATCGCCACCGCCATTGTGTCAGTGTTTTATTGAATAGAGAAAGACGGTCTGTGTCAATCTGCCCCCGTTTGGCAGCAGTGTGTAATCAGTTATAAAAAGTGCTCATATCCTCAAGCTAGAATTTTGAAATTATTTTAAAAGAAAGATTATCTGCTCCTGATATATGATTGAGTTCAATCCCATTCGGCCAATGCAGAAAGACTGATATGTTAACGTTTCAACTGTAAGTCTCACGCTGGAGGGGATGTAGAAGTTTAAGTTGTTTTACAATATTGAAATGTTAATTTTAAAGGCAGTAAATGAGACTGAATTAACTGTTTTGCTGCCAGACAAGGCTCCGCTGATAGTCAGGTGTATTAGTGGTAAGGATTCACTCCATGGTACTGAAAAGCTCTGCTGTTGGGCCAGCTTTATGTAGGCCCTAACAGTTTGTGATCACCGTTTGTCACCGTTATAGTGCAATTAATATATTGTTTAGTGTTGTGTTGTGTAGTAGCTTTGCTGGCATGCATCTAAAAACATTTTTTTGATTTTGCCCCACCAAGATTTACACGTTAAAATTGCCACTGAATGGCATATGTAAAAGATCATTGTGTTTTTTATTACTCCTCATAATCATCAGAACACACGTTATGTGCCTTTACAGCTTTTAAAATGGATTCACAAGCTGTCACATAAAGATTAATGACTGACTCAGACGGTCAGAACATCTCTCTCCTGGAGTCTGAGGGAGGAGTCTTGTTAGGGTACAGAAGGAAACAGGAAATTTGCAGTTGAGAAAACTGATCCATTAAAAAGCCCCTGCGGAAGCAAACCTGGGGCGACAAAATTCCTCTCAGAAGAGGAAAAGGGATAAAGCATCAACGGGGGAGAGCCTCTGTGGCTCAAAGCAGGGTGGCTGACCAACCATATCACACCAGCGGGATTACTAGGAGTGGGTTCCCTTGGGGAACAGAAAGCATGTCTGCTGCCACAGAGGAGGTAACGCTATGCCTGCCCAGGCACGGGTGATATAGGTTTCTGTTGACATCTGATGTTTTCACACAAACACTGCTTGGGTAAATCCTGTCATAAGTATGCAGTCGCAGCCAAAGCCGTCATTACGTGAGTCTGCAGGTGTCCTCTAAAGCCTCTGTCTTCCAGGTCACAGAAAACATCAGGGGAGACAAGTGATCAGGAGACCAACAGGGACCAAAGTTAACAAGCTAACAAAGAAAATAAAACCAGAAGGGACAAAAAAGTGCTTTACTGTCAAAGGACACAACGGATACTGGGGATGTAGTGACAATATATTTTAAAGCAGAATTGTGTAATTCAGATGAACATATCTACAGTACAGTATGTTCAATGAAGAAATAGAGACATTTAAGAGCCCATTTTCAAATGGAGTTGGATTTCACTACTTTTCAATTAACATTTCAATATTGTAAAACAACTTAAACTTCTACATCCCCTCCAGCGTGAGACTTACAGTGGAAACGTTAACATATCAGTCTTTCTGCATTGGCCGAATGGGATTAAACTCAATCATATATCAGGAGCAGATAATCTTTCTTTTAAAATAATTTCAAAATTATAGCTTGAGGATATGAGCACTTTCTATAACTGATTACACACTGCTGCCAAACGGGGGCAGATTGACACAGACCGTATTTCTCTACTCAATAAAACACTGACACAATGGCGGTGGCAATTTTAGCATGTAAATCTTGGTGGGGCAAAAAAGAAAGAAGGTGGGATGCATGCCAGCAAAGCCACTACACAACACAAAACTAAACTAAACATTAATTGCACTATAACGGTGACAAACAGTGCCCACAAACTGTTAGGGCCTACATAAAGCTGTCCCAACAGCAGTCCCAACATCGTACCACTAATACACCTGGCTATCAGCGGAGTCTTGTCTGGCAGCGAAACAGTTCATTCAGCCTCATTTACTGCCTTTTAAAAAAACATAGCTGATATGGCTGACTTGCTTAAACAAATGTGGTTTCTAATGACAATTGAGATGTACAAACTATGTTATAAGGGGACGACAAGCGGATAAGAGGCAATCCGTAATTTCGATTAAGATATTAATGAGCGAGCTAGGACGGACGTAGTCAATGTAACTATTTGTTTAGCACTTTTGAAATGTACAGCGACATAATTCAGAACATGGGCCGTTCATACCATGTTCTCCCTGTACACCAAGTCAGAACCATAGGATAAATAAAGGGGGCAAATAAGCAGACAAGGAAAGCTCTTACAATATTCGATGATTACATTTCTCTAAAGCCAGTTATAGGCTACATGTGCACCACCAAGTCAGAACAGTAGGCGTGGGCTTCTAACAGCTTACTACACAACATAGACTTAGTATTACTTTCTTAGCTACAGTGTACATATCTCCCTGGCATTTCATTTATGCAGCAGCATACAATACATTTTTGGACTCACCATGTTGTGCTGTGCTCACTTGAACAGGAAGGTGGCACGGCGGACCTTCGTGGGCAAATTTTGTCTTCAATGTCTGGCATTCTCTGGATTGATGGTGCTTTCAAGACAACTGGGAACTCGGAAAAAAACAAGGTTGAATCATGATGACGTCATTGATCTTCAGGTCGTAGCTCTAGAAAGAGGCCCGAGTTCCGGATTTACAATTCCGAGTTGGATGTCCGTTCAAAATGTATTTTCCCAGTCGGAGCACATTTTTTCCAGATTTCCCAGTTGTCTTGAACTCACTGAAGTCAAGTTTTTGCAGTTCCGAGTTAACAGTTGTTTTGAGCATGGCACAAAACATGCTTCATTGACAGCATGGCCAATGTTGAATGTTTATCATTTTAAACTTGGAAAAGAGACACTTAATGCCAGATTTGGGACCACACAGCCACTCCACTGAATAGCAGGCTAGTGATTGCTTTTCAATGCTTGCATTTAGCCACTGTCACTGATTTCCAACTTGTTGTGTAATGTTTATGTCCAATGTCCGATGAGCACCGATACGTTTTTTCTATAATTTCTCTTAATTATTTCTTTTCATATGACAAGGATTTTAAAGGATTTGTCATGACGATGACTGCTAGCTAAGATTTTGAACGTGTGATGTTGACATGATCAGTCCAATCAAAGCTACTGTAGATATAACGTGATTTGATGTCATTTTATCTGTGGTCAATGACCTTGAGCCTTCTTGGATGGACACTTCTAATGTAACTCTATGGCAGCACCCAAGGGGCTTGAATTTTCAAGCTCTACCCTTAGACGTGGCGGTGACGTACTGTCCCCACGAGCGCCAGATCACTGAGCTAATCATGGCACAACTAGAGAACATTACCAACACCTACGCTCCTTATTTTCCGCTGGCTGCCCCCACCACCACAGAAAGCACTGAGCTGGCTGCACCACCTGCCTTGAATGACGGGTCGCCACTGCACAATAGTACAAAATCATTTCAAATAGCAGAACATTGTTGTTGGTTGCACATTGGAGATTCTATTTACAACCACATTTTATTTGGTAGCAGTGTTTTGTTAGTTGGATGTCAAGTCCCACCTGGTTGGTATCTACTGCTATAGTGACAAAAAGGGAACGCTGGGTAATATGCTAATGAGCCCTCATGGCTACAATACCCCATAACATAGCTGCCACTAATGTATGTATTATTATTCACCTCGTCAGTATTACCACATAAACTGCTGCTACAACACTACTAAACAGTGCTGTGATACAGATAACAAAAAGTGTATATAATGCAGGGACTGAAAGCTGTCCAAGTTTTTAATTAGCTGACCTTATTGGGTTGTAGTGTAAAGTGATTAATTACTAATTACTATCAAAACTAAAACCTGCATGAACTGTCGTTGAATAAAACATGCAGAGAGCAGGTTGGAGTTATTTCTGGTGACACTATGCAAAATCTGTGCATAATTGTCTTCACACATGGCCCACTTCTGATACATTTTTAATATATACTGCATTCAGAAAGTATTCAGACCCCTTGGCTTTTTCCATATTTTGTTATGTTACAGACTTATTCTGAAATGGATTCAATAGTTTTTTCTCACCTAATCAATCTACACACAATACCCCATAATGACAAAGCAAAAACAGGTTTTTAGAAATAAAGAAACATAAATATCATATTTACATTAGTATTCAGACCCTTTACGCAGTACTTTGTTGAAACACCTTCGGCAGCAATTACAGCCTCGAGTCTCCTTGGGTATGACGCTACAAGCTTGGCACACCTGTGTTTGGGGAGTTTCTCCCATTCTTCTCTGCAGATCCTCTCAAGCTCTGTCAGGTTTGCTGGGGAGCGTTGCTGCACAGCTATTTTCAGGTCTCTCCAGAGATGGGGGTACTGTATATTCCACATCAGTGTCTGGGCCACTCAAGGACATTTAGAGACTTGTCCCGAAGCCACTCCTGCATTGTCTTGGCTGTGTGGTTAGGGTCATTGTCCTGTTAGAAGTTGAACCTTCGCCCCAGTCGGAGGTCCTGAGCAATCTGGAGCAGATTTTGATTAGGATTTTTCAGTAAACTATGAGATAAACAAAGTTAATCACAAACATGATGAACATGGTGCCAGGATTAAACATGGGTACTCTCTGTTGCTGGGCAAGAACTGTGTGTGTGTCAAATGGGCATCTGACCTCGGGTCGAATTCCTCGCTCTTACCTAATCCACGGCTGTCCTACCTTATCAGAGTGTCACGATCGTCAGGGAGAGAAGTAGACCAAGGCGCAGCGTGTGAAACAAACATGACTTTAATTAGTTAAAGTATACCAAAACAAAACACGACTCGTGAAGTCCACGGTAAACAATACCGACACGGAACAAAAACCCACAACACCCAAGGGAAAACATACAGTTTAAATATGGCTCCCAATCAGAGACAACCAGCCGACAGCTGACACTCGTTGCCTCTGATTGGGAGTCACACAGGCAAACATAGAAACAGACAACCTAGAACACCCAAACAAAGAAACAGAACACATAGAATGAACACACCCTGGCTCAACATATAGAGTCCCAGAGCCAGGGTGTGACAGTACCCCCCCCTAGGCGCGGACTGCGACCGCGCCTAAATACGAGCAAAACAGGGGAGGGCTGGGTGGGCATACCTCCTCGGCGGCGGTTCTGGCTCCGGCCTTGCCCACCACCCTCCAACAAACCCCCCATAGCGCCCCTGGTCCGGTCTGGCCCCGCTGGCTGGAGCTGGACTGGACGTAGCAGGGGCGGTAGGCTTCAGCTCCTTAGTGGAGCAGTTGAGCGGTACCTGAATTGGCACCGATGACCCAGGCACGGGTTGTGCCGGACTGACGACTCGCACCCTAGGCTTGGTGCGTGGAGCAGCGACGGGCCTTACCAGGCTGACGACTCGTACCCCGGGCTTGGTGCGAGTAGCAGGAACGGGCTGAACCAGGCTGACGACTCGCACCCCTGGCTTGGGTGCGAGTGGCAGGAACGGGCTGGACCAGGCTGACGACTCGCACCCCTGGCTTGGTGCGAGTGGCAGGAACGGGCTGGACCAGGCTGACGACGCACACCGTAGGCTTGGTGCGTGGAGCAGGGACAGGCCGGGCTGGGCTGGCGACGCACACCGTAGGCTTGGTGCGTGGAGCAGGGACAGGCCGGACAGGGCTGGCGACGCACACCGTAGGCTTGGTGCGTGGAGCAGGAACAGGCCGGGCTGGGCTGGCGACGCACACCGTAGGTTTGGTGCGTGGATCAGGGACAGGCCGGGCTGGGCTGTCGACGCACACCGTAGGCTTGGTGCGTGGAGCAGGAACAGGCCGGGCAGGGCTGGCGACGCACACCGTAGGCTTGGTGCGTGGAGCAGGAACAGGCCGGGCAGGGCTGGCGACGCACACCGTAGGCTTGGTGCGTGGAGCAGGAACAGGCCGGGCTGGGCTGGCGACGCACACCGTAGGTTTAGTGCGTGGAGCAGGGACAGGCCGGGCTGGGCTGTCGACGCACACCGTAGGCTTGGTGCGTGGAGCAGGGACAGGCCGGGCTGGGCTGTCGACGCACACCGTAGGCTTGGTGCGTGGAGCAGGGACAGGCCGGGCTGGGCTGTCGACGCACACCGTAGGCTTGGTGCGTGGAGCAGGGACAGGCCGGACCGGGCTGTGGAGACGGATAGGAGGCCTGGAGTGAATAGCGGCCACCACCCGTCCTGGCTGAATGCCTACCCTCACACACTCTGTGTGAGGCATCCGCACAGGACGTACAGGGCGGTGTACCCCTGGCCTGGTGGCCTTCTGGATCCGCCCCCTTTTCTCCTCCGTCAGCCCCGTCGTCCATGCCGTGTGCCCCCCCCTAAAAATTTTCTGGGGTTGCCTCACGACCGTCCGACGACGACCCTGATCACGCCGTAACTCCTCTCTACGGCGCGCCTCCACCGTCTCACTCCATGGCCGGCGATCCATCCCGGCCAGGATTTCCTCCCAGGTCCAGGACCCCTGCCCGTCCAAGATCTGCTCCCACGTCCAGGCTGCCTGCTCCTGGACACGCTGCTTGGTCTTGGTATGGTGGGGTTTTCTGTCACGATCGTCAGGGAGAGAAGTAGACCAAGGCGCAGCGTGTGAAACAAACATGACTTTAATTAGTTAAAGTATACCAAAACAAAACACGACTCGTGAAGTCCACGGTAAACAATACCGACACGGAACAAAAACCCACAACACCCAAGGGAAAACATACAGTTTAAATATGGCTCCCAATCAGAGACAACCAGCCGACAGCTGACACTCGTTGCCTCTGATTGGGAGTCACACAGGCAAACATAGAAACAGACAACCTAGAACACCCAAACAAAGAAACAGAACACATAGAATGAACACACCCTGGCTCAACATATAGAGTCCCAGAGCCAGGGTGTGACACAGAGACTGAAACCAGACTGTTGCCTTTTGCCTCTCTCCTCAAACAAAGTCCTGAGAGCAGAGCCAGCGTTGAACAGAGTTCAGACTAAACATGAGTAATTACAGCATGATGGGAGGGAAGAGAGTAGTTGGGTTTGGGTATGTTTGAGAGATTGAGTGTGGACCTGTCATGTCCAACAATCTATCTCCAGGTCAAGCCAGGGTGAGCCAGGGTTGAACATGATTATTTTTGAATGATAAGGTCTTGATTGATTGTACTACTATTGTTTCTAAACTGAATAGAAGTCAAATTTAGCCGCTATCATAGACTAAGGAAGTGGGCAGAGCGGTCGAGAGGGGGAAACTGAGGACAGTGGTGGGGGAGCCCAAGAGGTAGGGGCTTTAAGCTGAGATGTATGTGAATATGACTATATAAACGGAGAGCTGAGAGGTAGAAGGGAGATGTTTTGCAATCCACCTCGGCTTTGTCTATTTGTAATAACGTCTATCTTAATTCTACAAAAACTCGGAAATACTTGGGTTCTTTGATTAGTATAAGGACATCAAGGATCTCTCCGTACTTTGCTCCGTTCATCTTTCTCTCGATCCTGACTAGTCTCCCAGTCCCTGCCGCTGAAAAACATCCCCACAGCATGATGCTGCCACCACCATGCTTCACCGTAGGGATGGTGCCAGGTTTACTGATGCTTTGCATTCAGCATTTACGTGATGCTTTGCATTCAGGCCAAAGAGTTCAATCTTAATTTCATCAGAACAGAGCATCTTGTTGCTCATGGTCTGAGAGTCCATTAGGTGCCTTTTGGCAAGCTCCAAGCGGGCTGTCATATGCCTTTTACTGAGGAGTGGCTTCCGTCTGGCCACTCTACCATAAAGGCCTGATAGGTGTAGTGCTGCAGAGATGGTTGTCGTTCTGGAAGGTTCTGTCAGAGTGACTATCGGGTTCTTGGTCATCTCCCTGACCAAGGCCCTTCTCCCCCGATTGCTCAGTTTGGCCGGGCGGCCAGCTCTAGGAATTGTCTTGGGGATTCCAAACAAAAATGATGGAGGCTACTGTGTTCTTTGGGACCTTCAATGCTGCAAAAATGTTTTCGTATCCTTCCCCAGATCTGTGCATCGACACAATCCTGTCTAGGAGCTCTACTGACAATTTCTTCAACCTCATGGCTTGGTTTTCACTCTGACATGCACTGTCAACTGTTAGACCTTATATAGACTGGTGTGTGCCTTTCCAAATCATGTCCAATCAATTGAATTCACCACAGGTGGACTCCATTCAAGTTGTAGAAACATGTCAAGGATGATCAATGGAAACAGGATGCACCTGAGCTCATTTTCGAGTATCATAGCAAATGGTCTGAATATTTATGTAAATAGGGTATTTCTGTTTTCTATTTGTCATTATGGGGTATTGTGTGTAGATTGATAACGAAAAATATGAATCTAATCCATTTTAGAATAAGGCTGTAACGTAACTAAATGTGGAATAGGTCAAGGGGTCTGAATACTTTCCGAGTGCACTGGCCTCAGACAATCCCACAGGTGAAGAAGCCGGAAGTGGAGGTCCTGGGCTGGCATGGTTACACGTGGTCTGGGGTTGTGAGGCCGGTTGGAGGTATTGCCAAATTCTCTAAAACAACATTTGAGGTGGCTTATGGTAGAGAAATTAGCATTCAATTCTCTGGCAACACCACTGTTGAACATTCTTGCAGTCAGCATGCCAATTGCACGCTCCCTAAAAACTTGAGACATCTGTGGCATTGTGTTGTGTGACAAAACCGCATATTTTAGAGTGGCCTTTTATTGTCCACAGCAGAAGGTGCACCTGTGTAATGATCATGCTGTTTAATCAACTTCTTGATATGCATGCCACACCTTTCAGGTGGATGGATTATCTTGGCAAAGGATAAATGCTAACTAACAGGGATGTAAACAAATTTGTGCAAGATATAAGCTTTTTGTGGACATGGAACATTTCTGGGATCTTTTATTTCAGCTCATGAAACATGGCACCAACACTTTACATATTGCGTTTACATTTTTGTTCAGTATGGTTAATGGAGCACATCAATGCTGCTCTGCACTCTATAGTATGAGACAGACTTCAGTCTGCCTTATTCTTCAGCCCCAAATCTCAGATTACATGTAGAACATCCATATTAGTAAATCAACTGGATGAGGTTTACCCCCTAGTAAGGTGTAAGTACAGTAGATATTAAAGCTTGTACAATCACTCTGCCATAAATAATTTCCTTGATCACTCTGAATGTGTTGCATAATAATGCTCTACAGAAGGTCTAATCAGTAATTTCTTTGAATTATTTTGAAAGTCAACTGGCATGTTGATTAGCCTGTCTGTTGTATTTCAGTATTGCTGCTACTGTTGTTGTTGCTGTGGAGGAGGATTAGGCCATGTTTTACAGTTCCCTAACGGCTCCCACTCACTCCCTTTGCCATGTTCATTCTTAAGGCTTGGCTGACAAAGGCAACAATACCAACATTTAACAAAGTTTAGCTGGCTAGAGGTGATGTGGAATATACAGTACCTCTAAAATGTAGTCTACTAGGCATAAACTCTGGACTACAGTGATGTGTTGATAGACCACACGTGCTTTCGGAATGGGTTTGCATATGCTCTGTGATGGCTACCGCTCATGGGACTTTCGCAGACAACCCTGAGGCTACGGCTGAGGACAGGAACAAGTACAAGAAGTCCCACTATGACATCCGCAGAGTCATCAAATGAGCAAAAGGAATAAGGTGGAATCATATTACACAGGTTTCGACGCCCGTCGCATCTGTCTAACAATACCTCTCTTGAAGACGAACTCAATGCAGCATTTTATGCATGCTTCAAGAATAACAACACCGTGAGGGACCCCACCAACCCAGAGGATTGAGTGATCTCGCTCTCCGAGCCTGACGTGAGTCAGGTCTTTCATCAGTTCAACACTCGCAATCCGCGAGGCCGGACGGTATTCCATGGCGCGTACTCAGAGCATGCGCAGATCAGCTGGCAGGCATATTCACGGTAATTTTCAACCTCTCCTTGTCCCAGTCACAATGACTACCGCCCTGTAGCACTCACATCTGTAATAATGAAGTGCTTTGAAAGGCTGGTTATGGCACCCAATTGCATACTGCCCCAACAGATCCATAAAAGACACAATCTCTTTTGCACTCCACACTGCCCTCACCCACCTAGATAAGAGCAATACCTATGTGAGAATGCTGTTCATTGACTACAGCTCAGCATTCAACACCGTTGTCCCCTCCAAGCTCATCACTGAGCTTAAGACCCTGGGACTGAACACCTCCCTCTGCAACTGGATTCAACATCACCTCTGCCACGCTGACCTTCAACACAGGGGCCTCACAGGGGTGTGTACTTAGTCCCCTCATGTACTCCCTGTTCACCCACGACTGCATGGCCACACACAACTCCAACACCATCATCAAGTTTGCTGACGACACAACGGTTGTAGGCCTGGGCAGGCCGGCCACCCAAGCCATAGAATGTTGTCTCTGCTTTCACCTGGCAAGCGGTACCGGTGCATCAAGTCTGACACAACAGGCTCCTGAACAGCTTCTATCCCCAAGCCATAAGACTGGTAAATAGCTAACAGAATGGCTACACGGAATATCTGAGTTGACCCTTATATTATATTTTTTATTTTGTACTGTCTCTATGCACACTCACAGGACTCTACACACTCACGCACACTGACACTCCTACACATACATAACATACACACACATTTGTACTGACTCTACACACAGGCACACACACTCACATACAATCTTAATTTACGCTGCTGCTACTCTGTTTATCATATATCCTGATGCATAGTCACCTTACCCCATATACATACACACAGTATCTACCTCTATCACTCCAGTATCCCTGCACATTGTAAATATGGTATTGGAACTGACCCTGTATATAAGTTCTTAGTTTCTCGTGTTCTTCTTATTTCTTATTTGTATTTTTGTTCAACCTTATGTTATTTTTAGTATTACATTGTTATTGATTACTGCGTTGATGATCACTGTACTTGTGCACGTGACATTAAAACTTGACATTCAATTCAAACACTCTCGCTTTTAGAACACTTTGCTCTTAGAATTTGACAGAATATGGGTTCTGCTCGCACATACACTTGGGTATAAGTAAAGAGTACAGGTGAACTGTCAGGCTCAGTAAACTATCTCACACAGAGATGCCACAGCAGTTCAGTCATCCTCTCCACCCCCGTTCTTTCATCCTCTCCACCTCCATTCCACCCCACTGTTTTCTTTCATTTTGCATGGAATGTAGATTCTGTTTTCACATGAATGCAAAAAGAACAGACGTTCCCAAATTGGCTTGGATAATAATTCAACGTTTATATGAAGAAGAAGGAAATTTGAATGTACATGTGCGCAAAGACAGTTTCAAGAAGAAAGTAATGGGTACTGAATAGTTTTTTTGCATTTGCAGGATACATTTGTAGGGTGAGCATTACGGTGTAATTAACTGTATTGGGACAGTTATGAACTCATGCCCTGAATTAGTTTACCATATTCAAAGTGAAAACATGAGACTGATGCAGACAAACATTGGAGCAGCACGGTAAACTACGGTATCTTTACACATTCAGACAATTGTATCTGATTTCCCTAGTGGTACCAATCAAAAACAATACATTCTAGAAAAGTATATGTAGATGTTGTAAAACAGCCTCAGAGAAATCAATACCTTGTCAACAACCTGTGTTCAAATATCAAATGAAGTGGGGAAATGTCATCTTTTCAGTCAGGTAGCAGGCGTTTTCGCTGTCGAACAAGGCTTTGGGGAATGGGAAGAGCTGGAAATAGTGTAAATATCAGATCACAGCTACCAGTACTGTAGATGATCTTCCAACCCCCTGTTGCCTTGGGGGTAGCTTTAGATATTAGATGGCTAGCTAGAAAAGGGTAGTGTCGGTTGTGTATCAGGGTCAACGTCACAGTTAATTCACTCACTACTGCCCTATGCTAAAAACAGCCACCATATGCATAAATAAGGCTGCATCAACAGCCTCAGGATGAAGATGAATGCACTACCTCTATTGTCAAGACTTCAACTAAACAGACGTGTCATGCATCATCCCCCCTGTTACGGATATAGGTATCCTGTATGTGTATTTGTTTTTCCTCTCCTTCAGCCCTAATCACAGGTGTCCCTTGTTTTCCTGATTGGTGGACGTTGGGATGTCCCACCTGTCCGACATCCGTTCTTCGACTGATTGCTGAGGTGGACCAATTACTGGACACTCCTCTGTATTGCACCACCTGTTTCTGGTTTTTCATCACCATATCACATCCCCTGGTTTTAAAAAGCCAGTCAGTTGTGTTTTCTGGAGAGACTATTTTTTCTTTGTGAGTATGTATACTGTGGTGTCTTGTTTTTGTGTACTCACTCATTTGTTGTTTAGTTCATATTGCACCTATGTTGTGTGTTTGTGCCTGAGAAAAGGGGGGTTTAGCAAGTCGCCCTTGGGCATACACTACCCATAGGAAAACCTTGTCTAAGCACACTAGTTAGACCTGAGCGGACCACCCACTGTATTTTTTGTATGGTTAGCAGTAGCTTAGCGGTTCTTGAGGCAGGCAAGATCAATTTAGTTATTTTTTTACTTTATTGTTTCATTCCTTGGGTCCAGCTCAGCCCCTTTTCCCCAAACCGTTTACCATGTGTTTATAATAAACATTTTGTGTTTGACGGTAGCATATGGTTGTCGGTGTATTTTGTTCTCACTGTTCCTGGTCAATATTCTAATTAGCATGAGTTATATTACGGGTCTCTTTTCCATCCACCCTAGACTTTTAAAGCCACAGGGTTCATAACACCCCCCCATAAGAGCAGCCTTACCTCACAGGATCAAGCTTGTGTGCCACGCTCCCCTCCACTCCCCTCCCACGCATCAAGTTGTCATCCCACAACCCAGCCCCAGAACATTAACATTTCATCAAATTTTGGAAAGACAAAACTAGCTTTCATAAAACATTCATCGACATGGCAGCAGGTGAGCAATTCTCCTTTTCCTCATGCAACACAAAACATAAATGGAACACGTAAAACGTGGAGCCACAAAGAAAATGCAGGAGACATTTCCACATATCCAGAACATTGGGCATCACCAATTCCTGTACAGGGTAAGGCGAGCACTAATCACTGGAAGGAAGCACTGGTTGATGTCACCACTCTATCTATTTCCAGATCCCTTTGAATTGTAAATGCTTTACTGTACAATGCACTATCCATTCCTTCATTATATACTGTTCCCTGTGTTTGCTGTGCTTCTGTGTAATAAAACAGAGGGTGTGAATGATGCTGTACTTAGCCATCAAAATGGCCTGCATTGTATGAATCATGTCTCACTGTGTATGATTGTTACCCAAAGGGAATAGGGAATACACTGCAGTGGATAACCTGAAGTATCTCCAGGGGATGCCTGGAAAATGCCCTGTTGTTATTCCCCGCTGAATTCAGGATACAGAAAACTTTGGGGTCTTTAAGAGATCCTTACTCACTCAAAACCCCACTTCTGCTTTAGAGTCTACAAAGCGAGGGGAGAAAAATATCAGGACTGTACATTTCAAGTTCTTGATTCCTCATCCGAGCGAGGCGGACCATCTGGCAGCACCAATTCTCCCTGATAAGTGGTCCGGCAGATAAGATCAGTACATGAACAAGCCTTAAAGCTTGAATTAATCATGAGCTGAAATGTAACCTCTCGGTAGCCTCGGAACTGTGAAAGGAGCACCAATTTCCCTAGTCAGCGAGATCCATTATCAACACCATAGAAAGGAGACAGAACATGGGCTGTGCTTCAAACTGCTCGCTTGCAGCACAACTTTTGTTAGAGACCATTTTTATAATAGTGGAAGAAGGAGTCGGTAATGGATGTGGGGGTATTGACAAGGGACCGGCTTCCCAAAATCATCTTAAGGCTAAGTTCATCGTTAGAGCCACTGAGCTAAAAAATAAACAGTAAAAACACTATCTGAAAATGTTGTTCTCTGTTCTTGGGCTCAATGGTTGTAACAATGCACTTAGCCTTAAGATGCTTTTGTGAAACCAGGTCCTGGTTATTATTAGCTTCCAGGTCATAGTACATGGACTTTGTGTGTGTCTGGTACGTTCTGCTGACTACTTCCATCCTCTAACCACCATCCCCACCCTCTGCACTTTGCATTCAAGGCTCACCTTAGAATGTAATCCCTTTACAAGATATTGGTCTTTACCCCATAGTCAATCCATACTTCCTTGGTATATACAGTATATCACCATAAATCACATTCATTACCATACTAATGTCTTTCAGTTTGAAAATAAGGTAAAAACAAAAGAGTGCATTCATTTGTATTGATGTGCATGAGGCAAGTCTGTACCTAATGCCAGTGGTTTGATTTGATTGTATACAGGGTGCAAGAGTATACAATCTAATTATTATTCAAGATGAATGTTTCTGTCATGTATAGTATTTTTCACATTTCATTGTCAGATCCATTATGAAAAGAGATGGAGTGTACAATGGATATAGGTCAGACGTCGGAGACACATGCCGCTCTGGGAACATTCATGCTGGGAACATTCTGCAGCTAAGGCCTTGGCAAAACAAACACAGTTAGAAGAAGAAGAGTACATTTGCACAGTTTGCTGTTGCATAATAAAATAACCCACCACATGATTTACAGCATTATAAATACTCCCTGGCAGTAGCCTTGCATCACGGCCCAGTGTTTCCCTTCAACCCACTCAGCTTTGTTCAGCCCAAATATATAACTCTTTCTCTGTGCCTCGGCACCGTCTTGACGTTGGCACAGAAAGCCCTGGCAGGCTGGCAGCTCTCCCTGCTTTCTGTCCCACCTCCCCCTCGTTTTTGAATGCCATCCACGGGGCCTCTACGGACTGGAGGCTCCTGACCTTTTCTCTTCTCTGGATCTGCAACAAATGTCCCTCTCTGAGTTGGTCTGTCAGGGCTAGGGTTCCAAATGGAGGATATATTACTGGAAACATTCAAAGTTTACCAGTAAACTAACATAATTTTTGTATCTTTCAAGGATTTTATGTAATCCATCACAAAATCATCTAGTGGCCCTTTTGGGTACTTCAGATTATCACAAGTGTCTGTAATTATCTCTGGCCCTCTGTGTGGCCAGACTTCTAGAAACTCATGGACAATTTGGACACAGATATAATAAAGGAATACATACATATGAATATATATATTTTTTTAAGTTATTCAAGTATAAATGACCAACGTTACAATAGGATTGCCATTTATTTTCTGTTAATTACCAAAGTTACCTAAGATTCTGGTCACTTTGGTAAATTACTGGTAGCTTTGCTACCCTAGTCAGGGCTTCCCCTCCATTCTATAGCATAAGAGAGAACACAACACAGCCCTGTTGCGTTTGATGTGACTTATACATACAACGTATACAGTACCACAAGAGACCGCAGGAGTGGCTCATAACTTTGTCTGGTGTCTCACATCATCCTTACAGCTTTTTACCACCAGGGAACTGGAGATGCAGTAATGCACAGATCATACATGCATTTATTCAACCTTTATTTAACTAGGCAAGACAGTTAAGAACAAATTCTAATTTTCAATGACGGCCTACCCCGGCCAAACCTGGACGACGTTGAGCCAATTGTGCGCCGCCCTATGGGACTCCCAATCACGGCCAGATTGTGATACAGCCTGGGATCGAACCAGGGTCTGTAGTGACACCTCAAGCACTATGCATACAGGCAAGGCACACACAATAACATGTACTCTACACATAGCCCTTGCCATTGTGGATGTTAATGTTGTGATTCACAGAAGAGGACTTAGTTTGTGTTCAGGGATCTACTGTACTGTACCGTACACAGAAATGAAATAGTTGATAAAGTAGGAAGAGATATGAAGTAGTTCCATATTCCGTACAGTATGACAGGCCCCATGGGTGTAAGTAAGGACACTAATTAAACATGGTGGCTGAGCTACAACCACATAATTATGTACACAATTCTAAGTTACTGCTATTTCAAACATTTCAAACCCTTCATCTTCAAATTTACTTCAGGGAAAGTATATTGTTGTGGCCAGTGGTCAGAGGTTGTGCTTCTTTTAGACTTTACAGTCAGGAACTGTTCTGACCTTATCCCTTTAACTGGCACACCAAGAAAAAAATATCTGAAATTGTATTTTTCTGCAAAATATGTGTATTTAGCCTCAGGATAGGTCATACATAATTTTGTCAACCAGCCGGTTGAGTTGCCCAATTAGAGTAAACTAATGTTGTATTGGAATTTGCATAGACTTTTATATCATCAAAAAAATTATAGATGAATTTACATTATGTCTTCTTCATTTACTTATAATGGAAGATAGGCCTAGTTAAATGAGGACTTATATCAAATATTAATAAAATATGATACATTTGTGTGTCAAAATATGAATATTAGAATGACTGTAAATTAATGCGTTTACAGTTTATATGCTTAGAATTCCAGTAAAATGACATGTACTGAATGACATTGTGAAACATATTGAATGTAGCAGGCATAAAGTTAATAATGACATGGATTTGAAAGGATTTTTGTATTTGTCCATTATCACTGTCTTTGACTTAATAGCATTCCTTTAATGGGCAACTCAACCGCCTGGTTGTCACGATCGTCAGGAACAGATGAGGACCAAGGCGCAGCGTTGCAGGCAAACATACTCTTTATTGAGCGAAACACGATCAAAACAACAAAGACGGTAACGTGACAGTTCACGGTCAAACACAACCAACTTGAAACAAGAACCCACAAAAACAAAGGAAAAACCGACAGTTTAAATATGGCTCCCAATCAGAGACAACCAGCAAACAGCTGACACTCGTTGCCTCTGATTGGGAGTCACTCAGGCCAACATAGAAATAGAGTACATAGATCTACACACCCTGGCTCAACATAACCGTGTCCCCAGAGCCAGGGCGTGACACTGGTAGAGCATATTTTTCAAGAGTTCCTAAAATTGTAAAACAACAACATATTAGTAATTTAATATTTCTTGAATTATGCTTTTGAGGTCAACAACATTTTACAACGTTGTAATTCCCCTTTTTATTCACAATTAGTACAAACAATGTGTGGTAAATGAGATTCGGTTTTGCTCAAGCTCTCTTCCTGGTTTTCAACCATCTTTGAATGTGTGTTAAAAAAAATATGGGAGTCCGATAATGAAAACCACATGATCATTTTACTAAATGGCATTGGTTGAGATGATAAAATGTGCCAAACAAAATGTATGTTTAATTTCATTTAAAATTGGTAGTCAAAATTATCTCAGCCGCAAGGCTGCCTGTTAAATGGTTATAGTCCTGCACTGAAAACTTAATAATTCTCTCTGTAAAACTCATACTGATAAATTCACCATAGTGCAGTGCTTCAGTCCAACAAATTATCTTCCTATATACCCATGGACGGGGAATTGGAGAGAGGAAACTCTATCTTAGAGAGAGAATAATGATGCAAATGATGTGCATACACTACCTCAGTGAAAGGGCTTATCTAATATGTTAGATAATGCAAGTGAATGAGCACCATGTATCCGGTGAGTTCTGCCATGCATTTCAAGACAGTAATGAAACAATATATCACCTCCCGCAGCCCACATATCGGGCTTCAGGAAGCGCTTGTTCACACTTCAACTTTCATCTTGAAAACGTGGGTGAGAGGATACATAGAGTGCACATGCTGCTCATCTTCATATCTACTGTGAAACCAATCTGAGAGGCGGAGGAAAGCTAACACCAGTCTGCAGAGGGTTCACACACACTGGCCAAGAGTTACCTAGAGAAGTGATTGTGAAGCAAATGCATTCCTCAGAGAGCACTTAATTCATCTGTATTTAATAATGCTAAGAATATCTGTGGGCCCTCATCTTTTTAACTTGGTGTTTCTCTGCCCTTGCCTTGCTTGCAGATCAGGTGTTGGGTTCAGAGGGTGAGTGGGAATCTTGCTAAAGAAGAAAAATAACAAAATGATAAGAAACGCTGATAAGGCATGACAGACAAGCCAAGGTTTTGGTTGACCCTGCAATCTCAAAGGGTAAGTAGATCCCTGAAGATATTTATCTTGGCAGAAAACATATTTTATTAACGAGGTGGTAGCTTTATTTATACCTTTGCCATTTGGTTTTGGCCCAAAGGGTAAAAGTCATGGCCTGTGATGATGAAAGCCAGTAATCACGGGTGTGGGGTGAGTCCCTGGTTTATAGCGTACAGTGCAGATCTAAAAACAGCTGCTCTTTAAAGCTCAGTTCCTTGTGTTTACTGGTCCTTTAAACCACAGCCAGGGAAAGCTAAGTGAAGACCTAGCTTAACAGGCTTGGGATACAGAGGCCAATGAAAGTCAGTTTATCTGCTGGAAAGGTTAGGTCATTGTTTGTGTTATTTTCTCACCTGTGAGCGCTCCAAGTATAGACCATTTATCATAGGAAGAGGGATGGATGACAGTGCCTCTAGCAAAACTAGGCTACCACCCACATACATAATGTACAAAGGTACAGTAAAAAAAAAATACATTCATACGCATGCATATAAACATGAAGATAAGATACACAAAGGCACACACACAGACACACACGCAAGCGCACACACGCTGGCACAAACACATGCACGCACGCACACCCACAGCACTGTGTGTTGTTCAGCACTTTTAGACTTTAACCAATTCCTAATCGTTATTGTTTTTTATTGGGCTGATTCAAGGACTCTCCTTAAAAACATTTGTATCCAGAGAGTATGAACAGAAATAAGGTATGTAGTATAATCCATTATGTTTGATGCTGTCTGACAATAATTGGCTTTGACCCCAAGACAAACAGCTTCATCGCAATTAGCATATAAGCAATAGGAATGAAGGCCAACTGGGGGAAAAACAAACAAGTAGACACTTCATTTGTCTTGTCCTCCATATAACTTTTTAACTGGAGTTTGCTATGAAGTAATGCAGTCAGAGGGTTGCGATCTGCCTGGAATCTTTCACTGTGTATTCATTGGCTCAAATCTACATGGAATTAAATGCGGATCTTTTGCCACTGAACTGATTAACCGATTGTTTTCCTGTATTTAAAAAGGTTTGAATTTCCAACATCTGCCATGAATTGTGCCTCAGTCGCCGCTCAATTAGGGACCTGGATTAAAAAGGGAGAGGTTTGCTTAATCACATAAATCAGCAGAACTGCTTCTCTCTGGTACATTCTTTGTAGAATCAGAGGATGAGGGTTGCAATTATGCTCTGGATGACAGAGAGTGTTTGTGGTTCGGGAGGAGCTCAAGTAATCCCATTTTGACTGAACTGCAGAGAAGCACTAAACACATCATTTTCCAATAAACCCCTCATAAACAGGGGTTTGAACACTGACCTTGACTGTGATGAGATGTTGTAAACAGCTCTCTGAGAGGTTATTGATGGGTTTCAATTTTAGATGGGGGTTAATAACAAGAAAACAACTTGTATTGCATGTAACTGACAGATCAGTGACTGAAATAAGAGGCTGAGTTGCTAGGGTTAGGAGCTGTCCAGGGTTTCTGCAATAAGGCATAGGGCAACAGGTGGAGCTGAGTGTACAGCAACACTGTGTGGCTGTATTGTGTGCTGCTGTCTTGTGGTCCTGAAATGTACATTTAAAGGGTATTTCTGTCACGGTTCCCTCAGACAGAACCCAGAAGCAGACCAGGACAAGGAGAGTTGAACGAAGGTGAGGGTTTATTACAGATTCAAAAAAGGTGCAGAATAATCCAGGGACAGAGCGGGCGGCGTGGATGAGTTGTTGAGGGTGCAGTTGTTGGTCCAGTGATGGCTCGGCAGCCG
The DNA here is from genome assembly GCF_020615455.1 of Coregonus clupeaformis. Taxonomy (NCBI): domain Eukaryota; kingdom Metazoa; phylum Chordata; class Actinopteri; order Salmoniformes; family Salmonidae; genus Coregonus; species Coregonus clupeaformis. The sequence continues at coordinate 43,168,990 of NC_059197.1, forward strand.
CCGACCATCAGGCAGAGGTAGGGTGACGGTTCCGGACGAGTGACTGCAGATGGGACAAAAACGGAGGTAAGTAAACCAAAAACCAACAAGGTACAAAACAACAAAACTAACGCTAGACGCTCTAGGACTGATACTCTGACAAAACCTACTGTTCATGGCTAACGATCCGGCAGGAACTGGATGTTCGGCCAGAGCCTAAGAAGGGTGATGATCAGGACCAGGTGTGCAGATTGCTGATGGGATGCAGGTGCGGAAAACAAGAGCGCTCCCCGGAGCGTTCCCGAACCCTCGGGAAACTGGAGATTACGAACAGGAAAAACTAGTCACCAGACAGGACCCGACTCAGACAGCCGGGATCGTTACAATTTCTCATCCCCAATTTCAGCCTTTGCCCAACCCCTTAAAATGTTCAAAAAATACATTCAGGAGAGAAGTTGTGGGTGGGGGGGAATTACTCATAAATATTCATTTTGGGGGTGGGTAAACGTAGTTGTACCTGATCCCAACACTTTCTCACTAAAGTCCACTCACACGCTCTGATAATAAAATGATGTGCATCGCAAACAAATGGCTCTGGACAGTTAGCTCACAGTGGTAAGGCACTGAGTTCCTGACATCTGCTGCCACTTGCAGTCTAAGTTGAAGTCCCCCATGGGGCAAAAATAAAATATCACAGTTATTGTGTTGGGAAGGAAAGTGCAATCATCACCTTGAAAATTTTGATTTGGGGTTCAGGCCAACCCGTATTGCAGTATTAATGCAGTAGCTCTTTTACCAATGGTCAAATTACCTCAAAGATTGGTCTTGGGTACTGTATAAAAACCTACAACTACTACCAGGACGAACCCTCTCACAGGTATGCTTTCACTTTTCAGAATTAGAAGTGTGTGGGCACAGGATGAATATTATAAATAAAGGATTTGAAAATGTAAAAAAACAAACAGACACCTGCCCCTCATGTGATTAGATCTAACAATTATTGAACTATGAGCCAACTGTCTTAGCTGACTGTGCCATCAAACAGTTACAGTAGTTACTAAAAACTACAACAACTTGACCTGACCACCATTGTCATCTATTTCTTGTTACAGTGGATGTAGATATGAGTATAAATGTATAATCCTCATAGTCTACATGTTGTTTTCTTCATAAAAGCACATTTGTAGATGTGTATGAAACAGTAAGCAAAAACGTTGAATTTGGTCATATGCGGAAATGTGCCTTAGTGCCTTTTGAATTTTGTGTAACCTCAGTAGTCTAGTCAAGGAAGCAACATACTAAATATATTGGCACACTCCACTTACCAAGACCATTGCAAATAAATTGTGTTGTCACCTGTTCGTCACCTGCTTTTATAGTAAGCCTTGAGGTGGTACCACCCAGCACATCTAGAGGGGAATGTATTTCATACCGAACCCCTCCTTTGAGAAGAGGTAGAGGCACCTTCTCAAGCAGTGGAGGCTGGTGGGAGGAGGTATAAGAGGACAGGCTTATTGTAATGGCTGGAATGGAATAAATTGAACGGTATCAAACACATCAAACATATGGAAGCCACATGTTTGACTCCTGTTCCATTAATGCCATTCCAGCCATTACAATGAGCCTGTCCTCCTATACTACCTCCCACCAGCCTCCACTGTTCTCAAGGTGCCTCTACATCACGATTTCAATGGTAAAGTTCAACCTCTAGAGCCCAAAAAAGCTAGATTTACTACTGAAAAACCAAAATATATCACTTTTGCAATGAACTGTCAAAATGAAGACCAGAATTGACGTGTTTCACTATAACTAAGTTTTCTTGTTTTATTTTTATGAAAGTTACTCTATAACACGTTCTTTGTGGTGCAGATTTTTTCTTCAGCACGTTGTCAATGTATGTGTTCTTCACTTAAGCCAACTAATTAACTGAAGAATAAAAAAAAACACCCTGTCCTTTAGACTTGGTCTTGAACAACATTAAAAGGAAGCTCACAAATATGCTGGCAGACGATTCAAGACCAGGCCTGATCTTCCATGCCAGAAATATGCAGCTGTTGGACCAATTCCGAATAATGCTTTGCGGAGTTTTTCCCTTTAATTGTTTTTTCACTGTGAGCAGCACATTTTTAAGCCTGCAGTAATCTTTATTGTACAAAGACAACAGTGACATGAAAAACTAAGGATAGGCTCCCCCAAAATCTATTTTCTATTATCTCGTCCTCAACAGTTGCGCCGTGACGATCACTTCCGAAAATCCTGTTTGGTTCCGGCAGCTTCAGCCAACAAATAAGAGGATATTTCACTGAGACATGGTCCAGATCAGGAACCATCAGAAATCCTTCTCACAACCACAAACCACCTTTGGGTTACTTAAACAAGTGCTACTGGTTGGCACAAGTTTACTGAACACAGAACACACATATCATTTATTCCAGCTCCCATATAGTACCATGGATGCAAGTGGACAGATGAATGTCCTACTTTATTTTATTTATTTTATTTTATTGACTTTATGTACTTTATGTCAGTTCAATGTCTACAAGCAATGTCTTATCTGGTCATAGGCATGTCACATTAGCAACAGACGACATGGGAGGGTCATTGGGTGTGACAGTTAAAGGCTTACCAAAGGACAAGGTGTTACAGACGAGGCAGACAAGGTATATAGGGTAATAGGATTCTACCTTATCTAACTCTAATTTACTGGCTCCTTCCTTCGGGACCATGGCTAACAGTCTCCAAGGCAGTCAGACAGCCATGTTTGCAATGCGCTCGTTGGCATTTAGTTAGCATTCTCTACGGGAGTTTACATGTAGTTGATAGCAATGCTAACCTTCGGATTACCCTGTGTTCAGTGCAGCTATTACCGAATATCCCGGTATGGCACAAGCGATGACAATCTGGATACTGCCCAAGTCTGGACTAGTAATGTATGCAATATCAGGTCACATTTCAGGACCCATTAAGGCATTTAAATGGTTTCCATTACCTTTGATGTTAAGTGCATCTAATGAATATAGGTGATATGATATGCTTGATGCATGATTTGTTACATTGTGTACATAAATACCATCCATCCTGTACTGTGCCTGCACTATGATGTGCTCTTAAGTATCCCTAGAGAAGATGGCATACCTAGCAGGTTAACATATATCTTTGTACTTTGGCTTTTTGCAGTAGTCATTTATTTAGAACAATGTATTCTCATGACTGTATCTGGGAGAGTCAGTGCAGAAGCCTGGCTTAAAATCAGCACTTAAACGCTCAGTGACGAAGCCACCATCAATCTGTGAGAAATTACAAATTTGAATTTATCGTAACTGTACTGCACTCTGCAGTAATCTTGGAGACAGGGATATTATGCATTTTCTCTTGATCTAGTGTCTGAGCTTGTGTGTCAGGATCCAGAGCTCAAAACAGTTCAGTACTTCCCCCCCAATACTTTCCAGTGACAAGGAATGTTTTACAAAATGGCTTTGAGGAGGGTGAAGTGGTCTGAGTAACACAGAATCCAGGAAAAAAGAGAACATTCCATTATTCATGGCCTGTCCCTGAGAGATGAAGTCTGTGGTTGAGTTATGATGGTTTCAGTATATTGTGGCAGGGTAGTGGCTTCCCCACACACACCCTTATCAGGGAAGTTAAGACTTCAGCACAAGGCATGTCAGTCTGCCTGACAAAATGTTCCATCCCTTCTCCATTGGGAATCGACGAGATGTCACCCATCAATTATACACAGTATCTCAGCAAACCACTTTGTTTGTCATTTGGAATTCATATCAGCGGGCTATGAGGTTTTATATTGTGTGGGATGGGCATGTCACAAAGCTCTCCCTTACTTTTTATTTTTTGAGAAAGCACAAATAGTTTTGGGCATATTTCTTCAAAGAAACTCTTCCATCGCAAACAAACCAGATCCAGTGACATGTTAGTTTATCAAAGTTATCTAATGTAGCCGGTTAAATTGAAGTTGCATGAGAAATGTCCACAAAACGAGTAATAGCATTTGCCATTATTTTATACCATTAATGGGTTTTCTGTTACTGCCTGAGTCTCATGGAAAGAGAGAGAGAGAGAGAGAGAGAGAGAGAGAGAGAGAGAGAGAGAGAGAGAGAGAGAGAGAGAGAGAGAGAGAGAGAGAGAGAGAGAGAGAGAGAGAGAGAGAGAGAGAGAGAGAGAGAGAGAGAGAGAGAGAATATAATTATCCTGCACTCAGGCTGGTAGACTCTGAGTGACAGTAGTGACCTCAGATTGGAAAATGTCTGTCTCTCTTTCTGATCACTGGTAGAAGGCTGCTCATCTCAGATCTGAGATATAAGGCTAAATTATGAAAGGAGATTGCACCGTTTTCTTATCTCCTCTCGTTTGTGTGTGTGTCTGTGTGTGTGTGCTAATGTGTCTGGCATATCCTCAGTCCCTTGATGACACTTTAAAAATCACTGAATTAAGAACAAATATATTCATTATTTTTGGTCCAGAAAATGGTGATTCATGTTTGCTCCTGAACCGGTCTGCAGAGTGCTGTGTTAATCCACTCTAGCATGATAAATACTATGTGTCCCTGCCAGGTACCTGGGCTCCACTATCTACATCAATTTTCTGGATGAGTGCATCTCAGCTAAGGCCCAGTGGCCTGGTACTATATGTGCTTAGGCTCCAGGGCTTGTGCATGCATTGTTAACCATATAACGACTGACCTATATCATACAGTACTCTAATCTTCAAATAAGTAGTCTTGGTATAGAGGTAAGTTACACGACAGGTTACACATATACATTAAAAAAAAAACATTGCCCTCTGAAGTACTGCTGAATATCACTAGGCGGTTTACATAAGCTGTCTATATTTCTTTTTCCACAACATTTCTCATGGTGAGTTGATCCACTTTAAAAATAGAGCTAGCTCAAATGCAAATGCAATGTATAAATTACCCAAACATAAACCCAATTGGCTACTTTGCATTTGGAGTAGGCTGGAAGTCTGTTATTCTGTTCCAGTGAGTGTCCTCTCTCTTAATTGAGTTACAGTGATTTACATTTCATTTCATAAATGAGATGTGAGCAGAGTAAAGCCACCCGCGGATAAGGCATTAATCATGCGTTTAACCCTATGAAAGCTTCGTCGTCGCTCTCGACAAACACTCAGCTTATTGGCGGGCCCATCGCTTGTGCAGATAGCTGGTCAAATCACTCAATTTGAAGCTTGACTGCACTGTGAAATGAGTGTGGGAGAGGGTCAGCCACATCAGCCTATTCGGCTCCAATTAAGGGGGCCCTCACAGTCGTGACAAAGCCTGCTATCACCCCAAGGAGAGTACATCCAGGTCAACGCTGGGTTCATGCATCGCCTACGCACAGGAGTAGGGGCGCCAGTATTGTCACAGCTGCAGCTGTGTGGTGGTATTTATAGGTAAAAGCCTTGCACTGTGTGTCCTAACACATTCATGACCAGAACATACCTCTCTGGATGGCTCTGGGGAGGAGTAAAAAAGGCAGGGAAAGAACAGCCGACCCTCCGCCGACCTCCTCCGTTGCTGTTGGCAACACATTTGCTATACATTCCCACAGTCACGTTAGTAGAGTGAGTGGCTGATAATGTTGAATGTTGAATGTTTTCACATAGCTGTCACTGTGTTGTGCAACGTTGTGGAAGGTTGTGTTCCCCAGTCGTTTTGCACTGCCAGTCAGTTATATATTGTGTTTTTCTATCCGCAGTCGATGCCTCTGCAATGCACGTGCCTGCTGTCATGTGTCTGTGGTACTGCAGTATCGTGGTGTGGTCTCCAGAGGTATTGTTGTTCCCACCTGTGGACTACAGGGAGATATATCCACTAATCACCTTGATTTGAGGGAGCTGCTCTAATGCTGCAGCTGTTCCCGATCCAGGAAGGTCCCTGGTTCATTCTGCAACAAAAATTAAGATGACATGTACAGATGTAGGATCTTAATTTGAGACAGTTTGCTACAGCAGGAAAATAATCCTTCAGCAACAGTAAATGTGAATTATTATGTGTCTTATAATTAATGGACATTTTTTGTAGGGCAAATTAAGTCTGACATTTTAAAGTGGAAATTATTGAATACACCACAAGTTTGCATTTCCTGCAAATTGTTAGCAACAAAAAAGTGATCAAATTAAGATCCTACATCTGTAGTTGAAACTAGATAGAGGGCTCCACAACGGCAATCAATGATATTAAATTAAATTATGTTTTTTTTCCTCAGATGTTTTTTCCTCTTTCCCATAGGAAGAAGCATGATGAAAATTCAAACCCTGTAAAGTACACAAACTCATGTGATGAGTGTGAGCATTTCTTACCTCAAATACAGTATGCGTTACGAAATTGAAAGTAGACGAATAGCAGTATGTAGACTTTAGTATGTATTCACCCACTACCAAGGCTAAACTTTAATGGTTTCCAATAACTAATTCTGCAAATGCATATTAATGTATTATTTAATGTCATGTTCCAAGTATTGTTATATAACTCAGAAAGATGAAGACATTTCCTATGACTGTGATACGTTATACAACTATGGGTTAAAGAGTGTGAAATGGGGAAATGTGTTTCTTTCTGAGAAGGCTGAAGTTCACATGAAACATGTAGGATCCAACCAGGCAACGTGTCACAGAACAGGGACTTTCTGACCATGTCTGTTCACTTTCTTTTGCAGTACAGCAGGCCTTTTTCCAACCTCAATCTGTCTAAGTCTTGCAGAAAATGTACTATACTGTACACAACATTGACCGTGTCTACTCTTCAATTAGAGAGAGACAGAAGAGGGTGAGGGTAATGTAATAATAATATAATAATATGCCATTTAGCAGACGCTTTTATCCAAAGCGACTTACAGTCATGCGTGCATACACTTAATTTTTTTGTGTATGGGTGTTGGCCAATGTGTGGTTGGCTCTGTGTGCCCCATCCTCTTCACCCACCAATCTCCCTTACCCTACAGTAGACTGGATTCTCTATGCCACTGTGCCCCATGTGTGCCTCAATACACACCACAAACTCACATCAGTTGATGCTCACCCTCAAAAACGGCTTCATTCAGCAGCTCTGACAACCTTGAAGATACAATTGGCAACACATAATCTCAAAGAAAGGTTGCATTTGAAATGATTCACTTCACTTCAGGACCAAATGGAATAATCAAATGGTAGTTATTGACACAGTGCTAAACAGTCCTGCCTTGCTTTCCCCTCATTTCATGGCTATTGAGTTGATTATGATCATGATGTTACGTCTACATCTACTGCCTGGCTCTGGAATGGTTGAATGCAGCATCTGGTGAAGAACAGCATCTATTTTTACTCTGACTAATGCATGAGACTGCGATTCGTCATCTAATAGCTGGTATTATTATTATTAATCTATGGATCTTTTGACAAGCTATCTTTACCTTCCTGTCAATGATTTGCAACTTAATTTACAACTGTGGATGAAATCAATTTCAAGTGACAGGCGATAGATGTACAACAGTGTGAACAAACACACACATTGGACAACAAACACGCAAGCTTGTCAACTTAGATTCATGTTTACAAATTGCATAGTATTGAATAGAGTTGACAATGACATGGTAGCATAAAAAGATATACCCACACACCTACAGTAATTGTCCCAAGATGATTCCCATGGAGTCCCATAGCAACGAACCTCCTCTCCAAAAATACCTCCTCAAGTGCAGATTAGTGTTCTCTCCCTCTGCATTCATGTGTCTATCATCAATTACACAGACAGAGAGGTTTTATGATATTGGGAGACAGTTAGGTACCGGGACAAAGAAGAGGAAGCCCAAAAATAAAATCCTAGATGATCCCATTTAAACATTAATCTCAGCACAAAAACAGAGATGCAAGCAAATAATGTGATTAAGAGGCACTTTGATTAAAATTGGCAGCCGGTAAATTACATTTAACACACGCTACACCTGTATTTGAAGCTAAATGGCATCCAATTACTAAACAAATAGTCTGCACACCATACGAAAAACATCCACACAAAATTAGAGGACACTGAATATGATAAATATTACAATGATGGGACTTACAATTAGAGTGGCTTGCGAAAATATTCACCCCCCTTGGCATTTTTCCTATTTTGTTGCCTTACAACCTGGAATTAAAATTGATTTTTTGGGGGTTTGTATCATTTGATTTACACAACATGCCTACCACTTTGAAGATGCAAAATATTTTTTGGGGATGAAACAAACAAGAAATAAGAGAAAAAAACAGAAAACTTGAGCGTGCATAACTATTCACCCCCCCAAAGTCAATACTTTGTAGAGCCACCTTTCCCCCAAAGTCAATACTTTGTAGAGCCACCTTTTGCAGCAATTACAGCTGCAAGTCTCTTGGGGTGTGTCTCTATAAACTTGGCACATCAAGCCACTGTGATTCTTGCCCATTCTTCAAGACAAAACTGCTCCAGCTCCTTCAAGTTGGATGGGATCCGCTGGTGTACAGCAATCTTTAAGTCATACCACAGATTCTCAATTGGATTAAGGTCTGGGCTTTAACTAGGCCATTCCAAGACATTTAACCATGCTTCACTGTGGGGATGGTGTTCTTGGGGTGATTAGAGGTGTTGGGTTTGTGCCAGACATAGCGTTTTCCTTGATGGCCAAAAAGCTCAATTTTATTCTCATCTGACTAGAGTACCTTCTTCCATATGTTTTGGGAGTCTCCCACATGGCTTTTGGCGAACATCAAAAGTGTTTGCTCATTTTTTTCTTTAAGCAATAGCTTTTTTCTGGCCACTCTTCCGTAAATGCCAGCTCTGTGGAGTGTACGGCTTAAAGTGGTCCTAAGGACAGATACTCCAATCTCCGCCGTGGAGCTTTGCAACTCCTTCAGGGTTATATTTGGTCTCTTTGTTGCCTCTCTGATTAATGCCCTCCTTGCCTGGTCCGTGAGTTTTGGTGGGCGGCCCTCTCTTGGCAAGTTTGTTGTGGTGCCATATTCTTTCCATTTTTTAAAAATGGATTTAATGGTGCGCCATGGGATGTTCAAAGTTCCAAATATTTCTTTATAACCCAACCCTGATCTGTACTTCTCCAAAACTATGTCCCTGACCTATTTCGAGAGCTCCTTGGTCTTCATGGTGTCGCTTGCTTGGTGGTGCCCCTTGCTTAGTGGTGTTGCAGACTCTGGGGCCTTTCAGAACAGGTGTATATATACTGAGATCATGTGACACTTATTTGCACACAGGTGGACTTTATTTAACTAATTATGTGACTTCTGAAGGTAATTGTTTGCACCAGCTCTTATTTAGGGGCTTCATAGCAAAGGGGATGAATACATATGCACGCACCACTTTTCCGTTAGTAATTTTTTTCATTTCATTTCACCAATTTGGACTATTTCATGTATGTCTATTACATTAAATCCAAATAAAATATATATTTATATTACAGGTTGTAATGCAACAAAATAGGAAAAACGCCAAGGGAGCTGAATACTTTTGCAAGGCACTGTAGTTTAACCAAGCATCAAGAGAAAGCTGACCTTTTTGTATAGCTCTATGAAATACCTTCTCAGTAATAATGTTATGTAGAGGGAGACTATAAATGCCAATTGGCTGGATATACCAGGGTTTTTCTGTTCACATAATATGACAAAGTTATCAGTCAATCATCAACGAGGATTGTAAGATAGTTCAGCGCTGTGACTGCAACTCTATGTGACTTTCAGTTTATAATTCTATTGAGGCTCTGTGTGGGAGTAGGAGTATGGGTTTGGATCACTTCTTGAAGGTGTGATACTCACAACAATAGTGTATTGTCTCATTTCCCTTTGGGCATTCTGTCCATAACTGTATACGCTATGCTCTGGGAGATTCTCTGAAAGTCTTGGTGGGACCTTCACTTACTCTAAAGTTAATAAAAGCGAGAGTGTTTATAATCAGACTGCATGTGAAATTTGACACAAAGGAATTTATCTGTCATCAACCTCCAAAACTTTTTAACCCTCAAATTATTGTGATTGATGTGTGTGATGTCTTCTAGAGCCATTGTAGTTTTGAATGCAGTTCTTTCATAATATTAAGTACCATGGAAATGATTGACAATATGGACAATGGTATAGCATGTGTGCAATAGGATAACATCTGGACATGGGGGTTGTTATAGTTCCTCTCAGATTCTTTGTATCTACAGAGTGGATGTGGGTTATCTGAACAATGTACATTTTCATTTATGAAATTGTAAATTGATCTCTGCATTTCTTGTTTGCTTGATTATAAACAGTAATTTGAGGGGTGTCTGTGTGTTGTTCTTAACAATGGCAGTATGAGTACTTCCTGAGAATTGTATTCTCAGTAACTCCTACCACAAATGAAACTACTTTAAGAAGATGTATTCTGAAATCAGACAAGCATCAATGATAGCATGCACATGAATGTTGGTGTCAGTCTATCAAATCACCAACTGAGCCAAATGAGATGCTAAACTGAGACAGGCAGGAGTCAAGACTCCATGAAATCTGATAACCTTGATGTGAATAATAAACCATCCATAGAAACACTCTAACTCAGTTTGGAGCATGAACTGACTTGAACTGACCTGAATATTTCAAAGGTGTTTATTTAGTGAAGGTTCTGCTTTGAATTCACATTGAACCTCAGGCTACGGTCGTCTTTGAGCTTTATCAATGTATGTTTTATGATCAGATAAAACTTGAGTAACTATTCCCTTCTACATGAATCATCAACCTGAATATTGTTTACAGTGGCTTGCGAAAATATTCACCCCCCTTGGCTTTTTTCCTATTTTGTTGCCTTACAACCTGGAATTAAAATTGATTTTGGTGTTTTTTTTCATCATTTGATTTACACAACATGCCTACCGCTTTGAAGATGCAAAATATTTTTTTGTGTGAAACAAACCAGAAATAAGACATAATAACAGAAAACATGAGTGGGTATAACTATTCACCCCCCAAAGTCAATACTTTGTAGAGACACCTTTTGCAGCAATTAGAGCTGCAAGTCCCTTGCGGTATGTCTCTATTAGTTTGGCACATCTAGCCACTGGGATTTTTGCCCATTCTTCAAGGCATAACTGCTCCAGCAGCTCCTTCAAGTTGGATGGGTACCGCTGGTGTACAGCAATCTTTAAGTCATACCACAGATTCTTAAGTGGATTGAGGTCTGGGCTTTAACTATACATTTAAATATTTCCCCTTAAACCACTTGAGTGTTGCTTTAGCAGTATGCTTAGGGTCATTGTCCTGCTGGAAGGTGAACCTAAGTCCCAGTCTCAAATCTCTGGAAGACTGAAACAGGTTTCCCTCAATAATTTCCCTGTATTTAGCGCCATCCATCATTCCTTCAATTCTGACCAGTTTCCCAGTCCCTGCTGATGAAAAATATACCAACAGCATGATGCTGCCACCACCATACTTCACTGTGGGGATGGTGTTCTCGGGGTGATGAGAGGTGTTGGGTTTGCGCCAGACATAGGATCTTCCTTGATGGCCAAAAAGCTCAATTTTAGTCTCATCTGACTAGAGTACCTTCTTCCATATGTTTGGGGAGTCTCCCACATGGCTTTTGGCAAAGACCAAATGTGTTTGCTTATTTTTTTCTTCAAGCAATGGCTATTTTCTGGCCACTCTTCCGTAAAGCCCAGGTCTGTGGAGTGTACGGCTTAAAGTGGTCCTATGGACAGATACTGTGCATAGCTTTGCAGCTCCTTCAGGGTTATCTTTGGTCTCTTTGTTGCCTCTCTGATTAATACCCTCCTTGCCTGGTCCGTGAGTTGTGGTGGGTGGCCCCTCTCTTGGCAAGTTTGTTGTGGTGCCATATTCTTTAAAATATTTTATAATGGATTTAATGGTGCTCCGTGGGATGTTCAAAGTTTCGGATATGTTTTTATAACCCAACCCTGATCTGTACTTCTCCACAAATATGTCCCTGTCATGTTTGGAGAGCTCCTTGGTCTTCATGGTGCCGCTTGCTTGGTGGTGCCCCTGGCTTAGTTGTGTTGCAGACTCTGGGGCCTTTTAGAACAGGTGTATACAGTGAGGGAAAAAAGTATTTGATCCCTTGCTGATTTTGTACGTTTGCCCACTGACAAAGAAATGATCAGTCTATAATTTTAATGATAGGTTTATTTGAACAGTGAGAGACAGAATAACAACACAAAAATCCAGAAAGACGCATGTACATTTTTTTATAAATTGATTTGCATTTTAATGAGGGAAATAGGTATTTGACCCCCTCTCAATCAGAAAGATTTCTGGCTCCCTGGTGTCTTTTATACAGGTAACGAGCTGAGATTAGTAGCACACTCTTAAAGGGAGTGCTCCTAATCTCATCTTGTTACCTGTATAAAAGACACCTGTCCAAAGAAGCAATCAATCAATCAGATTCCAAACTCTCCACAATGGCCAAGACCAAAGAGCTCTCTAAGGATGTCAGGAACAAGATTGTAGACCTACACAAGGCTGGAATGGGCTACAAGACCATCGCCAAGCAGTTTGGTGAGAAGGTGAAAACAGTTGGTGCGATTATTCGCAAATGGAAGAAACACAAAATAACTGTCAATCTCCCTCGGCCTGGGGCTCCATGCAAGATCTCACCTCGTGGAGTTGCAATGATCATGAGAATGGTGAGGAATCAGCCCAGAACTACACAGGAGGATCTTGTCAATGATCTCAAGGCAGCTGGGACCATAGTCACCAAGAAAACAATTGGTAACACACTACGCCGTGAAGGACTGAAATCCTGCAGCGCCCGCAAGGTCCCCCTGCTCAAGAAAGCACATATACAGGGCCGTCTGAAGTTTGCCAATGAACATCTGAATGATTCAGAGAACTGGGTGAAAGTGTTGTGGTCAGATGAGACCAAAATCGAGCTCTTTGGCATCAACTCAACTCGCCGTGTTTGGAGGAGGAGGAATGCTACCTATGACACCAAGAACACCATCCCCACCGTCAAACATGGAGGTGGAAACATTATGCTTTGGGGGTGTTTTTCTGCTAAGGGGACACGACAACTTCACTGCATCAAAGGGACGATGGACGGAGCCATGTACCGTAAAATCTTGGGTGAGAACCGCCTTCCCTCAGCCAGGGCATTGAAAATGGGTCGTGGATGGGTATTCCAGCATGACAATGACCCAAAACACACGGCCAAGGCAACAAAGGAGTGGCTCAAGAAGAAGCACAGTAAGGTCCTGGAGTGGCCTAGCCAGTCTCCAGACCTTAATCCCATAGAAAATCTGTGGAGGGAGCTGAAGGTTCGAGTTGCCAAACGTCAGCCTCAAAACCTTAATGACTTGGAGAAGATCTGCAAAGAGGAGTGGAAAAAAATCCCTCCTGAGATGTGTGCAAACCTGGTGGCCAACTACAAGAAACGTCTGACCTCTGTGATTGCCAACAAGGGTTTTGTCACCAAGTACTAAGTCATGTTTTGCAGAGGGGTCAAATACTTATTTCCCTCATTAAAATGCAAATCAATTCATAACAATTTTGATATGCGTTTTTCTGGATTTTTTTGTTGTTATTCTGTCTCTCACTGTTCAAATAAAACGACCATTAAAATTATAGACTGATCATGTCTTTATCAGTGGGTAAACATACAAAATCAGCAGGGGATCAAATACTTTTTTCCCTCATTGTATGTACTGAGATCATGTCACACTTAGATTGCACACAGGTTTACTTTATTTAACTAATTATGTGACTTCTGAAGGTAATTGTTTGCACCAGCTCTTATTTAGGGGCTTCATAGCAAAGGGGGTGAATACATATGCACGCACCACTATTCCGTTATGTATTTTTATAAGTTTTTTTTTTCATTTCACTTCACCAATTTCAACTATTTTGTGTATGTCTATTACATGAAATCCAAATAAAAATAAATTTATATTACAGGTTGTAATTTAGGTATTACCCCAACCATCTATTGATGAGATGAATTCAATTTGAGATTAATCCAAGAAAGACTTACAAGCCGTGAAGATAAAAAGAGAAAGTTGAAAAAGTAAAGTGGTATAAAATTGAAGTGAAGAGCGTGATTGATGTGAAGTGTAGGGACAACAGACATCCAGCCATCTGTCCCATAACTGATAAGAGACAAGCGTCTGGGACAGCTCTGGCCACAGGCCACTCCCATCTCAATCAAAGCATACTGTCATGGTCGTCCTCAAATAATCTGTTTCCATAGATAGGCATCTCCTGGGTGATAAACCAGCCTCGGATTCCCTCAAGTCACAACTCCTGAGATGGATTTTAACTTTGACTAAACTCTGGTGGCACCTCGCATTGCCTCTCCTCTCCACACCTCATTCTCCGTTCTCTCTATCTCGTCTTCGTAACTCTGTCATTTGAATATAAGAGGGATCAATTTCCCATCTGTGAATTAGGGAGACGTGATGTTTGATCTGTGGAAGCGTGATCTGCTGGAGATCGTTGTCCAATAAGAATACATTTACACTGACCTCGTTTTTATTACATATACTTGACTCCAAAAAAACAGACAGACTTGGTAAAAAATTTAAACTGCAGACAAAATTAATTATTCATTAGTTTTTGATTTCCCCTAAATGCTAAGAAATAAACACAACCGAAATGGATGATTTGCTATATCTGCAAATTGGCCTCAATTACCTCGAAGGGCCATTCCTGGCACTGGTCCACCGCTGCAGGCTAGCTAGCACTACCTCTGTGGAATGGATATTGTGATGCAAGGTAATCATATCTCTATCATAGCTTCCAACCATGAAACCAGGAGACATGGATTCTCCTCCACTGCCACAGCCGTCTCCTGCATGAATAAGAACTTGGCCTTGGGCGTTAGCCTTTGCAGCTCTCCGTTCTTCCACGTGATTAGGCTAATGCTATTCACTGTAATCATTGTGGTGCAGACTGGGTATTTCTCACCCAGATTGGAATAGCTGGCAGGCAGTGATTTTTCAGACAGCAAGAAAACATTTCTCTCTTTTTTGCTTCTGTTTTAGTCAAAGCCAGTTTAGGGAATTCTTTGGGTGATTAGATTAAACAGATTGCCGTGAAAAGAGGTCTGTGTTGTCGAACATGTTGGCATAGAGGTTGAAACAACCCGGAATAAGTGGGAAAACAAGATTATTGTGACAGTCAAGATACAATAGGGCAAATCTTGTTCTGAGGACTGCTCTCTGAAATGTTTTGAAGGTAGTCTCAGGCCACAACAGTGTAGAATTTGGAATGGGAGGAAGATTGAAAAATTATAAAGTCATGCACTGCAGATCTTTTCACACTCTATGCGCTTGTGAACCTGTGATTTACTGTAGCCTACAGTATGTTGTAAAGTTGGCTCTATTTGTTGTTAGGAGGACCGAAACTCCCACTGCCAGAGATTAGCTTCTGATCCGTTCTGTTCGGTGAAACACCAGTGAAGCTCAGTATAGGTCTAAATTTGTGAGGTGCTCCATTGCCTTTGATATCCCCTGTAATTAATAATGAAAGAGCAACCTGGCTCAGGGACAATGCTTTTTAATGGCGGAGAGCCTCTTGTAAAACACCATTGATTTATGCATTCAGCAGCCCAGTAACAGGTGCTGAGCGTGTTTTGAGTAAAGAAAATGGCAGACGTGGTGCATTATCTCATCAACAGGTCATCAGAGGATCTCGCCTCTAATATAACTCCTTACCCCGGTGAGCTGTGGCATAAATATATTACCTGAAGGATGAGGCTGAGTGCCTGGAGATGGATGTTTTCTTGTTGTTTAGCCTGGCCAGCTCTTTACATGAAAAAGGTTGTGTTTACTCCCTTTGCTTGAGTGTGTTTCCGTTCCATTAATTCCCATGTATCTGTGATGCCGGCTTGCCTGGTGTAGGAGTCTAATTGGCAGATTGACAGGCAGGGGAAGACTACCACCCGTGGTTCCTATGGAGTTGGTGGATGACCATGCTGTCAATTATCTGTTTTGTGCATTCGCAGGCTGATTTTGTGGGGCCCATACTGCCAAACAATGGCGGAGTATTGAGAGAGTATGTGTATTCCACTGGTATCAATGTATTTTTCTCCCTACAGAGAAATTTACTTTAGGAGTTTGGTTATCAACAGAGGGTCAAACAACATTAAATATACATGTGAATATTTTTTTGCCAATCTTTAACCACATATAACTTAATTATGAGTACAGTGGCTATGCCGTATGGCCCTTGACCCTACAATTCAAAAGCATTTTTTTTCAGTCATTCTTAACGGATGGAAAGGAGCGAACACTTTTCTTTACACTATTCGACTTATTCAAATGAAGTCTTTATTAATTAAGTGGTTTGGTGAGTCAAATAGAACGCTCTGCACATATTGTTTGAAAGACTGAGTGACTGAGTGACTGGTGTGAACTCACTTTGAAGTTCAACCACGTTTGATATAAGGACATTCAGTCTTCCTCACCCTCTGCCTCATTTGATTCGGTTACGCCACACTCCCTGCATGTGGGCATGGGGTGAGAGCACTGCTCTGCCACATCCCTGATCAAATTGCTTCAAAAGTACCTGTCAGCTGTCAACGGAAAGTGATACATCATGGTAATTGCTCATATTAAAGTCAGGTTTTTAAGGTAATGGAAAGGTGGGCAATATTTTTATGCCAGTCACTTTAGAAATGGAAGGAAAGAGGAAAAGCTGCTTTTTAGGAATGGCTGCCAGGTAAAAGAAAAAAGCCAATGTTGACACCAGGGGGGGCTGCAATTATGACTAGTATTAACCCATCTGTCTACTGCCTAGAGGGGAACATGGGAGTCAGCACATCCACAGCATTGATGTAAGGTCTGTATGTTTTATTCAAATGCATTACGAGCGGCTCACTCTGTTCCAATATAAGGCTGGAATATCAGCCCAGTCGTATGCTGGGCACATAGAAGATGAAGCCTCCAAAACAGGTTGCCCAATTACAACTTTGATCCAAGCACAGACCAAACACTCAAATTACTATCTCTCTTAAACCTTTGATTCTTGAGTAAACACCAGACTTCCAACCCTTCAGGTGTCCAAATCAGGCCTTTGATTACTGGGTACACACCAGAATTCCTAACCTCTGGGATTCCAAATCCCATCTTTGATCCAGGAGTAAACAGTGGAAATCCCAAACTATCCGAATCAATTATCCCCCATTACGTAATTACCCTTCGTTACTCACTAAGAACAGCTCCCTTTATCTGTGGAAGAACAACCCCTGTGGATGGCTACAAATAACACAGGAGTTGACAGAATGTCACACCCTGGCTCTGGGGACTCTTTTATGTTGAGCCAGTGTGTTAGATTCTATGTTATAGTTTCTATGTGTTTATTCTAGATCGTTTAGTTCTATGTTGGCCAGGGTGGTTCCCGATCAGAGGCAGCTGTTGCTCGTTGTCTCTGATTGGGACCATACTTAGGCAGCCTGTTTGGCACAGTTAATTGTGGGATCTTGATCCGTAAGGTTTGTGTTTAAACACTAGGACTTCACGTATCGTTTATTGTTTTGTTCGTGTGTACTCATTAAAAGAATGTACGCTTATCACGCTGCGCCTTGATCCGCTTCATCATGTGTCAACGATCGTGACACAGAAGGTCAACGTCATGACAGCTATGCCCTAATACTCCTTTCCTATTTATTTTGCTGTAACGCCATAGGCCTAGATTTGCTGGCTATTTCCAGTGGAGCGTGATGATGATGATGAATAAGGCATGTAGTAGTGGGACACAGCTCAGAACATTCAGCATTAGCAATCACTCAAAATGATTAAAATACCCAGTATTCCTTCCATTTCAATGGTTTCAAGCATTGGCATTCTCTCTCTCCCTTCTCTCTCTCTCTCTTTCTATATGTAAATGTATCACCAAACTAAATGGCCTAGTTGTAGTATATTTCCAGACCACATACTGTACAGTACCTTGCAGTGCATTACAACCTGTAATTTAAATGGATTTTTATTTGGATTTCATGTAATGGACATACACATAATAACATAACATAATATGCCATTTAGCAGACGCTTTTATCCAACGCGACTTACAGTCATATGTGCATACATTTTTACGTATACACAAAATAGTCCAAATTGGTGAAGTGAAAAAAAAGAAAAAACTAAATAACGGAAAAGTGGTTTGTGCATATGTATTCACCCCCTTTGCTATGAAGCCCCTAAATAAGATCTGGAGCAAACAATTACCTTCAGAAGTCACATTATTAGTTAAATAAAGTCCACCTGTGTGCAATCTAAGTGTCACATGATCTGTCACATGATCTCAGTATATATACACCTGTTCTGAAAGGCCCCAGAGTCTGCAACACCACTAATCAAGGGGCACCACCAAGCAAGCAGCACCATGAAGACCAAGGAGCTCTCCAAACAGGTCAAGGACCAAGTTGTGGAGAAGTAAAGATCAGGGTTGGGTTATAAAAAAATATCAGAAACTTTGAACATCCCACGGAGCACCATTAAATCCATTATAAAAAAATTGAAAGAATATGGCACCACAACAAACCTGCCAAGAGAGGGCCGCCCACCAAAACTCACGGACCAGGCAAGGAGGGCATTAATCAGAGAGGCAACAAAGAGACCAAAGATAACCCTGAAGGAGCTGCA
Source organism: Coregonus clupeaformis (assembly GCF_020615455.1). Classification (NCBI taxonomy): domain Eukaryota; kingdom Metazoa; phylum Chordata; class Actinopteri; order Salmoniformes; family Salmonidae; genus Coregonus; species Coregonus clupeaformis. The sequence goes on from NC_059197.1 coordinate 43,187,541, forward strand.
AAGCTCCACAGCGGAGATTGGAGTATCTGTCCATAGGACCACTTTAAGTCGTACACTCCACAGAGCTTTACAGAAGAGTGGCCAGAAAGGCATGTGGGAGACTCCCCAAACATACGGAAGAAGGTACTCTGGTCAGATGAGAAAAATGTAGCTTTTTGGCCATCAAGGAAAATGTCTGGTGCAAACCCAACACCTCTCATCACTCCGAGAACACCATCCCTACAGTGAAGCATGGTGGTGGCAGCATCATGCTGTGGGGATGTTTTTCATCGGCAGGGACTGGGAAACTGGTCAGAATTGAAGGAATGATGGATGGCACTAAATACAGGGAAATTCTTGAGGGAAACCTGTTTCAGTTTTCCAGAGATTTGAGACTGGGACGAGGTTCCAGCAGGACGATGATCCTAAGCATATTGCTAAAGTAACACTTGAGTGGTTTAAGGGGGAACATTTAAATGTCTTGGAATGGCCTAGTCAAAGCCCAGACCTCAATCCAATTGAGAATCTGTGGTGTGACTTAAAGATTGCTGAACAACAGCGGAACCCATCCAACTTGAAGGAGCTGGTGCAGTTTTGCCTTGAAGAATGGACAAAAATCCCAGTGGCTTGATGTGCCAAGCTTATAGAGACTTACCCCAAGATACTTGCAGCTGTAAGAAAATAGGACAAATGCCAAGGGGGGTGAATAGTTTCGCAAGCCATTGCTCCTCTCTTCTTCATGTCATCTGCTGAATTATTTTTCCATCAGTCTTACCTAACAGATGTGTCCACTCCATAACGCCTAACTCCTCTCTGGCTCCCTCACATTTTTGCTCAATTCAAAATCATCTGTCTAATTGTAGCGTGACACAGGGTACAACAGTTATACGGCCTCGATATTGTTGAAAGGTTTAAAATTCAAATTAAAAAACTTCTCAGTTTTAATCATTCTGTAAAATTCCAGAAGACCCTTGAATTATGATCAAAGGAATATCTTTACATATTTTGCAGATTGTATGCCATTTGTCTAGCGATACGTAAAAAAAGTGAACAAGAACTACTTGATAAACGCCCCAGGATTTGTAATTAAAAGAAGAATGTTTTGTTAATTTTTTTTCTGCTTCTTTGTTTGTGATGAAGTTATGCAAAAGTTAGTGAATCAAAATGATGCCATAGGGGATAACAACCATTCTCTCTTTCATTTGTTAAAATGGGAAGTAGAGCTTTGGCAATCTCAAAATATTTTTTTCCCATGAACATGTGCTACATCATTTGGTGGTATCAGCCCTTTTCCAGATCATGTTCCAAATCATCAAGTTCATCAATGACTAGCCTTTTCCTCATAAATAGTCCCCTGTAGCTCAGTTGGTAGAGTATGGCGCTTGCAACGCCAGGGTTGTGGGTTCGTTTCCCACGGAGGGCCAGTATGAAAATGTATGCACTCACTAACTGTAAGTCGCTTTGGATAAGAGCGTCTGCTAAAATGTAAAATACTGGGTTTGTGACGGTCGTTATCATTGGTTTCCAAGCCTATGTTCTAGACTTAAATCACTACAAGATAATCGACTACAGAACTATGCTCTATCAGACTACTTCACACAAACCTTTGTACTCAACAACCCTTTTAATGTATGGAACTAACACAGCTGTTTCATACATTATCTACATCCCCTCACTTTGGTAGGCATAGCAGTCTTAAAATGGGCTACATGATGACATAAAACAACAACTAATTGTCTCGTCAGGTCCTCCATCTTGTGGACTGAGATCCCCTGGGGACAGTTGGTGGCGGGGTCCACAAGCCCGGATTGATTTTACTCTAGGTAATGAGCCCACTGACAAAGTCCAGGGGAGTTGGGTGCTCACAATGAGGTAGTGGTGGATCTAGCGTTGTGACAGCGGTGTTAGCGTGTTAACAACCTCTAATCATAGGGATAAACCTGGCAGAAAATGATAGCCAGGGTCCACTGGGACCGCTTTGTTGGCATGGCAACCGGTGTGTAGGTTTTGGGCTGACTTTTATCCAGTACCCTTTTATTTGGTCCATGGTGTGTGTGTGTGTGTGTGTGTGTCTGTCTGTCTGTCAATGGATGTCAGTAGGTGCTGTAGGTGGGTGTGGTGCAGGAATCAGGAGCAGGACGCAGAAACTTAGTCCAAAAGACTTTAGTGAACAATCACTTAGAACACGAGCCAAAAAGCCCGGAGGCGAGAAAATATGCACACAGGCGTAAAATAAAATGCGCACCAAACATGTGCGAGAACCCTCCCAAACAGAGGAGGAAAACAACGAAGCACAGACAACCAACAGTAGCGCAATCACACACAACACCTGACAAACACAACGAGAACTTATAGGACAATAATGAACGCTAAACGATAACAGGTGTACAACATCAAGACAAAACCAAACGAACATCGAAACATACAACGGTGGCAGCTAGTACTCCGGAGACGACGACCGCCGAAGCCTGCCTGAGCAAGAAAGAGAGGCAGCCTCGGCCGAAACCGTGACAATGGATGTGTATGTAGTAAATTCGGCTTTCACAGGGAAAATGTGTTTGCTCCCTTTCAGATGTTCTAATCTCTGACACTCTTCTTTATTATAATAATAATTGTCCTATTCATCTCCATTATCAGGTAAGGAGCTAATGCATGTGGCTAATGTACAGAATTTCAAATCATGAGCAGTTTCTTGTTTGAAACAAGACAATGCCTGCCATACAAATGTGGCTATTGATGTGTAGCATCATTTGCTTATGTGTGAGAAAGCTCTTAATGCACACCATTTTCCCAATCAAGCGTCAGAACATCAGAACTTTTAGGAAATGGTAGAAATCTACTTAGCAACTCATGAACACACAGAGTGCAGTTTACCAATCAGGCCAAGATTATCTGATGGGATCCAAGGAAGTGATGGGGATCAGGTGCAGGGCTTGAGAGGGATCGGGTCATACAGATACAGCTTTGTCAAAATGAAACCATCCCATATTTTCTACTTCCGGATTTGTAAGCATTTATTTTATTATAGAGACAAGCAAACTGCCTCTCTCTCGTATAACAGCTGTGTGGTAACAGCCATATGTCTTCTAGAACTACTCGTAGTAGATGCTGAAAGACTGGCAAGTGAGGCCATCTTTATAAGTGCCCTTTACAAGGTCCCATCTCATTGGACTTACTGTAGATTTCAACCTGATTCTAAAAGCCTCCTCTCAGCTCAGAGTGTGTTGGGGCATCCATCTGCCTGTGTTGTTTGTGCTTCGCCCTTGATGCGTCAGTAAGCCACGCTGCCTGCCTCCACTTGGGATGTTTACATAACTCACAGACGCACAATTAACTCCCAGAGCAATCTGCTCCTATCGCAGCACCCGGATTAGCTCCTCCTGCCCCGCCCTTACACTCCTGCTGCCTTATCTGAGACTCAAGACAGACTGAGAGATATAGTCCCTGGTGGTGGTGGGTCTTTGTGACGCACCAATCGTGAAGGTTACCATGTCTCTGTTAAGGGATATAATGACCTCCTTCCCCTCATTCACAATGAAGTCATTTGTCTGTCTACGCAGGAGGCCTCACGACCCGGTGTGTTTTCCTTCATGGTCATTGTGTGTGTGTGTGTGTGTGTGTGTGTGTGTGTGTGTGTGTGTGTGTGTGTGCGTGTGCATGTGTGTGTGTGTGTGTCAGTGTTCTGTTGAATAAGAAGATATATGGTATGCTATGACAGAACACCTCTGAAAAGCAAAAAGTATAATAATTCAAGTTTGAGAACAGGTGGATTAGTCTTTAATAAAATATATTGTGTGTACGATCTGAACCTCACACACTCTCCTACTGCATCATATCAATATAAATCATGATTAAAATCAAATGGATGCAGGACAGATTATGTACATAACTACAAAAATCCGCCAAGCATTAAATAATTTTTTGTATTATAAATTACATATATTACATTTCAAACGCACAAAAGCCTTCCATTATGAGCAATGAAAAATAAAATTCTCAAAAAAGTGAGATGTGATGATATCATTGTGTCTGAGGGGCCTCATTGACAGTAACTCGGAATGGGTCTGCTTTCATTACTTTGGCTCGTCCATTAGAAGCTCATGAGATCCCATTCATCCAGTACGCTCCTTTTAACAGCCATCGAGTGAGCAGCTAGAATAGCCAAACCTCAGAGAAGACACAATTAACTTGGCATAACCCCGTATGTGGGCTATCGATTTCATAATGCAGGACCCAAGGTTGCGGTGCATTAGCCTGCCAGTCTTTACCCGCAACCAACCCTGATGGCCGCCTGCCTGCGTGTGTAATAAAGGAAGTGCTTCTTACATTAATGGCTTTGTTCAGGGATCCGTTCACGGATGTTTCATATTCTATTGACGTACTGTGTGGTCCAGGGTTTGTTTGGTAATGGCACCAAGTGAAATGGAGCAGCGTGTTTGAATGAGTGACTTTGGGGCACGTATCACAGTGAGGCAAACAGGACCTGTCTCTTGTCCTTTAAATGCAGTCCCTACAGGCAGAGAGAGAGAGAAGGTCACCAGTCGGTGGGTTGGTAGACTGATGGGTACCGATTTAACAGACATCAAGTGTGTTTTCGCATACAAGCACGTTATCTCACACACACACACACATGCACGCATGCACATACATACAATCACTGTCAAGTACAAGCAAGTAAACACTCTCATCGTCACACACACACACACACAAACACACACACACACACGTCCAGGTACATTTTCATGCCACTGTCATTTTGATCCGTTGAGTCACTGATGCATGAGACAGGTTCAGTTTCTCATGAGATGTCTTAACAGTGAGGGAAATGCTGCTTAAAGGTGCTTTTGTTTCAAATTCAAGACAACATTTGAAATCTTGCTCCTTTCATCTAAATACTAACGCTATTGGGCCGTTGTTTTGAATACTAGCTTCTATAGCTTTTATCCAGCTATATTATTGTAATATATAACCAATCTGAGACAGAGAAACACATTTACTGTGCAGGGGAAAAGCCCAAATGAATACATCTTACTTTGAAGAGTCCGAAGCTCTTTGAAGAGGGGAGCTCTACATCTCATTTAGGGGGCAGACTGCACTGAGGCTTAAGCCTGTTCAGAGTCTGGGCCCTAATTTACAGACATATGAGGAGACCCATTTTGCACAATAAACTAATTTAATAAGTACTGAGTGAATGTGTGTGTTTTATTCTGTATGTATGTGGCAAGACTATACAATCTATAGGGACCATAGCATTTATGACTACATAAACGACTGAGACTATAGACACTGTGAGACTATATATACGCAAGACTATAGATACTATAGAGAGTATAGATACTGTAGAGACTATGGCGACTGTAGAGACTATAGAGGAACCGTGGCAGTGATACATATGACAAAAGAAGGCTAGAGCTAGACTTATAGAGAAGACTAGAGCGAGGGCAAGTAACGGTACCTCTGACAGCTGTCTGTAGGCATTTATAAGAGAAGTGTCTATGTGGTCTGCAACCACTGATAATAGCACAAGGTTCTATTCTATATGTATAGAAAAATACATATGGTGCATAGGAAGTAACGACAGAGAATCGTTGAAGATGCACATGGGGTAATAAGGGAGATTACTGAGTGTTTTTAGGAAAACATTTACTAATTACTAATTGAATGTGGCTGTGAAAGTGTGTGAGTGTGGAAAGGATGTGTTAAGCTGATTGAAATTTGGATAATAAGATGATTGATTGAAATTTGGATGTTAAGCTGATTGGAATTTGGATAAAAAGATTGAAATGTTGATATTAAGCTGATTGGAATTTTTATAATAAGATGATTGATTGAAATGTGGATATTAAGTTGATTGAAATTTGGATAACAAGAGATTGAAATATGGATAATAAGCTGATTGAAATTTGGATAATACATTTAGCTATAACGTACTGAGTGAATGAGAGCTGTCAAGGGACTGGCTCCAGTGTGAATGTGGAGTGAATGTAAGTTGAGTTTTCCAGTTCTGTGTGAGCTGAGTTTTCCAGTTCTGTGTGAGAGAGTTTTTCAATGTAGAACGTTATCTAGGGGTTCCGTCCACCACTGTCCATCGTAGTCTGGGACTAGTAATAATAGCACGAGTGTTATTGAGCATGGGGTGTTGTTGTATATGTATAGGAAGTAGCAGTCTATAGGCATTTCTGGGAATTGTCTATGTGGTCTGAGACCACTCTACCATAGTCTCTGGGAGGCTAGAGAACCTTTGAAGATACATATGGTGCATAGGATGCGCATGAAGGGTGTGGATCTGAATACCTAAGTATATTTATATAGGGAAAATAATGAATACCCCAACCAGTTTTGTGTGAGCTGAGTTTTTTAGATCTATAACATTATCTAGGGGTTCTGTCCACCACCCCAGGTAACAGGGAACGTAACTGAGACATTTGTAACATTCCCCTTAAGTCTTCCAGAGGTACTGAATGTCATAGCCTGTTTGGGACATTATAGGCACATTCATAATGTTTATAATAAGTATTATAGAGGTTATAAATATCTGGTCGCTATACAGACATCATGGGAACTGTGATGAGTGTTATAGAAGGAGTCAGGCGCAGGAGGGTGTATAACCGAATACAGAGTTTATTCCGTCGTACACAATTGCGCTGGATAGCGACAACAGAAAACAGGCACAGGGGAAACCATCTGCCCTGGCAATACAAGGTACGGGTAGCACCAACAATATACAGGCACAGGGGAAAAATCTACCCCGGCAATACAAAGGGAGAGTAGCTCCACCGAGCTACACTACTCTCACAATAAACAATCACCCAAAAGGACAAGGGGGCAGAGGGAACACTTATACACGGACTAATGAGGGGATAAGAACCAGGTGTGTGTAATTGACAAGACAAGACAAATGGAATGATGATATATGGAGCGGCAGTGGCTAGTAAGCCGGTGACGACGAACGCCGAAGCCTGCCCGAACAAGGAGGGGAGGCAGCCTCGGCGGAAGTCGTGACAGGAACATTAAAAACGTTCCTTGGTAGTCCATGAAAGGTTCTGAATATCATGTTATTTTGGAGATATCATAGGAATATTTAATAACGTTACAGTTAGAGCTATGGTTTGTCTTCATATAACGTTACAATCGGAATGATAGAAATACATTTTGGAACATTGTCTGTAAGTCAAGTGGTGGTACACTTGTAACATTGTCTTTCTAAGTGTGTAGGAACATTTGTTACGTTGGAAATAAGTACTTTAGAGGTTCTGAATGTCAGAAGACTTTACAAGGAACGTAACTGAGACATTTGTAACATATATAATATAATATGCCATTTAGCAGACGCTTTTATGACTTAGTCATGTGTGCATACATTTTTACGTATGGGTGGTCCCAGGGATCAAACCCACTACCCTGGCGTTACAAGCGCCATGCTCTACCAATTGAGCTACAGAGGACCACATTCCCCTTAAGTCTTCCAGAGGTACTGAATGTCATAGCCTGTTTGGGACATTATAGGCACATTCATAACGTTTCTAATAAGTATTATAGAGGTTATAAATATCTGGTCGCTATACAGACATCATGGGAACTTTAAAAACATTCCTTGGTAGTCCATAAAAGGTTCTGAATATCATGTTATTTTGGACATTTCCTAGGAACATTTTATAACGTTACATTTAGAGCTATGGTTTTTGTCTTCATATAACGTTACAAACGGAATTCTAAATAAGTACTTTAGATCCCAAGATATTGGGGCCAGCTCTTCCCCTTTCCATAATTCTACCGATTTAATAAATGTATGGAAATGTATAATGTAATTTTGACCTCAGTATAGGCCTATGGAAGAGGGAACTATACCTAAAAATAATATTTTTAAAATTATATTAATTTATGAATGTAGCCTATAACAATAATTTTAACAAATAATTATAAAGCAGCTAGCAGTAGTGGTGGCCTGACGACGATTCATCCTGAATATTCCTTTTGACTCCATTATCCGTCATTGCAAATATAAAAGTGGGTGTGGCAACTAACAATACTGAGGCTGGTGCCAGAAAGAAACACCTACAGTACTAATTGGTAAAAGTGAAACAACACAGCTGAACAGCGAAGACACCATCAACTAAGACTGACTGAACACAGTTCACCTCTTGGAAGTTTTTATGAAAGGTACAGTGGGGAAAAAAAGTATTTAGTCAGCCACCAATTGTGCAAGTTCTCCCACTTAAAAAGATGAGAGAGGCCTGTCATTGCCAACAAAGGGTATATAACAAAGTATTGAGAAATTTTTGTTATTGACCAAATACTTATTTTCCACCATAATTTGCAAATAAATTCATAAAAAAATCCTACAATGTGATTTTCTGGAGAAAAAAAATCTCATTTTGTCTGTCATAGTTGACGTGTACCTATGATGAAAATTACAGGCCTCTCTCATCTTTTTAAGTGGGAGAACTTGCACAATTGGTGGCTGACTAAACACTTTTTTCCCCCACTGTAGGTTATCCAGCGTGTACTATTTAAACCAAGTAACTTAGTGTACTCCCAGCTCCCCAGATAAAGACATTTTGATGTTGTCAGGCTATCTAACTAGCGAAGAAGCTTGCCAGTTAGCTAATTAGCCAGTTGGCTAATAGATAGTTTAGCCCAGCTACGTTACTTGGATAGTGCCGTGTGTAACTACAGCCTGTATTACAGGGTTCAGTAATCGTGTTCTTAGGTCCTGATGAAGAACAATATTGACTAGTGTTCTTGGTCTATTACTAGCATAAGCACGTAAAACAAATATAATGCAGGATATGGCTTGAGACATAGATTTTTACTAAAGAGCTAACTAAATTTAAACAATCTAGATAATGAAAAGTGCAATTTATCCGTTCTATAACACCAAAATTATTCAAATGCCTTGCAGTGTCACGATAGCCTGAGAAGCTGTAGTCACCTCTTTCCTCATTTAAGTTCTGATTCAAGATGGATATTATGGATAACGTCTTGGTTAGTAGAGATTAATGTTCTTTCCGTTTCTTTACTTAGTGTTCTGAAGACCAACACACACTGAGGAAGAGTCAGATGGTGAGCTTGAGGCAGTAGGTGGTACTCCTCCAAGACTGCCAACACACGCTGAGGAAGAGTCAGATGGTGAGCTTGAGGCAGTAGGTGGTACTCCTCCAAGACTGCCAACACACGCTGAGGAAGAGTCAGATGGTGAGCTTGAAGCAGTAGGTGGTACTCCTCCAAGACTGCCAACACACGCTGAGGAAGAGTCAAATGGTGAACATGAGGCAGTAGGTGGTACTAAGCCAAGACTGCCATCACACAGTGACATAGATTCAGAGACTGAAGCCAATGCTGGTTGTGCAATTCAGGAGACAACAGACTCTGACAATGATGATGTTGAAAAATATTATACCTTCAGAGATGACCTGGCAACCTGGATAAATGATTTCCAAGTGAAACACAATGCTGTTGATGCACTTCTGAAGATGCTGCAGTTTAATGGTCACCCAGATTTGCCTTCCACTGCTAGAACTCTCCTAGCAAAGACCAATGTTTTTGTTGAAGTCAAGTCTAATGTGGAGTTTGTCAGATTTAAAGTGAAGGTGGAGTTAGTGAAACATCTAAGCATCTATCTTCAATCTGTGGTTGGAGATTTGAATGTTTTAGAAATATCCCTTAATCTGGATGGTCTCCCTTTGTTTAAAAGTACCAATATGTCGTTATGGCCACTTTTGTGCTCCATCACTCTATCACCACCCACAGTGTTTCCTCTGTCACTTGCAATGGCATCATCGAAACCAAGCTCCCTGGAATTCCTCAATGACACTTTGCTGGAGCTTAACGAGTTGATGCAGACCGGCTTGAAGTGGGGAGACACAACACTGCAAGTGAAAGTTTGTTCTGTAGCATGTGATGCACCTGCAAAAGCCATGGTAAAATGCATAAAGATGTATTCTGGCTACTATGGCTGTGACCGGTGCACACAAAAAGGCAGGTATGATGGGAGGATGACGTACCCGCAGGTAAAAAACCTGTGTCTCAGAACTGACAAATCCTTCAGGGAATTGGTACAGCCAGAACATCACCATGATGGAAAAACCTCTCCGTTTTGCATCCTCCCTATTGATATGGTGAAGTCATTCCCAATTGACTATATGCACCTTTGTTGCCTTGGAGTAACCCGGAAGCTCTTGATGATGTGGACTAGGGGAAAGACTGGGTCCTGGTTGTCGTTGGTGCAAGTCAAGGAGGTCAGTCAATGACTAAACCGACTAAAGTATTCAATTCCAGACTGCCCTGTAGCTCAGTTGGTAGAGCATGGCGCTTGCAATGCCAGGGTTGTGGGTTCGTTTCCCACGGGGGGCCAGTATGAAAATGTATTCACTCACTAACTGTAAGTCGCTCTGGATAAGAGCGTCTGCTAAATGACTAAAATGTAAATGCTTTGCTCGCAAACCACTGGGATTGGATGACCTTGACCGTTGGAAGGCCACAGAATTCAGACAATTTCTACTCTATACTGGGAAAGTAAAGCTCATGCTTTACTGAACTTCTTTGTGGAGCAGGGAAGGGTTTTGTATGGAGACACATTTCTCGTGTATAATGTTCACTCCCTCCTACATCTCACTGCTGATGCTGAAGAACATGGCTGCCTTGACAACTGTAGTGCTTTCAAGTTTGAGAATTACTTGCAACAACTAAAGAAGAGGGTCCTTTCAGGGAGGTGGCGACTTGTGCAAATTTGTAAAAGAGTGCAAGAACGCACAGTTAGAGCTTCTCCCCGCCAACAGGTCATCAAAATGAGACGGCCAAACAATGCCTACATACTTAATGATAGGTCATGCTGTGAGGTACTGAGCCAAGAAGATGCCTCTGATGCTTACCTCTGCAGGGTGTTTCAGCATCTGGAATCTTACACGCTGAGTCCTTGTGACTCAAGACTGTATTGGACTTTCCATACCACTACGAGGAGCACACAAATGCATCTCATTGCAAAGAGCAGTCTTTGTACAGACAATTACTCTGTGGCAGAGCAACGAGCCAAATGGGGGGTTGACACCTACAATGTTGAATCTGACGAGGAACCAGCGAAGAGGGCGGTGACTAAACCAATCAGATTCCATGTAGAGCCACCTGGTGAGGATTTCTTAACTGCTCTTATTCCATTGTGTGTATTACATGCATCAGGAAGTAGATTCAATAAATGACTATTTTTTTGTAAGATGATGATGGAAGTGAAGCACTCCAGAAAAAGATAAATGTACCCAGACAAGCCCAGCTTACAGTGCCCCAGCTTCCACCAGCCCCTATTTGTAAGATCCTGCATTAGGCTACTAGGTCATTAAGTGTATAATCAGCAAGTTGATGGTAAGTTTGACACACATTCAAGTATGTGGGTGAAGAAAGGCTTACAGTTAATGCAAGTACTAGTCTTAAATTGAGACGGCATGAAATCATAACCTAATGACAGTTGATATGACAATAAATTACCACACCCATCTGATCTTGACATACTTGATTATTAGTCACATTACCAAAGTGTAACAGTTTAGAAAAATAATTTAAAATGTGCAACTTCAAGAGCCAGTGTCTTTGAAAAGACCCAACAAGGTACATAATGTTTCAAGTCTGATAAACGAGTCTATTTCTCAAAGTTCTGTTCCCACCAACTGTAGGGGATGAACAGGAAAATCTGTTAAGTGTGTGCTGTAAATGTGGTAACGGTTTGACATCTGTGATATTCTCTGAAGTTGCAGATGCAGAGGACTTGAGGCCATGTGCCACCTCAAGCCAGAGCGAAAGTAAGTGTCCGGTTGTACAGTGAGGGAAAAAAGTATTTCATCCCCTGCTGATTTTGTACATTTGCCCACTGACAAAGAAATGATCAGTCTATAATTTTAATGGTAGGTTTATTTGAACAGTGAGAGACAGAATAACAACAAAGAAATCCAGAAAAACGCATGTCAAAAATGTTATAAATTGATTTGCATTTTAATGAGGGAAATAAGTATTTGACCCCTCTGCAAAACATGACTTAGTACTTGGTGGCAAAACCCTTGTTGGCAATCACAGAGGTCAGACGTTTCTTGTAGTTGGCCACCAGGTTTGCACACATCTCAGGAGGGATTTTGTCCCACTCCTCTTTGCAGATCTTCTCCAAGTCATTAAGGTTTCGAGGCTGACGTTTGGCAACTCGAACATTCAGCTCCCTCCACAGATTTTCTATGGGATTAAGGTCTGGAGACTGGCTAGGCCACTCCAGGACCATAATGTGCTTCTTCTTGAGCCACTCCTTTGTTGCCTTGGCCGTGTGTTTTGGGTCATTGTCACGCTGGAATACCCATACACGACCCATTTTCAATGCCCTGGCTGAGGGAAGGAGGTTCTCACCCAATATTTGACGATACATGGCCCCGTCCATCGTCCCTTTGATGCTGTGAAGTTGTCCTGTCCCCTTAGCAGAAAAACACCCCCAAAGCATAATGTTTCCACCTCCATGTTTGACAGTGGGGATGGTATTCTTGGGGTCATAGGCAGCATTCCCCCTCCTCCAAACACGGTGAGTTGAGTTGATGCCAAAGAGCTCAATTTTGGTCTCATCTGACCACAACACTTTCACCCAGTTCTCCTATGAATCATTCAGATGTTCATTGGCAAACTTCAGACGGCCCTGTATATGTGCTTTCTTGAGCAGGGGGACCTTGCGGGCACTGCAGGATTTCCCTCCTACACGGCGTAGTGTGTTACCAATTGTTTTCTTGGTGACTATGGTCCAGGCTGCCTTGAGATCATTGACAAGATCCTCCCGTGTAGTTCTGGGCTGATTCCTCACCATTCTAATGATCATTGCAACTCCACAAGGTGAGATCTTGCATGGAGCCCCAGGCCGAGGGAGATTGACAGTAATTTTTTTTGTTTCTTCCATTTCCATAATCGCACCAACTGTTGTCACCTTCTCACCAAGCTGCTTGGCGATGGTCTTGTAACCCATTCCAGCCTTGTGTAGGTCTACAATCTTGTCCCTGACATCCTTGGAGAGCTCTTTGGTCTTGGCCATGGTGGAGAGTTTGGAATCTGATTGATTGATTGCTTCTGTGGACAGGTGTCTTTTATACAGGTAACAAACTGAGATTAGGAGCACTCCCTTTCAGAGTGTGATCCTAATCTCAGCTCGTTACCTGTATAAAAGACACCTGGGAGCCAGAAATCTTTCTGATTGAGAGGGGGTCAAATACTTATTTCCCTCATTAAAATGCCAATCAATTTATAACATTTTTGACAACCGTTTTTCTGGATTTCTTTGTTGTTACTCTGTCTCTCACTGTTCAAATAAACCTACCATTAAAATTATAAACTGATCATTTCTTTGTCAGTAGGCAAACATACAAAATCAGCAGGGGATCAAAAACTTTTTTCCCTCACTGTAGTTTGTTAGGGTAAACAATTGAATTGTATGAAGTATTATAGCTTTACAAAACGTTCAAAGCCACTCAATAGAATACAATTACCATCATATTTTTGCATATTAGGTTATTTAAAGTCATATTACTACTTTGTGCATAATGTTAGAACTTTCCAAATACTTGTGGTGCTGTGTATGGGTGAAACTTGTATTTACAACAGTAGTGAAATCACCCTATTCTTCTGGGGTAAAACACAAGTGTGATGCATGTTTGTAAATATCTATATGTATTTGCCATCAAACTAAAAGCATTATTTAAAACAAAAAATTATTCTTAGCATTTATTTTTGTTGGGATTCATTAACCGTCCCACTGAGCTCCTGGCTGACATCCCTTCACTTTTGGTTCTGTGCCAGTTTCAAAGTAATTTGCAAAGTATGTCTTCATTTTTTCCCTTGTGTTTTCTCAGTTAGTCCAAGTGGCAGCCAGGAAGAAGCTGGCCAAGACAGAGCATCAGAATCAGGTTTCTTTAGCCATCAAGATATTGATCTCGAAATCGTAAATGTAGAAAGTTTAAATAACAGCATGATTTTTTACTTATATTATAGACCAAGAGCTGCCATCCCTGCTTGATGAGCCTGTGGCTTCTGAGATGCCCGCTGGATTCATTAAAGGTATATTATGCTAGGCTATATGTTACGAAATGTTGCTTCTCTTGTATTATCAACATCAATTCCAAATTATATGGCTGTCAACAGATATATGGTTATCAATACTACTAATAAATATGAAGGGTGGATTTTTTGATCGAGGTATTTCACATGGCCTTGATACATGTCCTGCCTGGTACTCATGGCTTGTATCGTCACGCTGCTTGCAGCTAAACTGTTGACTCTTTATTATTTTGCAGATCTTCAAGCAGTGGAGATGAGGATAATGGTGGAACTGGTGATGATCCGTACAGAGTTCAAGACTGCTCTGAACCAAGTTATGGAGGCCATAGAGGCCCGGCATCCTTGGGGCAACTTGAAATGCTGCAAAACCCTGCAAAAACAAATGAGGAACTGAAGGATATCTATGAAAAACTTAAAGACTCCCACTATCAAAAGAAAATGGTAGGGATGGCCATTTAAAATGTATCTTTTTGTAAAAAAATTGAAATCTACATCAAGTATTTTAACAGCAATTGACAAAAATAAGTTACTGTTTATCAAGAGCCCCTTGAATGCGTCCAGATTTGAGAGAAGATTGCAACCTGCAATATTATTGAATCCAAATATCTTAATGTCAACGAAATGCAGTTGTCATATATGCCATATGCCTATTTAGTGTTTGGATTGATTTCCCAATTAACACTTAACTTATCTTAAGAATAAACGATCAGCCCTCTGCCTGTTTACACAAGTTTTAGCCCATGATTACATGATACACTACAAAAATGATTTCTCATTACTATCAATCAGAACTGTATGGCCAGTTGTTTTAGCTGAGGAACACTCAAATGAGTGGGATTTTCTTTTTGTATTTTAGTATTTTTTTTATCAGATCTGATACCCGACCCTCTGCTGTGGCCTGGGCCTGGGCTCAGGAATCAGAAGTATTATGAGAAAAATCTGAACAGAAGAGCTGTGGACAGGCTACTGCTTGAAGGGCAGGAAGTGGAAGAGGGCCTTTAATGAGCTAAGTAAGTAAATGCACAAGTTTAGATCGTTATTTATTATTATTTAGTAGATAGTATTATTGGTCAAGTGATGGTAAGTCAAATGTGTATTTATTAACATTTCAAATAAATTAAATCAGTAACAAGTAACAACTAAATGTGATATCCTACCACCTGTTAAGATCGGAGAGAGAGGACAAAGGAAAGGTGAAGGAGGGAGGTCTCATGGCCAAAACTGCCTATGAGGGACGAGAGGGACAATACCCAACCTCTGTCTCAGCCAGCATAGGTGGAAAAGTTGTGATATGACATGGAATGTACCATTTCAACTATTTTTCACAACATAGGAGTGTCCCTGAAAGCACACCCCAAGGCTACCTACCAAGAGATAGATGACAAAATAGCAGACGCTCTCAAACATGCACCAGCTCGGCTCAAGAGTAAGAGAAAGGCATGATTAAAAATAACACTTTATGATTAAAAAAAATAAAAATTACTTCATTTTAATCCAGTCGGTCAGTATAGGTAAATTATTGTGCTAGTACAAAAGGAATGTAGTAGGGAGTCGACGTTAAACCGTCATTTCGATCAGTTGTTTACGGAAAATAATGACCAATTTGTGTTATTGTGACTTCCAGGAGCGGGTCGAGGAAGTGCAGGTGGATGAGGATGGAGCAGCAGCACCTGAATAAACATAACATAGTTATTCACTTTTAGCTTTAAGCAGTTTTACAGTTCTTGATTGGAGTGCAGTGTTCATGTTTTTACTGACTTTTTATTTTGTGAGCTTATTGCCGTGTTTTTGTTTACGAATCTATTGTGATAAAGTTTAAGTAAAAACAAATATTTTCTGGAATTTAGCATATTTCGTCAGTGGACACCTACCATCAGGATACTGTGTATATGTTCAGGGTAGATTAAATTATGTGTCTTCAGGGGCCTCCCGAGTGGCGCAGTGGTCTAAGACACTGCATCACGCTGCGTTACGGCAGATGCTGGTTTGATACCTGTCTGTATCGCAGCCAGCATCGTCCAGGTTAGGGGAGGGTTTTGCCGGCCGGGATGTCCTTGTCCCATCACGCTGTAGCAACTCCTGTAGCAGGCCGGGCGCATGTACGCCATATCGGCGCTAAACGTCAAAGTACATTGAGAGGCCCACAAAATGCAGTTTCTGGTAACTACTGGGAAGGTAACTTTCGTCAGTGGATACCTACAGTACCAATAAAGCACGTTCATGGAAGATTCAAGGACATCTCTTATAACGTTACTGAATAACATTATATAGCTGTTTAAAATCCCCCACATTTCTACGTCCTGAAAAGACTTGGGAAGTGACTTACGTCAGCTGACGCCACAGGTACATGTAGGAGACGTTAAATTAAAACATAATTTTTAGGTCAACCTCATAACGTTGCTAAACATCAGAAAGTATGTTGAGAGTCCCACAAAATGCAGTTTTTGGTAACCACTGGGAACTTTAACTTTCGTCACTGGGTACCTACAGTACCAATAAGGCACGTAACAGTGTGCACGTTCAGGGCAGATTCAAGGACATCTCTTATAACGTTACTGAATAACATTATATAGCTGTTTAAAATCCCCCACATTTCTACGTCCTGAAAAGACTTGGGACGTAAGTTTTGTCAGCGGACACCACAGCTACGTAGAAGGCACGTTTCACAATAACGTTATCATTACTTCTGTAGGGACTAAAATAACTTTGTGGTCACGTCCTGGAATGTAATTCTGTTAGCTGGGACTGCCCATCAATCTACAGGTAGTGAGCACTGACAGGAGAAGCCATTGAAAAATATGAGAGGATAACAGCTGATTTCCTCAATAACATGAAATGTGTACCTCTCGGGCTGCTGCGCTGTGATCGTTGCTGGTGGTGTGGATGTGAATAACTAAAGATTTATAACATTATATAGGGAATCTGTATGGAGATATGAAAGAAGAGAGTATTATTTCCGAATGTGCTGTTAAATAGAACACTAGAGTGAATATTTAAACCCCTGTATGAATAGAACACAGGTGTAGAGGAGGAATTTGTGATGTAACACAAATGTATAATGGGTTACTAGAGATAAAGTAACATAATTTTGAGTATAATGGGTTACTAGAGTTCTGATGAAGTAACAATAGAAAAAAAATACATATATACAACTTTCACACCCACACGTAGACATACGTAATTGGTGTAAAAAGGATTCTGAGAAATGTTCAGAGTGGTCCCTTTATGGATCATGTGATAAAGATAAGGTTAAATCATTGTACGGGACTTGACTTACCCCTAACCAATAAAACTATAAACACTTATGAGATTTCCTCCACCCTAGTAATACATTTTGAAATAAACCCCATACCCTGTATTTTATCAATTCAGCGCATTACATGTTAATCTTAAAATAATAGACATTTAATAAGTGTGAAGCAATAAGTGTGATCCGAGTGTGTTAGATTGAGAAGGTCTTCCTATTGGGAAGGGAGTCCAAGTTGAGGGAAACAGGTATGGAGACTAGTGAAAGTCACAAAGTTAATGGTAATTGGCTTTCAAATAGCATTCTAATAATGCAATGTCTTCGTAATTTGAAGAAGTAAATATTTCAATACAAGGTCATATGACGAACAGAGGGATTGAGCATTGGGACTGATATTAAATTAGAGGCCGCCATCTGGTGTTTGGGTTAGAGATAAGTTTCCTGTGGAACAATAGATAGCCACCAGTACTCACTGAACAAAAAACAGTCTGTAAGGGACACAGTGGGGAAATTTAGAACAGAGGTATGAATAATAAGGGTAAGAGACGTTTTTGACAATTTCCAATTATTATTACTCAATTCTATAGTTTGGGTAGCACCAGTGATTTAAGTAAGAAGGCAATGTCATCTAAAACAATAATCTGTTTCCATTACGTGGAACTGTGTCCAGATTTGAAGTAGATCCAAGTAAATGTTTTTAGTACCGAATATTGGCTGATAAGCCAGCACCAAACCAACTTTTTGAAGGTCCTAGCAGATTTGTTAAACAACAGGTTTCATATTTTGGCTAGTTGATGTCACAGGAACATATGTCAATGCAACAGGTCAAAAAGATTAAGATGTTTATTTTCTTTCTTCCAGGGCTTATGGTATGTCCGCTACCACGATTTTGTTGTTGTTGACATGTTTAACAATGATTCTGTATCTCTCCCTTTGAAAGGATTCCTGACCTCTGACCTCTGTTCTAACCTTCTGGTGAGGCCTGATCACCCTCACTAGAAAGACTAGAGACATTGGGTGAGATTTAAATGGGCTATGTAAACACTAATAATTAGGAAGAAGTTTATAAATTAGCAACAGTCCTATGTGTGATTCGGACCACGAGAAGGACAGATAGAGAGTGCTGCTCCTGAATGACGGACACCTGTCTCTAGTCTATTTTACTATTCTTTGAATTACCTTATGGGAAACAATTAAGTTAAGATGGAGTCATCAAGGGTTGTAATTCTAATTTTATTTGTTATTTTGATTTAACAGGCAGTATTGTTCTTTTTTTGGAAGCATGAATCATGATATGAGTCATGTGTCCAAAGGGGGAATTACCAGTCCCATGGGGCCCTTTGGTAAATATGCAAATTGTTTTTCTTCACATGCCTGCCTGTAAAAGGAAAAAATATATGTTGATAATGGTTGACAGTTACTCCAAATGGATTGAAGTTTTCCCCCACCTCTAGTTTTATATGAATAAGTGTATTGCTGTTGTTGTGTTGTTTGTTTGTTTGTTTTTGTCTTGCTTCAATACAAATCTCACCACATTGGGTCTGCTGGATGGTCAGGATTTCTCCCTAAGGATTTGCCCTCTGACTCCCTGACCCTGTAACTCTGTGGTGAAATCGCCAAGATGATAGGGGAGTATAAGCCAATTTGGGGAAAACAATTTGTTTCAACTGTGTGTTATTATTCTCTTTGACACTTGTCTTAGACATTTGTATTAAGAATATTGGTAGTAGTAATAATTTTTCATACAGTAAATAATTTGTCATTTGTCATACAGTAAATACATTTGTGAATCGGAAATGCCCTAAACTAAACTGTTGTTCTGGTCTGTCCACTCTCAAGGTTATGTCGAAGGTGACCACAGATGGTATCCAGATAAATTGAAGGGATAATTCGTCCAAGAACAGTATGAACCTCACCCCCTCTAACCGGCTGAAGTAATGACGACAATGGCGTTCACTATGGTCCTTCACCACTTCTACCATGAGACCTGAGTCCGAGCCAGCAACCTGTACACAGCATCCAGTCGAAGCTATCAACTGCCTTTTCTCTCATGCCTTTTCTCTCAGGAGTGCGACATGAGTCCACGTGGAGTGAGTATGCTGCTGGTGTACTGGTAGGAAAATGGACAGGACATAATGGACTGTGAAGGACAGTGGTGGCTCAGGTGAGAGAAATCGGGACATTATCAAGGGCCATCCGCTTTGAACATGTGCCATTGGGAGGACGAACTGAAATGCCAGAAGAATGCGTGCCGGGAGGGGTGGTCAACCGTGCCCATAATTAATTATGGCTTATTTTTAACCTGTTTTCTCCCCAATTTCGTGATATCCAATTGGTAGTTACAGTCTTGTCCCATTGCTGCAACTGCCGTGCGAAGGTCGAGAGCCATGCATCCTCCGAAACATGACCCTGCCAAGCTACACTGCTTCTTGACAGACTGCTCACTTATCCCGGAAGCCAGCCGCACCAATGTGTCGGTGGAAACACCTTACAACTGGCGACCACACTACAAAATGTATAGTTCTTTAGACTAGAAATTAATTGAGATAGTGATCTGTCATTAAAATGCCATTTGCGACAAAAGCTCCAGCTGAAATGTCATTGCCAGAATCCATGAATGAAATTGTGTAATGAAGCATATGTGTAACTGTATGAAGCGAAGGTCTTAAGCCATGGTTTTACAAGAAGGATTGTACAACCCAGAATGAAGGGTTTGAAATGATGAAGTGTCTGGTTTTATGTGTTGATTTCCCTTACTTTAATAGAAGTAAAGAACATTTTGATAGAAGCTATAATCTAATGCTTACCTTAAAATGTAGTGATAATTAGCACAGATTGAGTGATAAGAGTAGGGAATGTGATGGAAAATGTTATGTTTATGCTTTTCTATTAACCAATTTTTGTGTTCTATGTTTGTGCTTTTCTAATAACCAATTTCTGTGTTCATGCAAGTGACTGATTGAACAAACCCTCACTATCAGTATCTGCAATTTGGCAGTACGCCCAGACCCTTGTTTTGAGAATGAAAGATATCTCAATTTCAAGGTCTCAGCTTAGAGAGAAGAAGCCTCGTGAGGTATTGGTCTGTCACATGCATGAAGCAAACGTTAATGATGAATTAATTATGAATGATGAATGAGCTAAATCATGTAAATATAACTTGTCTGCTTATACGAGATCTAACGGGACTGCCCCGATAGAGCTCCTGATCGACATGTGTACTTGTGCATTGAGTTGGTTGGAACCTCTCCAGCGTGCTGATAATAACCACTGATTCATAAAAGATTTACTTTGAGTGTCCCTGTGTAGAATTTCCACAACAATGGCTTTACATTTGTACTCAGCAGTTGACTCACCCATTCCCTGCACCAGGAAAAGCAGACAGCAGAAAGAGGGGACAAACTCTTTTTTTGCCTGGTCACCTCTCTGTGCACATCTCTTTCAAGGTCAACATTTCTCAGTGGGGGAAATGTGTCTTCTATTACATGAATGGGCCTCCACAGTGTGCTTAGTAGAAAAGAGAGAATAAAAACCTATTTTCCCTGATTCACCACCTCTCTGAGGTTTTCTCTCTCCTTCCCTTCCACTTTTCTCTCATCTCGAATCTCTTCTCTGTATTTCTCCCTTTTCCTTCCCCATTCCCCTTCATAATGTCTTACTATCTCACTCTCTACCTCCTATCTATGCTGTTCTTCTTCTCCTCTCCCCAATCAGTCTTTACTGCCCTTGTCCTCCTCTCTCCCAATTTTCACTCTCTCCTCCCTCTTTCATTTTGTGGGGAATAGTCAGCAGGGAGGTGGCCTGATAAACATACCCTCCATTTGCTTTTCTCTGCTGGCTTGAGTGGAACAACAAAAAGAGAAATCCAGCCAAAGGCTAATCAAGCGCTCTGCTCCTCCAGTTCTGTCTCCCAGGATGGTTTTCTAAACCCCCCCAGCACGGCTCTCCGATGGCATGCTCCTTGGTGTCAACTCAGCCAATCAGCATGCCTGTGGGGTTTGATGACTTTGATGGACATTTTTCTTTGTCCCACTGGCCCTTTGCATGGAAGAGAAGAGAGTGAGAGGAAAAATGGGTGGGGGGGGGGCTCTCCCTTGCTCTGTCCTTCCCTCCTCCCTGTCATCTTTGGATGTCTACCAGGTTACTTCACACAGGTGGGAGTCCCTGGGATGGAAGGTAGAGGAGGAGGGCTACACATACACTCAGTGCCTTTAGAAAGAGGTCAGGCAGAGTGTTCACTGCAGTGAATTAAAAAGATAATCAAGTGAAAAGGCTATCATTAGGCCTGTTTTATTGCATTATATATATCATCAGCTACTTTGTGAACTCCTCCTCCTCCTTCATAAGCAGTAATGTCCTGCTGTACCACCATGGGACCCCTAGATTGACGGTAATTATTGATAAGTGTTCACCTTTTAAGACTCACCAGTGCAATTAAAATGCTGCACATCCCATGTGATCTCACTTCATGAGGCACAATTTTTCAAAATGTCTCTCTTCTTGAAGATCCATCCACAAGATGTAGGAGTTTCTTGCACTTTCAGATGAGTTTCGAGTTTGGTATGGAAGGCAAGTAAAGGAGTGATCTTGTGGACTTGAATCACTTGAGTCTTGATTGATTTATGACCACCACTCCCGCATAGGGTCATATTCTTTTCCCTTAACCTCTTAAATGTAAACTCCCCATATTTGGGGACCCTATTAGATTTATTTTATTCAATTCAGTCTAGTATGAGAATGGTAGCCCCTATCTGCAAAAGCAGGGTGTCTGCGGAAAGCTGAGTATCTTGGCTGTTGATCAGTGCCTTCAAATCTTTGGTATGCCTTACTACCATATACAGTGAGGGAAAAAAGTATTTGATCCCCTGCTGAAAATGTTATAAATTGATTTTCATTTTAATGAGGGAAATAAGTATTTGACTCCCTCTCAATCAGAAAGATTTCTGGCTCCCAGGTGTCTTTTATACAGGTAACGAGCTGAGATTAGGAGCACACTCTTAAAGGGACAGAGCGGCATGGACTAAGATACAGTATAATATTATAGAATAGAATACAGTATATACATATGAGATGAGTAATGCAAGATATGTAAACATTTTTGAAGTGACTAGTGTTCCATTTCTTAAAGTGGCCAGTGATTTCAATAGGCAGCAGCAGCCTCTAATGTGCTAGTGATGGCTATTTAACAGTCTGATGGCCTTGAGATAGAAGCTGTTTTTCATTCTCTCGGTCCCAGCTTTGATGCACCTGTACTGACCTCGCCTTCTGGATGATAGCGTGGTGAACAGGCAGTGGCTCGGGTGGTTGATGTCCTTGACGATCTTTTTGGCCTTCCTGTGACATCGGGTGCTGTAGGTGTCTTAGAGGGCGGGTAGTTTGTTCCCGGAAATGCGTTCGGCAGACCGCACCATCCTCTGGAGAGCCCTGCGGTTGCGGGCGAGTGAGAGGTTATTTTCCTGGCACCACACTCCCAGAGCCCTCACTTCCCTGTAGGCGGTCTCGTCGTTGTTGGTAATCATGCCTAGTACTGTTGTGTCGTCTGCAAACTTGATGATTGAATTGGAGGCGTGCTTGGCCACGCAATCATGGGTGAACAGGGAGTACAGGAGGGGGCTGAGCACACACCCTTGTGGGGCCCCAGTGTTGAGGATCAGCGAAGTGGAAATGTTGTTTCCTACCTTCACCACCTGGGGGCAGCCCGTCAGGAAGTCCAGGACCCAGTTGCACAGGGCGGGGTTCAGACCCAGGACCTCGAGCTTAATGATGAGCTTGGAGGGTACTTTGGTGTTGAATGCAGAGCTACAGTCAATGAACAGCATTCTTACATTGGTATTCCTCTTGATGGGATAGGGCAGTGTGCAGTGTGATGGCGATTGCATCGTGTGTGGATCTATTGGGGCCGGTAAGCAAATTGAATTGGGTCTAGGGTGACAGGTAAGGTAGAGGTGATATGAACCTTGACTAGTCTCTCAAAGCACTTCATGATGACAGAGGTGAGTGCTACGGGGCAACAGTCATTTAGTTCAGTTACCTTTGCTTTCTTGGGTACAGGAACAATTGTGGCCATCTTGAAGCATGTGGGAACAGCAGACTAGGAAAGGGAGAGATTGAATATGTCTGTAAACACACCAGCCAGCTTGTCTGCGCATGCTCTGAGGACGCAGCTAGGGATGCCGTCTGGGCCGGCAGCCTTGCGGGGGATAACATGCTTAAATGTCTTACTCACGTCGGTCACGGAGAAGGAGAGGCCACAGTCCTTGGTAGTGGGCCTCGTCGGTGGCACTGTGTTATCCTCAAAGCGGACGAAGAAGGTGTTTAGCTTGTCTGGAAGCGAGACGTCGGTGTCGGCGACGTGGCTGGTTTTCCTTTTGTAGTCCGTGATTGTCTGTAGACCCTGCCACATACGTCCCGTGTCTGAGCCGTTGAATTGCGACTCCACTTTGTCTCTATACTGATGTTTTGCCAGTTGAATTGCCTTGCGGAGTGAGTAGCTACACTGTTTGTATTCTGCAATATTCCGATTGGTCAGACCAGCATTGAACATCCCCACAGCATGATGCTGCCACCACCATTCTTCACTTTGGGGATGGTGTTCTCGGGGTGATGAGAGGTGTTGGGTTTGTGCCAGACATAGCGTTTTCCTTGATGGCCAAAAAGCAAAATTTTAGTCTCATCTGACCAAAGTACCTTCTTCCATATGTTTGGGGAGTCTCCCACATGGCTTTTGGCGAACACCAAACGTGTTTGCTTATTTTTTTCTTTAAGCAATTGCTTTTTTCTGGCCACTCTTCTGTAAAGCCCAGCTCTGTGGAGTGTACGGCTTAAAGTGGTCCTATGGACAGATACTCCAATCCGGCCCTCTCTTGGCAGGTTTGTTGTGGTGCCATATTCTTTCCATTGTTTAATAATGGATTTAATGGTGCTCCGTGGGGATGTTCAACGTTTCTGATATTTTTTTATAACCCAACCCTGATCTGTACTTCTCCACAACTTTGTCCCTGACCTGTGCGGAGAGCTCTTTGGTCTTCATGGTGCCGCTTGGTTGGTGGTGCCCCTTGCTTAGTGGTGTTGCAGACTCTGGGGCCTTTCAGAACTGGTGTATATATTCTAAGATCATGTGACAGATCATGTGACACTTAGATAGCACACAGGTAGACTTTATTTAACTAATTATGTGACTTCTTAAGGTAATTGGTTGCACCAGATCTTATTTAGGGGCTTCATAGCAAACGGGGTGAATAAATATGCACTCACCATTTTATAATTTTTTGAAACAAGTAATTTTTTTAATTTCACTTCACCAATTTGGACTATTTTGTGTATGTCCATTAAATGAAATCCAAATAAAAATCCATTTAAATTACAGGTTGTAATGCAACAAAAATAGGAAAAACGCCAAGGGGGATGAATACTTTTGCAAGGCACTGTAAACTTTTCAGTATTCAAATTGTTCTTAAATTTTTTATAAACATATGCAAATTACGCAAAATATATCATTAAATATGCACATATTTGCTTATCACGCAAAATATTTTTTTCTGGACAATGGATCAAGTCAGTCTCAATTCTTCAGGACAAGACATGTCCGGAGCAGATTTTGGATAAATACTTTTCTATCTGTAAAATACTATTTGTGGCACATTTGGCCAAAGAAAATGTACAATATATCAACAATTCCCTCTGGGCAAGTCTGGACAATATATCCAAGGATAACCACACAACATTTGGTAAGTGAGTTGGCGTGTGGGAAGAGATTGACTTTCGGGAAGTGGCAGTTAAAGACAAGTACGCTGTATTTAGACTACCAAATGCCAAACACCTATTTAGACCCTATCACCATATCTTTAAAGTAAGTTACTAAATATAGTCCAGTTTGTAGCATTCTCTATGAAATGGGCTTTTAAATTATGTGTTAATTAATCTAGTGAACTTTTAAATTATTGATGTATGTCCATTTTAAAGTGGTTAAAATTCATTGTAATGTTCATGACGGCAGTATGATTCACTAAAGAAAATATACATTTTCATAAAGTTTTTGACATTTTTTAATAATTGACCAAAATACGAACAAATCTCAGAATTGATACAGTGCCTTCAGAAAGTATTCATACCCCTTGACTTATTCAAAATGTTGTTGGGTTACAGCCTGAAATCAAAATGGATTAAATCTTTAGTTTTTCTCACACATCTACACACAATGCATGAACTTAGCTCTATTCCGTTTATTTTTATCCTAAAAACTCCTCTAGTCCTTGCCGATGACAAGCATACCCATAACAATACTTGTCAGAGCCTGTGATGGATGGGGACGGCTCCACCCAGGTTTTCTGGAGAGACGCCTCACGGTTTCCCCAGCTCCAGAGGGCAGCCAGGAAGCTGCTGGCTGTGCCAGCCACCTCAGGTGGCTTTGACCGACTCTTCCCCATGGCGTCCTGCATCGTCAGGGCCAAAAGGAGCCGGCTGCCCCCTCACACCACCGAGAGGCTGCTGCTCTACATGGAGTCCCTGAGGGGGAAATCCGAGTTTATATGATTGAACAATGAGCCGGAACAAAAACCTGCACACATATGTTTGAGCTTTGAGGGCTGAGTGATGTCATGTCAAGAAATGTAACACAACATAAATAATACCTCTAATAATAATGTTATTATTGTAATTATTAAGTTAATAAATTGTAGTTATCATGGTACACCTTGTAATGGACAATATGGCAAGATGGCCAATTATCTTTGAGCGTATCCTGGAAATGTTTCTTTACTTTTTGTGTTTGGAGTTTGAATCTGCAAACAGATATCAGAAATGTAATACAAAAGCATTTTTTTTTCATTACCTACTGTAGTTACTACTTATTTGGCATCTTCTTTAAAGTGGCAATCAGCAGTTGCTACAGCCATTTTTGGACTTATAAATAAATGATATGTACCCATTGATTCATGAAGAATATAACGTATAAATGCCTCATGAGCTTAGTTCAACAGTACCCTATCAGGACCCAAAATATAAGCTTGTTTTACTCTAAAACGTAAATGTTTTATATCATGGGTGGTCAGTCCTTGCATCCTTAGCTCTGTCTATGCATTTGAGAGTGGTTACTTTTCTCTAGCCCCATCCCTCATTTTTTTTACTGAAACAGGGATGGGGAGAATACT
The DNA here is from genome assembly GCF_020615455.1 of Coregonus clupeaformis. Lineage (NCBI taxonomy): Eukaryota > Metazoa > Chordata > Actinopteri > Salmoniformes > Salmonidae > Coregonus > Coregonus clupeaformis. The sequence continues at coordinate 43,213,980 of NC_059197.1, forward strand.
TTCTTGTTGTTTCTACTGCCGATTGCCGCTTTAAGGTTCAGGTAGCATACAGTGACAATTGAGGTAATTGAATGGTGAGTGGTTTTTCTGATTTGTATGAGAAAAAAAAATATGTATGCATTCACTAACTGTAAGTCGCTCTGGATAAGAGCGTCTACTAAATGACTAAAATGTAAAACATTTAATAACATGATGCAGCCACCACCATGCCTGAAAATATGAAGAGCGGTGCTCAGTGATGTGTTGGATTTGCCCCAAACATAACCCTTTATATTCAGGATACAAAGTTCTTTGCCACATTTTTTGCAGTTTTACTTTAGTGCCTTATTGCAAACAGGATGCATTACATTTTACATTTTAGTCATTTAGCAGTCGCTCTTATCCAGAGCGACTTACAGTTAGAGAGTGCATATATTATTTTTCATACTGGCCCCCCGTGGGAATCGAACCCACAACCCTGGCGTTGCAAACGCCATGCTCTACCAACTGAGCTACATCCCTGCCGGCCATTCCCTCCCCTACCCTGGACGACGCCGCCCCATGGGTCTCCCGGTCACGGCCAGCTACGACAGAGCCTGGATTCGAACCAGGATCTCTAGTGGCACAGCTAGCACTGCATGTTTTGTAATATTTGTATTCTGTACAGGCTTCCTTCTTTTCACTCTGTCATTGAGGTTAGTATTGTGGAGTAACTACAATGTTGTTGATCCATCCTCAGTTTTCTGCTATCACAGCCATTAAACTCTGTAAACTGTTTTAAAGTCACCATTGGCCTCATGATAAAATCCCTGAGCGGTTTCCTTCCTCTCCAGCAACCTGTATCTTTGTTGTGACTTGGTGTATTGATACATCATCCAAAGTGTAATTAATAACTTCAGCAATCTCAGCATTTTTTTACCCATCTGTCAATAGGTGCCCTTCTTTGCAAGGCATTGGAAAACCTCCCTCGTCTTTGTGGTTGAATCTGTGTTTGAAATTCACTGCTCGACTGAGGGACCTTACAGATAATTGTATGTGTGGGGTACAGAGATGAGACACTATCATTGCACACAGTGAGTCCATGCAACTTATTATGTGACTTGTTAAGCACATTTTTACTCCTGAATTTATTTAGGCTTGTCATAACAATTTAATACTTATTGACTCAAGACATTTCAGCTTTTCATTTTTAATTAATTTGTAAAAATGTCTAAAAACATAATTCCACTTTGACATTATGGGGTATTGCGTATAGGCCAGTGACACAACATCTCAATTTAATCAATTTCAAATTCAGGGTGTAACACAACAAAATGTGGAAAACATCAAGGGCTGTGAATACTTTCTGGAGGCACTATAAGTAGATGCAAAAATGTAATTTCAGCCTGTGGTGCCTGACCTCAACAGGCCTATTTTTCATTTGCCTCCTCATAATAATACAACGCTCACTGCTTTTTCCATACAATACACTAAACATCCCCTTCTCACTATTGACAACTTCTCAACAATCTGTTAATTTCACAAAGAACCTCAATCTTCAACTCCGGAGTTACAGCATATAACATCCTTGAACACTTCATAGACTGTTTCCATTAGAAATTAAACGGAACATTCTGTTAAAGTGGGACAAGAGAGAGACTGATAGTGTTTCAGAGGTTTGCCAAGGTCCTTAACAAGGAGATAGCCATTAAGTAACCATTTGTTGTCCCAATGTGTATAAACAATAACTTATGGTATAACATAAATATCTAGCCCACGCAGTCAGCATCAATATTGTCCCAAGATGAGTTAGAGCCAGTCCATTACTATCTCGGTATGCTAGCGAGTGCAACATAATGTTCAAGAATGAAAATCACCCTTTCACAGATGGACTTTTCCAGTCAGCTGATAAGTGCCGATTTCCTCTATGACCATTGCCTACATTTGCAGAATTGAGCTTTACAAAAGTACTGTTATATACCCACATAATTCATTACTCAATAAAGAAATCCAATATACATGGCATTTTACCATCACCTCTGTCCCACATTCCATCGACTGGAAACCAGTACTGTCTGTGGAGGGAAAAAAGTAAAAGGGAAAAACTAGGGTGTACTGTATGTGGGTGTATATGGGTGTACTGTATGTGGGTGTATATGGGTGTACTGTATGTGGGTGTATATGGGTGTACTGTATGTGGGTGTATATGGGTGTACTGTATGTGGGTGTATATGGGTGTACTGTATGTGGGTGTATATGGGTGTACTGTATGTGGGTGTATATGGGTGTACTGTATGTGGGTGTATATGGGTGTACTGTATGTGGGTGTATATGGGTGTACTGTATGTGGGTGTATATGGGTGTACTGTATGTGGGTGTATATGGGTGTACTGTATGTGGGTGTATATGGGTGTACTGTATGTGGGTGTATATGGGTGTACTGTATGTGGGTGTATATGGGTGTACTGTATGTGGGTGTATGTGGGTGTACTGTATGTGGGTGTATGTGGGTGTACTGTATGTGGGTGTATGTGTGAGAGAGAGTTTGCTGACTCAAAATGTCCCCACTACACATATTTCAAACGCACTTTAGCTCTCAAAGTGGCTGAGGTTAGCATTTATTTTCTGCTGGGCACCCCCCGATCTCTGCACCTCGATGTTCCCTTATATTATTGACAGTGAACTCGTTCGATCTCCTGTCATGAGGAAATACTGATGATCACTCAATTTTATGATGTATGTAATAACAGCATTATGATGATTTAGCACATTGGCAGACATTCATTAATCTCATTGCACACATCTCCCAGCAAGCCTTTAGGAGGACTTTGGGATAGCTATAAACAGATATAAAAGCCAGGCTCTAGCACTTTAAATAAGATATCCAACAAACACAAAGCATCCTGTTGGTTCAATGCCTGACTTGGAACAGAATCCAAGTCAGAGCATCCTGACTGGTTGCATCACCGCCTGGTATGGCAACTGCTCGGCCTCTGACCGCAAGGCACTACAGAGGGTAGTGCGTACGCCAAACGTCCTGCCATCCAGGACCTCTATACCAGGCGGTGTCAGAGGAAGGCCCTAAAAATTGTCAAAGACTCCAGCCACCCAAGTCATAGACTGTTCTCTCTGCTACCGCACGGCAAACGGTACCGGAGCGCCAAGTCTAGGTCCAAAAGGCTTCTTAACAGCTTCTACCCCCAAGCCATAAGACTCCAGAACAGCTAATCATGGCTACCCGGACTATTTGCATTGTCCACCCCATCCTACCCCACCCCCTCTTTTACGCTGCTGCTACTCTGTTTTTATCAAATCAAATCGAATGTTATTTGTCACATGCACCGAATACAACAGGTGTAGACCTTACAGTGAAATGCTTACTTACAAGCCCTTAACCGATTCTGTGCAAATTGCAGTGTTTAAATTCATGTCAGCTTTGAGGGTCAGGGGGAAAACATAAAAAGAAGTCAGTGGAATTTCGTTTTCAGAAATGAAAGCCTACTAGGTAGGGGAGAGAGGCTAACCCTGATGCTGATGATGAATATCTCCATATGGAGAAGGCTATAGGACTGGTGGGGTAATGTATGTAGAGGGCTGGGCTTAACACTCTGGGATGATTCAAACCTAATTTATTTTTACCACTGGGATCCCTTTTTCCCTCTAAAGTTATTTGGATTGGCTGCCATTGTGCTACAACCATCGGGTAACACAGGTTATTGGCTTCGTGGTGCCATGAGGCAAAGATAGGCGAGGTGGGTGTAATAGGTTTGTATAGGGAGAATATAAGAGGAGGGGATGAAGAGAATGAAATAGGAGAGAAGAAGGTGTAACAGAAGGTAAATCATCAGCCACAAACAGGCTTGTTAGTCTCCAGGGAATTAATCCACTTTTTTATTTTATTAGAAAAATGTCACACACCATAAAAATTACATGTACAAAACTATAAGATTTGGAATTGCGTTATGTACAGATACAAAAGATAAAGCCAAATAAAAAGTGACTGATAACACAGAAGAAGGTGAGTCCCCAGCTCTGAGCGTTTTGTCTGAGTCTGTCTGTTTGATTCAGTTCTCACTGGGTTCGGCTCAAAGGTGAGAAAACGCAACACAGGAGGATAGGGTGATGAATACCATTGGGAAGAAGAGGTGGTGGTGATGCACAGACATGCGGTTCAGTTTGCTTAGTCCCTGTTAGTTGGATTTCTTCATCCTATATATCCTTGGGTCCTCGGAGTCTGGATGGACGAAACACAGCACATACCTGCAGAGGGAGGAGAGAGACAGTGAAATCAGTGAGGAATCTGTTCAATTCTGCCCTAACATCAGTTACGGTTGACCACACATACAAGTCCACTTAAACCAGGTTGATAATTGAAAGGACTTGTAGCCCCTGAAGTACAATGTAGCCCCTGAAGTATGGTGATGATACCGGTGTTAGATTCATTGAATCCCTGCCATACTAAGGCTTTATATAATGAAACAGAGAACATCCCAACATTTCCATAATGACAATAGACCAAAGCACATCAGTTTAATAACCTGTGTGTCTAATACAAACACAGGAAGCTTCACAAACACTGGCAGCCATACGACCACCATGCTTGGACAATGCCCTCTGATGGACCCATGCAGTGTTGTGTCCTACTGCTGTTTGATACAAATGTAAATGACTGGCAGCCATGACTTGCAACCTCCCTAACAGCACTGGCCAAACCATGGTGGGCATGCCTGCATGGCCATGAAACAAAACAGGATTATAAAACAACAACCCAGTTCCATTAAACAGCCATTGAAGTGACCAGATGCTTTTCCAATATAGCGCAAGATTACATTTGGGACTCCTCGGCCTTAGACTCATCCTCAATGTCTCACGCACTGTCCACAGAACAGTGATAGGAGCTAAGCCGGTCAGATCAGACAGCCGAGCCCTCACAGTAGCCTGACTAAGCCTCCCTCGGGCTGGGCATATCATGGCTATGGATGCATGGCAGGTGGTGAGCTGAACACAAGCCTGGCAGACATTTTAAATGAACACTTCTGCTTACATCTACATAAGGAACTAGGCACTTAGAAGAATGGTGCTGGATATAGGCTCTCTGGCGGCGTATCACTGCGTATGGCACCTGGAACTAGCTGACTAGCTGGCATGGCAGGTGGTTTGTATTGGAGAGGAGAAGAGGCTGAACAGGTGTGGGAGCAAGAGCTACAATTATGGATGCCATTTTGGAAATGCCGTTCCCTTGTATGTCAGGCTAACATGTTTGATGCTGAAAGCCCTGAGTGGACTGAGGCCTATAAAGTGGAGGAGTTGAGAGGGCACTTATTTGTGCTCCTCAGTTGGCTGAATGTACTAGCATGACAAAAACCATAACTGCATGAAAGTGTTTTCAGGCATTTAAAGCTGACTTCACGAGGCAGAAATAGATTGTCCATTCGAAACATAGGGGCTATTACAACTTCACCCCAACCCATTCAAACAAACAATTTACTTTTCAATAGAAGTGTACTGTAACAGGTGACTTGAATTTTTTAAAATCTATATTCACATTCAATTAATGTTCTAGACTAGTCTATAGCAGGTTTTATCCTGTGAAAAATGTATGGCTTTAAGTGTGATGTATTCTGCTTCAGGACCTTAGTGACCATGGGCGTTCTCTGCCTCTCCCTCCCAGCGTGGGATGGTTGATATATTCAGCTAGTGTCTACACAAAGCAGAACCTGCCCTTCTCTATTACTCTCTCATTGGCACAGCAGGTGAGTCTCTCTTAAAGCTCAACAACATATTATGAAGCACTTGGATTCTGCAAAAGTACAGAAATATCTTCCTGTATTTTCTTAACCACTTTAAAAGTGTAAATATCAAACTGAGTAAGGGAGACCTATTTGTACACTAGATCATAGCATCATAATGCAGCTTGCTTTCCATTATACCTGCCACCAGCTCTAAATCATTTGTGGTGTTGCATCACACACTATCTTAAGAAATGCTATTGACAGTGATTGTATAAGAAATAGCTGAATTTACGTCCATTTACAAACAAAGCATGTTTCATTGTGCTGAGCATGCACCATTGAGCTATATCTATGATCTTCACCATCCAGGAGAAAGGATATTGGACCTGAATGAGGACAGGATCAATATTGCTTACCGCGACTCTGGAAATGTTCTGAGAAATTTAACAATGTTCCAAGGACAATAAGAGGGGTCAGTCCGATACACATTGTCAGACTCTTTTTTACTACCCGAATTATGATTCCCATCATCACACTTTGTTTCCCATCAGCACCTATTGATTATGCAATTAAATGTGGCATGACCAGGAGATATAAATTGGGACCGGCAGTATTATGGATTGCACATCGCCACCGGGGCAATCACCCAATGATCATCTGACATGAATCACCTCAGTGTGTCTGCCACACAAATCTCTCTCTGAACAGGGGGCAGACTAATTTATTCTCCACACCACCTTTCATCATCTCACCTTTTTACATGGGATGTTGATGTTGTTGCTGTTTCACATTGTCTGGCTAGAGGGCGAGTGATAACATCGACAGTATTTTGCCCTTGGTTTTAGGTGTCTTTTAGTCACCAAAACCGGCAAAACCTGTTTAATAAAACCATCATTGTGGTATTGTGAAGCTCAGTAGCCTCCTATGCATTTGCCCTGCTCAGAAGAACATGATAAAGTGACAAAATGAAAACAAATAGAGCCTACAAACTAATGTCCCCTGCCGCCTCGGTTCTGCCCCATGATATCTGAGTCGAACATCATTCTGTCTCTCAAATAACACCAGAGCTTGTTTGCATAGTGATGCCATAGCTTAGATCTCAGACAGTTCAGACCATTTAGCCCGCTGTTCTTGACTTCTATTAGTGGGGAAACCTCTGTGATCTCACTCCAAACAACCAGTTTATTAATGGCAGGGACCTATGATCATCAGGCGCCATGCCGCTGCTGATATATTGGGTAACAGGCTTATCACTGCGTCATCAGCATGGAGCAATGATTAGCCACATAACGATCCTTTAATTGCCAGAGAAATGAGGCTGGAGACTTGACACAACTTAATGCTAAGTGTGGGAGGATGGGAAGATGTGTGCCATCAAGCCATACAACACATCGTAATTGATTTCTCCTAGGCCTATTTTAGCATAATGTTGATAGCAATCTAAAACTTGCTGCGATCTCAATCCGTGAGGAATGTTGTTTGTTGTTTTTGTGATTATTTTTGGGGGTCTCCAGAGCAATAAGGATCATAGCACACTCAGCTAGAAAATACAATTTTAAGGAGAAGCAGAAAAACGGCTAACTAACTCAATTCTGTTCTCGCTCAATACAAACGCAAAGAGACAAGAATGGGATTGCCACTCGGTATACAAACATATTTTTCTGGAAGCAGACGGGCTGTGTGACAAAAAGAAACAGAATGAATGTCTTTGCCACTGTTTGGAATTAGTGCTGAGTTTAAATTGAGCTGCAGCGCGCCCGGAGGCCCAATGCTTCACACACAAAGAAAGCAGAAACTACGTTCCTGATCAAAGCAAATACACAACCATGACAATAAAGAAAGCTGCAAAATTAGCCAAATAAATTCCTCTGCTGACATTTTCTGGCCTCTTGGTACAGTAGTAATTAATTACATTTGGCAGTGGTATATAAGCATCATCTGCTTTTTATTTGTGTGGTCTTAGTTTTGTAGGAGCACCATGATTGTCCTGATGGTGGAATCTTGTGTAAATAGGAGAGGCATGGTGTTCTCACAACAAATACACAGGCATACACACACACACACACACACACACATACACCCTGCGATATGCTTCCTACAGATTGTCTCTTTATCGCCCTTGCTTTGATTAGCAAACACTAATTAGGAAATAACACCAGTAGCAGAGTTACGATCCTTTTAAAGTGGTTCTGTTTTCCAATCCTCATGTTATTTTGTGAGACAGATTATTATCGATATCAGGCTGTTTGAACTCAGTTTTAGATGAATGAAATAGACACACACACACATCTATCTTGGCCTCATCTCATCTCTTTCAAGTCTAACCTTAAACCTGTCTCATTTCTCAAACTCATGCTTGATGGTGAGATATCGCTGATCCATAGTGATTTCATGGCCCGGGCCTAGGTACTGACGGCTGGCTGAGCCTTTCCATTTGTCCCTGTCCTCTCTGGAAATGGTGAGGGCTTAGAACAATGGGGTCCCCTGATTTCACACATCACTACACCTCAACCCTCTCCACATTACTATCCAACGAAAAATACAAACAAAAGTACCTGTCCACCCGCCACTGACATTTTATTAATCAAACAGACACAAAATTAGTTTACTGATAAAATATATTAATGGTCAGTTTACTCTCAACTATCAAAGGCTAAAGCCATCAGAGTGAGAGTAGGGTGAAACTATTTCTTAGGACATACAGTGATGCTCCAGAGCATGTTGTCACGACTTCCTCCGAAGCTGCCTCCTCTCCTTGTTCGGGCAGGCTTCGGCGTTTATCGTCACCGACCTTCAAGCCACTGCCACTCCTCATCTCATCATTCCATTTGTTTTGTCTTGTTTATTACACACACCTGGTTCATATCCCCTCATCAGTACCTGTATAAGTGTTCCCTCTGCCCCCTTGTCTTTGTGTGTGATTGTTTATTGTGGAGGTTAGTTTAGCTCGGTGGAGCTCCATGTATTTCACCCGTGAGCCTTGTTGTTTACCAGAGCGTCTGAATATGCGCTGGAGTGTTTGACGCATTGCTGCGTACAACTGTGCCTTCGGAATACACCCTTTAATTATGTGATTTACCCTCCTACGCCTGACTCCTTTCAAATCACTCGCCACAGAATCACACACCCGACATTGAGTCAGCAGGAGAAGACCACATGCCTGGAGTCGTGGCACGGATCCGGGAGCATTCTACGATGTTAGCCAGCATGGGAGAAGCGATGGATCGGGTTCTCCAGGTTGTCCAACGCCTGGAGAGGAGAGTATCCGACCCATCGGGACCAGCTGAGCGACCGGATCCAGCCACCCACACCCCAGCACCAAGAGGGATTAATCTCTCCCGACCGAAGGATTATGACGGGACAGCTGCCCGCTGCCAGGGATTCCACCTGCAGCTGGAGATCTACCTCTCGTCCATCAGCCCGTCTCCATCGGAGCGGGAGAAGGTGTCTGCCCTCTCGGGGAAAGCCCTGGAGTGGGCCAACGCGGTCTGGAGTGAAGGAAGAGCTGCGTTGGACTACTACGGTGAATTCGCTCGCCTCTTCCGGGCAGTTTTTGATCATCCGCCCGAAAGAAGAGAAGCGGGTGAGCGGCTGGTCCAACTGAGGCAGGGGACGAGGACCGCGCAGGACTTTGCCCTGGAGTTTCGCACTCTAGCGGCTGGGTCCGGGTGGAACAAGCAGGCCCTCATCGACCGTTTCCGGTGCAGCCTGCGAGAGGATGTCCGAAGGGAGCTAGCCTGCCGGGATATCATGTTGACTTTCGATCAGCTGGTGGACATGGCCATCTGGAAGGACAACCTGCTAGCTGCAAGAGGACGTCCTGGAGTGGGCCTACCCGTTTCACCCCCTCTCAACCCGGATTCAGTTCTGATGGAGCGGTGGTGCAGCGTTCTGGGAGAACGGAGGATGACAGCTCCAGTGTCACTCTTGTGGCCGGAGAGGACATTCGGCTGGACGCTGTCGTCAGAGTTCTTCCGGGTCTGGAGGCGGCAGGCAGGGCAGTCTCATGTCACCCCAGGTAGCGCAAACCCACACTCGTTCAGAGCCCTCTGCTGCGCACTGCACCATACACGTCACCTTCCCCGATTACAAAGTAGTTTCCCAGTTTAAGGCGCTGGTCGATTCAGGTGCAGCTGGGAACTTTATGGACAGGTCATTAGCGCACAGTCTAGATATTCTATTGGTCCCCCTATCCATTCCACTGCCCAACAAAGCACTTGACATTCGACCATTAGGGTCATGGTTCGTTAGGGAAGTTACAGCACCAGTCACGATGGTTACGCACAAGACCCATAGAGAGCAAGTCACCTTTTTTATTATTTTGTCCCTAGATTTCCCTTTTGTGTTGGGTCTTCCCTTGTTAGCACTACACAACCCCACCTTTTCATGACGACAGAGGGTTCTCATGGGGTGGTCCCGAGAGTGTCAGGGGAGGTGTCTAGCTGTTTCCGTTGGTGCAACTACAGTGGAAAGTCCAGACACTACCTCCACCGTGCGCATTCCCCCCGAATACCTCGATTTGACGCAGGTGACCAAATTACCACCTCATCGGGCTGGGGATTGCACAATAAACCTGGTGTTTGTCTGAGATGGGGACGAGTGGAAGACAGCATTCAGCACAACCACAGGGCATTACGAATACCTGGTGATGCCGTACGGTTTGATGAATGCTCCATCCGTCTTCCAGTCCTTTGTGAACGAGGTGTTTCGGGACATGCTTGGTCGCGGTGTAGTGTTCTACATCGATGACATTCTGGTGTATTCCGCTACACGCGCTGAGCATGTGTCCCTGGTTCGCAAAGTGCTGGGCCGACTATTGGAACATGACCTTAATGCCAAGGCACAAAAGTGTCTGTTTTTCCAACAGTCTGTCTCCTTCCTCGGTTACCGCATTACCACCTCAGGTGTGGAGATGGAGGAAGATCGCATTTTAGCCGTGCGTAATTGGCCGACTCCAACCACGGTAAAGGAGGTGCAGTGCTTTATTGACTTTGCCAACTACTATCTGAGGTTTATCCGGGGCTTTGGCAAGGTCGCAGCTCCCATCACATCTCTGTTGAAGGGTGGGCTGTCCCGGCTCCTCTGGTCTGCTGAAGCTGACAGGGCCTTCAGTAAACTGAAGGTTCTGTTCACCTCAGCCCTGGTACTGGCCCATCCCGATCCATCACTACCGTTCGTAATGGAGGTGAATGCGTCCGAGGTAGGGATAGACGCTGTCCTATCTCAACGCTCGGGCACGCCACCCAAACTCCGCCCCTGTGCCTTCTTCTCCAAGAAGCTCAGCCCGGCAGAGAAGAACTACAACGTTGGCGATCAGGAGCTGTTGGCTGTTGTCCGAGCCCTGACCGTCTGGAGGCACTGGCTCGAGGAGGCGAAACACCCTTTCCTCATCTGGATGGACTATCGTAACCTGGAGTACATCCGGGCAGCGAGGAGCAGGTAAAATAAAGAGTTCACTGTGGAATTGATGGCAAGGTTTACGTCTGAGGCAAGAAATAGCTGCAATTATCAATTATGCATACCTCCCTTGCTTTGTTTCAGAAAGCCATTATGTAATAGCAGAGGCCCTTTCATTGTAACATCCCTCGTCTCCATCACACGATAGGGCCAGATCACCTTGTAATCACCTTGTTGTACAAATTGTAGAATGGCCGTCACAGAGACCCAAGCCTGTCTGAACACAAGGTGGGCGAGGGTGAGAAATCAACTGCAATGTGGGATCAAATGTTAATGGGACTGATCTGTGTTTGGCTGTACTATGGTATACTATGACCACTACAGTGATCTAAGATAACATAGACCTAAGCCATGACAAGGTCATTGGATAAATCTCTAGAAAGCACAAACCTTTCATTGATGTGAGAATAATTAAGTATGATCTCATAGGCCTCCCGGAAATGACCACCCACATGCATGCCCTCCAAGAAACGTATTGATTGACTTAAGTAAACAAAACATTTCATGTCAGCTTATAAAATAGGACGGCAGGTAGCCTAGCGGTTAAGAGAATTGGGCCAGTAACCGAAAGGTCGCTGGATCGAATCCCCAAGCCGACTAGGTGAAAAATCTGTTGATGTATGCTTGAGCAAAGCACTTAACCCTAATTGCTTTTGTAAGTCGCTCTGGATAAGAGCATCTGCTAAATGACTAAAATGTAAGCACAACCAAACACAATAACCTACACCATTACTCGCTCAGCATGGAACTACTGGTTGGTTTACTACACATGCTATGGTAAAACTGTCTACTGGTTGGTTTACTACACATGCTATGGTAAAACCAGTTTCTATGTTCTCTTGCCCATCTTAATCTTTTCTTTTTATTGGCAAGTCTGAGATATGGATTTTTCTTTGCAACTCTGCCTAGAAGGTCAGCATCCCGGAGTCGCCTCTTCAATGTTGACGTTGAGACTGGTGTTTTGCGGGTACTATTTAATGAAGCTGCCAGTTGAGGACCTGTGAGGCGCCTGTTTCTCAAACTAGACACTCTAATGTATTTGTCCTCTTGCTCCCACTCCTCTTTCTATTCTGGTTAGAGCCAGTTTGCGCTGTTCTGTGAAGGGAGTAGTAGTACACAGCATTGTATGAGATCTTCAGTTTCTTGGCAATTTCTCACATGGAATAGCCTTCATTTCTCCGAACAAGAATAGACAGACAAGTTTCAGAAGAAAGTTATTTGTTTCTGGCCATTTTTAGCCTGTAATTGCTGATGCTCCAGATACTCAACTAGTCTCAAGAAGGACCAATGTATTGCTTCTTTAATCAGCACAGTTTTCAGATGTGCTAACATAATTGCAAAAGGGTTTTCTAATGATCAATTAGCCTTTTAAAATGATAAACTTGGATTAGCAAACATAACGTGCCATTGGAACACAGGACTGATGGTTGCTGATAATGGGCCTCTGTACGCCTATGTAGATATTCCATAAAAAATCAGCCGTTTCCAGCTACAATAGCCATTTACAACATTAATAATGTCTAAACTGTATTTCTGATCAATTTGATGTTATTTTAATGGACCAAAAAATAGCTTTTCTTTCGAAAACAAGGACATTTCTAAGTGACCCCAAACTTTTGAATGGTAGTGTATGTGTAACTGATAGATGGTCACACACACACACACACACACACACACACACACACACACACACACACACACACACACACACGTACATGTAATTTTTTTTATTTAATGTATGTAAATTGTAAAGTCTTTTGTCTGTCATTTATTTTTCGTTATGTGTCGGACCTGTCGCCACTGGCGTCGGCTAATGGGGATCCTAATAAATACATAAATAAATAAAAATATCTAATTGGGGACAACACATTGAATGTAGTGAGTGGAGTAGAGAGTTAAGAGAGAAAGTAGGATTAGTCAAATCCAGACAGATCTAGTAATGCCCACCCCTGAGGTGCGGCTGGGATCCTCTCCTGCTGTGTTCCTCCATCAGTGATTTCAGGACCTAATTGAGCTGATCGCTTACCAAATTTGACTCCTTAATTGCCTGTCTGCCCATAATTGTCTCCCATCCATTTAGCCAGGTTCTTAGTTAAGCCAGAGGAACCAGTAGAGTGGGCAGGGAGGAGACGGGAGGGAGATGGGAGGCAGACATGAGATGTCTCAGGGAGAAAGATTGGGTCCTCCTCCAGTGTAACCCAATTTTACCCTCCAACATGCTCCTTCTCCTGTCTGTAGTCACAAACTAATCAGATTGGGCCTGTCTGGGTCTTCTAACATGGTTGGCTAAAAGCAACACAGAACACACTCTCACACACAGCCCTAAATTTGCTTCTTGATTTGAGGTTCATTTCTCATCACTCTCCTTCATCTCAGAGCTATCTGTGGCTTGCTTGCTTGAAATATATGGTAAACCTGGTTAAATCATGAGTAAGGCCTGGGCGGTTTTCTGACATTGTGATCCGACCAGGGAGTGTTTCCTGGTCAACCCACAGAGTACATGATCCTGTGTACACTCACCTTTGGCTGGGTCCCCATCCTGAGTCTGAAGACAGTCAGGTAAAATAAGGTACAGTATGAGCAGGTCCAGGAATAGATCCAGGTGCATGAACAGGTCCAGGTATTGGCAAGTCCTGGTCCAAGTACAGGACCAGGAACAGTAGTAGTGCTGTGTTAATGACAACAGATACACAGACAGTCTGAGCCACAGAGGGATACAAGGCAATACGTTTGAAAAGCCACTGGCGAGGCTGTTGGCCCGTCTAGCTCCACTCCCATAGATTATGATGGTGAATTGAGTACTTATTAAATCCATCTAGGGGTGTTTTCATGGGGGGTCCTTGAATACAGTGTGAATTCTGGGGGAAGCAAGGAGGAAGTCCGGCAGGAGTCCTAAAAATGTTCCTGATTTATAATCCAATCGCCTTGATTCCTGTAATCCTGGAATATTCTGAAAAACAAAAACATGAGCTACAGTTACTGATTGAGTTGAATGAATGATATGTACAATCTAATCAATGATTGAGTTGAATGCAGGACATCAATCACAACTGTTCTTGAGAAATGTGCAATAGTTTGAATGGTAATTTGACTTATAATGATGATTTTTACTGGAAGGTGGATCAGATTATGTGTTTGTTTGTAATTGCTACTGTGCTATGATCGGTTTTGTATCGCTACTACAGTGCATTGGTGTAGGATGAAAATGTTAGTAATTGTAAGTCATGTTTCTGCGTTATGTTGCTTGGATGTCTGCTGCTTTCAAAAGGGCAGCACTGAGTGTTAAGGGGGTGTGCTCTGCAATTAGTCTCGCTGAATATGCCATATGTATAGGACCAGACTCCTGAGGGAGGTCTAACGTGGCTAGAAATATGTTAGCTCTGATTAAGTGACATTTTCTCTCCGACACAGCCATCTCTCCTTCTCAGTTTGTATCTATTCATCTATCTTACACTAAAGCCCCCCTCGCTCTCTTAACTTCTTCTCTCAAGAAGATAAATGGAGAGGAACAGGGAAAGAAGAGTACCATTAGTCTTGGAGGTTGATGGCTGCAATAGGAGTCATCAAATTTTAAAGTCACTCCAGTCTCGGTGAGCCCTCTTGTCGTCGGCGGCGGCCGTGGGTGCTGGCGTGTCTGGTGGGAGAGACAAATAGAGGTGAGGGATGAGGCGGGTAGAGTTAGTGACAGCCAGGCTGGATGCGGCGCAGTGCGTCCATCACCCCTCGTTTCAGGGACACAGCAGGGAGCCTGTGGACATGGCCATCGGAATGTGATTCATGGGCCGGTGTCAGCTGTACCAAATTGGCACTGTTTTGTCTCACACAGGGCAGCTACACAGGTTTTTGGTACAAATCTGGTATGGGATCCGGGCAAAGTGACTCAGATCACATGGTAGACTTGCACTTACTGGTTGTGTGTCCCATATGATTCTACTGGTGAAAGTAAATTGTGATTTTACGGATTGATTACAGAATGTAAATGTATACAATGATTGTTCACTGCAGCACCTTTTGGGAATGAATTATCTGCATTGCAGTGCAAAGTATGCATTACACAGCAATGACTGTGAGAATGTGGTTGCCCACTGCACAGGTTTTGGTCAGGTTCAAGGGCAGCCAAATTCAACCGTTTTCATTGACATATTATCCTCTCCCTAAATTGATCATATTGGTTAATTATGTCCCATAATTTCCACCTAAATCAATGTTGTAGCTGCACTGGTTGATTGACGCTATTGAAAGAGAGGGCCTGTCTCTCCCTGACCCTGATTTAATTCACCATATTGATGTAGTGATTTACAAGGCCAAGGCTCAGAAAGTGCAATTCTCCGATTGGAACAATGTATCCAAGTTTCTCACTCTGGAGAGGTTCGTTAAAATATAGTTGGCTGTGGCCCATTGAGTCAGTTGAATGGCCCTGTTCTTAGCAATTACATGTCTCTGAACTGGCATTGTATGTGCTGCAATGAGGTGTGCTGGGTTGGGTCATGCTATGGGCTCATATTCAGTGGCAGGGCTCTAGCTGCCGGTACCTACTGTAGGTCACAGAAGGAATAAAAATGAATTACAAGCCAGTTGTTTCAGACATGCCATAGAGATACCACATTGAAAACGATGAAAAATGGGGCCATTCTCTCTCATTCACTCCCATTCTCTCCCATTCTCTCCCATTCTCTCTCATTCACTCCAATTCTCTCTCATTCACAACCATTTGTATCTGTCTACCTCTCTATCTGTATCTCTATCACTCTCTCAAGTACTTACTTCCCCCCACATCCACAGTGGTGGTCTCTTTGGGTGTGAGCGAGGCTCTCCTCTTCATCTCAATGGCAGTCCTGGAGTTACGCCTCTTACTGGGCGACAGCAGGTCCTCAGCAGTCATGTCAACAACCAGCGCCATGGTGTTAGAGTCCTTTAGGGTGGCATTAGGCGATGCCGCTCCACTCACACCCCCTCCTACCCCTGTCCCTGGTCCCACTCCAACTCCCACTCCAGCAAAGGCATGAGGCTGCTGCTCCTCCTGGCTCTCTGTAACTTTAGACCCAGAGTGGGACACCTGTCCCCCAGCCTGTCCTCCGTTGGTCTGGGCACGGATGTTGGCCAGGGTGCCCACCTTGCCTGTGTCCATGCCTTGGTGGCTGTAGACCTTGTAGCGGATCATGAGGATGATGATGAAGACGAGCACGGAGGCCACGATGATGCCACCAATAATGATGATCATGGTCCCGCCCAGGAACTGGCTGTGGAGGGCCTGGCACTGGCTGTACTCGGTCTCCGTGATGAACTGGACGCAGCCCACCTGCCGCGTGGCCGTCAACGAGGTGATGCCATCGTCGTACACCGCCAGGACACACAGGTCGTACTCACGCCCTGACACCAGGTCACGAACCAGGAAGTCCTGACTGGTGGACGGGATCATTCTATTGATTAGAGAGAGGAACATGTTTTAGGATTGATGACTAACACGGTATATACAGGAACAAATAATCTGTAGATGGGAAATATTTTGAAAATATTATTAATTCTGAGTAACGAAAGGTAGTGTAGATACTGGACTTGTCTACAGGGCTATGTGAATGGATATGGATAGTTCAAATAAAAAGTATGTCTTAGCGGTCTATCTTAAGACATTTTTCCACAGTATTATAATAGCATTATGGTACACCCCTTGGTTTGAGGTGAGTGGTGCAATCTAACTTTTACAGCCCATTGGGCTTACTAGTGGGACCGTCATAATGCCAAACCTCAAAATCAATATTAAAGGGCCATAACAATGGATTAACGAGAAATGTATAACATGGAATATATTGTGGATGAAAGTAATCCGTGTAAGGGTCTCTTGTGGATTCTCTTAAGGTTTGACTCTGCAGAGAGCTCGTGAGTTACATCCACAGTCAATCACCTAACCCCGTTCCAATGGGTTTGTAGAGAAATACCATATTGAGATCAATGTCCATCCAAGGAGTAAAGCATGTGCCCAATTAGGTGTCAACACTACCAGGTAATATGGTGCATGTATGCTTCAGAAGCACAGTATAACATATAAACATCAGGAGATACTGTATGTTCCTCTAACACAAGCAATTTCATTTTCCTTTTGGTACCATACCTTTTCATTCTAAAATCGCCCCTTTCAGCACTAAACTGACATGATTTGATTTGATTGGACTCAATTGGTCAGATAATTTTTCAGGAACGCTCCACTTCTCTAGATTATGTCAATTTTTGTGTCCCATTCCTGCAGCTGTACAGCAGGGTCAGAAAAAATATGAACAAAGAGAAAATACAACTATGCAGTCATTGGCAGACACCGTTCCCTGTCATTGTGGTCCTCTGTAGCTCAATTGGTAGAGCATGGCGCTTGTAACGCCAGGGTAGTGGGTTCGATCCCCGGGACCTCCCATACGTAAAAATGTTTGCGCAAATGACTGTAAGTCGCTTTGGATGAAAGCGTCTGCTAAATGGCATATTATTATTATTATTATTATTATAATAGTCTGGTGAATCAGACCTTTGCAATGACAACAATATGAAGACTGTTGTGACAGAAACTACAAAGTTGGCAACACTGTAGTGTGGACCCTTGAAAGGCACTGTGACAGTGTGTGGTCATGTGTGTGATTTCTGACAGTAAACGTGAGCAGTGGATTATCTGTATACATCCGGAACTCTTTAACTAGGGACAAAGGAGAGTATGACAGTCATTAAAAGTGATGCCAGTGACATCTTGAGCCGTGATTAAATGTCAGTCTCCATTCGCATAACTCCCAAAAGCTTACAAATCTCCCATTTTCATTATGTGTGTATCATTATCTGGCTAACAAGTCTTGACATTTAAATTCACATCAACAGTTCAAAAAGCTGAGTTTGTAAACATTGCCCAGTGTCATCTCATTAAGCCGGCTTGCTTCAGTCTGAGTATACGAGTAGAACACTTAATATAATCTAAGAAAACCATTATTTTGAAGACATAGAGAATACATTGTTGATTGTGTTGAGAGAATGGATGACTTAGGCTAGGACCTGTGACTGAAGTACTGAGCTGTACGTCCCGGAATGTCCTACCCCGGGACACAGTGACTGAGAATGTGCATCGCTCAGTATAGTGTTAAATCACAAGGTGCTTGGGATCATCAGCAACCATATTCATTATAAACCAAGAAATATTCAAACTTTTCTGGCGGAAAGTTTAACATTTACGCTAAGGACAGAATAAATTGTAAACATAATAATGGAAATGTCATTTTCATTTGTCAAATACATTTTCTATTAGCAGAGAAAGCTGTTATGCAAACCAGACACATTGACACCGTAATTAAATAGGAAAATTTCTCTGAGTTGTTTGCACCAACTTCCGAAACATCTAGTGCATACCAGAACATTAATGAATTGATGTGAATAGACAAAATGAATTAGATGGGAAAAATAACAATAATCGTAACCCCGACATCCAGCCAGAAATGTTATTACTGCCACTGCAACCCTTTCCTAATCTTTGTTCACCCAGATTATCTTTGCATCTTTCTCTAGTCTTTTCCAATCCAGTACCAGCTAGAGAAGTGACATGTCAATACAAGGTTATGAAAGTTTCAAATCCACATTCTCCATTCAGACAATCAACCAACCGCAACCTTAGCCTTGGTCTTAACCCCATTTCTAAGAGTCATTGTAGCTAATGATCTTACAGACAATCTTTGCTATAATGATATCAGACGTCTGAGTCCACTTTCACATGTAATACAAAGGCCTCATGGGTTGCCATGACAATACATCACAATCTCAATGGGGATTTAACAATGTAAGAATATAAATAGGGTTCACTTAGCGTTCTTCCATTTATCTTGGTCAATGTTCTCAATATCACACTTACGTTGACAGGGAATTGGTTGAGTGTATTCCTATTAAAAGGTGAAAGACAGTGCTAGAAGATCCCCTGAGGTGGCCGTTTTGCTTGGGTAACTCCTCCAACCTATTGACTACTAAAAAGCAAGCATTATCCTAAACCAACTAGGATAATGGAAAAGTCTTCAAATTGGTCCACGACTCTTTTTCTCTCTTTCTCTGTCTCTTTCCATCTGTCTCTGTGTCTCTCTCTCTCTCTCTCTCTCTCTCTCTCTCTCTCTCTCTCTCTCTCTCTCTCTCTCTCTCTCTCTCTCTCTCTCTCTCTCTCTCTCTCTCTCTCTCTCTCTCTCTCTCTCTCTCTCTCTCTCTCTCTCTCTCTCTCTCTCTCTCTCTCTCTCTCTCTCTCTCTCTCTCTCTCTCTCTCTCTCTCTCTCTCTCTCTCTGTCTGTCTGTCTGTCTGTCTGTCTCGCTTTCTCTTCCTCCCTCTCCTTTAATAGTTCATGTTATGGTCTGTAGGGAAAAATAAGATGCCTGTGCAGAAGAGAGTAGCTGGCGGATTTCAATCCTGGATCCTATTAAAGCGTGGCAGGGGAGATGGAGGTGCTTTGAAGTCCTCTCATTTGCCTCACCTTTGCCTGTTAATTTGACTGGAAGCCCAGAGTCTGTCTCTCTCTCTCTTTATAGGGATGACATCCAGACTGCCTTTACGGAGATTCATTATAGCACAATGCTGAACAAAGTCGCCTTGATCTGGGTTGTGCAGAGGACCTTTATCTGGTGTTTCTGTGCTTTGGTTTATTACAGGACTTATCATGGACGTGGCGGCTCTGGAAAAGGCTATCAGACATGAGACAATTTAGGTGTTGGGGGCGAGGTAAACACATGAAAATAGTAACAAAAAGGAATAGAAAGGGGGTATTGGAGCGATGCAGGGAGACCGATTCCTGAAACAACTTCTGGCAGATACCCCAAATTAAATTACTCCACAATGAAGTCGGGTGACAATTGTGAATGGGAAGGAAATTATTCTCTTTGTGGGTAATTTAGGGCAGAGAAATTAAACTGCTAGGTTATTATTATTTTTATTTTTTCACAAGACTGATTGAGACCTCTAAGTGAAGAGCCTGATGAGATGAGTGGAGCTTGAAATGGAATGCAAATGAAATGCTGCTTCTTGGTAAATAACTACAACAATCAGCTTCTTGATCTCAAAATGCATCCTTGGATCACTAATATTGATAAATCTGTTTATTTAGTAGGTGTTAAAAAACAATTTCCTAATACACTGATTTCAATGCACCACACATGTATCCTCTCAACAACATATAGTATCAAACATCAGCATATATTAAGACAAGTCTTGATCCCATAGATGGGAGGTATGAAAGAGCATGTTTGAAATTATATCTATATATTGTACTTTGTCTGGGCTCTTTAGAGGGGTGATAATTAATTTGTGCTACAGGTGCAGTATTTATATATGTAACATACACTGTTATTTACAATGTCATAATATTGGTAGTAGCTCTTACTAAAATCAGCCTCTATGTTTTCTCAAGAGGAATAAGTAGGAACACAAAGATATGGCAAAAAACTCATAATTTCCTTCCCACATAATCCCATCTGTACGGATGCACTGTATAATTTCCTGAATGATTGGCGTGCAGTCTGGCGGAGAAATACTGACCGAACAATGTTTGATGCGTGGGGCATTTGCATTGTAGATGATGGTGTATAAGGGAAGCAGCGGGAATTTAAGGCGTATCACTAGTGAGGTGTGTATGCCTCACTTACTTATACAATTATCAGAGCTAGCTGTAGTCTCAGGCGCATCTGACTAGGTTACTAACGAGCCCCCATTGACTGAGGGGGAAATGGGGGGTAGTGAATGCAACTTTGAATCATTGCGCACACACAGATCGCTGCGCTTGCGCGTGTGCACACACTCTCTATCCCGAAGCTGTGCAACCATTTTTTTAAAAATATTTCCCCAAATGGGCTTTTCCAAAGGCAAGGTTGAGGATAAGTGACAGTCAATTTCATTTCTCTGACTCTCTTGTGTTGTCCCATTCATATCAGGTATGTGTCAGGCGGCCCCAGAATGAAATTCAGATGGGAAATATTTTATGCTTTTTGTTAAGCAAATGTGCTTGACAGGATTACTTATACCAGGTTGGGAGAATAGACAAGCTAGAGGTGAATTCAATAAAAAAGTGACAATAAAAAATACACTTCTCAAGTTAAGCAAAGTTTCAGTTTGAGGATTTACATTTGGATTCATGGGGCTGAAGTTATTTAGCCAGCCTGGGGTCCCTGAGAAGTGCTGCTGGGGGACAGATTAGGACCACCACACAAACACTAATTGCTTCTTCAATCTCCACGCATCAAGCTGCATTTCGACTGCATTTTAACTCAGTTACAAACATCCATTTGCTACAGTTGAGTCAACGATTCCAAATAGAATTTGATTGATAAAAGAGGGAAGCATGAAATACTGTTGGTGCCGCTGCTCTCAAGGGTACGCACATACCCCTGCACACACATATAAACGCACAGGTGTAATAACGCATCCACGAACACACACACACAGTTAGACACAGCTGCCTGCCAGCTTCTCCAAGTGCATGACAGTGGCTGTATTGTGCCGACAGGCCTAATTGTCACAGAGACTCTGTGCCACGCCCCATTATTCATTCAACTCACAGCATCAGCGAAACGCTGCCCCCGGGCCCCAGGACGAAGAGCACAGCCAGGGACAATCCGTCTGTGGGTGGCAGAGCCTCTACCCATTTCACTTCTGAACTAGGCCTCTCCCCTCCTGATCCTTAGCACAGACCGAATCCTGCCGACAACGTCATGTGTTGGACTAAAAGGGCCTGTGTGTGGTGAGGAAGCAGGTCATGGATAAAACATCTGCAGAGAGGGCAGTGCCCACTCCTGCCTGCCAAGCTCTTCATTCACCTGTAAGAAGGGGTCTGATACATTATTGATGTTGGATGGCCTCCACTGCGATAAGGAGCAGGCAGGGGAGACAGTTAGCTTCTTCAGTTCTATGGGCAGAATGTATGTCTGTTCTGTCCTCTTCACATTACAGTATGATATGACAGCTAAATGCCTTATGATCATACAGGAGTCAAGATCTTGATCATCGTTGTCCACTTTATTGATTTCTGTTGTGTGAAGGAAGGAAGCAAAGTCTCCTTCCTCGTAAAAGGAAACTCTCGGCCAAGTCCCTCCCTTACGCTAATTTCACCCTTGTTTATGATCCGGGTGGACACGTGTGAAGCAGTAAACATGGAAGATGTGAGTGAGCTATTTAGAATTTAGCAGTGTCCATTCCATCCCGTTGTTTAAGCCACTGAAACATTTATGCTTAAAATGTTTGACTGGCAAAGGGGATGATTTTGCATGCTTGCCAACTGGCAACATACACCAAGTGATGTATGGAGACAATTTCTACAAACAACCATGTTCAGTAAGCGGTTGATAGGACTGCCAGTGGACAAGGTGCGCACCGGTAAGTATACATTTCCGATGAATTCCTGGATAGCCATTGCAGCTAGCTAGCTGTATCATTCAACCTACATCACTATCAACTTGCCAACTGTATCAGGCAGCTGTAAATGCGAGGAAAAACTAATATATTTGCTAGCTATCCATCTGATTGATGAAGTTGAGAAAATGCCATTGACTAGTTTGCTAGATTTAAACTGCTGGGTGGAAAGCTAGCTAACGTAAATGTATTATTTTTAGGGGGTAGATCAGCTTTAAAATTGCAGATAGATTGTGGCTTCCATCAATGTTTGGGGCTCCCGAGTGGCGCAGCGGTCTAAGGCACTGCATCTCAGTGCTCGAAGTGGCACTACAAACCCCCTGGTTCGATGCCAGGCTGTATCACAACCGGCTGTGATTGGGAGTCCCATAGGGCGGCGCACAATTGGCACAGCGTTGTCTGGGTTTGGCCGGTGCAGGCCGTCATTGGTTAAATAGCCCTTACACAGCCTGGAGGTGTGTTGGGTCATTGTCTTGTTGAAAAACAAATGATAGTCCCACTAAGCCCAAACCAAATGGGATGGCGTATCACTGCAGAATGCTGTGGTAGCCATTATGGTTAAGTGTGCCTTGAATTCTAAACAAATCACAGACCGTGTCACCAGCAAAGTACCCCCTCACCTCCTCCTCCATGCTTCACAGTGGGAACTACACAGGCGGAGATCATCCGTTCACCTACTCTGCGTCTCACAAAGACACGGCGGGTGGAAACAAAAATCTCATATTTCGACTCCAGACCAAAGGACAGATTTCCACCAGTCTAATGTCCATTGCTCTTCTTCTTATTGGTATCCTTTAGTAGCAGTTTTTTTTTGCAGCAATTCGACCATGAAGGCCTGATTCACGCAGTCTCCTCTGAACAGTTGATGTTGAGATGTGTCTGTTACTTGAACTCTGTGAAGCATTTATTTGGGCTGCAATTTCTGAGGCTGTAAACTCTAATTAACTTATCCTCTGCAGAAGAGGTAACTCTGGGTCTTCCTTTCCTGTGGCGGTCCACGAGAGCCAGTTTCATCATAGCGCTTGATGGTTTTTGCGACTGCACTTGAAGAAACTTTCAAAGTTCTTCAAATGTTCTGTATTGACTGACCTTCATGTCTTAAAGTAATGATGAACTGTCATTTCTCTTTGCTTATTTGAGCTGTTCTTGCCATAATATGGACTTGGTCTTTTACCAAATAGACCTATCTTTTGTATACCAACCCTACCTTGTCACAACACAACTGATTGGCTCAAACACATTAAGAAGGAAAGAAATTCCACAAATGCACTTTTAACAAGGCACACCTGTTAATTGAAATGCATTCCAGGTGAATACCTCATGAATCTGGTTGAGAGAATGCCAAAAGTGTGCAAAGCTGTCATCAAGGCAAAGGATGGTTAGTTGATGAATCTCAAAAATAAAATATACTTTGATTTGTTTAACACTTTTTTGGTTACTACATGATTCCATATGTGTTGTTTCCTTGTTTCGATGTCTTCACTAGTATTCTACAATGTAGAAAATAGTAAAAATAAAGAAAAATCCTTGAATGAGTAGTTTTGATTTCTATTTTGCATATATTTTTCACAAAAATTCTGAACCTTCCTATTCTCAAAGATTCTACATATTGTAAATTAAAGATAAACATTTTTTGCTAAGAGTACTATTTTATTATGAATTGATTGACCATGACATTGTAAATCACCCAGCAGTGCTATTTGCAGAGTTAGCATTAGTGAACCTGCGACCAAAATCAAGTTACATATGGACAGTACCAAAACAAATTATCTAAATTATTCTGTCTCTTCGCAGCAAAATCTGCAGGGCTGGGATGGTTGTATATATATATATATATATATATACAGTGAGGGAAAAAAGTATTTGATCCCCTGCTGATTTTGTACGTTTGCCCACTGACAAAGACATGATCAGTCTATAATTTTAATGGTAGGTTTATTTGAACAGTGAAAGACAGAATAACAACAAAGAAATCCAGAAAAACGCATGTCAGAAATGTTATGAATTGATTTGCTTTTTTAATGAGGAAAATAAGTATTTGACCCCTCTGCAAAACATGACTTAGTACTTGGTGGCAAAACCCTTGTTGGCAATCACAGAGGTCAGACGTTTCTTGTAGTTGGCCACCAGGTTTGCACACATCTCAGGAGGGATTTTGTTCCACTCCTCTTTGCAGATCTTCTCCAATTAATTAAGGTTTCGAGGCTGTCGTTTGGGAACTCAAACCTTCAGCTCCCTCCACATATGTTCTATGGGATTGAGGTCTGGAGACTGGCTAGGCCACTCCAGGACCTTAATATGCTTCTTCTTGAGCCACTCCTTTGTTGCCTTGGCCGTGTGTTTTGGGTCATTGTCATGCTGGAATACCCATCCACGACCCATTTTCAATGCCCTGGCTGAGGGAAGGAGTTCTCACCCAAGATTTGACAGTACATGGCCCCGTCCATCGTCCCTTTGATGCAGTGAAGTTGTCCTGTCCCCTTAGCAGAAAAACACCCCCAAAGCATAATGTTTCCACCTCCATGTTTGACGGTGGGGATGGTGTTCTTGGGGTCATAGGCAGCATTCCTCCTCCTCCAAACACGGTGAGTTGAGTTGATGCCAAAGAGCTCAATTTTGATCTCATCTGACCACAACACTTTCACCCAGTTCTCCTCTGAATCATTCAGATGTTCATTGGCAAACTTCGGACTGGCCTGTATATGTGCTTTCTTGAGCAGGGGGACTTTGCGGGTGCTGCAGGATTTCAGTCCTTCACGGCATAGTGTGTTGCCGATTGTTTTCTTGGTGACTATGGTCCCAGCTAACTTGAGATCATTAACAAGATCCCCCCGTGTAGTTCTGGGCTGATTCCTCACCGTTCTCATGATCATTGCAACTCCACGAGGTGAGATCTTGCATGGAGCCCCAGGCCGAGGGAGATTGACAGTTATTTTGTGTTTCTTCCATTTGCAAATAATCGCACCCACTGTTGTCACCTTCTCACCAAGCTGCTTGGCGATGGTCTTGTAGCCCATTCCAGCCTCGTGTAGGTCTACAATCTTGTCTCTGACATCCTTGGAGAGCTCTTTGGTCTTGGCCATGGTGGAGAGTTTGGAATCTGATTGATTGATTGCATCTGTGGACAGGTGTCTTTTATACAGGTAACAAGCTGATATTAGAAGCACTCCCTTTAAGAGTGTGCTCCTAATCTCAGCTCGTTACCTGTATAAAAGACACCTTGGAGCCAGAAATCTTTCTGATTGAGAGGGGGTCAAATACTTATTTCCCTCATTAAAATGCAAATCAATTTTTAACATTTTTGACATGCGTTTTTCTGGATTTCTGTTGTTGTTATTCTGTCTCTCACTGTTCAAATAAACCTACCATTAAAATTATAGACTGATCATTTCTTTGTCAGTAGGCAAACGTACAAAATCAGCAGGGGATCAAATACTTTTTTCCCTCACTGTATATATATATATATATATATATATATATATATATATATATATATATATACAGTGGGGAGAACAAGTATTTGATACACTGCCGATTTTGCAGGTTTTCCTACTTACAAAGCATGTAGAGGTCTGTAATTTTTATCATAGGTACACTTCAATTGTGAGAGACGGAATCTAAAACAAAAATCCAGAAAATCACATTGTATGATTTTTAATTCATTAATTTGCATTTTATTGCATGACATAAGTATTTGATACATCAGAAAAGCAGAACTTAATATTTGGTACAGAAACCTTTGTTTGCAATTACAGAGATCATACGTTTCCTGTAGGTCTTGACCAGGTTTGCACACACTTTTGGCGCACTCCTCCATACAGACCTTCTCCAGATCCTTCAGGTTTCTGGGCTGTCACTGGACAATACGGACTTTCAGCTCCCTCCAAATATTTTCTATTGGGTTCAGGTCTGGAGACTGGCTAGGCCACTCCAGGACCTTGAGATGCTTCTTACGGAGCCACTCCTTAGTTGCCCTGGCTGTGTATTTCGGGTCGTTTTCATGCTGGAAGACCCAGCCATGACCCATCTTCAATGCTCTTAGGAGGTTGTTGGCCAAGATCTCGCAATACATGGCCCCATCCATCCTCCCCTCAATACGGTGCAGTCGTCCTGTCCCCTTTGCAGAAAAGCATCCCCAAAGAATGATGTTTCCACCTCCATGCTTCACGGTTGGGATGGTGTTCTTGGGGTTGTACTCATCCTTCTTCTTCCTCCAAACACGGCGAGTGGAGTTTAGACCAAAAAGCTATATTTTTGTCTCATCAGACCACATGCCCTTCTCTCATTCCTCCTCTGGATAATCCAGATGGTCATTGGCAAACTTCAGACGGGCCTGGACATGCGCTGGCTTGAGCAGGGGGACCTTGCGTGCGCTGCAGGATTTTAATCCATGACGGCGTAGTGTGTTACTAATGGTTTTCTTTGAGACTGTGGTCCCAGCTCTCTTCAGGTCATTGACCAGGTCCTGCCGTGTAGTTATGGGCTGATCCCTCATTGAAAATCTCTTCCAAACTATTTTGCAATCTATATGGCACAGCTGTCAATTGTTTTGTCCTGACATGAAACGGGTATACTTTTTTAATCATCACAATTTTCTTTAGCCAAGTTCCTTACTTTCTCCCCCTTCCACTTGCCTCTTCTATTTTTGCGGTAATGCTGCAATTGGTTGTAATTTTGAGTAGAGTAGACATTTCCATATATTTTTGTTAGCTGCATGTGTGACATAACTCCACCAGTCCTAATTATGATATAATTGACAAAGATAATTGATTATTTTTTATCAAGTCTTATATTTGAGTTTAACCATAATATTTGTTGTTATATTTATTAAAAAACGGTATGTTAATTCCCTCCATCAGTCTGAGTTGAGTTAACCTTAGCCTAGATACGTGAACTGTAGCTAGACTTCTAGAAAATAAGATCGGAGCACAGCAACAGTCTCTCTCTCACAGACATCATGTCACCACATATTGTATGTAACCACTCAAATCCATACGAAGTACTATGGGCAAAAGCACTGACTTATATTCACTTTGTCTATTTGACCCATTCTTCAATCTTGACTGGGATATACAGTATATTTTAGTTGACACGCCTGTGTAATGTGTCTGATATACAGTACATTAATAAAAATGTATTTGATATAATGAATCATAAGCTCTGTGCTGTCTTGATGTTGAAGTTACCACAGAAGTAAAACAATTTAATAAAGACCATATGTGCCAAACATGCTATGAAAAAGTTATTGTTTGTAATCTAACAATTGAAAAATGAAAATTAGTTGTTAATACAAAACTTTATTGCATTTGGTCATCCTCAAAATTAAGCCATTAAAATGGTTAGTTACTTAGTTGCATCCTTCCACAGGGAACTGTCTGTGGATAGCTGATAACAGGGTGGCAGGTTTTTTGATGCGCTGCTATAGAGTTCCATAGCCCAGAAGACTCACCTGGGGATAGGGGGATGGACACATGTTAGTTTTTATAAAAGTCTGGGAGACTTTTACAGAGAGGAGAGAGCATGAGTTTGAGTGAGTACATTAAATCCAATCCAACCAGTGGCCCTGGACAATATGCTAGGCGATCACACAGGCAGACTGCCACAGTAAAGGAGATTACAGAGTGCATCAAGTATACTATTATGAGTGGAGTTTACTTCTCTGTGCTCTGGAGAGATCGCAGGTAGTTGGTCAGAAGGCTCTTGAGGTCCTTGGACCATTATGTCTCTATAGCACCTGGAGAGAGACAGATAGAGGTAGTGAGTGTGCTTGAAATACAGTCCTCACCCCCTGACCTCCCACTGGCCCGAGGCCTCCTGCCTAACCCTCTAATCACAGTCTCTCTGAGAGGGAGTTACTCCAGGATTATAATAATATAATATAATATGCCATTTAGCAGACTCTTTTATCCAAAGCGACTTACAGTCATGTGTGCATACATTTTTACGTATGGGTGGTCCCGGGGATCAAACCCACTACCCTGGCGTTACAAGTACCATGCTCTACCAATTGAGCTACAGAGGACCACGATGTGGTGTATGGTGTATAGGGCTTCTCCACTCATATGGGTGGAGTATTAGTACTCTTGATACTCGTAATAGTATCATGCAATGTAAAGGAAAACAATATTATGACTTACTGACACAGAGTGTTCCATGTACCTGCTGGTATCAAGCCTCAACCTGGGTGCAGATAAATGTCATGCCTTGTAGAATGGTGGCATCTATCTCCACCAGGCTCCAAAAAATCAGATGACAAACCTGCAGAGAATAACAAAATAAAACGGTACCTGCATTTAGGATTCATGTATTAGTTTGCCTATTTCATGATTCATGTCTGTAAATGACAACAATAGAGCTGATAAAAAAATATGACATGTCATCCAATTGAATTATATTATGGCACAAGGTCCATCTCACTAACAATTGCTACCTCGACTTATTCCATCATAGCATCATGCTCCTCCTTATTGTACTGTAGTTAGCTAGCTAGCTAGTTGATAACTTAGATGCCTGTGATTGTTGAGACCCAATTTAGCAGCCAAACTGCCTCAAAGATGGTGATGTTGGAAAAATTTGCTATTCAACATGCATTGCTTCTGACACATGCCACGATTCTTTCTTTACATCTTACAGATATAGCTACTGTAGGTAGCTAGATAATAATGGTTTACGATAATTGCAGTTTAGTTCATTATCTACTTGTAGCTAGCTATGTGTAAAACTGACAGAGTCTGGCTGTAAAACGCAACAAGCTAGCTAGCTACTGTAGCTGGCTTGACACTCACTCCTTAATATTAGCTTACCGTGCTTTTCAGGACAACTCGATATTCTTCTTGCCAATCCCTTTCGACTACTTCATGTCTACTCCTGTCTCTCAGGCTTCTTCTAGGTTCAAAACTTTATGGATGTAGACAGTCTGGTGCCTTATTGTCAAAAAGCAACCCACTCATTATACAGCCACCTAGTGCAGTCAATGGCTCAGTGTTCCAGAGCTGTTCACCGGCACAGCAGCATCGATTTTATCTCAAATTTCCCAATGTCGAATACAAAAACTGTGACATATCATATTTATACAAATATGCACTACAAATTATTGTTTGGGGGGGGTGCTAATGTGAAACATGGCATTCCTGAAAATATAAATGTAGAACGAATGGTCCGTCTTCAGTGTTTCCCCAGGGGTACAATAACTACTGTGCACAGGGCTTGAAAACACCACCCTAGTTTAAGCACCACCTTCGCCTAATCCTGATTCATCCAAATAATCAATGACGAAAACCCCAAACCAGGAACTGGTTTGCTGCTCGTAATCACATACTGTAATTCTACATGAGTCTTGACAGATTCTCGCTGTTTACGTGTGAATCTGTCCACGAGAGATTAGCCAGCAGAGAACACGCCTAAGGCCTGCCTGTCTGAACCAGTGCCTGATCCAAGCAGGACAGGCATGAACAGCCTCTCAAACAGACAGCTATTATTTCATAATTTATTCACGGTCTAACCTCGGTGCCCTCTACCTTCTGGAGAGGAAGCACTGGAAACCATTTTAGGTTTCCCCACAATGCTAATCAGAGTGAGCGCTTCAGCGCTGCATCATATGATGAGCAATACTCAATAGGGGTCAACAACAGGGCTCTTCAAGCTCTACAACATGCGCTTTAGGTAAATAGGAATAAATATGACTGGTTAGAAAATGTACTCGTGTGAATAATTAATTTCCCTCAGCCCTCATCACAAAATGGCTACACGATGACCTTTGCCCTGCAACCTGGTTCTGACGATCTGCCTCAGAGTGGTGTGTCAGAGTCCTCTGGCCATGCAGATGGTAGGTGTGCGAATGCTATGTTATTGTATATGAGCCTAAACAGCTATTTTGTAGTTCTCCCTACAGGCTATTCAGCATGCTGCCATTTTTCTCCACACTACCTCGATCTCATCCATGACTCTCCAGCATTCACCTCATCTGTAAAACACACAGATACCGCTCACGTATTAAACACACACTCTCAAACCGGCAAACACTGCAGTAAATAGCTATCCAAGTTATTACTGGATTTTAATGTGGCATCGGTACTACCCTCATAATCGTCATGTGTCCTATTCCCAGTGCAGATTAAGTATCTACTATAAATTCCTTTAGTGTGCACCAGAAGACAAAAGCACCAGAGATACTGTATATACAGTGAGGGAAAAAAGTATTTGATCCCTTGCTGATTTTGTACGTTTGCCCACTGACAAAGACATGATCAGTCAACATTTTAATGGTAGGTTTATTTGAACAGTGACAGACAGAATAACAACAAAATAATCCAAAAAGACGCATGTCAAAAAATTTTATGAATTGATTTGCATTT
The DNA here is from genome assembly GCF_020615455.1 of Coregonus clupeaformis. Taxonomy (NCBI): domain Eukaryota; kingdom Metazoa; phylum Chordata; class Actinopteri; order Salmoniformes; family Salmonidae; genus Coregonus; species Coregonus clupeaformis. Next base: position 43,244,876 of record NC_059197.1, read on the forward strand.
TAATGAGGGAAATAAGTATTTGACCCCTCTGCAAAACATGACATAGTACTTGGTGGCAAAACCCTTGTTGGCAATCACAGAGGTCAGATGTTTCTTGTAGTTGGCCACCAGGTTTGCACACATCTCAGGAGGGATTCTGTCCCACTCCTCTTTGCAGATCTTCTCCAAGTCATTAAGGTTTCGAGGCTGACGTTTGAGAACTCGAACCTTCAGCTCCCTCCACAGATTTTCTATGGGATTAATGTCTGGAGACTGGCTAGGCCACTCCAGGACCATAATGTGCTTCTTCTTGAGCTACTCCTTTGTTGCCTTGGCCGTGTGTTTTGGGTCATTGTCATGCTGGAATACCCATCCACGACCCATTTTCAATGCCCTGGCTGAGGGAAGGAGGTTCTCACCCAAGATTTGACAGTACATGGCCCCGTCCATCGTCCCTTTGATGCAGTGAAGTTGTCCTGTCCCCTTAGCAGAAAAACACCCCCAAAGCATAATGTTTCCACCTCCATGTTTGACGGTGGGGATGGTGTTCTTGGGGTCATAGGCAGCATTCCTCCTCCTCCAAACACGGCGAGCTGAGTTGATGCCAAAGAGCTCGATTTTGGTCTCATCTGACCACAACACTTTCACCCAGTTCTCCTCTGAATCATTCAGATGTTCATTGGCAAACTTCAGACGGGCCTGTATATGTGCTTTCATGAGCAGGGGGACCTCCTTGCGGGCGCTGCAGGATTTCAGTCCTTCACGGCGTAGTGTGTTACCAATTGTTTTCTTGGTGACTATGGTCCCAGCTGCCTTGAGATCATTGACAAGATCCTCTCGTGTAGTTCTGGGCTGATTCCTCACCGTTCTCATGATCATTGCAACTCCACGAGGTGAGATCTTGCATGGAGCCCCAGGCCGAGGGAGATTTACAGTTATTTTGTGTTTCTTCCATTTGCGAATAATCGCACCAACTGTTGTCACCTTCTCACCAAGCTGCTTGGTGATGGTCTTGTAGCCCATTCCAGCCTTGTGTAGGTCTACAATCTTGTCCCTGACATCCTTGGAGAGCTCTTTGGTCTTGGCCATGGTGGAGATTTTGGAATCTGATTGATTGATTGATTGCTTCTGTGGACAGGTGTCTTTTATAGAGGTAACAAGCTGAGATTAGGAGCTCTCCCTTTAAGAGTGTGCTCCTAATCTCAGCTCATTACCTGTATAAAAGACACCTGGGAGCCAGAAATCTTTCTGATTGAGAGGGGGTCAAATACTTATTTCCCTCATTAAAATGCAAATCAATTTATAAAAATGTTGACATGCGTTTTTCTGGATTTTTTTGTTGTTATTCTGTCTCTCACTGTTCAAATAAACTTACCATTAAAATTATAGACTGATCATTTCTTTGTCAGTGGGCAAACGTACAAAATCAGCAGGGGATCAAATACTTTTTTTGGGGGTGAGAGTCAAAGGTAGGATGGATGGAGTTTTAATGGCGTGTCAGTGCTCAGCATTAGGAGCTATTTATATTTCCAGCGCACCGCCACGTTCCCTCACCCCGGTGTAGGGACGGGCTAATTCCTTGTCTTTATGGAAGAGGACGGGATATTAAGACCCCCTGTGGAGGACGCAAGATCCTTTAAACTGCAGGTAAACAGTGTGACGTCAACTCGGCGGCGCTAGCCTCATATCTTCACAGGGACAGCCAAACCAATTTGAGGGAATTAAAGAAGCCCCCTCAGTGACAAAAACATGGAACACATAGCCATTGAACAGACTGGTACAGTAGACCAGGAGACAGGGCTACACTGATTGGATTCACAAAGTGAAAGTCAAAAGCGTACATTGGTTTCAGTAGGAGACTTTGGCAGAGGCAAGGATGGTGCTTGTGCCAATCTTAAGATTGGGGGATCTGGGTGAGATGTGTCGTTGGATGTGTGTTGCTTCCCATCTGCCAGTGTCACTCCTCCCCTCCCTCCATGTGAATTGCTGTGGTCCTGCAGGCTCAGCCCACGCTGATAAGAGTTAACTCTGCTCCCCCTTCCAAGCATGGTGCAGAGGACGGAGAGGCGTCACCGGCCATGGACAGACAGGTTACCGATACGGAGGGGAGAATCACAGTATGGTTTGCCAGACTCCAAGTAAGTCAGAGCGAGTCAGAGCTGGCTGGTAACACTTTGGGATAGGTTCCTATAATAGTCATGGCCATCGCCATCATCCTAATTATAGAAGCCAATAAGGTCATCACTGACGTCAGTCATTACTTTCAAGCCTGTCATCTATTTCATGCTTCTGATTGTCACCATCAACAGCTGAATCACCACCATCATCACAGTCATCATGACCGTTACCACCATTTGAAAACACCATGAATAAAGTTGTTTTCATCAGATCCATCGTCATCTGTGCACCCTCTATATTGTCTAATACATATGCACCTAAAGGTAGAGTGGAAGCAAAATATTATGATCTTGGGTTTTCCATTAAAATGAACCACTAATTATACCTTTGTAAAACAGTTAGTGTACCGCTCCTTTTCTCCAATGGATTGTACGCCACCAAAGCGTGACATATCAGTAGTGACTAGTGATGAATGCAGCAGCTCTCGACACTTATCTCCGGCTTTTATTCCACTGGAAGAGGAGGACATTTGTGTTAGTGCTAAGTATGTGGTGGCTGATAAAATGGAGAATACAGTACATACCGGCAGGATGAGAGATTAAGAACAACGGAGGGTATAAAAGTAATGAATCTTTCCTTTCTGCAATCGCTGTAGGCAATTAAAGTCTATGTGTGCCGTATTGCATGCAAGAGACCCTGCTGACAATGTATTTAGCTATCCTCGCTTCAAGAGATAGGAAGCAAACTATATTTACATGCCATTAGGCTGTGTAAACACATTTGATCCTGAATTATGTGATGCACAACACCATTAAAACATAGCAAACATTATCTCATAATATATAATATATAACTTACAGTACTACTCAGTCCATGTACTAGTTTTTTGCTTTCTATGCAGTTACCATTGCATACACCACTAATGTGTCTGTTCTTTTTGTGATCGAATGTTTTGATTGTTTTTAGTAAGTTACACTAAAACAGGAACACATGGACAAAGAAACAAGTGATACGACCGAACAACACATACAGTTCCCATCCCACCCCCCACCCACAGGACTTCCCCAACCCAAAGTTAGATTAGTGGTTCACAACAGCAGTATTTTTAAAGTCATACGCTGTTGAAAGAGCAGATATGTTTCTTTCACTCGCCCCATGTATACGTGCTACAGACATTTCCATGTTGCTAATGTCCATGAATGAGAGCAGACATTGCTGTCTGTTTAAAGAATGAGGAGCCTGCCAACGTGATGCTATCATCTTCAGTCAGCCAAATACGTCACTGTTTGACAGATAGGTCTAAAGTAATGTCATCACTTTATAATAAAACAGATGGTGAACATGGTACATTTCTACACATTATATCAGAGAGACAGGATGAAACAACTCCAGAAACGTAAAACCTCTTTGGGGATTGTCTAGCATTCATCTTGAATAGTTTGCATGGTGTGCAGTAAGTTCTATGGGCAGAAATTGTGTCTGTTCTGTTGTCTTCACATTACAGTATGATATGACAACTAAATGCCTTATCATACAGGAGTCAAGATCTTGATCATCGTTGTCCACTTTAATGATACAGGGTGAAACTACAAGAAACAAGAAATACTTAATCAAATATGAGTGAGAATTAAGAACTTCATGTGTAAATACAGAGTAATACATAATTCAAACTCCAAAGTCATGATACAAAAGAAAGAGACATCATACAATACATTATAAGGAGTCTAACAGAGGAAACATAGCACCATTCCACTTAGCCCAAGATGTGCTCTTTAGGAGCCTACTGTTACTCCTTAAGGTTAAAGGATATTATGTTATTTTCAGAGGAAGACTGGCTCTGGCAGCCAAAACAGCCAGATACTCCATCTATACGTGAATCGATTCTCAATTGCGATGCAGTTCTAGAAATGTAAAGCCCTTTACTGTTATGTCACATCAAAATAATTTCACAAATAAAAAAATATATACACTTACTGTACACTGTTTTAACCGGCTTTATCACGGTTGCAGCTGACAGTATTTTTCTGTGACAACACGTTTCTGACCGCATTCTTCAGTTGCACACAGGTGTTGGAGCATGCTAGATAGCTAATTAGCACAGGTGGACCCTCTGTCTTCCGTCTGTCTTCCGTAAACAAGCGCTGTAACATGGAGATATGGCTGTGTGGGAACATTAACTCTATAAAGGTGTGTATTAATTTAATCTTCTGGCTGATATGAAAGATAAGGTCCTTCTGCTTCCAAAACCGTACCGCAAGCGATGCATGTTAATGTTCTGACCGAGCGCCGGGGATCTTAACAAAACTCCCCCCTACAGAAAACGCCTTCGTCCAATGACTTATGTGTAAAGTAATTACATTTTAGTCATTTAGCAGATGCTCTTATCCAGAGCGACTTACAGTTAGTGAGGGCATACATTTTTTCATGCTGGCTCCCCGTGGGAAACGAACCCACAACCCTGGCGTTGCAAGCGCCATGCTCTACCAGCTGAGCTACAGGGTACTCTATCAACCACAGAACTTGGAATTTTGCACATCTGAAAATGATGGCGGTTGGTGAACTAAGAACAGATAATCAGCTTGAACAGCTACATTGGGATAATTTAGTTTTTCTCCAGAATAAGTTTGGTAAAGTGGCATTTCCATTACTTCGAAACTTTGTTTTATTATTCTTTATGCCCTTCCTGGCTACATTCAATCAGTATTGCAATAAAAATAATGGTGGTCCATGACTGTAAATTACTGTTCTCCTACCGCTTAGGAGAAAATATAATGATGAGCAAACGCATGCCTTACACTGTTCAAATAAGACAAAGACATTACAATTTGTCGGCTTTAAATGGACCAAAACAAAACAAACCTAAATCCATCCAGATGGGTTATTTAGGGGACTGGAGGCAATGTCAATATCAACTGCTCACAATGATTGTTTCATCTCAACACAAATGCTACAAATTCTTTAAGCAAGAGCAAGAGTCAAAGCCATATTTCAAAAAAATGTATTGATCGATGAAGTCATTTGCAAGTAAAATCATTATTGGTTTGGTTGATGTCATCATGGGTTAGCTTTTTTCATCACAAAATCAAAAGAAAATGCTGATGTGTTTTGCTTTCAATAATCATTTTAGCTTCTAGTAAAATACCAAACAAACGGGGGTCAAAAGAAAGAAAAAGAAAGGAAAGAAAAAGCAGAATGAAAACTAAGCAGAAAGACCCTCAGGCAGGCAGGCAGGCAGGCCTCACCTCTGACCTCTCTGCCACCCCAGTGTCTGAATGACCAGTCTCGTGTGAACGAGGAAGTGTAAAACAGACGAGTGCAATGAGCGAGGGAGCGTGACGTGAGGAAGAAGAAGAGGAGGGGTGTCTGCATGTTAGGTGTGTGCGTCGTCTGATGTCTGGCTGCTGCTAGTGCTCTCTGACTCTGAGACCTCTTCTAGTTCAGGCTCAACAGGGTTTCTCCAGGACAGCAGGGGCAGGGGCGCACCCTTGAGAAGAGGCTTCAGGAGAACAACGTTCTGGCCCAGCCCGTTCCTCTTCAGCTTCTCATTTTTAGCTTGAAATTCTTGGAGCTCGGCATCAGTGATGGGCAAGAAGTTGTCATCATTCTCTGGGTACTCCTGCCAGCCCATAGCTTTGATCAACCTGTGTTCTGCCTGGAAAGGTGATCTGTGTCTGAGTCGCTGAGTGTGTGAGGGATCATATTCTCCTGTAAGTCTCCTTTGTTCTCCTTAGGGTCTGAGGGACTGGTAGAGGTGGGCCCGTCCCCGTTCCTCTCATCCTTCAGGCCTCGCAGGAACTCACTCTTCCGGTCGGTGCTGCGACACATCAGCTTCAGACGAGGAAGGGTGACGTCGATGGGAGAGGTGATGCTGGAGGGAGGCTCCTTGGGGGTTCCGTAGGTCGGGCCGTAGGTCGGGGGAGTAACAGGCGTAAGAGGTTTGGTCACAGAGGAAGCAGGACTGGTGAAGGCGGAGTCCTAGCCGGATAAATTAAAACTGCTTTTGGTTTCTCTCCCGCTTGGCTTCCAGGGACCAGCCTTGGTTGGGGTGATAGCTGGCTTGGGCACCAGGTTCTTGTAGACACTGGATGAGGAGATAGGGCTTTTGGTGCTGTTGGTTAGGTGGGGTACCGTCGTGTTGGCGAAACCAGTGTTGGGGTCTTCCTTGGAAACCTTCTTGATGACCAACATCTTAGTCATGGTCTGCTTGGCACTAGGAGGGTGCTCCCTAACTCCTACAGGAGACCCTACGGCATGAGGCTGGGCCACCGGCTTCCCACTGCTCTCTGATTGGTTGAGTGAGGGAAAATCCTCCTCCACAAACTTCAGCTTGTCCTCATGGCCTCCCTCAACTGGCAGGAAGCCTCGTTTCTGGGGGTGGAAGGTCCCGTTGTGCTGGTGGTGGGGCCCTGGTTGCTTCCTGTCACTCTCCCTATCCCGCACAGGGCGCTTGGGGTGGCGCCCATGGTGGGGTCCCTCCTGCCCCCAGGGACCGCTGCCCAGGCCCCCCTTCCCTCCCTTAGCCACGCCTGAGTCCACTAAATTTCTACTCTTCCCCAATGTTTGATGTGTGTGTGTGTGTGTGTGTGTGTGAGAGAGAGAGAGAGAGAGAGAGAGTGTGTGTGTGTGAGTGTGTGAGAGAGAGAGTCACAGAAGGTCTTTGTTGTGTGTGCCACACACACACACACACACACACATCCACTCACACCCATACGCACACACACAATCGTCCAGAGCACCTGTTTCCCTCTGTCGGGTCCTCAGGTGGCAGACAGGGCCAGTTCAGCCCACTTACACTGATAGCCATCTGGCTTAGGCTATATAAGTGGCCCATCAGTTTACACATGGCAGAGAGACTTCCTGCTAGGCTGCCCTCAACCAATGGTACACACTCCTGCCACCACTCAGAGTCTTATTATTTGCATGTTCACCAGACAGAACCTAGTGTCCCAAAACCAAATCCTTCCAGCCATCTCAAACTGCCCATACATTTTAGCAGAGCCTCAAGATGGAGACCATTTTGCTCTCATTGTTTCCAAACATACAATACACTGAGACGTAACTGTACAACCACAGATCCAACCACAATGAAAAACAGAGCTACAGTAGGAGCCACACAGACACATAAAACACAATGACAGTATACATCTCTCTATGGACGCGTTGCGGATCGATAGATTTGATTAATTGGGGGATAAATATGGCATTGCAAGTGGCATCCTCAAATCTTCCCGATTACATGAAGTGGCTCTGAGTTGAAGAGGTGTGAGGGAGTGTGGGGCTCAGAACACCTTAATGCCTTGCAGAGAAATCCCAGTCATCCACAATCACTAAGGGGCTTAGCTACAGGCTTTGAGAAGAAGCACCCCAAAGCACCCAGAAACACCCAAATGGCCTATAACAATGGATCTCCTATCAGCGGTCCTCTTACAAGCATGATTGTACATTGGCTTACTATAATTGAGTGTTTCACGAATGAAATCTGCTTGGAAAACGTCCTAAAATCATTGTGGCACGTTTTTTTGGGAGAAGACAAAGTCAGTTTAAAAGTTAATTTGTTTTGTTTTATGTCAAAGTGTAGGCTTGTGTGCTCCCTATGAAATTAGTATTTGCATCAAACTGTTTCTGTGATGGATTTGAACTTAAAAGAGCAGGATCGTACTTTACTAATACTTCTTAGAACATTCATGCTAACCAAATTAATGTAATTTTTAGTTTGGTCTAAATAGCAAAATAAGTCCTGCAGAGTTTTTCCAAACAAATTAGAAACTCTATTTGATGAACCATGAACAACAGCATCCAATAGATAATAGTATTGATCTATGATACAAAGTACATTGTTTGAAAATCCCATGGAGGATAATTGGATGGGTTGTGTGTGTCTGTGTGTGTGTGCTTGTGAGAGAGAGCGTGACAGAGAGCAAGAAAGAGAGAGAGAGCATGTGACTGAGTGTGTGTGTGTGCTCATGAGAAAGAGAGAGCATGTGACTGTGCATGTGTGTGTGCGTGCATGTGTACGTGTGTGCGCGTGTGTGTGAATTTGATATTTGCGTTCAGATGATGGACTGTTCATGAAGACACCGAATAGAGTGAGTGTTCATATTACCACAAGGTAATGAAAAATGCATGGCCTTTGCCCATCATTTCCGGTGCATCAACACAACTCGATCCATCCTCCTCATCCAATGACGTAGTCACCTCTGTTATGATATCCACCAATAGGTAACTCAACGGCATCTCTCTCACATTCTGCTGCATTAACTCCTTTATAACAAGAGCGACCTGTTGTCGGCGGCCATTAAAATTACTAACTGGGCCAGCGCCTCCCTCCCTCGTTATCGCTACGGCTGTCGCATGTCTGTCTGCTTAATTAATCTACACACTCTCAGGGATGGAGGAGGTGGAGGGGGGGCGTGTCAACGACCGTAATAAAAATTTGATCTGGGGCATGGGGAGGATGATGAAAACTGTGAACAAGACGCCAAGGATCAGCACATGATTATGGGTCTGGGGAGGTGACAGGAGCTTTCGCTGAGCTCGGCTGGATTTGGACCAGAGGAGGAGAAAATGAAAAGTGCTGTGGTGACCATCCAGTACAAAAGGGCCTCACTCACACCCATGTACGGTAGCTAGAGCAAAGTGGCTCTTTTGAACTGTAGCCCTTGATTTCATTCATTATTTTTCATGGGTTGAGTATAATTGGCAGTCATTGAAGCAGGTATTTGGTACTTGTGTGTAAGCCCAGTTGATGTTAGGGGGTGTAATCTAATTAGTTAATACTAATTGAATCATTGAATTAGGGGACAATGGCCTAATGGTTAACTAAGTGCGTAATGCTATTTGTGTGTACACACATATTAGTAGAGAATTACAAACAAATTACATAAGGAAGATATGAGCCGTAAGTGAACTAACTACTGGCAAGACTCAGCCTCAGTAGAATAATTAGGGAGAAACACACTGCTTACACATTCTCCCATTGATTGATAAAAACTACCATGACTAGGGTTACAAAGCTACTGGTAATTTACCAAAGTTACCGGAATCTTCAGTAATTTTGGTCATTAACAGAAAATCTTTGGCAATCCATTGTATGTTTGGTAATGTATACGTGTAAATAGCCAAATTAATGAAAAAAGCATCTAATCAACAATGGCATTATTTTCAATTCCTTCTGCAACTCGGCCATCTATTGACTTTATTCACAGCTGCTACCAGTTTGATGCCAAAACATTGACAGCAAATACATATTGACATAGAAAAAATATATACATATAAAGGATATGTAATGCTGAAACCCTCATATTAAACCCCAATGGTATTCATTAAGTTGATGGTTTATATTTATGATAATGTTTTACAGCTTTGTCAATCTAATTTTTTCTTTGAAAATCATCTTATTTAATTATTTCATATATTTTACATGTGATAAGGGCCAGAGATAATTACAGACACGTGTGATATTCTGAAGTACCTAGATGTCTTGATAGATTACATAAAATCCATGAAATATACCAACATTCTGGTAGTTTACTGGTAAACCTCGAAAGTTTCCAGTCATATACCCTGCCTTTGTAACGCTAACCATGACACAACATTCCTTCTTTAAACTTAAGGTCAGGATAGAATTGAATCATTCCAGAGTTGAAACAGGAATACCAGTGTGTGGTTTTAGGGTTATGGGTCATCCTACCACATAGCACACACCCTGCAGCCTTCCAGCAAGGAGACGTCCTCTCTCCTCTCTGAGAGTCATGCTAATCATCCCATCAATCATTCACGATGGGGGAGTCACTGGCTTGGAGGGGTAAACTCTATCTATCTAGGCTATTTTCTGCTCTATATCAGGGTTTGGAGGGGAAAGTCTCTTCTCCATGCTATCTCCCAGTTCACACATTAACCATCTGCCAATCACCTCTGATGGAGTGCAGCTTCCAGCACTACTATATGGAGCCTAATGACACACTGTACTTCCTCATCTCCATCATGGCCTTGGTTAAGCTCATTATCACATGAGATAAAGGTCTGGCTTCAAATTGAAAATATCCTCTATCACTCACATTAGAAGTCAAAGGAATCGGTCCATATTTCCAGCTCATTTCGTGTTGATTTAAAACACTTGATCCTCAGCAGTCTAGTTGTCTAACCCGTTATAATCTATTTTCAGAGAGTTATCTATTATTTATTTTCCAGCATAATGATAGTCAGGTACGTAGGTTGATTTGATTGATATGCAGCCCCAGTAGCATGCAGAGGACCAGGCCTGTATACATTTAGGGAGCTGAGTTTTTTGGGGTCGGAGATGAGACACCGAGATGGGTTCATGTCTGGGGCTTCTGGTAGGGGATAAAGCCAATCGGCCCCTTGTTGCCCTTTCCAACAGAGGCATACGTGAGGAGAATCCACTAAGATGGATAAACCTGGAAAAAGGGGAACATCACTGGATTCTAAGAGGCCAGTCATTGAAAATGTGAGCAACGAAGAGGAAGAAGGAACACTTAAAAGAAAAAGGCTAAGCTTAGAGATTTAGAGTCAGACGTTGTATGGTAGTTAGAAGAGCAGTGTGTTTGTGTGTGTGTGAGAGAGAGTGTGTATGCACACTTGTATGTCTGCGTCTCTGACTTTGCTTACACATCAGTATAAGTGTAGTGCACATGTTTAAGTGCAGCTGAGCATAGTATGTGTGATATCACAAATCCCAGCTGAACGCTTCAGCACTGTGTCCACATACAAATTAGATATCACACGTGATGGCAGCCTATCAGAATCCCCATCTTCTTTTTCATGCTGTAAATAACTTAAATGCCGTCATGGCGTATAACATTGAAGAAAGTGTTGAGGTTGGCAAGCGGACGAGGAAGAACAGGTTGGGATAACCATCTGTCCCACATCAACCTGCTCAACACAACGCCTGGTTTCATTTTGTATTAGCAGGCCTTAAAACCAACAATTATTATCTAATAGGGATTTCATAGCCTTTGTTTATTTCATTTTATCAATTCAATCGACTGATATGGACATATGGTCCCTTTACTTTTAAATAGATTTTTGTGTTTTGCCTCAATCTTCGAGAGGCGATTTATACAAGGCGTGCGTTTCATCATCATCTTACACAACAGTTTATGTTACAGTTATTGGCATCTGATAACAGCAGAAAAATATTATGTTGCCATTCTTTGTTGAAATAGGTTAACAAAAGTCAGGCAACAACATTCTTTTTCTTGGATCTCTATTCGAGATCTCCATGCGAGAGCCAATCTTACATACTATGTGAACTGGATGAGTCATCCTTTAAACTAACGCTTTAAAGCCCTGGCCAGTTTGGAGGTTAGTTCTAATGAAACATAACACTGAGGACTGTAATGTAAAGAGTCGTTAACAAAAGAACAAGGTAGGCCGGCTAGTTCCCTCAGCCAAAACCTACATATTTAGCTTTTTGTCTATCTATCCATCTCTGTACAGGCGTTATGTTGCACCATGCTGCACAGTGAGACAGCTACGTTGATGGTATACACATTGCTCAGGAGATCCTGTGTATAGCAATGTAATGCTCTTCTGTTTGATTCTATTTTGATTTCTTACAAGGCAATGCTGTGAACATGTCATTGTGGCCTCTTTGCAGGGGGCCTTCAAGTATAACACCAAAAGGAAATTACCTGTCACATTTGAAAAATAGGATGAGCTTGTTGGCAACGGAGTCTTAATTCGGGGAATTCACTTATGCCATGCTCCGTTTCGCTCCACGCATCATACTTTTCCAAGCCTTTGTTTAGAAGAATCCCTAATGTTTAGTATTTTCATTTGTTCTGACTATATATAGTCCTTATAAGGACAGTCTGAGATATATTGCAGGTACAGTTGAAGTCGGAAGTTTACATACACCTTAGCCAAATACATTTAAACTAGTTTTTCACAATTCCTGACATTTAATCTTAGTAAAAATGCCCTGTCTTAGGTCAGTTAGGATCACCACTTTATTTTAAGAATGTGAAATGTCAGAATAATAGTAGAGAAGTTTACATACACTCAATTAGTATTTGGTAGCATTGCCTTTAAATGATTTAACTTGGGTCAAACGTTTCGGGTAGCCTTCCACAAGCTTCCCACAATAAGTTGGGTGAATTTTGGCCCAATTCTCCTGACAGAGCTAGTGTAACTGAGTCAGATTTATAGGCCTCCTTGCTCGCACATGCCTTTTCAGTTCTGCCCACAAATCTTCTAAAGGATTGAGGTCAGGGCTTTGTGATGGCCACTCCAATACATTGACTTTGTTGTCCTTAAGCCATTTTGCCACAAATTTAGAAGTATGCTTGGGGTCATTGTCCATTTGGAAGACCCATTTGCAACCAAGCTTTAACTTCCTGACTGATGTCTTTAGATGTTGCTTCAATATATCCACATACTTTTCCTTCCTCATGATGCCATCTATTTTGTGAAGTGCACCAGTCCCTCCTGCAGCAAAGAACCCCCCACAGCATGATGCTGCCACCCCTGTGCTTCAGGGTTGGGATGGTGTTCTTCGGATTGCAAGAACCCCATTTCTACTCCAAACATAATGATGGTCATTATGGTCAAACAGTTCTATTTATGTTTCATCAGACCAGATGACATTTCTCCATAAAGTACGATCTTTGTCCCCATGTGCAGTTGCAAACCGTAGTCTGGCTTTTTTATGGTGGTTTTGGAGCAGTAGCTTCTTCCTTGCTGAGCGGCCTTTCAGGTTATGCCGATATAGGACTCGTTTTACTGTGGATATAGATACTTTTGTACCTGTTTCCTCCAGCATCTTCACAAGGTCCTTTGCTGTTGTTCTGGGATTGATTTGCACTTTTCGCACCAAAGTACGTTCATCTCTAGGATACAGAATGCGTCTCCTTCCTGAGCGGTATGACGGCTGCGTGGACCCATGTTGTTTATACTTACGTACTATTGTTTGTAGAGATGAACGTGGTACCTTCAGGCGTTTGGAAATTGCTCCCAAGGATGAACCAGACTTGTGGAGTTCTACAATTTTTCTTCTGAGGTCTTGGCTGATTTCTTTAGATTTTCCCATGATGTCAAGCACTGAGGCACTGAGTGCAAAGAGGCACCTCCAATTGACTCAAATGATGTCAATTAGCCTATCAGACGCTTCTAAAGCCATGACATCATTTTCTGGAATTTTCCAAGCTGTTTAAAGGCACAGTTAACTTAGTGTATGTACAGTGCTGACCCACTGGAATTGTGATACAGTGAATTATAAGTGTGATAATCTGTCTGTAAACAATTGTTGGAAAAATTACTTGTGTCATGCAGAAAGTAGATGTCCTTACCAACTTGACAAAACTATAGTTTGTTAACAAGACATTTGTGGAGTGGTTGAAAAACTTGTTTTAATGACTCCAACCTAAGTGTATGTAAACTTCTGACTTCAACTGTATACTTCAAGTGGGCAAATGTTTTTTATTCCAATAATCCCAACGTCTATTCCACGTTGGTTCCACATCAATGCATTGAAAAAACGTGGACACAACATTGATTCAACCAGTGTGTGCCCAGTGGGATGGCTTTGTCACTCCCAAAAAACCCATGTCAGCTCAGAGAGACAACAAAGGCCCCAAATAAACAGGTGATGAATGTTGTCTGTATACTAATAATCACTCAAGTATAAACGGATCCAAGTCTGTCAAGTGAGTGGATTGGTGAGCTCATTAGTCGTCACAAAGTATTAAAACAACCAATGGTGTCAAATCGGAGGGCCTGTTGTCTGGACCTATGGCAGTCTCTATGGGGGTGCCACAGGGTTCAATTCTTGGGCCGACTCTTTTCTCTGTGTATATCAATGATGTCGCTCTTGCTGCTGGTGACTCTCAGATCCACCTCTACGCAGACGACACCATTTTGTATACATCTGGCCCTTCATTGGACACTGTGTTAACAAACCTCCAAACGAGCATCAATGCCATACAACACTCCTTCAGTAGCCTCCAACTGCTCTTAAACACTAGTAAAACGAAATGCATGCTCTTCAATCGAACGCTGCTGGCACCCGCCCACCCGACTAGAATCACCACTCTCGACGGGTCTGTGGACAACTACAAATACCTAGGTGTCTGGTTAGACTGTAAACTCTCCTTCCAGACTCACATTAAGAATCTCCAATCCAAAGTTAAATCTAGAATCGGCTTCCTATTTCGCAACAAAGCCTCCTTCACTCATGCTGCCAAACATGCCCTCGTAAAACTGACTATCCTACCGATCCTTGACTTCGGCAATGTAATTTACAAAATAGCCTCCAACACTCTACTCAGCAAATTGGATGTAGTCTATCACAGTGCCATCCGTTTTGTCTCCAAAGCCCCATACACTACCCACCACTGTGACCTGTACGCTCTTGTTGGCTAGTCCTCACTACATGTTCGTCGTCAAACCCACTGGCTCCAGGCCATCTATAAATCACTGCTAGGCAAATCCCCGCCTTATCTTAGCTCATTGGTCACCATAGCAGCACCCACCTGTAGTCTGCGCTCCAGCAGGTATATCTCACTGGTCATTCCCAAAGCCAACACCTCCTTTGGCCGCCATTCCTTCCAGTTCTCTGCTGCCAATGACTGGAACGAATTGCAAAAATCTCTGAAGCAGGAGACTCTTATCTCCCTCACTAACTTTAAGCATCAGTTGTCAGAGCAACTTACTGATCACTGCACATGTACACAGCCCATCTGAAATTAGCCCACCCAACTACCTCATCCCTATATTGTTATTTATTTTGCTCTTTTGCACCCCAGTATCTCTATTTGCACATAATCTCTTGCACATCTAGCATTCCAGTGTTAATACTAATTGTAATTATTTTGCACTATAGCCTATTTATTGCCTTACCTCCATAACTTGCTACATTTGCACACACTGTATACAGTGGGGAGAACAAGTATTTGATACACTGCCGATTTTGCAGGTTTTCCTACTTACAAAGCATGTAGAGGTCTGTAATTCTTATCATAGGTACACTTCAACTGTGAGAGACGGAATCTAAAACAAAAATCCAGAAAATCACATTGTATGATTTTTAAGTAATTAATTTGCATTTTATTGCATGACATAAGTATTTGATACATCAGAAAAGCAGAACTTAATATTTGGTACAGAAACCTTTGTTTGTACCAAATATTCTCCACCCGGCACAGCCAGAAGAGGACTGGCCACCCCTCATAGCCTGGTTCCTCTCTAGGTTTCTTCCTAGGTTTTGCCTTTCTAGGGAGTTTTTCCTAGCCACCGTGCTTCTACACCTGCATTACTAGCTGTTTGGGGTTTTAGGCTGGGTTTCTGTACAGCACTTCGAGATATTAGCTGATGTAAGAAGGGCTATATAAAATAAAATTGATTGATTGATTGGTTTGCAATTACAGAGATCATACGTTTCCTGTAGGTCCTGACCAGGTTTGTACACACTGCAGCAGGGATTTTGGCCCACTCCTCCATACAGACCTTCTCCAGATCCTTCAGGTTTCGGGGCTGTCGCTGGGCAATACGGACTTTCAGCTCCCTCCAAAGATTTTCTATTGGGTTCAGGTCTGGAGACTGGCTAGGCCACTCCAGGCCCTTGAGATGCTTCTTACGGAGCCACTCCTTAGTTGCCCTGGCTGTGTGTTTCGGGTCGTTGTCATGCTGGAAGACCCAGCCACGACCCATCTTCAATGCTCTTACTGAGGGAAGGAGGTTGTTGGCCAAGATCTTGCTATACATGGCCCCATCCATCCTCCCCTCAATATGGTGCAGTCGTCCTGTCCCCTTTGCAGAAAAGCATCCCCAAAGAATGATGTTTCCACCTCCATGCTTCACGGTTGGGATGGTGTTCTTGGGGTTGTACTCATCCTTCTTCTTCCTCCAAACACAGCGAGTGGAGTTTAGACCAAAAAGCTCTATTTTTGTCTCATCAGACCACAAGACCTTCTCCCATTCCTCCTCTGGATCATCCAGATGGTCATTGGCAAACTTCAGACGGGCCTGGACATGCGCTGGCTTGAGCAGGGGGACCTTGCGTGCACTGCAGGATTTTAATCCATGACGGCGTAGTGTGTTACTAATGGTTTTCTTTGAGACTGTGGTCCCAGCTCTCTTCAGGTCATTGACCAGGTCCTGCCGTGTATAATATAATATAATATAATATGCCATTTAGCAGACGCTTTTATCCAAAGCGACTTACAGTCGTGCGTGCATACATTTTTTTGTGTATGGGTGGTCCCGGGGATCGAACCCACTACCTTGGCGTTACAAGCGCCGTGCTCTACCAGCTGAGCTACAGAGGACCACAGTGTAGTTCTGGGCTGATCCCTCACCTTCCTCATGATCATTGATGCCCCACGAGGTGAGATCTTGCATGGAGCCCCAGACCGAGGGTGATTGACCGTCATCTTGAACTTCTTCCATTTTCTAATAATTGCGCCAACAGTTGTTGCCTTCTCACCAACCTGCTTGCCTATTGTCCTGTAGCCAATCCCAGCCTTGTGCAGGTCTACAATTGTATCCCTGATGTCCTTACACAGCTCTCTGGTCTTGGCCATTGTGGAGAGGTTGGAGTCTGTTTGATTGAGTGTGTGGACAGGTGTCTTTTATACAGGTAACGAGTTCAAACAGGTGCAGTTAATACAGGTAATGAGTGGAGAACAGGAGGGCTTCTTAAAGAAAAACTAACAGGTCTGTGAGAGCCGGAATTCTTACTGGTTGGTAGGTGATCAAATACTTATGTCATGCAATAAAATGCAAATTAATTACTTAAAAATCATACAATGTGATTTTCTGGATTTTTGTTTTAGATTCTGTTTCTCACAGTTGAAGTGTACCTATGATAAAAATTACAGACCTCTACATGCTTTGTAAGTAGGAAAACCTGCAAAATCGGCAGTGTATCAAATACTTCTTCTCCCCACTGTATATATTTTCTGTTGTATTTTTTGACTTTATGTTTTTTTTTACCCCATATGTAACTCTGTGTTGTTGTTTTTATCGCACTGCTTTGCTTTATCTTGGCCAGGTCGCAGTTGTAAATCAGAACTTGTTCTCAACTGGCTTACCTGGTTAAATAAAGGTGAAATAAAAAATTAAAATAAAATAAATAAGTGAGCAAACAGTAAATGCTTTCCTTCCTTCCTCTGACATGAGTCCACTCACACACAATTGGATTTTTCCAAGAAAGAGTCTATTCAACTGCTAATAGCTGTAATAGTAGCACTTACACATTCTGAGTCTAATCCTTGATTTAAAATGACACAACAAACTTCCATCCCTTATTAATATAGTTTAGCTGATAATCATGATATCACAGTGACAAAATATTTGCTCCCTCAATCTTTCTCTCTTCACTTCTTCCTTTATTTCTTTCACTATCTCACCCTACAGTGCTCTTCCGCCCATCCCTAATAGAGCCTCATGCAGAGGTGATTTAAAAAGTAGAGCATGAAACGAGTGTGCATGTACGACGGTGCTATTCTATTGTGATGGGGCCTTTATTCACACTATTCTGTTTTGATGGGGCCTTTATTCACACTATTCTATTGTGATGGGGCCTTTATTCACACTATTCTATTGTGATGGGGCCTTTATTCACACTATTCTATTGTGGTGGGGCCTTTATTCACACTATTCTATTGTGGTGGGGCCTTTATTCACACTATTCTATAGTGGTGGGGCCTTTATTCGCCAGGGCCCCACCACAGAGAGGGACTGAGAGGAGCTTGGATGAGTCAGTGAGGCCAATAGTCCTGTAAAGTAGAGGCGTTAAGGGGAGTTGAGGAGGAGTGACTACTGCCAAAGTCCAGCTGGGTCCCATTGATTCCTGGTGACATCCCACATGGAGACACCATCAATGCCATCGATGGGCACCGCCCAAGTAACTGTGCCAGCAAATATACAGTGGACCCCAACGGTCCTCACAGCCGGTCCCGGGTGCTTCAAGCTTCATCTGTCTGATATAAACTATCAATCACTTCCTACATCAGAGGAATGGTAGGGGCTATGTCCCAATACTGTCAGACGCCTTCCTTTAACAGTCTCTTTTTATTTTTGGCCATTGACATGTGAAATGAGGGCATTGATTTACACTGTATCAAATACATCTGTCAAGTCATTTTAGATCAGTGGTCATGAAGGAAAGGACTATCAGGCCATATTGGGTACGATTCGGCCGAAATGAACATTTGCAAGAAACATTTGGAAGGAACGTGTTTATTTTTTTATATTTTTTTACAGAAATGCCTAAAATGATCAAGGACACATTTTGAGTAGGAGCTGGTCCAGAACAAAGAGAACAGCAGCTCATTTGCAGTTGGCCAAATCAGCAGAATGGTACTGACAGACATAGCCCTAATGCGTAGTGAGCTGGCAGGATGGACCATTCGTTTGGTCGACACAGTTCCTGTGGGCATCATACTGATTTGCTCTTAATAATTATTGGGATGCGGCATGTTGTGTACTGGGACCTGGCAGTGGCTGTTACGCCATTCCTCTGCACAGCTTTAGAAAATGTTCTATAAATTACAGCTTCAGGGTGTTGTTGTTAGCTTGAGCTCCTCGTCTCCGAAACATGTCCCTTATGCACATTCTTCTCTTCTTCCAAATCAATATGGAAGACAGAGGCAGAATTTAAGAAATAGTTGCTGCCCTAGAGTCGAACAAAACCACTGATTCATCCAAAACAAAGAAAGATGTTTTTTATGATGAGCTGTTTAAGAAATGCACCATACTTGCTTCGTTTGTGTGGGTGTGTGTTTGTATTAGTGTATTGAATGCCTTTGAGTGTACTATGTGCTCATACCCCTCAGTGGGTGTGTAGACAAGTGCAAGATACATAATACGCTAGGTTTACATAACTGTGTGTGTGCATTTGTATGTGTGTGTGTGTGTGTGTGTGTGTGTGTAGGTGTGTGTGTGTGTGCATAGGTGTGTGTGTGAGCGCACGCGCCAGCGTGCATACGTGTGTGTCTGCAAGCATCCGTGCACGCTTACTGCTGGACAGACGAAATAAACAAATCAGACAACTAGTCAATGAGGAACAAGGATCAGGGAGCCAGGTTTAAGTACTTAGTACTAGATAAATTCACCTATTGTCCCAGTCAGTTAATTAGCTGCCATGTTCATTTGTTTAGGCTCCCCACAATATCTGCTGAGAGAGAGAGTTTATCAGAGCAGTCTATAGACTGTGTACCTGTTCTAAAAAAAAAAACAATCCAAGCTCTCTGTGCATAATGTTCCTCTACGTGTTCGGCATTCAAAATCATCCCTCCAACTCCCTGTGGTAACAGACTCCGCTTGGGGAATACGTTTCCCCTGAAACAAAGATTGAAAACACCAAAGAAAGTGAAGTTCTCGCTTTCTCTCACTTTGGCTGTGCTTTTTCCACAGTGGGACAGATCCGCCTTTCTTCAGTCACTAAGATTTGCCACCAGAATCTCGACGTGGACGCCCTAAATGAGATCCCAAATCAATATGCTCCCTTAGTGACCGCTGCCATTGATCAGAGCAGAAAAACTAACCAAGCTGCCTGCATACAGCCCTGGGCCAGGCCCTGTAAGACGACGTGAGGAGCCCTGGGCCAGGACCTGTAAGACGACATGAGGAGCCCTGGGCCAGGACCTGTAAGACAACGTGAGGAGCCCTAGGCCAGGACCTGTAAGATGACGTGAGGAGCCCTGGGCCAGGCTCTGTAAGACGATGTGAGGAGATTTTAATGTAAACCCAAACTTTTTGATAACCAAAATAATTCATGAGTTACAGAACGGTCCATCAGCATCTATCAGAGTGATATACACTCTACAAATTGATATAAATTGATGCTGGACCTGGCATATGCAATGACGGAAGCATAAAAACAAAAAATTAATCAAAACAAACCTTGAAACAAGAACAAAGGAGAGAAATGCCTAAAACGTGTTTTCTCAAAAAAACTAAAAATGGTACCTTTTTATCTCTTGCAAATAACGATTAGTAATTGCCACCTAATTATTAACTCATTATAATTACATACATTTGTACAAGATGAAATGTTTCTGGTGTTCTTATGATTACTACTGTTTAGCTGATAGATATCTTGTAATTGTATGTTTGTGAGTCAAAATGTAATTTAATCATACAACCTTGAGTAACTCATTAATGCAAAAACACATTTGAAAGTTATTAACTCAATCTAACCAAGAGACTGAAGCTATTTTCCCTATTCATTTCTCCATCACCCCTGTTTAGATCCCTATCCCCCTTCACCTGTAGATGAGCGTATCGTCCAGGGAACTGTTGTACTGGACCTGGTACATCCTGATCCCAGGGATGTGGTTCTGATATGGCCATTTGATCAGCACTGAGCTAGCTGTCAGCTCCGCCATCAGCACCCTTCCCTCCTGGTTCCTCCGTGTGTCGTTGCCCGTGGCTGTGGTGGACTTGGCCGAGGTGAGGATGTCTGAAGGGCCAGGGTCAGGCTCCCGTAGCCGGTTGGTGCTGTTGGCCAGGTGGGGGAGGAGGTTGACCACCAGCTCCACCTGACCCGTGGACTCTCCTGCCGCATTGGAGGCAATGCAGGTGAAGGTTCCAGCGTCCTTCAAGGAGGTGATGTTGATGTCCAGGCTGCCATTGCTGAAGGTGACAGTCCTTGATGTGTTGGAGATCAGACGGCCCTCAGGGGAAATCCAGTGAATCTCTGGGTCTGGGTCTCCATTGGCCTTGCACTTCAGACTGGTTGGCTGGCCCTCCATGGTGAAGGTCTTGGCAGACTTCCTAGTCATGACTGGAGGGTCACAGATGAACTCCTCCTCTGGGATAGTCCAGAAGTACTTGGCTGTGAGGTCTGGAGGAGAGGCGCAGGTCTCTAGATCGTCTTCTCTGGTCAGCCTCCTTAGCCACAGCAGCTCACAGTTACAGTGTAGCGGGTTTCCGCCAAAACTCATCACCAATGAAGACTGAGGAGATCCTTTGGCTTTAGCGTAGACAGGGATGCGCAGAAAAAGTGGATCTGGTGGGATCTTCTTCAGCTTATTGGACGTCATGTCTAGACGCGCCAGCTTGTGCAGGTTGGTGAAGATCCCTTGGGGCACATGCTCTATAAGGTTATGGTCCATGTTAAGGGTGTTGACGTTGGTTAGACGACCTATCGTCTCCCATGGGATGTCAACCAGGTTGTTGTAGGACAGGTCCAGGTCTTCCAGGGTTCCTGTGAAGTCATCAAAGGCATGGGGAGAGATATCGTGCAGCTGGTTGTTGGCCAAGATCAGGTGCCTAAGGTTGGTGAGCCCCCGAAAGTGGTCATCCCTGATCACACTCAGCCGGTTGCTGTCCAGGTGCAGCGCTCGCAGCCGCTTGAGGTCCTCGAAGGTATAAGGCATGATCTGGCTTATGGTGTTGCGGGACAACGTCAGATGGATCAAACTAGTCATGTTGGCAAAGTCCCGCCTCCTTATGGCTGTGATAAAATTTTCAGTGAGCCGTAGCTCCACGGTGCGCCGGTCAATGACGGTGGGCACGAAGAGTAGGCCCGTTTTGGCACAGAGGATGGCCAGCGAGGGGGACAAGTTCTGGCACATGCAGCGCTTGGGGCACAGCTGCCCCCTAGTGGAGATGGCCAGCACCAACAGGGAGAAGATCAGCCGGTCCATCCTCCCTCTGGCGTTCTGGGAAACTGCAAGGCAAAGGAGAGAGGCACTGGTCAGGACATGTCAGGACATGGGACTCCAAGTGGGGAATTCACTAGGTTAATCAAGATTTACATCTATGTGTTTAGCTATCACAGTGGTCAAACTGAGATTAAATCTCTCTATCAGCCATGATCAGAATGCAAAACAGCAGTGTTCGAAGTGCATACAGATGATTAAAGCCAGTAAATGTATATGAATACATATCAATGAATGGACAATACCCTGAATTAAATGCTTAGCACACACTGAGGCATAAGGCAGAGGTGATGTTTTAAGCGAGCCAATTTTCTTAACGGCTTGTATCTTATTTTCCTCCTCACAGATACTTATTTGATGTTACGGAATCATGTTACGGAATCAGACACATGGCGTGCTAATACGCCCAACGAAGAGATAAGGACAACGAATAGGTGTGTGTAAATATAGCTTAGCAAATCATTTATCTCAACATGCAATCTCTGGACAAAGTTAGTTGGCCACCATATCACAGTTTAAGGGTTTATCACAGCAGGTCTACCTTCTGTGGATTCTCTAAAAGCCAGTCTTTTACATAGCTCCCTACATCTCTAACATGAGTGAAAACACAAATGTATCTGTATAGAAGACGCCAACTGGCAATGCATATGCAATTGTAGCAAAAGCACACAGTCATCCACCCACACACTTACGAACACATTTTCTTTATGTCCTCTCTAAAAACACACAAACGCAAATACACAAACAGTGTGAGAGGAGTTTGAGGTGGTCGAGGTGGTCAGCGAAGACAAAGAACAGTAATATCTGATGAAATCAGAGCTACTGTGATTGACCATGTTCTTGTCCATAGTATGAGCATGAGGGAGGCTGGACAAAGGGTACAACCAAACATCAGTAGATTCACTGTGTCCACCATAATCCGAAGATTTAGAGAAGAGAACAGGTAATTACCTTTTTTTGACATTATAGTACAGTATGTAAATGTTAACAGCAATTACTGTATGACATACTATATACTGTACCACAGTATACTGTAAGTAAATATATGTTTCAGTACATCACTGTACCAATGTACTGTAGTATTGTAATGGAGGGTTGGTCTATCTGTTTGTAGGCCTAGTATTCCATGTATATTTTTTGTAACTCCATGTACTCTTTTTGTAGAATTGAAAGACTGCCACATGGGGGTGGGAGGACAGGTATGTTCTCCCCACACCAAGAGACCCTAATTGTTGATATGGTCCGTGAGAACAATGCCATTACAGTTTTTTTGGATTGCTTACACACTAAAATTAAAAGTAGTACACTATTAGCAAAACCTTACACTCAAGAAGCAAAACATCAGCCCATATTTGCACAACTATAAGCACATTGTCAACCTTACACTTGTTGCAAAACTCTACACACAGTGATTTGCAAAAACTAAACACACTTAACATACATTACACACAAAAATCTATCATGAAGTCACGTCCTTGCAATACCAAAGCACTGACTGTCAAATTACCACACCGTCCAACCAATTGGTTCAACACAGTCATCAGGTGTGCAAACACTCGTTTGCTTAATTGTAGACACACCAATCAGGTGTATAAGCACTATAAAAAAGCAGCAGGTGAGTTCATCGGTCTTCAAGCACAATGGAAAGAGTCAGAGAAAGAGTAAGACGAGGAGGAGGAGGAGGAGGAGGACGACGAGGAGAACGAGGAGGAGGACGAGGAGAACGAGGAGAACGAGGAGGACGAGGAGAACGAGGAGGACGAGGAGGAGAACAAGGAGGACGAGGAGGACGAGGAGGACGAGGAGGAGGACGAGGAGGAGAACGAGGAGGAGGAGGAGGAGGAAGGGGAGGAAGAGGAAGAGGAAGAGGAAGACAAGAAGGTGCTCAAAGAGGACCGAATCTGACAAATGAGATCCGCGCAACACTGGTTGACCACATTGTCAACCACGGCCTGACGCTGAGGGAGGCTGGACTGCGAGTACAGCCAAATCTAAGCCGATATACAGTGGCAAGTGTGATGAGAACATTTCGACTGGAAAATAGGTATTGTAAAAATATAATCATATCAAAAACATCTGCACGGTTTCAGTAACTGCTTACAGTACTATATTCTATGCACTATCAGCACTTCTGTTACCTTTTCCTGTGAAATTACTGTACTATTGTATACTGTTTTTTTTTCTACATAGGATTGAGGGTCAGGGACGACAAGGGGGAAGGCCTCCTATGTTCACAGAACAGCAAGAGAGGGAGATAGTAAACATGGTTTTGGCCAACAATGCTATAACACTCAAGCAGCTCCAAGCTAACATTGTCAATAACCACGCCATTTTCAACGATATCCATCAGGTCTCAACATCAACACTGGCACGCATCCTAAAAAAAAACAGATTCAAATGAAGCAAATTTATCGAGTGCCTTTCGAGCGCAATTCCGAAAGGGTGAAACGACTGCGGCATGATTATGCAGAGGTATGTATTCACTTTAGCAGTGTGATATTGCATACTGTCTCATAATCTTTTACTGTACTGTAATATGTATACTAGATCTACACTGAACTACACAATTTTGCCTGACACTGTTTTTCAGAGAGTTTTACGAATGAATGGAGAGGAGATCCAGCATGAGTTCATTTACATAGATAGGCTGGGTTCAACCTGACGAGAACACGAAGGAGGGGAAGAAACATCATTGGCCACAGGGCTATAGTCAATGTCCCAGGGCAACGTGGGGGTAATATAACACTCTGTGCAGCCATTACACAGAATGGGGTCCTCCACCGCCATGCCCATATGGGCCCTTACAACACAGCACTCATACTTACATTCTTGGACCAATTGCACAACATAACAGCAGCAAATCAAATCGATCATATGCAATACATTGTTGTCTGGGACAATGTGTCTTTCCACCGCTCTGCTCTGGTTCAGAACTGGTTTCAGCAACATCCACATTTCACCGTCCTATATCTTCCACCATACTCTCCATTCCTCAACCCTATAGAATAGTTTTTCTCGGCATGGCGGTGGAAGGTATATGATCT
Source organism: Coregonus clupeaformis (assembly GCF_020615455.1). Classification (NCBI taxonomy): domain Eukaryota; kingdom Metazoa; phylum Chordata; class Actinopteri; order Salmoniformes; family Salmonidae; genus Coregonus; species Coregonus clupeaformis. The sequence continues at coordinate 43,269,645 of NC_059197.1, forward strand.
CCGTCTCCAGGCTGAGGTACCCCTCATCCAAGCCATGGAGGAGGCCTGTGACCAGATGGAGGTAGCAGCAATGCAAGGATGGATTCGTCATTCAAGACGTTTCTTTCCAAGGTGTCTTGCTAATGACAACATTGCCTGCGATGTTGATGAAATTCTCTGGCCAGATCCAGCTAGGCGAAGAGACAATGTCTAGTTATTTTTTTTACATTTTTTTGAACTTACAATACGTAAAGTGACGTTTGGTTACAGTATTATGAATCTCCATGTCAACATTTTGGGCGTGTTGAGAAATAAATGAGTTTCTTCAGTCTGCAACATTGGTCTTGTGTAGTGTTTGGTGAATTTACATTATATTTGTACTTTGTTGAGAGTAGCCTACTCTAATCATAGGGAAGTAGAAGTGCTAAAAGTGTTTTAGGTTTATCACAGCAGAGTGTAACTCGTGCAAACAGAGTATAGTAATGTGAAACGTGTGTGTTTCATATGGTAACAAAGTGTGGTTTTTAAAAAGAAGTGTATAGTTTTTACAAGAGTGTTTAATTTTGCAAAGGATCTGTAGTGTTTTGCTAATTGGGTGTGTGGTTGTGCTAATTGTGTGTAGTGTTTTGAAAACACGGGCCCTGTTTTGAAAATCGTGCTTAAGCAATCAAAAAAAACTGTAAACTGAGCGAAATTCAGCAGAAGATCATTGAGGACCATTTACATTTTGAGGGTATCAACAGTGTCAGCCTCTCTACTGTTGATCGTGTCCTCAAGCGCAACAGACTGCGCATGAAACAGCTATACAGAGTGCCCTTTGATCGCAACTCAGACAGAGTCAAAGAGCAAAGATTCCAGTATGTACAGGTTGGCATATATCCAGACACATTCAATGTTGATTACTCTAAGTAGTGATTTACTGTAGTGGCCTAAATCACTTTTTCCGTATCACTTACAAAACTATATCTATTTCTACAGAGGGTTTTTCAACTGGATGCAATGGAAAGACCCCATCAATACATCTACATGGATGAAGCTGGGTTTAATCTCACCAAAAGGAGAAGGAGAGGCCGTAATGTGATTGGCCATCGGGCCATTGTTGGTGTTCCTGGGCAGCGTGGTGGCAATGTCACATTATGTGCTGCCATCAGCAATCATGGGGTTGTCCACCATCATGCCAACCTGGGGCCCTACAACACTCACCCGCTCCTCATTTTCCTCAATCACATGCGAGATGCTTTGTTAGGGCAGCAGGATGAGCATCCCATCTATGTTGTTGTTTGGGACAATGTGAGTTTTCACAGAGCCCTCCAGGTTAGAGAGTGGTACAATATGAACCAAGGTTTTATCAATCTTTGCCTTCCACCGTACTCCCCTTTCCTAAACCCCATTGAGGAATTCTTCTCCTCATGGCGGTGGAAGGTATATGAACGCCAACCTTACACCAGGGTAAATCTCCTGCAAGCCATGGGACTTGCCTGTGGTGACATAGGTGTGGAGGCATGCCAAGCCTGGATACGGCATGCCAGGGGTTTTTTCCCCGTTGCCTGGCCAGACAAAATGTGGCCTGTGATGTGGATGAAGTCCTGTGGCCTGACCCAGTACGGAGACATGATGCTGTGGCTGAGTAATGCACTTATTTGTATATTTTTGTACTTTATTTTTACATGGGCTTACTGTACACAAGTGGCAAACGCATAATATTTCTGTTTGTTTTTACAAGTGCTACATGTAAATGCACAAGATTTTTGTTTTGTCTTTTTGTACAAGTGCTAAATGCACAGTTTTTTTTTGTTTTGCAACATGCATTTAGCCTACAGTGAACAATAAACATGTATTTCTCCAGCTTCATGTCCTGCGCATTGTGTTTTCTATTTTTCTACGTAGTGTTTAGTGACTGTTCAGTAGTGTTTTTTATTTTGATTGACTCTGGGCACGATTTGACAACATAGTTCAGTTTTGAGCACTGATTGAACTGTTTTGAGGTGAAAGTTTGGTTTTGCAAGAGGAGTCTGAGGTTTTGTGAATTTAGCTTGAAAATTGGGTTTTGTGTTCACAGTTAAGAGAAAAGGAGATCAGCTTTCAAGAAATGTGTCTTAGCAATCGAGAAAAACTGTAAATAGGCCTTTTGTTCCTCTCTGTGAATTTAATAAAACCAGGGAATAGAATTGGAATGGAGATGTGTGACGTTTTTGTATAGCTTCTCTCGTGCGACAAAGTGGCCATCAGCCATGCAGCATCAACAGAAACAGAGCAGCTGCCCATATGCATCTCATTTCACCAACCCATTTCACAGCTGTACCTTGGATTATGGGGCTAATGCTATGATGAATACCAAATGAAAGTAAAGCCTTGGAAGCCACGTTGGAACTCCTGAAAGTCTGAACATGGTGCTTTTTTTAAAAACATACATTACATTTTGCAGGACGCATTTGATCTTGTGAATAAAGGTGCAGTAGACACTGGTGCAGTTATCCTCAAGGTCAAATCACCGTGTGAGACATTTAAGCTACCATACCGTACATACCGTAATAGCCTACATAGCATAAGTGGATGAAATAGGGCAGCATGATGGATGCTCTGAAAACAGCTTACCTCCTGGATCTTCATAATTAAAAAGGAATTAACTGTACTGCCAGACAACACAACTTAGCTTCGGTCAAGTGCTTATTCTGTAGCAATTAGTGAGCAGTGTCAAAAATACAGTCCTTTTAATGACATGTCAACAGCTATTAGCAACTGTAAAATGCGATTTTGCTGGGAAGGAACAAAGAAATACAGTAGATAAAAGATAAAGACTAACAATAAAAATACAGATGAGTTGCTCCATTTTTTAATTAATGGTGGTCAGGCCGCTTTCAGCTTGATAAGAGGTGATGCAGGTCAACGGTAGAACAACATGGCTGCTGTTAAATTTCTCTCTGTTGATCATCTCTCTCTCTCTTTCTCTCTCTCTCTCGTCGTATGATGCATATCCATGAAACAGCACTTTAATGTATTTATCGTGGTAATTCCTTGTTCATGATGAAGTACTCTAAACACACACGCTCTATCTGTATTTATGACAGCATTTCTGCGGTTACAGTTTTACAACTTAATGCACCAGGACATGCATGGGATTTGTCATAGGCCATTAAATAGGCCTTTTGTTCCTCTCTGTGAATTTAATAAAACCAGGGAATAGAATTGGAATGGAGATGTGTGACTTTTTTGTATAGCTTCTCTCGTACGACAAAGTGGCCATCAGCCATGCAGCATCAACAGAAACAGAGCAGCTGCCCATATGCATCTCATTTCACCAACCCATTTCACAGCTGTACCTTGGATTATGGGGCTAATGCTATGATGAATACCAAATGAAAGTAAAGCCTTGGAAGCCACGTTGGAACTCCTGAAAGTCTGAACATGGTGCTTTAAAAAAAAACATACATTACATTTTGCAGGACGCATTTGATCTTGTGAATAAAGGTGCAGTAGACACTGGTGCAGTTATCCTCAAGGTCAAATCACCGTGTGAGACATTTAAGCTACCATACCGTACATACCGTAATAGCCTACACAGCATAAGTGGATGAAATAGGGCAGGATGATGGATGCTCTGAAAAACGCTTACCTCCTGGATCTTCATAATTAAAAAGGAATTAACTGTACTGCCAGACAACACAAAAGACAACTTAGCTTCGGTCAAGTGCTTATTCTGTAGCAATTAGTGAGCAGTGTCAAAACTACAGTCCTTTTAATGACATGTCAACAGATATTAGCAACTGTAAAATGCGATTTTGCTGGGAAGGAACAAAGAAATACAGTAGATAAAAGATAAAGACTAACAATAAAAATACAGATGAGTTGCTCCATTTTTTTATTAATGGTGGTCAGGCGTCTTTCAGCTTGATAAGAGGTGATGCAGGTCAACGGTAGAACAACATGGCTGCTGTTAAATTTCCCTCTGTTGATCATATCTCTCTCTCTCTCTCTCTCTCTCTCTCTCTCTCTCTCTCTCTCTCTCTCTCTCTCTCTCTCTCTCTCTCTCTCTCTCTCTCTCTCTCTCTCTCTCTCTCTCTCTCTCTCTCTCTCTCTCCCTCTTCTCTCTCTCTCTCTCTCTCTCTCTCTCTCTCTCTCTCTCTCTCTCTCTCTCTCTCTCTGTTTCTCTCTCTCACACTCTCCCAATCTCACTCAGGTTAACTTGTTGTAAGACGACACCATCTGCCATCATTTAAAGGTAAACAATCTGCTCTAAGAATGAGGGCCTGATTTCCAGCTCCTCTCATATCATATGTACTGAAGCCACAGCCCCTTCAGCCGTAGCAGGAAATATCATTATGTGGGCAGAACTCTCCAAGGTACAGGGCTTAAAATGCCAAGCAGCTAATCGTCAGCTCTCAGGGGAATCTTGGTGTGGAGACTGGAGACAGTCCGACACCCCAGAGCTTATTTACGGGATGAGCCTCCACTCTGCTCTACTCTGACAGAATTCTCTGACCCCTGTGCCTCCCCACAATGGAGATGGATTAGGATGTCGGCTGTGGAGTGGAACGGCCTGCAGTCCCCAAGGGGCCCAGGGAGGGCCCAGTTGATGAGAACTGCTGCCCCGCCCTCTTAGGATTGGGCTGAGGGAGAAGAGAAATGGAGTATAGACAGCCAGGGCGGTTCACTACTCATGGAGTAAAGACAGCCAGGGCGGTTCACTACTCATGGAGTAAAGACAGCCAGGGCGGTTCACTACTCATGGAGTAAAGACAGCCAGGGCAGTTCACTACTCATGGAGTAAAGACAGCTAGGGTGGTTCACTACTCATGGAGTAAAGACAGCAGGGCGGTTCACTACTCATGGAGTAAAGACAGCCAGGGCGGTTCACTACTCATGGAGTAAAGACAGCCAGGGCGGTTCACTACTCATGGAGTAAAGACAGCCAGGGCGGTTCACTACTCGTGGAGTAAACACAGCCAGGGCGGTTCACTAGTCATGGAGTAAAGACAGCCAGGGCGGTTCACTACTCATGTAGTAAAGACAGCCAGGGCGGTTCACTACTCATGGAGTAAAGACAGTCAGGATGACACTTGATGGCTGCCATTTCCTCCACTCTGAGATAAATCAGAACATGGGATCGCTTGTCCCTTTGTTATTCAGGGGATCGTGCTTCTGCTTACTGTCAGTATGTTTTCACTTTAATGCTGAAGAGTTGTACAGGAGCACTAATGTATTCTGGTCTTGCTAGTACAAGACAGGCTACAGGCGTGTGCAAATACTAATTAAAACATGAGCGTCATTCATTTTTAATCATATAAATTACCAAGTTTCTACAGTATACAGTGAAACATGAGGCAAGATGAAAAGAGCCTGGTAGAACGTGACGTCAGTAGTACACCAATGACCATACATAGAGGACGACTACGGGAATATATAAGGGAGATTCTTTCTCCTTGTCAGAAGGGCCTACCATATAAACTGACTCAGAAGATCTAGCACATGCAGATGTTTGTTGTCTCAGCTTGCCATCCATCTTTAGAGCAATAACTTCATTGCTACGACAATTGTGTCGGTGCGTGATATCAATCATGTCTCATGAAATGTTTGTTTATCATAGCAATGTGGCACCACATCCTGTGTGTCTGGCTGACATGTTTTGACAGATGTGCGCTCATGTTATTGTCACGATCGTCCAAGGAGGACCAAGGCGCAGCGTTGAATGCGAACATTTTATTAAATGAATGAACACACGAACAAAAACAACAAAACGAAAACGTGACGTCCCTGGTTACAACACGGAACAACACGGAACAAGAAACCACAAATAATGAATGCCTAACGGCTACCTAAGTATGACTCCCAATCAGAGACAACGAGCTACAGCCGTCTCTGATTGGGAGCCACCCTGGCCAACATAGAAAAACAAAACTAGACCCACAACCTACAACACAAAACATAGAAACTAACACCCTGGCTCAACATACGAGAGTCCCCCGAGCCAGGGCGTGACAGTACCCCCCCCTAAAGGCGCGGACTCCGACCGCGCCAACTAAACACAACAGGGGAGGGACCGGGTGGGCACTCCGCCTAGGCGGCGGATCCGGCTCCGGGCATGATCCCCACTCGCTCTCTAACCCCCCAAAGTACCCCTGGTCCGGTCTGGCCCTGCTGACCGGAGCTGGACTGCACACTGGTGAAGCGGATTGCTCTAGCTCCGGCGTGAAGCAACTGACCCGTGCCGAACCAGGCACCAGTGGAACAGGCACGGGCTGTGCCGGACTGACGACGCACACCACTGGCTTGGTGTGGGGAGCAGGGACGGCCCGAGCCGGGCTGACGAAACGCACCCCTGACTTGGTGCGGGGAGCAGGAGCGGGCCAAACCGGGCTGACGAAACGCCCCACCGACTTGGTGCGGGGAGCAGGAACGGCCCGAGCCGGGCTGACGAAGCGCACCCCTGACTTGGTGCGGGGAGCAGGAGCGGGCAAAACCGGGCTGACGAAACGCCCCACTGACTTGGTGCGGGGAGCAGGAATGTGCCGGACCGGGCTGACGACGCGCACCACTGACTTGGTGCGGGGAGCAGGAATGGGCCGGACCGGGCTGACGACGCGCACCACGGACTTGGTGCGGGGAGCAGGAGCGGGCCAAACCGGGCTGACGAAACGCCCCACTGACTTGGTGCGGGGAGCAGGAATGGGCCGGACCGGGCTGACGACGCGCACCACTGACTTGGTGCGGGGAGCAGGAATGGGCCGGACCGGGCTGACGACGCGCACCACTGACTTGGTGCGGGGAGCAGGAGCGGGCCAAACCGGGCTGACGAAACGCCCCACTGACTTGGTGCGGGGAGCAGGAATGGGCCGGACCGGGCTGACGACGCGCACCACTGACTTGGTGCGGGGAGCAGGAATGGGCCGGACCGGGCTGACGACGCGCACCACTGACTTGGTGCGAGTGGCAGGAACAGGCCGGACCGTACTGGGAACACACACCACTGGCCCTACGTGGGGATCAGGAACAGGCCGGACCGGACTGGCAACACACGCCAGTACCTCTCGCCGTGCCTCTACATCCTCCTTCCCCCTGGTGACCAGTGACTCCCGTAACCTGGCGGCCTCCTGCTGCCCCGTCGTCCACGGTGTTAGCCCCCCCCTAAAAAATGTATGTGCTTCACTCCTACCCGTGGCCAAGGCCTCCATGTCCCTCGCCAGCCGTTCACCCTTCTGCCACAATGTCAAGTCCCTCTCCTCCTCATCCGGCTTGACCCAGTCGAGGAGGCGAAGGAGATCTGTTAGAGATCTCCCTGGCGATGGCTCCTGGACACGCTGCTTGGTCACATCTTGGTGGTTTCTTCTGTCACGATCGTCAGGGAGAGAAGTAGACCAATGCGCAGCGTGTTGAACGAACATGTTTAGACTTTATTTAATAAAGCACGAACAAACAATAAACGACTCGTAACGTCCAACGGTAACAAATACCGACACGGAACAAAAACCCACAAACACAAAGGGAAAACAGACAGTTTAAATATGGCTCCCAATCAGAGACAACCAGCCAACAGCTGACACTCGTTGCCTCTGATTGGGAGTCACTCAGGCAAAACATAGAAATAGACGAACTAGAACCCCCAACATAGAAACACACCACATAGAACAAACACACCCTGGCTCAACAACTAGAGTCCCATAGCCAGGGTGTGACAGTTATTGTTTTCTGTGGTAAGTAATGAGTTACAAATATCACAGTAGTGTTTTTTTCCTACTTGATGGTATGATGCTGATATTCAAACAGAAGAGTTCTATAAATAGTTTCGGGATAAATAGACGATTCTGGTTTGTGTGTTTGTTCAGAATGCGGCTCTGGTCTGGAGCTTATCCATTAGGCCACGGACCAAAGGCCTATCTCCCACATCCCATTACACACCACCACCACTCTCCTCCTCAGATGAAGGGATGGACAGGAAAGAGAGAAAACAAAGTGCTTCAGCAAGACGCTGAGCCATGCATCTCTGTTATTGGTCAGGGTGACCCTCAGAGTGTGCTCCGAGGTGTTAGTCTCATAGCAACCACAGATGAACAGGCAGACTAGGGGTCTAGGAGAAGGAGATTGGGTTTCAAAAACCCGTAAATTGTATATTTGTAGACTTGTGTTGTTTGTGTTTGGGTCTGCGAGGATTGAGATGGACTGCGGTGGTGCTCAGAAGGAGTGAGACCGCAGAGAATCAATAATTTTACACACTGCCACAGCTACTGATTTATATCAAGAGACACATAAACACTGAGGGGCAACATACCAATGTATTCTATATAGTACATTTACAGTATGCTAGTAGAAACCCATAGACTTCCAGTAATTGCGCTAACACTAGTTAGCGTTAGATCACAAAACTACCTCTAACTTCGTTCATACTTGATACCCTTCATACTGGATACAGATACATCAAAATGGTATCCACAAGTTCATCTGACTCTGGAGAAGTAGAAAAAGGGCCTCATTGCTAAAATCCCGAAGTATCCCTTTAATCATTAACTCTGCTGTGTGACATCAACTATGCAGTATTAATGGGAAAACAAGGCAAAAAGTTTCTCACCATCTGTGCTTGTCAAATAAAATGAATAACGCACCCACTGCACATTACAGTAACTGGGTGTTGTTTGATGCTAGATACTGTGAAGACTTTCCTAGAGGGTATTTTGGAGCCATATTCAGCGTGTTCCAGTGGTTAAGTTACAGTACAACATTATGTGATTATTGCAAGGCAAACATCCTCAGGGTATAATATACCTACTGTACCATAAACCCAGTAAGCCTTCAAAAAACCAGCTTTGACTGGACCCTTAGAGATAAAATATTTTGCAGTGAAACCCTAAAATCAAGCATTATACCTCACCCTCACCACATATCCCCACATTGGCCGTGACAAGCCACCAAGGTCTAAGCCGCACAGGGAATTCAGTGCATGTAATAGGGCTACTGCCGCTAAAACATAGCACTGCAATTGAATGATTCTCCCACAATACCTCTGCAGCATATTACAACCGCAACGCATACTACAACAGTAACCTAACAAAACTGATAATAATTTGTGGGTGTGCACATTTCCTGTAGAGTCATGGCAAGCCTTAAAATAATGTGAAATCAAAGCGCCAAGAATATACTCTGTTGGCTGGGACTTGACGTGGTGACACTGGCAAGCCGGGTTCCCCTTGAAAGACCCTTTCAGCTGGAATAGGCTAGGTAGGGGCCCTACTTGGTAGTCAGCAGTGCTAACTGAGCTCCATTCATGATCACTGCATGCAGCTGTCCCTCTAGGGCTCGTCTATTTGAAGAGATAAGACAAACTGTTTAAAGATGTATGCTGCTCATACTGTAGGATGTGGGACTATCATGCTCTTTATTTCATTTGAACATTCAGTTCCTTTACCCCCTTTTGGCATCTTACGTTGCAGTGTTCACCTCCGTCTCAATGTGCCAGCATCAGCATCATACATAGCTGACAAATTAGAGGAAAATAGTGGAATTGTAGAATGTGAAGTATATATAATATTGTTTTTGTTTTACATTGAATCAGATATGGTTATATTTGCATATCACAATCAGACCGATTTTTGCATAACTGGCATACTTTTCAGACTGCTGAATAGGTTTATATATAAATCAGTGTGCTGTTTCATCTTTTACACTACTGCTGCTATTACTTTGGATGAAAGGTAGTGAGACATATTCATTGGATTTGAACTGTCAGATCTTTCCTCAAATCTCACAGTTCCTTTAAAGACACACATCTGTGAAGTCTTTATCTGACTGTCACAGCACTGCATTACTGTATGGTTCTCTCAGATTAAATACTATAGCTTCCATAAAGGGAGGATGAAAGTTTTAAAAAATTACAGTGAATATGGTGGTATATGTCCTATGGTGTATAGCCTATGACGCTATGCTATCCAAAAAATATGGTCATTTAACAGACACTTTTACCCAAAGCTGTCAACAGTAAGACATATGCAATAAACAGTATGTGGCCCATGTGGGAATCAAACACACAACCGTGCTGTTGCCAGAACCATGCACTAAACCATTGAGGTATATGGTAGTTCATGTGATGCTGGCATACAACGTAGTTAAAAGTAGGCATTTATGTCAGTTTGCTTACTTCTTATTCCTCAATCATGTGAACAATATCCAGACCTTCAGCCTCAGAGCATTATAAAATCCACTTGAGTGTGCTTCATCAACCTTTCCTATGTGTCACGCCCTGACCTGGAGAGACTGTTATTCTCTAGGTAGTTTGGTCAGGGTGTGAAACTATATGTTTGTATTTCTATGTTTGGCCGGGTGTGGTCCCAATCAGAGGCAGCTGTCGCTTGTTGTCTCTGATTGGGGATCATACTTAGGCAGCCAGTTTTCCTGCCTGGGTTGTGGGATCTTGTTTGTGTTTCGGTGTGTTTGGCTTGTTTGTGTATAGCCTTACGACGTCACGTTTCGTTGCCTTTTGTTGTTTTGTCAATGTTTATTGTTTTAATAAACATGTATGCATTCCATGCTGCGCCTTGGTCTAATCCGTCTCTCAACAAGCGTGACAGAAGATCCCACCAAACGAGGACCAAGCAGCGTGGCCAGGAGCAGACATCCTGGACATGGGAGGAGATCCTGGATGGTAAGGGATCTTGGACATGGGAGGAGATCCAGGCTGGGATGGATCGCCGCCCTTGGGAACAGACAGAGGAAGCCCGGGTAAGAGAGGATCAACAGCGACACCGATGACGCCGGCCGAGGAGGAAGCCCGAGAGGCAGCCCCAATAAAAAATGTTGGGTGGCTAAAGGGGTGGTCGGGGATCGAGAGAGAATAGCCCGACCACTGTACCCGGTGGGTTTCCAGTTTGAGTCCCTACGACCATGGGAACAGGAATGGGAACAGTTTTATACTGAGGAGTCGGAGGATGACGACGACTATGAGTTTCTGTTCCCTAACTCGTGGGGGCTCCCGGAGGAGTCCTCACGGGAGGAGGATTGGATGCGGAGAGTAAAGGACTGGTACAGTCGTAGACCTACAGTACCGGTTCCCAGTCCGGTACGCCTCGTGCCTGCTTCTCGCCCCAAGCCAGTGGTGCGTGCTCCCAGTCCGGTAAGATCCGTGCCTGCTCCTCGCACCAAGCCAGTGGTGCGTGTCCCCAGTCCGGCACGGCCCGTCCCTGCTCCTCACACCAAACCAGTGGTGCGTGTCGCCAGCCCGCTACACCCCGTACCTGCTCCCCGCACCAAGCCAGTGGTACGTGTTCCCAGTCCGGTACGGCCCGTGCCTGCTCCTCGCACCAGACCTGTGTTTTGCGTGTCTCCAGTCCGGCCCAGCCCGTTCCTTCTCCTTGCACCAGACCAGTGGTGCGTGATACCAGTCCGGCTCGGCCCATTCCTGCACCTCGCACCAGACCAGTGGTGCGTGTTCCCAGTCCGGCCCGGCCCGTGCCTGCTCCTCGTACCAAGCCAGTGGTGCTTGTTCCCAGTCCGGCATGGCCCGTGCCCATTCCACTGGTGCCTGGTCCAGCACCGGTCAGCTGCTCCACTCCGGATCCAGAGCAGTCCGCTCCACCGGTGCCAAGTCCAGCTCCGGTCAGCAGCTCCACTCCGGAGCCAGAGCAGTCCGCTCCACCGGTGCCTAGTCCAGCTCCGGTCAGCAGTTCTACTCCGGAGTCAGGGTAGTCCGCTCCACCGGGGTCCAGTTCAGCTCCGGTCAGCGGCTCCACTCCGGATCCAGAGCAGTCCGCTCCACCGGTGCCAAGTCCAGCTCCGGTCAGCGGCTCCACTCCGGAGCCAGAGCAGTCCGCTCCACCGGTGCCAAGTCCAGCTCCGGTCAGTGGATCCACTCCGGAGCCAGAGCAGTCTGCTCCACCGGGGTCCAGTTCAGCATCGGTCAGCGGCTCCACTCCAGACCCAGAAGTCAGCCCCTCTCCAGGGTCGGGGCCTCCCACACCAGGGTCCAGACAGGGCTTGGTGCATCGCGGGAGGATTGCCGATCCAGGCCCAGCTGTCAGCCCCTCTCCAGGTTCGGGGTCTCCCACACCAGGGTCCAGACAGGGCTTGGTGCATCGTGGGAGGAAGGAGAGGGAAAGCATCGCGCCGAGGTCCAGACCAGACCAGGGGCGCAACGGGGAGGCAGAGAGGGAGAGGTCGTCACGCCCGGAGCCGGATCCGCCTCCGAGGCGGAATGCCCACCCGGACCCTACCCTAATGAGTCAGATTGGTGCGGGGGGAGTACTGTCACGCCCTGACCTGGAGAGACTGTTATTCTCTAGGTAGTTTGGTCAGGGTGTGAAACTCTATGTTTGTATTTCTATGTTTGGCCGGGTGTGGATCCCAATCAGAGGCAGCTGTCGCTCATTGTCTCTGATTGGGGATCATACTTAGGCAGCCAGTTTTCCTGCCTGGGTTGTGGGATCTTGTTTGTGTTTCGGTGTGTTTGGCTTGTTTGTGTATAGCCTTCCGACGTCACGTTTCGTTGCCTTTTGTTGTTTTGTCAGTGTTTATTGTTTTAATAAACATGTATGCATTCCACGCTGCACCTTGGTCTAATCCGTCTCTCAACGAGCATGACACTATGCAAAACTAGCTGATGTCAAGTATTCCATGGCCATACCGTATGTGAATCTATGCTGCTTGCCTAGTATTAATAAACCTACAAAATGTAAAGAGGATGTATGAATTCTCCCGTCCTGCAGTAGAAAATGTTATTTGGTTTTTGCCTGTTTTATTTAATTATACTTGTACTGCAAGGGTGCCCAAGGGAAAAGGAACTCTGCGATTTGTGATGGGACCCAGTACAGTATGATTGAGTCTGATTTCAGAGCCACTCTCTTCTGTCACATCTCCCCGGAAATGGTTTGAATAATCTCTGGCAGCTTCAGCAGACTTGCTCCATTTCACAGCAACTCCCAGTGAATTACCCTGGGAGAAGACACACTCCCTCCCTGGATATATCTGCCTAGACTCATCCCTGTCTCCCAGACTCTCCTCCCACTGCCCGACTGAACCCATCTATATATGTCCCTCATCTACATCCCTTCATATCTCTCATCCTCTTTCACCTTTTCCTCAGCTCCCATTTCCATCCATCATAATCTCCAACATAAGATCCCATATGGAAAATAATCATAAGAATCAAATAAGAATCTTATATGGCAGAAGAAGATTATTTGTACAGAAATCTAATAAGAATCTGGTAAGATGTTGCATGTGTTGCCTTATATGTCAGTGGTGTATTGGTATACAGTGTGTGTTGCCTTATATGTCAGTGGTGTATTGGTATACAGTATGTGTTGACTTATATGTCAGTGGTGTATTGGTATACAGTATGTGTTGACTTATATGTCAGTGGTGTATTGGTATACAGTATGTGTTGACTTATATGCCTTATATGACATACACAATTGAATAAATGAAAAGATACCAACAAAGATATGGTATGACATATTTAACACAAAATACTGTATATTAATTATATGAGTCATCTATAAATATTATAGGAAAAGTGTATGTTGAATGTAACATCTACAAAATAAATGATTTCCTTAATAGGTTTCACATAGTTTTTAAAAAGTCAACATATAAAAAAACATGACAATATTTGTATATACAGTTTCATGTATGATTTTCCATGGTTAAGGTTGGGCAGCACCTCCTACTGGACAGTTGATTTTTCTACAGCTATGACTTTGGTCTCCCATCCAGGGTTTTAACCAAGCCTATTCCTGCTTATGTTGATATTTGTCATTGACTACTACCAATTTGCTATCGTGAGAATGGCTGTTGAAAGAGCTCCACTTAATAGATTTACTGCTGCTACCAAAGTAATTCCTCCTCCTGTCCTCCACCCCCTGTGCTTCTTTTTCAATAAGGGTCAATTATGTCAGACAGTGGTATGCAAGTGCTTTGAAATTCGTATTTTACATTTATATTTTAGTAATTTTAGCAGACGCTCTTATCCAGAGCAATTTACAGTTACTGAGTGCATACATGTTTTTTTGTTTTTTTCATACTGGACCCCCGTGGGAATCGAACCCACAACCCTGGCGTTGCAAGCGCCATGCTCTACCAACTGAGCTACACGGGGCCCATTGAGGTATTAGAACTACCATAGATGGTAGTTGTCCCATGTACAGTATGTGAGACCTTAGAATGCTTAGCTTACAGTTGAAGTCGGAAGTTTACATACACTTAGGTTGGAGTCATTAAAACTCATTTTCAACCACTCCACACATTTCTTGTTAACACACTATAGTTTTGGCAAGTCGGATAGGACATCTAGTCATTTTTTCAACAATTGTTTACAGACAGATTATTTCACTTATAAATCACTGTATCACAATTCCAGTGTGTCAGAAGTTTACATACACTAAGTTGACTGTGCCTTTAAACAGCTTGGAAAATTCCAGAAAATGATGTCATGGCTTTAGAAGCTTCTGATAGGCTAATTGACATAATTTGAGTCATTTGGAGGTGTACCTGTGGATGTATTTCAAGGCCTACCTTCAAACTCAGCGCCTTTTTGCTTGACATCATGGGAAAATCTAAAGAAATCAGCCAAAACCCCAGAAAAAAAATTGTAGACCTCCAGAAGTCTGATTCATCCTAGGGAGCAATTTCCAAATGCCTGAAGGTATCACGTTCATCTGTACAAACAATAGTACGCAAGTATAAACACCATGGGACCACGCATCCGTCATACTGCTCAGGAAGGAGCCGCGTTCTGTCTCCTAGAGATGAACGTACTTTGGTGGGAAAAGTGCAAATCAATCCCAGAACAACAGCAAAGGACCTTATGAAGATGCTGGAGGAAACAGGTACAAAAGTATCTATATCCACAGTAAAACGAGTCTTATATCGACATAACCTGAAAGGCCGCTCAGCAAGGAAGTCGCCACTGCTCCAAAACCGCCATAAAAAAGCCAGACTATGGTTTGCAACTTCACATGGGGACAAAGATCGTATTTTTTGTAGAAATGTCCTCTGGTCTGATGAAACAAAAATAGAACTGTTTGGCCATAATAACCATCATTATGTTTGGAGGAAAAAGGGGGAAGCTTGCAAGCCGAAGAACACCATCCCAACCGTGAAGCACGGGGGTGGCAGCATCATGCTGTGGGGGTGCTTTGCTGCAGGAGGGACTGGGGCACTTCACAAAGTAGATGGCATCATGAGGAAGGAAAATTATGTGGATATATTGAAGCAACATCTCAAGACATCAGTCAGGAAGTTAAAGCTTGGTCGAAATGGGTCTTCCAAATGGACAAAGACCCCAAGCATACTTCCAAAGTTGTGGCAAAATGGCTTAAGGACAACAAAGTCAAGGTATTGGACTGGCCATCACAAAGCCCTGACCTCAATCCTGTAGAAAATGTGTGGGCAGAACTGAAAAAGTGTGTGCGAGCAAGGAGGCCTACAAACCTGACTCAGTTACACCAGCTCTGTCAGGAGGAATGGGCCAAAATTCACCCAACTTATTGTGGGAAGCTTGTGGAAGGCTACCCAAAACATTTGACCCAATTTAAACAATTTAAAGGCAATGCTACCAAATACTAATTGAGTGTATGTAAACTTCTGTCCCACTAGGAATGTGATGAAAGAAATAAAAGCTTAAATAAATCATTCTCTCTACTATTATTCTGACATTTCACATTCTTAAAATAAAGTGGTGATCCTAACTGACCTAAGACAGGTATTTTTTACTAGGATTAAATGTCAGGAATTGTGAAAAACTGAGTTTAAATGTATTTGGCTAAGGTGTATGTAAACTTCTGACTTCAAAGGGGCGGCAGGTAGCTTAGTGGTTAAGAGCGTTGTGCCAGTAATCGAAAGGTCGCTGGTTCTAATCCCCGAGCCGACTAGGTGAAAAATATGCCGATGTGCCCTTGAGCAAGGCACTTAACCCTAATTGCTCATGTAAGTCGCTCTGGATAAGAGCGTCTGCTAAATGATGTAAATGTAAATATCTCATGTATGTTTTTTATATAATAAATGTACATGCAACATTTATGTTATTTCAAAATGTTAACCACCCGTATAAGTCAGATATTACAATAATCTTATATGAATATTCTAAATGTATTTGCTGCCATATGTATTACTGACAAGTTCCAGGTAGAACATATAGGAATCTTGTTAGATTGTTCTATATCTTTTCCATATGGGATCCTGCTATCCTACTCTCTCTGATCTACTCTTCATTTCCCACCCTACCTACTATCCATCAACCAATCCACCATTCCACCAATCCACCTATGCATACATACATACATACATACATACATACATACATACATACATCCATCCTAAAACCCACCCAGCCACCCAACCAACCACCCCTCCGTAATCTCAATATCAACATCAATGTTCAAGATGTCTCCAGTGTACAAATAATTCCATGGGAATTCTTCTCTGTTTTTCTCCATTAACTCAAAGATGCACAAATTTCAATTTATGCACGTTTAACACCACCACCTGTCCCCAAATGACCTGTTGGCATTTCTACCTCAGTGTTTTCCTTAAATTAAAAACCGTAACAACATGCAAATAGAAAAAGGGCACTTTGGGGTCCGTTACTTGTTTTTACAGAAATGTCAAGGTCTCAGAATAGCTGAGAAATACTGTTAGACCTATCCAGGCATATTACAAAATGACTCACTCAGACTGCAAACTGTTTTATTTTCATGCCTTATCCCCATTTCTCGTATTTTTTTACAGCTAGTTCAGTGATTGATTCATCGCTAAATGTAGGGTGCGCATCAATGTTTCTGGCTTTTAAAGCAACATCGAAAGTGCCTGAATGAATTAAGACTGCATGGGCTGGCACACAAGAAAACCCTGGGTGCACATAGGCACAGCTACAGTATTATCTTCAACTTGACAAGTAGTAGTGTAGTTTGTGCTAATGGACTAGCGGATTTTACTTATGTATGGTGTTGTGATGGTGTTGCGTTAGGTTCTACCCCCTGTTAAAGGGTTGTCACTTTGTGTTAGGGTACAGGTGACTTTTGACCCCAGGCCAGACAGGGGCAGCTGCCTCAGGGAACAGGCTACCGCAGGTCCCTGTATTTGATAGAGGCTGTGACACTGACCTTTGACCTTAAACCTCCACACACTAAGGGCAGCTCTCCCAGAGGGGCGGTGTAGCAGGTGCTGCCATGGCAACCGGTTGTGAAAAGTTAAACAGGCCCTTAAACCTCAGCTAAGACGAATAGGAATGGGAAAGACTTTCTTTAAATTCTATCAATTCAGTTCTTGGAAATGAAATCCCACAAAGCCAACTGGTGGTGTAGGGTTTGGATTTGGACTCATCAAAATCATCATTATTGATGGGCCAGATGGTCAACAGATTGGCAGTGTGAGGGAGCCGTCTCTTGTCTTGGATATGTCAATGTTCCCCCTTCATGCCTCTTGATGCATTTGAAAGACAAAGACAGCTGTCCACCATCAAGCCACTGCTGTCTCATTACAATATTCAATGGAAAGTCTGTCCATTATGCACACTTTGTATCATCCCAGGATTGGCAGTGCTGTTCAATACGAGATGTATTGAGGCACACTGTACTAATATACATACCTCTATCTGGTGTGGTCTGGCAGGGTAGTGATCCTCATGAAGACTGTGTGGGCTGTGTTGGCCTAGCAGAGAAGGGCAGACATGGGCAGCCACATGTGGTCAGGGTGCCGGTGAGCAGGGGGCAAGGGTGACTACCCAAGCAGCATCTGGGTGTCGGCACCGGGCACTAAAGGAAACAACTGGGTCCCTAGTGGAGGATGACCTGTGGGTGGAGAGAGAGAGAGAGAGAGAGAGAGAGAGAGAGAGACACAACATTATATACACTGAGTGTACAAAACATTAAGAACACCTTCCCAATATTGAGTTGCAATTCGTCAGGGCATGGACTCCACAAGGTGTCAAAAGCGCTCCACAGGGATGCTGGCCCATGTTGACTACAATGCTTCCCACAGTTGTGTCAAGCTGGCTGGATGTCCTTTGGGTGGTGGACAATTCTTGATACACACGGGAAACTGTTGAGTGTGAAAAACTCAGCAGCGTTGCAGTTCTTGATACAAACCGGTGCGCCTGGCACCTACTACCATACCCTGTTCAAAGGTACTTAAATATTTAGTCTTGCCTATTATCCATCTGAATGGCACACATACACAATCCATGTCTTAATTGTCTCAAAGCTTAAAAATCCTTATTTAACCTGTCTCCTCCCCTTCATCTACACTGATTGAAGTGGATTTAACAAGTGACATCAATAAGGGATCATAGCTTTCACATGGATTCACCCTTTCAGTCTATGTCATGGAAAGAGCAGGTGTAATGCTTGATATGTTTTGAGAAAGAATTGTGTGATACACTATCATAGGGTAGGCTGTAGAACAATCTACCAACAATGAAATCAAAATCAGTTATGCGGTATGATGAAACACATTCCACAATGGAGTAGCCAATTGATTCTAATCTACACCAGATGGTATTCGATACAGTTTAATTCTATCAACGTATATATGCTCTGCTCGACTTAATTATAATATTTTCAACTTTATTCTATTCTATTTACAGCAACAACAAAAAAGTTTCATCTGAGAGTACGTGACAGATCTATCCCCCTCTAAACTGTTCCTTCACGGCTGACCTCTCAGAGGGAGAGCCGAGTTAAACTCTGCAGCGACTCCAAATCAGCCCAACTCACCGCCTCACACTCCTGCTTAGAACTTTTGCACATGTTGTTGGACATATGCCCAGAGTCGCAGACCTCATTTGCATTTTCAGAGAGGAATAATAATACAGTGATGCACTGTCGAGTCCTTACTAACAAAGGCAGTGGAAAATAACAGACTCACTCACGCACAAACCAAACAGAGACTGATGGTTAACTCTGGGGTTATTTACGTTGTTGACCTGCTTTCAAACTAGACAGGAAGGAATTGTGCTTTTATTTAATCAGAGTATTTATCTACAAATATCTTCCTGTCTTCCTCTCCTTCTGTCTTGCTCTCTCTCACCGTCCCTCTATCTTTCCGCTCTCCTCTCTCCCCCTCTCAGCAATATGAACATAATTAGACAACCTCTCATTAGCGTCTGCATAACAAAAACACATTTTTCATTCAAACCCCATATGCTCTCATTGGTTTCATGATCTAACAAGAGGCTAGGTGGTTGCAGAGGTTGCCATTAAAGGGGATTGCCATCATTTACAGAAATACATCAACATTTGGAGAGGAAGGGAGAAGACACTACATATTGTATTATTAATAATAATTCATAATTCATAATTATAGCCATGTGAAAAAGGATAGCTCACATTTCCCTGATCTACCATTACCTGAATTTTTGATTCTCCATGTACTGAGCTAATGGAGTTGAAAACATCTCAATGTGTCACCTGAACTGAAATACCCAGGCTGGCCCTGTGTCTGTGTCGTGTGTGCTCTGTACACGTGCTCTGTATGTTCGAACAGACCTGGCCCAACTCTGGCACACGTTACACACAGGAATCTGTGACCGTTCACCTAACCCATATGAGCACACGGTCATGGTGGAGCTGTGAGTGATTTATCATGCGCTCATCAGATGTAACCGTCAGCTCAACATCCCTGTCAACCAGCAGAAAAACAACGCCGGCGGGTTACTTTGATCAGACGAACAACAACACAAACATCAGACAGGAAACACTGGCAGCTACTGTACGTGGATGTGGAGCGTGTGTGGAGAGTGTTGGGTAAACACGACTGTCATGTGTCTGTGAGACAGTATGAAGTATCCACTTAGGCATAAGAATCCTGAGTAAATAGAGACTGCATTAAGCTGGGTTAAAAAGCCTAGATGGATTTCTGACTACCCATACCTAAACTCAAGCTTCTAGAAGCACCTCTGGGTGTGGGCTGGCTCTCCTAAGCCAGTCGAGACCCACTCTTCTCTCCGACTCCTCCATTACAGTCTCACAGCCTTTTAGCATGGGTCATTACTGCACAGTAGTTTGTGTGTGTGTGTGTGTGTGTGTGTGTGTGTGTGTGTGTGTGTGTGTGTGTGTGTGTGTGTGTGTGTGTGTGTGTGTGTGTGTGTGTGTGTGTGTGTGTGTGTGTGTGTGTGTGTGTGAAAACTGATGTGTGAGTGCATGTGTGTGTGAGTGCATGACTGGGTATGTGTATAACATAAATATGTGTGCGCATCTCACAGTCCATCTCACTGACACTTCACTAGCCATGATTAATCAATCTGCCCATAAGGACATGCAGTGCTGGCGAGGATAGAACCCTCTGAGAGTGCTGATATTAACCCAGAATATCTCACCTCACACAGCTGTTCATTTCACGAGGAGAGGATTACAGATTTAGATCTTAACATACAAAGGAATCAGTCAGTCACATAAACACTACTGAAAAGCACTTCCGGTGTCCATGCATAGAACACACCATGTCGGTTCTAATATGGCAGTCAGTGAGACAATTGTGATTCTGAGTGCATCAAGGCTCCCTACATAGGTCTGCAGATTGGAGAGGGCTCTAGCCAGTCCAATGGCTTATTCCAGAACAGTGGGTGAAGCATTGTGAAGCACTGTGGGGAGATAGATGCAGAGATGTCACTTTGCGTTGAACAGAATGAAGGCTTTATAATTGGAGCTCATTCTTGCGATCGGCAGGGTGGAGAGCGACGGCCTCAGCGTGATGTGAATCCAGTCACTCGTTTTACAGCAGCGTTCCAAGTCACACACCCCTGATGCCTCTACCGCCTGACCAACCTAACGAGTGAAGCACTCTGTGTGAAACTGATGGGTTAGCGCTCACCATAATAACTTACAATAAGTCACGATAAAAAGCCTGAGAAAGCATGCGATGCAAATAGTCCGCTCTTATTTTTTCTCTCTGTTTTTTCCAGCTTTGGTACCAAGGCTACAGATGCAAGACAGCTGATAACTGACCGGCAGATGTGGGCCTAGCTAAATCCCAAGGGAACATTTCCCTGCATTACTGCCAACAGATAATAATCTGCTTTGCAAGCAGGGGGACAATTCAACTATGTTTTAGCAAAGTCATCACAATTGCTCCTCATTATGAGTATGCAAACAGTTCTTGACACACCCTCATTCCCCAAAATCCAAGCGTCCAGCAGCATAGCATTAGGCTTATTGCCATCTATTTTAGGTCTGATTATTTCAAGCTAATGCCCTCCTTGTGGCTGTCATTTAACATATGTTGGTGTGGATTGTTTCTGACACCTCTCAGAGGTACGGGCCTGTTTGCAGACGATGCAGTTGACCATTTCGCTCCTCAGCCTATTCCCTGTCTGTCTCTGCAGTGGCTGTAGCAAGGCCCAGCTCGCCTCTCCTCTCACTCTGACTGCACCACTAATGATTTAGTCTATATATAACCCCCTCTCTGTCTGTCTGCCTGCCTGGATTGTCTGTCTGCTTTTTCTCAGTTTCTCATCTCATGCTCTAGCTCCACACCAGACCCATGTACAGTGGGGGAAAACAGTATTTAGTCAGCCACCAATTGTGCAAGTTCTCCCACTTAAAAAGATGAGAGAGGCCTGTAATTTTCATCATAGGTACACGTCAACTATGACAGACAAAATGAGAAAAAAGAATCCAGAAAATCACATTGTAGGATTTTTAATGAATTTATTTGCAAATTATGGTGGAAAATAAATATTTGGTCAATAACAAAAGTTTCTCAATACTTTGTTATATACCCTTTGTTGGCAATGACACAGGTCAAACGTTTTCTGTAAGTCTTCACAAGGTTTTCACACACTGTTGCTGGTATTTTGGCCCATTCCTCCATGCAGATCTCCTCTAGAGCAGTGATGTTTTGGGGCTGTCGCTGGGCAACACGGACTTTCAACTCCCTCCAAAGATTTTCTATGGGGTTGAGATCTGGAGACTGGCTAGATCACTCCAGGACCTTGAAATGCTTCTAACGAAGCCACTCCTTCGTTGCCCGGGCGGTGTGTTTGGGATCATTGTCATGCTGAAAGACCCAGCCACGTTTCATCTTCAATGCCCTTGCTGATGGAAGGAGGTTTTCACTCAAAATCTCACGATACATGGCCCCATTCATTCTTTCCTTTACACGGATCAGTCGTCCTGGTCCCTTTGCAGAAAAACAGCCCCAAAGCATGATGTTTCCACCCCCATGCTTCACAGTAGGTATGGTGTTCTTTGGATGCAACTCAGCATTCTTTGTCCTCCAAACACGACGAGTTGAGTTTTTACCAAAAAGTTCTATTTTGGTTTCATCTGACCATATGACATTACATTTACATTTTACATTTTACATTTTAGTCATTTAGCAGACGCTCTTATCCAGAGCGACTTACAGGTAGTGAGTGCATACATTATTTTATTTTTTTCATACTGGCCCCCTTAGACCACTGCGCCAATCCTCTTCTGGATCATCCAAATGCACTCTAGCAAACTTACTTAAGCAGGGGGACACGTCTGGCACTGCAGGATTTGAGTCCCTGGCGGCGTAGTGTGTTACTGATGGTAGGCTTTGTTACTTTGGTTCCAGCTCTCTGCAGGTCATTCACTAGGTCCCCCTGTGTGGTTCTGGGATTTTTGCTCACCGTTCTTGTGATCATTTTGACCCCACGGGGTGAGATCTTGCGTGGAGCCCCAGATCGAGGGAGAATATCAGTGGTCTTGTATGGCTTCCATTTCCTAATAATTGCTCCTTAGTTGATTTCTTCAAACCAAGCTGCTTACCTATTGCAGATTCAGTCTTCCCAGCCTGGTGCAGGTCTACAATTTTGTTTCTGGTGTCCTTTGACAGCTCTTTGGTCTTGGCCATAGTGGAGTTTGGAGTGTGACTGTTTGAGGTTGTGGACAGGTGTCTTTTATACTGATACCAAGTTCAAACAGGTGCCATTAATACAGGTAACGAGTGGAGGACAGAGGAGCCTCTTAAAGAAGAAGTTACAGGTCTGTGAGAGCCAGAAATCTTGCTTGTTTGTAGGTGACCAAATACTTATTTTCCACCATAATTTGCAAATAAATTCATTAAAAATCCTACAATGTGATTTTCTGGAGAAAAAAAATTCTCAATTTGTCTGTCATAGTTGAAGTGTACCTATGATGAAAATTACAGGCCTCTCTCATCTTTTTAAGTGGGAGAACCTGCACAATTGGTGGCTGACTAAATACTTTTTTTCCCCACTGTATGTAAACTCAATTTTATTAAAACTCCACAGCAGGTAGAATAATAATACATTTTGGTGTGGATAAAGAATGGTGCTGTTTGAGTGAAAGGCTCAATATTTGCTGGTTGCTAGTTTGACGATTGTGGCAAAGATCAAAGAAGAAATGGCAAATGTGAGCACAGGAGGTGCAGTAAAAGAGAAAAGAAATAGACTTGAAAAAGAAATAGACGTGTGCCTGTTCTCTGTTCTTCTGCTAGATAGTGCAGAGGGCTCTGGGTCTTAATGCAGTCAATCCCGAATGTCTGGCAGAGACAGATGTAATATAATCGTCTAAACACCAGCGTGTTCCTGTTACGCCATTCCCATTACTGCTGTAGACAGTTGTCGCAGTGACATCATGAACATACTATTGCCATCCAACATCAAACTTGTCATTGTCGTTATGTAAAAGTTTGAACACAAAAATGACAGGCTGTATGACATCAACAGCATTGTGGTCCAAATAACATAACTCCTGTATTTTAATACCAATAAACCCATCCGTTTAAAATGTAATTGAGTATGTGTCAATGTTGCAAGCCAGTCAACTAAAAGCAACTTTCTATACAATGTTTTGGTTAGTTTCTAGCTTGTTAGCTAGGTAGCACTCCCTAAAATCAAGTCACTTCGATGCAGCTATGACCGGAAGTGACTTTTCATAGCAGGTTAGGAAAGCATTTTCGCTAACCCTAACCCCAACCCCAACCTTTTTCCTAACCTTAACCTAATTATCCTAACCTGCTGAGTAATTATCCTAACCTGCTACGAAAAAGTCACTTCCGGTCGTAGCTGTATCGAAGTGGCGTGTTCTTAGGCAATCTCCTAACGTTAGCTAGTTCAAATAATGACCAGAGCATAGCTGACAACATCTTAACTTTAGCTAATTTGTGTTCATTATTACAGGAAGATAAATCACAACAAGGTCATTATTTAATGATAATACCTGATAATGACAATGATAGATAATAAAATAAAATAAAATAAAATAAAATGTTATTGGACGCATACACATATTTAGCAGAATGATAATGATAGATAATGACCTGAAATGGTC
Source organism: Coregonus clupeaformis (assembly GCF_020615455.1). Lineage (NCBI taxonomy): Eukaryota > Metazoa > Chordata > Actinopteri > Salmoniformes > Salmonidae > Coregonus > Coregonus clupeaformis. The sequence continues at coordinate 43,293,857 of NC_059197.1, forward strand.
TCTTCACACAGACAGCGTGGTGAAGAAGGCGCAACAGCACATCTTCAACCTCAGGAGGCTGAAGAAATGTGGCTTCAAATCAAATCAATCAATATTTGTCACATACACGTGTTTAGCAGATGTTATTGCGGGTTTAGCAAAATGCTTGGCCCTTAAGACCCTCACAAACTTCTACAAATGCACCATTGAGAGCATCCTGCTGGGCTTTATCACAGCCTGGTATGGCAATTGCACCGTCCGCAACAGCAGGGTTCTCCAGAGGGTCAGCTCAACAGCAGGGTTCCCCAGAGGGTCAGCTCAACACATAACTGGTGGCACACTGCCTGCCCTCCAGCACATCTACAGCACCCGGTGTCACAGGAAGGCCAAGAAGATCATCCAGGACCTCAACCACCTGAGCCATGGCCTGTTCACCGCCCTACCATCTAGAAGATGAAGACAGTAGAGGTGCATCAAAGCTGGGACCGAGAGACTGAGAAACAGCTTCTGTCTACAGGCCATCAATAAGACTGTTAAACAGTCACCACTGGCCAGTCTCCGCCCAGTACCCTGCCCTGAACCTTAGTCACTGTTCTAGCCGGCTACCACCTGATACTCTACCCTGCACCTTAGAGACGGCTGTCCTAGAGTAATTGAACACTGGTCACTTTAATAATGTTTACATACTGTTTTACCCACTTTATATGTACTGTAAACTGTATTCTGGTCATGGCTCATCCTATAAAATATTTTTTTTTTAAACTGGGTTATGTGTGTATTGTTTTTTTATTATTATTGGTAAGTATTACTGCACTGTTGGAGCTAAAAAATACAAGCATTTCGCTGCACCTGTGTCTGGGACAGCATGGGCAGCATCATTGAGGCTACAATCCTTAGGAATACCCAGTTCACTACTTTGACTACTTTAAAATGCCGGAAGCATGGTGGACACCCTCAATTGCGCCACCCATGCTAAAACGGCCTTCTGGTCACTAGAGGCCTCTAGTGGGTGTGCACTGTCTCGTTGATGGTAACCATGACAACGGACGCTGCGACAGGGTCAAAACCAACAGTTGCAGAACGGTCTACAGACCTTCCACCTGAGCATTAATTAAATGTTGTTTTGACTTGCGATACTTGTCACATACTAATTGTCTACGGACATGTTGTTAGACCAAGTATAAATCAGCCTTAAAGAGCCACTGAACACTGCGACCGGCATGTGTTGCTCATTAGAAAACAAGATTTCAATCTTGGAGGTGTGTTTCCTGACCGATTCCGCATTTGGTTAATGATGTTTGTCCCCCACGAGACACTGAAGCCTATTTCATTTCCTCAAAATCTCCAGAATGATAAGATAATAAATGTTGACGTTTTGGTTGCTCAATTTTACATCTAACTAAGGTGTTTGGTGCAGTATTTCTCAAGTAAGAAGATGTGTGAGGTGTTGTTTTATGTAAACAGTTGGAGCTGCTGGGCAGGTCAGTCTCACTGTCTATGCTATTGGATAGAATGCAATCACCGCAGTTGTTCACTCCATGTTAGTGGCCAAATGGACATCGTCAAATCAAAACCCTACCTTCATTTACCCGGTGTGATGCACAGATATTTCACACTCCGTTTTAGATGAGACTGACCTTATGCCCAAAATTATCCTATTTACATTTTGTAGTCAATTGTGACACTAGAATAACTGTTTCTGACTCATAACGATGCCACATAGGCCATTTTGTAAGGGATTTGTTGCTTTTAAAGGCAGTCGCTCTTCAACTCCAGATGCTTTAAGGCTGCCATAATCAATAGGCGGACCCCGTTCCCGTTATTCAACTTACTGTTGAGACTAGCCTAAGTTGTAATCAGTGGAGGCTGCTGAGGGGAGGACGGCTCCTAATAATGTCTGGAACGGAGCAAATGGAATGGCATCAAATCATGAGTTTGATGTATTTGATTCCATTCCACATAAACCGCTCCAGCCATTGCCACGAGGCCGTCCTCCCCAATTAAGCTGCCACCAACCTCCAGTGGTTGTAATGAACAAGGTGCAATTTCAAAATCAACTAGCCCATGTCAGCTAAATAGTTTTAGTTAAGTAGTTAAGTTAGGCTATCCAGCTATCTAAACCTTGTAGTTATAATGGCCAGATTACGTGCCCATGGGCCTAGACCCCGAGGGGGCCCCCATTGATTTTGTTGTAATGTTTGAGTCATTTAAATATCATTAGAACACACATAAGACATGGCAAAATATGTAGAATTGCAGGAAAAAAGCTTCAAAACTGCAATATTGTCTCTCAGCCCCATGGAAACATTTGTAGAATTGCAGGAAATAAGCTTTTAAACTGCAATATTGTCTCTCAGCCCCATTGCAAAATGTGTAGAATTGTAGGAAATAAGCTTTAAAACTGCAATATTGTCTCTCAGCCCCATGGCAAAATGTGTAGAATTGCAGGAAATAAGCTTTAAAACTGCAATATTGTCTCTCTGGCAACAAGAGGGGTGTGAGCAGTTGAGACATTGACAGTTTGTGAGTGTGTGTGAGTGTGTGTGAGTGTGTGTGAGTGTGTGTGTGTGTGTGTGTGTGGGGGGGGGTCTGTTAATAATCTTCATAAATACTATTTGAGTACCCCTGCTTTAATTAAGGTTATACTGACCAGATACAGAGACCTCAGTTGATCTGTACAATACGGCCCAGAGATTGTGAACAATTCTAGCTTCCTTTTACATCTTGAAACCATTTATTTGATGTCTTTTTCAGGCACTTGGAAGTATTTTTCTTCGTTGACTTCCTCTGCCCTGAAATTGTTGGGGAGTTGTTTTGCTATCGTCTTGTTATATTTTTCCACTAAATTGACTTAATTCGATCAGACTGGGCACAAGGTCCTCCAGCCTGGGCTTTATTTAAGAGCAAATCCTCATGACCTTTCGGGAGCTCTGTAGCCACTGGATGCCAGCCACTTAGCCTCACTCTCTCCCTCCAAGACAGCCTGAGTGCACCATGGTGGAACACTTAAGATAGCCCGGATCCTCAGGCTGATTGGGACTGAAACCCCTTCATCTCAACGTTGGCACAACACAACGATGTTGTTCCTGCTTTTACCACACACCCCACCCCCCCTCTCTATATCTCTTTCTCTCTCTCACTCTCCTCCCTCATCTTCCTCCTGGGTCCCAGTCTCTCACTCCAGCAAACAGCTTAACCTTGAGACGTCCTGGCCCACCCTCCCCTGCTCCATCCCTTGCCTCAGCCTCCCCTCCGGCTGCATCTGTACTCCTTCATTTATCCATTTATTTATTTGATGATGAGCCGCCATCCTCCCCGCCTGATTGGCCATCGTGGTGTAACGAAGTGATTGCTTGACAAACACCCCTACATCTCTCTAACTCCTGGCGCTGTGTCCTCTGCCGCGCGTACAGGAGAATCAGCTCCATTAATAGGGACTATGACAGGCAGAGGAGCGGGAACCCTGGTGAGGCCCGCCATCATTAAAGACCGGCAACGCGAGCAGACACGCGAATGGGCTGCAGTGTTGGAACAGACATAAAACAGCCATTAGAGCACATAACATTTACATTCTCTAAACCTCCATTACAGAACATACTGTTCGACGTAGCACAGTCTTCCAAAGCCCTCCAACCTTGTCACATCTTAAAAGCCCTTTATCGACATGCCAACCGCTAAAGTATCTACATCCAGTATCGCTGCGAGATGGCCAATTACCTTCTACACACATAGCTATACTCCACCTCCTTGGGGATGACATTGTTACATACTGTAAAGAGGGAGGCAGAAAGGAACGTGAATTTGAATCATAGGCCCATTGAACACATACTGTTATTATTTTCTTAAAGCACATGCCATTCAGCAACAAACAAACATGTGTTGATGCCTCAGTAGCTTTGCGGTGGAGTTCTGCTACCTTGCCAGAGGCCATGATAATTGTCAGCCAGTTCAGGCACGCTGGCTGACAAGAGCACCCCACCTAAGAGAATGGCTGTAAGGGATCACATACAATGTAGAAAGTATTCACCCCCCTTGGCATTTTTACTATTTTGTTGCCTTACAACCTGGAATTAAAATGGATTTTTGGGGGGTTTGTATCATTTGATTTACACAACATGCCTACCACTTTGATGATGCAAAATATTTTTTACTGTAAAAAAAAAAAAGAAATACGACAAAAAACTGAAAACTTGAGCGTGCATAACTATTCACCCCCCCAAGGTCAATACTTTGTAGAGCCACCTTTTGCAGCAATTACAGCTGCAAGTCTCTTGGGGTATGTCTCTATAAGCTTGGCACATCTAGCCACAGGGATTTTTGTCCATTCTTCAAGGCAAAACTGCTCCAGCTCCTTCAAGTTGGATGGGTTCTGCTGGTGTACAGCAATCTTTAAGTCATACCACATATTCTCAATTGGATTGAGGTCTGGGCTTTGACTAGGCCATTCCAAGACATTTAAGTGTTTCCCCTTAAACCACTCGAGTGTTGCTTCAGCAGTATGCTTAGGGTCATTGTTCTGCTGGATGGTTTCCCAGTCCCTGCCGATGAAAAACATCCCCACAGCATGATGCTGCCACCACCATGCTTCACTGTGGGGGTGGTGTTCTTGGGGTGATGAGAGGTGATGAGAGGTGTTGGGTTTGCGCCAGACATAGCGTTTTCCTTGATGGCCAAAAAGCTCAATTTTAGTCTCATCTGACCAGAGTACCTTCTTCCTTATTTTTTTCTTTAAGCAATGGCTTTTTTTCTGGCCACTCCTCTGTAAAGCCCAGCTCTGTGGAGTGTACGGCTTAAAGTGGTCCTATGGACAGATACTCCAATCTCCGCTGTGAAGTTTTGCAGCTCCTTCAGGGTTATCTTTGGTCTCTTTGTTGCCTCTCTGATTAATGCCCTCCTTGCCAGGTCCGTGAGTTTTGGTGGTTGGCCCTCTCTTGGCAGGTATGTTGTGGTGCCATATTCTTTCAATTTTTTTATAATTGATTTAATGGTGCTCCGTGGGATGTTCAAAGTTTCTGATATTTTTTTGTAACCCAACCCTGATCTGTACTTCTCCACAACTTTGTCCCTAACCTGTTTGGAAAGCTCCTTGGTCTTCATGGTGCCACTTGCTTGGTGGTGCCCCTTGCTTAGTGGTGTTGCAGACTCTGGGGTCTTTCAGAACAGGTGTATATATACTGAGATCATGTGACACTTTGATTGCACACATGTGGACTTTATTTAACTAATTATATGACTTCTGAAGGTAATTGGTTGCACCAGATCTTATTTTGGAGCTTCATAGCAAAGTGGGTGAATACATACGCACGCACAACTTTTCCGTTATATTTTTTGGGGGGGATTTCTTGAAACAAGTTATTTTTTTCATTTCACTTACCATTTTGGACTATTTTGTGTATGTCCATTGCATGAAATCCAAATAAAAATCAATTTAAATTTAAATTACAGGTTGTAATGCAACAAAATAGGAAAAACACCAAGGGGGATGAATACTTTTGCAAGGCAATATTACACTGATGTCTAGAAAACAACAAGATTTGCTAAGTGTGATATATTATAAAATAATGCAAACTGGATGGAATATGGGGAAAAATGCACCATATTTTTTGTAAATCTTCAACATTGAAATGCTACCAAAAATAATGTATTGAAACTTGTTACAAATGAATGAGTCACCCATGATTCACCAAACAATATTTTGAAAGAGGAAGCAAAGTACTGTAAGCATATGTTTTAGTTTCAGTCTCCTCCATCTCCACTAACCAAAGTTAATTGTAAGGATTTTTCTTCCTATTAATAAGGCAAATTACAGAGGAGGAACTTATTGATGCAATTAAAGCCTTTAAGAAGTCTGGGACATCTCCAGGGCTGGATGGCATACCAGTTGAGATATACCAAACCTTTTTTGATGTACTCAGAGGACCATTATTAGCTTGTTTTAACCACTTCTATCAAAATGGTAGATTATCAGATACTCAACAAGAAAGTCTGATTTCATTATTACTGAAACAGGACCCAAGTGGTAAATATATAGATACAGTCCACTAAAAACAATCGGAGTCCCCTTACACTTCAGTGTTGTGATGCAAAAATTCTAACAAAGTGCATAGCGCGTAGAATTAAAAGTGTATTGTCGGATGTTATTCATCCTAATCAGACAGGTTTTTTACATGGATGATACATTGGAGATAATATTAGACAAGTACTGGAAACAATAGAACACTATAAAAAATCTGGTAAACCAGCCTGGTATTCATAGCTGACTTTGATAAAGTAGTGGAATTTATATATGCCTGGAATATTTCAATTTTGGAGAATCTCTTATACAATAGGTTAAAGTTATGTTTAGCAACCCTAGGTGTAAAATAGTAAATAATGGCAACTTCTCAGAAAGTTTTAAACTGTCAAGAGGAGTAAAACAAGGTTGTCCACTAGAAATCCAGGGCTTAAAAACAAAGGTGTCATTGTACACTGATGATTTATGTTTTCTTTTAAATCCACAATTTGGATCCCTCAACAGCCTCATAGATGATCTAGATACTTTTTTCTAACCTCTCTGGATTACAAACAAATGATGATAAGTGTACTATATTAAGTATTGGATCACAAAAAAAATAAACTTTTACATTATCGTGTAGTTTACCAATAAAATGGTCTGACGGTGAAGTGGACATACTCGGTATTCATATCCCGAAATAATTAAATTATCTCATTAAGATACATTTTAGTAGAAAGTTAGCAAAAATAGATAAGATCTTGCTACTGTGGAAAGGAAAGTACATGTCTATTTGTGGAAAAATCACCCTGATTAACTATTTTGTCATATCCCAGTTTACCTATTTGCTTATGGCCTTGCCTACACCGACCAACTTGTTTTTTAAATTATATGAGCAAAATATATTCAATTTTATTTGGAACGGCAAGCCAGACAAAATTAAATGGGCCTATTTATATAATAAGTATGAATTCGGAATGCAGAAATTATTAAATATTAAAGCATTAGACATGTCACTAAAGGCGTCAGTCACACAAAAGTTATACAGTGGGGAAAAAAAGTATTTAGTCAGCCACCAATTGTGCAAGTTCTCCCACTTAAAAAGATGAGAGAGGCCTGTAATTTTCATCATAGGTACACGTCAACTATGACTGTCACGCCCTGGCTCGGGGGACTCTCGTATGTTGAGCCAGGGTGTTAGTTTCTATGTTTTGTTGTGGGTTCTAGGTTATTGTATTTCTTTGTTTGAGTGACTCCCAATCAGAGGTAACGAGTGTCAGCTGTTGGCTCGTTGTCTCTGATTGGGAGCCATATTTAACTATCTGTCTTTTACGTTGTGTTTGTGGTTTCTTGTTCATTTCGGTTTGTGTGAAACCGTAGACGTCACGTTTTCGTTTGTGTTTTTGATCGTGTGATCATTTATAGTAATAAAATATGTTCACCTTCAACGCTGCGCATTGGTCCTCTATGTTAGACGATCGTGACAGAAGAAACCACCAAGATGGGACCAAGCAGCGTGTTCAGGAGCCATCGCCAGGGAGATCCCTCACAGATCTCCTTCGCCTCCTGGACTGGGTCAAGCCGAGGGAGGAAGACAAGGGCTTGACATTATGGCAGAAGGGCGAGAAGCTGGCGAGGGATATGGAGACGTGGTCCACGGGTAGGAGAGACGCCCCGAAAATTTTTAGGGGGGGGCTCACGACGGCGGACCAGCAGGAGGCCGCGATAGAGCGGTCCAGTGGGTTGCCGGAGAAGGCCGCCGGGTTACAGGGGCCACTGGTAGAAGAGGGGATGGAAGGTGTGGAGGCACGGCGAGAGGTACTGGCGTGTGTTGCCAGTCCGGTCCGGCCCGTTCCAGATCCCGGTGTAGAGCCAGTGGTGTGTGTCCCCAGTACGGTCCGGTCTATTCCTGCTCCCCGCACCGAACCTGCGGTGCGCGTCGCCAGCCCAGTCCGGCCCATTTCTGCTCCCCGCATCAAGCCTGTGGTGCGTCTCGTCAGCCCGGCTCTGCCCGTTCCTGCTCTCCGCACCAGGTCTGTGGTGCGCGTCGCCAGCCCAGTCCGGCCCACTCCTGCTCCCAGCACCAAGTCTGTGGGGCGTTTCGTCAGCCCTGTCCGGCCCGTGCCTGTTCCCCACACCAAGCCAGTGGTGTGCGTCGTCGGTTCGGCACGGCACGTGCCTGTTCCACTGGAGCCGGATCCGCCGCCTAGGCGGAGTGCCCACCCGGTCCCTCCCCTGTTGTGTTTCGTTGGCGCGGTTGGAGTCCGCGCCTTTAGGGGGGGGTACTGTCACGCCCTGGCTCGGGGGACTCTCGTATGTTGAGCCAGGGTGTTAGTTTCTATGTTTTGTTGTGGGTTCTAGGTTATTGTATTTTTTTGTTTGAGTGACTCCCAATCAGAGGTAACGAGTGTCAGCTGTTGGCTCGTTGTCTCTGATTGGGAGCCATATTTAACTATCTGTCTTTTACGTTGTGTTTGTGGATTCTTGTTCATTTCGGTTTGTGTGAAACCGTAGACGTCACGTTTTCGTTTGTGTTTTTGATCGTGTGATCATTTATAGTAATAAAATATGTTCACCTTCAACGCTGCGCATTGGTCCTCTATGTTAGACGATCGTGACAATGACAGACAAATTGAGGGAAAAAAATCCAGAAAATCACATTGTAGGATTTTTTATGCATTTATTTGCAAATTATGGTGGAAAATAAGTATTTGGTCACCTACAAACAAGCAAGATTTCTGGCTCTCACAGACCTGTAACTTCTTCTTTAAGAGGCTCCTCTGTCCTCCACTCGTTACCTGTATTAATGGCACCTGTTTGAACTTGTTATCAGTATAAAAGACACCTGTCCACAACCTCAAACAGTCACACTCCAAACTCCACTATGGCCAAGACCAAAGAGCTGTCAAAGGACACCAGAAACAAAATTGTAGACCTGCACCAGGCTGGGAAGACTGAATCTGCAATAGGTAAGTAGCTTGGTTTGAAGAAATCAACTGTGGGAGCAATTATTAGGAAATGGAAGACATACAAGACCACTGATAATCTCCCTCGATCTGGGGCTCCACGCAAGATCTCACCCCGTGGGGTCAAAATGATCACAAGAACGGTGAGCAAAAATCCCAGAATCACAGGGGGGGACCTAGTGAATGACCTGCAGAGAGCTGGGACCAAAGTAACAAAGCCTACCATCAGTAACACACTACGCCGCCAGGGACTCAAATCCTGCAGTGCCAGACGTGTCCCCCTGCTTAAGCCAGTACATGTCCAGGCCCGTCTGAAGTTTGCTAGAGTGCATTTGGATGATCCAGAAGAGGATTGGGAGAATGTCATATGGTCAGATGAAACCAAAATAGACATTTTTGGTAAAAACTCAACTCGTCGTGTTTGGAGGACAAATAATGCTGAGTTGCATCCAAAGAACACCATACCAACTGTGAAGCATGGGGGTGGAAACATCATGCTTTGGGGCTGTTTTTCTGCAAAGGGACCAGGACGACTGATCCGTGTAAAGGAAAGAATGAATGGGGCCATGTATCATGAGATTTTGAGTGAAAACCTCCATCCATCAGCAAGGGCATTGAAGATGAAACGTGGCTGGGTCTTTCAGCATGACAATGATCCCAAACACACCGCCCGGGCAACAAAGGAGTGGCTTCGTAAGAAGCATTTCAAGGTCCTGGAGTGGCCTAGCCAGTCTCCAGATCTCAACCCCATAGAAAATCTTTGGAGGGAGTTGAAAGTCTGTGTTGCCCAGCGACAGCCCCAAAACATCACTGCTCTAGAGGAGATCTGCATGGAGGAATGGGCCAAAATACCAGCAACAGTGTGTGAAAACCTTGTGAAGACTTACAGAAAACGTTTGACCTGTGTCATTGCCAACAAATGGTATATAACAAAGTATTGAGAAACTTTTGTTATTGACCAAATACTTATTTTCCACCATAATTTGCAAATAAATTCATAAAAAATCCTACAATGTGATTTTCTGGAAATTTTTTTCTCATTTTGTTTGTCATAGTTGACGTGTACCTATGATGAAAATTACAGGCCTCTCTCATCTTTTTAAGTGGGAGAACTTGCACAATTGGTGGCTGACTAAATACGTTTTTTCCCCACTGTACCTAAATCTAGCAGATTAGTAAGAATGTCTCACCCCATGTTCAAGATTGGCCTTTTCTCCTTTATTTAGATTATAACCTCTCACTTTCGGTTATTTGAAAACTAAATAATCTCCAAAATATCGCTATTTTTAAAACAAGCCATATAAAGTTGGTTGCAATTTCAGTTTAATCCACCAGAAAAGACAGAACAAATATTACAACAAATATTATGGTTAAACTCAAATATACTAATTGATCAAAAATGATACTTTGGGAAATAAAAAAAGAAAACATTATTATCATTGTAATTATATCATAAATAGGACTTATGTCACACTTGCAGCTAACAAAAAATGTATGGAAATGTCTGCTCTACTCAAAACTACAACCAACTAATTGCAGCATTACTGCAAAAATGTAAGAGGCAAGTGGAAGGGGGAGAAAGTAAGGAACTTGTCTGTCGGCCCTGCATTAAAGACCAAAATTGGCTAAAGAAAATTTGGAAAAAAGTATACCAGTTTCATTTAAGGACAAAAAAATTGACTTTTTTGCCATAGTTTTGTGAAACAGTTGGAAAGAGATTTTCGATGTACCGATTCCATGGCACATGATTTATGAACTGATACACAAAACAAGACTGGATTCAAAACTTTGAGTTTTTCAATTTAAATGATGATAAAAAATTATTGCAACCAATAGAATGTTATATATACAGAGAGGGAAAAAAGTATTTGATCCCCTGCTGATTTTGTACGTTTGCCCACTGACAAAGACATGATCAGTCTATCATTTTAATGGTAGGTTTATTTGAACAGTGAGAGACAGAATAACAACAAAAAAATCCAGAAAAACCCATGTCAAAAATGTTATAAATTGATTTGCATTTTAATTAGGGAAATCAGTATTTGACCCCTCTGCAAAACATGACTTAGTACTTGGTGGAAAACCCTTGTTGGCAATCACAGAGGTCAAGCGTTTCTTGTAGTTGGCCACCAGGTTTGCACACATCTCAGGAGGGATTTTGTCCCACTCCTCTTTGCAGATCTTCTCCAAGTCATTAAGGTTTCGATGCTGACGTTTGGCAACTTGAACCTTCAGCTCCCTCCACAGATTTTCTATGGGATTAAGGTCTGGAGACTGGCTAGGCCACTCCAGGACCTTAATGTGCTTCTTCTTGAGCCACTCCTTTGTTGCCTTGGCCGTTTGTTTTGGGTCATTGTCATGCTGGAATACCCCTCCACGACCCATTTTCAATGCCCTGGCTGAGGGAAGGAGGTTCTCACCCAAGATTTGACGGTACATGGCCACGTCCATCGTCCCTTTGATGCGGTGAAGTTGTCCTGTCCCCTTAGTAGAAAAACACCCCAAAACCATACTGTTTCCACCTCCATGTTTGACGGTGGGGATGGTGTTCTTGGGGTCATAGGCAGCATTCCTCCTCCTCCAAACACGGCGAGTTAAGTTGATGCCAAAGAGCTCGATTTTGGTATCATCTGATCACAACACTTTCACCCAGTTATCCTCTGAATCATTCAGATGTTCATTGGCAAACTTAAGACGGCCCTGTATACGTGCTTTCTTGAGCAGGGGGACCTTGCGGGCGCTGCAGGATTTCAGTCCTTCACGGCGTAGTGTGTTACCAATTGTTTTCTTGGTGACTATGGTCCCAACTGCCTTCAAATCATTGACAAGATCCTCCTGTGTAGTTCTGGGCTCATTCCTCACCGTTCTCATGATCATTGCAACTCCATGAGGTGAGATCTTGAATGGAGCCCCAGGCCGAGGGAGATTGACAGTTCTTTTGTGTTTCTTCCATTTGCGAATAATCGCACCAACTGTTGTCACCTTCTCACCAAGCTGCTTGGTGATGGTCTTGTAGCCCATGCCAGCCTTCTGTGGGTCTACAATCTTGTCCCTGACATCCTTGGAGAGCTCTTTGGTCTTGGCCATGGTGGAGAGTTTGGAATCTGATTGATTGATTGCTTCTGTGGACAGGTGTCTTTTATACAGGTAACAAACTGAGATTAGGAGCACTCCCTTTAAGAGGGTGCTCCAAATCTCAGCTCCTTACCTGTATAAAAGATACCTGGGAGCCAGAAATCTTTCTGATTGAGAGGGGGTCAAATACTTATTTCCCTCATTAAAATGCAAATCAATTTATATCATTTTTGACATGCGTTGTTCTGGATTTTTGTTGTTGTTATTCTGTCTCTCACTGTTCAAATAAACCTACCATTAAAATTATAGACTGATCATTTCTTTGTCAGTGGGAAAACTTACAAAATCAGCAGGGGATCAAATACTTTTTTCCCTCATTGTATGGGGGATACAACCATCGCAGCTCTGCAGATTTAGCTGTGAAGAGACAATCATTAGATCATTTGTTTTCGTACTATCCATACGTAGCTTTTTTTTGTCACAGGTTCAGGAATGGCTGAATAATTGCGTCTTTTACCTGGAGCTAACTCTGCAAATAGCACTGCTGGGTAATTTAAAAAGTCAATAATACAATAATACTCTTACACATGCAGAGATTATCTGTTCACCCACACGGCGGTTTGAATAAAAAATCTCAAATTTGGACTCCAGACCAAAGGACAAATTTCCATGGGTCTAACGTCCATCGCTCGTGTTTCTTGGCCCAAGCACGTCTCTTCTTCTTATTGGTTTCCTTTAGTAGTGGTTTCTTTGCAGAAATTCGATCATGAAGTCCTGATTCACACAGTCCCTCTCTGAACAGTTGATGTTGAGACGTGTCTGTTACTTGAACTCTGTGAAGCATTTATTTGGGCTGCAATTTCTGATGCTGGTAACTCTAGTGAACTTATCCTCTGCAGCAGAGGTAATTCTGGGTCTTCCATTCCTGTGGCGGTGCTCATGAGAGCCAGTTTCATCATAGCGCTTGATGGTTTTTGCGACTGCACTTGAAGAAACTTTCAAAGGTCTTGACATTTTCAGTATTGACTGACCTTCATGTCTTAAAGTAATGATGGACTATTGTTTCTCTTTGCTTATTTGAGCTGTTCTTGCCATATTATGGACTTGGTCTTTTACCAAATAGGGCTATCTTCTGTATACCCCCCCTACCTTGTCACAACACAACTGATTGGTTCAAACGCATTAGAAGGAAATAAATTCCACAAATTAACTTTTAAGAAGTCACACCTGTTAATTGAAATGCATTCAAGGTGACTACCTCATGAAGCTGGTTGACAGAATGCCAAGAGTGTGCAAAGCTGTCATCAAGGCAAATGGTGGCTATTTGAAGAATCTCAAATATAAAATATATTTTAATTTTTTTAACACTTTTTTGGTTACTACATAATTCCATATGTGGTTTTTCATAGTTTTGATGTCTTCACTATTATTGTACAATGTAGAAAATTGTAAAAATAAATAAAAAACCTTGAATGAATAGGTGTGTCCAAACATTTGACTGGTAGTGTATATATATTTTATATATTTACAACCAAATATATGGGGAATTGGAAATGATGCAGACAATTACATTGATGGAAGCCACAAACTATCTGCAATATTATAGTTGATCTAGTTGGAAACAATCTACAACCAGAAATCGCCCCCTGGAGTTTGATAATGACTGCAGTCTGCATATCACAGACAGCAAGGCTGCATTCACTTTGGACTGAACCATTCTACTATTCTGGAGGGACGTATTCACATATTAGCTAGGATGGCTTGGGGGTTGAGGCTGTGTGAGTCTTGTGCTAGTTCTTAGCTGGTGTGTTCAACCTTCAACTCATGGTCAAGCTTCCTCGGGAGACTTACATTATACAGTACATGCATCAGATGGGGCAAAACTAAAACCTCTGAGCATAGATATTAGGGCCCTGTGTAGCTCAGTTGGTAGAGCATGGCACTTGCAACGCCAGGGTTGTGGGTTCGTTTCCCACGGGGGGGCCAGTATGAAAATGTATGCACTCACTAACTGTAAGTCGCTCTGGATAAGAGCATCTACTAAAATGTAAAAATGTAATATAATCCTCCTTTTATTTTTCAAACCTCACCATGAAGGGATCGTTATTCCTTGCACCTTTTATAATTTCATATACAGCTTGGTCAAAAGCTTAAATCTTGACCCCCCCAAAGCCACGGTGCTGCTCATTGTGTGTGCAGAGACTGATCCCCATCTCTAACAGTAGGTGCTCCGAGGCTCATGCAGAGCGTCTGATGGGCCGTGTTAAGGTTTCATCTGTCAGCAGCCAGGCTCTCTCTTTCTCTCTCTATCTCTCTCAGCAGCCAGCTAGTTTTACATATCATTAGTCTGACTGCAGTCCCGGCCGTATCGCCTTGTTATGCTCTCTGGCAAACTCCAGGCTTGCTGCATGATGTATTCTTCCCGTTAGCTTCCTGCCACAAAACTAATAATGTTTTTTTTTTTCTTCTGGGAGGTGAAGAAGTACGAGGAGAGGGGGGGCAGTGGTATAGAGATAAATCAGATGTAGTGAGAAAGTGTTCCACTCAAGTGATCACTCTCAATGGAGTCTACCCATCCTTGTGACAGTCTGCAACTATGCTACTCACTTCCAAACGAGCTACAGTGAGAGCAGAGAGGGAAGGAGGGAATGCTTAGGCAAAGGAATGCATGCTTCCAGGATGAGTTGTGCCTCAATGGGACCTGCCTCTGTTGATATAATATTTTACCATTTCATTTGGATGATAGTAGAACTTTCAGAGAGTCTTAGGAAAGATGTGTTTGCATGACTTTCCTCGAACTGACATTTGGAGATGACACCTGCCTGCTTATACATTTTTATAGATGTAGCCCCATAACATAAAAATAGCCCCATAACATCAACGATCTACCGTCATATTTTACAGTAGGTATGGGGTTCTTTTCTGCTCATGCATTCTCATTTCGAAGCCAAACCCACCACTGGTGTGCGCGGCCAAAGAGCTCTATTTTCATGTCATCCAAGAAATGTAAACACCTAGAATTTGCTAAATGGCATTGTCTGTCTCCTTTCCCTTCATACCGATTCTTTAATGCAGTCCTTGGGGCCTTGCTTCACCACAGAAATAAACCCTGTTGGGAGTCCCTCCATCGCTGCACAAAGAGGAGACAGCACTACACTACAGGAATCAATAGACATCGATGACGGAGCAATTCCGATGGGAATACCGGAGTTCATATGGCACGCTGCATCCCTCATCGGCCGCCATTTATCTTTTGACTCATCTGACTCACCACTCCTTTCCCATACCATCCATCCTTATGTGAATTTACTGTACATGATTGGTTTCTGACTGCAGCTTCACCCTGTCCGCCATTTTTAAAGAGTTGCTGTGTGATCCTCCTGAGCTATTAGGTTTACCATGTTCCCTTTACGGATACAGATGGCTAAAGGCACAGATGTTTTAATTTAGGTAATTAATTCAAAATTCTCCCCTGCCTGACTCACTAGCTTCCACATCAGGTACATGATCCAGCAACTCCTTTACTGCAATATGATCAATAATAAAACATGCACAATGGGTTTGCCTGGGCCAATCAATCCACAACATGTAATGACGCAATAAATCACTCAGGCACATAGCCTGTGGTAACTTACACGGTGACACCTGCGGTCATGACTATGAGTTGTGGATCTATGACATGACTCACATCTGGGTGTATTAAATGTATACTTCCAAGGCCCAAATGTGCATTGTAAAGAAAAAAATTGAGTTTGATTGTTTTGACTGGCATGAAGTAAAAATCTTGAAAGGTAACTGTTTTCCTTATTTCGACTCTCTGTGGTCAATTGTTGCAATAGGCTACTTCCAGACAGTCTTCCCCCTGAGAAGAGAACAAATTGATAAAATGAAAACACTTTGGGTTTGTTTCTGTTTTGTCTTCTGATCGATTTGCTGCTCTGGGACTTGAGCTTGCTGAGATAATCCTTGGACTACTTGTCAACAGTTTGGCAGACATCACATTTGTGACAGGCGAGGCAGATTTGGGTCTGTCTATTGACTGAAGTCCAACTGGAACTTTCAATATGCTTACCTAATCCACTGCTCCACATGTCTTCCAAGCACTTAAATTTAATGATTCACGTCTTCCAAGCACTTTCATTTGTATATCGTAATTTGGCCCCTTTAATATCATCAGGGCTGTACAGTAAATTATTGATCCGTAATCTATTAGTGGATATGTCAATAGTTAATCAGTCTGATTTTATCCTCTTTTACTCTGGTCCCATCTATTGATACCAAGAAATGTCAATATCAATATCACTGATATGTGATTATGGTAATCAGCAATTGATTGATTATTCAACACCACTAAAGTGCCAATCTCTTTTGGGAGATTTCATAAATGCTCATCTAGACAGCATGCCTTTATGGCACAATGATAGAGAAGTGGAGTGAGTGAGTGAGAGAGAGAGAGAGAGAGAGAGAGAGAGAGAGAGAGAGAGAGAGAGAGAGAGAGAGAGAGAGAGAGAGAGAGAGAGAGAGAGAGAGAGAGAGAGAGAGAGAGAGAGAGAGAGAGAGAGAGAGAGAGAGAGAGAGAGAGAGAGAGAGAGAGAGAGAGAGAGAGAGAGAGAGAGAGAGAGAGAGAGAGAGAGAGAGAGAGAGAGAGAGAGAGATAGGGGAAGAGGAGAGGAGAGAGGAGCTACTTTCAAAGGGGCAAGATTCACATGTGATTTGCGAATCATTAGTCAGAGAATGAGCCTCTCCTTTGACTGTGTGTGTGTGTGTCTGTGTGTGTGTGTTTGTCTTCCTTCATGCGTGTCTTCACTGCAATGCATCACATATCCTTGCCCAAGCGCCTGTCCCTCACCTCCCACATGCAGTGCAACCCTCCTCAATCG
The DNA here is from genome assembly GCF_020615455.1 of Coregonus clupeaformis. Taxonomy (NCBI): domain Eukaryota; kingdom Metazoa; phylum Chordata; class Actinopteri; order Salmoniformes; family Salmonidae; genus Coregonus; species Coregonus clupeaformis. Next base: position 43,310,749 of record NC_059197.1, read on the forward strand.
TCGTACACGTCACCCCTGCCCTATAGCGTAAAAGTCCTTCTCAGACTCCTTTCCCTCAACTCACCCAATACATCCTCCTCCTGGCTTATAGCAGCCCTCACATTATGCATTCCAACCTCAGCCTCCTGTTCTCACCTTGACACACCATACACTGCTGAGCCCTCTCTCCTTGAACTTACACCACGAAAACCTCCTCTCTCTCACCATTATCCCCTACACCACTCGCACCTACTGAGCATCCCATCCATAACAGTACAATCCACTTCTTGATCCCCAAGCCTGAAGACCTGATGTTGAATTGCATAGAATTCTACGTCAGGCAAAAATAAGGGTTTGGATCAGGAAAGTTTGCTCTCACGATCTCTACAAGGCAGAATGCTGAATAAAATTATACTTTACCGGTTGTCCGTGTGGTTCATCCTTTTGCAGGTAGGAATGTGAGACAAAATATCCACAGTGTAGTGTTATCAACCCAACCTTCAGTATGCTGGTCTGTATATTGTTTGTATTTCCGTTTTTTGTTTTCAATACTGATGCAATTTGCACGTAACAAACACTTGCAGAATATGGCAAAGCCTAACCGAACGGCAAACACTTCCAGCTGATAGCGAGGAAACGTGCTTCGTGTAACGATCCCGGCAGTCTGAGTCGGGTCCTGTCTGTGGACTAGTTTTTCTGCTCGGGATCTCCAGTTTCCCGAGGGTTCTGGAACGCTCCGGGGAGCTCTCTTGATTTCCGCACCTGCATCCCATCAGCAATCTGCACACCTGGTCCTGATCATCACCCTTCTTAGGCTCTGGCCTAACATCCATTCCCTGCCGGATCGTTAGCCATGAACAGTAGGTTTACCAGAGTATCAGTCTTAGAGCTGCTAGCGTTAGTTTTGTTGTTTTGCACCTTGTTGGTTTGTTGTTACTTACCTCCGTTTTGTTCCATCTGCAGTCACTCGTCCGGAACCTTCATCCAACCTCTGCCTGGTGGTCGGCGGCTGCCGAGCCATGATTGGATCAACCACTGCACCCCCAACAACTAATCAACGCCGCCCGCTCTGTTCCCTGGATTATTCAGCATCACTCTTGAATTTGTAAATAAACACTCACCTTCGTTTCAACTTACCTTGTCCTGGTCTGCTTCTGGGTTCTGGCTTTGTAACTCGTGACAGAACGATCCGGCCAGTAATGAACCCAGCGGACCTGGACTCTGTTCGCCATGCCATTTCCCATCAGGAGAAGATGTTGGGACAACATAGCACGGCACTACAGGAGATAGCGTTGTCAGTTCGGAACCTTTCTACCGGTCTGACGGAGGTCCAGAACCAGCGCAAGTTTCCGGTGGAGGATCCACTACCGGTTTCACCCATCTCGCCTGCCGCGTCTGGAGCTGTGTCCTTCCGTGAGCCCAAGGTTCCGACGCCGGATAAATATGAGGGGGAGCTGGGAAGATGCCGTTCTTTCCTTATGCAGTGTGGGTTAGTGTTCGATCTACAGCCCTACTCTTATGCCACAGACAAGGCTAGGATAGCCTTTGTGATTGAGTTGCTGCGTGGTCGAGCGCTGGAGTGGGCTTCAGCCGTTTGGGAACGACAAGACCCCTGCATGGCTTCATACCAGGGGTTCACGGCCGAGATGAGGAAGCTCTTCGACCATTCCGTCCGAGGGAGGGACGCAGCTAGGCGCCTGTTTTCGCTTCACCAAGGAACTGCAGCGTGGCCGACTTCGTGATCGAGTTCAAGACGTTGGCTGTGGAGAGTGGGTGGAATGAGGAGTCTCTGCAAGCGGCCTTTTACCAGGGTCTGTCGGAGCAGCTCAAGGATGAGTTGATCTCCTATCCGGAGCCTAGTGACCTGGACAGCTTGGTAGCCTTGTCTATTCGGGTGGATAATCGAGTCCGAGAGCGAAGGAGGGAGAAGCAATGGGGTCCGTCCAATCGATCAGCTTCTCAGTTCCCAGTCGGGTCGGGTGGTGGACCAGAACACGTCGATCATTCTCCACCACAAAGGATTAGTGGAGAGGTCCTCTCTCCCGATTCTGAACCCATGCAAGTGGGGCGGCACGGGTTAACCAAGGAGGAGCGTCAACATAGACGTAAGACCAACTGCTGCCTCTACTGTGGTAGCTCGGGACATTACATCTCCACTTGTTCCCGGCGGTCGTCAAACTGCCCGGCTCGCTAAAGTTGGGAGGACTTTTAGCGAGCCAGTTTCAACCTCTCAGTACCTCTGTCAGACCCCGTTTCCCGGCTACCCTTGTGAACAGGAATCAGAGCTTAGCGATTAACGCTTTTATCGATTCAGGTGCCGATGGAAGCTTTCTTGATGCCGAGTTGGTGGAACAGCTGGGGCTTTCCAAGGAGCAATTGCCGGAAGCCATTGAAGCGACCACTCTGAACGGCAGTAGTCTGGCACGTATCACGATGAGGACTGAACCGGTTAAGATGCTGTTGTCGGGGAATCATTCGGAGATGATTTCATTCTTCATTCTGCCGTCTTCCCATGTTCCTCTGGTCCTTGGATACCCCTGGCTGAAGGAACACAATCCCACGTTCGATTGGGTAACGGGCAAGGTAACGAGTTGGAGCCTTGATTGTCATGCTAACTGTCTCAAGACTGCCTGTCCCCATTCGGTTCCCAGTCAGGTGATTGAGGCTAAACCCCCAGATTTGTCCCTGGTTCCCGAGACATATCACGATTTGGGGGAAGTGTTCAGTAAGCAGAAGGCTCTGTCACTCCCTCCCCACCGACCATATGATTGTGCCATCAACCTGTTCCCTGGAGCTGTCTACCCCAAGGGAAGGTTATACAGTATCTCCCGCCCTGAACGTGAGGCTTTGGAGACCTACATCAAGGAGTCCCTAGCTGCTGGTCTCGTTCGTCCCTCATCATCACCCCCTGGGGGCAGGATTCTTCTTTGTGGGTAAGAAGGATGGCTCTCTTCGACCGTGTATTGATTATCGGGGGTTGAATGACATCACGGTCAAGAACAAGTATCCCCTGCCCTTGATGAGTTCTGCCTTCGACTCCTTACAGGGTGCTACGGTGTTCACCAAGCTAGACCTACGCAATGCGTATCACATGGTCCGGATCAGAGAGGGAGACGAGTGGTTGACGGGTTTCAATACACCGATGGGTCACTTCGAGTATCAGGTGATGCCGTTTGGACTGACCAATGCTCCAGCGGTATTCCAGAGTATGGTGAACGACGTCCTGAGAGATATGATCGGTCTCTTTGTGTTTGTTTACCTGGATGACATTCTGATCTTCTCGAAGGAACCTTCCGACCACGTCCAGCATGTCCGGCAGGTTCTGCAGCGATTGTTGGAGAATCGCCTGTTCGTGAAGGCCGAGAAGTGCGAGTTTCACGCCCACACGACATCCTTTCTCGGGTACATCATCTCCAGGGGAGAGATTAGGATGGACCAGGAGAAGGTTAGAGCGGTTCTGGAATGGGCCCAGCCCGGTACGAGATTGCAGCTCCAGAGATTTTTGGGGGTTGCGAATTTCTACCGCAGATTCATCCGGGATTACAGCCGTGTGGCCGCTCCGTTAACTGCCTTGACTTCCAGTATCAGGAGCTTCAAGTGGAATCCGGAGGCGGATCGAGCGTTTCTGGATTTGAAGAGGCGATTCACCAACGCACCGATTCTCTCTCAACCGGACACGGCCCGTCAGTTCGTCGTTGAAGTGGACGCGTCTGATGTGGGAGTTGGCGCCATCCTGTCGCAGCGATGCTCCACGGACAGTAAACTCCATCCCTGCGCCTACTACTCTCGTCGCCTTTCGCCTGCGGAGAGGAATTACGATGTGGGTAACCGGGAGCTTCTCGCGGTGAAACTTGCCTTGGAGGAGTGGCGCCACTGGTTGGAGGGGGCGGAGCAACCGTTATTGTCTGGACTGACCACAAGAATCTTGCTTACGTGCAATCGGCTAGACGTCTCAACTCCCGTCAGGCCAGGTGGTCGTTGTTTTTCGGACGATTCAATTTTTCCCTGACGTTCCGACCTGGATCTAAGAACGGCAAGGCGGACGCCTTGTCTCGGATGTTCTCCAAGACGGAGGAGAGTGGGTCCAAGACCGAGACAATTCTCCCCGGAACTGCGTCGTGGGAGCTGTTAGGTGGAAGATTGAGGAGGAGGTGATGGCGGCTCTTCGGACGCAGCCCGGTCCCGGTAACGGTCCACCCGGTCGGTTGTTTGTGCCTGAGTCGGTTCGTCCTGCGGTCCTCAAATGGTCCCACGCCAGCAAGATGGCTTGTCACCCTGGCGTGGCTCGGACGATGGCGTTTCTTCGCAGACGTTTTTGGTGGCCTGCCATGGCCGAGGATACTCGGGGTTATGTTGCTGCCTGTCCAGTGTGTGCGCAGAATAAGAGTACCAATCGGCCCAGCTCTGGACTACTTCACCCCCTTCCTATTCCCCGGCGACCATGGTCGCATCTGGCCCTGGACTTTGTCACTGGGTTGCCCGCTTCTGAGGGGAACACGGTCGTTCTGACTATCGTGGACAGATTCAGCAAGTTCGCCCACTTTGTGCCAATTGCCAAGCTTCCCTCTGCCTCGGAGATGTCCGAGATCCTGGTTAGGGAGGTTTTCAGGGTCCACGGGTTGCCCAGTGATATCGTTTCCGACCGTGGCCCTCAGTTTACCTCTGCTGTCTGGAAGTCCTTCTGTTTGGCCATTGGAGCTACAGTCAGTCTCACATCTGGTTTCCACCCCCAATCTAATGGTCAGGCGGAGAGAGCCAACCAGAAGATGGAATCCACGCTACGCTGCCTGGCCTCTTCCAACCCCACCTCCTGGGTCTCTCAGTTGCCTTGGGTTGAGTATGCCCACAATACTCTCCCTACATCTGCCACTGGGATGTCTCCCTTCCAGTGCCTGTATGGCTACCAACCTCCCTTGTTCCCTTCTCAGGAGAAGGAGCTCTCAGTGCCTTCTGTTCAGGCCCATATTCGTCGTTGCCACCGGACCTGGCATCGGGCCAGAAAGGCACTCCTTAGAGTTTCGGACCGGTATCAGCTCCAGGCGAATCGTCGCCGGATCCCCGCCTCCCACCTACACCATCGGAGATAGGGTCTGGTTGGCCACACGGGATCTTCCTTTACGGACTGAGTCTAGGAAGTTGTTACCGAAGTTCATTGGTCCGTTTGTGGTGGAGAAGGTGATCAATCCGGTGGCAGTTCGACTCAAACTCCCGAGGACGCTCAGAGTCCATCCCACCTTTCATGTCTCCTGCCTCAAGCCTGTTTTCCTCAGTCCTCTGTTGCCTCCTCCGCCTCCTCCTCCTCCTCCTCGGATGATCGGAGGTGGTCCTGCCTACACGGTGCGACGCATCATGGATGCCAGACGGCGGGGCCGGGGTTTCCAGTATCTCGTGGACTGGGAGGGGTATGGTCCTGAAGAGAGGAGTTGGATTCCGCGGCGACAGATCCTAGATGCTGACCTCATCCGTGACTTCTACCGCCTCCATCCTGGCGCTCCGGGAGTCCGCCCGGTGGCGTTCGTCGGAGGGGGGGTACTGTAACGATCCCGGCAGTCTGAGTCGGGTCCTGTCTGTGGACTAGTTTTTCTGCTCGGGATCTCCAGTTTCCCGAGGGTTCTGGAACGCTCCGGGGAGCTCTCTTGATTTCCGCACCTGCATCCCATCAGCAATCTGCACACCTGGTCCTGATCATCACCCTTCTTAGGCTCTGGCCTAACATCCATTCCCTGCCGGATCGTTAGCCATGAACAGTAGGTTTACCAGAGTATCAGTCTTAGAGCTGCTAGCGTTAGTTTTGTTGTTTTGCACCTTGTTGGTTTGTTGTTACTTACCTCCGTTTTGTTCCATCTGCAGTCACTCGTCCGGAACCTTCATCCAACCTCTGCCTGGTGGTCGGCGGCTGCCGAGCCATGATTGGATCAACCACTGCACCCCCAACAACTAATCAACGCCGCCCGCTCTGTTCCCTGGATTATTCAGCATCACTCTTGAATTTGTAAATAAACACTCACCTTCGTTTCAACTTACCTTGTCCTGGTCTGCTTCTGGGTTCTGGCTTTGTAACTCGTGACACTTCGGTCAACTACATTCGGTTATTGTTGACATATTTTGCAACACGTGCAATGCTTCAATAGATTGAAAATACAATCGACAGAACCTACCAGTTGCACAAAAAGGGTAAACAACACTTTCCTGTGGATACCCTATCTCCCACTCCTACCGCCAAAATGACCAACCGCATGTACAGTGCCTTGCAAAAGTATTCTTCCCCCTTGGTGTTTTTCTTACTTTATTGCATTACAACCTGTAATTTAAATTGATTTTTATTTGGATTTCATGTAATGGACATACAGAAAATAGTGCAAATTGGTGAAGTGAAATGAAAGAAATAACTTGTTTCAAGAAATTCGAAAAAATTAATAACGGAAAAGTGGTTAGGGACAACGTTGTGGACGAGTACAGATCAGGGTTGGGTTCAAAAAAAATATCAGAAACTTTGAACATCCCACGGTGCATCATTAAATTCATTATTAAAACATGGAAAGAATACGGCACCACAACAAACCTGCCAAGAGAGGGCCCCCCACCAAAACTCACAGACCAGGCAAGGAGGGCATTAATCAGAGAGGCAACAAAGAACCAAAGAAAACCCTGAAGGAGCTGCAAAGCTCCACAGTGGAGATTGGAGTATCTGTCCATAGGACCACTTTAAGCCGTACACTCCACAGAGCTGGGCTTTACGAAGGAGTGGCCAGAAAAAAGCCATTGCTTAAAGAAAAAAATAAGCAAACACGTTTGGTGTTCGCCAAAAGGCATGTGGGAGACTCCCCAAACATATGGAAGAAGGCACTCTGGTCAGATGAGACTAAAATTGAGCTTTTTGGCCATCAAGGAAAACGCTATGTCTGGCGCAAACCCAACACCTCTCATCACCCCAAAAACACCATCCCCACAGTGAAGCATCTATAGGGAATGGGAAACTGGTCAGTATTGAAGGAATGATGGATGGCGCTAAATACAGGGAAAATCTTGATTTTATTTGAGACTGGAACAGAGGTTCACCTTCCAGCAGGACAATGACCCTAAGCATACTGCTAAAGCAACACTTGAGTGGTTTAAGGGGAAACACTTAAATGTCTTGGAATGGCCTAGTCAAAGCCCAAACCTCAATCCAATTGAGAATCTGTGGTATGACTTAAAGATTGCTGTAAACCAGCGGAACCCATCTAACTTGAAGGAGCTGGAGCAGTTTTGCCTTGAAGAATGGGCAAAAATCCCAGTGGCTAGATGTGCCAAGCTTATAGAGACATACCCCAAGAGACTTGCAGCTGTAATTGCTGCAAAAGGTGGCTCTACAAAGTATTGACTTTGGGGGGGTGAATAGTTATGCACGCTCAAGTTCTGTTTTTTTGTGTTATTTCTTGTTTGTTTCACAATAAAACATATTTTGCATCTTCAAAGTGGTAGGCATGTTGTGTAAATCAAATGATACAAACCCCCCAAAAATCCATTTTAATTCCAGGTTGTAAGGCAACAAAATAGGAAAAATGCCAAGGGGGGTGAATACTTTTGCAAGCCACCGTACAGACGGTAAAGTAAGTGTAAATATTTTATTAAACATTCTGCCTTCTAGAGACCATTGTTTATTTTTTACAGCAACTTCTTTCAGACTGATATTGATGGGGTAACCATGGTAACAGTCTGATGTTTAGGCAACCCTACCCCCATTCCTCTCCTCAGTCTCTCCTGGTGCACCTCACTCCTGATGCACCTCACCTGCCCCCCATCCCCTGCCAAAGGCTAAACGATGGTTGCTTTGAAGTGACCTCTGAAGAGATATAACACTTCACACTCGATATCGGCCCGGGCCGCTTCAAACTCTCCTTGAGTACCACTTCTCGACTTGTACGCATTATCAGCAGCTGAGCGCGTACATCAATGCGCATCATATGGAATCTTGATCAGTCATCCCCATCCTCTGCCTTTCCCAGGAAATGAGCTGGTAGTTAGATATGATTCAGAGCAAGCATACTGTACAAGGGATGTCCTCTTGTGAAGGATGTTTGCTATAAGAGACATTCATAGACTGTCTCTCCCATCTCTGAAGCAGTGGACTCCTGCTGTTTACACATACACTGTGCTAGGGAGCTCTTACCTACTCCCCCCTCTCATCCATCAGTCACAGGAGCCGCATGTGGAAATGAAAGCTCTCACCCGCTCTTCTTCCAGCCAATCTGATTGCTGGGACTGATCAGTGAGGTGACAGGTAATCTAGGAGGAATTGCAGTGTTATTACCGCCGCCATCTTTTACAGCTCTGGTAGATGGAAGGTCTTCCTCTTTAAAGCTAGAGGCTGCACTCCAAACCGTAGAGCGTTTACATTTAAAAAACCTATTAATGTACCTTTTAAGTATTAAAAAGCGACCACGGTGAAATACTACTCTCGCATGTCCCTAGGTGGGTATAATAAGCTGATAATCAACATTATAAGGGAGTTGGTAAACTGAGTGCAGGTTAAGCCGAAATAAATATCTCCCTTTGGTTTTTATTTTCTAACATTTACTTTCTAATGGAAAGACCTCTTCATGCTCCCAAAATAAGTGTTGAATGTTTAATCACCTTTGTTTTTGCTCTATAATTACACCATATACATTAAAACTACATGTCCAACAGATGCCCTTAAACAAAGAAAGGAGGAAACTTTGTTGTGTGAAGCAGAGAGCTCCTTCTCTTTGATATTTCTGGCTCCAGCTCTTGGCTTGTGGGAGATCACATTTGAAGTGTTTGATTGCTACCAAAGGTGTGGTGATGCAGACAACAACCACGGCAAGACACTGCAAAACAACAATACTAGCAATCTCTCTGAGATATTAATTGGATCCCTGGCATTTGTTTCTTTGTGTCTGATTCAGAAGAAATGGGAAAGGTGGGCACCAAATCTCCTACAAAAGGGCTGCAATCCAGAGGTTTCTGTGTCTAGCTGTCAAGAAAACCATCTAAAATGCATGCAAAATGTAAGATTCAAATCAAACCCTTGATATAATGTGTTTATCACTCTCATAGAAAAACAAATATCTCATCAGAAACATGCTGGTGATACTAAAGCCTGCTGTGGTGATGTATCTTCATGCAAAATCCCTGCTCATTAGATATGGCATGCATTCTGATTTCAAAGATGATCATCTCACTCCTTGCACTTTGCATCAGAGGCATTTTCTATTCTACTGATTCCAACTGCACACACACACACGCACACACACACACAAACGTAGTATATATGTGCAACATGAGGAACATGAGCACTCAAATTAGACTGAAATGTTCTGTGTCCACACATGTGCATGTTCCACATGCCACATTTGTCATGGCATGCTCTCCCATTGGAGAAGCAGTGTGCTACAGTTTCAACGAAGAAGCTTGTGCTGTGTAAATATTTTAGCGTGGCCCCAAGGTTCACCCCACCACCTGACAACAGAGTGTTGTGGAAATGTATTTTAGACACAATAACTGTTGATTGACAATGTGTTCCAGGTTCTGGAGAAGCACTATTAGTGAAAGGTTAATGGTATTGTGGTTCTGAGACAGAGTGGGAAGAGGGGGGATAAAGAGGGGAGAGGGGAGGGAGGGGAGAGGAGGAGATGCAAGGATAAAAGGAACACATGACAGATAGATGTACACAAAGTGTCAGTAGGCGACAAGGACCTTGAACATTATACAATGTTTTAAGACAATAGCAGTGTTCCTGTTCCATCTCTGTCCCTCCTCATTGCCCCTTGCCTCCTAACAGCACTCCCCTCCCGTCCAACTAGGCCTGCTCTGATACAGGTGTGAATGGTTGGAGAGAAACGGGTAATAGAAAGATGGGGTAGATAGTGAAAAGAAGACCATGCTGGGCTATGTATTCTAACATTCTACCTGTTAGGTTTAATGTTGTATCCAACAGGAACGTGTCAACATTCAAGCATGTGAACATACTTCAAGCCTTCGACAACAGGTTATAGCCACTAGCTAGCTATTTATTCAAGCGATTTTTACTTGTCTCTGTGGTAACTGAGGGAGTAACAACCATCTTGATGCAACTGGAGTGTTAGGATGAGCAGATGACAATTCACGTGTTGTTTTGATGGCAGCTCCTCTTTGCAAGTATGCTTGTGTAAATACACTGAGTGCACAAAACATTAGGAAGACCTTCCTAATAACCACTTTTGCCTTCAAAACATCCACAATTTGTCGGGTTATGGACTCTACAAGGTGTCAAAGCGTTCCACAGGGATGCTGGCCCATGTTGACTCCAACCTGAATGTTGCGTGAAGCTAGATGGGTGTTCCTTGGGTGGTGGACCATTCTTGATACACACAGGAAACTGTTGAGCGTCAAAAACCCAGCAGCGTTGCAGTTCTTCACACACTCAAACCGTTGTGCCTGGCACCTACTACCATACCCTGTTCAAAGGCACTTAAATATTTTGTCTTGCCCATTCACACTCTGAATGGCACACAATCAAAATCCACTGCCAAAAATAACCTTGATTTATAATAAGCATAAAATAGAACCATATGCGAAACTGACTGATTGCTTCAAAAGTATAATCCTAAAGCACACATTGAATTAACCAATGTCTTATGTACAGTATGTTTGTATATTTCATATTTGCCTATACACTGAGTGTACAAAACATTAAGAACACCTTCCTAATATTGAGTTGCACCCATATACAATCCATGTCTCAATTGTCTCAAGGCTTAAAAATCCTTCTTGAACCTGTCTCCTCCCCTTCATCTACACAAGTGAAGTGGATTTAACAGGTGACATCGATATAGGGTCATATCTTTCAACTGGATTCACCTTGTCAGTCTGTCATAGAAAGACTGTTCCTAATGTTTTGTACAGTCAGTGTCAGTGTGTATGTGAGCATAAACTGTACGTGTGTGTGTGTATGTGTATGGATGCGTGTGTATAATAGCATGTGTATGTGTGTGCATGTGTGCAAGCTTGTGTGTTTGGAGTTGGAAGGATGTACAGAGATGATGTCGACATGGATTAACTCATAGCCACTAAGGGACAGCTATAGGCTGGTCCTGCAGCATGGAAGACATGTTGTGTCTGCAAACAATATAATTATTTGAGAAATTAGGCAAATGGTAGCTACACATTGCAAACATACAAAACCCCTTTGAGCTGATTACCATCAGTATAGGTGGATACAGTTCATACTACACTTAGAAAAAAAGGTGCTATCTAAAACCTAAAAGAGTTATTCGGCTGTCCCCATAAGAAAACCCTTTGATTAACCTTTTTTGGTTCCAGGTAGAAGCCCTTTGAGTTCCATGTAGAACCCTTTACACAGAGGGTTCTACATGGATCCCAAAAGAGTTCTACCTGGATCCAAAAATAGTTATCCTATGGGGACAGCCGAAGAACCCTTTTGGAACCATTTTTTCTAAGAGTGTAGAGGTTGACGGGGGAGTGCAAATTCATTCCTGTCACGTTTTGTCCTGTGAAATGTTTTCCCGTACTGTCCTGATCACCAACAGTGCTATAATAATAACCAACAGTGCGATAAAAATCACTCCAGTCATTTTGCATTTTAGTCATTTAGCAGACGCTCTTATCCAGAATGACTTACACTGAACAAAAATATCAATGCAACATGTAAAGTGTTGGTCCCATGTTTCATAAGCTGAAATAAAAGATCCCAGAAATGTTCCATACAAAAAAAAAGCTTATTTCTCTCAAGTTTTGTGCACAAATGTGTTTACATCCCTGGTAGTGAGCATTTCTCCTCTGCCAATATAATCCATCCACCTGACAGGTGTGGCATATCAAGAAGCTGATTAAACAGCATGCTGGGGACAATAAAAGTGCTCTCTCTAAAATGTGCAGTTTTGTCACACAACACAATGGCACAGATGTCTCAAGTTTTGAGGGAACATTCAACTGGCATGCTGACTGCAGGAATGTCCACCAGAGCTGTTGCCAGAGAATTCAATGTTCATTTCTCTACCATAAGCCACATCCAACGTTGTTTTAGAGAATTTGGCAGTACGTCCAACCAGCCTCACAACTGCAGACCACGTGTAACCACGCCAGCACAGGACCTCCACTTCCGGCTTCTTTACCTGCGGGATTGTCTGAGACCAGCCCCCTGGACAGCTGATGAAACGGAGGAGTATTTATGTCTGTAATAAAGCCCTTTTGTGGGGACAAACTCATTCTGATTGACTGGGCTGGCTCCCCATTGGGTGGGCCTATGCCCTTCCAGGCCCACCCATGGCTGTGCCCCTGCCCAGTCATGTGAAATCCACAGATTAGGGCCTAATGAATTGATTACAATTGACTAATTTTCCTTATATTAACTGTAACTTAGTAAAATCATTGAAATTGTTACATGTTACGTTTATGTTTTTGTGCAGTTTACATTAGCAATTAGGGTTAAGTGACTTGCTCAAGAGCACATCGACAGATTATTTTTCACCTAGTTTGCTTTGGGATCTGAACCAGCGACCTCTTAAACACTAGGCTACACGCAGTCCCGTCCCATACTCATTTTTATATGCAGATATCAGAAAAAACTTCCTCAGTAAGCCACTCATCTGTCTATCCCCCGCTCTGAGTGTGAGTAGCCATAGCAACGGCTTCGTTTGCCTGCTGCTCAGCGCTCATAAGACAAGTTGCCTGTCCACACAGCTGATAACAACCACATTAGGAGATTTTGGCAATGACAACAGCCCTTCGACTTACCCAGAGTCGGATGAACTCATGGATATGGACGTGTACTTTTGAATGTCATATGGCCATGTGTAATTGTGTATGTGCATTTTGAGGGAAGTTTAGCGTAGTTTGGCGAGCGATTGCTAACTAGCATTAGCTCAATGACTGGAAGTCTTCGGGATGCACTGTATGTGTGCCAAATACTTTATTTACATGTTTAAAATGCTGTGGATGACACTTGGAGAATGGTATGAACCATGAATGTTTGTGTTTAGCCTATCCCAGTGTGTTTGTTAATATTTTATGCTAAACATGTACTCCATGTTGTTGAATAATAACTATATGCATCAATTGGCATTCAGACCCCTTGACTTTTTCCACATTTTGTTACGTTACAGCCTTATTCTGAAATTGATTAAATTGTTTGTTTTTTTTCTCATCAGTTTACACACAATACCCCATAATGACTAAGCAAAAACAGGTTTTTAGAAATGTTGGCAAATAAAAATAAAAACAGAAATATCACGTTTACATAAGTATTCAGACCCTCTACTCAGTACTTTGTTGAAGCACCTTTGGCAGTGATTACAGCCTTGAGTCTTCTTGGGTATGACGCTATGAGCTTGGCACACCTGTATTTGGGGAGTTTCTCCCATTCTTCTCTGCAGATCCTCTCAAGCTCTGTCTGGTTGGATGGGGAGCGTCGCTGCACAGCTATTTTCAGGTCTCTCCAGAGATGTTTGATCGGGATCAAATACAGGCTCTGGCTGGACCACTCAAGGACATTCAGAGACTTGTCCCGAAGCCACTTCTGCATTGTCTTGGCTGTGTGCTTAGGGTCGTTTTCCTGTTTCTAAGGTGAACTTTCTCCCCAGTCTGAGGTCCTGCGTGCACTGGAGTAGGTTTTCATCAAGGATCTCTCTGTACATTCCTCCATTCCTCTTTCCCTCGATCCTGACTAGTCTCCCTGCCGCTGAAAAACATCCCACAGCATGATGCTGCCACCACCATGTTTCACTGTAGGGATGGTGCCAGGTTTCCTCCAGACGTGACGCTTGGTATTCAGGCCAAAGAGTTCAATCTTGGTTACATCAGTCCAGAGAGTCTTGTTTCTCATGGTCTGATAATCTTTAGGTGCCTTTTGGCAAACTCCAAGCAGGCTGTCATGTGCATTTTACTGAGGAGTGGCTTCCGTCTGGCCACTCTACCATAAAGGCCTGATTGGTGGAGTGCTGCAGATATGGTTGGCCTTCTGGAAGGTTCTCCCATCTCCACAGAGGAACTTTGGACCTCTGTCCATCGGGTTCTTGGTCACTTCTTGGTAAAGTAGTGACTGGCAGTGGCTACAACTCGAGCGAGGCGCGAGAGTGAGCGGACGGAAAGGGAACTATATTAGGCCTACACAGAGTTCGTTTTTTTAATGAAATGCTCCACACATTACATATTTCTAACCCCCGCCCTCCAAAAACAAAAAAACTCAGTTTATAACTATTCCTGTACTGTCCGTTTCTGTGGACTGTCGATCCTGTCCCGCCTGTCCTAAACTTGACTCTAGAACTTGAGTCCCTTTCCTGACGGAATCCCGCGGGACCGGCAAGACCTGCGAGAGTCCTGTTCCCATGTCAACCTCTAGTCTACACACCACAACAGGCTATGTATGCACAGCCTCCATCGGACCACACAGACATATGCATGACAGTACAAAGAGTCAGAACTGTTAGTTGCAGCTTTTGAGTTCGAGAATGTGCTTGCCATACCATCTCAGCCATTCTGAGCAATCTTCTCCACCCACTGAGTGCTGCTAACCTATCAGTGGTTCATCAAGCATATGGGAAACTAAAACATTCGTTTCTCATTGCTTTCATGTTCAAGCTCCTGTAGGTTCTCCTGATGGCAATAATGATACAGTAAGACACCAGAATGCCCTTCTTCCACGTCCTGCTTCTCTAGGGGATGAAGTCATGTCATTTCATTGTCGCTCCCCTCCTTAACATATCGTATCACACACTCCTGCTGCACTCATACTGTATTGCAACCTCTCTCTGCCATACCTCAAAGGGCTGCCGGGGTAATGAGTGAGTTTAGGCACGCAATACATCCCAGTGTCTCTCCTTTCAAAGGGATGTGGGCCTTTCATTCCCCGCTGTCCCTAAGGACTCTGTCATCAGATCGGCAGTCAGAGAGATATCTGTCCTCAGAACACACTTTTTATCCCTTACATCAACAGTCACCCACCATGTGGAACACCCTCTACTTATTGGCTTCATTGTGAGACGCCCAACAGGGGATTCTGTACGTTTGCGCCATGATGCTCGGGTCACACATTTCCAAGGCCACTACTTTTTTTCTTGCAGTGTAATTGTGTTCTGCCTCGTCTGTATTGGTGAAAAATCTCGTCTAGACATCTCCTCAGCTCAGCACTGCCCGTCGTTTTTACACAGCTGGGCTGTCTTCATACAAGCTTTAGCAATAAAGCAACTTGTAAACCCTCATAATGGTAATAGCTTATATTTCTACTGCTATTGTAGGCTCTCCTCTCCTCCAACCGTGCTACTCTAAAAGGGGCCAATGGAAGCAGTAAATTGAAGAATTGGACAGATAAAAAGCATCTGAATCGACAATCAAATTTGACTTGGCTGGAGACGGGGAGAGGGAAGGAAGGGGACAGTCTACAGTTTATATTTTTCTTGGTTGAGCTAGATAAAATGATTAGATAGGCTAAAGGTGCAGCCACATACAATATTAACACATAGCACTGTTAACAAGTTATCTGCACCAAGGCACGTGCACCCATGATGCTTTGCAAAGCAGCATGAAAGCGAGTGACAGTTATCATTTTCCCAGGCAGCTTCTGGGAGTAGTAAACCGCTAGAATTGAGAGATTGTCAGGCTGCGGAGGGGATATGAGAAAAAACGTACCCAGCAGTGTGTCTACATGGACCCCCTTCCCTGGGAGCCTCAAGTCAACCGCTGCTGTCACAGCAATGTAAGCTACTAGCCCGCATCACATATGTAGCTCCTGGGGGGGCAGAGCCCGTTCCTAGCCCTGTGATCCAGGAACAGATCAGGTTCCTAACCGACGCCCTGTCACGACACACCTCCCCTTTGATCAGCATGTGGAAGCATTCTCCCCCCGTCCCCCACCCAACCACCAACGCCTGGGACCCTTTGAAATCACACGGTGACTACGGCAGTTGGCACGCTGTGACAGCGAGAAACGTAAGAAATCTGCAAAGTTTGCCGTGTGAAAATAACCTAGAAATACGTCAAACACTTTGTTTGCAGTGTGTAGACTTTGTAGAGGAACGATTCTCTTTTGAAGCTTTTCTTAGCCTCTTTCACCTGTCACTGGGTGATGCCCATTAACTCAAAAAAAAATAAAAAGAGAGCACTATTGAGAGCAGTTTTAAGTTGTTTCAGTACAGCACAGAAGTGTATTGAAGTCACCAGAGAAGCAGTGGTAGGCTCCTGTCACTAATAGAAAGAGACTGCTTTGCTCTGCTCGGGCCCAGGCTGAATGTTAGTCCTCAACACAGAACCAACTGCAGGGCAGTAAAGGCTAGGACCCGGCAAATAATATACACTACCGGTCAAAGGTTCTAGAACACCTACTCATTCAAGGGTTTTTCTTTATTTTTACTATCTTTTCCTTCTTGGTAAAATAGCCCTTACACAGCCTGGATGTGTGTTGGGTCATTGTCCTGTTGAAAAACAAATTATACTCCCACTAAGCCCAAACCAGATGGGATGGTGTATCACTGCAGAATGCTGTGGTAGCCATGCTGGTTAAGTGTGCCTTGAATTCTAAATAAATCACAGACAGTGTAACCAGCAAAGCACCCCCACACCATAATACATCCTCCTCCATGCTTTACGGTGGGAAATACACATGCAGAGATCATCCGTTCACCCACATCGTGTCTCACAAAGACACGGCGGTTGGAACCAAAAATCTCAAATTTGGACTCCTGATCAAAGGACAGATTTCCACTGGTCTAATGTCCATTGCTCGTGTTTCTTGGCCCAAGCAAGTCTCTTCTTATTATTGGTGTCCTTTAGTAGTGGTTTCTTTGCAGCAATTCGACCTGATTCACACAGTCTCCTCTGAACAGTTAATGTTGAGATCTGTCTGTTACTTGAACTATGTGAAGCATTTATTTGGGCTGCAATTTCTGAGGCTGTAAACTCTAATGAACTTATCCTCTGCAGCAGAGGTAACTCTGGGTCTTCCATTCCTGTGGTGGTACTCATGAGAGCCCATTTCATCATAGCGCTTGATGGTTTTTGCGACTGCACTTTAAGAAACTATTAACATTGTATAAAATATTCTGGGCCTTGAGAGTTTCCAGTGCCAGTGAGCTCCGGACAGACAGAAACAGCTGTAGGCTATTTGCGCAAGAGATAAGAAGTAATCAGGTAGGCCTTTTTTATTAAATTTCCACCAGATCAGAGCATTACATTTTTTTTCGCCTTTCATGCTGAGTGGTTATCGAAAGGGAGAGAGCAGGAAATATTTTTTTTTGCACTGTTACAGGAGGGGGTCGCAGTTCCAGAGTGATCCACTAGGTGTCATCCTCCGACAACCTTAGGCACCTCCTCACTCACAGTCTGGACTAATCAGTATCCTGTTGATGTCACCTGTATCTACCTGTTCACCTGTGTATTTATGCCCTCACTTCCCTGTGTTCCCTTGCTCAGTTTTCTCTGTTAGTTTCTCTATGTCCAGCAGTACTACTCAGTGTCTGATCGGAGATCTATGTACAGGTACCTGAGAAGTGTTCTCCCTTTTTCGTTATGTTTCAGTTGTAGGTAGTATTTTGGCTGTCAGCCGGTTTTTGGAGACTTATTTGCTCTGCCTTTCTTTTATCGTGATAAATCCGTTATTTTGTATTCTGGCTTCAGGACCACCAGTAAAGATCCTTGTTTCACCATCTCTGCCTACTGCCTACTGTATATCCTGCACCGCACCTGGGTCACACCTCACATCAACCCTTACAGGTTTCTAATCTCTCCAAAAGAATGTGGTGATCGATGGTGTCAAAAGCAGCACTAAGGTCTAGGAGCACAAGAACAGATGCAGAGCCTTGGTCTGACACCATTAAAAGGTAATTTACCACCTTCACGAGTGCAGTCTCAATGCTATGATGGGGTCTAAAACCAGACTGAAGCATTTCTTATACATTATTTGTCTTCAGGAAGGCAGTGAACTGCTGCGCAACAGTTTTAAAAAACATTTTGAGAGGAATGGGAGATTCGATATAGGCCAATTAGTTTTTTACATTTTCCATTTCAAGGTTTGGCTTTTTCAAGAGAGGCTTTATTACTGCCACTTTTAGTGAGTTTGGTACACATCCAGTGGATAGGGAGCCATTATGTTCAACATAGGAGGGCCAAGCACCGGAAGTAGCTCTTTCAGTAGTTTAGTTGGAATAGGCTCCAGTTTGCAGCTTGACGGTTTAGAGGCCATGACTATTTTCATGAATGTGTCAAGAGATACAGGATTAAAAAACTTGAGTGTCTCCATTGATCCTAGGTCTTGGTAGTTCTGTGCAGACTCAGGACAACTGAGCTTCGGGGAAATACGCAGATTCAAAGAGCTGTGGGGGTGCTTTGCTGCAGGAGGGACTGGTGCACTTCACAAAATAGATGGTGGATATATTGAAGCAACATCTCAAGACATCAGTCAGGAAGTTAAAGCTTGGTTGCAAATGGGTCTTCCAAATGGACAATGACCCCAAGCATACTTCCAAATTTGTGGCAAAATGGCTTCAGGACAACAAAGTCAAGGTATTGGAGTGGCCATCACAAAGCCCTGACCTCAACCCTATAGAAAATCTGTGGCCAGAACTGAAAAAGCGTGTGCGAGCAAGGAGTTACAGCAAGGAGTTACTCAGTTACACCGGCTCTGTCAGGAGGAATGGGCCAAAATTCACCAAACTTATTGTGGGAAGCTTGTGGAAGGCTACCCGAAACGTTTGACCCAAGTTAAATAATTTAAAGACAACGCTACCAAATACTAATTGAGTGTATATAAACTTCTGACCCACTGGGAATGTGATGAAAGAAATAAAAGCTGAAATAAATAATGATCTCTACTATTATTCTGACATTTCACATTCTTAAAATAAAGTGTTGATCCTAACTGACCTAAGACAGGGAATGTTTACTAGGATTAAATGTCAGGAATTGTGAAAAACTGAGTTTAAATGTATTTGGCTAAGGTGTATGTAAACTTCCGACTTCAACTGTATATTTGCCACTGCTCAACTAAAAAAATCTTGGTCGACCAACAGCCTATCGACCAAACAATTGACTAGTCGACTAAATGGGGTCAGCCCTAGTAAAAAAACATCTTACATAATTTCACTGGAACACTGGCATAGGCTTCGGACCTGCCTGTCAACCTCAGCATCTAGATGATAGCAGAGTTGTCCTTTTCATGTGAATTCATCATACCATCACAGAACTAGAGATAGCCAGAGCTTATTCTGTTTCTCAGAATCATAAGTTCAGCCTAAACCCTAAATCCACATCAAGTGCTTCAATATAAAAAAAAAAGCCACGTAGATTGGCACATCAAACTTTTGTGTCAGTGTCCATTACTAGACACGCTTATGGTGTAAATGAGTAGAGGTTACAGAAGTTACAGAGTGCCCTTTTACAGACTCCCCCTTTAAATCCCCACATAAAAGGGTTGAATCAGACAGATGAAGCTTTATATGTGAGTGATTCATCACGAAACCAGGACAAAAAAATTCCATGATTTGGGGGATTTTCACAAAATATAATCCATAGAATAGTACTTTGGAGGAAGGATTGTTGACATATGGTTGACATTTACATCTAAAAGCAGAATTTAGAAATAATTAATCAAAGTTTGCGTATTTATGACATCTTGGCCTCATTTAAGACTCCATATTATTTCTGTAGGTGCTACAAAGCAAACATTTGTATCGTATGAAGCTTAGCCTCTTGCTCTGTAATATGAGTAGTATTTTGTAAAAAAATATATTAAGAAATAGTACATTAAACTTTTGACGCGTACGATTACATATTTGTATGAATGTATGACGCAACAAGCGCATCTAAACAGCATTGTTGTCTGAAAAGTATCTAAACAATGTTTTGTACTGATGGGAAATAAAGGTCTTCACAACTTTATTCCTCAATTTCACTTTTTATTGTAAAAGATAAATGTGAACTTCATCATCCAAGCATCACACAGAACACATCCACAGTCACAACTCATTAACCAGTCTAATAAACAGGTTGCTCTGACAAAAACCAAAACATAAGTTAGAGACCTAACAGCTAGACTTGTTTACAATGTACCATATCTCTGGTGGCCACAAGGAAGAAATGTAATATTGTTTAGAAAAGAGATGCGTGTCAGCTAAGCTAACAGCAACTAAATGCTTTATGATGGCAGCCATGTTTGTTTATGTTGGACAAGCGAAAACTCCTTAATCTCAGAATGACATTCATTATAAGACTCAAATAAACAAAGTCAAAGTCAAAGATGGCTGCGCCCATTGCCTGAAAAATATTAACTTAGCTTGGACACTTTTCAGCGTATTACAAATCTTTGATGTACTTGTTACAGTGTATACAAGAACCGGAGCACATGACTAGACAAGTCGTTTACAGTTTTGACAAATCACAAAGCAAATAAAATGTTATCACCTCACAGATCATCACCCCAAATACAAGCCTACTGCCTAGCCTAACCATAGTGCGAAAGCTAAACAGGGTTGCCAGATATGAAGGAAACCACTTTAGAGGGGTTCATTTCATTTGTGGTGGGTTTTCAAGTCCATGGGGGGTAGAAATAGGGGAAGGTATCGTGGGGGGAATATTTCTATGATGGGGAATTTATCAACAAACACAGGACAAGTTTATGAGCTAAATAAAAATAAAACCCCTGGAAAGGGGGTCTGAGCTGGCAACCCTGAGGTACCATAGTTACAATCTGATACCGCATTCGAAACAACTGGGAACTGGGAACTATGAAATATCTGACTTCTGACTTCAGTGCATACAAGACAACTGGGAACTCGTAAAAAAAAACAAGCTCCGACAGGAAAAATTGTTTATAACGGTCATCCAACTCGGAATTCCAACTCTGGAACTTGGGCCTCTTTCTAGAGCTCCGACTTTCCGACCTGAAGATCATTTACATCATGATTTGACCTTGCATTCTTCCGAGTTCCCAGTTGCTTGAAAGCACCATAAGTCAGTCGAGTGAACCATCCCTTCACATCAGTTTGTTTTAACATCGTTGGTCTGACAGACGCTTACGTGACAACCAGAATGCATTGTATGATGTCAACAAACATGGCGCCACACATCGCTGGCAAATAGCTTAGCATTAGCTCATCATAATCAGTACAACCATCCAAAATGTATCTTATGTGTCCATTAAAATCTATGCAAGAATCACAATACATGATTTGTCACCAGAATTTGAAAACATGTGAATAAAACAGTACATACATTATGCTCCATACATACAGTACCAGTCAAAAGTTTGGACACACGCGTTAAGAAGGAAATAAATTCCACAAATTAACTTTTAAGAAGGCACACCTGTTACTTGAAATGCATTCCAGGAGTGTGCAAAGCTGTCATCAAGGCAATGGGTGGCTATTTGAAGAATCTCAAATATAAAATATATTTTGATTTGTTTAACACTTTTTCGGTTACTACATGATTTCATATGTGTTATTTCATAGTTTTGATGTCTTCACTACTATTGTACAATGGAAAAAATTGTAAAAATAAAGAAAAACCCTTGAATGAGTATGTGTGTCAAACTTTTGACTGGAGGTGTATTTCAATGTGACAATGAATGATGTAGTGTGTACTAGTCCTTCAATAAATCCATTGATATGGATAAGAACCTTTCTCACCCCACACCCCATTCTTCAGATTTTACAGGGAAAACAATGTTGTGCTGTCTTTGCCTTAAAGCCTTCTCCCAGTCCCTCAACAGTGATATTTAGCCAGATAATGAACATCTGACTAAAACATAATGACATCTGAAAACTAAATATTTATAATTGACCTCGCATAGATGGCATTCAATAATATAATGGGTTAATTAGCAAATAATGTGAAAATATCCACTGTCAAAAATAACCTTGATTTATAATAAGAATAGGGAAATAAGTATAAAAAATAACC
Source organism: Coregonus clupeaformis (assembly GCF_020615455.1). Classification (NCBI taxonomy): domain Eukaryota; kingdom Metazoa; phylum Chordata; class Actinopteri; order Salmoniformes; family Salmonidae; genus Coregonus; species Coregonus clupeaformis. Next base: position 43,332,619 of record NC_059197.1, read on the forward strand.
ATACACAAAACTGACTAATTGCTTCAAAAGTATAATCCTAAAGCACACACTGAATTAAACAATTTCTTATGTATGTTTGCATATTTCATATTTGCATGTACACTGAGTGTACAAAACATCTCTCAATAGTCTCAAGGCATAAACATCCTTCTTTAACATGTCTCCTCCCCTTCATCTAGACTGATTGAATTGGATATAACAAGTGAGATCAATAAGGGATCATAGTTTTCACCTAGATTCACCTGGTCAGTCTATGTCATGGAAAGAGCAGCTGTTCATAATGTTTTGAACACTCTATGTATCTACGTGCATTAGTAATAATTGTATTTTAGGTATGGGAATTGCTACCACTAATCATAAACTTTGTTATGCTCAAACTCATTAAATTATACATTTAACGGTAGTAAAGCATTTCTAGGCCGCTGCATTGGAGACAATGATCAAACAGTCATCTGACAACTCAGTGCAGAGTGTCAACACTGCCTATACATCTACCCATGAACACATACATTCCAACAACCATTTCTCAACCTGTGAGATATCCCCAAACAGAAATAAATCACAGTGTAATTTCTCATCTCTCACCACGGCCTCTCCCTCTCTCCCACTGGGGAGCAAAGCAGACAGATGCCACACTCTGAACGAATCACATCTCTGCTAGTCTAGCAGCACAACTAGAACTGTCATGTGACCGCTCCACACACTCAGGTCAGTTGAGTTAGTGCCAAGCCCATCTGAGAAAAGGACTGGGAGTCAGGCAACAGAATACATCAAGGTGCCTGTCATGCACACGCACACACACACACACACACACACACACACACTCTTACATAACAGCAGTTAGGACCCATTGGATCACACTCAGGAAGGCATATTATAGAACATATGTTATCATGCACTTAGAGTAGAGTTCAAATGGTGAAAAGGACAGATAGATCCAGCGCTAACCCAGCCACTTATGGCCATGAAACAGTAGACGTAAGATGAAATGAAGAGAAAAACAAGTATGGGGGTTGGGTGTGACATGAGGAGTGATACAGGGTCCCCTGTAGCTCAGTTGGTAGAGCATGGCCCTTGCAATGCCAGGGTTGTGGGTTCGTTTCCCACGGGGGGCCAGTATGAAAATGTATGCACTTACTAACTGTAAGTCGCTCTGGATAAGAGCGTCTGCTAAAATGACTAAAATCTAATGCAATGTGATCTACAAGTCACATGTAATGGGAGTGTAGTACAGGAAATGGCTTTGGTCTATTGACTGCATTGGCTATATGGTCAGTTGACCATTTCAGTTTAATTTGAGAGCCATTTCAGAAGGGCAGTGATGCAGAACATGTGCCAACATAGGAGATCCTTGATCTCCATGGTGTTAACAGCATTAGACATGTATCTAAGTTGAGTTAAGCCAGCGAGAGTGGAGCGGATGTTGTTGGTTAAATTACCTTAGGCCCTAGTAAACAAACTATACACTCTTAGAAAAAAAGGTTCCATAAGGGTTCTTCGGCTATCCTCATAGGATAACAATTTTTGGTTCCAGGTAAAACCCTTTTGGGTTCCATGTAGAACTTTCTGTGGAAAGGTTATACTTGGAATGGTTATACTTGGAAACATGAAGAGTTCTTGAAAGGGTTATCCTATGGGGACAGCTGAAGAATCCTTTTAGGTTCTAGATAGCCCCCATTTTTTTTTTTTGTGATCAGGTTTTTATAATTTTTTAGTTGACGAGACAAACAAAAAAACACAAACCAACAAACATTACACAAATAGCACCTTTTTTCTAAGGGTGTATGTATGGGTTAGGAAGAACGAGTAGAAAAGTGACCTCCTATTGCTCAGGAACAATGCATATCTAAGGGCCCTATAAATAAAAGAAGGCCCTTATTAAATATGTAACACTGTACCATACATTAACATATATTACCCTTGGCAGACAACCACCCAGAGATAGCGGGAACCTTTTACAGTGGTGATGTGAAGGTTTGAGATTCAAATGGTATGAGTCCACAGTAGGTTGGTGGTACCTTAATTGGGGAGAATGTGCTCGTGGTAATGGCTGGAGCGGAGTTAGTGGAATGGTATCAAATACATCAAACACATGGTCCTTATGTAATAGGAACATTATATTTGCCTAACAAAAATATGGCTTATAAGTCTGAGATAAAATATTCATTTGCTTTCAGTCTGTTAATGCTATGTAATTTTAAAACGCATCTCACACTGCAATAAAAAGAACACTAGCATTCATGGGGCACATAAATAAGCTAGTGGGATTCATAACTAGTATAAAATATTACATACTGTTACACATCAAGAGGAGAAGGAAGGTGGCTTCTCCATTCAGGCTGGCAATGAAAGTCGTATGAAAATGTGCCTGTTTAAGCATGCGCCCCCATTACCCATGTCGATGTGCGGAGCGATATCTGCCAACAGATCTTTGTCACTTAGACAGTACCCTAACTCACTGGGAGCTGTAAATACCTATTTCTGCCTCGGGCACTGTAGAGAAGTAATGTGTCCTTGAGTTGGTGTCTCCAAACTTCACACCTTAGCTAACAGCAATGCATTCTGAATGGCTAATTGTAATATAGTACAACTTAGTTATGCTCATTCTCTGGATAAGCCTGATGGCTCTCATGACTCTCCCTGAGGCCTTCAAGAACACTACTAACCTCCTTACCTCTGTTGCCCTGGCCTAACTTGGCCTAACCTAACTCAACTCAGGGCTCTGGACTGGATCTTCTCTCTAATTACCAAATTGCAAGAAAAAAACAAGAAAGTGCTATTGACTTCAACTGACTTGAACTACGAAAAGATGCTGACAAAGTATTTATCCAACCAGCTAGACACAGTGGCTGCAAGACAAGTAATCTCCTCTGCTGCCCGATAGTCAAGGCCCATGAGGGACTTAATTACAGACATGCAATTTACAGCACCCAGTGGAATCACCACACTCCACATCAGCTACTGTACAATAGATCAGCATGGAATAATTCACAGCAGTTGTCCTCAATATGTGCCACACAGCACTCAGGTTTACCTCTGGCTAGTGTCTACCCACCCTGTGCCCACACACACATGCCAAGCCACACAACTGTTGCAGGGATCATATGCAGGACGCTGGGGCAATGTGATGATGTGGCAGAGTTACTATGGAGAACATTCACCCCCTGACTCAGGGAAATATGCCAGCGCAGCATCCACCTCCTCATATAGATCTGCATAAACAAACAACTTGGACAATGCAGCTCCACCACTCTAATGCATTACACTGCTGTTTGAGGAGTGGGCTGTTAATTGTTTAACCTGCTATAAAAGTGTGCAGCTTGTGTGCTAACACAGCATGTGTAATTTCTCACCGGGGCCAGGGTTAAAAGACTGTCACAATAAAAGCCTCTCAGGAAGCAGCATCTTGTTCCACAAACACTCTGTCAATCATAGATGCTTTGTTTATGTTTGCAGCTGTTTGGATGTAAAGCCGGTGGTAGAACAAAGAGAGAGTGGAGCGTCCTGGAGCGTTGCACTGTGGGGGAAGGGTTTAAGTGGGATACAGACAGTACTATACGGAACGCAGCCTAAAGTACCACTCTTTGAGGGGACGTTTCCACAGCATCAGCTCTCCTACTTAGTCGTGCATTAAATGATTTATCAAGTTATCAAGTGACAAGGCCAAAAAGGATATGATAGTGGAGCAGCTGGCAACTGTCCCCGCCCTACCCCATCTCTCTCTCTCTCTCTCTCTCTCTCTCTCTCTCTCTCTCTCTCTCTCTCTCTCTCTCTCTCTCTCTCTCTCTCTCTCTCTCTCTCTCTCTCTCTCTCTCTCTCTCTCTCTCTCTCTCTCTCTCTCTCTCACACAATTTGACTATATTCCTCCCTCTCTCCCTGTATCTGCCCATCCCTCATCCTCTGCTCATGAATAGGTCCTCTGCTTTTTGGGTTATTTTGTCATGTTTTTTTTGTTTTATATTTAGATCAGGACCAATCTGCTCGAGACTCTTTGAGGTGAGTGAGTTCGGGAATGTGATCCTCCCTGTATAATCCTGATCACAAACCCGGCACACGCCCGTCTGCCTCCTTTTACGGCCGTTATTCCAACCTGATGTGTGTCAGTAAAGTCTTAGCTCAAGAATCCTTTCGACTGGCACAATAACCTTGGCAGCACTAATGCTAATATGGATGGATGGATGCACACAGGCCCAGATGTGGCAGCATTGCCTGGTGACAGTGAGCGGGATAGGTCTGTATATGCTACCGTCCGATAGGAGAGGATGCAGTTGGTTACAGAGAACATTGTTATTTATCTCATCCACCCGACAGGCTGCACTAGGCTGAGGGAGTGGGGAAGGGGGAGGGGGAGAGGAGGGGGAGGACACTGATATTCACAGGGTTTGCTGTGTGTCATGGTTGATTTGCTTGCCAAGTGCTGTGCCCACTAGGACTAATATAAAGGTCCAGGCAGAAATATTTGACTTTGGACGTGTACAGCACAGAAGCAGACCTGGCAGTGAGGTCTGTCCCAGCCCGGTACAGTGCAGTAGCTATCCATTAATACCCAATCTCATCAGGCAGTGAGTGGCACCAATCCAGCTGCCTGGCAGTAGAGGTCAGAAGCAGGCTGATTGAGATTCTGGCCGCTCGCTAGGCAGGATGCAGCGGGATTGAGTCACCTCGGAATGCGGCAGCCGGGAGGAGGAGGAACAGTCCCACAGAGACAGATCTGTTCCCCAGAGGGGATTCGGCAAGGGATTAGTTCTGTCTGTGGCAGTGGTTACAGCAGAGAGGGAGAGAGAGAGAGAGGTGGTGTGGCGAGAATATAGAGCACAAAATACAGGCCAGGATATGAAGTCAAAGGAAGGCCAACAGTTGCGATAAGATAAATTAGGTGTAGGAATTTAAGGTTGACATGTGTAGTAACAGGTGGTGGGACTTTTTGAATCCCAATAATCCATCAGCGAATGATATTGAGTATTCTATAACCAACCTAATGAGATAAGATAAGGTAAGCATTGGTATTTATAAGTAGCACAGTCATTACTCCCGTACTTAACCTCTACCTCAGTGTAAAATGGCAAAATCAAAGGAACTGAAAGACCCTCGTTTGCCTACCTAGTAATTAGGAATTCAAATTAGAGCCTTCCTAAAGGTTGCAAGCAAATGATTGCAATTACAATGTTATGTTTTCACGGCGAGGTGCCATAAGTGTGTCATCCTCTCACATTGATGTCATCCAAATGAATAAAAAAGGTCAAATAGACAACTGGCGTAATTAGCGAGATAATAATAGTTGTACAATATATGGAATACAAATTCGCTAATAGAAACGTTTTGGGGAAATTAGAAAAATATGCACTGTCAGATGCCACGCTCTCTCTTTTCTTGCATAGCCACAGTAACAACCAACATGAGATGCAGAAGGCTACGGTCCCCAGCTTCAGGTCCAACAATAGCCAAAGAGCCCAAGGTGTAAAAGGTTTTCAAGCCCAGTATCACTGTACTTCCATCTTGAAGGCTGGCTTCTGGAGTGAGATGGGGGAGCGACGGATCCCCCCACTTTAGTCATAACCCTGGTCTGCAAATCTGTTCCATCACAATTGGTGGTAACAAGCAGCCTATTTGGGATTGATAAGGATCAATTGGTAAATGACATGCTGGGCTGATTGTGGATCCATAGCTAAAAAGGTCCATTGTGATGCAGTACAGCTATGCTTGTGGAGAGCTACACTTAGTGGTGTTGGTAGTGGATGGAGTGGAGGGGGGTTGAAGGGTTAAGGGGTGGTACTAGTGATGGGAGTGGGGTTATGAGCACTGTGGAGCTGACATACATGATGAGCAGGGAAAGCGGTGTCATTAAGTAAGGGATCTGGTAGCTGGCTGTGATGTTAGTCTTTGTAGAGCATAATTATACATGTATAAAACACACTTCCTGTAAATCACGCTCCCTATGTTCATCCCGGATTAGGACTTCCTATCGTCATCATAAAGCACCATGCTGACTACCAGCCTACTGTAGTGTAGAAATATCTGCCTCAATCCCAGGGAAAAAAACATAAAAAATGTCATCAAAGAAACCCATTTGGTGCTGTGCCTTTTTCTTTTGGAGAAGGCCCAACCATAACACACATTTGGAAAAGCCTTGTCCAAAAGCAATATATTAGATTAATTTAACTGATGCAGGGATAGAAAACAACTCATTATTGACTGTTGATGCAAGTAAGCGCATAGTCATTGTGAAACAATCAGCATGGGAGCAGCTAATGAAGGCCAGGTTTCATGGCGTAGCTGGCATGAAGCCTTGTCAAAGATGCCAGCTACATCAAGGTACTGTATATGATAAGACTTCAATCTGCTGCTGAAACAAGGGAGACTCTAGCACTTGCCTAGCTCTCTTCACAAAAACAGGAATCCAAGAAAAAGTATGAATAAGCGTCTGACACATCCATCTCAACACACTGATACGTGTGATGAAAACACCTTGTACATTTTGAGGATAACATCACTTTACCAAGTTTTTACATTAGCATACAGTCGTGGTCAAATGTTTTGAGAATGACACAAGTATTGGTCTTCACAAAGTTTGCTGCTTCAGTGTTTTTAGATATTTTTGTCAGATGTTACTATGGTATACTGAAGTATAATTACAAGCATTCCATAAGTGTCAAAGGTTTTTATTGACAATTACATTAAGTTTATGCAAAGAGTCAATTTTTGCAGTGTTGACCCTTCTTTTTCAAGACCTCTGCAATCCGCCCTGGCATGCTGTCAATTAACTTCTGGGCCACATCCTGACTGATGGCAGCCCACTCTTGCATAATCAATGCTTGGAGTTTGTCAGAATTTGTGGGTTTTTGTTTGTCCACCCGCCTCTTGAGGATTGACCACAAGTTCTCAATGGGATTAAGGTCTGGGGAGTTTCCTGGCCATAGACCCACATTTTCGATGTTTTGTTCCCCGAGCCACTTAGTTATCACTTTTGCCTTATGGCAAGGTGCTCCATCATGCTGTAAAAGGCATTGTTCTTCACCAAACTGTTCTTGGATGGTTGGGAGAAGTTGCTCTCGGAGGATGTGTTGGTACCATTCTTTATTCATGGCTGTGTTCTTAGGCAAAATTGTGAGTGAGCCCACTCCCTTGGCTGAGAAGCAACCCCACACATGAATGGTCTCAGGATGCTTTACTGTTGGCATGACACAGGACTGATGGTAGCGCTCACCTTGTCTTCTCCGGACAAGGTGTTTTCCGGATGCCCCAAACAATCGGAAAGGGGATTCATCAGAGAAAATGACTTAACCCCAGTCCTCAGCAGTCCAATCCCTGTACCTTATCAGTCTGTCCCTGATGTTTTTCCTGGAGAGAAGTGGCTTCCTCGCTGCCCTTCTTGACACCAGGCCATCCTCCAAAAGTCTTCGCCTCACTGTGCGTGCAGATGCACTCACACCTGCCTGCTGCCATTCCTGAGCAAGCTCTGCCTTGGTGGTGCCCCGATCCCGCAGCTGAATCAACTTTAGGAGACGGTCCTGGCACTTGCTGGACTTTCTTGGGCGCCTTGAAGCCTTCTTCACAACAATTGAACCTCTCTCCTTGAAGTTCTTGATGATCCGATAAATAGTTGATTTAGATGCAATCTTACTAGCAGCAATATCCTTGCCTGTGAAGCCCTTTTTGTGCAAAGCAATGATGACGGCACGTGTTTCCTTGCAGTTAACCATGGTTAACAGAGGAAGAATAATGATTTCAAGCGCCACCCTCCTTTTAAAGCTTCCAGTCTGTTATTCTAACTCTATCAGCATGACAGAGTGATCTCCAACCTTGTCCTCGTCAACACTCTCACCTGTGTTAACGAGAGAATCACTGACATGATGTCAGCTGGTCCTTTTGTGGCAGGGCTGAAATGCAGTGGAAATGTTTTGTGTGGATTAAGGTCATTTTTATGGCAAAGAGGGACTTTGCAATTAATTACAATTCATCTGATCACTCTTCATAACATTCTGGAGTATATGCAATTTGCCATCATAAAAACTGAGGCAGCAGACTTTGTGAAAATTAATATTTATGTCATTCTCAAAACTTTTGACCATGACTGTACATCTACTCCTGAAGTTCCGTCTTTTTGCCTCTCTATCTTGGAGCATTATTGGGTTTTCCTGACACCGGGGTCCTTGGGGGCGAAGAGACTTAATTACCCCGCTGAGGTGCTCGCTAACATGCCATCCTGATTGATAAGCCCATGACTTTGAGTTCGACTTTAAATTATTAATGGCCTTATGGACTGGATGGAAGAACACCCATTTAATAAGTGCTTACTAAGCAGGAACCAACACCTGCATTATCAACAGATCAGGTGATTGGTCCAAAACTGCTGAAATCTAGCACCTCAGTGGACATTGCTACTGTAGCCTACAGGCTCTGCTCAAGCGAGAATAACTCTAACTATAATTTCCCAAAACGTTAATGAGACCCTCCGACAGGCGATCACTAATGACGACTGAGCTAATTTTCCACACAGAGGCGATATACACTTTACATTCATTTCAAAATGCATCATGAAATATGCATGCACCTTTCATCATTAAGTAGATCTGTGCGATCGTAGTGAAATATTGTTAAACTGTATTCAATTTAGAGAGACACATTTTGGGAGATTTCAGGAACAAACCTCAACAGTTCCTTTTTGACTTGACATGATTTGTATTACATGTTTTACGGTCTCCAAGTAGAAAACAATTTTAGCTGTAAATCATATTTCTGGAAAAATCAACTGATTTCAGGAAAATCCTTACAAACCCTTCCAAGGCCAGGATGCTCCACCAGGCCTATTCTCACATTTAAATGGTGAACCCAGGAGCAGATGGTGCAGCCATGTGCCTTATTATAGAGCCATACTGGTACTGACACCCACAGACTGGCGGCATGATGTCCTCACCAGCAACATGGAAACTACATGGGAGGAGGGCACTGCCATTTCATGTGTCCCTGCTTGTCGCCTGTCTTAGAGACAGAAGGTTAGAGGGTGTGAGAGAGGATGGGGGGGAGAATCTTGCAGAAGGTCGGCTATCCATCCATCATCGCGGGACAAAGAACGCCAGACAGCACTAATAGATCTCGAGAGATACAGTACCTCGGGAGAGCATACACTCTGTCAATTTGAGATTCCCATGTCAAGTGTAATTTGTCTCCTCCAGGCACACAGCAGAATGATACAAGGAGGGAGATCACAGTCCAGACATGCACACAGATCCTTGCCAGCTGATTAACAACACAGAGCCAATATCAGCCTACCCATTAACACACATAGGGAGTGGATCAGTACAAGAATGCAGAGGGCAAAAGGTAACTGTCAAAGTAAAGGAAATACCAACATAAATTGTCTTAAAAGGGCGTCGAGCCACCATGAGCCAGAACAGCTTCAATGCACATTAGCATGGATTCTACAAGTGTCTGGAACTATATTGGAGGAATGCCACACACTTCTTCCACGAGAAATTCCATCATTTGGTGTTTTGTTAATAGTGGGGGAAAACACTGTCTCAGGTGCCACTCCAGAATCATCACTGGGACCGTGCTCCCACCCATCCAGGACATCTACTCAAAACGGTGCCTGAGGAAGGCCCGCAGCATCATCAAGGACCCCGTACACCCCAGCCATGAGCTGTTCATTCCCTTACCATCGTGCAGACAGTATCGGAGCATGAGGTCTGATACCAACAGGCTCAGAGACAGTTTCATGCTACAAGCCATCAGACTGCTGAACACTTGAACTGGAGTGACCACCTGCACTGACTCTCCGCACCTCAGCACACATGCACACATATTATTATATATACATATACAGTACCAGTCAAAAGTTTGGACACACCTACTCATTCAAGGGTTTTTCCTTCATTTTTACTATTTTCTACATTGTAGAATAGTAGTGAAGACATCACAACTATGAAATAACACATATGGAATCATGTAGTAACCAAAAAAGTGTTAAATAAATCAAAATATATTTGAGATTTGAGATTCTTCAAAGTAGCCACCCTTTGCCTTCATGACAGCTTTGCACACTATTAGCATTCTCTCAAACTGTTAATTGAAATGCATTCCAGGTGACTACCTCAAGAAGAAGGTTGAGAGAATGCCAAGAGTGTGCAAAGCTGTCATCCGTTCACCCACACCGCGTCTCACAAAGACACGGTGGTTGGAACCAAATATCTGCAAATTGGACTCCAGACCAAAGGACAAATGTCCACCGGTCTAATGTCCATTGCTCGTGTTTCTTGGCCCAAGCAAGTCTCTTCTTATTATTGGTGTCCTTTAGTAGTGTCTTTTTGGCAGCAATTTGACCATGAAGGCCTGATTCACAAAGTCTCCTCTGAATAGTTGATGTTAGGTTGTGTCTGTTACTTTATCTCTGTGAAGCATTTATTTGGGCTGCAATTTCTGAGGCTGGTAACTGTAATGAACTTATCCTCTAAAGCAGAGGTAACTCTGGGTCTTCCATTTCTGTGATGGTCCTCGTGAGAGCCAGTTTCATCATAGCGCTTGATGGTTTTTGTGGCTGCACTTGAAGAAACTTTCAAAGTTCTTGAAATGTTCCGTATTGACTGTCCTTCATGTCTTCAAATAATGATGGCTGTTGTTTCTCTTTGCTTATTTGAGCTGTTCTTGCCAAAATTTGGACTTGGTGTTTTACCAAATAAGGCTATCTTCTGTATACCACCCCTACCTTGTCACAACACAACTGATTGGCTCAAACGCATTAAGGAAAGAAATTCCACAAATTAACTTTTAACACCTGTTAATTGAAATGCATTCCAGGTGACTACCTCATGAAGCTGGTTGAGAGAATGCCAAGAGTGTGCAATTTCTTTAAGCACTTTTTTGGTTACTACATGATTCCATATGTGTTTTTTCATAGTTTTGATGTCTTCACTATTATTCTATGATGTAAAAAATAGTAACAATTAAGAAAAACCCTTGAATGAGTAGGTGTGTCCAAACTTTTGACTGGTAGTGTATATAATCACTATAATGAAATATGTTTACCAATAGTAAATAGGGCACTCGAAAACCACAGGCACATCATGTGATAGTCAACCTAAAATACACATTGGCTAGCGCTCCCCCCCCTGTGAAGGGAGTAGTACACAGTGTTGTACGAGATCTTCAGTTTCTTGGCAATTACTCGCATGGAATAGCCTTCATTTCTCAGAACAAGAATAGACTGACGAGTTTCAGAAGAAAGTTCTTTGTTTCTGGCCATTTTGATCCTGTAATCGAACCCACAATTGCTGATGCTCCAGATACTCAACTAGTCTCAAGAAGGCCTGTTTTATTGTTTATTTAATCAGCACAACAGTTTTCAGCTGTGCTAACATAATTGCAAAAGGGTTTTCTAACGATCAATTAGCCTTTTAAAATGATAAACTTGGATTAGCAAACACAACGTGCAATTGGAACACAGGACTGATGGTTGCTGATAATGGGCCTCTGTACGCCTATGTAGATATTCCATAAAAAATCAGCAGTTTCCAGCTACAATAGCCATTTACAACATTAACAAGGTCTACACTGTATTTCTGATCTATTTTATTTTATTTTAATGGACAGAAAATATGCTTTTCTTTCGAAAATAAGGACATTTCTAAGTGACCCAAAACTTTTGAATGGTATTGTATGTTTTTTTGTTTGTTTTATCTTTTACCAGATCTATTGTGTTATATTCTCCTACATTAATTTCACATTTCCACAAACTTCAAAGTGTTTCCTTTCAAATAGTACCAAGAATATGCATATCCTTGCTTCAGGTCCTGAGCTACAGGCAGTTAGATTTGGGTATGTCATTTTAGGCAAAAAATGAATAGAAGGGTCTGATCCTTAAGAGATGTATTGCTTAATTAACTCAGGAACCACACCTCTGTGGCACCACCTGCTTTCAATGTACTTTGTATTCTTCATTTACTCAAGTGTTCCAATTATTTTGTCAGTTACCTGTATCTAGCCAGACAAGCATGCATGTATTATCTGACCTGGATTGTTTAGTAGCACATTAACTGTGTTCTCACAGATATAAGAGCATTGTCATGTGAAGCATAACCGACTATAGCTCATGTGAGGAGGGAGCTGCAAGCTGCATCTGGTGCTCCGTGGCCCCCTACCTGCGGTACAAAATACGACATTCTCAGGCACTGCAGCTTGACATTAAGAATACTCCTCGTTGGATTTACGGTCGAAAGGATATACAGCTAGGTGCTGCATCAGTGGAAGAATGTACTGCCATGAGTGGGCAATGAAGAGGAGAGACCTCCGGCGGCGGCCAAAAGCCGAATTGCACAAAGCTCACCAACGTTCATTAGCCTAACAGCCAAGTAGCTCAGGTGGAACCGATTAATTAAAAGTGGTCCTGCGTTATGTAATGCCAAGGGAAGCGAATGATTAAAAGTCATATTGAATTATTGAAGAAACACAGGTCCACCAGTGTGCAATTCAAAATAAAAACGGTAGACCAGACGTTAAATTGTGCTACTGCTTATCACATTACTCATATACAGAGGCATTTCTTAAACTTCCTCCTCCCAGGGTGCAATAGTCTTGACTTTGTGAGGCACATGAGTGTCCCAACATAAACCCTGTATAGTCTTGTGGAATTGCAACGTGATGGAGATCGATTTCACAGACACCGTCTCGCCCTTTTTCAGTTTTTTCGAAAAGGATCAACATAAATACAAATGTAGGCTAGGATCCGTTCGTCCAACATAGTTTATAATAATTTATATGACGGAACGTAAGAAGCATATTTCACAAAGTCCCAAAGCAGTTTGGTGTGCTGTAAGAGTGCATGCAGTATTTGTCACAAATCAAGACAGAGAAGGATGATCGGATGAAAGAATGTTAGTAGTAAATATCTGGATGGGGGAACAAACTTGATGATTACCATATCTACATTTCCTGTGGTTGTTTATGTGGTGAGACAATCAAACGAGTGTAGAGTAGTCACTTTTCTGCTAACGAATTGTGCAATTGCCTATCCATAGACCATTACGCAGCATTCTGTTGTAGACCCCCACCATGTCAAACAAACCACACCTAATCCACACCTCGTATTAGCCTACCATAAAATGCAATAACACATGGAACTCCACTATCTCATAACAGCTCAATGTGACAATACTCGTACCTCTGTAGAAACAATTATCATTTTTCTCTTACTCTGTTTTGTCCGAATTGAAAATATTGCATATGAGAAAACAATGAAATCATGATGATAGATGGTTACCTCTATTCTTGAGACTGATGTTGCCTCTCCGTTATCTGTCAATCTCCAGTAGGCTATACCAGCAGGTAAATACCCCGTGAAGATTTTAGCAATAAATGATTCGATATGCCCCAGTCTGCTGCCCTAGTAGTAGAGTGAAGAAGCACCACAACCAGCCAAGATTTCTGGACTTCGTGCGCAAAGAACACTCACTTGCACGGTTGAGGGCAGTTGCGTTGCAATTAGTTCCCACATATATTATCACACAAATGAGTAGCATCTGTGCGTGCGATATCCAAGTCTGACATTTCTTACGTTTTAACGTCAAATGAGCTGAAGAGCCCTGTTTCCCAGCGTTTTCTGCAGAACTCAACGGTCATTCGAAATAGTGGCAGTGATTGTAAATTAATCTGCTGAGTCCAGCATATGAGCACACCGATTTCGATCGTTAGTAGCCTTGTTGAGGCAAGAATATCCGTATCAGGTATACATCCTTTGAGCGAAGACCTCCTAGAAGTTCAGTCGGTGGTGTCTGGTGCTAACCTGACGACTCACACTACATTCTTCCGCTGCTCTGTCTTTCCCGGAGAAGAAACGGTAAAGTCCGTGGGCGTGGCGTACCGTTTGGCCGGAGCAAGGAGTCTGGGTAGCCAGGCAAATTCTCTCCACAGCTACATGCCGCAGCCGGCCAAAAAACTCTTTCCACCTCCGACTTCTATTGGCAAAATGGTACTGCGTTTATGGGATTACAAATCGGAAAATCAAATCATGCCATGGAGCGTGGTGTTTTGCCTTAGGAGACAGTGTATTGACTGCTTTCAAAGAATACGTCGAATTGACAGTGAAGCCTTTATCACAAAACAGAGTACTCCTCAAATAGCAAAAAAGAGCACACCATTTATGATGATGATGCGTGCGCGTTGATGAAGCGTCTACATTAACCAACCCACAGTAGGGTGTGGATTACTGTGCTCAGTTTCCATGTTTGAGATTTCATAGGATTATTTGAATGTGCGCAGTTATAGGATTAATTTGAGGAAATGTTCTACATGCAAACCACTATATTTTCAAAGAGACATATGATGGGGATGGTTCAGAGAGGTGCTAAGATACGTGGTCGGAATGTGTATCCTTTCTGACACATGTAAATATGAAAATACAGCCTGATAATATAGCCTATTATATTTCAGTTAATATTGATTAAGAAAGGATGCCGCAATGACACAATCGCACCGGTAAAAAACGTGATTTCAGGGCCGGGACGCACCATATCGCTAGTCAGTTCAGCACCATGGACAGCGCCGAGCAGGCATAGAAATTCAGCACCGTTTTCTCACGTAGTAACATGGACACAAGCAAGCTTTAGGTCTGAAAATCCGGTCTGATCAGATCATAGCTCTCACTCCCTCAGACACTTTTCTTTCTGCTACCTCTGTGACAGAGCGGCTCCTCTCCATTTTGATCTCATTTTAGGGATGACTGCTTTTAGGTACTCAGCGTCAGACGATGAAACAATGATGATTCAGAAATGGAACCACAATCAGTGGGGAGTAAGCCGGTTAACTTCACCCACTGAGTCAGAGCAAGGACCAAAGTTCAAAAGGACAGTAGAATTAGTCAGATTGTTTGGTTTAGGAAATTTGACCAAATTGTTGGTCAGGAGACATAAATATGTTCATGTATAGTGTAGTTGAAGCATAGCTATAGCTAGCACACTGTTATAGGTGTGTTCCAATCTCCTCCAATGGAATTCACTTTCTTGAGGTTATGATTAGTGTCCTTGACTCAGAACCAGAATGACTGGGCTTGAGTCCCTATCTGGTTTTCCTTGGATTTGCTACATTGGTGTAAAAGGTCGGATGAGGCTGCCAGGACATATGACGTGCGGGTAGATATGAGTGAGCACCAGAAAGAGGGATTAATAGTATAGCCATCCTGGATAAGTGCATTACCAGCTCCCCCAAGGGAGTTAACTTTTGTGGAGAATATGTTTGCTTATGAAAAACCAGAGGGACATGTTGAATTTATGGAGAAAAAAATACTTAACTCTTAACTATCTGTCTCTAGTAGCAGGCATATTGTCTCTGGCACACTCCGTCGGGTTATATGCCAATCAATTGATCCATCAATCAATCAATCCCTTCCTAATCCCTCAATTTAGAATTAGCCTTGTTTAGGTTTAACCACAATGATTTCCACAGTAGTCTGCATGAGTTTCAGGGAGTTCCTGCCTAGTCGGTGGATGGGATGGAATGAAAGCAGCATACTCAAGTAGATTCCAACAACATACTGTAGCGTAAACACAGTTGTTGAGGCCGACATCCTTCCAAATGGATGCCAATTTCCTGAATTTGTTTAAACAAACATATTTTAAGGAATTGTCTGTCGTGAGTAAAATACCTTGTCTATCATTTTGGCTCATTCACTGTCTTTTGATTTGTTATCACACCTGGATATTTGTTTAGCAAGTGTACCTGCATTCATCACTAGACCAGCATGTTCAACTTTGTTCTTCGGGAATGTTGAGAATATCAGACAACTTTGAAAAGCCAATAGTTGTTTTAAAGGTGTCCTTCAGTGACACAGCGATTGAACTCAGCAGACCTTTCGATATCTCACCAGGCAAGTCATTCATTCTACCCCTGGAGAACTGGGAAGGAGTCCGATGGAGAGAAACAGAGACAGAGAGAAAGATCGAGATCCGCAAATGGATGAACGAAGAGATGGAAGAGATATTCCGCCAGCAGATGTCTATCTAGGAGAGGGCAATGAAAGAGTGATTGATTAAAGATAAGGAGGTGAGGAAAAGTCAATACTGGATTTGGGATCAGGAAGTGGGAACAAGATTTTTTAGGTTTCCCGGTGAATAACCTGACAGATTCAGGACAGGGGCAAAAATAAACTGCACTATTGTTTCTGTACCAGAGTAAGATAAAGGAAGAGTAGACTAACTGAATTATGTATTATCCCAGGAGAACATAGAAGATAATGTGAAACCTGGAAAAACAGAACTACAAAGATAAAGGTAAGACAGTCCCAAGAACCAGACAAGGATGTGTGTAGTAGGGTCCTGTACTTGATAAAGTAAAACAAAACAAATATCACCAAATATTAGTTTCAAGTGCAGATACTCCAATGAATGTCACAGACAGAAGGAATACACATACTTTAAACAAAGTGGGGTGATTGATAATGCATTTTGTATGAGGGAAAAATAAGATACACTGTATTATTTTTCAATAAGGAAGAAAACATTGATATAATGACATAATTCATACTGTATGTATTTTCATTACATTGTTATATGTGTGCATGTCTAATGTGATACTTACACAAACTTACTGTATCATTCAGTTATGTAAGTGAAGCTGCTGTTTGATGAAGTCAAGAGAAGGTTATGATTGTAAATGTTCAACGTAATGGGTGTGTCGTCTCTATATAACTGAAAATATAATTGTGTCAATCAGTTGTGTCAGATATGATTTGCCACATTTACCTTGCATAATATTCATACCATGTCTAGGAGACCAGCAATATTTATTTATTTTATTTTTATTTTTTTTCTGGGTTGATTCCTTGAATAGAATCAAGACAGTGACCCAGAATGGTCACTGAGAAAGAGTCTGTCATATGACGATCATCGGTCATGAGAGGAGCCTTAGGGAAGAGACAGACTAGATTACTATTGAGTCAGCAGCCAGGCAGGGAAGGACAGGTGTGTTGGAGATGCTCATTGCAGTGTTATTAATCAGTTGTAACACCATCAACCCTTGGGCCTGTTTTCTGTTTCTTTTGGTTTACTCATGAGACCAACAGACAACACTCTTCAAACCATCAGCTGCGTTTAATTGAATGCCTGGAAGGATCTGCGTTCAGATATTATTAGAGGACACTAGCTGAATCTCTGGTTAGGGGCTAGATGACAACACATTTAGGGATCTGTTCCAAGGCAGATTACCCACATACATTTGTGGCAAGCAAGCTCTAGCTATTGTGAATGGTCTCACCAACTGCAATTACTATTTTCATTACTAAAATATAGTGGGCTCTATTTTAACAAACCTAATGCATTGGTAAAGCTTGGTAGCATTATAGGTTGTTTCAGAAATATTTTTGCTATTTTCAAAACCGGAATTATGAGCGCAGTAGCTGGCGGTGGCGCGAAAAGGTTTGGGTTTTGATAAATAAACAAGTTGTGGGTGTGGCAAGGCTTGGCCCCTCACTAGCCAATCAGAACGTGAACCATGGCTAAATATGTGGTTGCGGTCTTTTATGTATTGCGTTGCCATCAACTCCAATTTGAATGTTAGTCCATTACAGCCTAGTTCATTAAATAGCCTGCTGTTTGCAGTCCACATTGTTCTAAATGCGTTGCTTCAATATGGAAAGGCCTACTGTAAACAACACTTTGTTTTAAATAGGCTATGTTTAAATACACTTACAGCCACTATAATTGCTCCCCGTGGGTGTATAATACAGAAAAGCCAACTTAGACTATGGAGGGTTTTACGCACATCCAAACTTTTCACAGGAGCTGGATAAAGATCCAACATAAAGAGAAAGGGGGGATGTTCAATCACTGTTATACTGCTTGTAAATGTAATGTTTTATAAAGATCATAAAACCATGTTACAGATCATATTTGCACTTCTTCAGAAATAGCAGACAAAATGCATTGCATTTGAGCCATGTACGTTCTCACCATAAACCAATGGATGGTGAATCGTTCTAATGAATTCATTTTTTTTATTAAATTAAACCAATATAGTTTATTGAATAGTATACACCAACACTACAATAGGCTTAGTTATAACAATCAAGTAGCCAATCTAGTTTTTTATTGGCTTGAACATGGAAATATGTGTCTACACACATTGCATTCACATTTCTAAAATGCACTGCATGTTCGAGCAATGGACAATTGGACATTGCCCAAACGTTATAATAAGATTAGCCTACCATCGCCGTTGACATAGTCTGTTAGTGACTTTGCCACGTGAACGGTAAACAAAAGAACAGGCAAATAGCATAGGCTACAAGTTGATTCAGCACCAAGGACAGCGATCGGATTTAGTGTAATTTGACAGTTAGGTCCAACAAAATGATAAAGGAAAAACAATAAGCAGTCTATTGTAATAACTTCATGTTCCTAAACAGACTTCCTACAGTAACTGACACCTTTCATTCATAGGGCATTGCACATAGGCCTACTGAGTCTAAACGTTTCAAAGATGCTGCATTGACAAAAATAATGTCCAATGTAAAGAAAAAATGACAAGGTCTGTTGACTGTTTTGCTGCTCTTTATATCAATTATTAATAAAACATTGGTTATAGGCTACTGATTAGCCTACTGTGCGCCTCCACTGGCAAAATCGATGCCATAACCAATTGTGTTACTGCTAAGACCAGCTTTTGGTGAGTCTTAAATATCACCAGTAGCGCTGCTTGAAATTTGCACATTAGCGCACGTTTTAAAGGACACACCTAAAATATTTCCACCCCTCCCACCTCAGCGCAAGCGAGCTGATATAAGACAGGTAAAGTACCAACCCTGGCGCCAGTGTTGGAAAATAGTATAGCTGTGGCTTTTACAAGTAGAAATTGCCATAGAGCGTGCGTTTGACATTAGTGCCGCCTTAACGCCAGCCGAAAATAGAGCCCACCATGTCTCTGCTGGCCTATCAGGGGGACTTCTTAGAAGACAAGGGGACTCATGATGGTCAATATTAACAAGGAACTGTCTGACAGAGTGGTCTCTTGAAGAAATGTTATACAGTGCACAGAAGAAGCCTTATACCGCACTGGCATACTCTGAATCAAAACAAATAATTGATAATCATATTTTCCAGCATTATCTGAAATGCATATCTCAGTTCTAAAGAGCATGCTAGTTGATATCTGGTAACCAAATGTAATTGTGCAAGTGTAATGTCTTCACAGCATTAGCCTTTCAGTCTCATCCGGTGTTACACTTTAGCTTCAAAGTAGATATTTTTTGTTGTTTTTTAGCTCAAGGCTCTTGATTTTTCAACTGAGCGATTTAAAGGCAAGCGGCAATGTTGATCTTATCTCCCAGCTTTGCCAATTTACTCAATTTATAGAGGCACTTTCGCAGCTATCGAGGCATCCAGAGAAGATGTCCTGAGGGCAGAGCTTTGCGGAAGGGTGCATAGGGTCCAAACAATTGTTTAGAGATACGGGGGATGAGTGTTTGATTTGAGCCAGTAAGGCAGAAAGACAGATGCATTAAAGGGGACAAGTTAGTGGAGGCTGTTGCCTTGCTTTCTCTCGATGCCAATGTTCTCAAATCCTGTCACACTTGCACAAGTCCAACAGCATCTTCATCGATGATTAGCATGCTTGCCTTTTTGCATCCTGCCCAAGGTTTGCCGTCTGATTAGAGCAATGTCCATAAAACTTGTCAGGCATGCTAGAAAAGTGACACTATCCCTGTCAAGTACCATCTGTGTTGTTTTTACTGAAAATACAATCTATATTCTCTGGTTAGCTGTAAATGTTGCAGTGCTTCTAGTCATGTACAATGACAGTGATAAATTGGCATGATTGAACAAACTATGATCCCAAAGTAAAAGGTCACATTGACTGAGGTAAGATGTTCCAGGATTTACTAGAGAATAAAACTAGTATAATGTCTTGGTTTGCCAACAATTATACTCTATGAAACAATAAACTGGCAACAGTTAACCACCATATGCTCTGCTTGAGAGCTAAGCTAAAACAATTCTGAAACAATTAAATGTACAGGTTAAATGAGAATGTCCTAAAGCCTTTAAACGATCATGTTTGTATACTTGGTGATGTTTGAAGCTCACAATAAGGGGACATAGCCTGAGGTGCAAAACCTTTCCCTTTCCCAAGCTTGTATCACAGCAACAGAGTGAGGAAAAAAACTCAAGGACAAAGTACAGAGAAGAAATAGCTTTATGGTTCAGCACCAGAAAGCTAACTAGTAAGCATGAAGGTTTGAAAGTGAATTTGTAATCTAGAAGTCAAGTCATTCACCATGCACACATGGAAAACTATAATGTGTTGTCGCCAAACATCTACTTGAGCGTTATGGACATACAGTATGGGCGATTCCATCCCAGCGTGGGCCGAAAATATTTTTGGTATCTCAGATTGTTCTGGCAATTCTCACATAGTAACTTTATTGGGGTGAAGGATGTTTGACATGCTTTTTATGTTTGTATCACAATTTATTTTTACACCTATACATGCCTCCTGTAAGAACCTATGATCCATGAACCGTACATCATACAGACAACATCTTGGTGTCATTATACTCCTTATAGTGTGCACCAAATGATGGAGTATATCTAGATAAAAAAAAAAATAAAAAATAAAAAAAATAATCTACATTAAACATATAAAATAAAATAAAATAAAATGTTATTTGCCACATGCGCCGAATACAACAGGTGTAGACATTACCGTGAAATGCTTACTTACAGCCCTTAACCAACAATGCATTAATTTTTTTATAAAAAAGTAAAATAAAACAAAAAAGTGTTGAGAAGTAAAATAAAATAAACAGCAGGGAGGCTATATACAGGGGGGTACCGGTGCAGAGTCAACATGCATATCTCAAAAGTATCCTTTTTGATTTTACTTATTTTTAAAACATATTGTTTGGAACAATATCCTCTTCAAACACGTCACATTTCCAGAGTGGGCTTCAGGTACTTTTGAAAATATGACCCATTTTATAGAAATTGACATTATAGGTCATTAACCAATCACAGCCGCCCTCCTTTAGGATTGCACATTCAGCAAATACATTTTCCCATTCACTGTATTGGTGGTGCTCATATAATTGATAATTACTTCAAAAGTAGCTGAGCACCCACTCTGGAAATGCGATATACTTGTAGGTCCTCCTGTAGCTCAGTTGGTAGAGCATGGCGCTTGCAACGCCAGGGTTGTGGGTTTGATTCCCATGGGGGGCCAGTATGAAAAATGTATGCACTCACTAACTGTAAGTCGCTCTGGATAAGAGCGTCTGCTAAATGACTAAAATGTAACCAAAATGTAGAGTATTTTGTTTAAACCAATATGTAAAAATGAACAAAATCGAAAAGGGTACTTTTGAGATAATATTAATATTTGTAATGTTGAATAAATTCATGTGAAAAATATATTTTAGAATCTAGACATTACTTACTTCAGAGTGTACTCCATATTTTAGAGCACACTATAAAGAGTATAATGATACCAAGATGTTGTCTGTATTATCTAATCCAGGCACGTCTGGACTACTGCAACTTGCTATTGGCTGGGCTCCCTACTTGTGCCATCAAACCCCTGCAACTTATCCAGAACGCAGCAGCTCGCCTGGTTTTCAACCTTCCCAAGTTATTTCATGTCACCCCACTCCAGTCGAAGCTCGCATCCACTACAAGACCATGGTGCTTACCTATGGAACAGCAAGAGGAACTGCCCCTCCCTACATTCAGGCTATGCTCAAACCCTACACCCCAACCCGAGCACTCCGTTCTGCCACCACAGGTCTCATGGCCCTCCCACCCCTATGGGAGGGCAGCTCCCACTCAGCCCAGTCCAAGCTCTTCTCTGTCCTGGCACCCTAATGGTGGAACCAGCTTCCCTCTGAAGCTAGGACAGCAGAGTCCCTTCCCATCTTCCGAAAACATCTGAAACCCTTCAAACAGTATCTTAAATAATCCTCCTCCTCACCTTGACCAGCACTTGCACTTGACCCCCACCCCCCATTCTAGCTCTGACTACTGATAGCTACATTATTGAGGAAAATGTACTTTCTATGCCTATGATATGTGGTTGTCCCACCTAGCTCTCTTAAGATGAATGCACTACTGTAAGTCGCTCTGGATAGGAGTGTCTGCTAAATGACTAAAATGTAAATGTAAATCTATGGTTCACGGATCATAGGGTCTTACAGGACCCTGTAAGCCCCTAGGGATCTAGGTCTAAAAGGAGCTTAAAACTGCCACATTCATCATGTTTTTTTTCCTTCTCATCATTATACAAATGTAAAAAGCATAACAAACATCCTTCCTCCTGATGAATTGCCAAAAAAATCTGATACCAAAAATATTTGGTATATATCGTCCACATGGTTAAATGTGGGAATCTCAAGGGTTCAGACTAAAGGTTGAAGCAAGAGACCGAAAGGGGTAGCGCTGACTAAATGTACTTCTTCTTCCAGTAGGTATCATTACTGGAGGTTGCATCACCATAGTCATTGGTATTGGGGATTAGCTAGTATAGAAAAAATATCTAGTGATCATATCCATTTCCAGACATAGCATCATACCAATAAATATTTGTTAATAATGCATTTTGTTCATAGACTATGCACAACTGACAATATCTCAGGAAATTGAAGCAGGAACATTGTACCAGATAAATCCCTAGGGGCTTCACAGTAATGTGGTTGTGGAAAATATTGTTTAAGGTTGTCTACCTCCCTAGTTATGTATTGTGCATGAGCACAAGATGCAAAAGCACTCAGAAAATATGACTGGTATTTCATGGGCTATGTTGAGGAATAACCACAGGCTGGTTAGCAAAGTTAATGTATGTAAATAGGGGTTGGGTTGGGGTGGGCATGCTAGTCAAAATCATATCTCTAAGAGCTTGGGAACACCAGAGGGAGTTCTGTCACTGGGAGGGTTCAAGGTATGCTCAAAGGTGTCATGCATATGTATTCTGGCTTTAACAATGTTAATTAGTCAACGTGCCATCATCAACATCATGCTACGTAATCTCAAACTAGGATCACATTTGAATATCTTCTTTGATAACAAGTCATACATTTCCATATGAATGCAGTTCATTTACATATAAAATATGTACATAAATTATGAAATGTTTATGTTATGCTAAGACCAAATAAGGAAGCTTTGTTGTGTGCCCCCTTGAGTGCTTTGGGAGCCTGTTCAGCTATGCATTATGCTCTAGTTGGACTTTTAAAGGCTTTTGTCTTGTTTACTCTGCTGTGAGAGGACAACAGACGCACATCACTTTATTTAGAGTTCAATAGGTTCTGAAAATTGTGATGTTGGACTTCATCCAGTAGCCAATTATCTTTTTACTCCAATGCCATGTCAGTTATGAAATGTTCTGTTACCTGTATCAATATTCCCATCCAGTCAATGATATGTGATGCCATGGTTCACATGAAATTAGTTGAACTTGAATAATCCTGGGTGGAAGTTAGGAGACTGAGGCGGACATGGGATGCACACAGCCACAGCTGATTACACTTTGTCTTGGCTTCTTCTACACCTCTATCTCAGCTAATTGAGAACGCACTGCTCAAACACCTAATCCCATAACAAACTGAGCTATCTGTAATTGCTGCATCACGATTTCACGCCTTCATTTACTGCACAAGTCAGTGTATGTTGGGGTAAGTCAGTGCTATCACCTAAAAAAAAAGACTGGCTCCCAAAAAGGAGGTAAGAGCAGAGAAAATGAACAAATACTAGCAATGCAACTTTGACCTCACATCTAAAATGATCTCTTTCCCCAAATAAGTAATGCCATGGATGCTAAAAATCAGTAATGCAGGGAAATTTGAACCTGTCACAGGGGTTAACTGAATCATGACTGGAGTTGTTTTTATTTACATTTATAATGGGATTCCCTGAGTCGGCTCCTTTGGCTCCTGCGGGGCAATGTTGTGATGCTGTCAGCAACCTAGGTGGAAGAGAAAGAAAGTCTCAGTGTAACTCCCAGGCTTCCCGGGGTATTGTTGGCAGTGTTTTGCATTCCAGGGAAAGTCAGCAGCACTTACTGGTGTGCCCATGGAGATTCCTTATGCTGACCTTTTGGTGATGTATCAGCTCTGACAGAGTGTGGGTTAGTGCTGGGGACATGCAAATTCAGCCAAGGTAGAGACGGGTGAGAAAAGGCATAAGCATCACCAAGCAGCATAGGAGGAGGGTCATTCTATTTCTATGTATAGAAAATGATTTAATGTTGACTAAATAAAACATGTCTTCCATTATCCATATGGCAAAACAAATATACAGTGAGGGAAAAAAGTATTTGATCCCCTGCTGATTTTTTACGTTTGCCCACTGACAAAGAAATGATCAGTCTATAATTTTAATGGTAGGTTTATTTGAACAGTGAGAGACAGAATAACAACAAATATATCCAGAAAAACGCATGTCAAAAATGTTATAAATTGATTTGCATTTTAATGAGGGAAATAAGTATTTGACCCCTCTGCAAAACATGACTTAGTACTTGGTGGCAAAACCCTTGTTGGCAATCACAGAGGTCAGACATTTCTTGTAGTTGGCCACCAGGTTTGCACACATCTCAGGAGGGATTTTGTCCCACTCCTCTTTGCAGATCTTCTCCAAGTCATTAAGGTTTCGAGGCTGACGTTTGGCAACTCGAACCTTCAGCTCCCTCCACAGATTTTCTATGGGATTAAGGTCTGGAGACTGGCTAGGCCACTACAGGACCTTAATGTGCTTCTTCTTGAGCCACTCCTTTGTTGCCTTGGGTCATTGTCATGCTGGAATACCCATCCACGACCCATTTTCAATGCCCTGGCTGAGGGAAGGAGGTTCTCACCCAAGATTTGATGGTACATGGCCCCGTCCATCGTCCCTTTGATGCAGTGAAGTTGTCGTGTCCCCTTAGCAGAAAAACACCCCCAAAGCATAATGTTTCCACCTCCATGTTTGACCGTGGGAATGGTGTTCTTGGGGTCATATGCAGCATTCCTCCTCCTCCAAACACGCCGAGTTGAGTTGATGCCAAAGAGCTCCATTTTGGTCTCATCTGACCACAACACTTTCACCCAGTTCTCCTCTGAATCATTCAGATGTTTATTGGCAAACTTCAGACGGGCATGTATATGTGCTTTCTTGAGCAGGGAGACCTTGCGGGCGCTGCAGGATTTCAGTCCTTCACGGCGTAGTGTGTTACCAATTGTTTTCTTGGTGACTATGGTCCCAGCTGCCTTGAGATCATTGACAAGATCCTCCCGTGTAGTTGTGGGCTGATTCCTCACCGTTCTCATGATCATTGCAACTCCAGGAGTTGAGATCTTGCATGGAGTCCCAGTCCGAGGGAGAATGACAGTTATTTTGTGTTTCTTCCATTTGCGAATAATCACACCAACTGTTGTCACCTTCTCACCAAGCTGCTTGGCGATGGTCTTGTAGCCCATTCCAGCCTTGTGTAGGTCTACAATCTTGTCCCTGAGATCCTTGGAGAGCTCTTTGGTCTTGGCCATGGTGGAGATTTTGGGATCTGATTGATTGATTGCTTCTGTTCACAGGTGTCTTTTATACAGGTAACAAGCTGAGATTAGGAGCACTCCCTTTCAGAGTGTACTCCTAATCTCAGCTCGTTACCTGTATAAAAGACACCTGGGAGCCAGAAATCTTTCTGATTGAGAGGGGGCAAATACTTATTTCCCTCATTAAAATGCAAATCAATTTATAACATTTTTGACATGTGTTTTTCTGGATTTTGTTGTTGTTATTCTGTCTCTCATTGTTCAAATAAACCTACCATTAAAATTATAGACTGATCATTTCTTTGTCAGTGGGAAACGTACAAAATCAGCAGGGGATCAAATACTTTTTTCCCTCACTGTAGCTGAACACAATCAATCATCGCATCAATGACCCATGCCAGATTAATCCTTAACCATATTTCTGACTGAGGCTTTACCGGCTGAGGAAATTGGTGGTGTGTCAGTCCTGCTCTGTTTTTGTCACGTCTCTATAAGCATTCTGAAATTCCTTTTGTGTTAATTAAATGCCATAAACATCATTTAAAGACCCATTAGAAGAGGACAGACACAAAGGTATGCTATGACTTATCCCACATTCATCTCGGTTAGACATGTCAGAGCAGGGCACCTTTCAGCTACATTATTGTGACTCTTAATTTCACGGCCCGTCACTCTCGGATCAAATGCTATGACAAAAGGGTGTCGAGCAGGCCAGGGGGGACACAGGTCGATGAGGGAGGGGAGTCAGGGGAGGGTAAGAAAGACAAGAAGAAAGCTGCTACATTAATACAAATAGGCCATTCAAAATTCCTTAGCTGTGCGGAATCGGTTACACAAGTCTCCCAATCACGGATTCAAACTCTCGTTTTAAATCCCACACATTTCCAAATCCATCATAACACTTATGACATGCCATTAACTACATCCTCCTCTCCAATAAAAAAAATGCTGACCCCAAAGCGTTGTGATTTATGGATGTTTAACTTTGTCTTCACCACCTGGGAGGGATTGACTATGCCTGTTGAAATGAAAGACAGCGACAGAGAAGTGGAAGAGAAGGATTACACCTCTTGAAATGAAAATCACCCATGTGGATCTCATTTGAATATTGTATTATAACTTTCTTAGTGGGGGATACAGTATCAGCCAACGCATCCAAATAAAAATAGTAATAATAATAATAATAATAATAATAATAATAATAATAATAATAATAATAATAATAATAATAATAATAATAATAATAATACATTTTATTTACACCCTTCAAGATACCGAAGGACACTTACAGAGTAAAACATAAAATAGCTAATATAAATATGATAATACTAAAAGCAAAGTGCATTACAAAAAAAGGCACATAGCACCACAATAATAGCAAGATCAATAATACTTAAGGAAAAACAACAACAACAGCAGAAAGGTTATCAAGGCAGTTAAAATGTAGAGGCTACTTTAAAGAACCACAAGAGTGGAAAGACGATGCCTAGAGCTTACCCATGATGTTGTACAACGATTGAAGTCATATCGTATCAGTGAAAGTCTGATATATTTGTGCTTGAAGTGGGAAATCCGAAGTGGGGACTTAACATTTTTCGGTATCAATGCCGTGTGTTTCCCCTATGATATAACGTGCTAATACTTTTCAGTCAACATTCATTTTCAGGGCTGGGTTTAATTTGAATGTTGCCACCCACCAGCATGGCATTTTTTATGAATGAATCAGAAACACCTGCAAGTTCGTCCTCTTCGCGAGTCGCGACTGAGCTGAGCTAAAGAGCTTTTCACCATGGCCTAGACTTGGAGCAAATTAAAATAGGTTGTGTAAACTAATGTTTTTGCACCTCTACTTTTTTTGTGTTAGAACATTTACATAATCCATTGGATAATTTGTAAATGTGCACTTATTTTGAGCTAATCTGTATAAACAATTTATATATCTGACAATTTCATAAATGATATAATTGCATCATATGATTGCATTTTGCAACCATGCTCCCCCCTTCACCCCAAGATGAATGGTTTTGACCATTTAAGTCTTGCTTTACTACATGTTTCACTGCTTTGATTGGTGCAGATAAACCACAAGTGTCTATGCTATAATAAACAGGTACCGGCAAAATACAATTAAAGGGACTTGTTTATCTATTTTATGGTGCTGTTGTTACATTTGTATCCGTGTTTCGTGTCCGATGCGCTCAGGGTGATGTTACATGTCATTTGCGACATGCATCATGAACAAAGTCACTGTGGCCTATCATTTCAGTTCCACCATGAGCACGTGCTGACTTGGCTTTGCTGTACCACAGACAAAGCCTGCCAGCAGTCTACCTACCAAAGGTAGCTACATGTCCAATACAATGTAGAAAAACGTATTAAAGATGCAAAAACTTTGGAGATAACAATAGATGACAAAGTCAAAGATACTGGTCTCTATCTGTGGCGATGTTTTCCCTAAATGCTTATCACTAATCCAGCTCCAGAACCAGCCATAGCCTAGCCAGCTAGCTAATCTTTTGAATACAGTGTATAAAACAACCCAGCAACAACAGATAACATTAGCTAGCTAGATAAGGTTAGCTAAATATCTAGCAAAGGTTAGCATAATAGCTAGCTACACTGACAGCTGTCAGTTCCAAATTTGTTGATGTTTCTCTGCTCCATGTGGAACTCACCTCAACATTCTTTCCCCAATTCATGAATATGAATAAGTAATCTTCGTCATTTCCGCTCTAGGGCAAGAATTTAGTGTAAATATGAGCGTCATTGCCCTCTGGTGGGCATCTTTACTTTAAAAACCTCTGCATCCCCTAAACGATAGGTAGATAAAAAGAAAAAGAGCTAAACCAGGGTTTAAAATATAGGTTGAATGCTAATCTGAAAGGGTGGGTTTTGGTGAGGGGGGTGACCAGTAGGCCAGAGTCAGAGGATTAAAGGCTGTGGGTGGGGGTGTAGATGTGTAGCATGTTGGAGAGATAGAAGGGAGACAGGCCATTCAGCGATTTGTAGGTTAGGAGAAGGATTTTTAAGTTGATCTAGAATTTTATTGGAAGCCAGTGGAGGGTGTGATGTATTCCCAGGGTTTGGTGTGGGTGAGGAGTCTCGTGGCTGAGTTTTAAATATACTGAAGTTTGATGAGGGAGCTGGCTGGGAGTCCATTGCAATAGTCCAGGCATAAGGTAATGAATGTATGTATACAGTGCCTTGCAAAAGTATTCATCACCCTTGGTGTTTTTCCTATTTTGTTGCATTACAACCTGTAATTTAAATTGATTTTTATTTGGATTTCATGTAATGGACATACACAAAATAGTCAAAATAGGTGAAGTGATTTTTTGTTGTTGTTTTGTTTAAAAAGATGATAAAAAACAAATAACGGAAAAGTGCATATGTATTCACCCCTTTCGCTATGAAGCCCCTAAATAAGATCTGGTATACCAATTACCTTCAGAAGTCACATATTTAGTTAAATAAAGTGCACCTGTGTGCAATCTAAGTGTCACATGATCTGTCACATGATCTCAGTATATATACACCTGTTCTGAAAGGCCCCAGAGTCTGCAACACCACTAAGCAAGGGGCACCACCAAGCAAGCATCACCATGAAGACCAAGGAGCTCTCCAAACAGGTCAGGGACAAAGTTGTGGAGAAGTACAGATCAGGGTTTTGTTATAAAAAAATATCCAAAACTTTGAACATCCCACGGAGCACCATTAAATCCATTATTAAATAATTGAAAGAATATGGCACCACAACAAACCTGCCAAGAGATGGCCACCACCAAAACTCACGGACCAGGCAAGGAGGGTAGTAATCAGAGAGGCAACAAAGAGACCAAAGATAACCCTGAAGGAGCTGCAAAGCTCCACAGCGGAGATTGGAGTATCTGTCCATAGGACCACTTTAAGCCGTACACTCCACAGAGCTGGGCTTTGCGGAAGAGTGGCCAGAAATAAGCCATTGCTTAAAGAAAAAAATAAGCCATGTGGGAGGCTCCCCAAACATACGGAAGAAGGTACTCTGGTCAGATGAGACAAAAATGTAGCTTTTTGGCCATCAAGGAAAGTGCTATGTCTGGCGCAAACCTAACACCTCTCATCACCCCGAGAACACCATCCCCACAGTGAAGCATGGTGGTGGCAGCATCATGCTGTGGGGATGTGTTTCATTGGCAGGGACTAGGAAACTGGTCAGAATGGAAGGCATGATGGATGGCGCTAAATACAGGGAAATTCTTGAGGGAAACTGTTTCAGTCTTCCAGAAATTTGAGACTGGGACGGAGGTTCAGCTTCCAGCAGGACAATGACCCTAAGCATACTGCTAAAGCAACACTTGAGCGGTTTAAGGGGAAACATTAAACTGTCTTGGAATGGCCTAGTCAAAGCCCAGACCTCAATCCAATTGAGAAACTGTCGTATGACTTAAAGATTGCTGTACACCAGCGGAACCCATCCAACTTGAAGGAGCTGGAGCAGTTTTGCCTTTAAGAATGGGCAAAAATCCCAGTGGCTAGATGTGCCAAGTTTATAGAGACATACCCCAAGAGACTTGCAGCTGTAATTGCTGCAAAAGGTGGCTCTACAAAGTATTGACTTTGGGGGGGGTGAATAGTTATGCACGCTGAAATATTTTACATCTTCAAAGTGGAAGGCATGTTGTGTAAATCAAATGATACAAACCCCCCAAAAAATCCATTTTAATTCCAGGTTGTAAGGCAACAAAATAGGAAAAATGCCAAGGGGGGTGAAAACTGTAAGCTACTGTAAGTATACAGAACATACAAAAATGATATGGTAATACAAAATGTAAGTTTACACACTCCCAAGAATGTCATACATGATGGATCATTAGCTTATACACTAACTTTCACACATCTAGATTGCCGGGCGGGGTGGGTGTGTAGCCAGAGACAGCAGGGGTTCAAACTATTTAACCCAGTTCCTACATTTGAATATAAAAATGGATTTGATCAAACACCACTATGCTACATTTTGTCTCTGGGACCCTTAGGATGAAAATCAGGGCAAAATTACTGGATTCAAATACATTATTTACCTTCAGAGGTGAATGTATCAAACCAGTTGCAGTGATGGGTTTTTTCTTGTTGTGCACTCACCTCAAACAATAGCATGGTATTTTTTAACTGTCATAGCTACTGTAAATTGGACAGTGCAGTTAGATTAACAAGAATGTAATATTTCTGCCCATATAAGACATGTTTATGTCCTGGAAAGTTTGCTGTTACTTACAACAGTCATGCTAATCACATTAGTGCACATTAACTCAACCGTCCCGTACACGGGAAACCGATCCCGTAGAGGTTAAGTGTGCCTTGAATTCTAAATAAATCACAGACAGTGACAGCTGCAAAGCACCCCCACACCATCACTCCTCCTCCTCCATGCTTCATGGTGGGAATCACACATGTGGAGATCATCCGTTCACCTACGCTGCGCCTCACAAAGACACTGCGGTTGGAACCAAAAATCTCAAATTTGGACTCATCAGAACAAAGGACAGATTTCCAACGGTCTAATGTCCATTGCTCGTGTTTCCTGGCCCAAGCAATTCTTCTTATTGATGTCCTTCTTCTTATTGGTGTCCTTTAGTAGTGGTTTCTTTGCAGCAATTCAACCATGAAGGCATGATTCCGAACAGCATTTATTTGAGCTGCAATCTGAGGTGCAGTTAACTCTATTGAACTTATCCTCTGCAGTAGAGGTAACTCTGGGTCTTCCTTTCTGTGACGGTCCTCATGAGAGCCAGTTTAATCATAGCGCTTGATGGTTTTTGAGACTGAACTTGAAGAAACGTTCAAAGTTCTTGAAATTTTCCGGAATGACTGACCTTCATGTCTTAAAGTAATGATAGACTGTCGTTTCTCTTTGCTTATTTGAGCTGTTCTTGCCATAATATGGACTTGGTATTTCACCAAATAGGGCTATCTTCTGTATGCCCCCCTTACCTTGTCACAACACAACTGATTGGCTCAAACGCATTAAGAACGAAATACATTCCACAAATTAACTTTTAACAAGGCACATGTTAATTGAAATGCATTCCAGGTGACTACCTCATGAAACTGGTTGAGAGAATGCCAAGAGTGTGCAAAGCTGTCATCAAGGCAAAGGGTGGCTACTTTGTGGAATCTCAAATATAAAATATATTTTGATTTCTCTAACACTTTTCTGGTTACCTTTTGATTCCGTATGTGTTATTTCATAGTTTTGATGTCTTCACTATTATTTTATAATGTAGAAAATAGTAAAAATAAAGAAAAACCCTGGAACGAGTAGGTGTGTCCAAACTTTTGACTGGTACTGTACCTCTCCCCATCTTTACAACCATTTAATCTATGTGTTTTGACCATGACAGTTTACAATCTAAGGTAACACAAAATAATTGTGTCTCCTCAACTTGTTCAACAGCCACACCATTCATTACCAGATTCAGCTCTAGGTCCAGAGCTTAGGGAATGATTCATACCAAATACAACACTCTTAGTTTTAGAGGTTCAAGATGTTCATGTTCCCTCTGCCCCCATGTCTTTGTGTGTGATTGTTTATTGTGGAGGTGACGATAGCTCGGTGGAGCTCTCTATATTTGTATTGCCGGGATATTCACCCGTGTGCTTTGTTTTTCTACAGTGCGCCGTTATACCGCTGTAGTGTTTTACGCATTGATGTGTACCACTGTACTTGACGAATAAACCAGTTATTCTGTGATTTACCCTCCTGCGCCTGACTCTGTTCAAATCACTCACTACATGGACAGCGCTTTTTTAGGTGAGGCTTAATTTAAAAACCTATGCATAGGCTTATGAGTCCAAGCCCGAAAAAACAACAACTGAATTATACAGTTAAGTCGGAAGTTTCGTACACCTTAGCCAAATGCATTTAAACTCAATTTTTCACAATTCCTGACATTTAATCGTGGCAAATATTCCCTGTCTTAGGTCAGTTAGGATCACCACTTAATTTTATGAATGTCAGAATAATAGTAGAGAGAATTATTTATTTCAGCTTTTCTTTCTTTCATCACATTCCCAGTGGATCAGAAGTTTACATACACTCAATTAGTATTGGTAGCATTGCCTTTAAATTGTTTAACTTGGGTCAAACGTTTCGTGTAGCCTTCCACAAGCTTCCCACAATAAGTTGGGTGAATTTTGGCCCATTCCTCCTGACAGAGCTGGTGTAACTGAGCCAGGTTTCTAGGCCTCCTTGCTCGCACACGCTTTTTCAGTTCTGCCCACACATTTTCTATAGGATTGAGGTCAGGGCTTTGTGATGGCCACTCCAATACCTTGACTTCATAGTCCTTAAGCCATTTTGCCACAACATTGTCCATTTGGAAGACCCATTTGCGACCAAGCTTTAACTTCCTGACTGATGTCTTGAGATGTTGTTCTGATTTAACTGGATAGAACCCAAATGCAGACAAGTACACCAAGCCAGAGAAGTTTTAACAGGTTTATTATAATGTTCAATAGTCCAGGTTTCCAATAAATGGGGAAGAGCAAGTCCAGGTTACAGGGAGGGTACAGATCCAGGTCAGGGCAGGTGTGGTACCGTAATGTCCTGGTGTCCGTGGTGAGTCCAAAGGAGAGGCCCGATAGTGAAGAGCAGGATGGTGGTGGCAGGAGTGAAGCGGAGGCAGGAGTCAGGTTCCAAATATATGGTTGTCTTGACTATGATCTGACGATGAGTGGAAAGTTTGACCGGGTCTTAAAGGCTGAGGTGATTATGGTGAATGAGCTGCAGCTGGAACCCTGACTCCCGCACACCAGACTTCACTCCTGCAATCAAGGACAGACAGAGGGGAGGGGGAGAGCAGAGAGAGAGCTACCTAGCAGCAGTAGGCCTAACAGTACCCCCCTCTACGGACGCCACCTGGCGGCCGACAGGGTTTATCAGGATGCAACCTATGAAACTCACGAACCAGAGCAGGATCCACAATGAAGCTCCTGGGCACCCAGGAACGTTCCTCAGGACCATAACCCTCCCAATCCACCAGGTACTGGAAACCACGACCCCGGCGGCGAACATCCAGAAGTCGCCGGACAGTGTA
The DNA here is from genome assembly GCF_020615455.1 of Coregonus clupeaformis. Classification (NCBI taxonomy): domain Eukaryota; kingdom Metazoa; phylum Chordata; class Actinopteri; order Salmoniformes; family Salmonidae; genus Coregonus; species Coregonus clupeaformis. Next base: position 43,366,186 of record NC_059197.1, read on the forward strand.
GACCGGACCCCCACCCACGATCTTGGGCGGAGGAGGGGACGAGAGGGGCGGGCACAAAGGGCTAACCGACACAGGCTTAATCTGGGAAACATGAAAGGTGGAATGAACCCGTAGGGAGGCAGGAAGCTGTAGCTTAACCGCGCAGGGGTTAACAATAGACAGTATCTTGAACGGTCCTATAAAACGAGGCGCCATCTTCTTCGACTCCACCTTCAATGGAAGGTCCCGTGACTTCAGCCATACCTCTTGACCAGGAGAGTAACCGGGAGCCTGGGACCGGTGACGGTTGGCTTGCCTCTGCATGTACGCCGAAGCTCGGGACAGAGCTACCCTGGCCTTCCTCCAGACCTTGCAGCAGCGGGCGCATGTGGGACTGCACCGAGGGTACCGCAAGTTCCCTCTCTTGGGAAGGGAACAGGGGAGGTTGATAACCCAGAGCACACAGAAAAGGAGACAAACCAGAGGAAGCGTTAGTCAAGGTGTTATGAGCATATTCCACCCAGGGAAGCATGGAGCTCCATGACCCAGGGTTAGACCCAGTGACACAGCGAAGTGCGGTCTCCATCTCCTGGTTCGCTCTCTCGGCTTGCCCGTTGGTCTGGGGGTGATATCCAGAGGACAGGCTGGATGTAATGCCCAAAGCTTTACAGAAAGCTTTCCACACCTGGGAGACAAACTGGGGACCCCTGTCAGAGACAATATCCGTGGGTAGACCATGAGAGCGGAACACATGTTCAACCAAAATATCAGCCGTCTCTCTGGCAGTGGGCAGTTTAGGTAGGGCCAAAAAATGAGCGAACTTAGAAAAACGATCAATCACCGTAAGAATGACAGTCTTACCAGATGAGGGGGGAAGTCCAGTGACAAAATCCATAGCGATATGCGACCAGGGCCGGCTGGGTATAGGTAGAGGTCGAGATGACCAGCGCTGGCCTGGGTGGAGTTTTTACTTCGTGCACATACCGTACAAGCAGCAATGAAGGCTCGAGTGTCCGCCTCCATCGTGGCCCACCAGAACTTCCGTCGCACAAAGTCAAGGGTCCGCGAAACTCCAGGGTGACAGGTAAGGGGAGACGAAGTGAGCCCACTGAAGTACCTGGGAGCGAGCAGACTCAGGGACAAACATCCGGTTAGGAGGACCCCTCCCAGGGTCAGCTTGATGATGTTGAGCCTGTCTAACAATCCCCTCGATGTCACATGTGATGACTGCAATACTGCAGGTAGGAGGCAAAATGGGTTCAGGGTTACTACCAGTATCAACAGCCGAATGAACACGAGACAGGGCGTCAGGCTTGACGTTGCGTGACCCAGGACGGTAAGACAGAGAAAAATTGAATCTCCCAAAAAATAGTGCCCACCTGGCTTGACGGGGGTTGAGCTGCTTCGCTGACTGGAGGTAAGCCAGATTCTTATGATCCGTCCAAACGATGAAGGGTTGTTCCGCCCCCTCCAACCAATGTCGCCACTCCTCGAGAGCCAGCTTAACGGCGAGCAGTTCACGATTTCCAACATCATAATTCCTCTCTGCCTGAGAAAGTTTCCTTGAGAGAAAAGCACAGGGATGCAGTTTGTTATCTTCAGGAGAACGTTGTGACAACACTGCACCTACCCCAGTGTCGGATGCATCCACCTCCACGACAAACTGGCGGTCGGGGTCCGGCTGCATCAGAATGGGAGCCGAGGCGAAGCGATGTTTCAGTTCTTCGAACGCTGATTCGGCCCCTTCATTCCAAGCGAACGGTCGTGAGATGGAGGTGAGAGCGGTGAGTGGCGCCGCAATGCGGCTGTAGTCCTTGATGAACCTCCTTAGAAGTTCGCAAACCCCAGAAATCGTTGAAGTTGTTTTGCGGGTAGAGGGAGCTGGCCAGTCCGTGACAGCAGAGATCTTAGCTGGGTCCATCCGCAGCTCCCCCTGAGCTATGATGTAACCCAAAAAGAGGTCTCAGACACATGAAATTCACATTTCTCCATCTTCACAAACAGTTTGTTCTCCAACAACCTTTGCAACACCTGGCGCACATGCAGTTCATGTTCCTGGGAGGACTCTGAGAAAATCAAGATATCATCCAGATAGACAAAAACAAACCGATTCAACATGTCCCGAAGGACATCATTGACTAGTGCCTGAAAAACAGCAGGGGCATTAGACAACCCAAAAGGCATAACCCGATACTCAAAATGTCCCAAGGGTGTGTTGAAGGCAGTCTTCCATTCATCACCCCTTACGAATGCGCACCAGGTGATACGCATTTCGTAGATCCAGTTTCGTAAAGATGGTAGCACCATGAAGGAGGGGAAAAGCAGAATTAATCAAAGGCAGAGAATACTTGTTCTTAATGGTGATGTTGTTAAGTCCACGGTAATCAATACAGGGTCTGAGGGTCTTATCCTTCTTAGCAACAAAAAGAATCCCGCTCCTACAGGTGACGAGGAAGGACGCATAATACCTGCCGCCAAGGAGTCCCGAATGTAGTTCTCCATAGCCTCCGTCTCCGGCCGGGAGAGATTGTACAGGCGACTGCTGGGGAGCGGGGCTCCTGGCTGGAGGTCAATGGCGCAGTCGTAAGGCCGGTGAGGAGGAAGAGAAGTAGCTCTGTGTTTGCAGAAAACGGATGCCAGGTCATGATACACGTCAGGAACAGCAGAAAGATCCATGGACTCCAGTGGAGGTTGAGGCACAGTACTGGCAGGAGTCTGAGCAGAACACAAACAATTCACATGACAAAATGTGCTCCATGAAACAATGCTACCTGTCACCCAATCAATGTGTGGATTGTGTTTTATGAGCCAGGGGATACCAAGGACCAGGGAGTCTGTGGGCAGTCGATAATATGGAATTGAATGTTCTCTGATGATTTCCCGACACTCTAAGACAAACAGGAACAGTCTGATGGGTAATGCGGGTCAACAATTGTCCATTTAGACCCTTAGCCTGCAGCGGACAGTCCATAGGAACAGTCTCCAAATCCATTTGTTGAGCCCACTCTCTATCCAAAAAGCTTTCGTCGGCACCAGAGTCAATCAGCGCACTAACAGAGAAATTCTGGGACTGCCACTGGAGGGATGCCTGGAGCAGAATGCGGGAGAAGAGGAAGAATCCGCTGCTCGGCTCACCAAAACTTCTCCCATAAATGATGAGCCGGCCCTTTTCCCGGACGAACTGGGCAGGAAGGAACGAAATGACCAGCTTCTCCACAATACAGGCAGACCCGAGCCTGAATACGACGTGCACGCTCCTCTGAGGACAACCGTGCACGACCCACCTCCATGGCTTCGGGTTCCAGTGCTCCTCGTATCGACTCGGGGAAGACACGGCTCTCTCCGTAGGGACGATGCAGGAGGAGTTTGTTGATGACAGACAGGTTGCTTGGAACTAACACTCCTCTCCCGGCGGCGCTCCCGAATCCGATTATCCAACCTGATAGTGAGTGAAATAAGATTATCCAGCGTAGGCGATTCATCATATGACACCAATTCATCTTTTAAAATCTCAGACAAAGCATTGATGAACACTCCTTGTAATGCCTCGTCATTCCAACCACTCACTGCTGCTAAAGTCCGAAACTCCACTGCCATCTCCGCCACACCACGAGCCCCCTGCCGAAGAGAAAACAACCGTTTCGCAGCCTCCTTGCCTCGTACGGGGTGGTCAAAAACCTTCCTCATCTCCGTGGTGAAGGCCACGTAAGCGTTGCACATGTCCGACTGACTCTCCCAGACCGCGGATCCCCAGGCACGAGCGGAACCGCTAGTAGAGTTGATAAGGTAGGCAATACGGGCTCTTTCTGAGGCGTAGGTGAGGGGCTGTTGTTCAAACACTAACGAGCATTGAGTCAAAAAATCGCCACAGGTTCCCATGTTCCCGTCATAGCGCTCTGGAGCAGGAACAAAAGGCTCTATGATCTGGGCTGAAGGGGTAGTAAGGGCAGACACTTGATTGGTGAGTAATTGAACCTGATTAAGCAGCACCTGACTGTCCTCAGCAATCGTCTTAAACAGGGTATCATGTTGGCCAAGTAGAATGCCCTGATTGGCTATGGCAGTCCAAATTTGAGTGCACTCTGGGGTGGTATCCGAGCTACTGTCTGCTGGGTTCATGTTGGTCAGATCATACTGTTCTGATTTAACTGGATAGAACCCAAATGCAGACAAGTACACCAAGCCAGAGAAGTTTTAACAGGTTTATTATAATGTTCAATAGTCCAGGTTTCCAATAAATGGGGAAGAGCAAGTCCAGGTTACAGGGAGGGTACAGATCCAGGTCAGGGCAGGTGTGGTACCGTAATGTCCTAGTGTCCGTGGTGAGTCCAAAGGAGAGGCCCGATAGTGAAGAGCAGGATGGTGGTGGCAGGAGTGAAGCGGAGGCAGGAGTCAGGTTCCAAATATATGGTTGTCTTGACTATGATCTGACGATGAGTGGAAAGTTTGACCGGGTCTTAAAGGCTGAGGTGATTATGGTGAATGAGCTGCAGCTGGAACCCTGACTCCCGCACACCAGACTTCACTCCTGCAATCAAGGACAGACAGAGGGGAGGGGGAGAGCAGAGAGAGAGCTACCTAGCAGCAGTAGGCCTAACAGATGTTGCTTCAATATATCCACATAATTTTCCTTCTTCCTTGCTGAGCGGCCTTTCAGGTTATGTCGATATAGGACTCGTTTTACTGTGGATATAGATACTTTTGTACCTGTTTCCTCCACCATCTTCACAAGGTCCTTTGCTGTTGTTTTGGGATTGATTTGCACTTTTCGCACCAAAGTATGTTCATCTGAGCGGTATGACGGCTGCGTGGTCCCATGGTGTTTATACTTGCACACTATTGTTTGTACAGATGAACATGGTACCTTCAGGCGTTTGGATATTGCTACCAAGGATGAACCAGACTTGTGATGTTTACAATTTATTTTCTGAGGTCTTGGCTGATTTCTTTTGATTTTCCCATGATGTCAAGCAAAGAGGCACTGAGTTTGAAGGTAGGCCTTGAAATACATGCACAGGTACACCTCCAATTGACTCAAATTATGTCAATTAGACTATCAGAAACTTCTAAAGCCATGACATCATTTTCTGGAATTTTCCAAGCTGTTTAAAGGCATAGTCAAATTAGTGTATGTAAACTTTTGACCCACTGGAATTGTGATACAGTGAATTATAAGTGAAATAATCTGACTGTAAACAATTGTTGGAAAGATTACTTGTGTCATGCACAAAGTAGATGTCCTAACCGACTTACCAAAACTATAGTTTGTTAACAAGAAATGTGTGGAGTGGATGAAAAACGAGTTTTAATGACACCAACCTAAGTGTATGTAAACTTCCGACTTCAACTGTACGTTATACAATACATAGCTTAAATCATAAAACAAAACTGATTTAAGATGTTTTTGGTACATAATTGGTCTAGTCTATAATCCAAAATAAAACAAATTTGAGTAATCGCCTTTGTGTGTGTACTGTATTATTATGCATACTGGATGGACTGGTTACCTTATGCTATGCTCCAAACTGTATATCCATGAGTCTGGGAGAGAATGTATAGCCCTAGGCGATGTTGTTGGTTCATTGATTGTCCATGGCAACTTTGTATTTGATTTTGAATAGCCTACATTTTCATAATTAATTGGGTGACACATTACCTTTAGCTATACAGAATACTCTATCTCAATACCATGCATTTCCATCTCCTCCTCGCTCTCCTTTATTCCTTTCTCGAGCACGCAGATGGGCTTTCAATAGTTTAGTGAAATATGTTTAGTTGCAAAAACATGTTATTGTCGATGTTCCCGAACAGATTTTACGTGGTTTCCCAAATTAAGCACTGGGTAGCTGCAGGAACAAGGTTGAAGAGCCCATGGCATACAGAGTTTGGGTGGAATATCACCTGTCGGGGCAGTGAGAGCATGCTCCTCAAACAGTGGTTGATGAGTGGAGTGAAATAAGTGTTGTTATATTTATTTCTCAGCTGCTCATATTAAGCACATGCTCCTCCGCTATAAATCCCAAATAGCCTACAAAACGGAACAGCACTCTTTTGCATGACAATAACCAGCTGACAAAATTGCATGACTGCCACAGCCATAGCTATGGTCAATAATATCAAAGGCTGCACTGAAATCTAACAGTACAGCTCCCACAATCTTCTTATTATCAATTTATGTCAACCAATCCTCAGTCATTTGTGTCAGTGCAGTACATGTTGAGTTCCCTTCTCTATAAGCATTCTGAAAGTCTGTTGTCAATTTGTTTACAGATAAATGGCATTGTATTTAGTCAAAAACAATTTTTCCAAACAGTTTGCTAAGAGCTGGCAGCAAGCTGATAGGTCTGCTGTTAGAACCATTAAAGGCCGCTTTATCACTCTTGGGTAACGAAATGACTTTGGCTTCCCTCCAGGCCTGAGGAAAAACACCTTCCTCTAGACTCAGATTAAAGATATGATATGAATGGTCATAGAGTCAGCTACCATCCTCAATAGCTTTCCATCTATGTTGCCAGTGCCAGGAGGTTTGTCATTATTGAGCATAACAATAATTCAAATTTACAATGCTTTTCTTTCATTATTTGTTTTTTTACGCATGAATATGATGACTCACTGTTCGTTGTTGGCATTTCCTGCCTAATTTTGCCCACTTTGGCAATGAAGTAATCATTAAAATAATTGGCAACATCAAATGGTTTTGTGATGAATAAGCCGTCTGATTCAATGAAAGATGGAGTTGAATTTGTCTTTCTGCCCATAATTTCATTTAAAGTACTCTAAAGTACTTTAAAGTACTTTGCCTTCATTCTTTATGTCATTGAGCTTGGCTTCATACTACAGTGTTTTCTTATTTTTGTTGAATTTAGTCACATAATTTCTCAGATTGTCAGCCAGTCAGATGTGCATCCAGACTTATTAGCCTCTCCTTTTGCCCCATCTCTTTCAACCAATTCCTCATGAATTCATGGAGCCTTAACAGTTCTAAACAGTCAGTTTCTTAACAGGTGCATGTTTATCAATTATTGGAAGAAGCAATTTCAGTGCAGCATCAGGATGCTCTTTATTAATCACACATGCGACCCATCAGCCACCGGCCCAAGCTTCCAACCGCCAGACCACCAGCCCTCCAAGATGCCCCCCCACAGTTCCCCAAGAGCTGCCCCTCAACCATCCGAGAACCCCCCTCCCCCCCTCCCTGAGAAAAATAACATAATTCCATTCCCCACCCCCCTTCCCCCAAGCCACCGTCCCACAATGCACCAACAACCAACAAAATGAACAAAAGAGAAAAAAGACAAAGACAAAGGAAAACAGAAAACTACAATGCAAAAAACAAAAGACATCAAGGACAACAAAAATCATAACAGCAAGGCCAACTGAATATGTTTGAGTGCATGTATGGCACTATTTACAAGTGTGTATGTGTGTACGTGTGTGTGTGTGTCCGTGTATGTGCCCATGGGGCGGCGCACAATAGGCCTAGCGTCGTCCAGGGTAGGGGAGGGAATGGCCGGCAGGGATGTAGCTCAGTTGGAAGAGCATGGCGTTTGCAACGCCAGGGTTGTGGGTTCGATTCCCACGGGGGGCTAGTATAAAAAAAAAATGTATGCACTCACTAACTGTAAGTCGCTCTGGATAAGAGCGTCTGCTAAATGACAAAAATTTAAATGTAATGTAAACGTGTGTGCATTTGAATGAGAGTGTGTGTATATGCATGTGTACAAACACCTGCACGGCATCAGCCTCAGGCAAACAGGCATTAGCTGTAACAACACTGCCCCTCAGTGTTATTCAAACTTACTTTTTGTAATGTTTTATTTTGACTTTATTTTTTTACTTTTATATTTGACCGTCATTCTATCCCCAGCAACTCCACTCCCACTTGTCTCCAATTCCACATCCCAACCCTCAGCTTCCCACAGCCCATCTCACCTATCTCTGCTGGCCAATCTCTTCGGATTTCTACGTACCATATATCTTTCAACTATGCTGTGATGTTTAACACACAATTTGAATCTATTTAATCGAATAGAATCCACAGATTGTGAGTTGAAGATAAATACTTTTACTAAGATTATTAGTATATTAGTAATTGACAAATCCGGTCTCTCCAGATCTCCCAACAATACTATTTTCTAGGGTCAGTTTTAGATCAATCTTATGCATTTTCAGCCATTCCTAAACCTGAGATCAGAAACAGGCTACCTGAGGGCAATACCAACATAAATGGTCTATTGATTCTGTATCCTCACAACAAAATCTGCAGAGCTGCGATGATTGTATGCCCCAAAAATTCAACATTTTGTTGGTGGCAAGAATTCTGTACAATAATTTTAGCCGAAAAGCACTAAGTTTTGAATCTTGCGTCGTTTTATATATCAACTCGTACACCCTGTCCCATGGAATGGGTACATCAAAAATCTCTTCCCAACTATTTTACAATCTGTATGCCTCAGCTGTCAACATCCTGGTCCTCAAATGAAACTGGTATACTTTCCTATTCATGCTATTTTTGTTCCTCCGCCAGTTTTGATCCTTTATATTGGGCAAACAGACCAGTTCCCTACCTCCTCCCACTGCCACCTGCCTCCTCCATTTTTGGGGTAATGCTGTAATCAATTGGTTGTAATCTTGGATTGAGTAGACCTTCCCATACAATTCTGATAACTCCATGAAAGACATAGAGTGAGGGAAAAAAGTATTTGATCCCCTGCTGATTTTGTACGTTTGCCCACTGACAAAGACATGATCAGTCTATAATTTTAATGGTAGGTTTATTTGAACAGTGAGAGACAGAATAACAACAAAAAAATCAAGAAAAACGATTATCAAAAATGGTATTAATTTATTTGCATTTTAATGAGGGAAATAAGTATTTGACCCCTCTGCAAAACATAACTTAGTACTTGGTGGCAAAACCCTTGTTGGCAATCACAGAGGTCAGACGTTTCTTGTAGTTGGCCACCAGGTTTGCACACATCTCAGGAGGGATTTTGTCCCACTCCTCTTTGCAGATCTTCTCCAAGTCATTAAGGTTTCGAGGCTGACTTTTGGCAACTCGAACCTTCAGCTCCCTCCACAGATTTTCTATGGGATTAAGGTCTGGAGACTGGCTAGGCCATTCCAGGACATTAATGTGCTTCTTCTTGAGCCACTCCTTTGTTGCCTTGGCCGTGTGTTTTGGGTCATTGTCATGCTGGAATACCCATTCACAACCCATTTTCAATGCCCTGGCTGAGGGAAGGAGGTTCTCACCCAAGATTTGACGGTACATGGCCCCGTCCATCGTCCCTTTGATGCGGTGAAGTTGTCCTGCCCTTAGCAGAAAAACACCAACAAAGCATAATGTTTCCACCTCCATGTTTGACGGTGGGGATGGTGTTCTTGGGGTCATAGGCAGCATTCCTCCTCCTCCAAACACAGCGAGTTGAGTTGATGCCAAAGAGCTTGATTTTGGTCTCATCTGACCACAACACTTTCACCCAGTTCTCCTCTGAATCATTCAGATGTTCATTGGCAAACTTCAGACGGCCCTGTATATGTGCTTTCTTGAGCACAGGGACCTTGCGGGCGCTGCAGGATTTCAATCCTTCACGGCGTAGTGTGTTACCAATTGTTTTATTGGTGACTATGGTCCCAGCTGCCTTGAGATCATTGACAAGATACTCCCGTGTAGTTCTGGGCTAATTCCTCACCGTTCTCATGATCATTGCAACTCCACGAGGTGAGATCTTGTATGGACCCCCAGTCCGAGGGAGATCGACAGTTCTTTTGTGTTTCTTCCATTTGCGAATAATCGCGCCAACTGTTGTCACCTTCTCACCAAGCTGCTTGACGATGGTCTTGTAGCCCATTCCAGCCTTGTGTAGGTCTACAATCTTGTCCCTCACATCCTTGGAGAGCTCTTTGGTCTTGGCCATGGTGGAGAGTTTGGAATCTGATTGATTGATTGCTTCTGTGGACAGGTGTCTTTTATACAGGTAACAAGCTGAGATTAGGAGCACTCCCTTTAGGAGTGTGCTACAAATCTCAGCTCGTTACCTGTATAAAAGACACCTGGGAGCCAGAAATCTTTCTGATTGAGAGTGGGTCAAATACTTATTTCCCTCATTAAAATGCAAATCAATTTATAACATTTTTGACATGCATTTTTCTGGATTATTTTGTTGTTATTCTGTCTCTCACTGTTCAAATAAACCTACCATTAAAATGATAGACTGATAATTTCTTTGTCAGTGGGCAAACGTACAATATCAGCAGGCGATCAAAAAAATGTTTTTCTCTCACTGTAACTCTACCATTCCAATTTACAATATCATTTAAAAACAAAATACCCTTTTCAAACATCTTTTCCATAAATACAAGTATTTTATCAACCAGCACATTTGAGTTCAGCCATAATATTTTTGGGAATATTTGTTCTATCTTTCAGGGTGATGAAATTGATCAATTAATCGAAAATGAGACATGGCAATCTGCACAAAAGCAAAAAGGCTTTTTTAAACAATGGATGTTCATGTAGTGTTTGTAAATACCCTGGTAGGTTGATTAATAACCTGAACCAGATTACCGGCAATAGTTACAGTGAGAAGCTTCCTCTTGATCGGACAGCTTGATGAAAACCAGTCAATATTCAGGTCCCCAGGAAAGTAGATCTATCTGTTTACATCACATACTGTACACTATCAAGCATTTCACACATATTATTTTGATACTGACTGTTAGCACTTGGTGGCCTATAGCAACACACCAAAATAATAGGCGTTAGATGAGACAGGTGAACCTGGAATCACAGCACTTCAATAACACTTGACATTAAATCTTCTCTAAGAATTACAGGGATATGACACTGAATATACATAGCAACAGCTATGTTATATCCTTGCATTGCTACTGCTGTATCATCATAGGAATTATTCAAGTGAGTCTCAGAAATAGCTAATATAAATCCTCCTGAGACCGAGCCCATTGACTTATGTCCACTGTAGTGGACATTTGAGTTTCATCCCTCTTCTTGGAATCTTTTGTGCAAGTCTCTTAATTCCTGATGTACTGTACAGAGGACATCCTGGGCTTTTCAGTGATATGTCATTTGATTGGCTGGGAGGCCGGGAACCGCCTCTATCTTTCCTTTCAAAATGGACGGCATAGGAACAAGCACATTTTATGGAAAGATGAGAGGTAAGTCAAATATTGTTTGTCTATGGTTTTGTTACTATGATAATCATATATTTTCTTGTTCATGAAGGTGTTAGGAATCATATATTTAGTTCTGATAGCAACTAAATTATGTATCTTTTGAAAGATTTGCCATTTTATGAATGTCAATTATAGTGGACATCAGGACTATCTTCATGTAAATAATGACTCCACATTGTCGTAGGGAAACAGAACTGAAGCAGAAAGAATTCTTTACCGAATAGTCGAGGGAGATTCAGATTTGGAGTTGTCAGATGATGAGAGAGATGAGGATAAGTTTCAACCAGTGATACAAAACGGTGATGAAGAAGAGGAAGACAATGCAGAAGGCTCAGTTGAAGGGACAGATGCAGACACAGACACAGATACAGACAGGGATGAACAGGAAACTCGTACGCCCTCTGTGGGCCAGGAGTAACATGTATGTTTGATGCAGTTCCACAATTTTAAATTCAGCTGCATTGAGTATTTAAACTGTTATTACTTATCATTTATTATTCTTTTTTCCTTCATATCAGATTTGCACCTGTGTTACCTGGGCTTCCTGTGTGTCAAGATGACCCTACAACACGTGCAGACTGGAGTCCAATTGAATACTTTTCACAGTACATTGACAATAAGGTCTTTGAAGATTTGGCAACATACACAAATCAAAGAGAGCTGCAAATCAAAGGAGTGTGCATGAACACCACGCCACAAGAAATACAAATCTTCTTGGGCATTTCAGTCCACATGGCCTGCCTTGGCTATCCCAGAATTAAAATGTTTTGGGCCAACAAAACTAAAGTGCCAGTCATAAGTAGCAAAATGACTAGGGATAGATTCTTCAGGATAAGAAATTCCCTCAAGATTGTCAATGACCTGGCTGTAACAGAGGAAACAAAGAAGGCAGATATTCTTTGGAAAGTCAGGCCAATACTCGATCGTGTGCGCCAAGGCTGTCTCAGCCTTGCAAAGCCAGAAAGGGTCTGCATTGATGAGCAAATCATCCCATTCACAGGCCGTTGTCCAGTCAGGCAATATGTTCCCGGCAAGCCAAACCCTACTGGCCTAAAGGTCTTTGTCCTTGCATCCACAAATGGTCTGATGCTTGATTTTGAAGTCTACCAAGGGAAGAATACCTTTACAGTCCAAAGGTTAGGAGTTGGAGCTGCAGCAGTTCTACGCATGGTTGAATCTGTTCCAACAGGAAGCCACATATTCTTTGACAGGTACTTCACAACCATAGATCTATTGGATGCATTGCTGGCAAAGGGCCTTCCTGCAACTGGAAATATAATGAAGAACCGTGTCCCAAAGCTGTGCCAGCTGCCAGTAGACAAACAGTTGAAAAAAGAGGGGAGAGGAACATCAGTGTCAGTGGCCAGAAAGAGTCCTGAGCTGGCCATCACAAAATGGTTCGACAACAAACCAGTGCTCATGGCATCCACTGTACATGGGAAAGACCCAGAAGACATCTGTACCAGATGGTCCCAGAAAGAAAAGCACCTGGTCCAGGTTAAAAGACCAGCAGTAATTAAGCAGTATAATGATAACATGGGTGGCGTAGATCTTTGTGATCGCATGCTTAGCTTCTATCGTATGTCAAGCAGGACCAAGAAGTGGACATCGCGCGTGATCAGTCACTTCTTTGATGTTGCCATCACCAACTCCTGGATACAATACCAGTCTGACAGCAAAGCTCTGCACAGACCATCCAAGAACACACATCAGTACCTGGACTTCAAACTACTCCTAGCTGAGGAGCTGTTGGAGAGTCCGGAACTGGAAAACAGCTGTGAAGAGAGTGAGGATGAGTATGAGCCACCATCTAAAATGAGGATCCCACAACCAGAGCCATCTGTGCGCAGACTAGGAGCCATGCACATGCCTGAGATGATGGATACCAAGCATGCAGAAAGATGCAGAAATAAGGGCTGCAAGAGCAAGACGTACATGAGATGTACCAAATGCAAGATGTTCCTCTGCATTACCAAAAAGAGAAATTGCTTCCAGGACTTTCACCACTAACAAAGAAAATACTAAGAACAAAATGAAGAGTGAAGGAAAAAGCTAGATTGGATTCAGTTTGACAGAAGGAAAAAATCCAAAATAAATCTGTTACACATTAGTTATATGTTCATTGTTCAAATAACACTGAAAGGATTCAAGGGGACCAATCAAAGGATATGGACATAACAAAGTGTTAAGCTTTAATAGTAAAGCTATCCTTGCGGAATGTAAGGAAAAGGATTCAAGAATGATTAATGTGTATTGTATAATCAAAATGTCTGTATTCTTGGATAATAATCAATCTACAGCCCAAAATGTATGTATTCTTAGTTCATAAAAACTCTGTAATCTGTAAGAACTCTGTAAAAATGTGTATCTACCAAATGTGTCTCTTTTCGTACTCAGATGATCCTGTTGTCCACTACAGTGGACATGCTGTAAAATAAAAAATAAAAATAAACATTAAAATGTGGAAATTGTAGGATGCTTTTTTTAACCCTAAACAGTTATTGAATCACAAAAAATATGATTAGGAAAAACAACATTTTCCTTGGTTCTCAGGAGGATAAGACTGTTATCTGATGTTAGCAAGTTATTGATTTCATTAACCTTATTTCTAAGTTGGGGGAAAAAAGTATGTAGTCAGCCACCAATTGTGCAAGTTCTCCCACTTAAAAAGATGAGAGAGGCCTGTAATTTTCATCATAGGTACACGTCAACTATGACAGACAAATTGAGAAAAACAAATCCAGAAAATCACATTGTAGGATTTTTAATGAATTTATTTGCAAATTATGGTGGAAAATAAGTATTTGGTCACCTACAAACAAGCAAGATTTCTGGCTCTCACAGACCTGTAACTTCTTCTTTAAGAGGCTCCTCTGTCCTCCACTCGAAACCTGTATTAATGTCACCTGTTTGAACTTGTTATCAGTATAAAATACACCTGTCCACAACCTCAAACAGTCACACTCCAAACTCCACTATGGCCAAGACCAAAGAGCTGTCAAAGGACACCAGAAACAAAATTGTAGACCTGCACCAGGCTGGGAAGACTGAATCTGCAATAGGTAAGAAACTTGATTTGAAGAAATCAACTGTGGGAGCAATTATTCGGAAATGGAAGACATACAAGACCACTGATAATCTCCCTCGATCTGGGGCTCCACGCAAGATCTCACCCCGTGGGGTCAAAATGATCACAAGAACGGTGAGCAAAAATCCCAGAACCACACGGGGGGACCTAGTGAATGACCTGCAGAGAGCTGGGACCAAAGTAACAAAGCCTACCATCAGTAACACACTACGCCGCCAGGGACTCAAATCCTGCAGTGCCAGACGTGTCCCCCTGCTTAAGCCAGTACATGTCCAGGCCCGTCTGAAGTTTGCTAGAGTGCATTTGGATGATCCAGAAGAGGATTGGGAGAATGTCATATGGTCAGATGAAACCAAAATATACCTTTTTGGTAAAAACTCAACTCGTCGTGTTTGGAGGACAAAGAATGCTGAGTTGCATCCAAAGAACACCATACCTACTGTGAAGCATGGGGGTGGAAACATCATGTTTTGGGGCTGTTTTTCTGCAAAGGGACCAGGACGACTGATCCGTGTAAAGGAAATAATGAATGGGGCCATGTATCGTGAGAGTTAGAGTGAAAACCTCCTTCCATCAGCAAGGGCATTGAAGATGAAACGTGGCTGGGTCTTTCAGCATGACAATGATCCCAAACACACCGCCAGGGCAATGAAGGAGTGGCTTCGTAAGAAGCATTTCAAGGTTTCTGGAGTGGCCTAGCCAGTCTCCAGATCTCAACCCCATAGAAAATCTTTGGAGGGAGTTGAAAGTCCGTGTTGCCCAGCGACAGCCCCAAAACATCACTGCTCTAGAGGAGATCTGCATGGAGGAATGGGCCAAAATACCAGCAACAGTGTGTGAAAACCTTGTGAAGACTTACAGAAAACGTTTGACCTGTGTAATTGCCAACAAAGGGTATATAACAAAGTATTGAGAAACTTTTGTTATTGACCAAATACGTATTTTCCACCATAATTTGCAAATAAATTCCTAAAAAATCCTACAATGTAATTTTCTGGATTTTTTTTTCTCATTTTGTCTGTCATAGTTGACGTGTACCTATGATGAACATTACAGGCCTCTCTCATCTTTTTAAGTGGGAGAACTTGCACAATTGGTGGCTGACTAAATACTTATTTCCCCCCATCGTATTTAGTAGGAATAGCTAAGTCATTTTCAGTTTGAATATTGACACTAAAAAGACACAGTAATCCTTACAAAAAGTAGCTGCTTGACATTTCACCGTAACATTTTGGAACATTCATTCAAATCGTTCAACTAAAATTGTTACTCTGGCAACATGTCGCCGCAAACAGAAGCCTTGTTGAACTCGCATCAGGTACCACACCATGGTGAAAACTTTGAGATTTTGGGGTTGTGGGTTAAAATCTCCCCCTAGGTCGAAAATAAATGATGAGGGACATGTCAAACTACGGATGTATTAAAGTTTCCATGTGATCTATATTAAAGGGGACTTTATTTAATATAAGGGCTTTTAAAATTCAATATTGGTGCAGTAATTTCTACTGAAAATATCAATGAGACACAAAATGTACTCTAATTGTGGAATGACCCGCTAGCTCTCCTGAAACAATGGGCATACAGTCTAATTAAAGATGGCACCTGTGGGTTGGACACGCCTTCAAACACGCCCATAGCTGCATCCTGCTGTATAATAGGCAATTATCATTGCAATATAGTGTGTTAAAATAGTATTCGCAAACATTAACACATTAATACATTACTAGTTAAATTTATTTTTGGAATAATGTTTCATTTCATTTTCACTTTATGCTTTCATGGTAACACGTTACATTGTAACTCTACAAAGTCTTAAATCAAGTTCAAATTGTGAGATTCTCAAAACCTCCCCTTAAATAACCCAACTCAAACACATCTAAAGCCTAAATCACACAGCGAGATGCCGTCAACAGCGTCAGAATTTGCACGCGTGAGTAGAGAATGTCAATTCACATACACTGCGTAGCGTATCCCAACTTGATTGTCACGAGAATCCATAAAAAAGTTGTATTTGTTATGTTCACTATGTAGCGCTTGTGAATTATTGTTGTGTGTTCCTTTTGACTCACCTTACAGTATACAGTGCCTTCGGAAAGTATTCAGACCACTAGACTTTTTTCACATTTTGTTACGTTACAGCCTCATTCTAAAATGATTCAATTGTTTTTTTTTCCCATAATCAATCTACACACAATACCCCATAATTATTTTGCAAATGAATTACAAATAAAAAACGGATATATCACATTTCCATAAGTATTCAGACCCTTTACTAAGTACTTTGTGGAAGAACCTATGGCAGCAATTACAGCATCGAGTCTTCTTGGGTATGACGCTACAAGCTTGGCACACCTGTATTTGGGGAGTTTCTCCCATTCTTCTCTGCAGATCCTCTCATGCTCTGTCAGGTTGGATGGGGAGCGTCGCTGCACAGCTATTTTCAGGTCTCTCCAGATATGTTGGATCGGGTTCAAGTCCGGCCTATGGCTGGGCCACTCAAGGACATTCAGAGACTTGTCCCGAAGCCACTCCTGCATTGGGAGGTGAACCTTCGCCCCAGTCTGAGGTCCTTAGCGCTCTTGAGCAAGTTTTCATCAAGGATCTCTCTGTACTTTTCTCTGTTTATCTTTGCCTCGATCCTGACTAGTCTCCCATTCCCTGCCGCTGAAAAACATTCCCACAGCATGATGCTGCCACCACCATGCTTCACCGTAGGGATGGTGCCAGGTTTCCTCCAGACATCACGCTTTGCATCTTGTTTCTCGTGGTCTGAGAGTCTTTAGATGCCTTTTCGCAAACTCCAAGCGGGCTGTTATGTGCCTTTTACTGAGGAGTGGCTTCCGTCTGGCCACTCTACCATTAAGGCCTGATTGGTGGAGTGCTGCAGCGATGGTTGTCCTTCTTAAAGTTTCTCCCATCTCCACAGAGGAACTCTAGAGCTCTGTCAGAGTGACCATCGGGTTCTTGGTCACCTCCCTAACCAAGGCCCTTCTCCCCCGATTGCTCAGTTTGCCAGGCGGCCAGCTCTAGGAAGAGCCTTGGTGGTTCAAAACGTATTCCATTTAAGAACGTTCTTGGGGACCTTCAATGCTGCAGAAATGTTTTGGTACCCTTCCCCAGATCTGTGACTCGACACAATCCTGTCTCGGAGCTCTACGGACAATTCCTTCAACCTCATGGCATGGTTTTTGCACTGATATGGACTGTTAACTGTGGGACCTTATATAGACAGGTGTGTGTCTTTCCAAATCATGTCCAATCAATTGAATTTACTACAGGTGGACTCCAATCAAGTTGCAGAAACATCTCAAGGATGATCAATGCAAACAGGATTCCTACCTATTCACCCGGGAGCTACGCAAGGTATTCGACACCTCTTGGATGGTGTCGGGGCACGAGGCCGGGAGGTGGCTCATGGCATGTCGGCAGGGTGACCGTTTGGTGGCGGACTACTCTGTGGAGTTCCGGACCCGGGCTCGAGAGGCAGGATGGGAGGAGGCTGCTCTGTTCGTCATTTACGCTCAGGGGCAATCGGAGAGGATGAAGGACGAACTCTCCTTCAGGGAGCTGCCTGAGCGACTGGACGGCCTCGTTGACCTCTCGGTGCGGGTAGACAATCGGCGTTGTGAGAGGGCGCACGAGAGAGGCAGGTGTTTATTAAGAGGTGTGCCAAGGGCCTACCTCCTCTTAGTCCATACGACTGTGATATCAATCTCCTGCCGGGCGCCATGCCCACACGAGGGCGATTGTTTTTCTTGTCCCGGCCGGAGACGCTGGCCATGAGGGAGTATATCAACAAGGCACTCATCGAGGGTCACATCCGTCCCTCTACCTCACCCGCGGGTGCAGGCTTTTTCTTCATGGGGGAAAAAGGACGTTGGCAGCGGCCGTGCATTGATTACTGGGTACTCAACGACATCACGGTTAAGAACCGCTACCCACTCCCCCTGATGACGGGTCGTTGCAGGGAGCCCGGGTCTTCACCAAGCTGGACTTACGTAATGCCTACAACCTGGTGAGGATTCGGGAGGGGGACGAGTGGAAGACGGCGTTTGACACACCCAGTGGGCATTACGAGTACCAAGTCATGCCGCTTGGTCTAGTCAACGCGTCTGCGGTGTTCCAGGCGTCGGTCAATGACGTGCTCCGAGACCTCCTCGACTACAGCATCTTCGTGTATTTGGATGATATCCTCATATTTTGGAAGGACATGAGTGAACACCAGCAGCATGTTCGGCAGGTCCTCCAACGCCTTCTCTGTCACCAGCTCTACGTCAAGATGGAGAAGTGTGTGTTCCACACTGAGACAGTCTCCATCCTGGGGTTCATCGTCACCCAGGGGGACCTACGGATGGACCTCATACCTCAAGCAACTACAACTTTTTTTAGGGTTCGCTCATTTTTATTGGCGATTCATTCGCAATTTTGGCTCCCTAGCCGCTCCCCTGGAGGCCCTCACCCAGATGAGCGTACGCTCCCTCGCCTGGACCTCGGAACTGGGGAATGCATTTGATGCACTGAAGCGGCGCTTTACATCGGCCCTGGTCCTCGGGCATCCTGATCCATTCCTTCCGTTCATTGTGGAGGTGGATGCTACAGACATTGCATTGGGAGCAATCCTGTCCCAGTGGTTACTCACGGATGGTAAGACTCACCCCTGCGCATTTCTCTCTCGTCGGCTGACCCCGACAGAGCGGACTTACGACGTGGGGAACCATGAGCTGCTTGCGGTGAAGCTTGCCCTGGCAGAATGCAGACATTGGATGGAGGGGGCCGCCCATCCATTTGTCATATAGACAGACCACAAGAACTTAGCCTACATTCAGGGTGCCAAGAGGCTCAACTCGCGCCAGGCCAGGTGGGCGTTGTTCTTCACCAGGTTCCGGTTCACCATCTCATTCCATCCTCTGATGGATACACAGTCATCCTGGTCATTGTGGACTGGTTCTCGAAGGCTACCAACTTCATTCCCCTTCCTAAACTCCCGTCGGCCCGGGAGATGGCTAAGTTGGTGGTGCAGCATGTTTTCCTGGTCCATGGCCTTCCCCAGGATGTGGTGTCGGATCGGGGCCCTCAAATTGCCTCCAGGCTCTGGAAGGCATTCACCAACTGCCTCGGCGCCTCCGTCAGCTTGTCTTCTGGCTTCCTTCCCCAGTCGAACGGGCAGACGGAGTGCATCAACCAGGAATTGGAGGGGGTGCTGAGGTGCTACACCTCCAGCAACCCAGCTACGTGGAGTCAGCGATTGGCGTGGGCAGCGTACGCCCACAACACCCTTCTCTGCTCTTCCTCCGGCCTGTCCCCCTTCCAGTGCCAATACGGGTACCAATCCCCCTATTCCCCGAGCAAGAGGAGGAGGCAGCAGTCCCGTCGGTCCAGGCCCACATCAGTCGCTGTCGCCGCACCTGGAGGCAGGTACGGTGGCGCTTAAGCGGGCCTCGGTCAGGTCTAAACATCAGGCCAACCGCAGGCGTTGCCCGGCCCCGGGCTTTCTCCAGGGACAGAGGGTGTGGCTCTCCACGCGGGATCTTCCCCTCCGCGTGGAGTCCAGGAAGCTGTCCTCCCGATTCGTCGGGCCATTCAGAGTGGTCCGGCGAGTCAACCCAGTGGCCTACCGCCTGCAACTTCCCCCCACCATGTGGGTGCAGCCACCTGTACCCTGGCTCCCCCTCCTTGTCCTGTTCCCCCGCTGCATCTCATCGGAGGGCAGCCGGCTTTTACTGTGGACTCATCCTGGACTGACGGCGGGTGGGGAGGGGTCTCCAATTTCTGGTGGACTGGGAGGGTTATGGGCCGGAGGAGCGGTCCTGGGTGCCCAGGAGGGACATTCTGGACCTAGGGCTGATAACAACATTCGTTGCCTCCACACGGATAACAACTTTGCACACTCTTGGCATTCTCTCAACCAGCTTCATGAGGTAGTCACCTGGAATGCATTTAAATTAACAGGTGTGCCTTCTTAAAAGTTGATTTGTGGAATTTCTTTCCTTAATGCGTTTGAGCCAATCAGTTGTGTTGTGACAAGGTAGGGGTGGTATACAGAAGATAGCCCTATTTGGTAAAAGACCAAATCCATATTATGGCAAGAACAGATCAAATAAGCAAAGAGAAACTGCAGTCCATCGTTACTTTAATACAAGAAGGTCAGTCAATCCGTAAAATGTCAAGAACTTTGAAAGTTTCTTCAAGTGCAGTTGCAAAAACCATCAAGCGCTATGATGAAACTGGCTCTCATGAGGACCGCCACAGGAATGGAAGACCGAGTTACCTCTGCTGCAGAGGATAAGTTCATTAGAGTTACCAGCCTCAGAAATTGCAGCCCAGATCAATGCTTCACATAGTTCAACTAACAGACACATCTCAACATCAACTATTCAGAGGAGACTGCATGAATCAGGCCTTCATGGTCGGATTGCTGTAAAGAAACCACTTCTAAAGGACACCAATAATAAGAAGAGACTTGCTTGGGCCAAGAAACACAAGCAATGGACATTAGACCGGTGGAAATTTGTCCTTTGGTCTGGAATCCAAATTGGAGATTTTTGGTTCCGACCGCATGTTCTTTGTGAGATGAGGTGTGGGTGAACGGATTATCTCTGCATGTGTATTTCCCACTGTAAAGCATGGAGGAGGAGGTGTTATGGTGTGGGGGTGCTTTGCTTGTGACACTGTCTGTGATTTACTTCGAATTCAAGGCACACTTAACCAGCATGGCTACCACAGCATTCTGCAGCGATACGCCATCCCATCTAGTTTGGGCTTAGTGGGACTGTCGTTTGTTTTTCAACAGGACAATGACCCAACACACCTCCAGGCTGTGTAAGGGCTATTTTACCAAGAAGGAGAGTGATGGAGTGCTGCATCAGATGACCTGGCCTCCACAATCCACCGACCTCAACCAAAATTATATGGTTTGGGATGAGTCAGACCGCACAGTGAAGGAAAAGCAGCCAACAAGTGCTCAGCATATGTGGGAACTCCTTCAAGGCTTTTGGAAAAGCATTCCAGGTGAAGCTGGTTGAGAGAATGCCAAGAGTGTGCAAAGCTGTTATCAAGTCAAAGGGTGGCTATTTGAAGAATCTCAAATATAAAATATATTTTGATTTATGTAACACTTTTTTGGTTACTACATGATTTCATATGTGTTATTTCATAGTTGTGATGTATTCACTATTATTCTACAATGTAGAAAATAGTGAAACTAAAGAACAACCCTTGAATGAGTAGGTCTTCTAAAACTTTTGACCGGTAGTGTACATGTGTTTCCTCATGCTTAAGTTCAAGGTCAGAATATGCATAGAGAAAAAAGGGCATAATAAGGGAATAATGTTCCATTTACGTGCATCTATCTCGGGTCTACATTTCCCCAATAGTGCTTTCGTCATCTAACCAAAGCAATCACCTACGATTAAACCAAACACCACTTGCTGTGTGTGTGTGTAACAAGATATCATGGTCTGACTTAAAAAATACTGATATTTCTTATATCTCTCAGATATTTATACTTTAAGGGGTCTTAAAAGTACAAATCAAATAGGTAAATGATCCTTGGTATGACCTTTTTAAAACAATTCCATAATATAGCTTAGTAGAATGGGTTATGGTTTGGTAGTAGGTTAAAACAGAACAATTTTAAACAAGTTCCTAGCACTGGGATTGAACCCGCAATCCACAGAGCCATAGCTCGTGGTTCAAGCCCTTTTTCTATCCCATCCACTACCGGTACTGAAGGCATCTCCCAACGTCCTGGGGATATGGACAATCGTTGAATACTGAAGTCGATCTGGTGTTATCTGGCTGTGGTGTGTGTGCTATGCAGTGGATGTAAATGATGTAGGAGTACACGTTTAATGGATATCTACGGCAGTAACGGCACAGCATGCAAATAGACATTTACACACAATCTATCAACCTCTCTAAATTGATGGATATTGCCTTCATAAATACCATGGCAACATTCAAGGTTCAGAACATAAATTGACCAAATCCATCCATCTCCCAAATCCCTTTTCCAAATAGATTGTTCCATCTTAGCAACCTGCTAGCAATGTATAGGCATTCTCATTTATAATAAGGGTAGTAAGTTGGTGGTCTGTTGATATCCCTCTAGTGGTGTGGGGGCTGTGCTCGACCCCCCTGTCTCAGCCTCCAGTATCTATGCTACAATAGTCTATGTGCCGGGGGGCTATGGTCAGTCTGTCCTATCTGGTGAAATTGTCCTGTCTTATGGTGTCCTGTGTGAAATTAAGTATGCTCCCTTTAATTATCCCATCTCTCTCTCTCTCTCTCTCTCTCTCTCTGAGGTCCTAGGACCATGCCTCAGGACTACCTGGACTGATGACTCCTGGCTGTCCCCAGTCCACCTGGTCGTGCTGCTGATCCAGTTTCTGCTGTTTTGCCTGTGGCCATGGAATCCTGACCTGTTCACCAGACGTGCTACCTTGTCGTGCTGCTGCTCCAGTTTAAACTATTCTGCCTGCAGCTAAGGAACCCTGACCTGTTCAATGGACATGCTACCTTGTCCCGGACCTGCTGTTTTTGATTCTCTCTCTCTCTCTTTCTCTTTCTCTCTCTCTCTCTCTTCCTCTCCACCGCACCTGCTGTCTCCACCTCTGAACGCTTGGCTATGAAAAGCCAACATTTCCTCCTGAAGTGCTGACCTGTTGCTCGCTCTACAACCACTATGATTATTATTTGACCCTACTGGTCATCTATGAACGTTTCAACATCTTGAAGAACGATCTGGCCTTAATGGCCATGTACTCTTATAATCTCCACCCGGCACAGCCAGAAGAGGGCTGGCCACTCTCTAGGTTTCTTCCTGGGTTCCTACCTTTCTAGGGAGTTTTTTTCTTGCCACCGTGCTTCTACATCTACATTGTTTGATGTTAGGGGTTTTAAGCTGGGTTTCTGTATAAGCACTTCGTGACATCTGCTGATGCAAAAAGGGATTTATAATTAAATGTACTTTGATTTGATCTACTATGGCAGACTGCATACATTTTATTACATTTGTCATTTATGATGCTTTGACATAATTTGATTTATTGTGTAATATTAGATTAACTGTAGTCTCTGATGGTTCAGGGTAGCAACAAAAAAAAGGTGCATTACTGTAATTTCAAAGGCACTCATTCTAGAGCCATTTACACAGCAATACTGTAGCAGGGCAACCACGTGGTACCATGCACATCAGTACCTATTATGTGGAGGAGAACACATTCAACAAAATGTCAAATAAAACGAAAAAGTTAAAGGTAAATTGCTTTTCTCTGTTTTAAACCATTTTTCGGTTTTAGCTTATAACATGTAACTTTTTGAAGGCCATATATCACACCGTAGCCATGACAACAGTGTGAAATACAAGGATAAATGGATGGTCACTCCTGTCTAGGATCGCAAACACCCCTCTTTCATGAATAGAGATAGGAAAAGAAGGCATGTGTTGAACATACAACCAACCCATTCACATGTATCACAGCAGATACATTCTGAAATGAATTGTCCATAATAAGCCCATCACTTACTGTTTGCTCTCCATTCAGTTCTGCCTGCTGGTAATCAGTGGTACTATCAGACTGAAGGGTCTGAAGAGAAGCCTGCCATACTGGGGGAGAGGTAGGAGCCACATCAACGAGGGTGAAGTGGAAAATAGTTTAAGACGACCTCACCGAGCAGAAACAAGACTGTGATTGTGTCTCGATGGTCTCCAGTGATGCGGTGATAAAGGTGTTAAACTCCCAGGCTATACTGTGTGAGAATGATCTGAGAGTCACATACATAAAGACAAGGTAGCAATTTGTGAAGTGTTGATGTATAGTACTGTAGTCCAAATTATAACCTATAAAGCATGATAATGGGAGGTAAACATTAAGTGGCGTTGCATACACTGGGACTGTGTATTTTGACTTGTGATTGTGAATGAACCCATCAAAGTATGCATACAACAGTTCTGATGTGTCAATGGACTCTTTCCACCTTAAAAAGCACAAGAAAGATGATTTCGACACCCACCACCACAGATTGTTCTGAAATCATTTCTGTAGTTAAAAACAGATAAGATAAGCAATCCCGCAACATTATTTTGTTAAAAGATCATTTTGAACTCTGAGAAATTAAGCTGATTGAAACCAAATTGGCCATTTAAATTTGTTGAATTTGTATACTATTCAATAAAATAGTACTTAACAATGACTAATCCAAATTAAATTGTCAAAAACCACCCACGAACCCCCCCATCGGCCAGTATACAGTATCAGTTCTCTATGTTTGACAAATTGTATGAAGCTGTATATTGTTTATTCATACTATGTAATGTATTCTCAGTGAATTTGGTCATGTTTCCCCCCCCCCCCTGTTCATTAGCCATTGAAGTCGCCTGCATTTCCCCCCATAAATTAGTTTGGAAGTACCTGGTTCTGGTCACTAGATGCCACTGTTCCTGCTACTGCCGCAAAATTTTATACATTTTTCTGGTCTCTTGTGTTTATTAAATGGATCACAACATTTTCTTTGCAACTTTGCTCATTGCTTTTGCTCATGTTGAAAATAAATTGTGTGGTCATCCTTACAACTCAAGGCAGTCCTCCATGTAAGCAATTCAGTTTGTCCTTCTCATAGCCTTAATCTGTGTCCAGGAAACAGCCCCTGTGTGTGAGGTTTATTCCCTTAAAAAAAGGTCTGGATTAGTTTGACCATTCCTGGTGAACAAGCAAACCATTAAGCTACAGCAGTTCTAATGGTTTCAATGCAATTGTCTCTAAGGGTTTTCAATGGTCAAAGTCCCGAACAGAGTGTTTTGCAATGGTATTGGGTTGGGTTTAATGATAAATGTCACTATGAAAAAACATACGATTACCATGCAATGGTTTAGAATCGTATTATTTTATTAGGGTTGTCACAACATTTTAGTCACTAGCCCATTTCTCCATCAAATGTTTGGGCTTCATATGAGAATTGCACTGAAGGGATAGCCCTCTTAGAGAGGTGTCACTTGTTGGACTATTCAAGTAGAGTTGGGTTAAAGCATTAGGTTGCTAAGAGAATTACAAACTGAATTGATTTAATTGAGAACTGGCTTTACTTGTGAGGATGACCACAATTTATTTTCATTATGAGCAAAAGCTATTGGTTCTCTTTCAATTATTAGTTTTGACATCTCACTAGTGGGATTCACCAGATCCTCCTAAATAGCTTGACAAACCAATCATGGTAACACTTTACATTTACATTTACATTTTAGTCATTTAGCAGACGCTCTTATCCAGAGCGACTTACAGGAGCAATTAGGGTAAAGTGCCTTGCTCAAGGGCACATTTACGTCATTTAGCAGACGCTCTTATCCAGAACGACTCACCAATTGGTGCGTTCACCCTATAGCCAGTGGGATAACCAGTGGGGGGGGGGGGGTAGAAGGATTACTTTATCCTATCCCAGGTATTCCTTAAAGAGGTGGGGTTTCAAATGTCTCCGGAAGGTGGTGAGTGACTCCGCTGTCCTGGCGTCGTGAGGGAGCTTGTTCCACCATTGGGGTGCCAGAGCAGCGAACAGTTTTGACTGGGCTGAGCGGGAACTATGCTTCCGCAGAGGAAGGGGAGCCAGCAGGCCAGAGGTGGATGAACGCAATGCCCTCGTTTGGGTGTAGGGACTGATCAGAGCCCGAAGGTACAGAGGTGCCGTTCCCCTCACTGCTCCATAGGCAAGCACCATGGTCTTGTAGCGGATGCGAGCTTCAACTGGAAGCCAGTGGAGTGTGCGGAGGAGGGGGTGACGTGAGAGAACTTGGGAAGGTTGAACACCAGACGGGCTGCGGCATTCTGGATGAGTTGTAGGGGTTTAATGGCACAGGCAGGGAGGCCAGCCAACAGCGAGTTGCAGTAGTCCAGACGGGAGATGACAAGTGCCTGGATTAGGACCTGTGCCGCTTCCTGTGTAAGGCAGGGTCGTACTCTCCGAATGTTGTAGAGCATGAACCTGCAGGAGCGGGTCACCGCCTTGATGTTGGCGGAGAACGACAGGGTGTTGTCCAGGGTCACGCCTAGGCTCTTCGCACTCTGGGAGGAGGACACAGCGGAGTTGTCAACCGTGATGGCCAGATCATGGAACGGGCAGTCCTTCCCCGGGAGGAAGAGCAGCTCCGTCTTGCCAGGGTTCAGCTTGAGGT
The DNA here is from genome assembly GCF_020615455.1 of Coregonus clupeaformis. NCBI lineage: Eukaryota > Metazoa > Chordata > Actinopteri > Salmoniformes > Salmonidae > Coregonus > Coregonus clupeaformis. The sequence continues at coordinate 43,392,615 of NC_059197.1, forward strand.
GGTGATCCGTCATCCATACTGATATGTCTGCCAGACATGCAGAGATGCGATTCGCCACCTGGTTATCAGAAGGAGGAAAGGAGAAGATTAGTTGTGTATCGTCAGCGTAGCAATGATAGGAGAGGCCATGTGAGGATATGACAGAGCCAAGTGACTTGGTGTATAGGGAGAAAAGGAGAGGGCCTAGAACTGAGCCCTGGGGGACACCAGTGGTGAGAGCACGTGGTGCGGAGACAGCTTCTCGCCACGCCACTTGGTAGGAGCGACCGGTCAGGTAGGACGCAATCCAGGAGTGAGCCGCGCCGGAGATGCCCAGCTCGGAGAGGGTGGAGAGGAGGATCTGATGGTTCACAGTATCAAAGGCAGCAGACAGGTCTAGAAGGACAAGAGCAGAGGGAGAGAGAGTTAGCTTTAGCAGTGCGGAGAGCCTCCGTGACACAGAGAAGAGCAGTCTCAGTTGAATGACCAGTCCTGAAACCTGACTGGTTTGGATCAAGAAGGTCATTCTGAGAGAGATAGCAAGAGAGTTGGCTAAAGACGGCACGCTCAATAGTTTTGGAAATAAAAGAAAGAAGGGATACTGGTCTGTAGTTGTTGACATCAGTGGGATCGAGTGTTGGTTTCTTGAGAAGGGGAGCAACTCTCGCTCTCTTGAAGACGGAAGGGACATGGCCAGCGGTCAAGGATGAGTTGATCAGCGAGGTGAGGTAGGGGAGAAGGTCACCGGAGATGGTCTGGAGAAGAGATGAGGGGATGGGGTCAAGCGGGCAGGTTGTTGGGCGGCCTGCAGTCACAAGTCGCAGGATTTTATCTGGAGAGAGAGGGGAGAAAGAAGTCAAAGCATAGGGTAGGGCAGTGTGAGTAGGACCAGCAGTGTCATTAGACTTAACAAACGAGGATCGAATGTCGTCAACCTTCTTTTCAAAGTGGTTGACGAAGTCATCCACAGAGAGAGAGGAGGGGTGCGGGGGGAGGATTCAGGAGGGAGGAAAATGTGGCAAAGAGCTTCCTAGGGTTAGAGGCAGATGCTTGGAATTTAGAGTGGTAGAAAGTGGCCTTAGCAGCAGAAACAGAAACTTTACTTGACACCTAGTGTCATAACACCTTATGACACTGTCATAATGTCATAACAGCTGACATAACTTGTAATAACCTGTCATAATATGGTCATAACCCTGTCATGACCAATATATTTACACCTGTTGTGACATATATTGCATTATTTTATGGCTTGTTATGACACCTACATAAGAGTGTTAAAACCCACATTTATTCAAATGTGTTTTTTCCCTGCCAAGAAGTTTCCTTTCTTTTGAAAGTTTGTTTCTTAAATCCTTTGTTGTTGTTTTAAAGAACTTGTAGAAAATACACTTGATACTGTCAAGAAGCATTATGACTATACTGTGTCACTTTACTTGGACTAAGAAAATACACATTATGACACTGTAAAGAAGCATTATAACCATCAGAATCATGTAAGACAGATAGGCCTATCACGTACATGCCCTTATGTTATTAATCAGTCAAAAAGAGGGTGTCTTGTCCTGCTCCTGAAATCTGCTCTTGCATTCATCCCAGTCATCAGCAACAGAGCATTGGGTTAGGTACATGTCTGACATCAACATGTGCACAAATACAATTACAATTTAATATGGTCAATTTCAGAAAATGTTACGTAAAATAGAAATACTGTTGACAACTAGGCTATGGTGTAATGGAATGTTTTGCCTTGTGTGATAGTTTTTGTGGGTTTTTACACTCTTTCATATCCAGCCATATATGTCACAACAGGTCTACATATATGGGCCATGGTAGTGTTATGACCATATTATGACAGGTTATGACAAGTTATGTCAGCTATTATGACATATTATGACATGGTTATGACCGTGGTTAAAAAGTGTTACCCCAATCATACACTTCTGTCAGGAAGAGACAGGTTGAGTGGTGAATGAGGGAGCCCCTCCCCTCGCATGCACTCTGATCATTCTCACCTCTCTTCCTCACAAAAGAGTTCTACCTAGCTCTCCTCAGCATGGCTTGATCTTTTTTCCTGTTTAACTTTTCACAGGTGTGCCGTCAAGGTTAAGCAGCAGTGCGCAGGGTTATCAGCTTTCAAATTTTGTGTTGGGTGACATTACCGAAAGGAAAGGTTTCACTTGGGGTAAGAATTAGCTTCACCACTTTTCTTCCTTTGTCTCCTGTTGTAGCTAGAGTCACAAGGCTAGCTGCGGAAATTTAGCAAGGCTAGATTAGCAAGGCTAGCTGTCCTACCCTTGTTTAGTTCAACGCACAACTTGCATTGACTAGACCGACCGTCCTAGTATCACTGCTTATCAGTCGAGAGCTACTAGCCCACATGACCAATGCTAGCTATGTTCACATTGTTAAAAAATGAAATCAAATTGTATTTGTCACATGTGCCGAATACAGCAGATGCAGACCTTACCGTGAAATGTTTCTTGCAAGCCCTTAACCAACAATGCAGTTCAAGAAATAGAGTTAAGAAAATATTTTTAAAATAAACTAAAGTAAAATAATACAAGAAAATCAAAAAGTAACACAAGAAAATGACATAGCAATAACGAGGCTATATACAGGGGGTACCAGTACAGAGTCAATGTGCGGGGGTACAGGTTAGTCGAGGTAATTTGTAAAGTGACTATGCATAGATAATAAACAGCGAGTAGAAGCAGTGTAAAAACAAAGGGGGGGTTAAGTCTTATGGCTTGGGGGTAGAAGCTGTTAAGGAGCCTTTTGGTCGTAGACTTGGCGCTACAGTACCGCTTGCTGTGCAGAGAGAACAGTCTATGACTTGGGTGACTGGAGTCTTTGACAATGTTTTGGGCCTTCCTCTGACACCGCCTAGTATTATGGTCCTGGATGTCAGGAAGCTTGGCCCCAGTGATGTACTGGGCCGTACGTACTACGCTGTGTAGCGCCTTATGGTCAGATGCCGAGCAGTTGCCATACCAGGTGGTGATGCAACCAGTCAGGATGCTCTCGATGGTGCAGCTGTATAACTTCTTGAGGATCTGGGGACCCATGCCAAATCTTTTCAGTCACCTGAGGGGCAAAAGATGTTGTCGTGCCCTCCTCACAACTGCCTTGATGTGTTTGGACCATGATAGTTCGTTTAAAACTCTCGACCCACTCCACTTCAGCCCCATCGATGTTAATGGGGGCCTGTTCGGCCCTCCTTTTCCTATAGTCCATGATCAGATACCTTGGTCTTGTTCACATTGAGGGAGAGGTTGTTGTCCTGGCACCACACTGCCAGGTCTCTGACCTCCTCCCTATAGGCTGCCTCATCGTTGTCGGTGATCAGGCCTACCACTGTTGCATCGTCAGCAAACTTAATGATGGTGTTGGAGTCGTGCTTGGCCACGCAGTCGTGGGTGAACAGGGAGTACAGGAGGGGACTAAGCACGCACCCCTGAGGGGACCCAGTGTTGAGGATCAGCGTGGCAGATTGGTTGTTGCCTACCCTTACCACCTGGGGGCGGCCCGTCATGAAGTTCAGGATCCAGTTGCAGAGGGAGGTGTTTAGTCCCAGTGTCCTTAGCTTAGTGATGAGCTTTGTGGGCACTATGGTGTTGAACGCTGAGCTGTAGTCAATGAACAGCATTCTCAAATAGGTGTTCATTTTGTCCAGGTGGAAAAGGGCAGTGTGGAGTGTGACTGTTGGATCTGTTGGGGCGGTATGCAAATTGGAGTGGGTCCGGCATGATGGTGTTGATGGTGTTGATGTGAGCCATGACCAGCCTTTCAAAGCACTTCATGGCTACCAATGTGAGGGCTACAGGGCGGTAATAATTTAGGATTAAGGATTAGAGGATTAGCTTCTCCGGCCAGCACTGTGCTAAGCAGCTACTCTATTAGCCCAAGTGGCGAACGCTAGTTACGTTTCACTTTGTTCTCGGATTAGCTGTTTTTTGGAGTCATTGAACCAGGTAGCTCAGCCCAAGGAGAAGCAAGCATGGCGCCGGCCACTGTCTCAGCACCGGCACACCTGTGGCACCTACCCCTATCATGTTATTGAATGTATACAGAGTATTTTCAGATTTCGTCATCAACAAATGCTGCAAATAGTAAAAATAAAAAAAGTAGACACTACATACAGTGAGGGAAAAAAGTATTTGATCCCCTGCTGATTTTGTACGTTTGCCCACTGAAAAAGAAATGATCAGTCTATAATTTTAATGGTAGGTTTATTTGATCAGTGAGAGACAGAATAACAACAAAAAAATCCTGAAAAACGCATGTCAAAAATGTTATAAATTGATTTGCATTGTAATGAGGGAAATAAGTATTTGACCCCCTCTCAATCAGAAAGATTTCTGGCTCCCAGGTGTCTTTTATACAGGTAACGAGCTGAGATTAGGAGCACACTCTTAAAGGGAGTGCTCCTAATCTCAGCTTGTTACCTGTATAAAAGACACCTGTCCACAGAAGCAATCAATCAATCAATCAGATTCCAAACTCTCCACCATGGTCAAGATCAAAGAGCTCTCCAAGGATGTCAGGGACAAGATTGAAGACCTACACAAGGCTGGAATAGGCTACAAGACCATCGCCAAGCAGCTTGGTGAGAAGGTGACAACAGTTGGTGCGATTATTCGCAAATGGAAGAAACACATAATAACTGTAAATCTCCCTCGGCCTGGGCCTCCATGCAAGATCTCACCTCGTGGAGTTGCAATGATCATGAGAACGGTGAGGAATCAGCCCAGAACTACACGGAAGTATCTTGTCAACGATCTCAAGGCAGCTGGAACCATAGTCACCAAGAAAACAATTGGTAACACACTACGCCATGAAGGACTGAAATCCTGCAGTGCCCGCAAGGTCCCCGTGCTCAAGAAAGTACATATACATGCCCGTCTGAAGTTTGCCAATGAACATCTGAATGATTCAGAGGAGAACTGGGTGAAAGTGTTGTGGTCAGATGAGACCAAAATCGAGCTCTTTGGCATTAACTCAACTCGCCGTGTTTGGAGGAGGAGGAATGCTGCCTCTGACCCCAAGAACACCATCCCCACGTCAAACATGGAGGTGGAAACATTATGCTTTGGGGGTGTTTTTCTGCTAAGGGGACAGGAGAACTTCACCACATCAAAGGGACGATGGACGGCGCCATGCACCATCAAATCTTGGGTGAGAACCTCCTTCCCTCAGCCAGGGCATTGAAAATTGGTCGTGGAAGGGTATTCCAGCATGACAATGACCCAAAACACACAGCCAAGTCAACAAAGGAGTGGCTCAAGAAGAAGCACATTTAGGTCCTGGAGTGGCCTAGCCAGTCTCCAGACCTTAATCCCATAGAAATTCTGTGGCGGGAGCTGAAGGTTCGAGTTGCCAAACGTCAGGCTCGAAACCTTAATGACTTGGAGAAGATATGCAAAGAGGAGTGGGCCAAAATCCCTCCTGAGATGTGTGCAAACCTGGTGGCCAACTACAAGAAACGTCTGACCTCTGTGATTGCCAACAAGGGTTTTGCCACCAAGTACTAAGTCATGTTTTGCAGAGGGGTCAAATACTTATTTCCCTCATTAAAATGCAAATCAATTTCTAAAATTTTTACATGCATTTTTCTGGATTTTGTTGTTGTTATTCTGTCTCTCACTGTTCAAATAAACCTACCATAAAAAATTATAGACTGATCATGTCTTTGTCATTTTTGAGCATGGTGAAGTTATTAACTAGGCTTCGGATGGTGTATTAAAACACCCAGTCACTACAAAGATACAAGCGCCCTACCTAACTGAGTTGGTGGAGAGGAAGGAAACCACTTAGGGATTTCACAATGAGGCCAATAGTGATTTTAAAACTTTTTTTCAATTTGCTCTAAAATGACATACCCAAATCAAACTGCATGTAGCTCAGGACCTGGAGTATTCTATGCATATTCTTGATACCATTTGAAAGGAAATACTTTGAAGTTTGTGGAAATGTCAAATTAATGTATGATAATATTGCAGTTTACGCGCAATTTAGATTTAGGCCACTAGGTGGCAGCAGTGTATGTGCAAAGTTTCAGATTGATCCAGTGAAGCATTGCAATACTGCCCAAATGTGCCGAATTGTTCAATTGATACATTTTCATGTACATAACTATAGAGAACATACAAAAATGATATGGTAATACAAAATGTACGTTTACACACTCCCAGGAATGTCATACATGATGGATCATTAGCTTATACACTAACTTTCACACATCTAGATGGACGAGCAGGGTGGGTGTAGAGCCAGAGACAGCAGGGGTTCAAACTGTAGAACCCAGTTCCTACATTTGAATATAAAAATGGATTTTAACAAACAAAACTATGCTACATTTTATCTCTGGGACCCTTAGGATGACACATCATAGCAAGATAACTGAATGTAAGTACATTATTTACCTTCAGAGGTGAATGTATCAAACCAGTTGCAGTGATATTTTTTGTTGTTGTGGTGCACTCTCCTCAAACAATAGCATGGTATCTTTTCGCATTAACAACTAATGTAAATTGGACAGTGCAGTTAGATTAACAAGAATTTAAACTTTTTGCCATATCAGACATGTCTATGTCCTAGAAAGTTTGCTGTTACTTACAACAGTCATGCTAATCACATTAGCGCACGTTAGCTCAACCATCCCATATAGAGGTTAATGGCTGTGATTGGAAAAAACTGGGGATGGGTCAACAGCGTTGTAGTTACTTCACAATATGAACCTAAACAACATAGTGAAATGAAGGAAGCCTGTAAATAATACAAGTATTTAAAAACATGTATCATATTTACAACAAGCCACTAAAGTAATACTGCAAATAAAGTGGCAAATAAATATATATTTTTTCTCCTTAATACAAAGCGCAATGTTTGGGCAAATACTGTGGGGGAAAAAAGTATTTAGTCAGCCACCAATTGTGCAAGTTCTCCCACTTAAAAAGATGAGAGAGGCCTGTAATTTTCATCATAGGTACACGTCAACTATGACAGACAAATTGAGATTTTTTTTCTCCAGAAAATCACATTGTAGGATTTTTAATGAATTTATTTGCAAATTATGGTAGAAAATAAGTATTTGGTCACCTACAAACAAGCAAGATTTCTGGCTCTCACAGACCTGTAACTTCTTCTTTAAGAGGCTCCTCTGTCCTCCACTCGTTACCTGTATTAACGGCACCTGTTTGAACTTGTTATCAGTATACAAGACACCTGTCCACAACCTCAAACAGTCACACTCCAAACTCCACTATGGCCAAGACCAAAGAGCTGTCAAAGGACACCAGAAACAAAATTGTAGACCTGCACGAGGCTGGGAAGACTGAATCTGCAATAGGTAAGCAACTTGGTTTGAAGAAATCAACTGTGGGAGCAATTATTAGGAAATGGAAGACATACAAGACCACTGATAATCTCCCTCGATCTGGGGGCTCCACGCAAGATCTCACCCCGTGGGGTCAAAATGATCACAAGAACGGTGAGCAACAATCCCAGAACCACACGGGGGGACCTAGTGAATGACCTGCAGAGAGCTGGGACCAAAGTAACAAAGCCTACCATCAGTAACACACTACGCCGCCAGGGACTCAAATCCTGCAGTGCCAGACGTGTCCCCCTGCTTAAGCCAGTACATGTCCAGGCCCGTCTGAAGTTTGCTAGAGTGCATTTGGATGATCCAGAAGAGGATTGGGAGAATGTCATATGGTCAGAATAAACCAAAATATAACTTTTTGGTAAAAACTCAACTCGTTGTGTTTGGAGGACAAAGAATGCTGAGTTGCATCCAAAGAACAACATACCTACTGTGAAGCATGGGGGTGGAAACATCATGTTTTGGGGCTGTTTTTCTGCAAAGGGACAAGGACGACTGATCCGTGTAAAGGAAAGAATGAATGGGGCCATGTATCGTGAGATTTTGAGTGAAAACCTCCTTCCATCAGCAAGGGCATTGAAGATGAAACGTGGCTGGGTCTTTCAGCATGACAATGATCCCAAGCACACCGCCCGGGCAACAAAGGAGTGGCTTCGTAAGAAGCATTTCAAGGTCCTGGAGTGGCCTAGCCAGTCTTCAGATCTCAACCCCATAGAAATCTTTGGAGGGAGTTGAAAGTCCGTGTTGCCCAGCGACAGCCCCAAAACATCACTGCTCTAGAGGAGATCTGCATGGAGGAATGGGTCAAAATACCAGCAACAGTGTGTGAAAACCTTGTGAAGACTTACAGAAACGTTTGACCTGTGTCATTGCCAACAAAGGGTATATAACAAAGTATTGAGAAACTTTTGTTATTGACCAAATACTTATTTTCCACCATAATTTGCAAATAAATTCATAAAAAATCCTACAATGTGATTTTCTGGAATTTTTTTCCTCATTTTGACTGTCATAGTTGACGTGTACCTATGATGAAAATTACAGGCCTCTCTCATCTTTTTAAGTGGGAGAACCTGCACAATTGGTGGCTGACTAAATACTTTTTTCCCCCACTGTATCGCACAATCCAAGTGTTTAAAGCTCTTAGAGACTTACCCCAAAATATTTACTGCTGTAATTGCTGCCAAAGTTGTTTGCAATATGTATTGACTAAGGGGGGTGAAGACTTACCTAATGTTTAGATGAAATGAAAATAGAGCTCTTTGGCCATGCACAACAGTGGTGGGTTTGGCGTCGAAATAAGGATGCATAAGCAGAAAAGAACCCCATACCTACTGTAAAATATGGTGGTTGATCTTTGATGGTATGGGGCTATTTTGCTTCCACTGGTCCTGGGGCCCTTGTTAAGGTCAATAGTATCATGAACTTTATCCAGTACCAGGAAATGTTTTCAAAAAACCTGGTTGCCTCTGCCAGGAGGCTGAAACTTGACAAAGGATATCAAGGATCTGGAAGGATTCTGTATGGAGGAATGTTCTAAGATCCCTTCCAATGTGTTCTCAAACTCATAAAACATTTTAGAAAAAGGCTAAGTGCCATTATGCTCGCAAGGTGAGTTATGGAAAGGTATTTACAAACCGGGGTGTCAATCATTTTTTGAGAAAAAAATATTACTTGTTAGACTAAATGTATTTCTCTTAGCAATTGTATTAGTATAAAAGAAGATCATTTCCCAAATGTTTTTGAGCTCAGTATTTGAATTATTTATTTTATCAGTCATCTTTATCAAGGGTGTCAATAATTTCAGACCCCACTGTATATGATGAATATGATTATGGTAAATATCATGACATACAGTACCATAAGGGTCATCATAAATTAATGCTATGATTATTTAGTTTATAGGTTCCATTAGTTGGATTATGTAGATGTGTTTTGAATTTGATTAGGTTGATATTGTAACTGTACCTTAAAGAGCATTATGCGTGTTCTATAGGCCTACATAGAGCGTGGGAAGCATCTAACAGACAAGATTAGAAGTAAAAGGTTATCATGTTCCTTTCATGCAGTAAGACACAACAATTGTCTTTGAGGGATGACAATTTCTCTCACATAAAGAATTAAAAGAAGATAGAAGCAAGGTAATGTGGTGAATGTGTGGGCAGTGAGGTAATCAAGGTAATGTGGTGAATGTGTGGGCGGTGAGGTAATCAAGGTAATGTGGTGAATGTGTGGGCGGTGAGGTAATCAAGGTAATGTGGTGAATGTGTGGGAGGTGAGGTAATCAAGGTAATGTGGTGAATGTGTGGGAGGTGAGGTAATCAAGGTAATGTGGTGAATGTGTGGGAGGTGAGGTAATCAAGGTAATGTGGTGAATGTGTGGGCGGTGAGGTAATCAAGGTAATGTGGTGAATGTGTGGGCGGTCCAGGATTCATGTAATTATAGGAAGGATACATACTGTAGATGAGTGAAGGAAATGTGTGAAACTTGTTGCCAAATGGATATCAAATTTAAATAAGCATTTAATAAAGGAAATAAATGGGACAATTTATAATGTTCTTATGGGCAATTTTATATCCATGATAGAATCAAGTTTTAACTAAATTAATTATTAACAAATCCATCAGCTAATTCCTTGGCTGATATAATTGCTTCTCTTACTAAATGTATTTTAATGAACCACCTAAACTCTCCCAACTGCCCAAGTTCAAACACCAATAAGTCACAAGTATGTCTCAATAACACATTTATTTACATCCCTGATAGTGAGCATTTCTCCTTTGCCAAGATAATCTGTCCACCTGACAGGTGTGGCATATCAAGAAGCTGATTAAACAGCATGGAAGATAATTAATTTCTGTAATAAAGCCCTTTTGTGGGGAAAAAACTAATTTGATTGGCTGGGCCTGGCTCCCCAGTGGGTGGCCCTGGCTGCCAAGTGGGTGGACCTACAGTGAGGGAAAAAAGTATTTGATCCCTTGCTGATTTTGTACGTTTGCCCACTGACAAAGACATGATCAGTCTAAATTTTAATGGTAGGTTTATTTGAACAGTGAGAGACAGAATAACAACAAAATAATCCAGAAAAACGCATGTCAAATTTTTTTATAAATTGATTTGCATTTTAATGAGGGAAATAAGTATTTGACCCCTCTGCAAAACATGACTTAGTACTTGGTGGCAAAACCCTTGTTGGCAATCACAGAGGTCAGACGTTTCTTGTAGTTGGCCACCAGGTTTTCACACATCTCAGGAGGGATTTTGTCCCACTCCTCTTTGCAGATCTTCTCCAAGTCATTAAGGTTTCGAGGCTGACGTTTGGCAACTCGAACCTTCAGCTCCCTCCACAGATTTTCTATGGGATTAAGGTCTGGAGACTGGCTAGGCCACTAGGTCTACAATCTTGTCCCTGACATCCTTGGAGAGCTCTTTGGTCTTGGCCATGGTGGAGAGTTTGGAATCTGATTGATTGATTGCTTCTGTGGACAGGTGTCTTTTATACAGGTAACAAACTGAGATTAGGAGCACTCCCTTTGTTGTTATTCTGTCTCTCACTGTTCAAATAAACTTACCATTAAAATTATAGACTGATCATTTCTTTGTCAGTGGGCAAACGTACAAAATCAGCAGGGGATCAAAAACTTTTTTCCCTCACTGTATGTCCTCCCAGGCCCATCCATGGCTACACCCCTGTCTAGTCATATGAAATCCATAGATTAGGGCCTAATGAATTTATTTCAATTGACTGATTTCCTATGAACTGTAACTCTTAATAATCGTTGAAGTTGTTGCATGTTGGGTTTAGATTTTTGTTGAGTATACAGTACATAGCATTCACACTGATGAGGCTAGACCTACTGTAAATTGCATTATGGACATGCCAAACTTTGTCAATAAGCAAGATTAAATTCATTATTGATAACGCCTAAATAGAGAGCAAATGCTTATAATCAAATTCTAAACTAAACTAAACAACAACTTGTTTTAAATAGGCTATGTCTAAATACACTTACAGGCACCATAATTGCTTCCCGTGGGCATATCATATTAAAACAATGCAGACTATGGAGGGTTTTACGCACATCCAAACTTTTCACAGTAGCTGGACAAAAATCCAATATAAAGATAAAGGGAGAATGTCCTCTCACCGTTATGCTGCTCCCAAATATATTATTTTATATACTGTACATATTTATTTAACCTTTATTTAACTAGGCAAGTCAGTTAAGAACAAATTCTTATTTACAATGACGGCCTACCAAAAGGCAAAGGCCTCCTGCGGGGATGGGGCTGGGATTTAAAAAATATATAGGACAAAACACACATCACGACAAGAGAGACACCACAACACTACATAAAGAGAGACCTAAGACAACAACATAGCATGGTAGCAACACATGACAACACAGCATGGTAGCAACACAACATGAAAACAACATGGTAGCAACACAACATGGCAGCAGCACAACATGGTAGCAGCACAAAACATGGTACAAACATTATTGAAACTTAAATCCGTTCTACCTAATTTCTACCAGCATGTTAAATGTGCAACCAGAGGAAAAAAAAACTCTAGACCACCTTTACTCCACACACAGAGACACATACAAGGCTCTCCCTCGCCCTCCATTTGGCAAATCTGACTATAACTCTATCCTCCTGATTCCTGCTTATGATTAAAAACTAATGCAGGAAGCACCAGTGACTCGGTTAATAAAAAAAGTGGTCAGATGACGCAGATGCTAAGCTACAGGACTGTTTTGCTAGCACAGACTGGAACATGTTCCGGGATTCTTCAGATAGCATTGAGGAGTACACCACATCAGTCACTGGCTTCATCAATAAGTGCATCGATGACGTCGTCCCCACAGTGACCGTACGTACATACCCCAACCAGAAGCCATGGATTACAGGCAACATCCGCACTGAGCTAAAGGGTAGAGCTGACGCTTTCAAGGAGCGGGACTCTAACCCGGACGCTTATAAGAAATCCCGCTATGCCCTCCAACAAACCATCAAACAGGCAAAGAGTCTATACAGGACTAAGATTGAATCGTACTACACTGGCTCTGACTACAGAGGGTAGTGCGTACGGCCCAGTACATCACTGGGGCCAAGCTTACAGCCATCTAGGACCTCTATACCAGGCGGTGTCAGAGGAAGGCCCTCAAAATTGTCAAAGACTCCAGCCACCATAGTCATAGACTGTTCTCTCTGCTACCGCACGGCAAGCGGTACCGGAGCGCCAAATCTAGGTCCAAAAGGTTTCTCAACAGCTTCTACCCCCAAGCCATAAGACTCCTGAACATCTAATCATGGCTACCCGGACTATTTGCACCCCCACCCCATCTTTTTACGCTGCTGCTACTCTGTTAATTATTTATGCATACTCACTTTAACTCTACCCACATGTACATATTACCTCAACTACCTCAACTAGCCGGTGCCCCCGCACATTGACTCTGCACTGATATCCCCCTGTATATAGCCTCCCTACTGTTATTTTATTTTACTTCTGAGAGGGGCATTCTTCTTACTAAACCACATTACCTTTGTTTTGGATGTGTTCAGAACAAGGTTAAGGGCAGAGAAAGCTTATTGGACACTAAGAAAGCTTTGTTGTAGAGTGAGTATAAGAGTGAGCCGGCTGAGTATAAGACTATCATCTGCATATAAATGGATGAGAGAGCTTCCTACTGCCTGAGCTACAGTGGGGGGAAAAAGTATTTAGTCAGCCACCAATTGTGCAAGTTCTCCCACTTAAAAAGATGAGAGAGGCCTGTAATTTTCATCATAGGTACACGTCAACTATGACAGACAAAATTAGAAAGAAAAATCCAGAAAATCACATTGTAGGATTTTTAATGATTTTATTTGCAAATTATGGTGGAAAATAAGTATTTGGTCAATAACAAAAGTTTCTCAATACTTTGTTATATACCCTTTGTTGGCAAGGGCACAGGTCAAACGTTTTCTGTAAGTCTTCACAAGGTTTTCACACACTGTTGCTGGTATTTTGGCCCATTCCTCCATGCAGATCTCCTCTAGAGCAGTGATGTTTTGGGGCTGTCGCTGGGCAACACGGACTTTCAACTCCCTCCAAAGATTTTCTATGGGGTTGAGATCTGGAGACTGGCTAGGCCACTCCAGGACCTTGAAATGCTTCTTACGAAGCCACTCCTTCGTTGCCCGGGTGGTGTGTTTGGGATCATTGTCATGCTGAAAAACCCAGCCACGTTTCATCTTCAATGCCCTTGCTGATGGAAGGAGGTTTTCACTCAAAATCTCCACGATACATGGCCCCATTCATTCTTTCCTTTACACGGATCAGTCGTCCTGGTCCCTTTGCAGAAACACAGCCCCAAAGCATGATGTTTCCACCCCCATGCTTCACAGTAGGTATGGTGTTCTTTGGATGCAACTCAGCATTCTTTGTCCTCCAAACACGACGAGTTGAGTTTTTACCAAAAGTTCTATTTTGGTTTCATCTGACCATATGACATTCTCCCAATCCTCTTCTGGATCATCCAAATGCACTCTAGCAAACTTCAGACGGGCCTGGACATGTACTGGCTTAAGCAGGGGGACACGTCTGGCACTGCAGGATTTGAGTCCCTGGCGGCGTAGTGTGTTAGTGATGGTAGGCTTTGTTACTTTGGTCCCAGCTCTCTGCAGGTCATTCACTAGGTCCCCCCGTGTGGTTCTGGGATTTTTGCTCACCGTTCTTGTGATCATTTTGACCCCACGGGTGAGATCTTGCATGGAGCCCCTGATCGAGGGGAGATTATCAGTGGTCTTGTATGTCTTCCATTTCCTAATAATTGCTCCCACAGTTGATTTCTTCAAACCAAGCTGCTTACCTATTGCAGATTCAGTCTTCCCAGCCTGGTGCAGGTCTACAATTTTGTTTCTGGTGTCCTTTGACAGCTCTTTGGTCTTGGCCATAGTGGAGTTTGGAGTGTGACTGTTTGAGGTTGTGGACAGGTGTCTTTTATACTGATAACAAGTTCAAACAGGTGCCATTAATACAGGTAACGAGTGGAGGACAGAGGAGCCTCTTAAAGAAGAAGTTACAGGTGTGTGAGAGCCAGAAATCTTGCTTGTTTGTAGGTGACCAAATACTTATTTTCCACCATAATTTGCAAATAAATTCATTAAAAATCCTACAATGTGATTTTCTGGAATTTCTTTTCTCATTTTGTCTGTCATAGTTGACGTGTACCTATGATGAAAATTACAGGCCTCTCTCATCTTTTTAAGTGGGAGAACTTGCACAATTGGTGGTTGACTAAATACTTTTTTTCCCCACTGTATATTGTTGATGTAAATAGAGAAGAGCGTGGGGCCTAGGATCGAGCCTTGGGGTACTCCCTTGGTGACAGGCAGTGGCTGAGATAGTAGATGTTCTGACTTCATACACTGCACTCTTTGAGAGAGGTAGTTAGCAAACCAGGCCAAAGACCCCTCAGAGACACCAATATTCCTTAGCCGGCCGACAAGGATGGAATGGTCTACCGTATCAAAAGCTTTGGCCAATAAAAGTAGCAGCACAACATTGCTTAGAATCAAGGGCAATGGTGACATCATTTAGGACCTTTAAGGTTGTAGTTACACATCCATAACCTGAGCGTAAACTAGATTGCATACCAGAGAGAATACTATAGACATCAAGAAAGCCAGTCAGTTGATTATTGACACGTTTTCCCAACAACTTTGATAAATAGGGCAAAATAGAAATTGTCCTATAAGATTTAGGATCAGCTTGATCTCCCCCTTTAAATAAATGACGCACCATGGCTGCCTTCCAAGCAATGGGAACCTCCTCTCCCAGAGAGGAGAGACAGGTTAAAAAGGTCAGATATAGGCTTGGCGATGATAGGGGCTGCAACCTTAAAGAAGAAAGGGTCTAAACCATCTGACCCAGATGGTTTTTTGGAGTCAAGTTTAGCGAGCTCCTTTAGCACTTTGTGACGAGGCAGGGGAGAAAGAGGGAGGAGCATCGAGGCTAGTCGCATTAAAAGGGGTGGGAAATTAGGAAATGATGGACGGTTAAGGAGGCATGGCTGAGTCAAATAGGAATCCTGACTTAATGAAGTGGTGATTAAAGAGCTCAGCCATGTGCTCCCTGTCAGTAACAACCACATCATCAACATTAAGGGACATGGGCAGCTGTGAGGAGGAGGGTTTATTCTCCAGGTCTTTAACCGTTTTCCAGAACTTCTTGGGGTTAGACCCACAGAGAGAGAACTGCTTAAAGTAATAACTTTGGCCTTACGGATAGCCTGAGTGCACTTATTTCTCATTTGCCTGAATGAGAGCCAGTCTGCCTGAGTATGCGTGTGCCAAGCCTTTCGCCAAATGGAATTCTTGAGGTGGAGTAACTCTGCCAGATCACGGTCGAACCAGGGGCTGAACCTTTTTTAAATTCTCATTTTCTTTATGGGGGAGTGTTTGTTAACAATACCACTGAAAATATAAAAAAAGAAGGTTCAAGTGTCTTCGACAGAGGGGATCAAGCTGATTCTATACCAATTTACAGAGGCCAGGTCATGAAGGAAGGCTTGCTCATTAAAGTTTTTTAGCAAGCGTCTAAGGACAAATCAGGACAGGTCATTTCAATAAGCAGCCGTTACGAACACAGGCTGTAAAACAGTGAATACTAAGGTCATTACAGAAAACAGAAGACTGATACCTATTTGTGAGGATAACATCAATGACAGTAGCCTTTTTTAGGTGTTTGGAGTCGTACCTTGTGGGAATGGTAATAATCTGAGAAAGATTTTGGGAGTCCCATTGCTTTAGGACTTGGTCAGGTGGTTTAAGCATGTCCCAGTTTAGGTCACCTAGCAGGACAAATTCAGACTTAGTGTAAGGGGCCAGAAGAGAGCTTAGGGCATTTAGGGTAAAGGCCGGTGCTGACGGTGGACGATAACACCCAGCATCAGTCAACAAAGAGCTATTTGAAAGTTTAATGCTTTAAACCAGAAAATCAAATTGTTTGGGGACAGACTTGGTGGAGACAACCGAGCACTGAAGGTGTTCCTTGGTAAAGATTGCCACTCCACCACTTTTGGAAGATCTGTCTTGCCGAAAAAAGTTATAACCAGAAAGGGTAACATCAGTGTTCAAAACACTATTTCTTAACCACGTCTCAGTAATGACCAACACATCTGGATTGGAGCTGTGAACCCACACTTTCAATTTATAAATTTTAGGAAATAAGCTTTTGGTGTGAACGTGCAGAAATCCCAGGCTTTTACGAGAGCAGAAATCAGTGAAGCAGATATCAGAGCACAAGTCAGAATTGGGGCTAGCAACAGTAGATGGGCCATTTCCAGATATCATCAGCAGTAATACAGTCAGGGCATGGCAGAGGACAGGGAGAGCTATGCGTTGTTGATTTTTTATGACATTTGAATGTGCATCAGATGGCAACAAGATCATATAGTACAGCAATTTCATCAGGTAACATGAATACAAAGCCGGAGAGAGCTGGTTAGAATAGGATGGGAGGCCAAGAGTCTGTGTAACCAATAGAGAGTCAGAGTCCCGAGTGTGGGAATAAACATACAGTGGGGGAAAAAAGTATTTAGTCAGCCACCAATTGTGCAAGTTCTCCCACTTAAAAAGATGAGAGAGGCCTGTCATTTTCATCATAGGTACACGTCAACTATGACAGACAAAATTAGAAAAAAAAATCCAGGAAATCCCATTGTAGGATTTTTTATTAATTTATTTGCAGATTATGGTGGAAAATAAGTATTTGGTCAATAACAAAAGTTTCTCAATACTTTGTTATATACCCTTTGTTGGCAATGACACAGGTCAAACGTTTTCTGTAAGTCTTCACAAGGTTTTCACACACTGTTGCTGGTATTTTGGCCCATTCCTCCATGCAGATCTCCTCTAGAGCAGTGATGTTTTGGGGCTGTCGCTGGGCAACACGGACTTTCAACTCCCTCCAAAGATTTTCTATGGGGGTTGAGATCTGGAGACTGGCTAGGCCACTCCAGGACCTTGAAATGCTTCTTACGAAGCCACTCCTTCGTTGCCCGGGCGGTATGTTTGGGATCATTGTCATGCTGAAAGACCCAGCCACATTTCATCTTCAATGCCCTTGCTGATGGAAGGAGGTTTTCACTCAAAATCTCACGATACATGGCCCCATTCATTCTTTCCTTTACACGGATCAGTCGTCCTGGTCCCTTTGCAGAAAAACAGCCCCAAAGCATGATGTTTCCACCCCCATGCTTCACTGTAGGTATGGTGTTCTTTGATGCAACTCAGCATTCTTTGTCCTCCAAACACGACGAGTTGAGTTTTTACCAAAAAGTTATATTTTGGTTTCATCTGACCATATGACATTCTCCCAATCCTATTCTGGATCATCCAAATGCACTCTAGCAAACTTCAGACGGGCCTGGACATGTACTGGCTTAAGCAGGGGGACACGTCTAGCACTGCAGGATTTGAGTCCCTGGCGGCGTAGTGTTTTACTGATGGTAGGCTTTGTTACTTTGGTCCCAGCTCTCTGCAGGTCATTCACTAGGTCCCCCCGTGTGGTTCTGGGATTTTTGCTCACCGTTCTTGTGATCATTTAGACCCAACGGGGTGAGATCTTGCGTGGAGCCCCAGATCGAGGGAGATTATCAGTGGTCTTGTATGTCTTCCATTTCCTAATAATTGCTCCCACAGTTGATTTCTTCAAACCAAGCTGCTTACCTATTGCAGATTCAGTCTTCCCAGCCTGGTGCAGGTCTACAATTTTGTTTCTGGTGTCCTTTGACAGCTCTTTGGTCTTGGCCATAGTGGAGTTTGGAGTGTGACTGTTTGAGGTTGTGGACAGGTGTCTTTTATACTGATAACAAGTTCAAACAGGTGCCATTAATACAGGTAACAAGTGGAGGACAGAGGAGCCTCTTAAAGAATAAGTTACAGGTCTGTGAGAGCCAGGAATCTTGCTTGTTTGTAGGTGACCAAATACTTATTTTCCACCATAATTTGCAAATAAATTCATAAAAAATCCTACAATGTGATTTTCTGGATTTTTCTTTCTCAATTTGTCTGTCATAGTTGACATGTACCTATGATGAAAATTACAGGCCTCTCTCATCTTTTTAAGTGGGAGAACTTGCACAATTGGTGGCTGACTAAATACTTTTTTCCCCCACTGTAGTCTGTCCCACGGTCAGGTAAACAAGCAAGTTCATAGTCAACAAAGCACGCAGGAGTCATGAGGCAAATAGCATAAAGCACAAGAAAAAAATATAACGACTTGGGGCTAGCCATTGTAAGTTCAGAGTCACTCGCCCTAACAGTGTGTGTGTACTGGAGGCGAGCGAAAGCTCGGGAGAGAGGGGGGAGTGTGGTGGGGGTACCTGTACCAGACAGGGGGAGACAGGCCAGGGCAGACGGTAAACAGATCGCCAGGTGGAATCCAAGCAGGGGTGCAACAGGCAAAGGGAGTAGGTGTCACACCCACTTGGGAGAAGCATTTTTCGGGAGGCAGATTCCATGTAGAAAATCCCAGCTAGCTAGCTAATGTAGCTAGCAAGTCTCTGTCCACCATTTTATTCCACGTGGATAAGGAGGTCGTTAGCTAGCTATATCTCTTCAGTTTCGGCAAATGGTCCTTTACGACGTCCAAACAAAGTTGTCCTGTGGCTGTTGTATTTTGGAGATTGCGAGGAGGATATCTTCTGATGTGATCAAATCAACAATATTGTTTCATATTAAGGTAATTTACAATGGAAGTGTCCTGGCTGCATATCAGTTCAAAATAGAGATTCATCCAGGGGGTACTGTATTGTAATGACCTCTGCACAGATGGAGGGGCCTTCAAAGGCCTAGGCATTTGGGTGGGGGAGGCTGTGAAACTTTCCTGCCATTGTTGGGTTCAAGGGCTTTGACACCTCTCAAATCAAATCAAATCACATTTTATTGGCCACATGCGCCGAATACAACAGGTGCAGACATTACAGTGAAATGCTTCACTCCTCAGTGCTAATTGAAGTTGCAGCCAGATCTGTTCTGTCCTAGCAAGCTTGGTAGCCTTAATTTAGCATTCAGTAGTAAAATATATCATTGTAATTTATTTTTGTAATTTATTTTTCTTCTTGGCTTTAAAAGTAGCTTCAGACTACACAATACTCACTCAGTTCCAGGTTGGATGGTGTTTTCAGGTTTCTTGTGCTTCTTTTGCTTGTCATTGGTTTGCCAGAGCATTTGCTTCAGGTTTTTTGTGCTTTTTTGCTGGTCATTAGTTTGCCAGAGCATTTGCTGAATAGACCTTGGAAATAATAATCTTTGGTAGTAGGAATCCTTCCAGGTAATTTTGTCCAAAATCAGGTTGTATGTTTGGAAGTTTTGATTTGGAGTGAAGGTTATGTTGTGGAGGGTAGTATCCTGTATATGCCCTTGTGGAAAAACCCATTGCCCATTGCATTCACACTTCTCCAGAAGTTGCATTGCATGCACGCCACAGACGTTCTCACCATAAAACCAGGACAGTGAATCATTCTAATGGTTGGTTTTAATAAAATTCAACGAAAAACAAGCAATCTGTTTTCTATCAATAATAAATGTAAATTGTAATGATATCATGACCAGCCTTTGTTATAGTAGGCCTAGGTTAAGGGTAGCCCTACGAAAATATAAAAATATGAAATGGAAAACAAACAATTACAGGAAAATAACTTCTAAATACGAGGTTCACCAGTATTCACTTAGGTTCTCATCTCTCGTTTCATGATGGGCATGGACACATATAGCCTACATCATGGATGGGGTTTTATGCATGTCCAAGTGGAGGCTACATGGCTAAAATAATGTGGGCCTGCCTACAATACATAGATAAAAGGGGAATATCCGCTCACTGTTTTGCACCTCTCAAACGTAATTTTTGAAAAAAGCTTTGGTGATTAAGATTTATTTCCAAGCGGTCTCATGAGCCAAACACTTTATCGATGGTCTTGAATAGCCTACTTGATTGCATTGGGTAGGACAAAAAGAAAACAGCTATGCTTGGTTTGCAATCAAATAAAACAAAAAACGAAGTACACAGGCGCATATAGGCAGTGTGCGTCACGGCTGGATAGGCTGCGTTTGTGCTATCAAATTCATGCCATAACCAACTGCGTTACCGCTAAAACCAGCTTTTGGTTGTTCTTAAATATTCCTACCAGCGCTGCCTGAAATTATCACTTTGGATCATGTTTTTAAGGACACACCTCAAATATTTCACCCCTCCCATCTGAGCGTGTCAAAACTTCCTCCGAAGCTGCCTCCTCTCCTTGTTCGGGCAGGCTTCGGCGTTCGTCGTCACCGGCCTTCTAGCCACTGCCGCTCCTAATTTCTTCATTCCATTTGTTTTGCCTTGTTTATTACACACACCTAATTCATATCCCCTCATCAGTACCCGTATAAGTGTTCCCTCTGCCCCCTGGTCTTTGTGTGCGATTGTTTATTGTAGAGGAGATTATAGGTCGGTGGAGCTCGATTATATTGTGTATCGCTGGATTGTTCACCCGTGTGCCTTATTTTCCCCAGTGCGCCGTTTGTCCGCACTGGTGTGTATTACGCATTGCTGAGTACCTCTGTTTATTGATTAAACCATTTATTCAGTGATTTACTCTCCTGCGTCTGACTCTGTCCAACATCACCCACTACAGAGCACAAGAGTGCTGATGTTAGACATGTAAATTGACAAACCTGGCGTTAGGGCGGGAAAATGCCAGTGAGCCAGTTTTTCCATGACAAAATTGCAAACTAACGTGTGTTTGACACTAGTGCCGCCTTAACGCCAGCCGAAAATAGAGCCCAGGACGTGAACTTTGACACCACTTGAAGCTGGGATGTCCCTCCTACCATTTAATTCGGTCTTCCGACTGTCCATCAACTCCTGGCTGACCCCTACATCACAGCCACTGACATAGCACATGCCTGCAATCCTTACATCGTAGCGCAGAGTGGTTTCATCACTCTAGTACAGTCAGAGATCGTTTTATAGCCAAAGTAATCTAACATAATTTAAAGATTTGAAACCAAAACCTCTTTATGTTTAATATGAGATGAAAGGCGAGTTCCTGACGAGTTCAGGAAGCCAAGCTACAGCTGTGTGTGTCAGCAGACGCTTGAATCAAGAGAGACCTTTAGAAATCATGCTCATTTTCTCTAACACTAATCATACAAATACTGTATTTATTTTACAGTTGTAAGGAAGGTGAAATCTTGTAGTCGTTTTATAATTTGATTAATACTACACTGAACAAAAATATAAACGCAACATGCAACAATTTCAAAGATTTTACTGAGTTACAGTTCATATAAGGACATCAGTCAATTTAAATCAATTATATGGATTTCACATCACTGGGAATACAGATATGCATTTGTTGGTCACAGATACCTTTTTAAAAAAGTAGGGGCGTGGATCAGAAAACCAGTCAATATCTGGTGTGACCCCGATTTGCATCATGCAGCGCGACAAATCTCCTTTGCATAGAGTTGATCAAGCTGTTGATTGTGGCCTGTGGAATGTTGTCCCACTTTTCTTTAATGGCAATGCGAAGTTGCTGGATATTGGTGGGAACTGGAACGCGCTGTCGTACACGTCGATCAAGAGCATCCCAAACATGCTCAATGGATGACATATCTGGTGAGTATGCAGGCCATGGAAGAACTGGGACATTTTCAGATTCCAGGAATTGTGTACAGATCTTTGTAACATGGGGCCGTGCATTATCATGCTAAAACATGAGGTGATGGTGGTGGATGAATGGCATGACAATTGGCATCAGGATCTCATCACAGTATCTCTCTGCATTCAAATTGCCATCGATAAAATGCAATTGTGTTCGTTGTCTGTAGCTTATGCCTGCCAATACCATAACTCCACCGCCACCATGAAGCACTCTGTTCACAATGTTGACATCAGCTGTGATTAGTGTGATTAGAAGGAGTCAGGCGCAGGAGGGTAAATCACCGAATACAGAGTTTATTCCGTCGTACACAGTTGCGCTGGATAGCGACAACAAAATACAGGCACAGGGGAAAAATCTACCCCGGCAATAGAAGGTACGAGTAGCTCCACTGAGCTACACTCAACTCACATAAAACAATCACCCACAAGGACAAGGGGGCAGAGGGAACACTTATGCACGGACTAATGAGGGGATATGAACCAGGTGTGTGTAATTGACAAGACAAGACAAATGGAATGATGATATATGGAGCGACAGTGGCTAGTAAGCCGGTGACGATGAACGCCGAAACCTGCCTGAACAAGGAGGGGAGGCAGCCTCGGCGGAAGTCGTGACATCAGCAAACCACTGGCATTGTTTTTCTGTGACAAAGCTGCACATTTTAGAGTGGCCTTTTATTGTCCCCAGCACAAGGTGCACCTGTGTAATGATCATGCTGTTTAATCAGCTTCTTGATATGCCACACCTGTCAGGTGGATGGATTATCTTGGCAAAGGAGAAATGCTCACTACCAGGGATGTAAACAAATTTGTGCAAAAAATTTAAGAGAAATTAGCTTTTTATTATTTCAGCTCATGAAGCATGGGACCAACACTTTACATGTTGCCTTTGTATTTTTGTTCAGTGTAGTTATTGTATACATTACATCTATAACGTGTGAACATGTAGGCTGAGCAAACATTTAACAGAGAACACACGAAAAGCGTAAAGCAAGTGCTTCTTTGCACTTTGAGGCGCTGTGCCTTTTCAGGGCCTTTAAGCTCCTACTCCTCCCCTAATGTACCAACAATCTGTGGATTATGTCATTGTAAATACATTGGAGAAAGACTGCCACTTAAATACTGTGGTCAGTTTGTAATACCTTGTGAATTAAATCAAAAGATAGTGGCTGGTGGGGCTCTACTTGGGGAGAGTGGGTCCACAGAGAGACCGAAGTGAGATGAGTGGAGGCACCACACATACTTCAGGGATGTGTCTGATGTCCTCCCAGCTCCCAGCTCCCCCGTCCCGATTCCTCGGATAGAGCCCATCTCCACTCTCGTCAATAACCACCATCGGATCTTAACTATAATGGCAAACAAGGAATAATAATGACTTGACGTCCTCTCCTCTCCATTTTACAGCAGGTTTGCAAGTCACAAAAATAGATACAATTCCATTGTAGTATAGATAATTCATTGCTTCCCTCTTTCCCAAGCCAAGCTTGTCCCCCCCCACCCCACCTCCTTGTCCATCCTAACTCACCCATAATGTTGTTCTATGACAGTAAAGTGTCATATGTCATCGGTCGCATCTTCTCATGGATGATGTGTTCTAGTCTCTCTTAATGAATCCCATTCACAATGGAGCAGCTTGGAATAACATATTAGGTATGTTTCATCTTGTCAGGGATTAATAACTGCTAAATTAATCCAGTGCATTGAACCGCCCACAGAGTCCCCCAGTCTATTGCCAGGAGCGAGGGTGTGATCTTTATCCTCGCTAAATGAGATTATGGGCTAGTGCTATGACAGATGAGTCACCTCTGGCGCCAGCACGGAGAGATAACATGTCTTATCAACCCCAAGGAAAGGGAATATCACAATAATCTATGGATCCCCAATATACAGTATATATGTATGCCTTGAATGATGTACAGAGACACTCTGCTCACCTGATAATGCAAGGGATTAATGACTGAGATGATATGCTTTATCACGAGCAAATAATACTCTCTTCATTAAGTCTTTATTATCAAAATACAGATGACCAAACTAAATAATTACTATAAGAGCCACACAATTCACTAGTTGGGAATTAAGTTACTTGTCTCTTTAAGCCACTCACTCTTTTGGCCCAACCAATAGCAGGACAGTAGGCTTTCTCCTGTGTTGTAGGGAGATTCATATTGGACGAGATATACTATTTCCCCTTAGTTCTCTAACTGAGCATCAAGAAACTTATTGTAAAAAATAAGATTTGTTGGTCTATTTGGTGCTTTCCGACTTAGTTGCCTGAGAGTAAATAAATATAATTTGTCTCTATTCTGGGTAGCTCTTCACACTATCTCCCCCCAGCCTTAGCAGCTTACCACCTAATGCGCAACATTAATTATAAAGATTCTCATTCTATTAAGTCGATTACAGCTTGGAGAAGTGCAGAAAAATTTGCTGCCATTCGGGTCGGCAGAATGCTCAACCTATTTCTCATTTGCAGTTACTTATCAAGATTCATTCATCAAGATTTGTATCTCAATTTCTGGGTAACAATGAAGTACCTTATTGTGATTGTCTTCAATTGAAATTGTCAAAAATAAACAAAAATAGTTTCTTAGCTAAATGTAATTTCTAAAGCAAGAATTTTGCTAGGACTGTCTGGGAGTGGTCTGAGAGAGGGGCCTAATTGGAGGAGCCTAATTGGAGGAGCCTAAATTGAGTGATGTGTAACCTGAAAACTAGCTGTTATTGGCAGAGAGGAGGGCAAACTCTCTTTGTTATTGGTCTATTAATTTATACCGCCTGGTGACATCACCAAAAAGCCCCACCAAGTCAAACAGCTCTTACACTAAAAGTGCATTATCATCATTTTCAAAATGTCACAGTATTATTCCAAAATCATGTTTTTGACTGCAATGCCCCTTTAAGGAGAACGCACCGGACCAAAGATGCAACATGGCATGTGAAAAACACTACACTGCCAGTGACTCCCTAAAATTAGTAGGCCTATTTCATAATGTGACTTGGGATGTGATACAGGAGTTTGTTGTTGCCACGTTCCAAATATGTTTATTACACAATGTTTGACTTTAAAGTCCTCTCATGTTTGTTTATGAAATACCTTCACTATCCCATTTGGCCTAGAAGAGTTAGCCACTGTTATTATTGGACGCCTTAATTGTTTTTTCTGTGGGCCTCAGGCTAATAACATGGATGATGAGGCACATGCACATGAGCTAAGACACACACAAGCACAGACTGAGACAAGCACACATACATGCACGCACATTCAAGGGGATATATCGGGCAGACGTGCTCAGTTTTCAAGTATATCCAAGAAGCACAAAATTACTTTAAAAACCATGATTGTAGGTAGGCCTAGATAATATTCCTATTTCACAAATAGGAGTATAGTTATGAAAATGTTTACTTGGATGCTTGCCGGTCTTTCAGGTCTAGGGTATGGATACACCCTGATAAAGTACTATTACAAAATGTACATTCACTTACAAGTGTAAAACATCAGTGACTTAGTGTAATGCTTAAGGGAAGCAATGAACGTGGACTCTGAAGAGGTTCTATGTTGAAGATTGACTAGTGTCATGCATTCCCACTCAAACCTGGCATTGCTAATCGAAAACTGTTCAGAATGACTGTGCTACAAAGTTCACATGTCAAGTATTAATCTAGTGTGCCTGTCATACCTACCGGTCCCGGTGTCAAAATGTAACACACCCATAAGAACATTTTGTTTTTATGCTGCTTCTTTCCAGGTGCCATCTGCCCAAACTGTCATATAAATGTAAATTGTGGCGAATTGTGTTCTGTCGCCCTGAAGGTTCCCACAAGAGAAGCCAGCCGAGGTATAATCACTTCCTATTCATAATGTGTAGGCATGTATTAGACGGTTTCCGTTAAGCACTCACTCAGATAATATTGCCATGGCTCTTTGGGTTTGAAGGAAATTCTGTTGTAAATTGCAATGTGTGATTATTATGCCTACAGAACTATGTAATAGAATTAGTCACATTTATGATTCTCACCGACAAACAATCAGCGTGAATGGAAGAGCTAAATTATGTTGCATGATTTAACAAGTAGCTTCTCAATATGCACAATTATTGCTGTGTGTATAGTGTGATCAGTATTATTGTTTGAACAAGATTTTGACTGATTTTGACTATAATTACAATTATAATACTAATATGTTATGGAGCCTTGTTACAGTCTAACACAGCAAATTGTTTCTTTAAATGAAAATATTTCAATTTTGAATAATCCAGGTATCTATTGTGTACCAATGAAACAAACAAAACAAAAACTTGTTGGAATGTAATTGGTATTTTATTCTCACAAACAAAATACATCTCTACAAAACAAGGATAACATCTTAAAGAAACACTCCAGTGGAAGTTTTAACGGAAGGTGAGAACGATTTAATGATCCAACTAAGTAGCGCATTAATCTATTTCAAACTGCTTACAGACTAGCTAGCCGGTGAATGATTGCTAAGTGGAATTTTATTGGGACAAGGAGGTAGATGGGGTATGTATGAGGGTTGTATCCTCTAGGACCCTCAAAGTTAACGTCTTACCTTGTAGGGTAAGAGATTAATACCCTTGCTTTAGGATATAATCCAACTGTCCTCTGGTTGCAACATTACAGCTCTGAGACTGGGCAGCAGTGGAGGAACGGGAGATCGGTCGCCGCAGGTGAATGTGAGGAGAGAATGGATCTGCCAGCTCCAGACAACAGGCTTCTGGATGACCTCAACAGGTCAGACACATTTGGATGAGAGTATAGACAGGAGAGGTGCTGTAACAGAGAAACTGGACAGGGACCAACACAGTGGCAGGATAGTGTGGGGGTGGGTGAAAGATGTGCTGCTACATTTACTCCTTGAAAATGGCTGAAATATGGAGGGATTTATGGTATACAGCTATTGCCTAAAACTCTTGTTATATGTATCATTGACATGTATTGTAATGAAGCCAATGGGGAACATCTGAAAGTGCAATGGACTTTCATGTATGGCAACCATACCGCCCAATCTTTTTTGAACCGTGGCACACCTTGATGAGATAAAAAATTATGTGGCACACCTAAAATATCCCTATAAATTAATTTAGTGTTAATGATCTCCATCTGATCCTACTGCAAATCATCTATTTATGTGACAAATAGGGTTTATTTGAACTATTTTCATAGTTACTTTTACTCACAATGATTAATTTGTGTGTGCGCCTTTAAGAGCATCCTGTAAATTTTTGAGCTTAGGTAAAATACGTTTTTAGTTTCAAACGGTTTGGGCAGCAGACGAGCGGTATTCTGCATTGTAAATTCACAACCACGGACACAAAGCCATGCTCCATTTGTTTATATGGCAAAGCCTTTGGTACAGCTAAGCCTAATAATACTTGTCTTGCAAACTACTATTATATATTATATACACTGATTATACCAAAACTTTAGGAACACCTTCCTAATATTGAGTTGCACTACCTTTTGTAGAAAGCATTCCACAGGGATGCTGGCCCATTTTGACTCCAACGCTTCCCACAGTTGGCTGGATGTCAAATTGGCTGGATGTCTTTTGGGTGGTGGACCATTCTTGATACACATAGGAAACTGTTGAGTGTGAAAATTCCAGCAGCGCTGCAGTTCTTGACACAAACCGGTGTGCCTGGCACCTACTACCATACCCCTTTCAAAATGTCATGTGCATTCCACAGGTCACAGTCTCCCGAGTGGCGCAGCGGTCTAAGGCACTGCATCGCAGTGCTTGCTGTGCCACTAGAGATCCTGGTTTGAATCCAGGCTCTGTCGTAGCTGGCCGCGACCGGGAGACCCATGGCCCAGGGATGTAGCTCAGTTGGTAGAGCATGGCGTTTGCAACGCCAGGGTTGTGGGTTCGATTCCCACGGGGGACCAGTATAAAAAATGTAAGTATGCACTCACTAAACTGTAAGTCGCTCTGGATAAGAGTGTCTACTAAAATGTAAAGGCACAATTTTTTGTCTTGCCCATTCGCCCTTTGAATGGCACACATACACAATCCATGTCTCAAATGTCTCAAGGCTTAAAAATCCTTATTTAACCTGTCTCCTCCCCTTCATCTACACTGATTGAAGTGGATTTTACAGGTGACATCAATAATAAGCCTTGAGACATTTGAGACATGTGCCATTCAAAGGGCGAATGGGCAAGACAAAAAATTGTGCCTTTACATTTTAGTAGACACTGTTATCCAGAGCGACTTACAGTTTAGTGAGTGCATACTTTAATTTTGTGGTCCTCTGTAGCTCAGCTGGTAGAGCACGGCGCTTGTAACGCCAGGGTAGTGGGTTCGATCCCCGGGACCACCCATACACTAAAATGTATGCACGCATGACTGTAAGTCGCTTTGGATAAAAGCGTCTGCTAAATGGCATATTATTATTATATTATTATAAGCTTTCACCTGGTCAGTCTATGTCATAGAAAGAGCAGGTATTCTTAATATTTTGTATACTAAGTGTACATTATTAGCTATTATACTACGCTCACAGGAGAAGTATAATGATACAAATGACTTGTGATGCACGCCAGACTTGAAACAACGATACAGATGTAACCATGTGCCATTCAATGTATTATCTGAGCGACACTGGTGTTACCAAGTCAAAATGTCATGTGCATTCCACAGGTCACGTTTATAAGTGAGTTTTCCCAAAAATAATAGGCCATGCTTAATCCTTTTCTCTGCCATTGTTTTAGCTTCCCAGGTGACTTCATGGTACTTTTTGTCACCTTATTTTGAACTCTACAAACTGAATTTTAAATGTTGATTTTATGTCAAAGAAGAATGAGAGCATCAGGGGAGTAGACTGGAGTTGAGTACACTGAAGTCTTCTCTGGGATATTCTATGTTAAGAAAAGAGTGATTGGTTTATATTTGGTGCTGAACCGTTGTATCTTCTTTCACAGTCTTATTGCCTGTAGCCAAACATGCCTGTGTCCTTTAATTACTTATTAGTTCCAGTAGATTTAAACAGAATGCTGTGCACCCGCTGAATGGAGAATGTGTGTCTGCTCTGCTTTGGGTATCTGGCTGCACCAGTGTGTTTCACCTCTGTGGTGATGGAATGGACGTTTGAGCCCCAGGCTACCCGAGTCTCTGAAACATTTATAGCTAATTACTGAGGAAGACATTGTAAAAATGAGGAGAACACTGAATACTGAACACATGATGAACGTGACATAGTGAAATCTACAATGAACAGTCAATGAATAAGGCACGCAACACTATGAAAATGCAATACCGACAAATGTGTTAAATGTACAACTTGTGAAACAATGACAGCTTATCAGGAAACATAGTTAAGCTTCAGGATGCTAAATCTAGTTTTAAAGTCATGTCCCTATTATAAAAAGCCCCACTGTGTCTCTGTCAAGTAATGTAGGCATGCTAATTTGAGTTACTACAGCGTACTATCATTGAAGCAGCATAGGCAAACACATCAGCTAATAGAAGAGGAAGCCAAGTTCAATAATAGTGTCAAATTTAACCAAGGTGAAATAAAGACATTAGCGGCTAAGACCCCTGACACAAACCCAACATTTAATTACCATAGTCATACAAGGCTGAATATCTATTTTTAAGCCGGTGAATGAAAAAAGTGAACAAATATGCTTAGTTTTTTGCAATATATAGTTCATATTAGAAATACTCTAAATCATTACTACGGGCTCCAGTGGATGTTGGGTTCGTTTTTTTTTGACAGAAGATTCTTTTTAAACACAAGATCGATGTAGTCCTGTGTGGATAAAGAAAGAAGAAGAAAGAGTTTGATCAATGTTTTTGGCTCTGATGGGTTGATAAGACATGATAAGAAGATAAAAACATAAAGGACGTTCCATTGTCTATCCAAGTTTCTGTGTATTCACTTTCTCATAAAGGCCCCCAGTACCTTACTTTATTGATGACTTATCTAGGAATGATTAAAAAACAGATACCACAGTTCGCCCCTCTATCGTTGGATGATATATGAACAGAGAAATACATTTGTCTCCTCTATCTGGCCAGTCTGAGAGTAGGTGCATATAATATCCTTATGCAGATTCTACTATTCCAGTCCACCCATCACCTCCAACCCTCTCTCAATCTACAAAGCTAGAGATGACAGAAAACACTGCTAGTTGAACCATTTGAACCCCCCACGTCTGTGGAGCGCAGCCACAATATCCCATTTCAATCTCAAAAAATGTCAAAAGTATTACACTCAGGG
The DNA here is from genome assembly GCF_020615455.1 of Coregonus clupeaformis. Classification (NCBI taxonomy): domain Eukaryota; kingdom Metazoa; phylum Chordata; class Actinopteri; order Salmoniformes; family Salmonidae; genus Coregonus; species Coregonus clupeaformis. Next base: position 43,422,926 of record NC_059197.1, read on the forward strand.
TGAGTAGAGTAGGTGGAGGAACTCTAACCTTATGTCCCATTCACAATTCTGTCAACTTCACCAGCCAAAAAGTGAAGCTCTCCTATAAGCTATAAGTGCGATTCTGATCTTGCCCCATCTGTGAAACAATCTGTCCAGATTGCTTTTAGTGCAGTTTTGAGAGGCAGCCAGTTCAAGTGAGAGCCGGATGGCAACTGTGTGTAAAAAGCAGAAATATATATTTAATCCGCCTGTAAAGATCTTGCTGTGAAACTGCCAAAACCGTGTAAGTGGCTTTGTAGTGTGTTTGGGGCTAGAGACCTCCATTTCAGAGCTCTCCATTATGTAACAGGGCGACATTGAGAGGCGGTGTCCGTGCGAGCCGCTCGCTATGTCCTTTACTGATATGACTCCTCTGTTACAATTATGCATGAGAATGTGCATCGGCCACGCATGGGACAGTGTGGTAAAAGCAAAGAGGAGGAGGGAGGAGAGCAGAGGAATTAAAAGCAGACTCACACCCACTCAGTTATTCCTCCAGAGGTTGGGTTAGAATAACTGGCCTCTCCTTGAAAACCTTCTGCATTAAGTGTGCTGAGCAATTTCCCGAAGACAGCAAAGCTCTAGCTAGTAATGACACAGACTGTTTTAGACGGGAGAGGATATCTCATCAAGACTCAACACAAAAGGTTCCTTTAACAGTCATTATTTCCATTTGTTTGAGTTGACAACACAAGACGACTCCGTGAAAGGATTCCTCCTAATCAGAAGTTGGTGATGCTTTAGCCCAAAAAAATCTGCAACAGACAGATATTGATTCATTTAGAGAATTGTCTCGCCTGGAAGGAAATAGCTTTTTAATACCATTTATTTTCCAGGATGAAGTCAAGCTTCTTGAGTACAGTTCTGTTTTATTGTTATGTATCTGAACATCAAAAGAGTCGATGGCTTGATCACATTATATGCTTCAGCAACAGTGACATTAAACAACATTATACTGCCGGCACAGCTCAGAGTGAAATTGCACAATATCTTAGTCCTGTAAATTTGAATGTGACTAATCTTCCCTTGTTTAAAGTATTGCATTTTGTCATAGGCAGGCTCACAGAGGATCATTATTGCCCCCTTCTTCACCAATAATTGTAATGAGAAGATAATGATGTTGCAGGAGGTTTCTTTGTTGCATTGTTGTTTTGTTGCAAGAAACTATCAGTGCCAAAATTTGAGAAATAAAATCAGTGTAGGCAGGTTGGAAAGGCTTTGATATCACATGGTGTGTCTTAATGGATGAGAGTGTGTGTCTCTGTGTGTGCGGTTCATGCTTTTGCCACCTTTCTCCTCAACCAACCCATTAGTCTGAATCCACAGAGTTGTAGCATTCACATAATCATTTGCTCTTTGCTCCGCAACTAAGCTGCAGTATCTCCCCAGCTCTCTTGAAAGGCTACACCATTAGTGGTGGAGCGCAGGAGAGTGTCCACATGGATCAAAGGGGGAAAAAATAGCCATAACAACAGGCTCTCTTGTACAGAGGACACATTTGATACAGTAACACACGCTGCATTTAAAAAAAAATCAATGTTACTATAATGGATATGTCTCATATTGCATTGAATGTAAATATGACAGCAAAAACACAAAATCAAATCCTTAATTTTGGTCTTTCATTTAGTAACCTAACAGCTGTATAATGTTGAGGACTGCCTAATCAATTTAACATGTCCTGTTACCACATACAGAGAGGGAAGCAAGGCCTCCGCGGTTCATTTACATTTTTAGTCATTTAGCAGAAGCTCTTATCCAGAGCGACTTACATTATCTTTTTATACTGGCCCCCCGTGGGAATCAAACCCACAACCCTGGCGTTGCAAACACAATGCTCTACCAACTGAGCTACATCCCTGCCAGACATTCCCTCCCCTACCCTGGGCCAATTGTGTGCCGCACCATGGGTCTCCCGGTCGCGGCCGGCTACATCAGAGCCTGGATTCGAACCAGGTTCTCTAGTGGCACAGCTAGCACTGCAATGCAGTGCCTTAGACCACTGCGCCACTCGGGAGGTTCATTTGTTGCTTCGTTATGCGTGGGGCCAGTTAATTGCAGACAACGTCTGTGTGCCATTAGTCCTGCCCTCAGTAAAAGTCTTAATGAAGTAATCAGTCCAGGCTTTCATCTCTGGCCCCTGACACTCATTCAGACTTATGGGCTGGAGGAAAATGAGATGATTAGCCTTTTATGGACCCACCTTTTAGCCAAGATACCGTCCTCGCCGCCACTGCCCCTTGTTGGAGACACATCTGAGAGGATCAGGTAACACCTCGGTCTAGGAGTCGTGTTCAGACGATTTGATTGTCATTAGTATCTAGTATCTACCACTACCACAGACTTAATTAGTGAGTTCATAGGCTCTTCAGCTCAGACTAGATTGGCTAGAGTAAACAACATAATGTCAGATCACCAGAGAGGGATTTTTATATAAACAAAAATACGTTTGTTTTGCATGACACCTGACCTTTAAAGTCTTGGAAATCTAAAAAAGGTGTATTTCAAAACGGACACCAATTTTATGTTCGTAGAAAAAAACAACCACAGTAACAAATATGAGTCAATCATCAGAGAAATAGAATAGTGTGTAATTGTATTTGTTGACAGTTTTCCATTAATAATAAACCAGGTTTATTATTATTATACACTGCAATGATTTGTTAAGCTTGTCTGCACATACCATGGCAAGCAATTAACAAAATAAATTGACAGTAACCCCATTGAAGTAGAATGTTGTTGCCATGGTTGTTGCATTTCAACTGATGTGTGCAGTCAATTAATGTACAAATTAATAGACAATACTAGCATACACATGCATACATATTTGTATGTAAAGAGTTAGTGTGTTCACCTCCCCTTGATAAATGACCATCTCGTTAATTGGGTTGTTGTAAACAAGTCGAGATTAATTGGAACGGTCTGTGTCACCATGGAGACGGCACTATGCACCCGCTCCAAAATACACAAGTTTTGTATCTTTTATGGATGTGTTTTAGCCCATTATGAGCAGTTGTCGCCTTTGCCAAGGGGCCAGTATTAATGTGTTCAGTCCTCTGAAGACTTCAGGGATTACTCTATAGCATTTGTAATGTGACATTCATAAAATGTCTTGTGGATTGTGATAGGACAAACGGCCACATAATGTTTATAGTGTGTAACTAATGTTATGTTCTGTGATGAAGCTCCATTACAAACATAACAACAAGCTGAGAGAAATAGCTAGGTTTCAAAAGTAGTTCCTTTTCCATTACAACACATACATTCATCATAACACTCCAAAGACATCCATTCCTTGGAATGCCAGACCAATCTCGGCGGCGGTACAGGCTTCAAAGCTCTAATTTTCTCTGAAGCAAAAGTGGAGTTGGTTAGTGGGGGCATATCACAGAGATCTTATCTTTAATTACACCAGCCACATTCTCATCTAACTACCATAGAGGCTCTGCAGCACGCCTCTGTCTGTGTCCCAGTCAGACAACATCTTTCATTCTGTCTTTATTACAGGTGGGTGAGATCTGGCCCTGATACCCTCCCTCCCCACGGTAAATCATATATAGGAGCAGGAGGCTTTGGTCTCATCAGTACAATGATGAGTCACGTGTAATAATCACCAAACCCCTGGCTATGTCCAAATACTCAACTTATTTAGCTACAGTATGTCCTGATTCCTAGATCACCTTAACTGATATGACTGGACTGCTAGAATGAAGGGATGCAATGAGGGATGGTTTGTGGCAGTACTTCTGCTAGCGATCAAGTCCTTCTAGACAATTGGTTATGAAGGAGAGCATACATGGATTGAAAGCTATAAAAGAGAATTGTAACATGACCTCTGTTGTCCCGGAGATGCAATATGGTGTTATACAGCTGAGGAGGTATCATTCAGTGCTGCACTAGGCCACACACTGGCCAAGGACTGGAGCTTTGTACAGCCACCTTCTGTCACATTCTTTAGCAACCTACAGGACATGCTCTAGATAAGGATTGCTTGAACAAAGTAAACACACCAAAGATTGCATTTGAACATCAAATCAAATCACATTGTGTTGGTCACAAACACATATTTAGCAGATGTTTTTGCGGGTGTAGTGAAATGTTTGTGTTCCTAGCTCAAACAGTGCAGTAGTATCTAACGATTCACAACAATACACACAAATCTAAAAAGTAAAAGAAAAGACTGTACGTCGCTCTCGATAAGAGCGTCTGCTAAATGACTAAAATGTAAATGTAAAATGTAAGAAATATAGAACTATTAGGACGAGCAATGTCGGAATGGCATTGACTAAAATACAGTAGACTACAGTATATACATATGAAATGAGTAAAGCGGTATGCAAACATTATGCTAGAGAAGAATCAAATTATAAGGATTGCCAAATATGTGTATAGCACTGCTAATACAGCCCTGGCTTCCCAAGGACAGGATGGGGTCTGAAGGGTTCTTTTTCTCTCTCTCCCCCGGCTCCACAAATCTACACCCCGGTGAGACTCCACAAGTGGAAGAGAAATCAAAAGTGCAATCAAGCAAAGCAAAATAGAGGAGACTGCTGTGCAGGGAAGAGCAGAAGGGGAGAGAGGGAAGATGGAGGGAGAGGGAGACTGAGGGCTGAGGCTAGATCACTAACATGATTACAGATATAGAAGACTATCACTTTAAGCTGGATATCGTGTCTGTTTCAATGAATAGACACAAATAGGGGCCAACCTGCTTCCAATTGAAATGAAGAAATGATCTCAAGTAGAGATCTCCGTTTGATATACTGTAGATAAAGCAGCAGTTATGAAGATGGTACATTCATTTGAAATGGTGGAGGAAAGTCATTCAATTTTTAGTGCCTTTCCACTGCCTACTATACAATGTTTATACTGACGGTGTTGAATGAATCAGCCCAAGTGACACTAAATCCCCTTCAGTTTGAACAAGTGTCCTGGAGACTTTTAGATTTCCTGGAGCGCTTTGAGGGTAATGAGTTAATTACCACCATCATTAGCTGAAAACTGCTCAAAGGTTTTCAGAAACATTAAAACTGAAGCAGAACATTTGTGATATACCATATAATTATCTTAATTTAAATAAATGTGTGCAGCGGCAGGAGTCCCCAATATCAGTGAGTTATTAGTATGTACACGCTCTGCATCCTTAGCTGATGACTGGGGTTTCCCAGCAGAAGGACAGTGCTAACTGGTAGTGAAGAGCAGGTGCGGTCAATGGTCAGTGAACTATAAATTATCCCTCTTACACTCAGTCTACAGTGCTGCTTCCCTACTCTGGATGGGATCACACAGCCTACAAACCAAACCAGTAGGTAGGCATTCCCTATTCATACTGTAAAAATAGAAAGTCTCAAAACACCATGATTGTGTGATATAAGAGCCTAGGGAGAATATTTGTTGTGTAATTGTTTTTTCAATGCTTTATTTAGACAGATTAGGAACAGGAGGATGGTACATTTTGTAGAACTTTTACCCACTCAACCACACTGTAAGAAATTATTCTGGGGTGAATTGAAATTAACACAAAAAAAAAAAAAACAACATCAACTTAATACAAATAAATGCAAGTCGTGAAGAGCCTGTGGTCTAGTGGTAACGTACCTGGCTTAGACAGGTTAACCCTCTCCCCACCAAAGACCGGGATTAAATTTCCCGCTCCAACCCTCCAATCTGTTTCTCCTCCCTATCTGTATCCCTCTGTCATTTCATAACTGTCTCAATAAAGTTAAACAAAAAAAAAGGGAGTGTGTACACTTATTACTGTGAAATTATTAATGGGGCACCACTTGCTATGAATCAGCAAGAAACTATAAAATAGTCAAAATTATAACTACGGTTAATTTATCATTCTGAAGGCACTTAAGTTCTTAAAATGACATGGCAATGCATTCTTGGAGACAGTAGATATTTTACAAAATAACCAGGGTAAAGCAATTAATTTACAGGATTAATGAATAATGGAGATTATGATGTACTAATATGGTAGGCTTGTCACGTTGTATAAGGATTTGAAGACAGGCGCAAGAATACGTAATAGCGGTTTTATTTTCTCCACCCAACACAAGGTACGTAATTAACAACGATGGGGACGAAGCCCAAAACAAACACGTACAGTGCCTTACAAAAGTATTCATCCCCCTTGGCGTTTTTCCTATATTGTTGCATTATAACCTGTAATTTAAATGGATTTTCATTTGGATTTCATGTAATGGACATACAGAAAATAGTCCAAATTGGTGAAGTGAAATTACTTGTTTAAAAAAATTCAAAAAAAAAATTACGGAAAAGTGGTGCGTGCATATGTATTCACCCCCTTTGCTAATAAGCCCCTAAATAAGATCTGGTGCAACCAATTACATTCAGAAGTCACATAATTAGTTAGATAAAGTCCACCTGTGTGCAATCTAAGTGTCACATGATCTCAGTATATATATACACCTGTTCTGAAATGCCCCAGAGTATGCAACACAACTAAGCAAGGGGCACCAAGCAAGCGGCACCATGAAGACCAATGAGCTCTCCAAACAGGTCAGGGACAAAGTTGTGGAGAAGTAGAGATCAGGGTTGGGTTATAAAAAAATATTAGAAACATAGAACATCCCACGGTGCACCATTAAATCCATTATTTAAAAATTGAAAGAATATGGCACCACAACAAACCTGCCAAGAAAGGGCCGCCCACCAAAACTCACGGACAAGGCAAGGAGGGCATTAATCAATGAGGCAACAAAGAGACAAAAGATAACCCTGAAGAAGCTGCAAAGCTCTACAGCGGAGATTGGAGTATCTGTCCATAGGACCACTTTAAGCCATACCCTCCACAGAGCTGGGCTTTACAGAAGAGTGGCCAGAAAAAAGCCATTGCTTAAAGAAAAAAATAAGCAAACACATTTGGTGTTCGCCAAAAGGCATGTGGGAGACTCCCCAAACATATGGAAGAAGGTACTCTGGTCAGATTCGACTCAAATTGAGCTTTTTGGCCATCAAGGAAAACGCTGTGTCTGGCACAAACCCAACACCACTCATCACCCCGAGAACACAATGCCCACAGTGAAGCATGGTGGTGGCAGCATCATGCTGTGAGGATGTTTTTCCATCGGCAGGGACTGGGAAACTGGTCAGAATTGAAGATATTATGGATGGTGCTAACCTGTTTCAGTCTTCCAGAGATTTGAGACTGGGACGGAGGTTCACCTTCCAGCAGGACAATGACCTTAAGAATACTTCTAAATCAACACTCGAGTGGTTTAAGGGGAAACATTTAAATGACTTCGAATGGCCTAGTCAAAGCCCAGACCTCAATCCAATTGAGAATATGTGGTATGACTGAAGGGGGGTGAATAGTTATGCACGCTCAAGTTTTCTGTTTGCTTTGTCTTATATCGTGTTTGTTTCACAATAAAACATATTTTTCATCTTCAAAGTGGTAGGCATGTTGTGTAAATCAAATGATACAAACCCCCAAAAAATCTATTTTAATTCCAGGTTGTAAGGCAACAAAATAGGAAAAATGCGAAGGGGTGAATACTTTCGCAAGCCAGTGTATATATACAGTTGAAGTCGGAAGTTTACATACACATTAGCCAAATACATTTCAACTCAGTTTTTCACAATTCCTGACATTTAATCCTAGTACATATTCCCTGTATTAGGTCAGTTAGGATCACCACTTTATTTTAAGAATGTGAAATGTCAGAATAATAGTAGAGAGAATGATTTATTTCAGCTTTTATTTCTTTCATCACATTCCCAGTGGGTCAGAAGTTTACATACACTCAAGTAGTATTCGGTAGCATTGCCTTTAAATTGTTTAACTTGGGTCAAACGTTTCGGGTAGCCTTCCACAAGCTTCCCACAAAAAATTGGGTGAATTTTGGCCCATTCCTCCTTACGGAGCTGGTGTAACTGAGTCAGGTTTGTAGGCCTCCTTGCTCGCACACGCTTTTTCAGTTCTGCCCACAAATGTTCTATAGGATTGAGGTCAGGGCTTTGTGATGGCCACTCCAATACCTTGACTTTGTTGTCCTTAAGCCATTTTGCCACAACTTTGGAAGTATGCTTGAGGTCATTGTCCATTTGGAAGACCCATTTGCGACCAAGCTTTAACTTCCTGACTGATGTCTTGAGATGTTACTTCAATATATCCACATAATTTTCCTTCCTCATGATGCCATCTATTTTGTGAAGTGCACCAGTCCCTACTGCAGAAAAGCACCCCCACAGCATGATGCTGCCACCCCCGTGATTCACATTTGGGATGGTGTTCTTTGGCTTGCAATCTCCCCCTTTTTCCTCCAAACATAACGATGGTCATTATGGCCAAACAGTTCTATTTTTGTTTCATCAGACAAGAGGACATTTCTCCAAAAAGTAAGATCTTTGTCCCCATGTTCATTTGCGAACCGTAGTCAGGCTTTTTTTTTAAGGCGATTTTGGAGCAGTGGCTTCTTCCTTGCTGAGCGGCCTTTCAGATGATGACGATATAGGACTCGTTTTACTGTGGATATAGATACTTTTGTACCCGTTTCCTCCAGCATCTTCACAAGGTCCTTCCTTTGCTGTTGTTCTGGGATTGATTTGCACTTTTCGCACCAAAGTATGTTCATCTCTAGGAGACAGAACGCGTCTCCTTCCTGAGCAGTATGACGGCTGCGTGGTCCCATGGTGTTTATACTTGTGTACTATTGTTTGTACAGATGAACGTGGTACCTTCAGGTTTTTGGAAATTGCTCCCAAGGATGAACCAGACTTGTGGAGGTCAACAATATTTTTTCTGAGGTCTTGGCTGATTTCTTTTGACTTTCCCATGATGTCAAGCAAAGAGGCACTGAGTTTGAAGGTGGGCCTTGAAATACATCCACAGGTACACCTCCAATTGACTAAAATGATGTCAATTAGCCTATCAGAAGCTTCTAAAGCCATGACATCATTTTCTGGAATTTTCCAAGCTGTTTAAATGCACAGTGAACTTAGTGTATGTAAACTTCTGACCCACTAGAATTGTGATACAGTGAATTGTAAGTGAAATAATCTGTCTGTAAACAATTGTTGGAAAAATTACTTTTTAGTAGATGTCCTAACCGACTTGCCAAAACTATAGTTTGTTAACAAGACATTTGTGGAGTGGTTTAAAAACGAGTTTTAATGACTCCAACCTAAGTGTATGTAAACTTCCGACTTCAACTGTAATTATTACACAGGGATGTTTATTTTATTTTATTTCACCTTTATTTAACCAGGTAAGCCAGTTGAGAACAAGTTCTCATTTACAACTGCGACCTGGCCAAGATAAAGCAATACACAGAGTTACATATGGGGTAAACAAAACATAAAGTCAAAAATACAACAGAAAATATATACACAGTGTGTGTGAATGTAGTAAGTTATGGAGGTAAGGCAATAAATAGGCCATAATGCAAAATAATTACAATTTCGTATAATACTGGAATGATAGATGTGCAAAAGATGATGTGCAAATAGAGATACTGGGGTGCAAATTAGCAAAATAAATAACAATATGGGGATGAGGTAGTTGGGTGGGCTAATTTCAGAAAGGCTGTGTCCAGGTGCAGTTATCGGTAAGCTGCTCTGAAAACTGACGCTTAAAGTTAGTGAGGGAGATAAGAGTCTCCAGCTTCAGAGATTTTTGCAGTTCGTTCCAGTCATTGGCAGCAGAGAACTGGAAGGAATGGTGGCCAAAGGAGGTGTTGGCTTTGGGGATGACCAGTGAGATATACCTGCTGGAGCGCAGACTACGGGTGGGTGTTGCTATGGTGACCAGTGAGCTAAGATAAGACGGGGATTTGCCTAGCAGTGATTTATAGATGACCTGGAGCCAGTGGGTTTGGCAACGAATATGTAGTGAGGGCCAGCCAACAAGAGCGTACAGGTCACAATGGTGGGTAGTATATGGGGCTTTGGTGACAAAACGGATGGCACTGTGATAGACTAAATCCAATTTGCTGAGTAGGGTGTTGGAGGCTATTTTGTAAATGACATCGCCGAAGTCAAGGATCGGTAGGATAGTCCGTTTTACGAGGGCATGTTTGGCAGCATGAGTGAAGGAGGCTTTGTTGCGAAATAGGAAGCCGATTCTGGATCTAACTTTTGATTGGAGATGCTTAATGTGAGTCTGGAAGGAGAGTTAACAGTCTAACCAGACACCTAGGTATTTGTAGTTGTCCACATACTCTAGGTCAGACCCCCGAGAGTAGCGATTCTAGTCGGGTGGGCGGGTGCAAGCAGCGTTCGGTTGAAGAGCATGCATTTAGTTTTACTAGTGTTTAAGAGCAGTTGGAGGCTACGGAAGGAGTGTTGTATGGCATTGAAGCTTGTTTGGAGGTTTGTTAACACAGTGTCCAATGAAGGGCCAGATGTATACAAAATGGTGTAGTCCGCATAGAGGTGGATCCGAGCGTCACCAGCAGCAAGAGCGACATCATTGATATACACAGAGAATAGAGTCGAAAATTGAACCCTGTGGATTGAACCCTGTGGCACGCCCATAGAGACGGCCAGAGGTCCAGACAACAGGCCCTACGATTTGACACATTGAACTCTATCTGAGAAGTAGTTGGTTAACCAGGCGAGGCAGTCATTAGAGAAACATTAGATGTAACCCAAACAAAAGAGTGAGGTGTAAACCTCTAAACAAATACACGGGACGAGACCCGTAATAGCAAGAGCACAATCTCTAAACAATTCACGGGACGAGACCCGTAATACCAAGAGCAGAATACACGGTACTCATGAGACCAACGGACATGGGACAATAATCGACAAGGAGAATGAGGAACAGAGGGCACATATATACACATACTAATCAGGGGGAATGGGAACCAGGTGTGCATAATGAGACAAGACAGTCTGGGGTTGGTGGTAATGATCCAGGTCAGTGACGCCTAGAAAGACGGTGACGTAGACCACCAGAACTGGTGAACGGAATGAGCAGTAGAACCGGGGGGATCCGTGACAGCATTAAAATAACATCAAATTGATCAGAAATACAGTGTAGACATTGTTAATGTTGTAAATGGCTATTGAAGCTGGAAATTGCTATTTTTAATGGAATATCTACATAGGCGTACAGAGGCCCATTATCAGCAACCATCAGTCCTGTGTTCCAATGGCACGTTGTGTTTGCTATTCCAAGTTTATCATTTTAAAAGGCTAATTGATCATTAGAAAACCCTTTTGCAATTATGTTAGCACAGCAGAAAAAAACTGGCCTTCTTGAGACTAGTTGAGTATCTGGAGCATCAGCAATTGTGGGTTCGATTACAGAATCAAAATGGCCAGAAACAAAGACCTTTCTTCTGAAACTTGTCAGTCTATTGTTGTTCTGAGAAATGAAGGCTATTCCAATGCGAGAAATTGCCAAGAAACTGAAGATCTCGTACAGCGCTGTGTACTACTACTCCCTTCACAGAACAGCACAAACTGGCTCTAACCAGAATAGAAAGAGGAGTGGGAGGCCCCTGTGCACAACTTAGCAAGAGGACAAATACATTAGAGTGTGTAGTTTGAGAAACAGACGCCTCACAGGTCCTCAACTGCAGCTTCTTTAAATAGTACCCACAAAACACCAGTCTCAACGTCAACAGTGAAGAGGCGACTCCGGGATGCTGACCTAGGCAGAGTTGCAAAGAAAAAGCCATATCTCAGACTGGCCAATAAAAAGAAAATATTAAAATGGGCCAAAGAACACAGACACTGGACAGAGGAAGATTGGAAAAAAGTGTTATGGACAGACTAATCAAAGTTTGAGGTGTTCGGATCACAAAGAAGAACAATTGTGAGACGAAGACCAAATGAAAAGATGCTGGAGGAGTGCTTGATGCCATCTGTCAAGCATGGTGGAGGCAATGTGATGGTCTGGGGGTGCTTGGTGGTGGTAAAGTGGGAGATTTGTACAGGGTAAAAGGGATCGTGAAGAAGGATGCTATCACTCCATTTTGCAATGCCATACCCTGTGGACGGCGTTTGCTTGGAGCCAATTTCCTCCTACAACAGTACAATGACCCAAAGCACAGCTCCAAACTATGCAAGAACTACAGTGGGGGAAAAAAGTATTTAGTCAGCCACCAATTCTTTAAGTTCTCACACTTAAAAAGATGAGAGAGGCCTGTAATTTTCATCATAGTTACACGTCAACTATGACAGACAAAATGAGAAAAAAAATCCAGAAAATCACATTGTAGGATTTTTAATGAATTTATTTGCAAATTATGGTGGAAAATAAGTATTTGGTCAATAACAAAAGTTTCTCAATACTTTGTTATATACCCTTTGTTGGCAATGACACAGGTCAAACGTTTTCTGTAAGTCTTCACAAGGTTTTCACACACTGTTGCTGGTATTTTGGCCCATTCCTCCATGCAGATCTCCTCTAGAGCAATGATGTTTTGGGGCTGTCGCTGGGCAACACAGACTTTCAACTCCCTCCAAAGATTTTCTATGGGGTTGAGATCTGGAGACTGGCTAGGCCACTCCAGGACCTTGAAATGCTTCTTACGAAGCCACTCCTTCGTTGCCTGGGCGGTGTGTTTGGGATCATTGTCATGCTGAAAGACCCAGCCACGTTTCATCTTCAATGCCCTTGCTGATGGAAGGAGGTTTTCACTCAAAATCTCACGATACATGGCCCCATTCATTCTTTCCTTTACACGGATCAGTCGTCCTGGTCCCTTTGCAGAAAAACAGCCCCAAAGCATGATGTTTCCACCCCCATGCTTCACAGTAGGTATGGTGTTCTTTGGATGCAACTCAGCATTCTCCAAACACGACGAGTTGAGTTTTTACCAAAAAGTTATATTTTGGTTTCATCTGACCATAAGACATTCTCCCAATCCTCTTCTGGATCATCCAAATGCACTCTAGCAAACTTCAGACGGGCCTGGACATGTACTGGCTTAAGCAGGGGGACATGTCTGGCACTGCAGGATTTGAGTCCCTGGCGGCGTAGTGTGTTACTGATGGTAGGCTTTGTTACTTTGGTCCCAGCTCTCTGCAGTTGATTCACTAGGTCCCCCCGTGTGGTTCTGGGATTTTTGCTCACCGTTCTTGTGATCATTTTGACCCCACGGGGTGAGATCTTGCGAGGAGCCCCTGATCGAGGGAGATTATCAGTGGTCTTGTATGTCTTCCATTTCCTAATAATTGCTCCCACAGTTGATTTCTTCAAACCAAGCTGCTTACCTAATGCAGATTCAGTCTTCCCAGCCTGGTGCAGGTCTACAATTTTGTTTCTGGTGTCCTTTGACAGCTCTTTGGTCTTGGCCATAGTGGAGTTTGGAGTGTGACTGTTTGAGGTTGTGGACAGGTGTCTTTTATACTGATAACAAGTTCAAACAGGTGCCATTAATACAGGTAACGAGTGGAGGACAGAGGAGCCTCTTAAAGAAGAAGTTACAGGTCTGTGAGAGCCAGAAATCTTGCTTGTTTGTAGGTGACCAAATACTTTTTTTCCACCATAATTTGCAAATAAATTCATTAAAAATCCTACAATGGGATTTTCTGGAAAAAAAATTCTCAATTTGTCTGTCATAGTTGACGTGTACCTATGATGAAAATTACAGGCCTCTCTCATCTTTTTAAGTGGGAGAACTTGCACAATTGGTGGCTGATTAAATACTTTTTTCCCCACTGTATTTAGGGAAGAAGCAGTCAGCTGGTATTCTGTCTATAATGGAGTGGCCAGCACAGTCACCGGATCTCAACCCTATTGAGCTGTTGTGGGAGCAGCTTGACCGTATGGTACATAAGAAGTGCCCATCAAGCCAATCCAACTTGTGGGAGGTGCTTCAGGAAGCATGGGGTGAAATCTCTTCAGATTACCTCAACAAATTGACAACTAGAATGCCAAAGGTCTGCAAGGCTGTAATTGCTGCAAATGAAGGATTCTTTGACAAAAGCAAAGTTTGAAGGACACAATCGTTATTTCTATTATAAATCATAATTTCTAACCTTGTCAATGACTACATGTCCTATGCATTTTGCTATATTTCCTATTCAAACTAATTTCATGTATGTTTTCATGGAAAACAAGGACATTTCTAAGTGACCCCAAACTTTGAATGGTAGTGTATATTACACAGGGATGTAACCCAAACAAAAGAGTGAGATGTAAACCTCTAAACAATACATGGGACGATACCCGTAATACCAAGAGCAAAATCTCTAAACAATACACGGGACAAGACCCGTAATAGCAAGAGCACAATCTCTAAACAATACACGGGACGAGACCCGTAATACCAAGAGCACAATACATGGTACTCACGAGACCAACGGACATAATCGACACAGACAATGGGGAACAGAGGGCACACATATACACATACTAATCAGGGGGAATGGGAACCAGGTGTGCGTAATGAGACAAAAGAGTCCGGGGTTGGTGGTAATGATCCATGTCAGTGACGCCTAGAAAGCCGGTGACGTAGACCTCCTGGAACTGGTGAACGGAATGAGCAGCAGTACCGGGGGGATCCATGACAAGGCTATAGATGTTGGTATGGTAACAAACAGAGAATGGGGATTATAGGGCCTAAAATGAAACAAACAGTTATTGTGGATATTTCCGAATGAAAAAAGACAAGGATTATAGGCATGCTATAGATAGGAATAATAAACGTAAGATACAAGGTCACATTAAAAACAGGGAAGAGATACTTACGTATATCCTGTCTGGAACCAATGGTCAGAATTATCTCAAGGTCCCCAATGGGGGTAGTCCTTGAATGGTTTTGTAGTTCATAAATGACAGCAACCATATGGATGGTCACCATCCGAACACAAGGAGTGGTGTTCACAGATTCAGTTTATAGTCCTAGAACCAGGAAGAGGTGAGGCCTCTCGTCAAGAGTGCTGTGATTGGCTCAAGCGAGGGAAAAGTTCCAGGGGCCGAGTCCGCCCCCATTCATCGCCTGTATTGTTCTGTGATCTGCGCAGCCTATGAATTAATACATTGTCCACACAAAATAAGGGTATTTTGTATACTCTCATAACGTATTCCAACGTCTGTGTGAAGACTGTGTGGTTGCACAGATACAAAACAACATACTTTTCCTTGGACAAGTGAGGGTAATACCTAATTACAAAATCTTATTACACACACATCAACACTTTTAACCATGTCATTGTCAGTCCGTTTACGCTGTTTGCTTGAGAAAACAAGAGCGTTTGAGGCACTTTTGCGTGCAGTTTTTTTTCTCCAAGGGAGAAATTCCTTGACCGAGCCGTAGTCATCCTCAGTATTCACCGAAACCCTGCTGTGTCCATGTCTCTGGCAGGCCGTCTGAGCATTACTTGGTTAAACTGGACACCCTAGAGCTGACAGGAGGTTCTTTGATGTAGACTAGAGGTCTGAGATGAGCAAAGAGGGGAAAGACTACTCCTGCTGAGAGTCTTCCTCCCCTCTTCCTTTGTTCTCTGGCCAGTGAAGAGAGCACCTTGTTTTTTAATTGTTTTATTTCACCTTTATTTAACCAGGTAAGCCAGTTGAGAACAAGTTCTCATTTACAACTGCGACCTGGCCAAGATAAAGCAAAGCAGTGCGATAAAAACAACAACACAGAGTTACATATGGGGTAAACAAAACATAAAGTCAAAAATACAAACAGAAAATATATATACAGTGTGTGTGAATGTAATAAGTTATGGAGGTAAGGCAATAAATAGACCATAGTGCAAAATAGTTACAATTTTGTATAATACTGGAATGATAGATGTGCAAAAGATGATGTGCAAATAGAGATACTGGGGTGAAAATTACCAAAATAAATAACAATATGGGGATGAGGTAGTTGGGTGGGCTACTTTAATTTTTTCAGAATGGCTGTGTACAGGTGCAGTGATCGGTAAGCTGCTCTGACAACTGACGCTTAAAGTTAGTGAGGGAGATAAAAGTCTCCAGCTTCAGAGATTTTTGCAGTTCGTTCCTGTCATTGGCAGCAGAGAACTGGAAGGAATGGGGCCAAAGGAGGTGTTGGCTTTGGGGATGACCAGTGAGATATACCTGCTGGAGCGCAGACTACGGGTGGGTGTTGCTATGGTGACCAGTGTGCTAAGGTAAGACGTGGATTTGCCTAGCAGTTATTTATAGATGACCTGGAGCCAGTGGGTTTGGCAACGAATATGTAGTGAGGGCCAGCCAACAAGAGCGTACAGGTCACAATGGTGGGTAGTATATGGGTCTTTGGTGACAAAACGGATGGCACTGTGATAGACTACATCCAATTTGCTGAGTAGAGTGTTGGAGGCTATTTTGTAAATGACATCGCCGAAGTCAAGGATCGGTAGGATAGTCCGTTTTACGAGGGCATGTTTGGCAGCATCAGTGAAGGAGGCTTTGTTGTGAAATAGGAAGCCGATTCTAGATCTATCTTTTGATTGGAGATGCTTAATGTGAGTCTGGAAGGAGAGTGTACAGTCTAACCAGACACCTAGGTATTTGTAGTTGTGGACATACTCTAGGTCAGACCCGCCGAGAGTAGGGGCAAGCTGCAGTGGAGGGTGCAGAGCTGGTGGCCGGGGTAGTGGTAGCCAGGTGGAAAGTATGGCCAGCCGTAGCAAAATGCTTGTTGAAATTCTCGATTATAGTAGATTTATCGGTGGTGACAATGTTTCCTAGCCTCAGTGCAGCAGGCAGTTGGGAGGAGGTGCTCTTATTTTCCATGGACTTTACAGTGTTAGTGCTACAGTGCTGCAGGATGCAAATTTCTGTTTGAAAAAGCTAGCCTTTGCTTTCCTAACTGATTGTGTATATTGGTTCCTGACTTCCCTGAAAAGGTGCATATCGCAGAGGCTGTTCGCTGCTAATGCAGTACGCCACAGGATGTTTTTGTGCTGGTCAAGGGCAGTCAAGTCTGAGGAGAAACAGGGGCTGTATCTGTTCTTAGTTCTGCATTTTTAGAATGGGGCATGCTTATTTAAGATTGAGAGGAAAGCACTTTTAAAGAACATCCAGGTATCCTCTACTGACGGAATGAGGTCAATATCCATCCAGGATACTCGGGCCAGGTAAATTAGAAAGGCCTGCTTGCTAAAGTGTTTTAGGGAGCGTTTGACTGTGATGAGGGGTGGTCGTTTGACCGCGGACCCATTACGGATGCAGGCAATAAGGCAGTGATCGCTGAGATCCTGGTTGAAGACAGCGGAGGTGTATTTAGAGGGTCAATTTGTCAGGATGATATCTATGAGGGTGCCCATGTTTACAGATTTAGGGTTGTACCTGGTAGGTTCGTTGATCATTTGTGTGAGATTGAGGGCATCTAGTTTAGATTGTAGGTTGGCCGGGGTGTTAAGCATATCCCAGTTTAGGTCACCAAGCAGTACGAACTCTGAGGATAGATGGGGGGCAATCAGTTCACATATGGTGTCCAGGGCACAGCTCGGGGCTGAGGGGGGTCTGTAGCAAGCATCAACAGTGAGAGACTTATTTCTGGAAAGGTGGATTTTTAGAAGTAGAAGCTCAAACTGTTTGGGCACAGACCTGGATAGTACGATAGAGCTCTGCAGGCTATCTCTACAGTAGATTGCAACCCCACCCCCTTTGGCAGTTCTATCGAGACGGAAAATGTTGTAGTTGGGGATGGACATTTCTGAATTTTTGGTGGCCTTCCTAAGCCAGGATTCAGACTCTGCTAGGACATCAGGGTGGGCGGAGTGTGCTTACGCAGTGAATAACTCAAACTTAGGGAGGAGGCTTCGGATGTTAACGTGCAAGAAACCAATGCTTTTCGGTTACAGAAGTCAACAAATGATAACGCCTGGGGAGTAGGAGTGATACTGGGGGCTACAGGGCTTGGGTTAACCTCTACATCACCAGAGGAACAGAGGAGGAGTAGAAGAAGGATACGGCTAGAGGCTTTAAGTACTGGTCTTCTAGTGCATTGTGTACAGAGAAAAAAATGGGGCAGGTTTCCGGGCGTTGTAGAATAGATTCAGTGCATTATGTACAGAAAAGGATATGGAAGGATATGAGTACAGTGGAGATAAACTTAAGCGTTGGGTAACGATGAAAGAGATAGCATCACTGAAGGCACCGATTGAGTCGGTCTCCGTGTGTATGGGGGGTGGGACAAAGGAGCTATCTATGGCAGGTTGAGCTGGGCTGGGGGATCTACAGTGAAATAGTACAATAAGAAATAACCGAAACAGCTATAAGCAAGGCATATTGAAATGGGAGAGAGGCATAAAGCAATCACAGGTGTTATTCGAGAGCTAAGACAGCTGGTAATGGCGACAAAGTTTGGGCTGAGGCTAAACATAAACAGGATGCGGTACCGTATAAAGGAACAGTCCAGCAGGCATCAGCTCTATAGCTGAGTTATCATAAGGTCTGGTGAACAGCAGTAGGAGAGTTCGGAGGTAGTTTGGGGGCTGCTATAGCACTAGCGAGCAAGAGGCCACGACTAGCGTATGGTAGCGGGCCGGGGCTAGCAGATGGATCTTCGCGGTCAACGTCGTAACGGGAAACCTGTTGTAATCACATCAGACGATTTCGTCGACTGACCAGTCGTGTTGGATCGGCGGGGCTCCGTGTCAACACTAGGAGGTCCCGTCCGGTTGACAGAGAGGTAGATAGCCGGGAGAAGGGCCTGGCTCGCGGCTAGCTCTAGGCTGATTAGCCAACAACAACGTCCATTTGATTGCAGCTATCTAGCTACGATGATCCGGTGTTAAAGGTCCAGTGAATCAGTATTTCCAGGAGAGAAACCGATATGTTCTGGGTCGATAACGCGCTGTGCAGACAGTGCAGACTGGCGGATAATAGTCCAGGCTAGAGCTGGCTGGTAGGTAGTGCAGGCCACGGACAATGGTGAGAAACCGCTAGCGGTGACTAATGGCAAGTAGCTAGTTAGCTGGCTACTTCCGTCCGGTAGACAGAGAGGTAGATACCCGGGATATGGGCCTGGCTCAAGGCTAACTGGTGCTTGCTTCAGGGGCAGTGGTGATTAGCCAAACAGCAACATCCAATTCGGTTGCGGCTAGCTAGTTGCGATCCGGTGTTAATGTCCAGTGATTCAGTTATTCCGGCAGAAAATCCGATGTTCTGGGTGAAAACCGCTAACGGTGGCTAATAGCAAGTAGCTAGTTAGCTGGCTAGCTGGTATCAACTGGAAATTCTAGATAAAAGGTAAGTCAATAATAGAATCCGTTCCACATTGAGTGAGGATGAAAAGTGTGATAGGGAAATATGTTCGAAAAATACAAAAAATACAGGCTATTTACACAGACACACAACAAAGAACACGACCGCACTGCTATGCCATCTTGGAAGTTACCAAGTGTATTCTCATTGTGATTGACATCTGGTGAGGTTGTGTTCATTTGATGCTCCTCTACATGATTCTTTCACACAATGTTGTATGCCTGTTTGAAGAAAGAAAACCAGATTTTTACAGTGCATTCGCAAACTATTCAGACCCCTTGACTTTTTCCACATTTTGTTAAGTTACAGCCTAATTCTAATATTGATTAAATTGTTTTATTTTTTTCCATTAATCTACACACAATACCCCATAAAGACAAAGCAAAAAAAGGTTTTTAGAAATTTTAGCAAATGTATTAAAAATAAAAAACTGAAATAACACATTTACATATGTAATCAGACCCTTTACTCAGTACTTTGTTGAAACACCTTTGGCAGCGATTACAGCCTCTACTCTTCTTGGGTATGACACGCCAAGCTTGGCACACCAGTATTTGGGGAGTTTCTCCCATTCTTCTCTGCAGATCCTCTCAAGCTCTGTCAGGTTGGATGGGGAGCGTCGCTGCACAGCTACTTTCAGGTCTCTCCAGAGATGTTCGATCGGGTTCAAGTCCGGGCTCTGGCTGGGCCACTCAAGGACATTCAGAGACTTGTCCCAAAGCCACTCCTGCGTTGTCTTGGCTGTGTGCTTAAGGTCGTGGTCTTGTTGAAAGGTGAACCTTTGCCCCAGTCTGAGGTTCTGAGCGATCTGGAGCAGGTTTTCATCAAGGATCTCTCTGTACTTTGCTCCGTTCATCTTTCCCTCGATCCTGACTAGTGTATCAGTCCCTGCCGCTGAAAAACATCCCCACAGCATGATGCTGCCACCACCATGCTTCACCGTAGGGATGGTGCCAGGTTTCCTCCAGACATGACGCTTGGCATTCAAGCCAAAGAGTTCAATCTTGGTTTCATCAGACCAGAGAATCTTGTTTCTCATGGTCTGAGAGTCCTTTTTGGCAAACTCCAAACGAGCTGTCATGTGCATTTTACTGAGGAGTGGCTTCCATCTGGCCACTCTGCCATAAAGGCCTGATTGGTGGAGTGCTGCAGAAATGGTTGTCCTTCTGGAAGGTTCTCCAATCTCCACAGAGGACCTCTGGAGCTCTGTCAGAGTGACCATCAGGTTCTTGGTCAACTCCCTGATCAAGGCCCTCCTCCCCCGATTGCTCAGTTTGGCAGGGCGGCCAGCTCTAGGAAGAGTCTTGGTGGTTCCAAACTTCTTCCATTTAAGAATGATGGAGGCCACTGTGTTTTTGGGGATCTTCAATGCTGCAGAAATGTTTGGTACCCTTCCCCAGATCTGTGCCTCAACACAATCCTGTCTTGGAGCTCTACCGACAATTCCTTAGACCTCATGGCTTGGTTTTTGCTCTGACACGCATTGTCAACTGTGGGACCTTATATAGACAGGTGTGTCTTTCCAGATCATGTCCAATCAATTACATTTACCACAGGTGGACTCCAATCAAGTTGTAGAAACATATCAAGGATCATCAATGGAAACAGGATGTAACAATTTCAAAAAAACTGTTTTCGCTTTGTCATTATGGGGTATTGTGTGTAGATTGATGAGAGAAAAAAATATATTTAATCAATTTTAGAATAAGGCTGTAACATAATAAAATGTGGAAAAATGGAAGGGGTCTGAATACTTTCCAAATGCACAGTGAGGAAAAAAAGTATTTGATCCCCTGCTGATTTTGTACGTTTGCCGACTGACAAAGAAATGATCAGTCTATAACTTTAATGGTAGGTTTACTTGAACAGTGAGAGACAGAATAACAACAACAAAATCCAGAAAAACGCATGTCAAAAATGTTATAAATTGATTTGCATTTTAATGAGGGAAATAAGTATTCTGCAAAGCTATGTAGAATCTAGGCTCCACTCAAGATTGTGCATGGCAGTGGAGGGAGGAGAATAAAAGCAACAGAAACACATTAACCCCCCCTGGCTCTGGTTGGTCATTTGAGGATATGCTTGTAAAACGCTTAGAGAACATTGGTGAACATTTGCTGTAGCGTTCCTGTCCCCGGAGCAACTCCCCCCCCCCCACCAGATGAAGTGGAGAGTGATTAGCAGGCATGTGGATGGCAGGGCCCTGTTTAGAGACTGTCAAGCTTGCTTGTGTCTGCTGTCAGGATTGGCCAATGTGCTTGAGAGGAAAATGAGGGCCACTGAAGGGTTTTCTCCTTCCAGAGCTCTCTCTATTTAACCTCTAACCCCTGAGGACTATGCCCTCTGTCCGCCTCCATCAGCTGCTCTGGGCTGAAATCAACACACTGTACTCTGTAGACCAGCGTTTGCTGATCGAGTTCACTAGAGTGTTTTGTCTTCGTCAATGTTCAAACCCCTTTCGCTTCCAGGATACAGGTAAAGGTTGCAATATGTTATAGCCTTGAGCATCCGGCTGTACAATAAAAGTCGTGATATAATCAACAGACATTTGATATACTGTATCTAGCCTCCTGCCAGTGATAGACATTCACTGTGTAGCTTGAATCCAAAGCAAGATGTTTTCACTCAAATGTCCTTATAGGAAGAAGCTCAGCCCATCACGACAGAGACAGTTATCTCCTTCGATCAATAGGCTTTGAAAGAGATGAATGCCGGAGTTTCATAAATTCTAAGAGTTGGGAGTCAATGTCGCAGCAATCAGGAAGTATTGTCTTAGTCAGATTCAAATGTTTACCTTCTAAGTCACGACAAGTAAATACCAAAAATCCATATTGAGTTGAGAGAAGAGAGAGTGCTAACTTTCGAAGTCCAAACTTGGGACAAAATAAACAATTTTGTTTTGGGGCGACAGGAAAGTGTTTCTCTTAGCAACTGAACAATGAGTAAAGACAATAATGAAATAAAAGACGGAATCAAGGACAGGTCACTTTCCAAGTGACGTGAAGATTTTGTTATTGTAATAGAACAGGCTCTGTCAACATACTCTTGCTGTACCATGTAATGTATGCACATTTTACACAGCGTGAAGAGTTTATACTTATTTGCCCATTTATTAAGGTCTCAGCATAACCTCATGGTACATTATGCAATCTATCATCTTTCATTTTATGCATTAGTCAAATTGAAGCGCAAACACTATTCTATATGTCATTTAGGAACAGTAAGTAATTTGATAGGAATCTAAAGAGGCAATTAGGAATGTTCTGTTTTCTTAAAAGAATGCCAGTGGAGGAAAAACACATCAATTTCAATTTGGTCACACTGACACTTGTGGTGCGGACAAAAGGAATAATGTCACTTAATTCAGTCACACTGTCACGGAGCAATAATAATTTTAATTACTGAAAGCAATCAGCTCAGTCAATATATTCCATAGCCACTGCTGAAGAAAGCATGCTCAATCAAACTAGCAATCATAGTCTGGTATATTCTTTTTAAGATTTCTGTGCAAGACATATTCTCAAGGACCATGGGTGGTGATGATAGAGCATACTGATGGCCTTTATATACGTTCCTTGAATTTGAACATGTGCTTCATATGTGTCTGTGTTTGTGTCTGTTTCTGTGACATGACGTGTCCTTTTATTTTTATTTTTTTTTTATTTCACCTTTATTTAACCAGGTAAACCAGTTGAGAACAAGTTCTCATTTACAACTGCGACCTGGCCAAGATAAAGCATAGCAGTGCGATAAAAACAACAACACAGAGTTACATATGGGGTAAAACAAAACAAAAATCAAAAAAATACAACAGAAATACAATTAATATACAGTGTGCAAATTTAGCAAGTTATGGAGGTAAGGCAATAAAATAGGCTATAGTGCAAAATAATTACAATTTAGTATTAACACTGGAATGATGTGCAAGAGATGATGTGCAAATAGAGATACTGGGGTACAGATGAGCAAAATAAATAACAATATAGGGATGAGGTAGTTGGGCGGGCTAATTTCAGATGGGCTGTGTA
This sequence comes from Coregonus clupeaformis, assembly GCF_020615455.1. Classification (NCBI taxonomy): domain Eukaryota; kingdom Metazoa; phylum Chordata; class Actinopteri; order Salmoniformes; family Salmonidae; genus Coregonus; species Coregonus clupeaformis. The sequence goes on from NC_059197.1 coordinate 43,446,128, forward strand.
CAGGTGCAGTGATCGGTAAGGTGCTCTGACAACTGATGCCTAAAGTTAGTGAGGGAGATAAGCGTCTCCAGCTTCAGAGATTTTTGCAGTTTGTTCCAGTCATTGGCAGCAGAGAACTGGAAGGAATTGCGGCCAAAGGAGGTGTTGGCTTTGGGGATGACCAGTGAGATATACCCGCTGGAGCGCAGACTACGGGTGGGTGTTGCTATGGTGACCAATGAGCTAAGATAAGGCGGGGATTTGCCTAGCAGTGATTTATAGATGGCCTGGAGCCAGTGGGTTTGGCGACGAATATGTAGTGAGGACCAGCCAACAAGAGCGTACAGGTCACAGTGGTGGGTATTATATGGGGCTTTGGAGACAAAACGGATGGCACTGTGATAGACAACATCCAATTTGCTGAGTAGAGTGTTGGAGGCTATTTTGTAAATGACATCGCCGAAGTCAAGGATCGGTAGGATAGTCAGTTTTACAAGGGCATGTTTGGCAGCATGAGTGAAGGAGGCTTTGTTGCGAAATAGGAAACCGATTCTAGATTTAACTTTGGATTGGAGATTCTTAATGTGAGTCTGGAAGGAGAGTTTACAGTCTAACCAGACACCTAGATATTTGTAGTTGTCCACGTACTCTAGGTCAGACCCGTCTAGAGTAGTGATTCTAGTCGGGTGGGCGGGTGCAAGCAGCGTTCGGTTGAAGAGCATGCATTTTGTTTTACTAGTGTTTAAGAGCAGTTGGAGGCTACTGAAGGAGTGTTGTATGGAATTGAAGCTCGTTTGGAGGTTTGTTAACACAGTGTCCAATGAAGGGCCAGATGTATACAAAATGGTGTCGTCTGCGTAGAGGTGGATCTGAGAGTCACCAGCAGCAAGAGCGACGTCATTGATATACACAGAGAAAAGAGTTGGCCCAAGAATTGAACCCTGTGGCACCCCCCATAGAGACTGCCATAGGTCCAGACAACAGGCCCTCCGATTTGACACATTGAACTCTATCTGAGAAGTAGTTGGTGAACCAGGCGAGGCAGTCATTAGAGAAACCAAGGCTATTTAGTCTGCCAATAAGAATGCGGTGGTTGACAGAGTCGAAAGCCTTGGCCAGGTCAATGAAAACGGCTGCACAGTACTGTCTATTATCGATCGCGGTTATAATATCATTTAGGACCTTGAGCGTGGCTGAAGTGCACCCATGACCAGCTCGGAAACCGGATTGCATAGCAGAGAAGGTACAGTGGGATTCGAAATGGTTGGTGATCTGTTTGTTGACTTGGCTTTCAAAAACTTTTGAAAGGCAGGGCAGGATGGATATGGGTCTGTAACAGTTTGGATCTAGAGTGTCACCCCCTTTGAAGAGGGGGATGACCGCGGCAGCTTTCCAATCTCTGGGGATCTCAGACGTTACGAAAGAGAGGTTGAACAGGCTAGTAATAGGGGTTGCGATAGGGGTTTATATGGCTATGTCATGAGGAAGAGGCAGAGAGCTCCTTTACATTTTGTAAATATTTGTAATAATGAATAGTTTTTTTGCATTTTTCAGTACAAAGTTTGTTTTATGAATGAACTAGCTATATTGATTTAGCTTATTATTATAGTCTGAATAGTTTGAATCCAGCACTTTTTCAAGACTGAAGTTGGCGGTTGTTTTTTTGGCAAGCTAGCTAGCTAATGTTAGCTGGCTAGCATGCAATGTTTTGATTCGATTATGCCAACTGTCCGGAGGTTGATGATGGAGAGAAGCCCGAATACAGAAGTGTACAGAGATGACAGATTACCATGACTGTATGGAGGACTAAGTTATAAGGCTACTCCTGAATTCCTACTGAACTGTGGTTGGCATTCTGGCGCTTGATTTTGGTAGTAGTGAAGAGTCGCTAGCTAGCTAGCTACAAGTCCAGTGGCTAGTACGGAACTCTAACTTCATCTGACTGATTCCTACTACGAAGCCACAGACATCGTGGACGGCGAGACACCGTGATGACAACGTGCTGCCTGCCTGCTCCTGGCTCTCCCCTTTGAGCACCTCCTCTCTCTCCGATGACCTCACTCAAGCCATGAACATTCTCAACAGCACCATGCCAATGTCTTAGATAATGATAAAGCATGAACAGAAGCTGTGGTGGATGAGAGGGTTCCAGTGGGCACTAGGAGACAATATCATGTCAACTCAATGTGATTTTGTAGCTAAGCCTCCCTCTCTGTCCACACCTCCCTCTCCTCATCACCAGTCGTCTGCCTACTCTCTGTCTACCAGTTGTTTTCCAGACCCTGTCTAGCACTGATGTCTGGCCTGGTTAAAACACTGGCTTCCGTCAAAAGAACAGGCAAACCTTATTTTGTTACAGTAGTTAACAATGACAAGATGATTAGTCTATATAATATACGTAGATGTTGCCTTGTGCACTGGACCATGGCCTCACTTTGCTGTAATATTTGAAACATCTGAAAACACATAAGCAGAAAAGTTCCCAGATTGTTACATTTAACAGACACTCTTATCTAGAGAAACTAGGGTTAAGTGCCTTGCTCAAGGGCATATCAGCAGTTTCTTCACCTAGTTGGCATGGGGAATTGAACCAGCAACCTTTCAGTTACTGGCGCAACACACTTTACCTCTAGGCTACCTGCCGCCTCCGGAGGAAATTATCTCCCAGTCAGTGGATGATTATGGAGCAGGCTTGACATCTTTTTAATAGCTGGAGAAACAAACAAACATGTCCCCCAAAGAGCATTCTCAAAGGATTACTGTTACAAAGAACAAATTATGCTCATAATAAAGGACCGAAAAATATCACCTTATGGAGGACGCTCGGCGGGAAGCGTGTGATTAGCTTCTTCTAGCCAAACCTTTGCATCATTTTGGCAGCTTTCTGCACCTCATGGACGTCTGGTGCTTCAGGGCATCTTACTTACAGAGATCACCAACACACAGTCATTCAAGAAGCTGGGCACCCAATCAACAACGGCGAGGCCCAGATGTCTGTATATAACGCCACTATGTGCCCTCCGGAGGGTAAGATCTGACACCTCCACCTGCTCAGAGAACGCCTGTACATGATCATGCTTAAGTCGGTCTCCTCTTTTGGAATTGGAACTAATTCATTGTGATTGAACTAGATAGAGTTTTATGGAGAAAAAAAAATGTGTATTAACTTTTACATATCCAGTAGATGCTACAATTGGATAACAAACACCTTGCTTTATCTGAATCATTACATGATGTTGTAGTGTTGCACAACATGTTGTGTGCTTTGTAATAACAATACTTTGAGTTTCCTTATCTACCAGATGAGTCATGTCCAAGTTGCCTCTCTCGCCCTCTCCAGTGGTGTTATCTTTTTGTGTACATGGAGCTGTCCTCTGTATTCTGGGAGCATTGCTGTGCAAAGGGAGAGAGCAGTACTGCTGGCCAGTAATTAGATCTGGGGTACTGCCAGGGACTTCAAGCTGCAGCCACTCGAACCACAAGCAATTTTGTGCGACTGTATACTGCAGAGTGAATAACTCACATGGATCTCTCTCTCGCTCGCTCTCTCTCTCTCTCTCGCTCTCTGTTCTCTCTCTCTCTCTCTCTCTTTCTCTCGCTCTCTCTCTGTTCTCTCTCTCTCTCTCTCTCTCTCTCTCTCTCTCTCTCTCTCTGTTCTCTCTCTCTCTCTCTCTTTCTCTGCTCTCTCTCTGTTCTCTCTCTCACTCACTCACTCACTCACTCACTCATTCACTCACTCTTTCACTCACTCATTCACTCTCTCTCTCTCACACCTAATCCAGACTCCATAAACCTCAACGCACACACACACACACACACACACACACACACACAGGACAGGTCCACTGCTCTCCTCTCCTTCCCTAATTGCTGTATAAGAAGCGCCACGGGCTGGGCTGTGGTTGGCTAGGGTGGCCCGGGGATCAGTGAGGGGAGACTAGAGGAGATAATGGGTTTTCTTTTTGCTCCAGAAGACGCAGAGAGGCTGCAGAGCAGCAGTGACAGACGGGCATCTCTGCCGTTATGTTTGAGGTTCTCTGGTGCTCTCTCTGTGACTGGACAGGTCAGGGTACCTTTCCATTCCCATGCTTCACCAGGCAGTAGGTCAGCCAAGCAGGGCAGAATAACTGAACCTGTTTCTTTTATCTTCCACCCCCTCAAACACACAGAAAAACAAACATCCAGGCACGCACACAGTACAGCTGTCTGGAAATTGTCAACATAGTATGGCAACAATCTCTCAAGCCTCTGCCAGAGGGAGAGATTATATAATTTTCAGGAATTCCATTGTATTTTCATTTCCATGTCACAAATAGTATGTCTCAGATTCCAAGCAAACTTTCTATGATTTGTCACTTTTGTATTTTCTTCTTAGATATCTTATGAAGAGGAATTCTTACTTTTCATCTAGTTGAAATGGCAGAATCTCAATGAAAGGAGTGATGCTATTAGGGCCGGGACGATACCAGTATCGCAATATATTTTTTTTCATGCCAAAATTGAAAACATGAAGCAGGCCATACTCTTTGTTCCTTTAACAACCTGCTGTATGTAAAACATTGTGTGCTTTAGCTTGGGAAATAAATAAACGTTACACTGGATGACAACATAATGATGTTTGTTTCCAATATTAGGGCTGTTTTCCTAAAGTAGTTAAATCCGCTTTGTGTTTTGTTTCCTTGCCACCATACTATCGAGTATCACGGTACTGGTATTGTCCCGGCCCTAGATGCTATCTTGGCATTCCAGCTTCTTCTACTGTAAAACAATAAGTCAAGACAGGAGTCCTGTTGTTCCTGGATTGGATGACTTCTTAATATGCCATTTAGTAGACGCTGTTATCCAAAGCGACTTACAGTCATGTGTGCATACATTTTTACGTATGGGTGGTCCCAGGGATCGAACCCACTACCCTGGTGTTACAAGCGCCATGCTCTACCAATTGAGCTACAGAGGACCACATTCTTTAGATGTGTGTTATATTTCATGTTTGGGTGATGTTGCGATTTACTGTAATGAACCACTGCAGGGGTGCCTTCATTCAGCTGGCTATGTTTTTTCTATGCTAGTAAATAATTGTTATCTATATAGCATGGAGAAAACAATAACTTCCATCAATCTGCTGTAAATGTAGGCTTAGCTACATACAGTTGGCTGTTTTCCTTGGTGCTCTAATGATATCTCTCTGCGGTGGCGGGCTGAAGGGCCAGTGTCTGTGTGAGTCAGCCCGGGTTCTGTGAGGCCTGACAGGTCAAGACACCGTAGGGGAGACCATTAGGCCTACATGAGGAAGGGGGACTGACAGGCAGTTGAGAGACGCTGACGTGGGGAAGGCCAGGACCATGGCCAGGGGACAGCAGGCAACATACAGATTCAGCCAAGCCCAGCCATGTCTGATTCAGAGCTCTTTCTCTGACTTTCTCTCCATCTGACTCTGTCTGAATCCTCGTCTCTGACCCTCATTTTTGTCTGTTTATCTGACTCCTCTCTCTAACTCTTCCCATTTTCTGTTTCTCTAATCTATCTGTGACTCCTCCTCCTTCTCCGTCTCTGTCTGTCTATTTGTCTCTGTCCGTATCTGGGTTCAGTCTCAGCCACTGTGATATGAGCTTCTGTGTCAGCTGAACGAACTGTTCCTCGAAGCAGCTGCCAGCAAATGGGCACACCACATCCCTCCTCCTACGGCCTTTCTCTCTTTCCTTCTCATCTTTTATCTTCATCTTCTTGGTTAGACAATCATACAGTGGATATATGGGGGATTTAGTTAATCCTCTAGTTGAGGTTGGGTTTGAGATTGAGGTTATATATGTTCAATGATTACAGTATTGTCAACTGATAGGTGTGGGACTTGTTGGAATGAAAGTTGACATGATGCGAGACAGAGGTGTTCACTCTTTCTGTGAAACTCATAGCTCTCAATATATATTATTTATGCATAGTATAATGGTCCTTTTTCCATCATCTGCCATCTGTTCAAATCCTTTCACATCATTAAGTCGGATGAAAATACACTGAACAAAAATATAAATATAAAATGCAAAAATGTCAACGACTTTACTGAGTGACAGTTCATATAAGGAAACAAGTCAATTGAAATGAATTCATTAGGCCCTAATCTATAGATTTCACATGACTGGGAATACAGATATGCATCTGTTGGTCACAGATACCTTGAAAAAAGGTAGGGATGGGGATCAGAGAACCAGTCAGTATCTGGTGTGACCACCATTTGCCTCATGCACCGTGACACAACTCCTTCACATAGAGTTGATCAGGCTGTTAATTGTAACCTGTGGAATGTTGTCCCACTCCTCTTCAATGGCTGTGCTAAGTTGGTGGATATTGGCGGGAACTGGAACATGCTGTCGTACACGTCGATCCAGAACATCCCAAACATGCTCAATGGGTGACATGTCTGGTGAGTATGAAGGCCTTGGATGAACAGGGACATTTTCAGCTTCCAGGAATTGTGTACAGATCCTTGCAACATGGGGTCATGCATTATCATGCTGAAATATGAGGTGATGGTGGCGGATGAATGGCACAACAATGGGCCTCAATATCTTGTCACGGTATCTCTGTGCATTCAAATTGCATCGATAAAATGCAATTGTGTTCATTGTCCATAGCTGATGCTGCCCATACCATAACCCCACCACCACCATGGGGCACTCTGTTCACAACGTTGACATCAGCAAACCAATTCGCCCACACGATGCCATACAGGCTGTCTGCCATCTGCCCAGTACGGTTGAAACCGGGATTCATCTGTGTAGAGCACACTTCTCCAGTGTGCCAGTGGTCATCGAAGGTGAGTATTTGCCAACTGAAATCGATTACGACGCCGAAATGCAGTCAGGTCAAGACCCTGTTGAGGATGACGAGCAAGCAGATGATGAGATTCCCTGAGACGGTTTCTGACAGTTTTTGCAGAAATTCTTCTGTTGTGCAAACCCACAGTTTCATCAGCTGTCGGGGTGGCTGGTCTCAGACGATCCCGCAGGTGAAGAAGCCGGATGTGGAGGTCCTGAGCGGGTGAGGTCTGTGGTTGTGAGGCCGGTTGGACCAACACTTTACATGTTGCGTTCATATTTTTGTTCAGTGGTAGTTGAATGGAAAAAAAAGGTGTGCATATTTTCACTAATATCCCTTTCATACTAAGACGTTTTTCCGCCAACTTTATCATACCTTTTTTTCTGTATTTTCTTTATATCTGAAAGGTATTGCTGGTATCAAACCCAAAACGTGTATTTCTGCCAAACGACCTAGTAATCATTTCGGTAAAGTTCTGCCTACGGCTTAATATGAAACATAGCCGTAATGCTGAGGCGGCATTGGCATGCACTACACTCTTAAACTCTTGATGATTATCTGTTAACCATCCTCCTGACAGTTCTAAACTTTGCAAGTAATGTCACTTCACCCATCTTTTCGCATTGCTCCCACCACTACATATGCACAGTTTTCTTTAACCACAACTGGATGAATCCATAAAGAATTACTGTGGAAATAAATATCACTGAATTATGAAAATATTTCAGTAAAGTAGGCTAATGCAATTGACGGAATGTATCAAAGTTATCTTATTCTTGTAATACATTTGAAGCAGTAGCCTACCTGCGTGTGGTCAGCTAGATGTTCATTTCAGCACAGTTTTGATTGGAATAAATGTTTTCACTGAATCTTCGTTTGGATATTGGTTAGGCTACAATTAGGCTGGACATTTCTTTGCTAAGTTGAGGTGAGTGCTGCCCATGCTCATTTATTAGAACATTTTGCCATGTTATGTAGTTTAACAAGTGGATTATTTTGCTCTTCACTCGCAGTCGCTTAGTATCCTAGGCCTACTCTAACCAAAAGCCTATGTCTTCACTGACTTGTCTGATAATCAATCTTTTTTTAAAAACTGAATCTTCATCTGTATAGGCTATTTGTTTAACTGGTTCCTGGCTGGGCAAATAACCGAAGGTGGTATAGTTCATCCATTTGTTTGCTCATCTATCACTGATCAGAAACATTTAGCAAGTGTAAGCCTATTATTTTGCTCGATCACATATAGGCAACTCCAAAAGCCCGCGGAGGTTGTGAAATATGAACGACATTCACAAGCTGTGCCACACTTTCCCGTAACACAAGTTGTGTGGGAAAAATATTTGTTGTATTTTATTCTGTTATATCAAATCAAATCAAATTGTATTTGTCACATGCGCCGCATACAACAGCTGTAGACCTTACAGTGAAATGCTTACTTACAATCCCTTAACCAACAATGCAGTTTTAAGAAAGAATACCAAAAAATATCACAGAAAAAAATCAATATAAAATAATAAGAAATAAAGGTAACAAATAATTAAAGAGCAGCAGTAAAAATAAAAATAGCGAGGCTATATACAGGGGGTAACGGTACTGAGTCAATGTGCGGGGGCACCGGTTAGTCGAGGTAGTTGAGGTAATATGTACATGTAGGTAGAGTTATTAAAGAGACTATGGCATAGAAAATAAACAGGGGGGCAATGCAAATAGTCTGGGTAGCCATTTGATTAGATGTTCAGGAGTCTTATGACTTGGGGGGTAGAAGCTGTTTAGAAGCCTCTTGGACCTAGACTTGGCGCTCCGGTACCGCTTACCGTGCAGTAGCAGAGAGAACAGTCTATGACTAGGGTGGCTAGAGTCTTTGATAATTTTTAGGGCCTTCCTCTGACACCGCCTGGTATAGAGGTCCTGGATGGCAGGAAGCTTGGCCCCAGTGATGTACTGGGCCGTACAAACTACCCTGTGTAGTGCCTTGCGGTCGGAGGCCGAGCAGTTGCCATGCCAGGCAGTGATGCAACCAGTCAGGATGCTCTCGATGGTGCAGCTGTTGAACCATTTGAGGATATGAGGACCCATGCCAAATCTTTTCAGTCTCCTTAGGGGATATAGGTTTTGTCGTGCCCTCTTAACGACTGTCTTGGTGTGCTTGGACCATGTTAGTTTGTTGGTGATGTGGACACCAAGGAACTTGAAGCTCTCAACCTGCTCCACTACAGCCCCGTCTTGATCATGTTGAGGGAGAGGTTGTTGTCCTGGCACCACATGGCCAGGTCTCTGACCTCCTCCCTATAGGCTGCCTTTCAAAGCACTTCATGGCTATAGACGTGAGTGCTACGGGTCGGTAGTCATTTAGGCAGGTTACCTTAGTGTTCTTGGGTACAGGGACTATGGTGGTCTGCTTGAAACATGTTGGTATTCCAGACTCAGTCAGGGAGAGGTTGAAAATGTCAGTGAAGACACTTGCCTGTTCGTCAGTGCATGCTCGGAGTACACGTCCTGGTAATCCGTCTTTGAATGTTGACCTGTTTAAAGGTCTTACTCACATCGGCTACGGAGAGCGTGATCACACAGTCGTCCGGAACAGCTGATGCTCTCATGCATGTTTCAGTGTTACTTGCCTCGACGCGACAATAGAAGTAATTTAGCTCGTCTGGTAGGCTCATGTCACTGGGCAGCTCGCGACTGTGCTTCCCTTTGTAGTCTGTAATAGTTTGCAAGCCCTGCCACATCCGACGAGCGTCGGAGCCGGAGTAGTATGATTCGATCTTAGTCCTGTATTGACTCTTTGCCTGTTTGATGTTTCGTCGGAGGGCATAGCAGGATTTCTTAAAAGCTTCCAGGTTAGAGTCCCGCTCCTTGAAAGCGGCAGCTCTACCCTTTAGCTCAGTGCGGATGTTACCTGTAATCCATGGCTTCTGGTTGGGGTATGTACGTACAGTCACTGTGGGGACGACGTCATCAATGCACTTATTGATGAAGCCAGTGACTGATGTGGTGTACTCCTCAATGCTATCGGAAGAATCCCAGAACATATTCCAGTCTGTGCTAGCAAAACAGTCCTGTAGCTTAGCATCTGCGTCATCTGACCACTTATTTAATGACAGAGTCACTGGTGCTTCCTGCTTTAGTTTTTGCTTGTAAGCAGGAATCAGGAGGATAGAATTATGGTCAGATTTGCCAAATGGAGGGCGAGGGAGAGCTTTGTACGCGTCTCTGTGTGTGGAGTAAAGGTGGTCTAGAGTTTTTTTCCTCTGGTTGCACATTTAACATGCTGGTAGAAATGAGGTAAAATGGATTTAAGTATCCCTGCATTAATGTCCCCGGCCACTAGGAGCGCCACCTCTGGATGAGCATTTTCCTGTTTGATTATTATGGCCGTATACAGTTTATTGAGTGCGGTCTTAGTGCCAGCATCGGTTTGTGGTGGTAAATAGACAGCTACGAATAATATAGATGAGAACTCTCTTGGTAGATAGTGTGGTCTAAGCTTATCATGCAATACTCTACCTCAGGCGAGCAACACCTCGAGACATCCTTAGATATCGTGCACCAGCTGTTGTTTACAAATATACATAGACCGCTACTCCTTGTCTTACCAGAGGCTGCTGTTCTATCCTGTCTATACAGTGTATAACCCGCCAGCTGTATGTTATTCATGTCTTCGTTCAGCCACAACTCGGTGAAACATAAGATATTACAGTTTTTAATGTCCCGTTGGTAGGATATATTTGCTTATAGTTCATCCACTTTATTATCAAGCGATTGTAAATTGGCCAATAGTATCGATGGCAAAGGCAGATTAGCCACTCGTCGCCGGCTCCTTAACCAGGCACCCCGATCTCCTTCCGCGATATCTCATTTTCTTTCTACTGTGAATGACGGGGATGAGGGCCCTGTCGGGTGGCAGCAACATTATGTACAAAATAAGTTACAAACAATGCGAAAAACACACAAAATAGCACGGTTGGTTAAGAGTCCATAAAACGGCAGCCATCCCCTCCAGTGCCATTGATATCAATTCTATTATATTCTTATTATAAAACATATTGTTTGTTGACTGTGATTGGGTAGGTGTTTCTTCTCTGTTTAATAAAAAATAAAAAAAAACTGTTGATTTCATTTGGATGGTGCAGTCATGGTTGCTCAGACCCATAACATAAGCTTAATTAAACTTAAAATACAGTGCATTCGGAAAGTATTCAGACTCCTTAACTTTTTCCACCTTTTGTTACGTTACAGCCTTATTCTAAAATGGATTTTAAAAAGTATTATAATTCTCATCAATGAAAACCCCATAATGACAAAGCGAAAACAGGTTTTTAGAATTATTTACAGAAGTATTCAGACCCTTTGCTATGAGACTTGAAATTGAGCTAAGGTGCATCCTGTTTTCATTGATCATCCTTGAGGTGTTTCTACAACTTGATTGGAGTCCACCTGTGGTAAATTCAATTGATTGGACATGATTTGGAAAGGCACACACCTGTCTGTATAAGGTCCCACAGTTGACAGTGCATGTCAGAGCAAAAACCAAGCCATGAGGTCAAAGGAAATGTCCGTATAGAGCTCCGAGGCAGGATTGTGTCGAGGCACAGATCTGGGGTAGGGTACCAAAACACCCTGACAGAACTCCAGAGTTCTTCTGTGGAGTTGAGAGAACCTTCCAGAAGGGCAACCATCTATGCAGCACTCCACCAATCAGGTCATTATGGTAGAGTGGCCAGACGGAAGCCACTCCTCAGTAAAAGGCACATGACAGCCCGCTTGGAGTTTGCCAAAACGCACCTAAAGGACTCAGACCATGAGAAACAAGATTCTCTAGTCTGATGAAACCAAGATTGAACTCTTTGGCCTGAATGCCAAGTGTCACATCTGGAGGAAACCTGGCACCATCCCTACAGTGAAGCATGGTGGTGGCAGCATCATGCTGTAGGGATGTTTTTCAACGGCAGGGACTGGGAAACTAGTCAGGATTGAGGGAAAGATGAACAGAGCAAAGTATAGAGAGATCCTTGATGAAAACCTGCTCCAGAGCGCTTAGGACCTCAGACTGGGGCGAAGGTTCACTAAGCACACAGCCAAGACAATGCAGGAGTGGCTTCAGGACAAGTCTCTGAATGTCCTTGAGTAGCGCAGCCAGAGCCCAGACAAGGACCCGATCGAACATCTCTGGAGAGACCTGAAAATAGCTGTGCAGTGACGCTCCCCGTCCAACCTGACAGAGGTTGAGAGGATCTGCAGAGAGGAATGGGAGAAACTCTCCAAATTCAGGTGTGCGAAGCTTGTAGCGTCATACCCAAGAAGACTCGAGGCTGTAATCGCTGCCAAAGGTGCTTCAACAAAGTACTGAGTAAAAGGTCTAAATAAATGTGATATCAGAATTTTATTTTTAATAAATGTGTACAAATGTCTAAAAACCTGTTTTTTCGTTGTCATTATGGGGTATTGTGTAGATTGATGATGATTTTTAAAAAAATCCATTTTACTGCTACCACTCGTCCCCAGCATACTGGCATGCACACGAGAGGTATAAAAGGTGTACTAGGCAAGAATGTGGTAATAATGGGCCTGTTTGTAAGAGGGTCATAAAAACATTACCCAATTATAAAAAAGAAATACAGGCAAAATACTGTAAATCCTATGTGAAAGCAGTATTAGTATACCCTAGTCTCTGCTATTGAAGTCTACTTGTCTGATAAAAGTAACACTTTTCAGATAAATTGTCCCAAGTTGTGTTGAAACTGCCATCAGCTGTGTAACATTGCCAATTAAATATTGAGGCTTGCAGCTGGCAATCATTATGGACATCCAGCACCTGAAACAGGAAGATGGAGCAGGACTCAGAGACGACTAAGGGAAATCAATATTTAACCTGCAACAAGTAAGACACCTCCAACCAGCGTTGGGACTTGTTTGACAAAATGCCTACTTATATATATGCTCAGTAATCTCCAACGACATAAATTATCACATACAATTGAGCGGTGCTCTGGTGAGTGCTTGATAAAACACACCCCTGAGAAACCTGTGCCATGTCATCCGTCCACAGACATCTGCTGATCCAAGCAGCATGTCCTCCAGCCATCTAAACCAGAGGGCTTACAGAGACAGGTTTGAGGATTCCAGTCATCAGATTATCAGGATAACACAGAGGCTTTACAGTAGTTCAATGATTATGAATGATCAACGTTTGTTGAATTATCTACAGAACCTGTTAGCCATGGAGTGGTTATTTCAGTACACATCAATACATTACATTGTGTAGTCTGTTTACAACCCCTAATCATGGTCACAAATCATGGTTTGAAAAGAACATTCAGTTGCGTTTACATTTTTTTTGGACCACTGGAGATTGAGTTTTTCCTATCAGCCAAATGCAAATGTAAACAGCGAGCTCAGGGGAACATTGTTCTGTAAGCAGGGGTTGCCAGGCCTTAAGCTCCAGACAGAGATAATGCCTGTCTATTTCTGAGCGCCTCCTGGAATGAATTGCATCTGTTTGGGTTAAACCAGTCATGCAGCCAGATAAAACATGATTAAATCAACTGTATATACAAATAAATAAGTCATTTTAAGAGGATGCATATACCGGAAATTGTTTTTGAGAAATGCAATGGCATCTGAAAAATATCAGTAGGTTATTTGTATGCATGTACAGTAAGCAGGTCGGGCGTTATGGGCGGGCGTTAGGGGGCCTGGCCCGCCCTACCACACCTCCTTGCCTGTCCAAATAAAATGTTGAAATATTGATTTGTTTGACTGAGACGCGCGCCTACAGAAAGACGCATCAATCTAAGTTAAAGCATTAGAGTGAGCGAAACAGTGGCCCTCGGTCTCAGTATGGGTAGACCATGTATCTGATTCTGCCTGGACCAAAAGAGAATGGCATATCATACTATAGACCCCTTTCTGTGTTTCCAAACATTGCTGCTTTTGGGCGATGCACGCAAGTTGGTGGCAGAAGGGGGAATTCTTATAGAACGTCAGCAAAAAATTTATCTATTTACTTGTTGCTTATGAGTGCATTTCACACTACTTTTGGATTATAATTGTATTTTAAGGCTCGTATGAATGTCCTGCTTAATATAATGTTTGTGTCATCATCGCATATCAACTGCATTATACTTAAAAAACATTTCAACTTCAACCAGTAAAATGGCTCTTTGGCTAGCTTTTGCTACAGCCTATATCAATGAGCGTTAGCATTCTACCTAACAACTGCTGCATCCAAAATAGTTATTTTGCATAGATCACAACCAAATATAATTTTAGTGACTGTTCAAGCAAGAATCAATCAGTTGTGCACCGGGGCCTCCCTCTCCTCTTTCTATTCTGGTTAGAGCCAGTTTGCGCTGTTCTGAGAAGGCAGTAGTACACAGCGTTGTATGAGACCGTCAGTTTCTTGGCAATTTCTCGCATGGAATAGCCTTCATTTCTCAGAACAAGAATAGACTGACGAGTTTCAGAAGAATGTTCTTTGTTTCTGGCCATTTTGATTGTGTAATCGAACCCACAATTTCTGATGCTCCAGATACTCAACTAGTCTCAAGAAGGCCAGTTTTATTGCTTCTTTATTCAGCAGAACAGTTTTCAACTGTGCTAACATAATTGCAAAAGGGTTTTCTAATGATCAATTAGCCTTTTAAAATGATAAACTTGGAATAGCAAACACAACGTGCCATTGGAACACAGGACTGATGGTTGCTGATAATGGGCCTCTGTACACCTATGTAGATATTCCATAAAAAATCTGCTGTTTCCAGCTACAATAGCCATTTACAACATTAACAATGTCTACAAACTTCTTCAAACAGAAGAAATTTGTCTGGCAGACATATCAGTGTGGATGACGGATCACCACCTCAAGCTGAACCTCGGCAAGACGGAGCTGCTCTTCCTCTCGGGGAAGGACTGCCCACTCCATGATCTCGCCATCACGGTTGACAACTCCGTTGTGTCCTCCTTCCAGAGTGCAAAGAACATTGGCGTGACCCTGGACAACACCCTGTCGTTCTCCGCTAACATCAAAGCGGTGACCCAATCCTGTAGGTTCATGCTCTACAACATTCGCAGAGTATGACCCTACCTTACACAGGAAGCGGCACAGGTCCTAATCCAGGCACTTGTCATCTCCCGTCTGGATTACTGCAACTCGCTGTTGGCTGGGCTCCCTGCCTGTGCCATTAAACCCCTACAACTCATCCAGAACGCTGCAGCCAGTCTGGTGTTCAACCTTCCCAAGTTCTCTCACGTCATCCCGCTCCTCCGCACACTCCACTGGCTTCCAGTTGAAGCCCGCATCTGCTACAAGACCATGGTGCTTGCCTACAGAGCTGTGAGGGGAACGGCACCTCCGTACCTTCAGGCTCTGATCAGTCCCTACACCCAAACGATGGCATTGCGTTCATCCACCTCTGGCCTGCTGGCCCCCCTACCTCTGCGGAAGCACAGTTCCCGCTCAGCCCAGTCAAAACTGTTCGCTGCTCTGGCACCCCAATGGTGGAAGAAGCTCCCTCTCGATGCCAGGACAGCGGAGTCACTCACCACCTTCCGGAGACACTTGAAACCCCACCTCTTTAAGGAATACCTGGGATAGGATAAAAGTAATCCTTCTACCCCCCCCAAAAAAAAAAAAAAAAAAAAAAATATATTGTAAAGTGGTTGTCCCACTGGTTATCATAAGGTGAATGCACCAATTTGTAAGTCGCTCTGGATAAGAGCGTCTGCTAAATGACGAAAATGTAATGTAAATGTAATACACTGTATTTCTGATCAATTTGATGTTATTTTAATGGACAAAAAAATTGCTTTTCTTTCAAAAAAAAATGACATTTCTAAGTGACCCCAAACTTTTGAACGATAGTGTATGTCACCAGTAAGCCTGGTAAATATACCGTTAATCACCCGACATTTGGGTACATTAATTTCTGATAATGCATGTATAAATTACAGCCATTTACCGTTCTCATTCTCAGACTTTAAAGGTTGTTTGCGGAGTTCACAACCTGCTACACTTGTGAGAAACGAGTTTTATCAATTGTTTAATTGTCTTTTGTTTGGAGTGCTCCATATGAGCAATGAGGATGTGTCTGGTTTCTCTTTCCTGATACGTTGAGGGAGCACGTGCGCCTGAGCACACACAGAAGTATGCCTACCTGGCCTGCTGCGTGCAAAAGTAGGAATATGTCCATTTGGCAATGTCAGATTTCTGATTGTCATAACTCACAATGGCCACCACTAATAACCTGAGCTTCTCAGTCATTTCTTTCTTCACCTCACACAGTAAGTTAACGAAGTCAGTTTTTTAACATCCATTGCGAATGATAGTTCCTCAGTATTTGAAAACTCTTTCCAACACTCCCGGCCTCAATAATCACCAAGCCTTGATGTGAAAGAGCAAAATATCATGATCTGATGAACCCATATAAACATCATAAAAAAACAGCTGTCTGTTTCGAGCTCACTGGCGCGGGAAATAGGCTAGGTGATAAAATGTTGCAACATCGGTAGCGACAGACTCGGGCCGACCCTGTTGATGATTTGATACAATGTTGCACTTCACTAGCAATAGCTCAAGTCAATACATATAGAAAGGGAGGCAGACAGGCGGAGTAGAGAGATGAATGTGAAATATATATATATATATTTTTTTGGCCTATGTATTTTACTTAGTTGACGATTAAGTTATAGGCTTACTTTTCCGTTGGCCTAAAGGCTATCTCTGAGCTCTATGCGCTCATTTCTTTAGCCGCCAATGGATCACAGTGTATCAATGTGTTCATATGGCAGAGGCTGGTGCTCTCGCCTTTGTTGAATTTAAACTTTTAGATTTTTATTGTTTTACTTCAGATTTTGACAAGGATTTTGAGAAACAAAAACGTTATTATTGAAATGAAAATGTTCCACGAAAATACGCATATAAAAAAATCTACTCAGATCGGTAGAAATGATAGGATACATTGTAAGCTTCCCCAAACTTGAAACTCAAGAGCTGCCAATGGTCTTTACTATAACACCCATAAAAAAATATTGAACGCGCAAGCGCGTGCACACATAAGTCCCATGAAATAACGTGCCCGCCTATGGAAATCAAAGGCCCATCCAACTGATTCGTTCTGGCGCCGGCCCTGGCAGTAAGTAGGCCTGCATGGCATTCATATGGAAAATTAAAAACACACAAACACGATTTACAACAGATTTTTAAAAACAGATTTACACCCAAATCTGCCTTCGGAATAGGACTTGGTTAATTAATTTGTTTGAATCTCTTTTAAGGGAAACAATTGTTGAGGGAATCTGGTTAATTTGATAAGTTCAGCGTGTTTCCAGATGGCATGCCTTTAAGGGTTATGCGTAGCCTGCTTCAATCATTGAAAGCTGGGTATTACAGTACAACTTCATCATGCCAAATATCTCATTTGATAAATTTGTGCAATGCTTCTAGGCATGGACAAAATGACCCATAAGGATGCTTTTTCTGTAAAACAGAACTGGAACTCATGATTTACTCACGCTGATGTTGCTACACAATCAAATCAGTATGAGTGGGATTGCCAGAATACACTCTGTGTGGTTTGTCCCCTTGAGGGGTCAAAGGGAACAAATTCAGTTACCCACATTGGGTGAAACACAGAGAATCACTCAGGCCCGTGGCCCTTTGCCCAACTTAGAGCAATCTAAGCAGCCTCCTTGGCCTCAGTGGCAGACTGAAGATGCTGGTGCTGTGGGAGTCAAACCTGTGCCATATGGCTCACAAGAAGAGAAGCAATGACATGCTCTGAAACTCCAGCCAACACAACGAGATTAGTGATTTGGCTGCCAGTCAGTCAGTCAGTGAATCGGGGTCAGGACCAGAAAGACCAGATTGAAGAAAGATTATGTTTATCTACTGTTGGAAAATAATCCATGTCATGAGAGAGAGAGTGGGTGGCTCTACCGCCAACCAGTATTGACATGGTGCAAGCAGCTTAACTGGCAAAACAGAGGTGAAAACCCCAGTATTTTGACAGAACCAAAATCCAACATGAGGCAATCAAAGTCAACCCTACATTATTGTTCATTTGGTTGGGGGAATTTATTCATGAAAGCTTTAGAGCCTTGTCTTTGACTGCAAACCCATCCAATTTCCCTTTGTCACCGGCCGTGTCAGACAGCAGTATGCTGCATGTGTACAATGTAGAGTATGAAAAGAGAGGCCGGGACACAAAAACAGGTTTTCACTGGAGATAATTGACTGCTACCGTCCATCCCGGCTCCTGAGCATGTCTGCTGTGGTCAGATAGGCCCGGAAAAGGTGTTGAGAGTCTGTCAGGAAGTGACTTATCAGACGCTCGTTCTTTATGTTGACACTGGGGAGAGGCTGAGATTAGGGATGTGTATTATCTGGTGGCTATGTTTAACATTGGCTACAGTGTGAGCCATCAGAGGACGGAGGGAAAAGATGTGACATGTTTGTGCTGGCTCCTCCCTCTGATGAAGTCCGCACAGCAGCACTCACGCAGTGGTGCCCATCACAACAACTTTCAGACCAGAAGGCGACAAGTTTTTTTCAGACCTACACAGATGATCCAAGGATGATCATACCAGTGCAGACTATGTCATAGTGTTCTCATTAAATGTATATTGCAGGTGGAATCATTCAGAAAGCTGAAACGCAATGTGCATAAGGCCAAAGCATTGATCATTGCACAGCATGATTTTACTTCTCAAGGACTGGAACTGTGAAAAAAGATATATTGCAGGTGGAATCATTCAGAAACTGGAACTCAGCAAGAATCACTCTATTATGTTATACTTTATCTCTTTGGTGTCCACCAGATAAGAACGCTCCGATTGAGCTCATTGGATATCTCAGAATTGTGAAATGACTACTGATATAATCTCTCCCCACGCTCTCTTCCTACAGAGTGTGTGATGAGGATGGCAGGGAATCTAATATTGGTGTCATCATATGACACAAGCAATTAGACAAGGACAGACATACGCAGTTTTGTCCCAAGCCTTTGTCAGCTTATATTCACTAATTTGTTAATAATCAACACTGAACAAAAAATGTTATGCAAAATGCAACAATTTCAAAGATTTTACAGTAAGGAAATCAGTCAATTGAAATAAATAAATTAGGCCCTAATCTATGGATTTCACATGACTGGGAATACAGATATGCATCTGTTGGTCACCACCATTTGCCTCATGCAGCGCGACACATCTCCTTCGCATAAAGTTGTTCAGGCTGTTGATTGTGGCCTGTGTAATGTTGTCCCATTCCTCTTCATTGGGTGTGTGAAGTTGCTGGATATTGGCAGGAACTGGAACACGTTGTCGTACACGTCCAAAACATGTTCAATGGTGCCATGTCTGGTGAGTATGCAGGCCATCGAAGAACTGGAAAATGTTTAGCTTCCAGGATTGTGTACAGATCCTTGCGACATTGGGCCGTGCATTATCATGCTGAAACATGAAGTGATGGTGGCGGATGAATGGCACAACAATGGCCCTCAGGATCTCGTCACGGTATCTCTGTGCATTCAAATTGCCATCGATAAAATGCAATTGTGTTCATTGTCAGTAGCTTATGCCTGCCCATACCATAACCCCACTGCCACTACGGGGCACTCTGTTCGCAAAGTTGACATCAGCAAACTGCTTGCCAACACGACGCCATACAAGCTGTCTGCTCCCTGCCCGGTACAGTTGAAACCGGGATTCATCCATGAAGAGCACACTTCTCCAGCGTGCCAGTGGCCATCGAAGGTGAGCATTTGCCCACTGAAGTCGGTTACGACGCCGGACTGCAGTCAGGTCAAACCCTGTTGAGGATGATGTGCAAGCGGATGAGTTTCCCTGAGACGGTTTCTGACAGTTTGTGCAGAAATTATTCGGTTGTGCAACCCCACAGTTTCATCAGCTGTCCGGTTGGCTGGTCTCAGATGATCCCGCAGGTGAAGAAGCCGGATGTGGAGGTCCTGGGCTGGCGTGGTTACACATGGTCTGCGGTTGTGAGGCCGGTTGGGCTTACGGTAGATAAATTAACATAAAATTATCTGACAACAGCTCTGGTGGACATTCCTGCAGTCAGCATGCCAATTGCACGCTCCCTCAAAACTTGAGACATCTGTGGCATTGTGTTATGTGACAAAACTACACATTTTAGAATGGCCTTTGATTGTCCCCAGCACAAGGTGCACCTGTGTAATGATCATGCTGTTTAATATGCTTCTAGATATGCCACACCTGTCAGGTGGATGGGTTATCTTGGCAGAGGAGAAATGCTCACTACCAGGGTTGTAAAGAAATTTGTGCACCAAATTTGAGAGAAATAAGCTTTTTGTGCGTATGGAACATTTCTGGGATCTTTTATTTCAGCTCATGAAACATGGGACCAACACTTTACATGTTGCATTTATATTTTTGTTCAGTGTACTTCTTGAGAATGTCTCCTTGATTTGCAGATTCTGATTAATTTATTACATTCGGCAGGATTTTTCCCACATGAACCAAAGTGCTATGTCTCATCTGAAAGCAGATGATGAAAATGTAGTTGCATCATCCACCGAAGTCTTTTCTGATCTAAAAAGCTAGGTGTCCCTAGATATAATCAAGAGGCTAGGCAGAAATTTAGCTTTCTCATATTTGTAGCCTGTTATTCGTTGAACCCCCTCTTGGTTCCATGGCGTAGCTGATAACCTTATTTGGTTTTAAGGGCCATATCTTCACACCGTGTGTCTCTGTGTGTTCATGTCATTTTGGGTTAAACCAGCCCTGCTCCCCTTTGCTTGTTTTACAATATTATTAATGGGCCATTCCTGTCCTTTTAAAGTCATATTATGGTGTTGCAAAACACTTTCTATTGCTCCCTGGGAACAAACATGCAATTGAACGTAGATTTGGTCGGACTAGCAAGCATCTCAATTACTCCTGACAGACAGTGTTCCACTGCAATAGGTTTTTGTCGCTTCTGTTTTACCAATCCAATAGATGGTTGAACAAAAGCAATTTTCAGCTACAAGGGTACAGTTGTATTTAAGACTACATGGTGCCATGGTATAAGTTATTGCTAAAGTATATGTGTGGAGATTCTATGATTTATGTGTGGTAAATTCTATGATATAGCTGATTGTGGGCATCATGTAGTCTTAAACCAAAATTAAATAAGATGTGCGTGATGTTTAAAGCTGCAATATGTAACTTTTTGGGCGACCTGACCAAATTCACATAGAAATGTGTGTCATAGATCTGTCATTCTCAATGAAAACAAGTCTAAGAAGCGGTAGATCAGTTCTATGTGCGCTATTTCTATGCTTCCCGTTCTTAAGTTTCGTTTTGGGGTATTTTGCTTTCTGTTTTGTACACAGGCTTCAAACAGCTTCAAATACAATATTTTGGTTTATGGAAAAGACACTATACTTGCTTGTTTTGTCACATAAACTGAAATTAGGCGAAATAATATAATTTTTGCAACCAGGAAATGGCGGAGCAATTTCTGCTTGGAACAAGTAGGCCCCAGGACACACCAGGGCAACCTGGAAACGCCCAGTACGTATACCCAGATGTCAGGACAAAGGTAACAGAGTTATTTCTGTCAGGGATCCTTAGCTGCTGTCACTCTTGGATGTGATAAAAAACGAGCAGTGGCATGCAGAGCACGTCTCCTTTCCTCCCCTGACCTTTACCCTCCAAAGGAACTGTGTAAACTTCTTCCTTGTTGAGACGGCCCACGCTGACATTTAGCTGAAACATTTATGAAAAGGAAATGGTTTCAAGAAGGTCTGTCCCAGTAGGAAGTACGGAGAGGTGAGGATGATGGGAGAGCAGTGACAAGGTGACAGGAGAGAGGAAGTCATGCAGGCGATTCAATCAGGGGTGTCACCATGGAATCTAGAGTCTTAGGTTGTTGTCGTAGGTGCATGGGTCTTCTAGTGGATGGATCTTTAGGAGAGTTCCTTTCCAGAAAACATGTTTGCTGCCGGGGGTGCGTTGTTTTCCACTCTGAATTGCAGAGATGTTCACAAGTCTTCGAGGTAGAGTCCAAGTCAAGTCGCAAGTCTTTTAGAGTCATGTATAAGTCAAGTCAGAAGTCCCTTTTGGCAATGGCTTTCTGCTTGCTGTGGGTTAGGTCTATAAACCTTGTAAATTATTTGAAGAGACTCCCTTCATTAGTCCATACTTGTATGAAAAAAAGCACATCAGGCACTATTTAAATCAACATAAATTTCCTTTTAAAATGTAGACAGTTTACATGAATAAAAGTAACTGTACCGGATATGAAAAAAAGCTAACATAACATTTTAAAGTGCATGGTATTTTGTGGCAGACATTGTCTATATTTCACTTCATTCTGTCACACAAACAGAACATCTGGAAGGGAAGGAAGATAAATGACAAGTATAAATGTAAACTAAAATGACTGACAACTGTTCAATTACTGCACTACTAAAGTGTTCTATATACCTAAAATATATTTACTGACCTGGACACTTAACAGAAACACAATTTCCTGTAACAAGTAGCAAATTACGTCCTGTGCCCTAAGACAGAGAACATTTCTGTTGCAGACAGGTTACATTTCAGAAAGATCAAGTTTGTCAGCGTTCTTGCGCTGAGCCTGGCACGATGAGGGTGCATGATGAGGCCTCCATGACTAAACACTCTCTCCACTGGGGCACTGGTGGCAGGCACAGCCAACACTGTCATTGCTACCTGCTTGAGCCTTGGAAAGTATTTCGCATGGATTCTCCAAAAGTCCAAGCAATCAACTTCATTTTCATCAGAAGATACTTGAATGTAGCGAATAATCTCTGCTCTGACAGATGACCATGTAGTCTCCTTTCTTCATGCTGATCTTGTTGCGGTAGCCAGAGAACAGTCTGGAGGTTTTGGCAGGTGGTTGTTCTTCTTCTTCTCCACTACTGCTCTCCGTAACGGTGACTTTCTGTGCCACAGCGAAAACAAGGTCTGAAAAAAAAATCAATAAAATGATGTATATAATCAAGAATAGAACAGGATACATTATACTTGAAAACAAATCATTATTATTTGAATGCAAGTGGCATAGAAAACGTTGCATGTTGCAATGCATTGTACCTACCAATCAGACTCTCCTTCAATTCAGCTTTATCTTCATGTGGGATGAGGACATCATGATCAAGCCAGAACAGGCAGAAAGATGGGTCCAGCAGTGCAGCCATTATGTATACATTGTGTTGTTGCCTGTTCATCCGAGTGCTCCATTCTGACATTCACAAACACCCCATGGAATCGGCGTTTGAGGGACTGCTGCAGTGCTTTTACTAGACTGACTAGGTGACGTATTGTGCTCAGTATACTTTGCAGATGATAGTTGAGTGACAGTACACAAGGAAGGGCAGCACTGAGAGTCACCACTTTCTCCCCCTGAGTAAGGTCGGTGGCCTGGACAAAAGGGTCCAAAATGTCCACTAGCTCCAACAGCTGGCTCCATTCCCTTGGTGATAAGCAGAGCTCCTTGTGTCCTTGGGCCTCAAGTAGAGTACTGAGGCTTTGTTGATTCAGATTGGTGACTGCTTTAACAAGCCGGAGGATGGAATTCCATCTGGTAGACACAGCAGCAGGGATACTACGATTGGCTCCGAACTCAGCTTCAAATGCTTCTGTCAGACCACAGGTACTATGTAGTAAGCTGCAAAGTTTAGTTACCTTACCCATCACACCGTTTATGATTTTTGTTTCCTTTAGTCCATCTCTAATCACCAGTTGTAATGAATGGGCAAAGCACTGTAAGCGCTGTTGCCTGCAGTTGGTTTGGATAGCTTCAACATCAGCATTGTACTCTTCACCAAATTCTTCCCATAGGCTGGGGTTATCCACATCATCATCATCATCATGATAATTGCTTGCTTTGGGGAAACAAACTGTGGCCTTTTTCATATTTGCAGTGTTATCACATATGATATAATCTAATTTATGTTTTATGCCAAAATTATCACACATTACTTCAAATTTATCACTGATTCTTTCCCCAGTGTGTGACCCTGTGAATCTATCACAGCTCAACAGAATTGACTCCAGTCTGGGAGTTTTTTTCTCTTCCATGGCCATGTAATGGGCCGTTACGCCCATGAAGCCCCTCATGGTCCTGTCAGTCCATATATCTACAGTGACAGACACTGATTCTGTCTTCTCTAGGGCACTTTTGATTGTAGCCTCTTTGTTCAGTGTTAAGTCATGCAGGCGCCTGGTCAACGTGGGCCTACTTACTGGTCTTTATTTGTCATCTACCACTGACATGAAATGCCTAAAGTGAGGGTTGTCCACTAAGGACATAGGCAGGTTGCAGGAAATGATCAGGTCTTGCAGTATAGCCTCTGTTATGGCCTTCTGCCTGGGGTGGCCCTGGCTGTACACATTGACAACTGTGGTGATCAAGAATGAGTCAATGCTGCTCTGTCCTTCTGTCCCTGCGCTGGCCACCTTTGCTTTGCAGAATTCAGTGAACCTGCAGATGAACAACATGATGGATAGTTGTTGCTGACTTGAGATGGAAGTACAAGGACACAAACAAATATATATGGTCTATGGGATTTTTCAGCAGAAATGTCCAAGAAGTTGCATGCTTTGAACTCTCATTTTATACTAAATTACTTCCTAGGACCAGGCTACAACAGAAAGTGTATTAAATCCCATAGTTGTCACGATCGTCGTAATGAGTGGACCAAGGCGCAGCGTGAAATGCGTACATCTTTTAATGCGTACTTTACCAAAACGATACAACAACAAAACAACAAAACGAAACGTGAAATCCTCGGTCATAAAACATAAACCTACACGGAACAAGATCCCACAAAAGACAAGTGCACAACAGGCTGCCTAAGTATGGTTCCCAATCAGAGACAACGAGCCACAGCTGTCTCTAATTGGGAACCACCCCGGCCAACATAGAAACACATAAACTAGAACAAGAATATAGAAAACGAAACATAGAACCTAACACCCAGAAACTAACATTTGAAACTAACACCCTGGCTCAACATATAAAAGTCCCCTGAGCCAGGGCGTGACAATAGTGATATGCATATCGCTGAGATGTAATTTAATAATCTCTGCTAACAAGTAGGCCTAGCTATCTGACAATCCACCTCTTAACCTTTCAAGAAAAATTCTACAGTAATACATTTCCAGTTAGCTAAAAGATGACACACAAGAAAGCTATATCAAGCTGGCATCTGCTAAACAGGCTATTATTAGTCTAACCACATTGTAACGTTGTTAGCTAGCTAGCCTAACTGACCTTTTGCGGTGTGTTTTCAAATGTCAGATGAAGTTAGATGTAGTTGCGCCAGCATCTTTAATGTTAATTCCACAAGTTTTGCAAACAGCATTTCGTTTTTTGCCACTGGCATTATACTGCAGGTTCTTGAAACCAAATGTAATAACGAAAGCCTCACTACCTGATGACATTGTTGCTGATTACAATTGTTTAGCCGTAGTACTACAGTGACGTACAAATGAAGCAGATGTTCTAGAACGCTTTTCAGCCCTCTGTATTAAACTACTATATCTGTGTTACAATGCTGCCTGTTCCATGTTATCTGACAGAATGCACAACAAAAACCTGCATTGTTCACGAGTCTCTCATCTAGATTCCAAGTCAAGTCTCAAGTCAATTGATCATGAGTCTAAGTCAAGTCGCAAGTAATTTTCTTTGCGATTTATGTGCGACTCGAGTCCGAGTCTCAGACTCGAGTTTCCATCTCTGCTGAATTGAGATACTGTAGATGCATGCTCTGATCAGTGGTCCTCTGTAGCTCAGCTGGTAGAGCACGGCGCTTGTAACGCCAAGGTAGTGGGTTCGATCCCCGGGACCACCCATACACAAATGTATGCACGCATGACTGTAAGTCGCTTTGGATAAAAGCGTCTGCTAAATGGCATATTATTATATTATTATTATTCAAATCAGATCAGGCAAAATTGTCTTCAATCTGATTGACAATCTGATGCTCTACCCTGATTGGATATGCAACGTGGTTTTATGGCAATTGTAAATACAGCCTCCATCATCCTGATTTTAAAAGACCACATTTCCTCTTTGAACTCAAAACCATTTTTCTCTTCTTCAAAATGCATATCAAGCTTTTGATTTCTTATTGAAGAAATACCTTAGCCACAGATGTGACATCATTAGAAACATGCTAAAATATTTCAAAGGCGCCAATCTCGTCAAATCATCAAATAGGCCATGTACACTAAGCACTACAATACAATAAGCTTGCGCAACTTCCTGATTCGGTCATCATCTCTGCATCAACCACTTCATTAAAGTCCAATTACCATCAATCAGAAGTGTGAATAATTATCTCCCTGATTCTGATTTTAGAACCTTATGCTCTCTTTTTTACCCTCTACCCTCTTCCTCTCAATTATTTTCACCTGATTCCATGTGATGTAATGTGGCTGTTATCACCATGTTCTTGCTCCCTTCAACCCTTGGAATGGGTTGCATATCTGGATTGAGCAAGCATATATGTTTAATAATTGTAGCACATTCCTTTATCTAGTAAGACTTATACATGTGTAATACATGATAGTAATATACAACAGTAACAGCATTGTAACTACACGGCTACAACAGACAACCAATAGCAACGTTTTCATTGTGTTGTTCCTCAGACCATTAGCCCAGACATCGCTCAGGCTCAGACTGTTGGCGAGACCTTTGGTTCTTTATTGCTAATGTGTATGTGATTACCATGGTGTCCACTATTGGCAATGCACTCTAGGGAGGATGCAGTTGTTTTCTCTTACTCCTCTATTCCTTCCTCCTCATTGTATGTTTTGAACAGATGGTTTTTAGCAGTCCTGTCAGCAGCCCTGTAGTTATATTTATTTATTTTTGTACTTTTTCTCCCCAATTGGTAGTTACAGTGTTGTCCCATTGCTGCAAGTCCCGTACGGACTCGGGAGAGGCAAATGTCGAGAGCCATGCGTCCTCCGAAACACGACCCCGCCAAGCCGCACTGCTTCTTGACACACTGCTCACTTAACCCGGAAGCCAGCCGCACCAATGTGTCGGAGGAAACACTGTACAGCTGCGCCCGGCCCGCTACAAGGAGTCGCTAGAGCGCGATAGGAAAAGGACAACCCGGCTGGCCAAACCCTCCCCTAACCCGGACGACACTGGGCCAATTGTGCACCGCATCATGGGTCTCCCGACACAGCCTGGGATCAAACCCGGGTCTGTAGTGACACCTCTAGCACTGCGATGCAGTGCCTTAGATCGCTGCGCCACTCGGGAGACCCCAGCCCTGTAGTTTTAGCTATCAGAAAAGCTCGAGCTAACATTCTGCTATGCTCTGACCTTTACCACAACAACCACTCCATTTACAGGAGCAGGTTGCTGCAGGAGCTAACAGAGAGGCTATTTGGTCATCTTCCGGCCACACGCAGCCAAGCATCACCTTCCATTTTTAAATGTAAGTGCCTTTTGTTCGTAGCCCGAAGACGGTGCATGAGAGGCCCCTGTCCGATGACATCATCCTCTCCCCTGTGCCGAAAATGCTTTCTTATACCGTAACGAAGAGTGATTAACAAGAGTCTGAGGAACGTTCTGGTAAATATAGTAGGTAGACCTTTTGGCACTATCATGTGAATGTATGACAGCCTGGAGCAGAAGGCTCTATGGCTTGTGAGTCAGACCCTTCCCTGTGTTCTTCTTGTTGGTAATGCATTAACCTGAATATAGAAAACCTTGCTCAGAAACAACTAATCATAGACTAACAAAGCAATGCTATGGCATCTAGTCCGATATGACTATAACACTGGACAAATCAAGGGTTTATAGACTCATAGGTCATTTACATGTAAAAGGACCCATGAGCACCAACATGTGATGTTCATAGGAGCTTGTCAAATGAAATCTAAGAGTCTATATTTTTTTTATCAAGGCATATATTTTTCAACAATTTTCCATCCTAGAAATTAGGAATAAACAAAAGCTTAGATTTCTTGTCAAACAGATGGAAAAAGGGGTCTTAGAAAACATTTACAGTGAGGAAAAAAAGTATTTAGTCAGCCACCAATTGTGCAAGTTCTCCCACTTAAAAAGATGAGAGAGGCCTGTAATTTTCATCATAGGTACACGTCAACTATGACAGACAAATTGAGAAAAAAAAATCCAGAAAATCACATTGTAGGATTTTTTATGAATTTATTTGCAAATGATGGTGGAAAATAAGTATTTGGTCAATAACAAAAGTTTCTCAATACTTTGTTATATACCCTTTGTTGGCAATGACACAGGTCAAACATTTTCTGTAAGTCTTCACAAGGTTTTCACACACTGTTGCTGGTATTTTGGCCCATTCCTCCATGCAGATCTCCTCTAGAGCAGTGATGTTTTGGGGCTGTCGCTGGGCAACACGGACTTTCAACTCCCTCCAAAGATTTTCTATGGGTTGAGATCTGGAGACTGGCTAGGCCACTCCAGGACCTTGAAATGCTTCTTACGAAGCCACTCCTTCGTTGCCCGGGCGGTGTGTTTGGGATCATTGTCATGCTGAAAGACCCAGCCACGTTTCATCTTCAATGCCCTTGCTGATGCAAGGAGGTTTTCACTCAAAATCTCACGATACATGGCCCCATTCATTATTTCCTTTACACGGATCAGTCGTCCTGGTCCCTTTGCAGAAAAAACAGCCCCAAAGCATGATGTTTCCACCCCCATGCTTCACAGTAGGTATGGTGTTCTTTGGATGCAACTCAGCGCTCTTTGTCCTCCAAACACGACGAGTTGAGTTTTTACCAAAAAGTTCTATTTTGGTTTCATCTGACCATATGACATTCTCCCAATCCTCTTCTGGATCATCCAAATGCACTCTAGCAAACTTCAGACGGGCCTGGACATGTACTGGCTTAAGCAGGGGGACACGTCTCGCACTGCAGGATTTGAGTCCCTGGCGGCGTAGTGTGTTACTGATGGTAGGCTTTGTTACTTTGGTCCCAGCTCTCTGCAGGTCATTCACTAGGTCCCCCATGTGGTTCTGGGATTTTTGCTCACCGTTCTTGTGATCATTTTGACCCCACGGGGGTGAGATCTTGCGTGGAGCCCCAGATCGAGGGAGATTATCAGTGGTCTTGTATGTCTTCCATTTCCTAATAATTGCTCCCACAGTTGATTTCTTCAAACCAAGCTGCTTACCTATTGCAGATTCAGTCTTCCCAGCCTGGTGCAGGTCTACAATTTTGTTTCTGGTGTCCTTTGACAGCTCTTTGGTCTTGGCCATAGTGGAGTTTGGAGTGTGACTGTTTGAGGTTGTGGACAGGTGTATTTTATACTGATAACAAGTTCAAACAGGTGTCATTAATACAGGTAATGAGTGGAGGACAGAGGAGCCTCTTAAAGAAGAAGTTACAGGTCTGTGAGAGCCAGAAATCTTGCTTGTTTGTAGGTGACCAAATACTTATTTTCCACCATAATTTGCAAATAAATTCATAAAAAATCCTACAATGTGATTTTCTGGATTTTTTTCCCTCAATTTGTCTGTCATAGTTGACGTGTACCTATGATGAAAATTACAGGCCTCTCTCATCTTTTTAAGTGGGAGAACTTGCACAATTGGTGGCTGACTAAATACTTTTTTTCCCCACTGTATTTATTTTATTTGAAAATTTCCAGGATAGAATCTTTTGAGATCTCGTTTTCAAGAGTGTCCAAAAAACCAATACAAAATAATACTTTTTTTTTGCAGTATTTCTTTAGTGCCTTGTTTTAGAATATTTTTCATTCTGTACAGCCTTCCTTCTTTTCACTCTGTCAATTAAGTTAGTATTGTGGAGTAACTACAATGTTGATCCATCCTCAGTTTTCTCCTATCACAGCCATTAAACTGTAACTGTTTTAAAGTCACTATTGGCCTCATTGTGAAATCCCTGAGTGGTTTCCTTCCTCTCTGACAACTGAGGAAGTACACCTGTATTGTAGTGACTGGGTGTATTAGTGGCGCGACTTTAACTGGGGATGGGGGGGACATGACCCTCCCCCCACATTCTGAAATTGCATTTTTGTCCACCACAGTTTTATCATTGCACTGTGATACAAAAAGCGGTAATGGTGTGCTTTACGACCATGCAGACACCTCAGAGTGGTCGGGTAGGCTGTTTGGCGTTATCAACCAGCTGGATTTCGGACCACATGGACACCACCGAGCGTGCCTTCAAAGGCAGCTGTTGTCTGTGTATGTTGTGCTTTTTCACCGAGTTGTAAAAGCAAGCAGAGTAGAAAATGGCTATTTATTCCCAGCGCTGAGTTAGTAGTGTAGCTGACATGTAACATTAGCTAACGCATTACATGTTTCATCCCCTCTCGACTGAAGTTCTGTCTGACGGGAATGCACTAGCTAGATAGCTAGTAGCTACCACAGCCAGTTAAGCTCTAGCCTCTAGCTATCTGTCAGGTAGCAGTATCTAACAGCTAAAACAAAAATGTGAGGAAGACCTGGGAGACACTATTGATGATGATGAAGAACGGATACAGATATGTTTGAATGCCCAGTCATGTTCATATAATCTGAGACATAAATGACTGCATTTTAAGACCATCCATAGAATGTACTGTATGCCAGTGAAACTGAATATCATGCACTCAGAAATGTAATTCCTCTGCTGGAGGTGTTATCAGAAGAAACTGTGTAACCTAGCATTTATAGAGGCTAAGAAATGCATTGCCATTAATTAGAAGGTTGGTTATCCTCCCACAATGTCATAATGGATGGCAGAAATGTCAAGTTATTGTATTTATTACAAAAATGATTGCAATAATTACAGAGGGCACTGTAATTCATAAATAGGCCTAATAGTACTGTAGAGCTCTTTTTACTTTCACAGCTTTTACACTCTTGGCATTCTCTCAACCAGCTTCACATGGAATGCTTTTCCAACAGTCTTGAAGGAGTTCCCACATATGCTGAGCACTTGTTGACTGCTTTTCCTTCACTCTGCGGTCAGACTCATCCCAAACCATCTCAATTGGGTTGAGGTCGGGGGATTGTGGAGGCCAGGTCATCTGATGCAGCACTCCATCACTCTCCTTATTGGTAAAATAGCCCTTACACAGCCTGGAGGTGTGTTGGGTCATTGTCCTGTTGAAAAACAAATGATAGTCCCACTGAGCCCAAACCAGATGGGATGGCGTATCGCTACAGAATGCTGTGGTAGCCATGCTGGTTAAGTGTGCCTTGAATTCTAAATAAATCACAGACAGTGTCACCAGCAAATCATCCCCACACCATAACACCTCCTCGTCTCACAAAGACCAAAAATCTCCCATTTGTACTCCAGACCAGAGGACACATTTTCACTGGTCTAATGTCCATTGCTCGTGTTTCTTGGCCCAAGCAAGTCTCTTCTTATTATTGGTGTCCTTTAGTAGTGGTTTCTTTGCAGCTAATCGACCATGAAGGCTTGATTCCTCTGAACAGTTGATGTTGAGATCTGTCTGTTACTTGAACTCTGTGAAGCATTTATATGGGCTGCAACTTATCCTCTGCAGCAGAGGTAACTCCGGGTCTTCCTTTCCTGTGGCGGTCCTCATGAGAGCCAGTTTCATCATAGCGCTTGATGGTTTTTGCGACTGCTCTTGAAGAAACGTTCAAGTACTTGAAATGTTCCATATTGACTGACCTTCATGTCTTAAAGTAATGATGGACTGTCGTTTCTCTTTTCTTATTTGAGCTGGTCTTGCCGTAATATGGACTTGTTCTTTTACCAAATAGAGCTATCTTCCGTATACAACCCCCCCCACCTTGTCACAACACAACTGATTGGCTCAAACGCATTAAGAAGGAAATAAATTCCACAAATTAACTTTTAAGAAGGCACACCTGTTAATTGAAATGCATTCCAGGTGACTACCTCATGAAGCTGGTTGAGAGAATGCCAAGAGTGTGCAAAGCTGTCATCAAGGCAAAGGGTGGCTATTTGAAGAAATAAAATATATTTGTTTAACACTTTTTTGGTTACTACATGATGTGTTTTTTGATAGTTTTGATGTCTTCACTATTATTCTACAATGTAGAAAATAGTAAAAATAAAGAAACTCTTGAATGAGTAGGTGTTCTAAGACTTTTGAACGGTACTGTACATATTTACAAATATCTTCACATGGTTTAATTTTAACATTTCAAAAAGGGCTTTCTTAAATTCACTGTGTGATTTTAATGCCCTGATTTCTATCGGTAGATTATTCCAGTCAGATGATTTTTAAATCAATACTTTCAAGCATTGTTCAATCACTTGCATGAATTTTTAAATAGCCAACTGTGGAGTTTATTCTTTGCCTTGTACCAAACAGTATGATATAGGACTTTGTTTGATTTAAAACCAAATTATTTTCTAGATACCATTTTTGTAAAGTGTTAAACTCATCTTGGAGAGCTGCTTGTATCTGCTAAATATTTGAACCTGATCTATAGAACACTGTACATATGTGTGTAAGTGAACATGTGTAGTCTGACAAATTAGATATTGAAAAGAAGGGGGCAATACTGAGCCTTGAGGTACTCCTCTACTGAGTCCAAGAAGTTGTAATTTGTGTCCTATAAAAACACATTGTTTTCACATCTACCAGAAAAAGTCTTAAAAAGCTATTAGAAATACATCAAAACACAATAATGTTGAAGTAAAGACTCCTGCCGACTAATATCAACACTTATATTTAGTTTAGGATCATTTGTATCTGCCTTCTGTAAGAAACATTGCCTTGTGCCTTGAAATTCCGGTACCAAAATACCACATATCTTTAATATATGTTCTAATTTCTCTCCCTCATGAGGTAATAAGCAAAGGTTCAGTACAATACACAGTAGACCAGAGTCGAGTACACTATAATGTACTACTGTACTGAACTTGACTGTATTGTATTCTACTGTACTGTACTGAACTATACTCTACTTGACAATACTCTACTGTAAATTATGTTACCGGGTGTAGAGTTAAAGTCGGAAGTTTACATACATTTAAACTCAGTTTTTCACAATTCCTGACATTTAATCCTAGTAAAAATTCCCTGTCTTAGGTCAGTTAGGATCACCACTTTATTTTAAAAATGTGAAATGTCAGAATAATAGTAGAGAGAATGATTTATTTCAGCTTTTATTTCTTTCATCACATTCCCAGTGGGTCAGAAGTTTACACACACTCAATTAGTATTTGGTAGCATTGCCTTTAAGTTGTTTAACTTGAGTCAAATGTTTCGGGTAGCCTTTCACAAGCTAAGTTGGGTGAATTTTGGCCCATTCCTCCTGACAGAGCTGGTGTAACTGAGTCAGGTTTGTAGGCCTCCTTGCTCGCAAACACTTTTTCAGTTCTGCCCACAACTTTTCTATAGGATTGAGGTCAGGGCTTTGTGATGGCCACTCCAATACCTTGACTTTGTTGTCCTTAAGCCATTTTGCCACAACTTTGGAAGTATGCTTGGGTTCATTGTCCATTTCGAAGACCCATTTGCGACCAAGCTTTACTTCCTGACAGATGTCTTGAGATGTTGCTTCAATATATCCACATCATTTTCCTTCCTGATGATGTAATCTATTTTGTGAAATGCACCAGTCCCTCCCACAGCAAAGCACCCCCACAGCATGATGCTGCCACCCCCGTGCTTCACGGTTGGGATGGTGTTCTTCGGCTTGCAAGGGCCCCCTTTTTCCTCCAAACATAACGATGGTCATTATGGCCAAACAGTTCTATTTTTGTTTCATCAGACCAGAGGACATTTCTCCAAAAAGTACGATCTTTGTCCCCATGTGCAGTTGCAAACCGTAGTCTGGCTTTTTTTATGGTAGTTTTGGAGCAGTGGCTTCTTCCTTTCTGAGCGGCCTTTCAGGTTATGTCGATACAGGACTCGTTTTACTGGGGATATATAGATACGTTTGTACCTGTTTCCTCCAGCATCTTCACAAGGTCCTTTGCTGTTGTTCTGGGATTGATTTGCACTTTTCGCACCGAAGTACGTTCATCTCTAGGAGACAGAACGCGTCTCCTTCCTGGGCGGTATGACGGCTGCGTGGTCCCATGGTGTTTATACTTGTGTACTATTGTTTGTACAGATGAATGTGGTACCTTCAGGCGTTTGGAAATTGCTCCCAAGGTAGAACCAGACTTTTGGAGGTCTACATTTGTTTTTCTGAGGTCTTGGCTGATTTCTTTAGATTTTCCCATGATGTCAAGTAAAGAGGCACTGAGTTTGAAGGTAGGCCTTGAAATACATCCACAGGTACACATCCAATTGACACAAATGATGTCAATTAGCCTATCAGAAGCTTCTAAAGCCATGACATCATTTTTGGAATTTTCCAAGCTGTTTAAAGGCACAGTCAACTTAGTGTATGCACATTTCTGACCCACTGGAATTGTGATGCAGTGAATTATAAGTGAAATAATCTGTCTGTAAACAATTGTTGGAAAAATTACTTGTGTCATGCACAAAGTAGATGTCCTAACCAACTTGCCAAAACTATAGTTTGTTAACAAGAAGTTTGTGGAGTGGTTGAAAAACAAGTTTTAATGACTCCAACCTAAGTCTTTGTAAACTTCCGACTTCTACTGTAAATGCACCTCACTTACTGTAGTTCAATAACAAAAAGAGATGTTTTCAAACTCAAGGTGTCATGTCATAGCTGACACCCCATTCTTTATCAGACATCTTTGAATCTTAATTCGGAGCAGATATTTAACAGAGTGTTTGGAAAACGTGGTCACATTAAAAACAGACAGTTTCTACTGAAATTCTGTCACCAAACTTTGCATCTGCACAGTTCCTCCAGTAAATGTGTTATGTAAAATGTTCAGTGTAAATTGTTAAAAGTAGTCCCTGTACATAGAGTTGTATGGTTTGTTAAAATGTGAAAATCAAAGATTTTTGTTTGGCATACATTTTAAGTGAAAAATATGAGTCAACGCAATTCCGTTAGTGTGTTATTGCTCCATAAGGGCTGGAATTAACCTTGTAGAAACACCACTTCCAGCTACTTGGAGGGAGAGGTGATGCAGTTTGAAGCCACCTCTCAGGCCAAGATCCAATCACCTTTGAACCAAAAGCATGCTAACATTTCTCTTGAGCAACAATACACCCTAGAATCCTACAGTATGGTATGAAAGAATAATCAATGTGGCAAATGCTACTCTTCAAATTTCCGCCCGAAAAGTCCACCATTGCTCAAAGCGCATGCTTTTTTTTTTCACTATTGGAGTGCTATTCCAACATTCAGTTATCTCTTATAGGGAAAGAGGCTCTGCCGGTATCAAGAGGCTTAAAAAAACACCACCTGATTCATGTTTGGGAATCTCAGCTTACAGGAGTTATCACTCTGTGTCAGCTAGTGCATGCAACGCAGCATGGAACACCAACTCCAAGGTTTATGCTAACATCGCTGTTGGGGAGTGGATTTTTGCAACTCACTTAGTTTAGCTATTTACCCAGATTGGAAAAGCCATTCCACTTAGAGAGGAGAGAGACTACAGGGCTAATTCTTACTCAGCCAAATGACTCCCTAATAATGAAGCAGGGCCAATTAAATGCTTAACTGCACATCATAAAACAGTCACAAGACTTCCACTGTCTACAGGACCACCTGTTTACTAGGCAGTTTACTAGGCAGACAAGTGCAGTACAACCTCACCTTACTTGTTAGACCCATGCATTGTATTTTAGGAGGGCGTAATGCTGTTGGAGTTTACAGACATCCAAGCTGCCTGACTGTCACTGGTGAGATTTAATGATGTGTCAACAGACCACAACTAGAACCAGCATTGTTGTATCCTTGTCTACCACACCATAGTATAAATTGGCAGAACAATATTGAATAGTGGCAAGCTTGTGAAATAGAAAGATGCTGTTACCTACATATACACATGACAAAAACATAAAGGATTTTGCACATTCATCAATACTCTGTAGCTTTATTTGGTAAGTGTCTCTACAACCCCTTTATAAACCACCATCATGCTACCATTCATACCCAGTGTCGTACAGTGGAGGAAGGCTAGATAAAATCAGGAGCTTTGTGACAACATGTTGGTAGCAGTCTCTCTGTATGATGGATGATGACTGATCGCTTCGCTCTCATCCTCTCTCCTCTCTGCAGTGCATCTCCAGCTCATTCCTAGATTCTGCTTCCATAGGGGAGGGTTTGTAAACACCACTTCAAAGAGCAGTAGCTTAAGTAAACATTGAGCAGGTAATCACCTCCAAGGTGCAGTAGGAATTATATTATATATGTAGCTGAAGTACACAGTAACCACGTTTCCATCAACAGTTTTTATGCGAGTCATGCTGTATAAAAAAAAAAATCATGGCAGGTTTGATGGAAACATGAAGTGTCGGTACAATTTCATAAATAGCGAAAGACAATTTGTTTGTTTGATCTTTATGCACTGTTAAAATTATTTACGCGACAATTGCAGTGGAAACTCCTTTATGTGCAAATATTGATAATAAACCATCATTTTGAAGTGAACTTGGAGTCACGCGATGATATGCTACATTGTACTACCACTACAACGTGGAAAAGTATTAAGAGTTCATAGGCAGATAAAATAAGTTATGATGAACTTCATGGTGGCTTATTATAAGTGATGGACGGTGATGAGCTTGATGCAAATTTCCAATAAATATTGAGGGTTTTATTTGAATGCTGGTGACATGTTAATCGATGCTATGATGTTCGATGCTTGGCTGCCAATTATCAAATAAAATGATATTGCTCTTATCCCAATCTCATCATATAACCTACCCTGTCCACTTTATCAGCGAACTGTTGTCTAGAGAGCATGCAACAAATCCAGATTGGGCAAATTTGCTATTTATTGCAACAGTTTTAGTGGCAAAACCATTGGTAGAGTTGAAAATGCGATGGAAACAATTTGAACTTCTGCTTTTTATTTGCTACATGGATGCTTAAGCCCAACAATGCTTTTTATGTGCATTACGTTATTTATTCGCAACAAGTCAGTTTGATGGAAACACACCTCTGGTGGGAAAAATCATGTTTTTTAATTCAAAATGTGGGATATTTGCTTGAAAATCTGTTGCCAATTGGATGGAAACCTAACTATTGATACAAAGTATAGAGAACATTTCAGTCTGGTCTTCACTCATTATCTAATCCCTATTACTTCAACATAAAGTGACATGGTGCTCTATTTTCTCTCAATTAAACAGAGATTATTTTATGCTCATTCAGTCCAGATTAATCAATCAATCAAATATATTTATAAAGTGCTATACAGAAACCCAGTCTAAAACCCCAAACAACAAGCAATGCAGATGTAGAAGCAATCTTGCTGACTCAAGGCTTTGCAAGTGCATTGATTCCACCAAATCATTGTCTTAAGTATGAATCAGTTGCTCTACCTCTCTGCACCCATAGTTACTGCAGAAATTATGTAATCTGTATTCATTACTCCAACTATGCTCAATGTATATTTGTGCACGGTTTCATGGAATGGAGAACAGTGCGGACAAACAGCTCCCTTGGACCAAATCCAGATCAGGTTGGCAGCCATGCTTTTCGTCGGAACATGTTGCCAAGACTCTCCCCCAATGTTCCATTTAAAGTGAACCCAACTGCACAACATGATAAACAAATCCATTCAGTTTAGTGGCTACGGCCACACAATGAGCGAGGACCCAGCTCAACGATAAATCACAGAATTAAATCCTCTGCCTAACGCACCCTATCTGAGCACCAATATTCTGGTCACACAACAGCACAATTAGCCACAGCCGGGTTTCCTTTCAATGGAAGGAGGGGGTGTCACTGATTCTGTCACCAGTTGATCTATGTTCTGCGTTCTCCCTTGTTGACTGTATGGAAAGAAACAATGCAATTTGAAGATTATGATAAATTGCTGTGCATTGTTGTTACCAGAACATGCCTCCCACCTACATAATCCACTGAATAATGTTCACTCTGATATTCAACTAGTATCAGACTGCAGGATTCCCCTCTCCCTTCGCTGCAGTAATTGGTTTGTAAGCTCTGTGTCAAGGTTATTTGGATATAATATTTTCGAGGACCCAAACATCCACATAAATCTATTGTCTCCCACACGCAGCCTTGAAACAGGCCCCCTAAATATGTAAATAGATAAGGAAGGCCCGCCCCTGGCAGATCATTTCTCCTCTCTAATTAGTTTAGGACACAGGGGAAACCATCCTGGCTTTCTCACCGCAACATCATCTTTGGTCGTGAGATTCCTGTCAGCTTTTGTTTTCACCAAATATCAAATACATTGTGTTGGGTGTATATTTTATCAGCATTCACTGACTTTTTAGTGACATGTGAAAAGTAGGTTGACCTTTTCCAAACATTCTAGAGCTGGATTTCATCCAGTGCTTGACATTTTTTATATTGAGTAGAGTCTTTACTATTCCCGTGGGCAATTCATTTTGCAGCACATAATAAAACCAATAGACACATGATAATAAATATACACAAAAAAGATATACACAGCAAAGGTAGACCTCTAAATCTGACATGAATAGAGCTTTCAGTCCATACCTAAACAGTACAGTATTATACTTTATTGAGAAAGCTAATTGTAGCTGGGTTGAAGGAGAGTTTTGACCTATTCGTTTTAAACCTAGGGAGCCTGTATCTGCGCTCTGAGGGAAGTAACAGAAATTCATCAAACAGAATGCTTGGAATCCCTCAAAATGGATTGGGCCTTGCGAATGACTTGTGTCTGATACAGGTGAGAAAGGTCACCTATTGTACAAACCTGTATGAAATATGGGAGCTATGCCTTCCTGTAAGGTGTATTCGAAGAGTCTTTCGTTAGTATTTAGGTGAACATGGTTATCATACTAGGTAGTTTTGGCATCAAACATTATATAGCTTTTCAATTGCATTAATGTGATAACCTGAATGTATCAAATGTGAAAATGTTTCAATGTGCTACTGATTGTCACGATCGTTGAAGGGAGTGGACCAATGTGCAGCGTGATAAGTGAACATACTTTATTAGATTCACCACACGAAACAAAAACAACAAAACGATAACGTGAAGTCCTTGGTTACATACACAAACCAACACGGAACAAGATTCCACAATCACACATGCCCAAACGGCTGCCTAAGTATGGTTCCCAATCAGAGACAACAAGCAACAGCTGATTCTCGTTGCCTCTGATTGAGAACCACCCCGGCCAACACAGAAACACATGAACTAGATAATGAACATAGAACACAAACACATAGAATCTACACACCCTGGCTCAACATATAAGCGTCCCAGAGCCAGGGCGTGACAGTACCGGCGGACTGCGACCGCGCCAAACATAAACCGAACAGGGGAGGGCCGGGTGGGCATTCCTCCTCGGAGGCGGTTCCGGCTCCGGGCTTGACCACCACTCTCCAACAATCCCCCCGTAGCGCCCCTGGTCCGGTCTGGCCCCGCTGGCTGGAGCTGGACTGGACATCAGTGGAGCGGATTGCTTAGGCTCCGGTGTGGAGCAGCTGACCGGTACCTGACCAGGCACCGGTGACCCAGACACGGGCTGTGCCGGACTGACGACGCGCACCACAGGCTTGGTGCGGGGAGCAGGAACGGACCGGACCGGGCTGACGATGCGCACCACAGGCTTGGTGCGGGGAGCAGGAATGGGCCGGACCGGGCTGACGATGCGCACCACAGGCTTGGTGCGGGGAGCAGGAATGGGCCGGACCGGGCTGACGACGCGCACCCCTGGCTTGGTGCGGGGAGCAGGAACAGGCCGGGCTGGTGACGCGCACCATTGGCTTGGTGCGGGGAGCAGGAACAGGCCGGGCCGGGCTGGCGACGCGCACCATTGGCTTGGTGCGGGGAGCAGGAACAGGCCGGGCCGGGCTAGCGACGCGCACCCTAGGCTTGGTGCGAGGGGCAGGAACAGGCCGGGCGGGGCTGGCGACGCGCATCATTGGCTTGGTGCGGGGAGCAGGAACAGGCCGGACCGGGCTGACGATGCGCACCACAGGCTTGGTGCGGGGAGCAGGAATGGGGCGGACCGGGCTGACGATGCGCACCACAGGCTTGGTGCGGGGAGCAGGAAAGGGCCGGACCGGGCTGACGACGCGCACCCCTGGCTTGGTGCGGGGAGCAGGAACGGGCCGGACCGGGCTGACGATGCGCAACACAGGCTTGGTGCGGGGAGCAGGAACAGGCCGGGCTGGTGACGCGCACCATTGGCTTGGTGCGGGGAGCAGGAACAGGCCGGGCCGGGCTGGCGACGCGCACCATTGGCTTGGTGCGGGGAGCAGGAACAGGCCGGGCCGGGCTAGCGACGCGCACCATAGGCTTGGTGCGGGGAGCAGGAACAGGCCGGGCTGGTGACGCGCACCATTGGCTTGGTGCGGGGAGCAGGAACAGGCCGGGCCGGGCTGGCGACGCGCACCATTGGCTTGGTGCAGGGAGCAGGAACAGGCCGGGCCGGGCTAGCGACGTGCACCATAGGCTTGGTGCGAGGGGCAGGAACAGGCCGGGCCGGGCTGGCGACGCGCACCATTGGCTTGGTGCGGGGAGCAGGAACAGGCCGGGCCGGGCTGGCGACGCGCACCATTGGCTTGGTGCGAGGGGCAGGAACAGGCCGGGCCGGGCTGGCGACACGCATCACAGGCTTGGTGCGAGGGACAGGAACAGGCCGAACCGGGCTGGCGACGCGCATCACAGGCTTGGTGCGAGGAACAGGAACAGGCCGGACCGCACTGGGAACACACACCACTGGCCTTACACGCGGATCAGGAATGGGCCGGACCGGACTGTCAACACACCTCAGTACCTCTCGCTGTGCCTCTACACTTTCCTTCCCTCTACTCACCAATGGCTCCCGTAACCCGGTGGCCTTTTCTCCTCGCCCACTAACTCGCCCTTTTTCTGCCTCCAGCAGCCCCGTCGCCCATGCCATGTGCCCCCCCCCTAAACATTTCTTGGGGGTGCCTCTCGTCTGTCCGACGACGACACTGTTGGGGCCGTACCTCATCTCTCGCCAGGGCTTTAACCCTTGCCCATGGTCCTCTGCCCTCGAACATGTCCTCCCAGGACCACCATTGGCCCACCTGGGCCATCGCCAACTTCTCCAGCTCCCTACTCGGTGTTTGCTCCGACAAATGCTGCTTGTTCCAGTTTTGGTGGGATCTTCTGTCACGATCGTTGAAGTGAGTGGACCAATGCGCAGCGTGATAAGTGAACATACTTTATTAGATTCACCACACAAAACAAAAACAATAAAACGATAACGTGAAGTCCTTGGTTACATACACAAACCAACACGGAACAAGATCCCACAATCACACATGCCCAAACGACTGCGACCGCGCCAAACATAAACCGAACAGGGGAGGGCCGGGTGGGCATTCCTCCTCGGAGGCGGTTCCGGCTCCGGGGTTGACCACCACCCTCCAACAATCCCCCCGTAGCGCCCCTGGTCCGGTCTGGCCCAGCTGGCTGGAGCTGGACTGGACATCAGTGGAGCGGATTGCTTAGGCTCCGGTGTGGAGCAGCTGACCGGCACCTGACCAGGCACCGGTGACACAGGCACGGGCTGTGCCGGACTGATGACGCGCACCACAGGCTTGGTGCGGGGAGCAGGAACGGGCCGGCCCGGGCTGACAACGCGCACCACAGGCTTGGTGCGGGGAGCAGGGACGGGCCGAACCGGGCTGACGACACGCACCCTGGCTTGGTGCGGGGAGCAGGAACGGGCCGGACCGGGCTGACGATGCGCACCACAGGCTTGGTGCGGGGAGCAGGAACAGGCCGGGCCGGGCTGGCGACGCGCACCATTGGCTTGGTGCGGGGAGCAGGAACAGGCCAGGCCGGGCCGGGCTGGCGACGCGCACCATTGGCTTGGTGCGGGGAGCAGGAACAGGCCGGTCCGGGCTGGCGACGCGCACCATAGGCTTGGTGCAAGGGGCAGGAACAGGCCGGGCCGGGCTGGTGACGCGCACCATTGGCTTAGTGCGAGGGGCAGGAACAGGCCGGACCGGGCTGGCAACGCGCACCATTGGCTTGGTGCGAGGGGCAGGAACAGGCCGGGCCGGGCTGGCGACTCTCATCACAGGCTTGGTGCGAGGGACAGGAACAGGCCGGACCGGGCTGGCGATGGGCACCACAGGCTTGGTGCGGGGAGCAGGAATGGGCCGGACCGGGCTGACGACGCGCACCCCTGGCTTGGTGCGGGGAGCAGGAACGGGCCGGACCGGGCTGACGATGCGCAACACAGGCTTGGTGCGGGGAGCAGGAACAGGCCGGGCTGGTGACGCGCACCATTGGCTTGGTGCGGGGAGCAGGAACAGGCCGGGCCGGGCTGGCGACGCGCACCATTGGCTTGGTGCGGGGAGCAGGAACAGGCCGGGCCGGGCTAGCGACGCGCACCATAGGCTTGGTGCGGGGAGCAGGAACAGGCCGGGCTGGTGACGCGCACCATTGGCTTGGTGCGGGGAGCAGGAACAGGCCGGGCCGGGCTGGCGACGCGCACTATTGGCTTGGTGCAGGGAGCAGGAACAGGCCGGGCCGGGCTAGCGACGCGCACCATAGGCTTGGTGCGAGGGGCAGGAACAGGCCGGGCTGGCGACGCGCACCATTGGCTTGGTGCGGGGAGCAGGAACAGGCTGGGCCGGGCTGGCGATGCGCATCACAGGCTTGGTGCGAGGGACAGGATCAGGCCGGACCGCACTGGGAACACACACCACTGGCCTTACACGGGGATCAGGAACGGGCCGGACCGGACTGGCAACACACCTCAGTACCTCTCGCCATGCCTCTACACTTTCCTTCCCTCTACTCACCAATGGCTCGCGTAACCCGGTGGCCTTCTCTCCTCGTCCACTAACTCGCACTTTTTCTGCCTCCAGCAGCCCCGTCGCCCATGCCATGTGCCCCCCCCTAAACATTTCTTGGGGGTGCCTCTCGTCTGTCCGACGACGACACTGTTGGCGCCGTACCTCCTCTTTCGCCAGGGCTTTAACCCTTGCCCATGGTCCTCTGCCCTCGAACATGTCCTCCCAGGACCACCATTGGCCCACCTGGGCCATCGCCAACTTCTCCAGCTCCCTACCCGGCGTTTGCTCCGACACAACGCTGCTTGGTCCAGTTTTGGTGGGATCTTCTGTCACGATCGTTGAAGGGAGTGGACCAATGCGCAGCGTGATAAGTGAACATACTTTATTAGATTCACCACACGAAACAAAAACAACAAAACGATAACGTGAAGTCCTTGGTTACATACACAAACCAACACGGAACAAGATCCCACAATCACACATGCCCAAACGGCTGCCTAAGTATGGTTCCCAATCAGAGACAACAAGCAACAGCTGATTCTCGTTGCCTCTGATTGAGAACCACCCCGGCCAACACAGAAACACATTAACTAGATAATGAACATAGAACACAAACACATAGAATCTACACACCCTGGCTCAACATATAAGAGTCCCAGAGCCAGGGCGTGACACTGATGGTAAGAGATATATTGTGGGATAAGTTAGTTTTTCCGCCATAATGGTCAGTTAATAACACTTAACCCAATGCCACTAATAGAAATACATGGGAATTATGTAACAATCCAGTAAGAATTCCAGCCGCGAGAAATGAAATAAAGATTGACCTTACCAGTTCAGTTGTTAGTCTGTGGAAATAGTAGGCCTTAAAAAAGCCTTCCCCACTTTGGTTATTGAAAGTAAATAGTCCACAAAAGGAAACATCTTCTGATAAACAGTACAATATCTAAAAACTGATTTTAATAGTTTCTTGTCCACTGCTCGGCGATGCAAACGGTGATTCTCCAATCAGAAACGTCTACCAATTATGGATGTAGCTTCGGACATGGGACACATGCTGCTAGCAGGTACAGTCATTGGACCATGAGTTATCTCAAATGCAGTCGCTATGGAATGCCCTTAGATCTTGTCTTAATAATTAATGAAATAATTAATCAGAGGTATAGTATTGGGCTACTAGTTACCAAAAATGTGGCCCAAAACATGCAGTCAAACCAGGAAGTGACTATGCGTGTGGCTAGGGAGTGACCTGGGCGGAGCCCACACCCTCA
The DNA here is from genome assembly GCF_020615455.1 of Coregonus clupeaformis. Classification (NCBI taxonomy): domain Eukaryota; kingdom Metazoa; phylum Chordata; class Actinopteri; order Salmoniformes; family Salmonidae; genus Coregonus; species Coregonus clupeaformis. The sequence goes on from NC_059197.1 coordinate 43,489,980, forward strand.
AATTCGCTAGCTAGCTAACCAACAACAGTAACAATGTTTTTGAGAGACAATACGTGTTCATTGTGCAAATGTATTTATAATATCAATAAACATTGGAGACAAAATATAGTTTACATGTTGTCAACAATCTAAGCCAATCCCGTCTGTTTTGCCCCATGGTTGCGTTTGCGTCAGTTTTGTTGCTAAACAACCAACCCATCAATACACATCTTAAGGAACCATGGAACCTTGTGGGTTACACAGCAACTTCCAGGTGCTATAAGTAGAATGTGTTGTTAAAATTCATCAGGCATCACTGCCAATTGGAAAATTAATTTTGCATGTGTGTCTGTGTCCACCTGAATTCCAAAAACCAGCCTCCAAATAACTCACCTATACATTTTTTTTTTTTTTTTTTTTTTACCTGAGGCTATGGATAATAAGTTGTATATATATATTTTTTTTTTATTTCACCTTTATTTTACCTGGTAAGCCAGTTGACAACAAGTTCTCATTTACAACTGTGACCTGGCCAAGATAAAGCAAAGCAGTGCGATAAAAACAACAACACAGAGTTACATATGGGATAAACAAAACGTACAGTCAATAACACAATAGAAAATATATATACATTGTGTGCAAATGTAGTAAGTTTTGGAGGTAAGGCAATAAATAGGTCACAGTGCAAAATAATTACAATTTAGTATTAACAATGGAATGATAGATGTGCAGAATATGATGTGCAAATAGAGATACTGGGGTGCAAATGAGCAAAATAAATAACAATATGGGGATGAGGTAGTTGGGTGGGCTAATTACAGATGGGCTGTGTACAGGTGCAGTGATCGGTAAGGTGCTCTGACAACTGATGCTTAAAGTTAGTGAGGGAGATAAGAGTCTCCAGCTTCAGAGATTTTTGCAGTTTGTTCCAGTCATTGGCAGCAGAGAACTGGAAGCAATGGCGGCCAAAGGAGGTGTTGGCTTTGGGGATGACCAGTGAGATATACCTGCTGGAGCGCATACTACGGGTTTGTGTTGCTATGGTGACCAATGAGCTAAGATAAGGCGGGGATTTGCCTAGCAGTGATTATAGATGACCTGGAGCCAGTGGGTTTGGCGACGAATATGTAGTGAGTGCCAGCCAACGAGAGCGTACATGTCACAATGGTGGGTAGTATATGGGGCTTTGGTGACAAAACGGATGGCAGTGTGATAGACTACATCCAATTTGCTGAGTAGAGTGTTGGAGGCTATTTTGTATCGCCAAAGTCAAGGATCGGTAGGATAGTCAGTTTTACGAGGGCATGTTTGGCAGAATGAGTGAAGGAGGCTTTGTTGCGAAATAGCAAGACAATTATATATTTAACTTTTGATTTGAGATGCTTAATGTGAGTCTGGAAGGAGAGTTTACGGTCTAACCAGACACCTAGGTATTTGTAGTTGTCCACATATTCTAAGTCAGACCCGCCGAGAGTAGTGATTCTAGTCGGGCGGGCGGGTGCAAACAGCGTTCGATTGAAGAGCATGCATTTAGTTTTACTAGCGTTTAAGAGCAGTTGGAGGCCACGGAAGGAAAGTTGTGTGGCATTGAAGCTCGTTTGGAGGTTTGTTAACACAGTGTCCAATGAAGGGCCAGATGTATACAAAATGGTGTCGTATCCGTAGAGGTGGATCTGAGAGTCACCAGCAGCAAGAGCGACATCGTTGATATACACAAAGAATAGAGTCGGGCCGAGAATTGAACGCTGTGGCACCCCCATAGAGACTGCCAGAAGTCCAGACAACAGGCCCTCCGATTTGACACATTGAACTCTATCTGAGAATCAGTTGGTGAAACAGGCGAGGCAGTCATTTGAGAAACAAAGGTGTTACGGGATACAGGTATCCTTAATGTGTTTTTGTGTTTTTCCTCTCCTTCTGCCTTAATCACAGGTGTCTTTGTGTTCCTGATTGGAGTTCGTTGGTGTGTCCCACAAATGTTTCTCTAGTGTTGTCTCAGAGGAGGAGCTAAAGAAGAAAAACATGGCATACTTCATTGATGGTAATCTCCTCATGCGTAAATGGACCTCCCATGTTGACGCTGGCGGAGATTGGAATGCTGTTTACCAATTAGTGATTCCTACAGCCATTCGATGAAACGTTTTATCCCTCGCTCATGATCACCAGTGGTCCGGACATCTAGGAGTCACCAAGACTTATGATCGGGTTTTGCAACATTTCTTTTGGCCCGGTTTAAAACAAGATGTGGCTCAGTTCTGTCGGACATGCCACAACTGTCAAGTAACTGGGAAACCAAACCAGGTTATTCCTCCTGCTCCTCTTTGTCCCATACCTGTCATAGGTGAACCATGTGATGGTTGATTGTGTTGGACCATTATCGAAGACAAAATCTGGTAACCAGTTTCTGTTGACGATTATGTGTGTGGCCACCAGATACTGAGAGGCCATTCCTCTGTGAAGGATTACTGCTCCGGTGGTGAGTAATGCTTTGATCAAATTCTTCTCAACTTTTCGGTTACCTAAGGTGGTACAAACTGATCAAGGTACACATTTCCTTTCTAAGCTTTTCAAACAGGTGTGAAAATCCTTGTCAGTTACACAACGTGTGTCAAGCGCATATCACCCAGAGTCTCAGGGTGCGCTTGAACGTTGGCATCAGACACTGAAGTCTATGCTCCGTAAATATTGTTTGGAATCTGAGAAGGATTGGGATGAGGGAGTCCTTCTAGTTTGTTTGCTGTCTGTGAGACAGTACAGGCTTCAGCCCAGCTGAACTGGTGTTTGGACACACAGTGAGAGGACCTATGACAGTCCTTAAAGATCAGTTTTTATCACAAGAGTTGTGTGCGAAAGAAAATGTGTTGGACTACGTTAGTCGCTTTCGTGAGCGCCTACATGGTGCCTGTGCTCTAGCAAAGGAAGTGCTGTCTTCCACACAGAGACATATGACAACCAGGCTGTTTCTCGTTCGCTGCAGCCGGGGGACCAAGTTCTTGTATTGTTGCCTGTGCCAGGAGCGTCATTGTCAGCACATTTCTCTGGTCCTTATGTAATTGAAAAGAAACTAATGAAACTGATTACGTGATACAGACTCCCGATAGAAAATGCCAATGTGTGCCACATTAACATGTTGAAGACATACCAGACCCATCACCCAAATAGACAGTCCAGAGAAACTGGCAGAGACGGCTGTCTATATTGCTGCTGCAGCTGTAGTGGGAGGTCATGTTAATGATGTGGACGGCGATGGTTTGGAGTTGCGCAATACTCAGCAGCAGTGTGCTAGATTGCCCAATTCAGAGATGCTGCTGTCTCTCCCATCAAGCCTGATTCATTTAACGGACGGACAGACAGATGATATTGTGAGGCTATTACACAGCTTTCCATGTATTTTTAATGATGTTCCTACACACACAAATGTGTTAGAACATGACATTAATGTTGGAAACACTGCACCTATCAAGCAACATCCTTATCGTTTCAACGTCTCTAAAAGAAAGATAATGAGGGATGAGTTTGGTTATTTGCTGGAGAAATACCTGGCTATGCCAAGTTCAAATCTTTGGAGTTCTCCGTGCATTCTGGTTCCCAAACCTGATGGGACATCCAGGTTATGTACGGACTATCGAAAGGTAAACTCTGTCACAGTGCCCGACTCGTTCCCGTTACCCAGACTGGATGACTGTATTGACACTGTTGGTGCTGCTACTTATGTAACCAAACTAGATCTTCTAAAAGGTTACTGGCAGGTGCCGTTAACCTCACGTGCCTCCGACATCTCTGCCTTTGTGACCCCAGACAACTTGCTGTCATGGCATTTGGGATGCGGAACGCACCAGCCACTTTCCAACGCCTGTTTAATACCGTATTGGCTGGAGTTCCTAATTGTAGTGCTTACCTTCATGATCTGGTAATTTATTCAACTGAGTGGTCAGATCATATTAACACTCTAAGGGTAGTGTGTGAACGTCTAGCATCCACTTTTCTAACCCTGAACTTAGCAAAGTGCGAGTTTGGGAAGGCCACTGTTACTTATCTCGGTAAACAGGTCGGCCATGGTCAGGTGCGCCCTGTTGATGCCAAGGTCTCGGCTATCACTGCATTTCCCATACCCTACTACCAGAAGAGAGCTATGCCGCTTTTTAGGGATGGTTGGCTACTACCGTAGTTTCTGTCAAAATTTCTCTGCGGTAGTTGCTCCATTAACGGATTTGCTCAGTCCTGCCAGAAAATGTGTATGATCTGCGGATTGTCATACTGCTTTCAACACTGCGAAAGCACTCTTATGTAGTACCCCTGTTCTTGCTGCTCCAGATTTTAAATGGCCGTTTAAACTTGAGGTAGATGCTAGTGCCAGAGGTGCTGGTGCTGTTCTATTGCAGCCGGACCAGAGTGGAGTGGACCATCCTGTCTGTTATTTTTCACGGAAATTTAACAAATGTCAAACTAACTATTCAACCATTGAACAAGAAGCTCTAGCTTTGTTGTTAGCTCTGCAGTACTCCGAAGTCTATGTTGGTTCCAGTGCACTACCAGTAATAGTGTATACTGACCATAACCCCTTAGTTTTTCTCCACCGTATGTACAACCAGAACCAACGAATTAGGCGTTGGGCACTTGTTGTGCAAAACTATAATTTGGAGATCCGCCACAAAAAGGGTTCGGATAATGTGTTGGCAGATGCTTTGTCTCGTGTTTAGAGATCTAGGATTTATTTTCTATCCCGTGAGGATGTACTTGAGTTGCAAACCATTGTGGTTTGCTCTTTAAAGGGTGGGAGTGTTACGGATACAGGTATCCTGTATGTGTTTTTGTGTTTTTCCTCTCCTTCTGCCTTAATCACAGGTGTCCTTTTTGTTCCTGATTAGAGGACCTTGGTGTGTCCCACCTGTCAGTTATCAGTTCATCTGCTGATTGCTGAGGTGGACCAATCAGTGGACACTCCTCTGCATTGCACCACCTGTTTCTAGTTTTTCAATCACATCACACATCCCGTTGTTTTAAAAGCCAGTCAGTTGTGTTTTCTGACAGAGATGCTTTTCCTTTGTGAGTATGGATACTGTGGTGTCCTGTTTTTTGTGTACTCATTTATTTGCTGTTTACTCCATATGGTAACTATGTCGTTTGTTCCTGGGAAAAGGGGGATTTCGAAATTGCCCTTGGGCATACATTACCCGTAGGAAAACATTGTCTAAAAACACTAGTTAGACGTGAGCGGACCACCCACTGTATTTTTGTATAGTTAGCAGTAGCTTAGCGGTTCTTGAGGCAGGCAAGATCAGTATAGGTTTTTTGGACTTTATTGTTTCATTCCTTGGGTCCTGCTATAATAAACATTTTTGAGTTTGACGGTAACTTTTTGGTTGTCGGTGTATTTGTTTTGTTCTCACTGTTCCTTGGCAATATTCTAATTCACATTAGTTATGTTACGGGTCTCTTTTCCATCCACCCTAGACTTTTAAAGCCACAGGGTTTGTAACACAAGGCTATTTAGTCTGCCAATAAGAATGCGGTGATTGACGGAGTCGAAAGCCTTGGCCAGGTTGATGAAGACGGCTGCACAGTACTCTCTTTTATCGATCGCGGATATAATATAGTTTAGGACCTTGAGCGTGGCTGAGGTGCACCCATGACCAGCTAGGAAACCAGATTGCATAGCGTAGAAGGTACGGTGGGATTCGAAATGGTCGGTGATATGTTTGTTAACTTGGCTTTCAAATACTTTCGAAAGGCAGGGCAGGATGGATATAGGTCTGTAACAGTTTGGATCTAGAGTGTCAGCTTTCCAATGTCTGGGGATCTCAGATGATACGAAATAGAGGTTGAACCGGCTGGTAATAGGGGTTGCGACAATTCGGCGGCTAATTTTAGAAAAAAAGGGTCCAGATTGTCTAGCCCAGCTGATTTGTAGGGGTCCAGATTTTGCAGCTCTTTCAGAACATCAGCTATCTGAATTTGGGTAAAGGAGAATTGTAGATTTATCGGTAGTGACAGTGTTTCCTAGCCTCAGTGCAGTGGGCAGCTGGGAGGAGGTGCTCTTATTCTCCATGGACTTTAAAGTGTCCGAAAACTTTTTGGAGTTATTGCTACAGGATGCAAATTTATGTTTGAAAAAGCTAGCCTTTGCTTTCCTAACTGATTGTGTATATTGGTTCCTGACTTCCCTAAAAAGTTGCATATTGCGAGGGCAGTTCGATGCTAATGCAGTACGCCACAGGATGTTTTTGTGCTGGTCAAGGGCAGTCAAGTCTGGGGTGAACCAGGGGCTATATCTGTTCTTAGTTCTGAATTTTTTGAATGGGGCATGCTTATTTAAGATGGAGAGGAAAGCACTTTTAAAGAACAACCAGGCATCCTCTACTGACAGAATGAGGTCAATATCCACCCAGGATACCCAGGCCAGGTCAATTAGAAAGGCCTACTTGCTGAAGTGTTTTAGGGAGCGTTTGACAGTGATGAGGGGTGAGCGTTTGACAGTGATGAGGGGTGGTCGTTTGACCACGGACCCATTACGGATGCAGGCAATGAGGCAGTGATCGCTGAGATCCTGGTTGAAGACAGCGGAGGTGTATTTAGAGGGTAAATTTGTCAGGATGATATCTATGAGGGTGCCCATGTTAACGATTTTAGGGTTGTACCAGGTAGGTACAACCCTCGATTGGCGGGGCTCCGTGTCAACACTAGGAGGTTCCATCCGGTTGACAGAGAGGTAGATATCCGGTGTTAAGGTCCAGTGATTCAGTGATTCCGGCAGAAAATCCGATATGCTCTGACTTGATAGCGCGATGTGCAGACTGGCCGATAATTGTCCAGGCTAGAGCTGGCTGGTAGATAGTGCAGGCCACGGACAATGGTGAAGACTGCTAACAGTGGCTAATAGCAAGTAGCTAGTTAGTTGGCTAGCTGGCTAGTTTCAGCCGCAGGTTCTAGATATGAAGGTATAAAGAAATAATAGAATCCGTTCCACATTGGGGGCGGGTTGCAGGAAAGTATATTTAGTTAAAGGATGGAAAGTGAGATTGAGAAATATATACATTTTTTTTATTTTTTTATATATAGGCTATTTATATGAGCGCACTACAGAAAACACGACCACACTGCAACGCCATCTACTGCCCAATGTTTGGTCATTACACTTTACAGAGTTTTATAGAGTCTCATTGGACAATTTTTTTAGGGTATGAATTGAGGGTATTCAGACAATGTTTTGAATGTCTTTTTTTTTTATGTAGTGCAAAACAATGGTGAGTTGACCTCAATCTAACCTTAAAGGGACCAAGGCCAGGGGGCACAGAACCACTTACACATTTTGTTATGAACCATTTACCGTTACCAAGTGATAAAATCATTATCAATTTGTGAGGTGGTTATTATTTTTAGCACTATAAAACATTTATGAAAAAGGCCTATATTAAAACAATATTTTGATGTAATCTAGATGGAAATGCACTGTGATAAGAAGATGCACAATCGGGACAGAAAAAATGTTGGTTTGGCACTCAGCACTTTTTTATTTTAATTCAATTAACAGAGGGGAATGAGTGAAAGGGCATCAACAGTCATGAGTTGTGAAGGGCACATTCCCTCTGACCCAGTGGCTTTGTCAGGCAGACAAACTCTCCCCTCTGCGGTAGCGTCAGCGTCATAAATATTACAAGTCTCTCCAGGGTGGCCCGGGCAGCCTGCTTATTAATGCAGCCAGACAGACAAGGCGCTGGACAAGGTAGTGGAATGTGACAAGTGGTCATTAGCGGGTTACTCTTGTAGATAATTTGAGTAGCAGAGGTTAGGTGTTAGATCAGGCCTTGGTTGCTTTATTCTATCCTTTTTAATTGTTTTAAACTCACAGGGTCCTACACACTCACACACACCCACTCCATCGTCTGCTCACTCACACATAATATGCACATGCATTTATACTGACTCTACACACATGCACACCCACTCGCATACAAGCTGCTGCTACTCTGTTAATCTTACATCCTGTTGGCTAGTCACTTTACCCCCATACATATCTACCTACCTCCATCACTCCCGTATCCCTGCACATTGTAAATATGATATTGGAATTGACCCTGTATATAGTACGCTTACATACTTATTGTGTTCTTCATATTTTTCTAGTATTACATTGTTATTGATTATTGCATTGTTGGGTTTTGAGTTTGCAAGAAAGGCATTTCACTGTCCTTGTGCATGTGACATTAAATCTTGAAACTATCCCATTAAAGATGTGTGTCCTCTTCAGCGCTGCCCAGGTAGCCTCTCTTCTGGCCTCTTCCTCTGCTCCACTTTTTTTTTCCATCTGTCTATCCATCCCTCTGTTCCCTTCACTCCTGATTCTCTCTCAGCCTATCTTCCTGTCTGCTTGTCCCTCCTTTTTTATATCACTCACTTTCTCTGCCTATTTCTTTCTCTCGCTCTCTCTGCCAGACACTCTCGCTCTATACTCTTCTGTTCCTGTCCACTCTTATTATATCCATTCCTCTGTCCCTCTCCATCTCTCTCTTCTTCTGAGGATTGTGGCCAAATGTAGGCCAGTTCCACTTTGGTGACGTTTTCCCTCCCTAAGCTGCAACTGAAGGTCTAGATCATGTGATCCACTCTAGCACTGGATGTGAAAGGTTTAATACAAAATGCAGATAGTATTTTTCGAAAGCACACAGTGGCACATAGGTCTATGACCTTCCCAATGGGTACATTCAAGAGATATCAGCAAATGTGAAATCCACAAATACAATATCCACTGATGTCCTGTGCCAAGGGTACCCAGAAGGCAAAACAAATACACACAGAGGCATTGGCATGTACTCATGGATGCTAAGCTACAGGACTGTTTTGCTAGCACAGACTGGAACATGTTCCGGGCATGTTCAGATAGCATTGAGGAATACACCATATCAGTCACTGGCTTCATCAATAAGTGCATCGATGACGTCGTCCCCACAGTGACCGTACGTACATACCCCAACCAGAAGCCATGGATTACAGGCAACATCCGCACTGAGCTAAAGGGTAGAGCTGCCGCTTTCAAGGAGTGGGACTCTAACCCGGACGCTTATAAGAAATCCCGCTATGCCCTCCGACGAACCATCAAACAGGCAAAGAGTCAATACAGGACTAAGACTGTATCGTACTACACCGGCTCTGACGCTCATCGGATGTGGCAGGACTTGAAAACTATTAAAGACTACAAAAGGAAACAAAGCCGCAAGCTGCCCAGTGACAAGCCTACCAGACAAGCTAAACCACTTCTATGCTCGCTTCGAGGCAAGCAACACTGAAGCATGCATGAGAGCACCAGCTGTTCTGGATGACTCCGTAGCCGATGTGAGTAAGACTTTTAACCAGGTCAACATTCACAAGGCCGAAGGGCCAGACGGATTACCACGACGTGTACTCCGAGCATGTGCTGACCAACTGGCAAGTGTCTTCACTGACATTTTCAACATGTCCCTGACTGAGTCTGTAATACCAACATGTTTCAAGCAGACCACCATAGTCCCCATGCCCAAGATAACCTGCCTAAATGACTACCGACCCGTAGCACTGACGTCAGTAGCCATGAAGTGCTTTGAAAGGCTGGTCATGGCTCACTTCAACACCATTATCCCAGAAACCCTAGACCCACTCCAATTTGCATTCCGCCCCAACAGATCCACAGATGATGCAATCTCTATTGCACTCCACACTGCCCTTTCCCACCTGGACAAGAGGAACACCTACGTGAGAATGCTATTCATTGACTACAGCTCAGCGGGTCCTCAGATCCTCAAAAAGTTCTACAGATCCACCATCGAGAGCATCCTGACTGGTTGCATCACCGCCTGGTATGGCAACTGCTCGGCCTCCGACCACAAGGCCCTACAGAGGGTAGTGCGTACGGCCCAGTACATCACTGGGGCCAAGCTTCCTGCCATCCAGGACCTCTATAACAGGCGGTGTCAGAGGAAGGCCCTCAAAATGGTCAATGACTCCAGCCACCCTAGTCATAGACTATTCTCTCCGCTACCGCACGGCAAGCGGTACCGGAGCGCCAAGTCTATGTCCAAAAGGCTTCTCAACAGCTTCTACCCCCAAGCCATAAGACTCCTGAACAGCTAATCATGGTTACCCAGACTACTTGCACTGCCCCCCCCACCCCATTTTTTTACACTGCTGCTACTCTGTTAATGATTTATATATAGTCACTTTAACTCTACCCACATGTACATATTACCTCAACTAGCCGGTGCCCCCGCACATTGACTCTACACCGGTACCGCCCTGTATATAGCCTCCCTACTGTTATTTTATTTTACTTCTGCTCTTTTTTTCTCAACACTTTTGTTGTTTATTTTTGACTTTTTTATAAAAAAAATTAATGCATTGTTGGTTAAGGGCTATAAGTAAGCATTTCAAGGTAATGTTGTATTCAGCGCATGTGGCAAATAAAATTTGATTTGATTTGATGGATGCCAAGGGATGTCAGGCTTCCCCCAAAAATGTATCAATAAAAAAATACCAAAATATATAAAATCATGTATCTTTCGTCTCTCTGTTTCATAATTTGCAGGAGGCTAAATGTACAGTGGGGGAAAAAAAGTATTTAGTCAGCCACCAATTGTGCAAGTTCTCCCACTTAAAAAGATGAGAGAGGCCTGTAATTTTCATCATAGGTACACTTCAACTATGACAGACAAATTGAGCATTTTTTTTCCAGAAAATCACATTGTAGGATTTTTAATGAATTGATTTGCAAATTATGGTGGAAAATAAGTATTTGGTCACCTACAAACAAGCAAGATTTCTCGCTCTCACAAACCTGTAACTTCTTCTTTAAGAGGCTCCTCTGTCCTCCACTCGTTACCTGTATTAATGGCACCTGTTTGAACTTGTTATCAGTATAAAAGACACCTGTCCACTATGGCCAAGACCAAAGAGCTGTCAAAGGACATCAGAAACAAAATTGTAGACCTGCACCAAGCTGGGAAGACTGAATCTGCAATAGGTAAGCAGCTTGGTTTGAAGAAATCAACTGTGGGAGCAATTATTAGGAAATGGAAGACATACAAGACCACTGATAATCTCCCTCGATCTGGGGCTCCACGCAAGATCTCACCCCGTGGGGTCAAAATGATCACAAGAACGGTGAGCAAAAATCCCAGAACCACACGGGGGGACCTAGTGAATGACCTGCAGAGAGCTGAGACCAAAGTAACAAAGCCTACCATCAGTAACACACCACCGCCAGGGACTCAAATCCTGCAGTGCAAAACGTGTCCCCCTGCTTAAGCCAGTACATGTCCAGGCCCATATGAAGTTTGCTAGAGTGCATTTGGATGATCCAGAAGAGGATTGGGAGAATGTCATATGGTCAGATGAAACCAAAATATAAGTTTTTGGTAAAAACTCAACTCGTCGTGTTTGGAGGACAAAGAATGCTGAGTTGCATCCAAAGAACACCATACCTACTGTGAAGCATGGGGGTGGAAACATCATGCTTTGAGGCTGTTTTTCTGCAAAGGGACCAGGACGACTGATCCATGTAAAGGAAAGAATGAATGGGGCCATGTATCGTGAGATTTTGAGTGAAAACCTCCTTCCATCAGCAAGGGCATTGAAGATGAAACGTGGCTGGGTCTTTCAGCATGACAATGATCCCAAACACACCGCCCGGGCAACGAAGGAGTGGCTTCGTAAGAAGCATTTCAAGGTCCTGGAGTGGCCTAGCCAGTCTCCAGATCTCAACCCCATAGAAAATCTTTGGAGGGAGTTGAAAGTCCGTGTTGCCCAGCGACAGCCCCAAAACATCACTGCTCTAGAGAAGGAATGGGCCAAAATACCAGCAACAGTGTTTGAAAACCTTGTGAAGACTTACAGAAAACGTTTGACCTGTGTCATTGCCAACAAAGGGTATATAACAAAGTATTGAGAAACTTTTGTTATTGACCAAATACTTATTTTCCACCATAATTTGCAAATAAATTCATTAAAAATCCTACAATGTGATTTTCTGGAGAAAAAAAATCTCAATTTGTCTGTCTTAGTTGACGTGTACCTATGATGAAAATTACAGGCCTCTCTCATCTTTTTAAGTGGGAGAACATGCACAATTGGTGGCTGACTAAATACTTTTTTCCCCCACTGTATCTCACAGGAGAAAGCATCCGAGCTAGTGAAACAGCACCCCTCTTTCTCAGTATGTAATGGCCATCTTTGATGCTGTCTGGTCAAAAAGAGTATACCATTGTTGCCACCCCCGTAGCATTGAATGCAAGGGAAGGCAGCGAGCATTTGGCCTCACTTGATAAAAATTTCATAAAATAATAGCCAACCACCGTTGAGCTAAACTGAGTGAACTGTGAATGCACAAAAAAAAAAAAAAAAGTGTCAAGGGAAGCTGGTTTGTATTTGGCTTCACACCAAATCACATCACATCAAAAGCAGAATGTAATTTACAGAAAAAAACTTTAGCTAGCTAAAATTGTCCCTTAAATAAATTAGCCATGGATGGAGATAAGGATTTTGACTTGTGGTTTTACCTCATTCTCCGTACTGGCCAATGATTATGCTCCAACCATAAAATCCTACAATGAGCCCCTGGCCTGAGAGGATGGAAGTTCAGTAGCTTATGTTGCTAGATGTAGTATGCTAATGTTACCTAGCTGGCCTGGCACATTGTTGCCCATGAAAGGAAGTTAGGTTAGAGAGCAAGCATTTTAGCCAGGTAGCCTAGGACACAAAAAACACTACATAGTGTCACGATCGTCTATGAAGTAGGACCAAAGCGCAGCGTTGGTAGCGAACATAGACTTTAATGCAATACACGAGAATACAAAACAAAACACGATCATGAAGTCCTCAGTGACAACGACTGAACATAGAACAAAAACCCACAACCCCAAGGTGAACAATGACAGTTTAAATATGGCTCCCAATCAGAGATAACGAGCCAACAGCTGACACTCGTTACCACTGATTGGGAGTCACTGGACCAAACAATGAAACAACCAATAACAACCCAACTAATCCCCAAACACAACAAAAATGAACACACCCTGGCTCAATAATACAAAGTCCCGGAGCCAGAGCGTGACAGTACCCCCCCCCCCTAAAGGCGCGGACTGCGACCGCGCCTCAAAGAACCCAAATAGGGGAGGGCTGGGTGGGTGTTGCTCCTCGGAGGCGGCTCCGGGTCTGGCTCCGGGCTTGACCACCTTCCTACATCCATCCCCCCGTAATGGCCCCGGTCCGATCCCACCCAGCTGGCTGGATCCGGACTGATGACGCGCACCCCTAGCTTGGCGCGTGAGGCAGGGACGGACCGGACCTGGCTGACGATACGCATCCTCGGCTTGGTGCGTGGAGCCGGAACGGACCTCCTCAGGCTGACGACTCGCCTCCCTGGCTTGGTGCGCGTAGCAGGAATAGGCTGAACCAGGTTGACGACTCGCCCCCTTGGTTTGGTGCGAGTAGCCGGAACGAGCTGACCCAGGTTGACGACTCGCACCCTTAGCCTGGTGCGAGTGGCAGGAACAGTCCGGGTTGGGCCGGCGACGCACACCGTAGTTTTGATGCGTGGAGCAGGAACCGGCCGGGCTGGGCTGGCGACGCACCCCTTTGGCTTGGTGCGTAGAGCAGGGACAGGCCGGGCTGGGCTGGCGACGCGCACCATTGGCTTGGTGCGGGGAGCAGGGACGGGTCGAGCTGGCCTAGCGACGCACACCGTTGGCTTGGTGTGGGGAGCAGGCACGGGCCGGACAGGGCCGACGAAACGCACCACAGACTTGGTGCAGGGAGCAGGAACAGACCGAGTCGGGCTGGCGGCGCGCACCACAGGCTCCATGCGAGGAACAGGAACAGACAGGACCGCACTGAGGACACACACCCCTGGCCCTACACGGGGATCAGGAACGGGCCGGACCGGACTGGTAACACACCCCAGTACCCTTCGCCGTGCCTCCACACCTTCCCTCCCCTTCGTGACCAGTGGCCCCCTTAACTTGGCGGCCTTTTCTGCCAACCTACTGCACTCCTCTAACCCGTACTCCTGCTGCCCCGACGTCGTGAGTCCCCCCCTAAAAATTTTCTGGGGGTCTCTCCTCTCGGTGGACCAGGCCTCTATAGTCCTCTCCCAACCTTCGCTCTTCTGTCTCCACCACTCGTCATCCAACTCCTGGAAACGCTGCTTGGTCTCGTTGTGGTGGGTTTTTCTGTCACGATCGTCTATGAAGTAGGACCAAAGCGCAGCGTTGGTAGCGAACATATTGACTTTAATGCAATACACGAGAATACAAAACAAAACACGATCATGAAGTCCTCAGTGACAACGACTGAACATAGAACAAAAACCCACAACCCCAAGGTGAACAATGACAGTTTAAATATGGCTCCCAATCAGAGATAACGAGCCGACAGCTGACACTCGTTACCACTGATTGGGAGTCACTGGACCAAACAATGAAACAACCAATAACAACCCAACTAATCCCCAAACACAACAAAAATGAACACACCCTGGCTCAATAATACAAAGTCCCGGAGCCAGAGCGTGACACATAGACCCGTTTCAGTAATATGAAAGGAGGGAGGATGTCATTGGCATATCTCTACAAGGAGAGTGAGTCAACATGTTTTTTCTACTTGCATGCACGCACACACAAGTCAGTACCATGGACAGCCACATCGTATTTAGCTTACGTTGATTCGACTAAATTGTTTTTGGTATCTTTAGTGGAGGCAGCTCTGGTTTTATTTTCGACTTGCGGTACCGCTCCGTAATTTTAAATCAATGGTTGTTTAGTAGTCTGAAAATGTCGGAAATATTAACTTCCTTGACCATGCTGTTGTCACGAACCGGCTCAAAATTCGTAACAAAAAGGGAGACAACGTGGAGACAAGGAATACCAAAATATATATTTATTAACTAAAGTAAACTAAGTACAATTAACAATGGTGTGTGTAATCAGTAATCAGTAGTGTAAGTGAGTGTTTTGCATGCATAAGTGTATTAATGCAAGGTGTTGAAAGGTGCCAAAGCAAACAACCAAAAAGCCACAAAAATCAATAAAGGTGTCTGCATGGAGAGAGTCTCCCCAATGAATGTAGAGGAGGTCCATTTATCCTGGGACACACCCAGGCCCAGGTGTTTCCCATGTAGCTGACGACCCTCCCAACTCCGCCCACCGGCATCCTAATAAGGAAACAAGAGCAAAGAGAGAGAATACGGCAGACAGAGTGGGAGGGTCGTCACACTGTAGGTAATGTAACTGTTTGTTTCATGCAAAATGCTTTATGGACTTTACCAGACAGATGTTGCACTCCGGTTTTGTGATGAAACAAAGGTGTGGTTGAATTTATTCTGCCACTGTGTCTTCTTATTGTCTTGGCCTTAGGCCTATATATCATGGTGGCAAGACATATGAACTAACAGGTTATACAGCAAACAACACAATTATCACAACACATACTGTAGGTTAACATGGCTTTTTTCCCTGGCTTGGCTTCCCCAGTGATTTTACCCAAGCATGGCTACTGCACAGAGGTCACATGTCAAGGATGCTAGTCTTCAACCTGATAAACATGTGACCGATATGCAGAATAATAAACAATAATCCAATTTACGATTAACAAAATGTTGATATGCTAATGTATGATGAAACTTCCTTGTTTGTGAGAGTCAAACAGCACCTGTTATATCCTATCCATGTAGTTTATATGCAGTATTTACCACAGTGTAAGCCTGGGTGAGGGACGTTATGATAGGAAGGCAAACACAAATCCTTGTCTTGGCATTTTGAACAGAGCTGGTAATTTACATGTTAATCCCTCATCATTACTGGAACATTACTCTCAGGTGTTCTGGGTATTGAGTTACTTCCTGCAATTACCTACTCTATCAAACAAATGAGCAGATAGATGGCGAGGGAGTAAGGGAGGCTGAGTGCGATGCGGGGGCAGAGGAGGCATAAGTCTCCTTAATATTGGCCCTTTAGGGTAGAGAGCAGCATGGGACTGCTGCCCAGAGAGGGAGTGAAGCAATTTGGCCTTGATGTTGCCTTGTACAATCCCAGCAAGATAACATGTCTTTCTCCAGGGATACCTGTCATGGGGACATCAGGAGGAAAGGGCATAGGCTGGCAGAGTTTATATGCTGGGTTCATTTGTGGTGGCAGAGGTCCCCAAAACAAAGTCTAGAGAGATCACCTATGTGATGCCCACAAGGGGCAATAAAGTCCTAGACCACTATTACTCTACCCACAAGCAAGCATACAAGGCCCTCCTTTGTCCACCCTTCGGCAAATCAGATCATGACACTATGCAGAAGCTCAAACAGGACTGCTTTGCTAGCTGGAATATGTTCCGGGACTCCGCTGATAGCATCGATGAGCTAACCACCTCCACCACCAGCTTCATTAGGAAATGCATCGCCGACGTTGACCTCACAGTTAAGGTTCGCTGTTACCCAAATCAAAAGCCCTGGATTAACACAGAGGTTGGCACTAAGTTATCAAAACAGAGGCTGCAGATGTCGCATCTTAACTTGATCAGTCTTTTGTAGTGGAGAATTATCCTGATGCATCTAGAAATTCAAATGAGCCTCATGAGTGGCTGAAAATGAGCAGTTCTCTTTCTCTCCATGCGGGGGCAGTCAAGTCATTGGGATCAGGGCTTGCTTTCAAAATTATGTTCTCTCTCGCTCGCTCAAAAGCTAGGCCTAGGTCCTATTACTGCAACATTCAAATGTACAAACATTTATCTGAAATGCAGCCATACAAATCAACAACTGTCATTTTATATAGCTTAATAACATAATATAGATTGTTCTCCACTAAGCTACAACATACAAGTGTTTAGTGTATCCTAAAGGTTACAAATCAACACAAAATTGACTTGGCCTGGGGTGGTCTAGCAGTTAGGGTTGCTGCCTTCAGCACGCACATATAGGCCTACCGTGTTGTCGTGGGTTTGATTCTGGACCATGCCCTTCTGGCACAAATAACAAAATTGACTTGATGTAGTTACACATTTCAAATATGGACAGTCCAGGGTTATTTTACCCCCGATCTTTATAAGAAATGACCACACTTTTGGATAACATAAATAGGAAACTAATAAACTAATAACAGTCAGTAGGCTACATCAACATTAGTTTCTATTCATAAAAAGTGTTGGGTAAACAGTAGATCTGCCATGGTAAATAAGGAAAAAATGTATTTATATTGTTCGGAATGCTTGTCAAATAGATAAAATGCACCTAGTCTGTTAAAAAATGACTAAATTGTTGAGATGACAAGACCAACCAGAGAGCAAACATATCTTGAAAGACTTTGGTTGCAAGCAGGACACCGAGTGGTAATGAGGTGACCAATAATGGATGCAATTGAGATCAGCTGTGCGGGTGAATTTAGCACGTATTGATGGTTTAATGAGACATCAGCTGGCAATAATAAGGATGCTGCCTTTTGAGACATGACATCAAAATTGGCATACCTAATGCCATGTGTCCATCACCGGAGAGGCTATCCCATAACAACTTGCTGTGCAGTAAAAAAAAAGAAAGGTAAATTAAATGCTAGACAGAAGTCCCTGCTAGGGATAACATTTTCCAGAAGAATAAGGAATAACTACGCGAAATGTAAGTATATTGTTTATTTATTCACCAAATTATGTTAAAATGTTCAACAAATTACTATCATATGAATTGTGAATTCAAATGTTGCGTTACTGGTGTTTATCAGCCCATTGCCAAGTTTTGAATCATGAATTGGTGAACTTGCTAGCCAGCTGTAGCAAAGTGTTTTTTCCCCCATTTGTTTTCAGGGACTAAAGTAGGCACCTGATCTTGTATCACGCCATCGCATTGGCTTGGCAGCAGAAAATAACTCGTTTGGACATCTGATGAAAAAAGTAGGAAATGCAGCCAGCGGTGTTCTGTTCAAACTAGGCTTGCCAGCCAGCCAAGTTATTTGTGCATTCTGTTGATGAGTCGATTTTGCTAGCTATGTCTTTTTACCTAGCTAACGTTAGCTAACTTTCTCTTGCCACTTTCCCTTCCCCTATTGTGTTGCACCATTGGGGTTGGTGTTACTTGTTAAAATTAGAGGCTAAGTTATTCTACTCTTACTGTAAACAACTTGACCAAGCCTAAAAATATGCAAAACTGTTAACAAAGTGATTGCACATTAATAAAGGTAGTTGTGGCTTCAGCAACTTGAACCAGCACTGAAATTTGAGCAGTGAGGTTAATATCTCCCACCTTGACTCTGCTTGTTCTAGGTTGAAGGACATCCCACCCTGACACCCTGCAGATGTAAATAACTTGTTGTGAACCTCCCAGCCACCAGGGTAATCACCATATCCCAGGATATTGTTCAGGAGTGTGCTACATCACAATGTTAGATAGAAATACATTCACCCATGTCATTGTTTGTCATGCAGATTTGTCAGGACATTAACATATGAAGCTCATTCCAAAATACAGACGTGATTTCTGTCCCAGGGGATTGCATTTGTATAATTATACTGGGCATGTTATCCTTTATCATGTGCCAGTATTTGTTTTGTATCCAATGCATTTAGCTTATATTAGGATGAAGTACAGTGAGGGAAAAAAGTATTTGAACCCCTGCTAATTTTGTACGTTTGCCCACTGACAAAGAAATGATCAGTCTATAATTTTAATGGTAGGTTTATTAAAACAGTGAGCGACAGAATAACAACAACAAAATCCAGAAAAACGCATGTCAAAAATGTTATAAATTGATTTGCATTTTAATGAGGGAAATAAGTATTTGACCCCTCTGCAAAACATGACTTAGTACTTGGTGGCAAAACCCTTGTTGGCAATCACAGAGGTCAGACGTTTGTTGTAGTTGGCCACCAGGTTTGCACACATCTCAGGAGGGATTTTGTCCCACTCCTCTTTGTAGATCTTTTCCAAGTCATTAAGGTTTCGAGGCTGACATTTGACAACTCGAACCTTCAGCTTCCTCCACAGATTTTCTATGGGATTAAGGTCTGGAGATTGGCTAGGCCACTCCAGGACCTAAATGTGCTTCTTCTTGAGCCACTCCTTTGTAGCCTTGGCCGTGTGTTTTGGGTCATTGTCATGCTGGAATACCCATCCACGACCCATTTTCAATGCCCTGGCTGAGAGGAGGAGGTTCTCACCCAAGATTTGACGGTACATGGCCCCATCCATCATCCATTTGATGCGGTGAAGTTGTCCTGTCCCCTTAGCAGAAAAACACCCCCAAAGCATAATGTTTCCACCTCCATGTTTGACGGTGGGGATGGTGTTCTTGGCAGCATTCCTCCTCCTCCAAACACAGCGAGTTGAGTTGATGCCAAAGAGCTCGATTTTGGTCTCATCTGACCACAACACTTTCACCCAGTTCTCCTCTGAATCATTCAGATGTTCATTGGCAAACTTCAGATGGGCATGTATATGTGCTTTCTTGAGCAGGGGGACCTTGCGGGTGCTGCAGGATTTCAGTTCTTCACGGTGTAGTGTGTTACCAATTGTTTTCTTGGTGACTATGGTCCCAGCTGCCTTGAGATCATTGACAAGATTCTCCCGTGTAGTTCTGGGCTGATTCCTCACCGTTCTCATGATCATTGCAACTCCAAGAGGTGAGATCTTGCATGTAGCCCCAGGCCGAGGGAGATTGACAGTTCTTTTGTGTTTCTTCCATTTGTGAATAATCACACCAGCTGTTGTCACCTTCTCACCAAGCTGCTTGGCGATGGTCTTGTAGCCCATTCTAGCCTTGTGTAGGTCTACAATCTTGTCCTTGACATCCTTGGAGAGCTCTTTGGTCTTGGCCATGGTGGAGAGTTTGGAATCTGATTGATTGATTGCTTCTGTGGACAGGTGTCTTTTATACAGGTAACAAGCTGAGATTAGGAGCACTCCCTTTAAGAGTGTGCTCCTAATCTCAGTTCGTTACCTGTATAAAATACACCTGGGAGCCAGAAATCTTTCTGATTGAGAGGGGGGTCAAATACTTATTTCCCTCATTAAAATGCAAATCAATTTATAACATTTTTGACATGTATTTTTCTGGATTATTTTGTTGTTATTCTGTCTCTCACTGTTCAAATAAACCTACCATTAAAATTATAGACTGATTATTTATTTGTCAGTGGGCAAACGTACAAAATCAGCAGGGGATCGTGAAGAATGCGCCACAACATGGGCCCTCAAATCCTCAAAAAGTTCTACAGATGCAACTTGACTGGCTGCATCACTGCTTGGTATGGCAATAGTACCACCCTCGATCACAAGGCACTACAGAGGGTGGTGTGGACAGCCCAGTACATCACTGGGGCCAAGCACCCTGCCATTCAGGGCCTCTATATCAGGCAGTGTGCACACTCACACCAACAGTCCAACACACATACACACACACTTGGCATGCGAAAGTAATCACCCCACTTGGCATTTTCCCTATTTTATTGCCTTACAACCTGGAATTAAAATTGATTTTTGGGAGGTTTGTATCATTTGATTTACACAACATGCCTTCCACTTTGAAGACGCACATTTATTTTTATTGTGAAACAAACAAGAAATAATAAAAAAAAAAAAAACTTGAGCGTGCATAACTATTAACCCCCTCAAAGTCAATACTTTGTAGAGCCACCTTCTGCAGCAATTACAGCTGCAAGTCTCTTGGGGTATGTCTTTATAAGCTTGGCACATCTAGAAACTGGGATTTTTGCCCATTCTTCAAGGCAAAACTGCTCCAGCTCCTTCAAGTTAGATGGGTACCGCTGGTGTACAGCAATCTTTAAGTCCTACCACAGATTCTCAATTGGAATGAAGTCTGGGCTTTGACCAGTCCATGCTGCCACCACCATGCTTCACTGTGGGGATGGTGTTCTCGGGGTGATGAGAGGAAAGCTAAATTTTAGTCTCATCTGATCAGAGTACCTTCTTCCATATGTTTGGGGAGTCTCCCACATTTCTTTGGTGAACACCAAACGTGTTTGTTTCTTTTTTTCTTTAAGCAATGGCTTTTTTATGGCCACTCTTCCGTAAAGCCCAGCTCTGTGGATTGTACGGCTTAAAGTGGTCCTATGGACATATACTCCAATCTCCGCTGTGGAGCTTTGCAGCTCCTTCATGGTTATCTTTGGTTTCTTTGTTGTCTCTCTGATTAATGCCCTCCTTGCCTGGTCCGTGAATTTTGGTGGGAGGCCCTCTCTTGGCAGGTTTGTTGTGGTGCCATATTCTTTCAATTTTTTTATAATGGATTTAATTGTTCTCCGTGGGATGTTCAAAGTTTCTGATATTGTTTTATAACCCAACCCTGATCTGTACTTCTCCACAACTTTGTCCCTGACCTGTTTGGAGAGCTCCCTGGTCTTCATGGCGCTGCTTCCTTGGTGGTGCCCCTTGCTTAGTGGTGTTGCAGACTCTGGGGCCTTTCAGAACAGGTATGTATATACTGAGATCATGTGACAGATCATGTGACACTTAGATTGCACACAGGTGGACTTTATTTAACTAATTATGTGACTTCTGAAGGTAATTTGTTGCACCAGATCTTATTTAGGGGCTTCACCCGCACACGTGTATATATATTTTTTCAGGTGTAATCCTAGAATTAATCCCTACTAATTTCAAATATATTATATCTGTGGTTCTAGTAGCCTAAGCCTAGTAAAGATTTGTCATACCACTTTCAACATGCAATATGTTTTAGCATAGGTGGTGCGTGTGTTTCAAGTTTGGGAAAGCACATTTTCACCATAAAAATACCCTTTTATAACAAAGCATTCCATGCATCCTTGCATTTGTAGATTTACGTAAGATTGCCTGCTATTCCTAATGTGATGATTAGATTGCATAGTCATAATTTAGGCTAATAATATAATGTTATATCTAGCCTAGTTGTAGAAGAACGGACATCTGCACAGTTTCACATTGAACATCACTCTCTCGTTTAATGACATGTGCCACGCATTCTGACAACCCATTCATCCGTAACGCAGCACACTGTCGTAAACCATAACAACGTACAGTACGACGTACAGCACGTCGTACCATACATAACATTTCCCCCCCCCTTTCCATAACCAGGGACTGGTACCATATATAAAATGTCCATAGGGCAAGAACCTAGAGTGATACCTGTAAGAAATAAACATTAACCCTTAAACGGATGGACTCTCCAAACTAGCCAGTTCAGTCCATTAACCTGGAGGTTGACTAAGACACCTAACGGAGCCTAAGAATGAAAAGAGGTTAAGTAGTCCCCCAGATAAGCAGGGCGAGTTCGTGCCCGCATAGGCCTTTCTTCCACCACCACCGCTTGTGGCTCTGGCCCTTGGGGAACCCACAGAGGCTGGGGCTCAGGTGGTAGTGGTGGAGGAGGTCCATCCGGTGGCGTCTCTGGCCTGCATGTCTGTTTTGTGTGCCTTCGTGTTCCTTGAGGGGCAGGGACTTTTCTGAGGCGGCTGGCGTGCCAGCGTGATCCATTGCTCATCATGAATGTGGCGGGCCCCAGTTGTCGACTGACCTGCAAGGGGTCCGACCAGAATGAGGCCATTTTGTTGCACCGCTGAGGCCGTCGGGCTCGGACCCAGTCTGACACTTGAATGATCGACTTCTTCACCCTGTGTGCCTTGTCAAAACGCTGTTTCATTGCTCTTTGGTGCCTGGTCACTGCCTGCTGTTCTTGGGTGCGCCTAGTCGCCGGTTCTGCTACTCTCTGTGTTCTGAGTCTGTCCAGTGGCAGTTCCATCTCACGACCTAGCATGAGGGATGCCGGGGAGACCTGTGTTGTTGTGTGTTTGCTTGCTCTGTAGTGCATTAGCGTTTGATTCAAAGCAGTTTGGAACGTGCACCCCTGGACCAGGTGCGCTCTGATGCCGTTCTTCAGCGTTTGGTTGAAGCGTTCCACCCCTCCGTTAGCTTGTGGGTTGTAGTAGGCCGTGCGGATGTGTTTGATTCCCTTGTTGCTGAGATATGAGGAGAACTCGGCAGAGGTTAGCTGGGGCCCATTGTCCGTGGTAAGGGTGAGGGGTAGGCCCCACCTTGTGAACAGGCTGTCTAGGATGTCCACGATGGCCTGTGCTGTGACAGTTCCGACAGGAACCACTTCTGGCCACTTAGAGTGGAGGTCATACACCACCACCAGGAAGCGCTGATGGTGAGGGACTGCGTGTCCATGGATCTCGCCACAGATGTCCAGTTGGATGTGCTCCCAGGGGTGGGACGGCCATGCGAGAGGCTGCAGGGGGGGTGGGGCGGACTGTCCTGTTTTCCCACTGAGGAGGCATGCAGCACAATCCCTGACCAGGGCTTCAATGTCGTGGTCGATGCCTGGTCACCACACAAGGTCTCGACATCGCTGTTTGACCTTGACTATGCCCAAGTGACCCTCGTGCGCCATGGATAGAACACGCACACGCAGGCCACTCGGGACCACAGTGCAAAACCCTCGAGAGACACAGACTTCTTCCCAGCAAGAAAGTTCGTGCTTCACTCTGGCGAAAGTCGCCAGCTCTTCCGGCACATGTGCTGGCCATCCAGTGCGTATGTAGGTGCGCAGGGTAGACAGTGTGGGATCCTGTTCCGATGCTTGCTTCAGCTCCTCCAGTGAGACGACTGACTGAAGAGGAGCGTAGAGCATTTGTACAAGCTCTGTTTCGTTGTCGTCTGGCAAGACGGTCGGAGTAGGAGCGTCAAAGGAGCGTGAGAGGAGGTCTGCCACCACGTTATCCCTCCCCGGAGTGAACTTCAGCTGATAGTCATACTGTCTGAGGCGGTCGGCCCATCTGTGCAGCCGAAGTGGCTTGTGGCCAGTTCCTGATGCTGACAGTAGCGGTGTGAGGGACTGGTGGTCGGTTCGGAGTGTGAACAGACGGCCATGTAGGTAGAGGTGCCACCTTTCGCACGCCCAGACACAGGCCAGTGCTTCTCGTTCACCCACAGAGTACCGTTGTTCTGTGGGGCTCAGGGCCCTTGAGGCGAAGGCGACCGGGCCTCTCAATGCCATTCTGCAGCTGTGAGAGGACAGCTCCTAGTGCTCCAGCTGAGGCGTCACATGTGACAATGGTGTGGCAGACGGGGTCAAAGTGAGCCAAGACTGGGGCTGTGGTGAGCTGGCTCTTCAGTGAGCGGACCGCGTCTGAGCAGGCTGCCGTCCAGGCCCATGGCTCATCTTTCTTGAGGAGCTGGCGAAGGGGCGCTGTGGTCTGAGAGTAGTGGGGCAGAAACCGGAGGTAGTAAGCTGTCATGCCCAAGAATGAGGCCACCTGAGAGGCTGAGGTCGGTTCCGGGATCCGGTGGACGGCTTCAATGTTCGACATGAGTGGGGCAATGCCTTTGGCCGACAGGCGGAAGCCCACAAACTCGACGGCTGGAGCTGCAAAGGTGCACTTTCCACCGTTCAGGGTCAGGTTGTTCCGCAGTAGAGCACTGAATACTCTGTGGAGTCGATAATCATGGATGTGGAGGTCAGGGCCGTGGACCACGATGTCATCCAGATAGACCGCCACCCCAGGTATTCCAGCGAGGATGGTGCTCATCACCTTCTGGAAGCAGCTGGGGGCGGAGCTAAGTCCAAAAGGCATGCGTGTATATCTGAACACGCCAGCATGTGTGACAAAGGCCGTGAGGTCTCTGCTAGCTGCATGGAGGGGTACCTGAAGATAACCCTGACGAAGGTCAAGCTTCGTGAAGATCGTGGAGCCATGGAATTGTGCGGTCAGCTCCTCAGCTGTAGGCAAGGGGTACTTATCCGGGACAACGGCCTTGTTCACAGCACGGAGATCCACACAGGTCCGGATTCCACCTGACTTTTTGGTTGCAATGACCAAGTTTGAAATCCAGGGGGCAGCGTTGACTGGCTCAATGATGCCTGCATCCAACTGTGACTGGAGATCTTTTGTGACGTCATAACGCAGTGCAAAGGGAATGCGCCACAGGGGCTGCATGACTGGGGTCACTTCCGGATTCACTAGGGGCCTGTGAGTAAAGGCTGTGAGGCAGCCCAGTCCATCAAACAGAGTCAGCCAGTTCTGTTGCCATGTGCAGGTAACCTGGTAGATAGCTGACCCACTGTCATCTCTCAGTGTGAATCCCAAGCCTGTGAAGAGGTCGAGGCCCAGGAGGTTGGCACCCCGCTTTGCAACATGAAATGTGAATGATGGCAGATGTTTGGTGCCGTAGTGTACTGGGACCTGGAGGGTGCCTACAATGTCTATCTTAGATCTACCGTACCCACACAGGGCAGTGGAGGGCTGTTGGAGTGGTAGGTGACTGAAAAACTTGTAGTAAGTGGCAAGGTTGAGCAACGACACCGCAGCACCAGTATCCAGCAGCAAAGGCAAACCCACCTCACCCAGCTGCACAGTGCATGTCCTGAATGACACATGGTTGGTGGAGACGGTTCGGATTTCCGTGTGTTCATGTTGAGAGTGAGATGAAACGAAGGGCCTGTTCTGGGTGGAGCTAGTAGCAGGGGCAGAACGACACACTTTCGCAAAGTGATTGTATTTTGAACAGTTCTTGCATATTTTCCCACGGGCTGGGCAGTTTGAAGCCCTTGAATTGTGAGAGCTAGCCCCACAGTTGCCACAGCTAGTTCTGTTTGTTTGTCTGTGTGCCTGCTGCACGGGCATGTCGGTGTCTGTGTCCATGCAGCTATCGACGCGGGAGGGCGTGCGCAGCGCGTGATCGTTGTAGTGCGCCTGCTCGGGCTGAAGCTGCTGTGTGAGAATGGCTGGGGGCCGAGTGTATGCTGCAGAGCTGTCTGTTAGCATAGAAGAGCATTCCAACGCCGCTTCAACCTGGAGTGCTATTTTAATAGCTCCATCTAGTTGTAAATTATCCGATTCCAAAAGCAGTTTCTCCCTTGTCTTTTCACATAACGTCCCCTCTATCAACTGATCCCTGATGATCTCGTCCTGAAGTGTCCCGTAGTTACAAGAGCTAGCCAAATCCCTCAGATTAGCCACGTAGCTTTGAATGGACTCACCCGGCCGTTGGTGTCTCTTCCGTAGCCGGTAGCGTCGGAGGAGCACTCGCTCTTTCCCGGTGAAGTGGTTCCGTAAGAGGCTGACTGCAGCAGTGAATGTAGGAGCCGATCCAAGCGCTCTGAAAATCCTCTGTCCCTCTGTACCAAGGCAGTGACGGAGCAGTGCTGTCCTCCGCTTGTCGGAGATTGTAGAAAAGTCCATAGCTTCTAGATAAGTGTTAAAACTATCAAGCCAGTTATTCCACGGGACTGGAGGTTCGCCAGGCACGGCGAGGAATGGTACTGGCGGTGGTAAACTGAATTCAGCCATCTTCGTCGCCAATGTTATATCTAGCCTAGTTGTAGAAGAACGGACATCTGCACAGTTTCACATTGAACATCACTCTCTCGTTTAATGACATGTGCCACGCATTCTGACAACCCATTCATCCGTAACGCAGCACACTGTCGTAAACCATAACAACGTACAGTACGACGTACAGCACGTCGTACCATACATAACATATAACTCAATCACTGTTTGCGAAATATAGACTGTTAAATGCAATGCGTGGTGGCGTAGAGAAGGCCTAGGCTATAGTCTATATCAGATACATTCCCTCTCCTTTCTTTGCATGTGAAAATGTTAGCCTTTTATAAACACATTTCATGCAATTCTAGCACACTTTAGATGACTGGAGACATTAACAGAATATTTTTTTATACGACAAAAATTACAGGGTAGCCTACTCTGCTGACACTGACAAACAGAGCAATAAAAACATTGTCTGATCCATATAATAGGCCTAAGTAAAGGGGAGACACAAATACAATATGACATCCATCTAACCTGGAGGAGCAAATTATTGTCCATAAACAAACAAAAGTGGCACTGACCCAATAATAAAGACAGTGAATATGTCTCACCGGTGATATGGGCAATGTTCTCCGTTGGTGCCAACAAGATAGGCTACTGTTCACTCAATTAAATTGAGAATTTTGCGATATGCCTGGCTGGGTCTCTGCTTTTCACTGACAGTCGCAACTCAACAATCATTTATTTGGTATTTGCAGCGCACACTGCCCAAATAGTGGGCCCTTCCAAACTGTAGGCTATGCGATTTAAAACAATCCACAGCTTAAAAAATGTTTAAGAAGATAATGATCCTCTGTGGCCAAATCATGCTTCTGGTGTAGTAGCCTATTCTGAATGATTGTATTTATTCCTGTATAGACAGGAGTAAGCTAATTAGGCTACATAATTTGGGAAATGTAATTGAATATACTTTAGGGAAAGCTTAGCTTCCCCTAGCCTTATGGACGCGTCATCTATGACTTTTAATGTGACATAAACACAACCAGTCATGATTTTTTCATTTGATTGTCAAACAATCACTTAAAAATGGTGCTCCTGTAAGCTACCCGTGCACATTCGTCCACTCACAAAATATTTCCAGCATCCAAACCCCAACAGTGCACTGTGCACCCGCAATTTATGGAATGGAAAGAGACAGCTGTTGCAAAACACTTAGGTGTATAGTAGTGACATTCTGCGAATGTCATTAGGCCGACACTTCATCTCCACCTTGTAAATGTAAGTGTTCTTATCGAACCACAACGCAATTTGGAGCAAATACCACCCGGTTTCAAGTCAATTCGCTCAATTTTTATGTGGCTTACATGCAGTAATGTTAAATAATGGTGTAATTGTCACGATCGTCTGAAGAAGCGGACCAATACGCAGCGCGTGGAGTGGTTAATAAAGCAACCACAAGTGGAGTATTTAATAAAGCAACCACAAAAAACAACAAATGACGATAGTGAAGTCCTCTGTAACACTGACAGAAACATGGAACAAAAACCCACAATACCCACGAGAAAACACACAGTATAAATATGGCTCCCAATCAGAGATAACGAGCCGACAGCTGTCACTCGTTACCTCCGATTGGGAGTCACCTGAATAATCACGAACAATCACCACACATAGAAATGAAACAACCAGAATACCAACATAGAAATACACCCAAAAGAAAAATGAACAACCCTGGCTCAATACTCAAAGTCCATGGAGCCAGAGTGTCACAGTACCCCCCCCTAAAGGTGCGAACTCCGGGCGCACCAACATACAGTCTAGGGGAGGGTCTGGGTGGGCGTCTGTCCATGGTGGCGGCTCTGGCACTGGTCGTGGTCCCCACCCCACCATAGTCACTACCCGCTACGTAGCCTCCTCCAAATGACCACCCCCAACTAAACCCCACAGGATTAAGGGACAGCACTGGACTAAGAGGCATCACCGGACTCAGGGGCAGCACCGGACTAAGGGGCAGCACCGGGCTAAGGGGCAGCACCGGGCTAAGGGGCAGCACCGGACTAAATGGCGGATCCTGGCTGGCTGGCTCTGGCGGATCCTGGCTGGACGGCTCTGGCGGATCCTTGCTGGACGGCTCTGGCGGATCCTGGCTGGACGGCTCTGGCGGATCCTGGCTGGACGGCTCATGGCTGGCTGACGGATCTGGCTGCTCATGGCTGGCTGACGGATCTGGCTGCTCATGGCTGGCTGACGGATCTGGCTGATCCTGTCTGGCGGAAGGCTCTGGCTGATCCTGTCTGGCGGAAGGCTCTGGCTGATCCTGTCTGGCGGAAGGCTCTGGCTGATCCTGTCTGGCGGAAGGCTCTGGCTGATCCTGTCTGGCGGAAGGCTCTGGCTGATCCTGTCTGGCGGAAGGCTCTAGCGGCTCCTGTCTGGCGGAAGGCTCTAGCGGCTCCGGTCTGGCGGACGGCTCTGAAGGCTCATGGCAGACGGGCGGCTTTGCAGGTTCAGTACAGACGGGCGGCTTTAGCGCCGTTGGGCAGACGGGCAGTTCAAGCGCCGTTGGGCAGACGGGCAGTTCAGGCGCCGTTGGGCAGACGGGCAGTCCAGGTGCCGTTGGGCAGACGGGCAGTTCAGGCGCCGTTGGGCAGACGGGCAGTTCAGGCGCCGTTGGGCAGACGGGCAGTTCAGGCGCCGTTGGGCAGACGGGGCAGTTCAGGCGCCGTTGGGCAGACGGCAGACTCTGGCCATCTGAGGCGCACCTTAGGCCTGGCGCGTAGTGCCGGAACTGGAGGTACCGGGCTGAGGACACGCATCTCAGGGCTAGTGCGGGGAGAAGGAACAGGCCGGACCGGGCTGGCGACGCGCACCGTAGACTTGGTGCGGGTGGCAGGAACAGGCCGGACCGGGCTGGCGACGCGCACCGTCAGTTTGGTGCGAGTGGCAGGAACAGGCCAGGTCGGGCTGGCGACGCGCACCGTAGACTTGGTGCGGGTGGCAGGAACAGGCCGGGTCGGGCTGGCGACGCGCACCGTAGACTTGGTGCGGGTGGCAGGAACAGGCCGGGCCGGGCTGTCGACGCACACCGTATCCTTGGTGCGTGGAGCAGGAACAGGCCGGGTCGGGCTGGCGACGCGCACCGCAGACTTGGTGCGGGTGGCAGGAACAGGCCGGGCCGGGCTGTCGACGCACACCGTATCCTTGGTGCGTGGAGCAGGAACAGGCCGGGCAGGGCTGTCGACGCACACCGTATCCTTGGTGCGTGGAGCAGGAACAGGCCGGACAGGGCTGTCGACGCACACCGTATCCTTGGTGCGTGGAGCAGGAACAGGCCGGGCAGGGCTGTCGACGCACACCGTATCCTTGGTGCGTGGAGCAGGAACAGGCCGGGCAGGGCTGTCGACGCACACCGTATCCTTGGTGCGTGGAGCAGGAACAGGCTGGGCTGGGCTGGCGACGCACACCGTAGGGTCTGTGCGTGGAGCAGGAACAGGCCGGGCTGGGCTGGCGACGCACACCGTAGGTTCTGTGCGTGGAGCAGGAACAGGCCGGACTGGGCTGGCGACGCACACCGTATCCTTGGTGCGTGGAGCAGGAACAGGCCGGGCTGGGCTGGCGACGCACACCGTAGGTTCTGTGCGTGGAGCAGGAACAGGCCGGGCTGGGCTGGCGACGCACACCGTGGGCTTGATGCGTGGAGTAGGAACAGGCCGGGCTGGGCTGGCGACGCACACCGTAGGTTCTGTGCGTGGAGCAGGAACAGGCCGGGCTGGGCTGGCGACGCACACCGTGGGCTTGATGCGTGGAGTAGGAACAGGCCGGTCCGTACTGGGAACACACACCACTGGCCTTAACTGGGGATCAGGAACGGGCCGGACCGGACTGGCAACACACATCAGTCTCTCACGCCGTGCCGCAACAACTTCCCTTCCTCTACTCGCCAATGGCTCCCGTAATCCGATAGCCTTCTCTCCACGTCTCCCTGTAGCAGCCTCCTGCTGCCCAGCCGCCTAAAGCCATGTGCCCCCCAAAAACGTTTTGGGGTTGCCTCTCGTCCTTCCAACGATGATGGCCCTGCTGACGCCGTTGCTCCTCTCTCGCCAGGGCCTTGATCTCCCCCAAGGTCCCTTGCCCCCGAGCATGTCCTCCCAGGACCACGATTTGCCCACCTGGGCCATCGCCAGCCTCTCGAGCTCCTTACCAGGCGCTTCCTCCCATGTCCAGCTGTCTTGCTCCTGGACACGCTGCTTGGTCCTTCTATGGTGGGTTTTTCTGTCACGATCGTCTGAAGAAGCGGACCAATACGCAGCGCGTGGAGTGAACATGATGACTTTATTTAATAAAGCAACCACAAAAAACAACAAATGACGATAGTGAAGTCCTCTGTAACACTGACAGAAACATGGAACAAAAACCCACAATACCCACGAGAAAACACACAGTATAAATATGGCTCCCAATCAGAGATAACGAGCCGACAGCTGTCACTCGTTACCTCCGATTGGGAGTCACCTGAATAATCACGAACAATCACCACACATAGAAATGAAACAACCAGAATACCAACATAGAAATACACCCAAAAGAAAAATGAACAACCCTGGCTCAATACTCAAAGTCCATGGAGCCAGAGTGTCACAGTAATAAACTATTGTTTTCTTGACATTTTGTGTTAATTGTGAAAGGCTCACGTTTGACCTGTAGCCTACAGCGTACACCCACTATTTATTTTGCTGGGACGGCGTACCGGACCGTACCAGCTTACTTTCATCCCTGCTCTACACAAGCACACACACTCAAATAAAATTGTTATATACACTGCTGGTACTCTGTGTTTTCATATATACTGATGCCTAGTCACCTTGCCCCTATACATATCTAACCCTGTATATAGTTCTTCTTATTTCTATTTCTTGTGTGTTTTTGTTCTACTTGACTTTTTTTTTATAGTACTACTGCATTGTTGGGAAAAAGCATGTGACAATAAAAACTTGAAACTTGGGGCCTGAAGGCTCAGTGATGCTGACACAGGCCAATCGTTTCACTGTGACGGGGAAAAGGGAAAGGTTGAAGGTTGAAGGTCGATTAATTCCTGAAGGAGACGGGGACGTAGCCAGAGTCAGTTATACCCTGCTTGGGGTTTCTATGGGAACCAGGGAGCTAACCGCAGACTAATGGGCTTGACAGGCTAGTGGGCTCATAGCATCATCCAATATTTTATCTCCATCCGACCCCTTAATGGATTTTGTTGGCCAAAAACAGTCTTTCAGAAAATGTATTATATGTCACATGAATTATCCTGGGGTTGATGGGGACTAATCATATTATGAGTAAGGAGTGTTGCTAATAATTGTCTGTCAGCTTTTATTTGGGTTCCATTTTGCAACCAATATCCTAATGGTCATTCACCAGTGGTTTGGGGTTCTGAGTGCATACTTTAGCATAGTCATTGACTGGATGGTTGGGGATTGGATATAGGATGCAAAATAACATAAACCTAGTTTTCTGAAAAGCAGTCTCTAGTCATAGCCTGAGACAGTTAACGATGAATCTGTAAACCACATCAGACAGGCTTGTTCAGACCATCATCTGTCAAGTCTACAGTGTGTCTTGGGATTGCCTTTTGCGTTGATTTAAGACTATATTCAAGAGGTAAAAAGGAACATCATAAGCATTCATGACTATTTAATTGAATTATAGTTTAGACACAGTTTTCCCAACACATCAATTGTTATAAAGCACTCAATGTAACCTTATGATCTCTTTAATAAAAAGCTGGATTTGAAGAAGGAAAGCAAGGGGATTTAATTTGAATATATTAACAGTTCTGCTGGTGTTTCAGTTACAAATTGGTTATGAAGCATCTAAAAAGCATGAGTCTATAAATTAAAAAGCACCTTTTTATTTCCTGGCAGTGAACAGCTGTGGAAACAGATGGGGATGGACTGCATGAAGAGGTTCACAATGAGTCAGAGAAAAGGTGGGGGGCAGCTATGGATGAACCTCCTAACTCTCTGACCCCAACTCCATCTCCATCTCATCTCAAATGACTATACTTAGTTGGCTGACTTATACAGATGTAAAATCTTAATTTGAGACAGTTTGCTACAGCAGCACAATAATCCTGCAGCAACAGGAAATGTAAATTATTAACAGGATTATAATGAATGGGGGTTAATAAATTTTTCGTTAGGGCAAATCAAGTCTGACATTTTAAAGTGGAAATTACAAACTTTAGAAGCCTTTTTAAACCTTGAATACACTACAAGTTTGCATTTTCTGCCGTGCAGGAAAATTCTCAGCAACAAAATAGTCATTTAGCAGACGCTCTTATCCAGAGCGACTTACAGTTATTGAGTGCATACATTTTCATACTCTACAGCGAATATCAGATAAAAACAGGAATATTTCATCTATCAACTTGACTGGCTGGTGGTGCATTTCCTGCGTCACCCTCCAAACCATCAAGGGGGGTTGGGAGGGAGGAACATTTATTTTGTTGCTGATAGAAACCATTTTGATAAATGGAAAGGAGGAGGGAGAAAGGGCATAATCAGAAATGTCATTTGATTGCTGCATTGTATCAGGCTGATTTAAGAGGCCTCAGTCAGACCAAATTCTGTTTTTCTTCTTTACTTCTCTCTTTGGCCAAGGATGGCTTATCCTTGGGGATATGTGGAGGTTGTATTTGTCCACTGAGCAGTCAATGTGGAGCTGGGCTCTGTAATTGGACCTGTCAGCCTATTTCATGCTGCAGCTCGGAGAGATATTAAAAAAGTCTCCCCCCTTTACCGCTCGGTCATAGGACATTAGGCCAGCCGGTTGCTGAGGCACCTCACAAACATACACAATCCCAGCCATACAAACAGCCCGTTGCCAGGCTCAAACATTCACTCTGCATGCCTTGGTAACAAACCCAATATCATTACCTCTTTCTTTTTCCTCGGTTTTGGTGCGTAGTTACAGCTGAACAGATTGAGAGTGGGTAGCATACTAAGATAGATGGCACGGTAGGCATGTGGGCACCTGAGGTGGGCAGGGGAAGTGATGTATAATGGATGGAATTCAATGCACTTCCTTTCTTCTGCTTATGTCCTTCTGATTCAAAAAGATATTACTTTAACATAAAAGATGGAAAGCTAGAGTGCCTTGCAAAAGTATTCATCCCCCTTGGCGTTTTTACGATTTTGTTGCATTACAACCTGTAATTTCAATGGATTTTTATTTGGATTTCATGTAATGGACACACACAAAATAGTCCAAATTGGTGAAGTGAAATAAAAAAAAAATACTTGTTTCAAAAAAGTAAACGGAAAAGTGGTGGCATATGTATTCACCCCCTTTGCTATGAAACCCTTAAATAAGATCTGGTGCAACCAATTACCTTCAGAAGTCACATAAATAGTTAAATAAAGTCCACCTGTGTGCAATCTGTGTCACATGATCTGTCACATGATCTCAGTATATATACACCTGTTCTGAAAGGCCCCAGAGTCTGCAACACCACTAAGCAAGGGGCACCACCATGAAGAGCTGGGAGCTCTCCAAACAGTTAGGGACAAAGTTGTGGAGAAATACAGATCAGGGTTGGGTTATAAAAAAATATCAGAAACTTTGAACATTCCCACGGAGCACCATTAAATCCATTATTAAAAAATTGAAAGAATATGGCACCACAACAAACCTGCCAAGAGAGGGCCGCCCACCAAAATTCACAGACAAGGCAAGGAGGGCATTAATCAGAGAGGCAACAAAGAGATAACCCTAAAGGAGCTGCAAAGCTCCACGGCGGAGATTGGAGTATCTGACCACAGGACCACTTTAAGCTGTACACTCCACAGAGCTGGGCTTTACAGAAGAGTGGCCAGACAAAAACAATTGCTTAAAGAAAAAAATAAGCTAACACATTTGGTGTTCGCCAAAAGCCATGTGGGAGACTCCCCAAACATGTGGAAGAAGTTACTCTGGTCAGATGAGCTTTTTGGCCATCAAGAAAAACGATATGTCTGGTGCAAACCCAACCCCTCTTATCACCCCGAGAACACCAGTGTTTTTCATCGGCAGGGACTGGGAAACTGGTCAGAATTGAAGGAATGATGGGATGGTGCTAAATACAGGGAAATTCTTGAGGGAAACCTGTTTCAGTCTTCCAGAGATTTGAGACTGGGACGGAGATTCACCTTCCAGCAGGACAATGACACTAAGCATACTGCAAAAGCAACAGTTGAGTGGTTTAAGGGGAAACATTTAAATGTCTTGGAATGGCCTAGTCAAAGCCCAGACCTCAATGCAATTGAGAATCTGTGGTATGACTTAAAGATTTCTGTACAGCAGCAGATCCCATCCAACTTGAAGGAGCTGGAGCAGTTTTGCCTTGAAGAATGGGCAAAAATCCCAGTGGCTAGATGTGCCAAGCTTATAGAGACATACCCTAAGGGACTTGCAGCTGTAATTGCTTTCAAAAGGTGGCTCTACAAAGTATTGACTTTGGGGGGTGAATAGTTATGCATGCTCAAGTTCTGTTTGTTTGTGTTATTTCTTGTTTGTTTCACAATAAAACTTATTTTGCAACTTCAAAGTGGTAGGCATGTTGTATAAATCAAATTATACAAACCTCCCAAAAATTAATTTTAATTCCAGGTTGTAAGGCAACAAAATTGGAAAAATGCCAAGTGGGTTTTATCCCCTGACATGGATATGAAACAAAACACACAAGTAGGCATATAGACATAATCATGCTTCACACATATCATCATAATCAACAGTGACACTCAGACATTATTTCACTAGTGATATTAGTCGTGATATGTGGTATAAAAATACATTCACATTATTTAACATCAGAAAATGATGTGTGCGGAATGATTCCGCTGGATGTTATGCTCTGTCTGTACACAACCAGACAGATTTAATGTACATCACATTTAAAACTGCTGTGAATACAATCATCCTCAATCCTGTTCATTCTTAATCACTGAAGTATCACATAGCAGAGAACACACATAACAGAGAGCAAAGGGAAATACAATTACATTTTGAATCACCCATTAATTTGGTTTCCTTTAGAAGTCTCTCTGGCGCCTTGTATTCCAAGATTATTTTATCAGGCATTATTTATGGTAATACATTCCTCTTGTGTAGGTTACCCATGTAAGCCCACATGTTTAGGATATTGGAGGATTAAGCAACACAATGTTGGCATTGTTTTCTAAAATACCCCAGTTTAATAATACCTATA
This sequence comes from Coregonus clupeaformis, assembly GCF_020615455.1. Taxonomy (NCBI): domain Eukaryota; kingdom Metazoa; phylum Chordata; class Actinopteri; order Salmoniformes; family Salmonidae; genus Coregonus; species Coregonus clupeaformis. Next base: position 43,525,465 of record NC_059197.1, read on the forward strand.
GTGCTGAAGTCAACGGAATAATTGGTGGCTCGTCATAACAAATAGCAGCACATGATCATTCTGAAAACCAGTATGTCGATATGTCATGGTATTGTGTCAATAACATGCTATGTAAGACTAAAAGAAAATGAAAACCCTCTTCCATCCCCTCTGTGCCCTCCTCATGGCCCCGCCTCTCCTCTGAGTGACAGCTACATATAGTAGGGGAGAGGTGGGTGGGAGACCCAGCTGGCAGGGCTGTCCTGGATACCAATCTCCCAGCACTCTGTATCCTCTGGCCCAGAGGTCCTCCCTCTGCTGGTGTGAGTGGTACTACCCAGCCTCCCACTCAACAGCTGACCAGTGAGCATGTCATTAGTAAAGTCAGATTAACATGCTTACCCTCCCAAACTTGGCAATTTTTTCATGCTGAAGTTATACATATATCCTGCTTTGACGGGATTGTTGCATGATACACGCTCAAAACTATAGTTTTGATATATTTCTATAACACAATAACCAGTGTGGTTAATTAAACACATCATACGACTTTAGGTAGATTTCAAGAATATGTCATATGTGACTATTGTCGAAAAGTAAAAGATTTTCAACTGACCTTTCCTGAGGGGGATAACTGCTATGATTCAATTTAACTCTGATACAAAGGAACTTTTTTATTTAAATAAAGACTGATACTTCAGACAGCCTGTTCAAACGAATGATGGCCTTGGCATAGCCCTGGCAAAGTTCAACATTATTATTTTATACAAGAAACTGTACAATTTCATATCACTTTTTTGAACATGTAATTTGACATGGTAGAACGTTTCAAAGATGGTTGACAGGAATTAATCCAAAAGTGACAGGAATTAATTCAAAATTCCATTCTGCTCAATCAGGAACTGTTGATTGAATGTGGAGAAGCGGCTTTTCTCTCTTTTACACTGTCTTCAATTAACAACCCATCCTTCATATTTCCCTGCACAACCTCCTATCCTACATGTATACTAATAGGCCTTTTCCTCTCCAGAAAGGGCCGAGTAACTGCCTAGCAACTCTGCCTCTTTCTGATTGCATTCATTACCAGGCTCCTTGCTACAGTGCTGCTGTACTGCCCACCGTTCACAATAAGAACGAGGGAAGAGATTAAAAGAGGAGTGAATCATTCAACACATGTCTCAGGATATATAACGTCAATGTGATATAGAAGGTCAACGTGCCAATTTGAGGGCTATCATGGAAGCTTCCTGTCAGCCTGCTGAAACTGATCCATTCAGAGTGATGGAATATATTGACAGATGACGTGAGAGATCTTGGTGGACACCATTTTGCCCCTATCGAATCAAGTCAAGGTGAAAATGGTGGAGGATGGTGTAACGTTAGAGAGTGATTGAATGCTCCTAACACTTACTGTATTTCTGTCTATCATTGTGGGCAATAACTGAGTGTATGTTAAACGAAATTGTATGTAATCTGTTTTTTAATAGGAGGATGTAGACATGTTGTCAACAATGTGCAATAATATAACAGGTAAATTGGCAGAACCAAAACCTAAATAAAAGCTCAAAATACTTGCCGGGGGCTACAGAGAAGCTGTAGGGAGCTTCGGAGAAACACTGAGATTCTAGTTACATCACAACATACATACAGTTGAAGTCGGAAGTTTACATACACTTAGGTTGGAGTCATTAAAACTCGTTTTTCAACCACTCCACAGATGTCTTGTAAACAAACTATAGTTTTGGCAAGTCGGTTAGGACATCTACTTTGTGCATGACACAAGTACTTTTTACAACAATTGTTTACAGACAGATTATTTCATTTATAATTCACTGTATCACAATTCCAGTAATTCAGAAGTTTACATAAACTAAGATGACTGTGCCTTTAAACAGCTTGGAAAATTCCAGAAAATGAAGTCATGGCTTTAGAAGCTTCTGATAGGCTAATTGACATCATTTGAGTCAATTGGAGGTGTACCTGTGGATGTATTTCAAGGCCTACCTTAAACTCAGTGCCTCTCTGCTTGACATCATGGGAAAATCTAAATAAATCAGCCAAGACCTCAGAAAACAAATTGTAGACCTCCACAAATCTGGTTCATCCTTGGGAGCAATTTCCAAATGCCTGAAGGTACCACATTCATCTGTACAAACAATAGTACGCAAGTATAAACACCATGGGACCACGCAGCTGTCATACCGCTCAGAAAGGAGACGCGTTCTGTCTCCTAGAGATTAACGTACTTTGGTGCAAAAAGTGCAAATCATTCCCAGAACAACAGCAAATGACCTTGTGAAGATGCTGGAGGAAACAGGTACAAAAGTATCTATATCCACAGTAAAACTAGTCCTATATCGACATAATCTGAAAGGCTGCTCAGCAAGGAAGAACCCACTGCTCCAAAACCGCCATAAAAAAGCCAGACAACGGTTTGCAAATGCACATGGGGACAAAGATCGTACTTTTTGGAGAAATGTCCTCTGGTCTGATGAAACAAAAATATAACTGTTTGGCCATAATGACCATAGTTATGTTTGGAGGAAAAAGGGGATAGCTTGCAAGCCGAAGAACACCATCTCAACCGTGAAGCACGGGGGTGGCAGCATCATGCTGTGGGGGTGCTTTGCTGCAGCAGGGTCTGGTGCACTTCACAAAATAGATGGCATCATGAGGAAGGACAATTATGTGGATATACTGAAGCAACATCTCAAGACATCAGTCATGAAGTTAATGCTTGGTCGCAAATGGGTCTTCCAAATGGACAATGACCCCAAGCATACTTCCAAAGTTGTGGCAAAATGGCTTAAGGACAACAAAGTCAAGGTATTGGAGTGGCCATCACAAAGCCCTGACCTCAATTCTATAGAAAATTTGTGGGCAGAACTGAAAAAGTGTGTGCGAGCAAGGAGGCTTACAAACCTAACTCAGTTACACCAGCTCTGTCAGGAGGAATGTGGGAAGCTTATGGAAGGCTACCTGAAACGTTTGACCCAAGTTAAACAATATAAATTATTCTGACATTTCACATTCTAAAAATAAAGTGGTGATCCAAACTGACCTAAAACAGGGAATTCTTACTAGGATTAAATGTCAGGAATTGTGAAAAACTGAGTTTAAATGTATTTGGCTAAGGTGTATATAAACTTCCAACTTCAACTGTAGCTAAAGTAGCAGTCAGAGAGAGACTTCATTATTATGGTTCCCACAACCGATAGTATAGCACATCAACTAACAAGGTACCGCAGGCTAGTGCATAATGGAGTGTGCTTTTTCATTTAATCCATAGAATGTAAACTGCATACATGCAACATTTTTCATGACTGCTTCAGAGAGATGCATGAATACAGTGGAAATGATCATTTCAAAAGATCCATGTCCCAATGCCGAAATATCCAGTGGGTATGTTGTGTTGTTAGGATATACAGTATATTCCACTACTTCTTTAATTGTGTTGCCTAATATTGACTCTTACTTTTAGTATTGTGTTGAACTAAGTACAGGGTGATGTATTAACACATTTTTCACCACTCTATCACTTTGCATTATTGGTTTGGACAATGTGGATTGAGCTCTTACAACATTCTGATAGAGAAAAGTGGGATTGTTTTTACTGAGCCAGCAGTATTTTAGCTTAACTTCAGATGCATTGTGGGGAATAAATAGCATATGTGGTCATTATCTGCATTGGGATAATACAATCTAGAGACCAACTGCATGAGTGTGTCTCCCTCTGTCCACCTCTCTCTGTGTAATATAATATTTCCATTTTGCGCTCTATCCCAGACCAACTCAATTAGCATTGATTTGAGGATTGCTAATGCAGTCTCTACTGTGGTGTGTCATCAGAATGAAACACAGAGGCTAGACACATGCACACCTGCACGTACATTTCCACGCACACACACACACACGCAGAATGAAGAGTGTGCCCTAAAAATTGTCAAAGAATCCAGCCACCCAGGTCATAGACTGTTCTCTCTGCTACCACACGGCAAGCGGTACCGGAGTGCCAATTCTAGGTCCAAAAGGCTCCTTAACAGCTTCTACCCCCAAGCCATAAGACTGCTGAACAATTCATCAAATGGCTACCCAGACTGTGCATTGACCCCTTTTTTTACGCTGCTGCTACTCGCTGTTTATTATCTATGCATAGTCATTTTACCCTTACCTACATGTACATATTACCTCAATGAACTTGACTAACCTGTACACCCGGACATTGACTCGGTACCGGTTCCCCCTGTTATTGTGATTTTATTGTGTTACTTTTTTAAACTTTAGTTTGTTTAACTATTCTTTTCTTAAAACTGCATTGTTGGTTAAGGGCTCGTAAGTAAGCGTTTCAATGCAGGTGACAAATACAATTTGATTTGATTTGAAAAAAAAAAAAGAGACTTCTTTAGCAGGAGCTGTCTGCTAGTATCACTGTTTATCCTATAATATGTGTTGGCCAATCAAAGGTAGTTATCAAGTTAAGAATTGGAAAATGTTATTGCTCTCTTGCAGTTAAAGCCTTATTCAGCGCCTCAAATGCTTTAATAATAGCCTAAACACTCTCACTGGTCTCTTCAAGCTCACATTGCTGAAACAATCATACAGCTCTCTTTATGACTAAGCATCTGCTGCTCCAACTATCCCACCCAGGCAACACACTATTCACTGGCAGTAAAAAGTGTGAGTGTGTCCTCTCTACCGCTAATGCAACTATGGTTGAGGTGGCAAATATACCATCCCATTTGTTTTGTTACTTCATAGCCGTTCCAGACAGCAGTCCTTGGAAACACTTTACAGTCTGTCAGGGTTTACCTTGGTTTCGCAGCCAGCCCCGGCAGCCTGAGCACAAAGTGCAAATTAAAAACATCTCACTGATTCACACCACCGGCAACGGCAGGGCGACGGGGAGGTCCTGACGGCAAAGTCATACCCTTGTTCAGCTCCATCTGCCAGGTACACCCTCGTCGACGGGACTCTACCACCAAGTCTGGGCTCGCCTCCGAGGTCAACACTTTTCCACAGTGCTTCCGCATATGGCATATGCTGTCTGCCAGGCAAGGACTGGCAGGGTGGGCTCTTATGGGCATACATCGACGTGCCAGGTCTAATCCAGTATATAAGCCCCAGCCCCACAGATCCATCATCTCAGCCCGCCACACGGCAGCGCTCGCTGGGGGAGGAAGCTACCCGAGTGCCCAGGCTGAATGGAGACGAATGGGCCGTGACAGCACAACTAGCCCCAACAAGGAACATCACTTACTGCTCAGAGGATCGCATCCCTGACAACAACATATGTCTGAGCGAGTGGAATTAACAGGGTGGTGAGGTAACAACGTGTGAGACAAGAATGATCTGCATTTAGCTGGAGTTATACAGAGATCTGCTGCACAGGCTTTCACTGTCAAGAGTTCCCTAGGATAAAGTGGGATGTGTTAATGAAAAAAAAATGTTTAGTATGCTGTAATAATATAAAATTTATTTAGCATTTTTCGACACTGGACTGGCCAGGCAGGGGACATTCAATGCAGATACAGAAATGTGTTTAGTTGTTAGGTTATGGTAAATAAGGACAACTGCAAGCTGTGAAAACCTACTGTGTTGAGAACTAAAAGCATTGATTGATCTATTCTCATTAGTAATTTTTTACAGTCTGGTGATAGCACCCACCTACACAATTCTGACATACAAACACATACATGTTTCATTCAAACATATAAGCACGTCAATGAACTTGGCATTCACTGAAAACACAAGCCTTCGCTGGTTTACATAAAAAATGTGGAGGATAACATTGTGAAATGAAATGTATTTGTGTGGGCAGCATTTAATAGAGCTTGATAATCCATCTCCCTGTTGAACTAATCCTGTTTACCGATGGAGATTTCACAAATAAAGGAAATATTTAGATAATCAACAAATATGGACAGAGCCCAAATTAACTTGGCAGTGAGGGTGAAGGAAAATAACTTGCTGTGCATTTTCTCATGAATACATGGAAGAATACCCAACTGAAACCTTCGGAGGGATAACAAACACATTTCCATATAATGAAAATAAATATGGAAACACAAACAGATCCATGCAGTTTTCCAGCTTCTTGAAGGAGCATACAAGTTGAAAATGTACAGAGCAACTAATCCTTGTCAAAAAGATGTGTCTACATATGAATCTTCACATTATAGACAAGCATTACATTCAAAGATGTCCAAATGAAGTGGACCGTGAAACAAACACCATTTTTTGTAAACAGAGCAAAAGTCATCATTATGTACAGTGCTTTCAGAACCCCTTGACCTTTTCCACATTTTGTTGTGTTACAGCCTGAATTTGAGATTTTGTGTCACTGGCTTACACACAATACCCCATAATGTCAAAGTGGAATTGTGTTTTTAGAAATGTTTGCAAATTCATTACAATTTTTTAACTGAATTGTCAACTGAGTCAATAAGTATTCAATCTCTTTGTCATGGCAAGACTAAATAAGTCACATAATAAGTTGTGTGGACTCACTCTGTGTGCAATAAAAGTGTTTAGCATGATTTCTTAACTACTACCTCATCTCTGTACCCCACAAATACAATGATCTGTAAGGTCCCACAGTCAAGCAGTGAATTTCAAACACAGATTCAACCACAAAGACCAGGGAGATTTTCCAGTGCCTCGCAAAGAAGGGAACCTATTGGTAGATGGGTAAAAATAAAAAAAGCAGACATTGAATATAACTTTGAACACGGTGAAGTTATTAATTACACTTTGAATGATATATCAATACACCCAGTCACTACAAATATACAGGTGTCCTTCCTAACCCATGAGGTCAATTGTGACTTTAAAACAATTAGAGTTTAATGGCTGTGATATGAGTAAACTGAGGACAAATCAACAACATTGTAGTTACTCCACAATACTAACCTAAAGGACAGAGTGAAAAGAAGGAAGCCTGTACAGAATACAAATATTCCAAAACGTTCATCCTGTTTGCAATAAGGTACTAAAGCAAAACTGCAGAAAATGTGGCAAAAAAATGAAATGTATGTCCTGAATACAAACCGTTATGTTTGGGGCAAATCCAACACAACACATCACTGAGTGCCCCTCTTCATATTTTCAAGCATGGTGGTGGCTGCATCATGTTATGGGTATGCTTGTCATTGGCAATTAAATAGAGCTAAATAAACAGGCAAAATCCTACAGGTTCAGTTTGCTTTCCAACACTGGGAGACAAATTCACCTTTCAGCAGGACAATAACCTAAAACACAAGGCCAAATATACAGTCGTGGTCAAAAGTTTTGAGAATGACACAAGTATTGGTATTCACAAAGTTTGCTGCTTCAGTGTTATGAGATATTTTTGTCAGATGTTACTATGGTATACTGAAGTATAATTACAAGCATTCCATAAGTGTCAAAGACTTATTGACAATTACATTACGTTTATGCAAAAAGTCAATATTTGCAGTGTTGACCCTTCTTTTTCAATACCTCTGCAATCCACCCTGGCATGCTGTCAATTAACTTCTGGGCCACATCCTGACTGATGACAGCCCATTCTTGCATAATCAACGCTTGGAGTTTGTCAGAATTTGTTATTTTTTGTTTGTCCACCCGCCTCTTGAGGATCGACCACAAGTTCTCAATGGGATTAAGGTCTGGGGAGTTTCCATGCAATGATACATTTTAGAATGTGTGTGGGGGTGGGTGGGGGGTGGGGGGGGGGCATGACCCCCCCACATTCTAAAATGGCATTTTTGTTCCCCCCAAATTTATCATTGCACTGTGATACTAAAAACGGCATTGGTGTGCTTTAGACCATGCGCACGCATCAGAGCGGTTGGGTAGGCTGTTTGGCGGTTTCAGACGGCTGGATTTAGGATCACATAGACACCACAGAGCACGTGGACAGGCTGTGTGAAGGCAAAGCTTCTGAAAGACACGGTGCTGCTGTCTGCAGCTGCTGTCTCTCTGTGTGTGTTGAGCTTTTTGTTCGAGTTGTAAAAGCAAGCAGAGCAGAAATGGCTACTCTTTATTTGACTGATGTAGCTGGCAAGGTAACTACTGTTTGACTTAACAGAAGAAAAAAAAAAAAACTTTTAATCCCAGTGCTGAACTAGTTTTGTAACTGACATGTACTGCAACATTAGCTTCAGTAATTTTTCATCCCCGCTTGACTGAAGTTCTGTCTGAAGAGAATGAACTAGCTAGCTAGTAGCTACCACAGCCAGTTCAGCTTTAGCCTCTAGCTATCTGTCAGGCAGCAGTATCTAATAGCTGTTGTGTGTATGGAAATGTTTTGTAGCCTTTCTGTCCCATTTCAACAGAAGGCAATTAAACGTGGCTAGTTTTCATCAGTTTATGTAACATTAGAGCTAGCCAAAAGTTGGCTAACATTAGCTAGCTAGCTCACTAACTTTAGCTATTATTTTTGCCTCAATCACACTGGACCTGAACCAAATGATGAAATCACCGGCCAAACGATTGAAGACCGATTATACTGTCCTCCGTATGCATTACTGTGCATATTTCGACAGCAAGATAAACGCCTCCACATCAATAACCCTCAAAGCATGATCTCCATGTTCACAAGATTTATTGAGTTGAAACAGCGTGAAACTGAAACAAAGACAAGAATGTCTGCATAAGACAATGTAATCTGTCCTAAAATACAAACCAGATATGAACGTGACCTGATATTTTGCCTAACACGTCACATGACAGGTCATTTTCTAGCTTAAGGAAATTACTCCAGATCAACAACAGGGGGAGCCAAATTCAAGGTAAGTATTACAACTAAAACAGAACACTCCCCACCTGGCATGATAGAACGCCACTCTGATAACTATGGAATGTCCATATAAGAGACCTTGTTTGTTTAGACCTCTGGAGGAAAGAGAAGGACTGTCTCTGTGACAGGCCTAAGAAAGAGCTTAATTCCATCTTGCTTGCAGAGTCTAACCTCGACTTTACGGACTTTACCATCCTTGCTGGGAAAGACCTGCGTGATAAGTCCAACAGGCCATTCATTCCTCTTGACTTGTTTGTCTTTGAGGAGCACAATGCTTCCAGGCTCGAGGTTGAGCTGGTTTGACTGCCACTTCCTTCTTATCTGAAGTGAAGAAATATATTGTTTCCTCCACCTATCCCAGAAGGTGTTTGCAAGGTATTGAACCTGAAGCCACTGCCGCTTAAAGAGGTCCTTGGCTCCGTAGTCGCCAGCAGGATTCGAAGGGATACTCACTTTCTGTGTGAGGAGAGTAGCAGGTGTAAGTATGAGGGTCATCTGGATCTGTAGAGACTGGAACCAGAGGTCTGGCATTGATGATGGCATCCACTTCTGCCATCAGAGTAGTGAGCGTTTTGTGGCTTAGCGTTGAATGCTGCAATAGACCACCAAGTGCTAACAGTCAGTATCTGGATAACGTGTGAAATGCTTGATAATGTATGTGATATCAATAGAGAGGTATACTTTCTGGGTGATTTAAATATTGACTGGCTTTCATCAGGCTTTCATCAAGCTTCAAACTGTAACCAGTGCCTGCAACCTGGTTCAGGTTATCAGTCAACCTACCAGGGTAGTTACAAACAGTACAGGAATTACTCATCAACATGTATTGATCATATCTTTACTAATGCTGCAGAGATTTGTTTGAAAGCAGTATCCAAATCCATTGGATGTAGTGATCACAATATAGTAGCCATATCTAGGAAAAGTTCCAAAGGCTGAGCCTAATATTGTGTATAAGAGGTCATAGAATAAGTGTTGTAGTGATTCCTATGTTGTTGATGTAAAGAATATATTAATTAATTAATTAATATGCCATTTAGCAGACACTTTTATCCAAAGTGACTTACAGTCATGCGTGCATACATTGTTGTGTATGGGTGGTCCCGGGGATCGAACACACTACCTTGGCGTTACAAGTGCCGTGCTCTACCAGCTGAGCTACAGAGGACCACATATATGTTGGTCCGTGGTGTGTAATGAGGAGAAAACAGACACTGCACTTGACACATTTATGAAATTGCTTATTCCAGTTACTAATAAACATGCATCCATTATGAAAATGACAGTTATTTAATGGAAGCCTCTCCAACATAATCCAGGTAGAATCAGGAATTCCCCAAGCCAGCTGTCTAGGCCCATTACTTTTTTTCAATCTTTACTAATGACATGCCACTGGCTTTGAGTAAAGACAGTGTCTATGTATGTGGATGACTCAACACTACACATGTCAGCTACTACAGCGACTGAAATGACAGCAACACTCAACAAAGAGTTGCAGTTAGTTTCAGAGTGGGTGGCAAGGAATAAGTTAGTCCTAAATATTTCTAAAACTAAAAGCATTGTATTTGGAACAAATCATTCACTAAACTCCAAACCTCAATTAAATCTTGTAATAAAGAATGTAGAGATTGAGCAAGTTGAGGTGCCTAAACTGCTTGGAGTAACCATGGATTGTAAACTGTCATGGTCAAAACATATTGATACAACAGTAGCTAAGATGGGGAGAAGTCTGTCCATAATAAAGTGCTGCTCTACCTTCTTAACAGCACTATCAACAAGGCAGGTCCTACAGGCTCTAGCTTTATCGCACCTGGACTACTGTTCAGTCGTGTGGTCAGGTGCCACAAAGAGGGACTTAGGAAAATTGCAATTGGCTCAAAACAGGGCAGCACGGCTGGCCTTTGGATGTACACAGAGAGCAAATATTAATAATATGCATGTCAATCTCTCCTGGCTCAAAGTTGAGGAGAGATTGACTTCATCACTGCTTGTGTTTGTGAGAGGTGTTGACATGTTGAAAGCACCGAGCTGTCTGTTTGAATGACTGGCACACAGCTCAGACACCCATGCATACCCCACAAGACATGCCACCAGAGGTCTCTTCACAGTCCACAAGTCCAGAACAGACTATGGGAGGCACACAGTGCTACATAGAGCCATGACTACATGGAACTCTATTCCACATCAGGTAACTGATGCAAGCAATAGAATCAGATTGAAAAAACTGATAAAAAATACACCTTATGGAACAGTGGGGACTGTGAAGCAACACAAACATAGGCACAGACATATGCATACACACACACATGATAACATACGCTCTATACACACATGTACACATGTATGTTGTGTTGTAGATATGTGGTAGTGGAGTAGGGGTCTGAGGGCACACACTTAGTGTGCTGTGAAATCTGTTATGAATTTATTGTAATGTTTTTTTAAATGTATAACTGCCTTAATTTTGCTGGACCCCAGGAAGAGTAGCTGCTGCCTTGGTTGCTGTCTTTTGCCGCTGTATTGTTGTTGAAGAGACGAGCGATGTGAACGAGGTGAGTGCTGGCACGAGTCAACGACTTCCACGTGGAGAACCTTGAAAAGCGTAAGGATCCAAGCTGCTTGGGTGAAGTTGTCTTCATTGTGGACACTTGGGGGTGAACGTCAGCATCTGAAGAGGGGTTGATGAGCTCAAAAGAGTCCCTTTCAAGACTGAGAGACTGGCGTTTCAGAAACGCTGGGCCAGAGAGACAGGTTGTGTCTGAGAGGTAAGCTGCAGGGATGAATCTCTTTGCATGATCTGCAGGGTTCTGATCTGTAGGTACATAGCGCCACTGTTCTGGACGAGTAGATCTCCTTATCCGATGGACTCGATTGCTGACATAGACGTAGAAGCGCCGGGTCTCATGGTTGATGTAAACTAACACCACCTTGCTGTCTGTGTGGAAGGTTGCATCATCAAGCTCGATGTCTATTTCTGACGTGATGAGCTCGGCCAACTAGACTGCCAAGACTGCTGCGCAGAGTTCCAACCTTGGAATCGTGTATTCTGGGTGTGGCGCCCGCTTTGAGGTAGGCAACTGCGGCTTTTGCCTTTGTGGATGCATCCGAGAATGTGCATACCGTGAGGGAAAAAAGTATTTGATCCCCTGCTGATTTTGTACGTTTACCCACTGACAAAGAAATGATCAGTCTATAATTTTAATGGTAGGTTTATTTGAACAGTGAGAGACAGAATAACAACAAAGAAATCCAGAAAATCGCATGTCCAAAATTGTATAAATTGATTTGCATTTTGATGAGGGAAATAAGTATTTGACCACCTCTCAATCAGAAAGATTTCTGGCTCCCAGGTGTCTTTTATACAGGTAACGAGCTGAGATTAGGAGCACACTCTTAAAGGGAGTGCTCCTAATCTCAGTTTGTTACCTGTATAAAAGACACCTGTCCACAGAAGCAATCAATCAATCAGATTCCAAACTCTCCACCATGGCCAAGACCAAAGAGCTCTCCAAGGATGTCAGGGACAGGATTGTAGACCTACACAAGGCTGGAATGGGCTACATGACCATCGCCAAGCAGCTTGGTGAGAAGGTGACAACAGTTGGTGCGATTATTCGCAAATGGAAGAAACACAAAATAACTGTCAATCTCCCTCGGCCTGGGGCTCCATGCAAGATCTCACCTCGTGGAGTTGCAATGATCATGAGAACGGTGAGGAATCAGCCCAGAACTACACGGGAGGATCTTGTCAATGATCTCAAGGCAGCTGGGACCATAGTCACCAAGAAAACAATTGGTAACACACTACACCATGAAGGACTGAAATCCTGCAGCGCCCCCATGGTCCCCCTGCTCAAGAAAGCACATATACAGGCCCGTCTGAAGTTTGCTAATGAACATCTGAATGATTCAGAGGAAAATTGGGTGAAAATGTTGTGGTCAGATGAGACCAAAATCGAGCTCTTTGGCATCAACTCAACTCACCGTGTTTGGAGGAGGTGGAATGCTGCCTATGACCCCAAGAACACCATCCCCACCGTCAAACATGGAGGTGGAAACATTATGTTTTGGGGTTGTTTTTCTGCTAAGGGGACAGGACAACTTCACTGCATTAAAGGGACGATGGACGGGGCCATGTACCGTCAAATCTTGGCTGAGAACCTCCTTCCCTCAGCCAGGGCATTGAAAATGGGTCGTGGATGGGTTTTCCAGCATGACAATGAACCAAAATACACGGCCAAGGCAACAAAGGAGTGGCTCAAAAAGAAGAACATTAAGGTCCTGGAGTGGCCTAGCCAGTCTCCAGACCTTAATCCCATAGAAAATCTGTGGAGGGAGCTGAAGGTTCGAGTTGCCAAACATCAGCCTCGAAACCTTAATGACTTGGAGAAGATCTGCAAAGAGGAGTGAAACAAAATCCCTCCTGAGATGTGTGCAAACCTGGTGGGCAACTACAAGAAACGTCTGACCTCTGTGATTTCCAACAAGGGTTTTGCCAACAAGTACTAAGTCATGTTTTGCAGAGGGGTCAAATACTTATTTCCCTCATTAAAATGCAAATCAATTTTTAACATTTTTGACATGCGTTTTTCTGGATATTTTTGTTGTTATTCGGTCTCTCACTGTTCAAATAAACCTACCATTAAAATTATAGACTGATTATGTCTTTGTCAGTGGGCAAACGTACAAAATCAGCAGGGGATCAAATACTTTTGTCTCTCACTGTAGTTCTCTTCGTCTAGCTTCTGGGGGTGAGACCTTAGTGTAAGCCCTAGGGATATGGAGGTTGCATAGCTCTTTCAAAGACTCTCTCCATGCAACTCATGGCTCCTCCATTTTTGGAGGCAGGAGAGAGTCCCATTCATCGTTGGCCATTGTGAGCTCCCTGAGAATACTTGCCTTGAATGGTGACAGGGGTCACAAATCCCAGTGGGTTGTACAGACTGTTCACCGTTGATAGCAATCCTCGGCATGTGAAGGGCTTCTCATCTTCCTGAGGTCCTAGTTGAGACCCAAGGTGCGCTGCATAGGCAGAGTGTCTGACCCTATGTTGAGATATTTGAGGTCATTTGCGTTATCTTGAGATGGAAATCCTTCCATTACATCCTTCTTGAAGGCAATCTTGTGTAACCTCAGATTTGAGTTAGCGAGAATCTCTTGTGTTCTCTTGAGCAGGGTGACTGCATCTTGGACTGTAGGAAATAACTTTAAGCCATTGTCGACATAGAAGTAACGTTCCACAAACTGTCTGACATCAGGATCGTAGTCTGGTTCTCCTTCTTGAACAGACTGTTTGAGGCCGTAGATGGCTACTGCTGGAGAGGGACTGTTGCCGAAGACATGGACCTTCATGCGGTAATCGATGATGTCTTTGGACAAGTTGTTGTCCTGGAACTACAGGAATCTCAGGAAGTTACAGTCTTCTTGTTTCACCAGGAAACAGTGGAATATCCGCTGTCACAGTGACAGATTCCTTACGGAAGCGAGTAAGCACCCCAAGGAGTGTGTTGTTGAGGTCGGGCCCAGTCGTGAGGGCGTCGTTGAGGGATACTCCATCGTATTGGGCACAGAAGTCAAAGACCACACGGATTTGACCAGGCTTCTTTGGGTGATAGACACCAAATGTAGGTAGGTACCACCGTTCTTCTTCTTCTTTCAGTGGCGGCGCCACTTCAGCATGACCATTCTCTAAAATCTTCTCCATGAAAGAGACAAAGTGGTCTTTCATCTCGGGCTTCCTAAGGGAGTTGCATCTGAGGGAGGAGAAGCGTTTCAGCGCTAGAGGTCTATTGTCGGGGAGACGACGTCTTGATGACTTGAATGGTAATGGTGCCACTCAAATGTTGCTGTTGCCCTTCCTGATCCCTTCCTTCATGATTTTCAGAAAAGTGCTGTCTTCGATGGAGAAGGCCACTTTATTGTCGTCTCTAGTTTGCTGGAACACATTGCAGCCCAAGTGAATTTCCTCTTTGTCGCAAGGAAGACGTTTGTAGCAGCATAATGCAGGTTGGGAGCTTGGGCATTCCGGAATCTTTCTTTCATCAAGAAGAGGTTGGGACATGGCTCGAAGAGAGTAGGACATCCTTTCTCCAAAGTGTTTGTGTAAAAGGTACTCACTGAGAGAGGCTTGTGAACGCTCCCCATCCAGACGTTGCCTATTATGACCCATCTGAGGTCAAGCTTCTGGGCGTATGGTGAGTTATGGGGCCCATTAACTTGCTTGCACACCTTATGGACTCTGATAATGTCTTCTCCCAGAAGGAGCATGATGGGAGCTTTAGGTTTGAGTTCTGGGATGAGGTGAGCAAGGGGTTTCAGGTGAGCATGGTGGAGCGCTGTGTCTGGAGTTGGAATCCCAGATCGGTTGTTCTGGATCTCATTACACTCGATGAGAGTTGGCAGCGGAAGACTGACTTGCCCATCCATAGATTCTACCTGGTAGCCGTTGGCTCTTCTTCCTACTGTCTCCATCACTCCGGCACAGGTCTTAATGGAGTAGGGAGAGCTGGGGCCTTGTACCTGGAAAATATAGACCAACTCAGAACAAACCAATGATCTGTTGCTTGCTCGTTGAGGATGGCATAGAATGTCACTGCTCGGTAGCCTATTGTTTAGATTTTGACGAGGCAGATCTTAGAGCAACACTGGGACGTTACGTCAGTGGGAGGTGTGAGCGCTTCCTCCCCACCGTGCTCTGTAGGAAGGTCTGCCTTTTTGACCCAGGGCGGTGGTCCTGGATGAAGGGCGCTATTATGACTCTCACATTCTGTACAGCTAACACTTGACTTGCAGTTCTTGGCAATGTGAAAGGAGGATGAACAACATCTAAAGCATATGCCATTCTCTTTCAGGAAACCTTGCGTTGGTCCAGTGGTTTCTCGCAGAAGGCACGGCACTTATATAAGGGGTGAGGCTTCTTGTGGATAGGGCACTGCCGTTCGAAGTTCTCGCCTTTCTTAATAGGCTTGTCTGTGTCGGGGAATACCTCTGTTTTGTGAACTGAGACTTCTCTCCCTGATTCTGGCTTGCTAGATGACGAAGTCAACAAAGAAGGCAAAAGAAGGGAACGGAACATGATATTGTTGCTTTTAGTTGGAACCAATGGAGATCCATTTCTCTTGTAACCCGAAGGGTAATTTCTGGACTATAGGGTTAACACCTTGAGCTGTATCAAGGAAAGCTAGGCCAGGGAGGTCTCCTTCAGCCTTGGTGGACTGAAGCTCCATAAGCAGGTCGCCCAACTCACTCAGCTTTGGGTAATCTCTCTATCACCTCTGGCGAACCGTAGCATTCCTCGAGTCTATCCCAAACCATCCTCAAACCTTGTTCTGGATGGTTTACGTGAACGGCTCAGATTTGTTTTATATGTTCAGTAGACTCTCTTCAAATTGGAGTAGACCCGTAGTGATGAGCTCGCGACGAACAAAGTACCTCACGAAGTCGGTAACGTTTGGGTTCCCACTTTGGGGGGCTTCCCATGTGCGCTTGTAATGTGGAGCAGGTGGATGACTTCCGTCATTGTGCATACCTCTTTGGGTCCAGCTGTTGTTCTGGCCTTCTTGAAGGGAACCGTGTACGCTAGGGGTGAGATGAAACTGCTTGGCTGGCCTTGACTCCGGATTAGGGAGGCGGAGGTCTACAGCGGTAGTGGTGTCAACAGTAGGGGAACTAATCTCAGGCTTGAGATGTTGTAATAGGGTATTACGTGTGGGCTCTGGCCTGGTATATCCTTGTCTAGTCTTGTCGTCAGAAGACAGCTCTACTCCTGTCGTTGCCTTGGGAGTGTCGTAGGATTTTGCTTGCTCCATGAGATACTCCCTAGTTCGCTGTGTGGGGTCGAGTGGGTTAGAGTCGAGCTTGAGTTTGCAGCTACTTTTCTGACTGCTTAAATCAGCAGCGGCCTCTAGAGCCTCAGCTTCAGCCACTGCTGCAGCTGCTTCCTTTTTTACCTCTTTCAGCACGTCCATAGATGCTTCTAATTGTGCTGTGTCTATTTTCATTCTTCTTTTTTTCTCCACAAAGGAGAGGCGAGCATTTGCTGCTTCTGCTTTTGCCCTTGCTATGGTGGCTGTGGCTCCTGTAGATGAGCTGCTTGAATGGTGGGATGAGGCTGAGGCACGAGACCTGGTTTGAAGGTGGATGCCTGCTCCTCGGCCATAGTGTGTTGGAGGTTGTCTTTACACTGCCGTCATTGTTGTAGGCCTCTCTTGGCGTTGTGACGGATTATCAGTGTCTGTTGCTTGATCCAACTTGTGGTCCTGCCTGCTAGAGAGCTGTCATTTCACTATACTGTCCTCCGTATGCGTTACTGTGCATATTTTGACAGCAAGATAAACGCCTCCACATCAATAACCCTCAAAGCATGATCTCCATGTTCACAAGATGTATTGAGTTGAAACAGCGTCAAACTGAAACACAAAGACAACAAAGTCTCCATCTATTCCACAAAGTAAACATATACATCCAAATTCCACAACTAATGCTCTGAAACGAAAGATATATGCAAAAGGAATGAAAATACTCACTGACAAAGCTTCCTAAGGCATACAACGTAAAGGATGGCTGAAATTGTGAGCAGACAACTGAAACAGAGCACTCTGAGCTCTACATGAGGCAACAATGACCAACTTCCTCCTAACAAGTCATGACAGGTCATTTTCTAGCTGAAGGAAATTACGCCAGATCAACAACAGGGGGAGTGAAATTCTAGGAAAGAATTACAACTAAAACAGAACACCGATATTCTGACATTTTTTGACAGCGCAATGTGAGTTTTTATTAGAGTCAGTATTGCAATGTAATTGATCTTTTCAGTTTCCATAGCTAATTCCCTACTTTTCACACTGACACGGTATAAACAGCTCTACAGGCTACACTGTCATTGTGCACATTCAGTACACAACACTATGTTCATCATGTCTTAGCAGGATCAGATGGTGACAGGTGTCGTTGCAGGGTCAGACAGCCAGGGAAACCAGTCTACGGAGCTCAGATGAATTTTGCAGTATATTATAACGATCAATAAATGGATACAAAGTTCCATCTTGAGGTGACTTGATTTTGATATGATTTATTAGGATCCCCATTAGCTGATGCCAATGGCGACAGCTAGTCTTACTTGAGTCTGACACATAACGAAAAATACATTACAGACCAAAAAAAAATACTTTACAATTTACATACATTTAAAACATTAACATGTAGAGTGTGTGTGTGCATCTATCAGTTATACATTTTTCGTATATGGTATTTTGTTAGGATCTCCATTAGCTGATCCCCATTAGGTGATGGGTAGGCTACATTCTGGGATCTGGGAATAATGGTCATTTCAATTATTGAACCATTGAGTCTATTCTTGGATAATATAAGGTATAAATGTACACCAAGGTAATTCTTTGTCATGCCTCATCTGAGCAGGATCAGATGTTGACAGGGGTCACAGCAGGAACAGGCAACCAGGGAAGACCAGTCTGTGATGGCGCTGAGGTGAACTTTTGAAGATACAACACTTTATTCTCTCAGTGCAGCAAACACTGGACAAGCCAGAAGCGTCAAAGATTGAAACTATTTTAAGGCAGTCTGACAAACCTCAAGTTGATTTCCAAACTGTATCAAAGGTTGATAGAGGCTTTTCCCGATGACACAAAAATGTGCTGAAGAGCTGGGAGAAACTTTTTATGATGATGAATGGATACAGATATGTTTTAATGCCCAGTCATGTTCATATAATCGCAGACATAAATTACTACAGTTTAAGACCATCCATAGAACATACTGTATGCCAGTGAAACTGAATATCATGCACTAAGAAATGTAATTACTCTGCCGAAGGTGTAAAACACAAAAGGGAACATATTTGAGTGTTATGATCTTGTGAAGGCTGGTTGAATTCTGGCAAAGAGTATGTTCTTTTATCTCAACATGTCTACAGATTCTCCCTTCTCCCTGTTTTTGTTTGCTTGGAAATGTTGATACTGGAGACTGTTATCAGAAGAAACTGTGTAACTTAGCATTTATAGCGGCTAAGAAATACATTGCCATTAATTGGAAGGTTGGTTATCCTCCCACAATGTCAAAATGGATGGCAGAAATGTCAAGTTATGTATCACTAGATTTGATTTATTACAAGATTAAGGGTATACTGTGCAACTTTCATAAGGTATATATATGTGCCTCATATGGAATATGACAAAAGGGGTCTGTATTGAAAACATTCCTTTTTTTTTTGTCCAGCATTCGCAAATAAATGTTCATGGCACACCTGTCTGATTTGCACCTGTCTCAGTGGACTAATCCATTGAGGAGGCCGCAGGGATGACACAGTCCAAGAATATGTGGATTGTGGCACAGATGCACAAGGCACATCTCTCTTCAGAATGCGCTCTCTCCCGCCATTTCGTTGGTATGCATTGTTTCATAACTTCACTTTGTGCATTGTTTTGCTGTGTCTATCAATTCTCCAATTAAAAATCTACCAGCCACTCTGATTTTTTACCAGCCAAAATGTGTTTTCCCGCTAAAATTACACCAACAAAAGAAGAAAAAAAACGGACTAATAGCTGCGTTGTCTTCTCTTCCCTAGCAGTTTAAACTCAAACATTGAAAAACTAAGGTTACATATGTAACCACGGTTATGTGAGGGTAAGGGGGGGTAGAAGGATTACTTTATCCTATCCCAGGTATTCCTTACAGAGGTGGGGTTTCAAATGTCTCCGGAAGGTGGTGAGTGACTCCGCTGTCCTGGCGTCGTGAGGGAGCTTGTTCCACCATTGGGGTGCCAGAGCAGCGAACAGTTTTGATTGGGCTGAGCGGGAACTATGCTTCCACAGAGGAAGGGGAGCCAGCAGGCCAGAGGTGGATGAACGCAATGCCCTCGTTTGGGTGTAGGGACTGATTAGAGCCTGAAGGTACGGAGGTGCCGTTCCCCTCACAGCTCCATAGGCAAGCACCATGGTCTTGTAACAGATGCGAGCTTCAACTGGAAGCCAGTGGAGTGTGCGGAGGAGCGGGGTGACGTGAGAGAACTTGGGAAGGTTGAACTGGAAGCCAGTGGAGTGTGCGGAGGAGCGGGGTGACGTGAGAGAACTTGGGAAGGTTGAACTAGGCATGGCCAGATGAGCAAAATCACGTAGCACTGAGCTCAGGGCAGTCATGGTTGCTGTATCCCTCCATCCCCCTCCAGGGAAGTGGAGGCAACACCCAACACGGCTGTCCAGACCTGGTTGGCGGCCTCAACATTGACATGATAGTACCTAACAAAAGTGCTAGACAACGCCGAGGCGCAAATTTCATCAAGGGGAACCCAAGCCCACTCACAGCCATGGGAGTTGTGTATGCGGACAAATGTAAGGGCCGGTTCACATGTCTGTCAGACAGGACCTTTGGCAAGAAAGAGGGGTTAGGCCGGAGGATAACAGTCCCCTTGTCTGCACGCATTCGGAAACATTCAGCAGTCACTGAAAAAGCATGAAGTTCACTAACCCTCTAAGTAGAGGTAATAGCCAACAGGAATGCCACCTTCATTGTCCTGAATGCCTAGACTTGCCCATCTACGCATCTCAAGGGCCAAGCAGCAGGTTGGGTCTCAGCGGCAGCTGCCACAGGGTCCTAGAGAGGAGGGACAACAGGAGGCTGATCCATGGTCGTCTCGGCCAGTATGGTGCTATTAGGAGAAGCCCAGTTCACGACCCTGGGGATGTGTGCTGCCCATAGCGACACTAAGCGGGTCTGAGCCTACAGCAAGAGCTCCCGAGCCATTTCGTGGAGGTGCCGTGATCTCAGTCCCCCCTGGTGATTGATATACGCCACTACCATGGTATTGTCTGATCTGACCAGGACATGCTTCCCCTCCAAGTAGGGCAGGAACTGTTGGAGTTCCAGGCGAACCGCCGTGAACTCCAGCACATTGATGTTCTTGCCACTCCATGGGAGACTCCAGCGTCTGCTCGCTGCCATGCCTCTGAACACTGCCCCCCAACCCTCTAGCGAGGCATCAGTGCACACTAGCTCACTGCGGTGGACTCTGTTCAGTATCGCTCCCTCCAACATGAAGGAGTGAGAGTGCCATTTCAACAGAGTCCTCACACATGCATTTGTCACCGATAGCTGATGACGTCTGTGTCGTCTCTGGTGTAGATGGTGAGAGTTGAACCATCGCTGGAGTGGCCTGAGTTGACGAAGGCCAAGCGGAAGCAACAGAGAAGCCGACGTGAGTAAGCAGAGTAACTTCTGGCACTCTAATACGGGTACGGCTCATCCAAGCCGGAAACGGTCTAGGTAGGCTTATATCTTCTCCAATCTCACCTGAGGGAGATGTGCTCTCATAAGAGTTGAATCGATCAACATCCCCAGGAAGACCACTGTCTGTGAGGGAGTCAGGTTGCTCTTCTCCCTGTTTAGGGTGAGGCCCAGGTCTTGAATGTGCTTCAAGATTATACTTGT
Organism: Coregonus clupeaformis; assembly: GCF_020615455.1. Classification (NCBI taxonomy): domain Eukaryota; kingdom Metazoa; phylum Chordata; class Actinopteri; order Salmoniformes; family Salmonidae; genus Coregonus; species Coregonus clupeaformis. The sequence continues at coordinate 43,546,661 of NC_059197.1, forward strand.
GTCTGCTGTAGCTTGCTCTCTTGATTGAGCATACACCAGCCAGTCTTCCAGATACAGTGGCTTGCGAAAGTATTCACCCCACTTGGCATTTTTCCTATTTTGTTGCCTTACAACCTGGAATTAAAATTGTTTTTTGGGAGGTTTGTATCATTTGATTTACACAACATGCCTACCACTTTGAAGATGCAAAACATTTTTTTTGTAAAACAAACAAGAAATAACACCAAAAAAATAACTTGAGCATGCATAACTATTCACCCCCCCCCCCAAAGTCAATACTTTGTAGAGCCACCTTTTGCAGCAATTACAGCTCCAAGTCTCTTGTGGTATGTCTCTATAAGCTTGGCACATCTACCACTGGGATTTTTGCCCATTCTTCAAGGCAAAACTGCTCCAGCTCCTTCAAGTTAGATGGGTTCTGCTGCTGTACAGCAATCTTTAAGTCATACCACAGATTCTCAATTGGATTGAGGTCTGGGCTTTGACTAGGCCATTCCAAGACATTTCAATGTTTCCCCTTAAACCACGTGAGTGTTGCTTTAGCAATATGCTTAGGGTTATTGTCCTGCTGGAAGGTGAACCTCCGTCCCAGTCTCAAATCTCTGGAAGACTGAAACAGGTTTCCCTCAAGAATTTCCCTGTATTTAGCACCCTCCATCATTCCTTCAATTCTGACCAGTTTCCCAGTCCCTGCCAATGAAAAACATCCCCACAGCAGGATGCTGCCACCACCATGCTTCACTGTGGGGATGGTGTTCTCAGGGTGATGAGAGGGGGTTGGGTTTGCACCAGACATATCGTTTTCCTTGATGGCCAAAAAGCTCAATTTTACTCTCATCTGACCAGAGTAACTTCTTCCATATGTTTGGGGAGTCTCCCACATGGCTTTTGACAAACACCAAATGTGTTTGTTTATTTTTTTCTTTAAGCAATTGCATTTTTCTGGCCACTCTTCTGTAAAGCCCAGCTCTGTGGAGTGTACGGCTTAAAGTGGTCCTATGGTCAGATACTCCAATCTCCGCTGTGGAGCTTTGCAGCTCCTTTAGGGTTTCACATTTACATTTTATTCATTTAGCAGACGCTCTTATCCAGAGCGACTTACAGTTAGTGAGTGCATACATTTTCATACTGGCCCCCCGTGGGAAACGAACCCACAACCCTGGCGTTGCAAAAAAAAATAGAGACTTTCTAATGTTCTTGCAACATCAGGCGAATGTGTTATACAAACATTCTAGAATCATCAGCACGACCGGACAGTTTTTCTGTTATCAGAACACTTGATGCAGCCTAACATATGTTCTGGGAACTTTCACATAAACAATTTTGGTTTGCTGGCAAAACATTACTGGTGCATTGTGTTATTACATTACCTGGAAACCTAATGATAACATTTGGGGAATGTTCTGTGGTGATTGTTACAGATGTTGTGCACAACATTTTAGTGAATTTTAGGAACACATACCAAGGATACTTTATTTAAAAATTGAAGGAAAACATTTTTTTATGCTAATGTTAGATAAAACCCTAACTAGAACTTAATGGGAATCTTTGCTGGGTAAATATTGTTTTTATTTTATTCATTTATTTAAGATTTGAAATAGTGTTGTTTATGACAGAATAAGAACATTTGGTGAAATCCCCCCCAAAATTGACCAAGTTACACTTCTTAAAAGGCACCGAATTGGTGGAACTACCCAACAACACCTCTAGATAGTGGAGTCCTTTATGGAATAAGAATGATCATTGGTCCTACGGGACCTCTTATCTTCTAGCACTATTTTATAGTGTCAGTAGAACAACACAGTATAATATTGTCCCTACAGGACTGCCCTCTGCTCCTCGTAACGCCATTTCCAATGTAAACGAGACGTCGGTCTTCCTGGAGTGGGCGGTTCCCGAGGAGACTGGCGGCAGGAGGGACGTCAGCTATAACATCCTGTGTCGTAAGATCAGCGTTGACAGCAGACACTATGAGGAGTGTGACAGCACGGTGCGGTTCCTGCCCCAACACAGCGGTCTCAGGAACAACTCTGTGATGGTGGCAGACCTTCTGGCTCACACTAACTACACCTTCGAGGTGGAGGCCATCAATGGAGTGTCTGAGCTCACCAACCCCGGACGACAGTTTGCCTATCTCAACGTCACCACCAACCAGGCAGGTTAGTGTCTTCACATCTATATATTATATACATCACCTTTACCATAGAACAACCAGGCAGGTTAATGTCTTCACATGATCTATATATTTTATACATTACCATTACCATAGACCAACCAGGCAGGTTAGTGTCTTAAAAATGATCTATATATGTCCATTACCATTACCATTACCATAGACCAACCAAGCAGGTTAGTGTCTTCACATGATTTATATATTATATACATTATCATTACCATAGACCAACCAGGCATGTTGGTGTCTTCACATCATCTACAGTGCATTCGGAAAGTACTTAGACCCCCCGACTTTTTCCACATCCTGCTATCCTACAGCCCCATTCTATTTTTTAAAATAATAATAATAATAATATGCCATTTAGCAGACGCTTTTATCCAAAGCGACTTACAGTCATGTGTGCATACATTTTTATGTATGGGTGGTCCCGGGGATCGAACCCACTACCCTGGCGTTACAAGCGCCATGCTCTACCAATTGAGCTACAGAGGACCACTGTAATCTAATCATTAATCTAATCACAATACCCCATAATGACAAAGCAAAAACAAGTTTTTAGAAAAACGGAAATATCAAATTTACATAAGTCTTCAGATCCTTTACTCAGCGTTGAAGCACCTTTGGCAGCGATTACAGCCTTGAGTCTTCTTGGGTATGACGCTACAAGCTTTGCACACCTGTATTTGGAGAGTTTCTCCCATTCTTCTCTGCAGATCCTCTCAAGCTCTGTCAGGTTGGATGGGGAGCGTCGCTGCACAGCTATTTTCAGGTCTCTCCAGAGATGTTTGATCGGGTTCATGTCCGGGCTCTGGCTGGGCCACTCAAGGACATTCAGAGACTTGTCCCGAAGCCACCCCTGCGTTGTCTTGGCTGTATGCTTAGGGTCGTTGTCCTATTGGAAGGTGAACCTTCGCCCCAGTCTGAGGTCCTGAGCGCTCTGGAGCAGGTTTTCATCAAGGAGCTCGCTGTACTTTGCTCCGTTCATCTTTCCCTTTATCCTGACTAGTCTCCCAGTCCCTGCCGCTGAAAAACATCCCCACAGCATGATGCCGCTATGCTTCACCGTGGGGATGGTGCCAGGTTTCCTCCAGACTTGACACTTGGCATTCAGGCCAAAGAGTTAAATATTGGTTTCATCAGACCAGAAAATCTAGTTTCTCATGGTCAGAGTCCTTTAGGTGCCTTTTGGAAAACTCCAAGTGGGCTGTCACGTGCCTTTTACTGATGAGTAGCTTCCGTCTGGCCACTCTACCATAAAGACCTGATTGGTGTAGTGCTGCAGAAATGGTTGTCCTTATGGAATGTTCTCCCATCTCCACAAATAAACTCTGGAGCTCTGTCAGAGTTACCATCGGGTTCCTGTTCACCTCCCTGACCAAGGCCCTTCTCCCCTGATTGCTCAGTTTGGCCGGGCAGCCAGCTCTAGGAAGAGTTGGTGGTTTCAAACTTATTCCATTGAAGAATGATGGAGGCCACTGTGTTCTTGGGGACTTTCAATGCTGCAGACATTTTTAGGTACCCTTCCCCAGATCTGTGCCCCGACACAATTCTGTCTCGGAGCTCTACGGACAATTCCTTGGACCTCATTGCTTGGTTTTTGCTCTGACATGCACTGTCAACTGTGGGACTGTATATAGACAGGTGTGGGCCTTTCCAAATCATGTGCAATCAATTTAATTTACCGCAGGTGGACTCCAATCAAGTTGTAGAAACATCTCAAGGTTGATCAATGGAAACAGGATGCACCTGAGCTCAATTTTGAGTCTCATAGCAAAGTGTCTGAATATCTGAATTTATCTTTTTAAATAAGGATGTAACGTAACAAAATGTGGTAAAAGCCAAGGGGTCTGACCACTCTACGAATGCACTGCATATATTATATACATTACTATTACCATAGACCAACCATGCAGGTTATTAGAATTATCTACACTACCGGTCAAAAGCTCCAGAACACCTACTCATTCAAGGGTTCCCCCCCACCTGTACTACTTTCTACATTGTAGAACAATAGCAAAGACATCAAAACCACGAAACAACACATATGGAATCATGCAGCAACCAAAAAAGCATTAAACAAATTGAAATATACTTCATATTTGAGACTCCTCAAATAGCCACCCCCTGCCCCGACGGCCCTGCACACTCTTGGCACCCTCCCAACCAGCCTCATGAGGTAGTCACCTGGAATGCATTTTAATTAACAGGTGTGACTTATTAAAAGTTAATTTGTGGAATTTCTTTCCTTCTTAATGTGTTTGAGCCAATCAGTTGTGTTGTGACAAGGTAGGGGGTGTATACAGAAGATAGCCCTATTTTGTAAAAGACCAAGTCCATATTATGGCAAGAACAGCTCAAATAAGCAAAGAGAAATGACAGTCCATCATTACTTTAAGACACGAAGGTCAGTCAATCTGGAAAATGTCAAGAACTTTGAACGTTTCTTGAAGTGCGGTCGAAAATCCATCAAGCGCTATGATGAAACTGGCTGTCATGAAGACCGCCACAGGAATGGAAGACCCAGAGTTATCTCTGCTGCAGAGATTAAGTTCATTAGAGTTACCAGCCTCAGAAATTGCAGCCCAAACAAATGCTTCACAGAGTTCAAGTAACAGACACATCTCAATATCAACTGTTCAGACGAGACTGTGTGAATCAGGCCTTCATGGTTGAATTGCTGCAAAGAAACCACTTGTAAAGGACACCAATAAGAACAGACTTGTAGATTTTTGGTTCCATCCACCGTGGCTTTGTGAGACGTGGTGTGGGTCAACGGATGATCTCCGCATGTGTATTTCCCACCGTAAAGCATGGAGGAGGAGGTGTAATGGTGTGGGGGTGCTTTGCTGGTGACACTGTCTGTGATTTATTTAGAATTCAAGGCACACTTAACCAGCATGGCTACCACAGCATTCTGCAGCGTTATGCTATCCCATCTGATTTGGGTTTAGTGGGACTACCATTTGTTTTTCAACAGGACAATGACCCAACACACCTCCAGGCTGTTTAAGGGCTGTCGGTAGAGTGAAGGAAAAGCATCCAACAAGTGCTCAGCATATGTGGGAACTCCTTCAAGACTGTTGGAAAAGCATTCAAGGTGAAGTTGGTTGAGAGAATGCCAAGAGTGTGCAAAGCCGTCATCAAGGCACAGGGTGGCCACTTGTGGTGCCATATTCTTTCCATTTTTAATAATGGATTTAATGGGATGTTAAAAGTTTCTGATATTTTTTTATAACCCAAACATGATCTATACTTCTCCACAACTTTGTCCCTGACCTGTTTGGAGAGATCCCTGGTCTTCATGGTGCCCCTTGCTTGGTGGTACCCCTTGCTTGGTGGTGTTGCAGACTCTGGGGCCTTTCAGAACAGGTGTATATACACTGAGATCATGTGACAGATCATGTGACACTTAGATTGCACACAGGTGGACTTTATTTAACTAATTATGTGACTTCTGAAGGTAATTGGTTGAACCAGATCTTATTTAGGGGCTTCATAGCAAAGGGGGTGCATACATATGCACGCACCACTTTTCCGTTATTAATTTTTTATAGTTTTTTGAAACAAGTTATTTTTTTCATTTCACTTCGCCAATTTGGACTATTTTGTGTATGTCCATTACATGAAATCCAAATAAAAATCCATTGAAATTACAGGTTGTAATGCAACAAAATATTAAAAACGCCAAAGGGGATGAATACTTTTGCAAGGCACTGTAGTTCAGCACTATGCACTTTGTGAATGTATGCAGCACCAGTGAGAGGCCGAATGGGAGGACTTTGAATTCGTAAGCCACTCTTTCGAAGGCAAACCAGAGGTACTTCCAGTGATCTCGATGAACAGGAACGTGAAAGTGCGCATCCTTCATGTCGAGAGTGGTGAACCATTGGCCGCTTGAGACTGCCTGCAACACCCGTGCTGGTGAGAGCATATTGAACTTGAGCTCCTTTAAACATTTGTTGAGGCCGTGCAGGTCCAGGAATGGCTGAAAGCTGCCGTCCTTTTTCGGAACTATGAAATACGAGAAGAGTAGAACCCACTAAGCCACTTTGATTGCTCAGGAGGAGGAGGAGCTCAGGAGCGACAAGTGCTCAGCATATGTGGAAACTCCTTCAAGACTGTTGGAAAAGCATTCCAGGTGAAGCTGGTTGAGAGAATGCCAAGAGTGTGCAAAGCTGTCATCAACTAAATCTTGCTTAAGGCCCCCAAAAGGCTAGAGGCGGCACTGGGTGGGTGACATTGATTCAGCTCAACTGACTGCTATTTATTCCCTCCAATCGTTTCCCAATTACAATAATCTTCTGAGAGAAACCATTTCAGAGTGTGTTCCTGGTCAAGCTGCCAAACTGTCTCACAATAGCCTTAAAGCTGACTCATACAAACCAAATGGCTTTCTTCCAAGACATTCACATCGTGTTGTGAGCTTTTGCATTGGACACAATGCAAGATCTCTAATGTCTGAACCAATCAAAACCCTTCCTGTCAGTTCAACTTTGTGTCTTTGGATGAGTTCATACTCTATTTGTTACAGCAGTGTTACTGGAGCAATTATTTGTTGTGTTTTTAACAGTTGTTAATTACTGTTTTAACTTTTGCAAAAAAAATTGCTTTATTGTCTAAACAATTCACAAACATTTAAGTGCAGAAAATGCCTCAATCTTAATACCCGCAAAGGCACTTTTTATCTGTAGAACAGAAAGATATGAATTAATATTTAAGGTATGTTCCTACAGCAAACAATTGTTAGATTACAGTTGTTTAACAGTTTTGGCCTTATTTAGACTAAGTACAGCACTATCTCTTATTCATCGGGTGCTGACATGCTGTGAAACAAACTAACACAATTTCCTCTACATTTGATGCTATCAGCAGGTTAAGAGCAAACTCTCTCTATGCCAGAACTCTCTCTAAAAGCTGCAGGAATGGATCCTCTGGCATTTCTCCACATTTTTATCTGGGCGCTAATAAGCCACAGAGGCTGGGTCATGCTCCTGCAGCAGGGGGACGTGACCTCCCGGAGCCAGATGCAGAGGTCATCCTCCAAACAAGACATCCAGGGCAGACGGGTTTTCTCAGGCTTTTTCCAGCCTCGGCTGGGTAAACACATTAAGGAGAGCTGGGAAGTAAAGGTGAGTCACAGCCTTGTTGTGTCTGGCACCAGTGAAATATGTGGATGCCTCTGTATTTCTATTACCGACATGAATCTCCATCCAGCATGTTGATCGAAGCATCATCCTCTTTAGACATGAATCTCCATCCAGCATGTTGATGGAAGCATCATCCTCTTTAGACATGAATCTCCATTCAGCATGTTGATGGAAGCATCATCCTCTTTAGACATGAATCTCCATCCAGCATGTTGATGGAAGCATCATCCTCTTTAGACATGAATCTCCATCCATCATGTTGATGGAAGCATCATCCTCTTTAAGATCAGACGAACATCAAGTTGGAGCTGGGATTGTCGATGGGTTTAGAAGTGTTCGACCTCAACCAGCAACCTGTTCAATTAAGAAGTGATGCAGCATTTTTCCACTTCCTTCATTGTTTACACAGCCAACAAAAGCAATTTTACTGACCAGCCAGCCTTATGCTTGAGAATGATCACTCTTTGCTCGGGAGGTGGTGGTGGTGGCAGACATTTGATGGGTGACTTGTTGCAACTCACTTGTTTCCTCTGCCATTTTTCCATTGTCTGTGCATGGTCTCTCTGGGATAAGGACTGGTATGATCTTCCACAAATCAATATTGACAGAGGTTTGCATAATTGTGTCTTACAATCACAATGTAAAAGAACAGGTATTGAACCAGACTTTTGAAACCCAGCTTATTGGAGTGATTCAAGACCCAATTAACTTGTTAAGATGAATGCTTGGCATTCACTTCAGGAGCCAAAGGAAATATGACAACAGAAGCACTGTATACTACTATGTTAGAATGTACCCATCCTTTGCCCACATCTCTGTAGTAACCCAAGTAGCTGTGTGATCCGAGTCATGTCACCCAGACAAGTTTTGAACATAGTCTGTTTGGTAGTATGTCTCAAGAGGGTGTTAGCCGGCTTTTTGAGAGAGGCATATAAATACTAATTCACCTCACTTACTACCCAATATAGCCCAGAATTGATCTTTCAAAGAATCTTTGAGATATTTCAACTGGGTGAAATGTTTCTTATTTTATTCTCCAAATACATGTTTGAGGAAATTAATGGCTAAGCAATTAGAGGAAGACAAAATGAAGAACATAACAGAAACTCACCCAGCTAGGCCTAATGGCACCACTAGGGATTCCCTCTGCCCATCTGAACAGTAGAACACACTAGAAGCATGATATCTCTCATAATGGGGTTGAATATTTTTACTTTAATTTACAAACGATACAGCAGGGTGCTGCTGCAACTATTATCACTTCTGAGCGAGTGACAGAGGACATACATGTGGCTGTATTTTTTTTGTGTTTATGCGGACTGTATTTTTATACAGTTAGCCTGAATAACCATAACATCAGATCTCTCTCGTTCTCTCTCTCTTTTTAATTAGGCTGGTCTGCACCACAACCTTCAAGAAGTCTCAGTTAGAATAAATATTCCGGTACCAAACCCCACATTTTAGCATTTTGCCAACATATGACCACGGATTATATGCCTTGTAAGGGATTAAATACCAGTGGAATAATAACTAATGCAATACCATGTAAATAGTGTGTCACGCCCTGACCTAGAGAACTCTTGTTGGTTGGGTCAGGGTGTGAGTTTCAGTTTGAGATCTATGTGATCATATTCTATGTTGGAGATCTAGTATGTGTATGTCTAGGTTTGGCCGGGTGTGATTCCCAATCAGAGGCAGCTGTCGCTCGTTGTCTATGATTGGGGATCATAGGTAGCCTGGTTGCCTACCTTAGTTGTGGGATCTTGTGTTCCTGATAGGCTTGTGGTGTTAGCCCTTAGGACCTTCATGGTTACGTTGCTTTTGTTGTTTTGTCGAGTGTTTATTTGTTCTAATAAACATGTACGCATACCACGCTGCACCTTGGTCTGACCCGTCTCTCAACGATCGTGACAGAAGATCCCACTGTAAAAGGACCAAGCAGCGTGCCCAGAAGGAGCAAACGCCTGGGACTCAACGGGAGGTAACCTTGGTAGATGTCCTCCTCGGTTGGGGGAAAATTACTGAGGAGGAGGCCGTCCGTTACCGGGAGGCAATTAAGGAGAGTGTAGCCGATAAAGGGCCCTGGGCGAAGGAGGAAGCCCGGGTAGGAGAGGATCAACGGTGACATCAACGGTGCCGGCCGAAGAGGAAGCCCGAGAGGCAGCCCCAATAAAAATTTTTTGGGGGGGCTAAAGGGGTGGTCGGGGATGGAGAGAGAAGAGCCCCGACCATTGCACCCGTGGAGGTTCCAGGTGGAGTCCCTACAACCATGGGAGCAGGAATGGGAGCAGTTTTACACAGAGGAGTCGGAGGAAGACGACGACGATTAATTTCTGTTCCCTCACTCGTGGGGGCTCCCGGAGGAGTCCTCACTGGAGGGGGATTGGCGGTGGAGAGAGAAGGACTGGAACAGTCGTGGATCTCCAATGCCAGTACCCAGCCCGGTACGCCCCGTGCCTGCTTCTCGCACCAAGCCAGTGGTGCGTGTTCCCAGTCTGGCACGGCCCGTGCCTGCCTCTCGCACCAAGCCAGTGGTGCGTGTTCCCAGTCCGGCACGGTCCATGCCTCCCCCTCGCACCAAGCCAATGGTGCGTGTTCCCAGTCCGGCAAGGCCTGTTCCAGGACAGAAACACGCACCTAAAATGGAGTCAGCAGGTACAGTCGGTCCGTCCGGATCGTTGGAGGAACGTATCCAACGGCAGGCGAGCATGATCCAGGCTCTTGGCAGCGCAATGGAGCGCGTGGTGAGTACATTGGAGCGATGGAAGAGAGGTGGCGTTTCTACACCTCCTCCAACCACACAACTTACCCGACCTCCAGCGACGGTCCCCTGCAGGGAGCACTTTAGCGTGTCGGTGCCCAGTCTGGGGCCAGTAACCAGCCCAACTACAGGGTTGGAAACCACCTCTGTGTCGGTGCCCAGGGTGGGCACGACGTACAGCCCCGTTTTGGAGCAGGAGCTCCTAAACGTGTCAGTACCCAGTCTGGGGCCGGCAACCAGTCCTACTACAGGGCTGGATTTTTCCTCTGCGTCGGTGCCCAGGCTGGGCACAACATTTAGTCCTGCTCCAGAGATGGGGATGGATACAGGTCCGGAAGTTTGCTCCACTCCAGAGCCAGAGGGAGGGGGTCCAGCTCCGGTCAGCGGCTCCACTCCGGAGCCAGGGCAGTCTGCTCCACCGGGGTCCAGTTCAGCTCCGGTCAGCTGCTCCACTCCGGAGCCAGAGCAGTCTGCTCCACCGGGGTCTAGTTCAGCTCCGGTCAGCAGCTTCACTCCAGGTCCAGACATCAGCCCCTCTCCAGGGTCGGGGCCTCTCACACCAGGGTCCAGACAGGGCTTGGTGCATCGCGGGAGGATTGCCGATCCAGACCCAGATGTCAGTCCTGCTCCAGGTTCGGGGCCTCCCACACCAGGGTCCAGACAGGGCTTGGTGCATCGTGGGAGGAAGGAGAGTGGAAGCATCGCGCCGAGGTCCAGACCAGACCAGGGGTGCAACGGGGAGGCAGAGAGGGAGAGGTCGTCACGCCCGGAGCCGGAGCCGCCTCTGAGGCTAATGCCCACCCGGACCCTCCCTTGTTATGTTAGGTTTTGCGTCCGGAGTCCGCACCTTTGGGCAGGGGGGTACTGTCACACCCTGACCTAGAGAACTCTTGTTGGTTGGGTCAGGGTGTGAGTTTCAGTTTGAGATCTATGTGATCATATTCTATGTTGGAGATCTAGTATGTGTATGTCTAGGTTTGGCCGGGTGTGATTCCCAATCAGAAGCAGCTGTCGCTCGTTGTCTCTGATTGGGGATCATACTTAGGTAGCCTGGTTGCCTACCTTAGTTGTGGGATTTTGTGTTCCTGATAGGCTTGTGGTGTTAGCCCTTAGGACCTTCACGGTTACATTGCTTTTGTTGTTTTGTCAAGTGTTTATTTGTTCTAATAAACATGTACGCATACCACGCTGCACCTTGGTCTGACCCGTCTCTCAACGATCGTGACAGTGCAGAAAATCATAGCATGCAGAAAGGAAGACAAAATGCCACCGATCCACCAACACACCTGCAAAAATAAGCAGCAAATGTTATCTTTCATCTAGCAGAAAGCTGGGACACATACCAATAGATGTACTCTGTCATTTCTAAATTAAACCTGCCCAGGAATTTGAATATCAAGCTCCCTGGTATTATGTATAAATTATGTACTCTTCCCAACACACACACAAAGACATACTGTAGATCTAAACATACATACAGTACACAAATTGTTTTTGACAATAAACCACACACAGCAGTTTTTATCAAAACAGACAGAAGAAAACAACAAATCCTATTGGTTTACAGCCAAGGTGCAAAGGGTGTGAACACATAAGGATAATATCCTTTTTTTAAATGTATTTTTATAGTTCCATTAGTTGATATCATGAGGGTATTATTTGCTTGCCCGTTAGATCATGGTACACTAATAGGTATTTCATAGAATTCTATAGAAACCAACTGAAAGTTAAACAAACTAAAAAAAGTACCTAAATCATTGGTGTGGGCAGTTATTTTTTTGCAAGACTAACACGACTGTTTTCCAATTTAGAGCACTAAAAAGGGTAATGAGTGAACTTGGTAGAAAATAATTATCTGTAAACTAACTTACTGAGCGCTTCCAATATATCAGACATACATGTATGTGGTGGGAATCAAACTTTTCTATTCAATCCTCAATTCACCCCCGTTAAAACAAGATTCCCCTGACTGTTTAGAAACAGATGTGAGGAAGGGCACTCTGCTGAACAATAACCCTCAAACTCAGTGAGAAATTAAACTCTATCTGAAACTTGAAGAATCCACACACTGGGGAGACTGCACCTTTCTGGTGCGCTTACCATCCCCTTGGATCTCATTCAGGGGTAGTGCTGTTCACTGCAAAGTCAATCAAAAGAAAATAAATGAACAACCTGTCTTGCCCACCCATCTGAGCAAATGCAAATTAGCACGATCCCATGTATACTGATAAAATAAGTTCAAAATATGTCAGAACTTTGAAGTTGAATGCTGCAGTCTCTGTGCCTTATGGTTGTGTGATTGGCAGTGAGTTGGCGGCCAGAGCAGAGAATTTGCTGTAATGCTCTCTTTATAATGTAGGCTTTGGATAGGCTTGGGTTTGGAAACAGGTGTTCTAGACCAAACACATATTATTAGGGTGTCATTTATCACATTGGGAAAGCCTTGCTAAATACATCACTTGCACAGGTGGAGTGGAATAAGAGGGCCTAACTTGGAGATGGATGAATAGGGTACATGGGCGTTGGTGACAGGTAAACAGAGCTGGTTTGTTTTGTCACCGGTGGCAGTGCTGTCAGGCTCTGAGACAATCTGTCCGTGACATTCAGGGAGACAAAGCCTTCAGTTCCTCCCTGCACAGCACACCTCTCTCAGCACAACATGTTTACACCAGAAAAACTAAAAGGAGCAGAAACACCTTGGAAACTTTTAATCCAATAAGCACCAAACTGAACTTCTTCTACAGAATAACAATGCATTTTATAAACAGTTCGTACTTTTTGAAGATTACACTGGGAAGGAAATGCCTTGCTTCTCATCATCAGTATGATCACAATCAACATCACTATTGTGCAATATTACTGTTGTTTGTCCTTATTGAGCCACCGTAGCTTCAACATAGCCATAACACCTCCTCAAAATAGTTGGAACTAAATCCGTAGCTCCTTGTCCGAGAGTCCTTTAGCTGTCCGGATTGTATAATGTGTGGATATCTCTGTAGAAACTGTCTGAACCAAACATATTATCCAAACTGGCACCTATTACTCAGCTGTGGTAGACAGTGGTAGGTTACGCGGTGGTGCGTCTTGCAAACATATTATCCAAACTGGCACCTATTACTCAGCTGTGGTAGACAGTGGTAGGTTACGCGGTGGTGCGTAACCTACCACTGTCTACCACCATTACTGAACCTTGGTGGCAGTCTGGAGAAAGTTTGGTCCAGGTGGTTTCTATACAGATATCCACACATTATACAATCCAGACAGACGGACAAGGAGTTACGGATTATAGATACAGTGCATTCGGAAAGTATTCAGACCCCTTGACTTTTTCCACATTTTGTTATGTTACAGCCTTATTCTAAAATTGATTAAATTATTTTTTTCCTTTATCAATCTACACATACTACCCCATAATGACAAAGCAAAAACTGGTTTTTGGAAATGTTTGCAAACTTATAAAAAAACAAAAACAGAAATACATTATTTACATAAGTATGTTCAGACCCTTTGCAATGAAACTCGAAATTGAGCTCAGGTGCATCCAGTTTCCATTGATGATCCTTGAGATGTTTCTACAACTTGATTGGAGTCCACCTGTGGTAAATTCAATTGATTGGACATGATTTGGAAAGGCACACACCTGACTATATAAGGTCCCATAGTTGACAGTACAGAGAAAAAACCAAGCCATAATAATAATAATATGCCATTTAGCAGATGCTTTTATCCAAAGCGACTTACAGTCATGTGTGCGTACATTTTTACGTATGGGTGGTCCCGGGGATCGAACCCACTACCCTGCCGTTACAAGCGCCATGCTCGACCAATTGAGCTACAGAGAACCACAAGCCATGAGGTCGAAGAAATTGTCTGTAGAGCTCCAAGACAGGATTGTGTCGAGGCAGAGATCTGGGGAAGGGTACCAAAAAATGTCTGCGGCATTGAAGGTCCCCAACAACACAGTGGCCTCCATCATTCTGAAATTGAAGAAGTTTGTAACCACCAAGACTCTTCTTAGAGCTGGCCGCCCGGCCAAACTGAGCAATCGGGGGAGAAGGGCCTTGGTCAGGGAGGTGACCAAGAACCTGATGGTCACTCTGACAGAGCTCCAGAGATCCCCTGTGGAGATGGGAGAACCTTCCAGAAGGACAACCATCTCTGCAGCACTCCATCAATCAGGCCTTTATGGTAGAGTGGCCAGACGGAAGCCACTCCTCAGTAAAAGGCACATGACAGCCCGCTTGGAGTTTGCCAAAAGGCACCTAAAGGACTCTCGGACCATGAGAAACAAAATTCTCTGGTCTGATGAAACCAAGACTGAACTCTTTGGCCTGAATATTTTTATCTATTATTTTTTTTAACTTAACAACATGAATTGTGGGTATTTAGAGTACTATATAGGTAGAGAAGATTGAACAGAACAAGGCTATGTCAATAACTACATTTGGACAGAAATGCAGATAGAACCAATAGTCCCAAGCTCTCAAAATGCCTTATTGAACCAACTGCAATTGAAAATTATTGGATAATGATGATTCAGAATGAAATATATTTTAAAGAATAGTATGTCTCAGGAGCAATTGAAAGATACATAACATAATAGTCAAATGGACAAAATGTATGACAACCTCACACAGATTGGATGCACATATACAGTATCTTGATCACTTGAGAAATTGGTCTTGTTTCTCAAATACCCTCCCCACCGTTGCATTAATTTGTGTACAGTCAGAAACTTTATTTTAAACCAACTGCTAATGCGGCTTTAAACACTGTTTTCACTTCCCATACCTCATTGGAATGTACTTTGATTGCACTCACATGCCTACCATTCACAATCATTTGTTGTGCATATCAAGAAGACAGAGCCCCTATAATACATTTCACAATAATGGCGCTTGTCTCTGTAGAGATGTATTTCCAAATGCATTGAGCACAGGAGATGCATATGCTTGTTTAACAGTTGCAGAGTATTTCACATGAAAGTGACTGATTGCATAAAGTTAGGGCCCAGGGGGACAGCCTTCTTGATGGACAGTAACTGATGGTAACAGATTGTGTTTTCGGGGACGTATACTGTACAAAGTGGTCATGCAGGGCCCCTCTAGCTATAGTGTCTACAGCAGGAGTGATTGATGGAGCAAACCCTGAGAGGCAGTGACAGCATCAAGTCAGGCAGTGACAGCATCAAGTCAGGAACAAAGCTTCCCACTCACCCACCACCTGAACCAACTCAGACAACTACACGTGTAAAGAGATACGTGTACAGAACACTCTCTTCCTAGTCTGGGTACCAGTCTTTTTAGCGAACATTACACTCCTTGCCACCCCTGCCATTTGCCAAAGAGCCTGGCCTTTCGGCAATCTCAACGTTCAATGTGCAGCCGGATTTACAGCGCAGTTGCTGATTGGTATTTGGAAACAATATTCATAGTATCCAACCTGTGGTTACCTTGGTTACTCAATTGGCTCACAGCAAAAACTTAACATAACACTCCACAGAGCTGGGCTTTACGGAAGAGCGGACAGAAAAAAAGCCATTAGCAAACACGTTTGGTGTTCGCCAAAAGGCATGTGGGAGACTCCCCAAACATATGGAAGAAGGTACTCTGGTCAGATGAGACTAAAATGTAGCTTTTTGTCCATCAAGGAGAACGCTATGTCTGGCGCAAACCCAACCCCTCTCATCACCCCGAGAACACCATGCCCACAGTGAAGCATGGTGGTGGCAGCATCATGCTGTGGGGATGTTTTTCGTCGGCAGGGACCGGGAAACTGGTCAGAATTGAAGGAATGATGGATGGCGCTAAATACAGGAAAATGTTGAGGGAAACCTGTTTCAGTCTTCCAGAGATTTGAGACTGGGACAGAGGTTCACCTTCCAACAGGACAATGACCCTAAGCATACTGCTAAGGCAACACTCGAGTGGTTTCAGGGGAAACATTGAAATGTCTTGGAATGGCCTAGTCAAAGCCAGACCTCAATCCAATTGAGAATCTGTGGTATGACTTAAAGATTGCTGTACAGCAGCAGAACCCATCCAACTTGAAGGAGCTGGAGCAGTTTTGCCTTGAAGAATGAGCAAAAATCCCAGTGGCTAGATGTGCCAAGCTTATAGAGACATACCTCAAGAGACTTGCAGCTGTAATTGCTGCAAAAGGTGGGTCTACAAAGTATTGACTTTGGGGGGGTGAATAGTTATGCACGCTCAAGTTTTCTGTTTTTTCTTTGTCTTATTTCTTATTTTGCATCTTCAAAGTGGTAAGCATGTTGTGTAAATCAAATGATAACCCCCACCCAAAAAAAATCCATTTTAATTTCAGGTTGTAAGGCAACAAAATAGGAAAAATGCCAAGGGGGGTGAATACTTTCGCAAGCCACTGTAGCTACGTGTAGCCTACTTGGACACCGTGTCCCCACAATTTCCCACTCTTCCACGCCGAATAGCCTGAAGCCACAGGGCACTTCTCGCAGGCTTTATTTCCCTATGTGGGAGCATCGCGAACCATAGGTTTGGGATTTTGACCTGGTTACATGTACATTGAACAACACAGCAGGTTTTTGGAATGTTTTGTTATTTCTGTATTACAAAATAAATTGTGACAAAGTTGGCTCTTTTACAATGGGGGTCAATAGTAAAGAGTGTTTGTTTTCCCCAATCTGTAGGCGTGGTCGAGGAGAATTCCTGCTCATGACATGAATACCGACTTGGAGTATATAGAATTAGAATTTTAAGAACAACAACAAACAATACCGTTATGACCTGCTGCGGTCATTACACTTGTCAAAATCAAATCAAATTCAAATCAAATTCCCTTATCAGAAGGCAGTGTCAATGCAAGGTCATGTTGTTCAAAGTGTGTAGAGAGGACTTTGAGGAAAATATTAGCCTACAAGATCAATTGAGCAACGTTTGCATCAGTTGCATCCCATTAATGAGAGGAAATGAACGGAAAACTGGCACCTGTTGTCATTCCTCGTACATATGCTGATCATCATGATTTGCTTAGGTTTTTACAATTTTGTTATTCTCATTTCAGTTTCATTATTTGTTCCTGCTCTCTTATAAAGAAATGGAGTCCAGACAGGCTACTTTAGGAATCTTTCTGAATCGACATCAATCAAAGCCACCACTGCTCCTCAGACACACACTAATCACATTTCTATTTTCCTAAAAACCTATTCAAAACCTAGGCTGACCTTCAAATCTTGGCTGTAGTCCATATTCTGAAGCTTCCCCTGAGGTAAATTGAACTTGCCAAAATTATATAATTACTTATTCTAGGCGTGAAGATATTTCAACATCATGTCTAGACAATAATAGGCTACACTGATCACTCGTGCTTGGCTGCCAAATGTATAGGTCTCCCCATAGGCCTAATATTGAAACAATCATTATTTTAAAAATCCACTTTTGATGTCCTTTCTAATGAAAAGACTCCCCATCCTGCTGATGTGAGCTGCTGGACAGCACACTTGCACTTGATATGCGCTTATGGATGAGAAAGTCAACTTGCCATTTCCAAAAAAGGAGATCAGTGGGAAATTGGGAAATCCATGTTTTCGATCATTTGCCTACTTCAACAGCCAGGGATTCATTAAATAGGGCTAGGCAGTATACTTTTTTATTGCACATTTAATTAAATTGACACGTTTGGCGATGTTCAACTTCAATTCAATGGCAGACAATTATTATAATTTTTGGTCTCTGGCTTGCATAGCACAGTTGGTTGTTGCCTAAATTCACTGTAAATCAAATTAAATCAAATGTTATTTGCCACATGCGCCGAATACAACAGGTGTAGACATTACAGTGAAATGCTTACTTACAAGCCCTTAACCAACAATGCAGTTTAAGAAAAAAATGAAAATAGCAAATTATTCAAGAGCAGCAGTAAAATAAAATAACAGTAAGGAGGTTATATACAGGGGTTACCGGTACAGAGTCAATGTGCGGGGGCACCGGTTAGTCGAGGTAATTGAGGTAATATGTACATGTGGGTAGCTTTAAAGTGACTATGCATAAATAATAATAAACAGAGTAGCAGCAGCGTAAAATAGGGGTTTGTGGTGGGGTCGGGGGGGGGGGCAATGCAAATAGTCCGGGTAGCCATGATTAGCTATTCAGGAGTCTTATGGCTTAGGGGTAGAGGCTGTTAAGAAGCCTTTTGGACCTAGGCTGTAGTAGGCTAGGCCTAATATATAGGTGGATTAATAGCCCAGCCTATGAGTTTACTTCTAACTTTCACATTTCAGTCTTCCCTGTTCCCTTCTTGTGCAATTCATGCATCTCCACTGGCATCTCCACTCTCTTTTCCATCCGCTCTCTATTCTTCCTATAGGTCTTGAAAAAGTAGCCTAGCCCAATGTGTGTCCCAGAAGTAGCAATATAGTTTGGTCACTTATTTTGAGCAATATATACACTACCATTCAAAAGTTTGGACACACCTACTCATTTCTATATTTTTACTATTTTTTATATTGTAAAATAATAGTGAAGACATCAAAACTACGAAATAACACATATGGAATCATGTAGTAAACAAAAAAGTGTTAAACAAATAAAAGTATATTCTATATTTGAGATTCTTCAAATAGCCACCATTTGCCTTGATGACAGCTTTGCACACTCTTGGCATTCTCTCAACCAGCTCCATGAGGTAGTCACCTGGAATGCATTTAAATTAACAGGTGTGCCTTCTTAAAAGTTCATTTGTGGAATTTCTTTCCTTCTTAATGCGTTTGAGCGAATCAGTTGTGTTGTGACAAGGTAGGGGGGGGTATACAGAAGATAGCCCTATTTGGTAAAATACCAAGTCCATATTAATGTAAGAACAGCTCAAATAAGCAAAGAGAAACGACAGTCCATCATTAATTTCAGACAAGAAGGTCAGTCAATACGGAACATTTCAAGAACTTTTAAAGTTTCTTCAAGTGCAGTCGCAAAAACCATCAAATGTTATGATGAAACTGGCTCTCATGAGGACCGCCACAGGAATGGAAGACCCAGAGTTACCTCTGCTGCAGAAGATAAGTTCATTAGATTTACCAGCCTCAGAAATCGCAGCCCAAAATAAATGCTTCACAGAGTTCAAGTCACAGACACATGTCAACATCAACTGTTCATTGAGGACTGTGTGTCCCGTGTAGCTCAGTTGGTAGAGCATGGCGTTTGCAACGCCAGGGTTGTGGGTTTGATTCCCACAGGGGGCCAGTATGAAAAAAAAAATGTATGCACTCACTAACTGTAAGTCGCTCTGG
Organism: Coregonus clupeaformis; assembly: GCF_020615455.1. NCBI lineage: Eukaryota > Metazoa > Chordata > Actinopteri > Salmoniformes > Salmonidae > Coregonus > Coregonus clupeaformis. The sequence goes on from NC_059197.1 coordinate 43,566,007, forward strand.
AATAGAGTGTCTGCTAAATGACTAAAATGTACAATGTGTGAATCCTTCATGGTCAAATTGCTGCAAAGAAACCAATACTAAAGGACACCAATAAGAAGAAGAGACCTGTTTGGGCCAAGAAACACAAGCAATGGACATGTTATTATTAAATTTTTTTCACCTTTATTTAACCAGGTAAGCCAGTTAAGAACAAGTTCTCATTTACAACTGTGACCTGGCCAAGATAAAGCAAAGCAGTGCGATTAAAAACAACAACAAGACAGAGTTACATATGGAATAAACAATACGTACAGTCAATAACACAATAGAAAATATATATACAGTGTGTGCAAATGTGGTAAGTTATGGAGGTAAGGCAATAAATAGGCCATTGTGCAAAATAATTACAGTTTAGTATTAACACTGGAGTGATAGATGTGCAGAAGATGATGTGCAAATAGAGATACTGGGGTGCAAATGAGCGAAATAAATAACAATGTAAATAACAATATGGGGATGAGGTAGTTGGGTGGGCTAATTACAGATGGGCTGTGTACAGGTGCAGTGATCGGTAAGCTGCTCTGACAACTGATGCTTAAAGTTAGTGAGGGAGATAAGTGTCTCCAGCTTCAGAGATTTTTGCAGTTCGTCAGTCATTTGCAGCAGAGAACTGGAAGGAATGGCGGCCAAATGAGGTGTTGGCTTTGGGGATGACCAGTGAGATATACCTGCTGGAGTGCAGACTACGGGTGGGTGTTGCTATGGTGACCAATGATCTAAGATAAAGCAGAGATTTGCCTAGAAGTGATTTATAGATGACCTGGAGCCAGTGGGTTTGGCGACGAATATGTAGTGAGGGCCAGCCAACGAGAGCGTACAGGTCACAATGGTGGGTAGTATATGGGGCTTTGGTGACAAAACGGATGGCACTGTGATAGACTACATCCAATTTGCTGAGTAGAGTGTTGGAAGCTATTTTGTAAATGACATCGCCGAAGTCAAGGATCGGTAGGATAGTCAGTTTTACGAGGGCATGTTTAGCAGCATGAGTGAAGAAGGCTTTTTTGTGAAATAGGAAGCCAATTCTAGATTTAATTTTGGATTGGAGATGCTTAATGTGAGTCTGGAAGGAGAGTTTACGGTCTAACCAGACACCTAGGTATTTGTTGTAGTCCACATATTCTAAGTCAGATCCGCCGAGAGTAGTGATTCTAGTCGGGCGGGCGGGTGCAAGCAGCGTTCGATTGAAGAGCATGCATTTAGTTTTACTAGCGTTTAAGAGCAGTTGGAGGCCACGGAAGGAGTGTTGTATGGCATTGTAGCTCGTTTGGAGGTTTGTTAACACAGTGTCCAATGAAGGGCCAGATGTATACAAAATGGTGTCGTCTGCGTAGAGGTGGATCTGAGAGTCACCAACAGCAAGAGCAACATCATTGATATACACAGAGAAAAGAGTCGGCCCGAGAATTGAACCCTGTGGCACCCCCAGAGAGACTGCCAGATGTCCAGACAACAGGCACTGAACAACGTTCATATTCAATCAACCACGCACATTGCGTTGATACAGACCTAAAAGGTCTAAACCTTAATAAATGATACCACTATACATTGTGATGCTCTATTTCTGTGGCAATATCTGAGGCAATATCAAATCCCAAACTGAAAGACACAAAGCTCAGTCAGAAGTGTCTGTGGACATACAAACGTGTTATTGGATTTGCTTCAACCACTTAATCGTTGGTCTGTAAGGTTGGGAAATCAATAGTAAAGGAAATATTGGTTAAGCACACCATTCAACCAGTCCTTTTGTCAAGCATAAATCAATCCACTGTATTGACCATAATAATCTTCTCCACTGTAAGACAAACTATTAGATCAAACTATTTTAGGGACCAATAGCTACCATCGTAGATGGCCTTTGGTTTGATCAAGGGAAATCAGATGTACACCAGTCATTAATTCTACTGACAATCAGGATGTGCACTTTGAACTATTCCCCCAACAACATACCAACTAAACAGGTCTTCCCATGTAATAGGCTTATTGACATGGTGTTTGATTAAGAGCACTTTGCTTTCCTCAGCACCATTACACAAGTCAAACATTACCAAGTCATTGGATCACCGCATGCAATTCCAAACCATATTTCATATTCAGTACCTTACATCAAGCTGAATGATGGTGTGTCACTGAACTGGTTGTTTTGGCGTCCTTCGAAAAGAAAAGGGTTTGTTACATATAGCCCATCTTTAATGCTTCTGGGAAAAACCTGCAAAAAGAAAAAAGACACAAAGGGAAGATGTCTCAAATGCCTACACCCCAAGATATAGGCTTGTGGGGACAACGTTTCTAAGTGTAGGACATTTTAATTCTGCTTTTACAATAGATGGTCCACTGTTAAAATGCTAAGTAGTCAAGCAAGTGACAGTTGCACAAATGTACATTATATTTAATATAATGGTATTCGGTAACACAAATGGCCATTCGCAGTGCTTAGTTGTCACTGGGTCAAAATGGTTGAATGAACGTTGTTTCAATGTAATTTGTCAATGTATTGTGACGTGGAATCTACTTGGAAAATGCATTGGATTCGAAAAAAGGCATGAACTGTTGTTTTGAGAGTTAAATTTCAACCACAGGATTATGTCATCATGGTAACACATTTTCAACCTAGACAAACCTTATATAAAATGTGTTGAATTTGTACCTTTGAAACAACATCAGATCTTCAACGTTATATCCACTATGAGAAAAAATTAATAAAACAATAGGCTCGGCAGCACCTCCTACTGGAAAATTCATCTATCTAAACCTACACATTTGGTCTCCCATACATGGTTTTAACCAAGCCCTGCTTAGTCTTGATATTTGTCACTGACTACTACCAATGTGCTATCATGAAAATGATTATTGAGGGAACACTTTGTAGATTCACTATTGCTATCAAAGTCATTCCAATGGGTAGGTTTAACAGAGCAGTGATACTATTTAGGCCTGTACAGCATTTGCAAAGTCATCAACAGCTATTGTTTTAAATTCAAACCAGGGTTCAACAAAAAATAGACAAAAAATAGACAATACATATAGGCCTACCGGTTTCAAGCTTTGGTTGATTTAAAATGTAATCTTCAAGTTAATAATTAATATGTTGGATTCACGTCTCCATCTCAACCAAAAATCTAACTTAGAGAATAGGACTAAATCAAATCAAACTTTAAATGCACTTTAAATAAAGTTTGATTTGATTTAGTCCTATTCCTTAACTTAGATTTTTGGTTGAGATGGAGATGTGAATCCAACATATCAATTATACATTTTTATACAACTGGTGGGTCTAATCCTGGATGCTGATTGGTTAAAACCACATTCCAGCCGGTGTCTATTAAACATGTTACCAGCGGCTAAATCTATGACATTGAAATAAATGCCTATTTACTTGGTTCCACCAGACTGCGCAATCCACTGTCTCATCAGCTCAGCCAGGCAATTGATATACTAGATATACACTGTAAAAAGCATCTAGACATTATCTCTAATTTATTTTAGACTAGCTTTTGGTTTTCAACAGTGGAGATTTGCAATAACCTTGCTGTCTGTCTCTCCGACATTTGCAACGTTGTTTTATTATTGAAATTCGATCTCCAGCTGTCCTATGGTAATGTTTTGGGAGTTGGGACGAAACAGACAGGCTGGCAGCTTTTCTCAGCCAGTCAAAACATGAATCAGCATTTTTATGGATGTATACAAAGACATGTCAATAGAAAAACACGAAATACAGCACGTTTTCTGTCATTCCAGCTTCAGATTGAAGTGATTGTGTTAGCTGTGTAGTTGGCTATCTCTTCTGAACAATGGCCTGGCGAGAGAGCAAATGTTTTATGCCAGGTGATATCACACATCATTAGCTCATTGTTATGGATGTATCCCAAAAAAATCACTAGAAAACAGCTTCATCAAATGCAAATGCAGCTATTTTGGTGTTATTCTGGCTGCACTGTTTGACGTGACTGTGTTAGCCAAAGTTTGCTAGCTAGTAAGCAAGGGATCAGAACATTGCCAGCCATCATGGCAACGGAACATTTAGAATGAACGTCTGGCTCATGTCCATAGATTTAGAACAAAAAGACTTAATGACTGGGTCGCGTCTCTGGCAACCGAACCCATAGAACGAACGACCAGCCGGCTTGGGTAGCAACCCTAGATTTGTGTCGGGACTATATCTTGTGGAAGGATGAAATAGTGTGAATAAATTCATCAAAATAAGGTTTTTAATGGAAATATGTCAATCCTGACTTGAACATGTTGGTAACCCGTTGTATAAAAGTGATAATGCCCTCAAAGCCTGTGTTTTGAGGATATATTGGCACGGTTTGCCACAACACCCGTGCCAATATATCCTCCAAACATCGGCTTCAACGGCATTTTCACTTAAGTAGACAAACTGGATATTGAATTGTGTTTGGTTGTCAAAGCAAGTAATTGCCATTTGAAGGAGATCTCTTATGCTTAAAAAGTTCCAGAGCCATGTATTTAGAGAGTTGGGCCAATATAAGCGGCAAAGAGGTCAATGGAACTCGACCAAAACAATGGAAATGCCATGGAAACGTGTGGGGGAAAGTTGGCAAATTTTGCCCCCCCAGTAAAATGTCACACTATTTCACACTATTATATCAAAGTATAATGCTTGTATGAATACATTGTCATGTCATCGCCACCAATCAACTGCATTACAGTTAAAAACGACATTGACTACCACCACTGATTTCTCTATGCTACAAGTTTATACAACGGGAGTTAGCATTTAGCAGTCACTTCTAAACGTCTAAACTCTTACAGTGCCTTCAAAGTATTCACACCCATACCTCATCTCTGTACCCCACACATACAATTATCTGTAATGTCCCTCAATCGAACAGTGAATTTCAAACACATATGCAACCACAAATGTCCAGGGAGGTTTTCCAATGCCTCGCAAAAGAAGGGCACCTATTGGTTGATGGGTAAAAATGTAAAAAGCAGACATTGAATATCCCTTTGAGCATGGTGAAGTTATAAATTACTTCACAATACTAACCTAATTGACAGAGTGAAAAGAAGGAAGCCTGTACAGAATAAATATATTCCAAAATATGCATCCTGTTTGGAACAAGGTACTAAAGCAATACTGCAAAAAAACTGCCAAAGAAATTAACTTTTTGTGGTGAATACAAAGTGTTATGTTTGGGGAAAATCCAATACAACACATTACTGAGTACCACTCTCCATATTTTCAAGCATAGTGGTGGCTGCATCATGTTATGGGTATGCTTGTAATCATTAAGGACTGGGGAGTTTTTCAGGATAAAAAAGAAACAGAATGGAGCTAAGCACAGTCTGCTTTCCACCATACACTGGGAGATTAATTCACCTTTCAGCAGGACAATAACCTAAAACACATGGCCAAGTCTACAGTGGAGTTGCTTTCCAAATAAGACAGTGAGTGTTCCTGATTGGCCGAGTTACAGTTTAAACTTAAATCTACTTGAAAATCTCTGGCAAGACCTGTTAATGGTTGTCTAGCAATGATCAACAACCAATTTGACAGAGATGAAAATAATAATGGGGAAATGTTGCACAATCTAGGTGTGGAAAGCTCTTAGAGACCCAGAAAGACTCATTTTTTACATTTACATTTTACTCACAGCTGCAATCGCTGCTAAAGGTGCTTCTACAAAGTATTGACTCAGGGGTGTGAGTACATACTGTATGTACATGTACATTTATATTTCTGTATTTCATTTAAATTTGCTACAATTTCTAAAAACATGTTTTCACTTTGTCATTATGGGGTATTGTGTGTAGATGGGTGAGATTTATTTTTTATTTAATCCATTTTGAATTCAGGCTGTAACACAACATTTTGTGGTTACTGTAACTATAAATGTCTTCTGTAATCATAGAAAGCGTGCATGTTCAACATAGCATGCAAAGGTCGCAGGTCTGTGGAAATCTTCCAAATTGATATAATAATCTGTGCAGAATCTCGGACAGCATTGATCACTTGCACTATGTACTTAATGTACTCCTACCTACAATCTTGGTCATTTGGACCATTGGGGCCAGTATGACAAATGTATGCACTCACTAACTGTAAGTCGCTCTGGATAAGAGCATCTACTAAATTACTAAAATGTAAACTAAACCGAAAATCTGACATTGTTTTTTCCATTGGAATTTGGTTGTGCTTTTAGAATGACATTTGTTTGGTAAAAACAGTAGGATAAATACACATGTAGGTAGAGTCCAATCTCAACCAAATATTACCCACATTTCCACATTGAAATGACGTGGTGTGTCCAGTGGGTTGCCTCTTCAAATTGCTATTAACTGCCAGAGTTTAGAGCTAAATGCACTATGTGTATTTAACTAACTGATGACTTGACTGATGCCCAGAATTCTCTGTTTTATCCTGCAAGGTAAACAGGATCTAAAGTGAATAAACCTGAGCTCTGTTTTAGAAGAGACGGATGACATAACATACAGGCAGATGGATTTTACAATGAAGGATGGCCCTTGTGCAACAGTGAATTGATTGTTGTTTGCTACATTTCTTTTGGACTGAACTGGCTCTCACTGTGTATTCCTGAAGTCAGACTGGATACATTATAGGTAATTTGGAAAATAATGGTTCTTCAGGCTGCTCCTCCATCCTAGGACCTTTTGGGTTTGGTCTAAGGATCAGCGTGATTAGGCGCAGTGAAGCGATGTGGTTTGACTGATTGATTCAATTATCTCCTTTGCATTTGATTAAAGAATAATTAAATGGAGGGCTAGCACAAGTAGGGCAGAGTTAATCGGAGTGCCAACTGTCTCTTACTCTGTCAATGGGAGACACTTTCACCACTGTTAAAAGGGTTGTTCACCCAAATTACAAAATTACATTTTTTTTATTAATTTCTTTATTTCACCTTTATTTAACCAGGTAAGCCAGTTGAGAACAAGTTCTCATTTACAACTGCGACCTGGCCAAGATAAAGCAAAGCAGTGCGATAAAAACAACAACACAGAGTTACATATGGGGTAAACAAAACATAAAGTCAAAAATACAACAGAAAATATATATACAGTGTATGCGAATGTAGTAAGTTATGGAGGTAAGGCAATAAATATGCCATAGTACAAAATAGTTACAATTTCGTATTAACACTGGAATGATAGATGTGCAAAAGATGATACTGGAGTACAAATTAGAAAAATAAATAACAATATGGGGATGAGGTAGTTGGGTGGGCTAATTTCAGAATGGCTGTGTATAGGTGCAGTGATCGGTAAGCTGCTCTGACAACTGACGCTTAAAGTTAGTGAGGGAGATAAGAGTCTCTAGCTTGAGAGATTTTTGCAGTTTGTTCCAGTCATTGGCAGCAGAGAACTGGAAGGAATGGCGGCCAAAGGAGGTGTTGGCTTTGAGGATGACCAGTGAGATATATATATATATATATATATATATATATATATATATATATATATATATATATATATATATATATTGGTTTCCTTACTCTGTAAGAAGTCTAAGGACAAGGTATGACAGCAATCCATCCTTTGGTTTAGTTTCCATGACAGTGTTTCCACATGCTCACGTTTTAGCATTTGTAGCACAAATCCCATGTTCAAATTATGTTCAAATAATCTATAAGTGACTTTGTTGAGCTTCACAATAAATTGTAGATACTTTCAGATGATTAGGACATGATGTGTGAGAAATGCTAATTTCGGTCTCATGACTTGAATGGGATTTGTGCCACAAATGCTAAAACGTTAGAATGTGGAAACGGTGCCATGGAAACTAAACCAAATCATGGATTGCTGTCATACCTTGTCCATAGACTGCTTACAGGTGAAGGAAACCAATATGTAACGTTGTAATTTGGGTGAACTATCCCTTTAAAATCTCAGCTAGCCGCTACAGAACACAGAGAGGTATGCACACACACACACACACTGATGGGACAGAGCAAATCCAGCAGTAACAAAGAGGTATAGCATTTAGAGTTCTATAGCTCAAAGACAGTTTAGTTATATTTGTGTGTATTCCTACCTGATTGTTGCCGACTGACAAAAGAAGAGCCGGTAATAACTAATAAAAGGTTATTTAGAAAGCTAATTGATATGCCACACTAATTCCAAGCTTGCTGCGCAAAACTTATATATCAATCCTTGAATTAAACACTGATTTGCCCTTAATTTCACCCAGTAGCTGGTGTTTCATTATTGTCTGTGTGTGTCATGCAGTCAGTCTATTGGCATGGCTAGCCTAATAATGGAGCTCTCTCTCTCTCTCCCAGGGTGGTAACAGCACGGGGTCCTCTGCATACTGAGAAATGTAGGACAAAGTGGAAGACAGAGGGGATCCACTGCAACAGGTTGCACTCCCAGGCAGTCGCCATATTGGAATTTAACATACTTGTTACTCTTGTTGTTGTTGTTGTTGTTGTTGACAAACTGGTTTAACCTAGGGTTTAGATGGAGTTATTGGCAATAATGCCTTGGGTATGTGACTGACTATGCAACATAGTGACAAAAACAAGCTGTGTAACTTTTCATCAGTGACAGGTTCCAAAACAGATTGCATGATGATCCCATGCAAATATCCCAACTGATGTTATTTCCTAATATAACAGTATACATCTTCTCAAGTGGCTCCTCCAATCCCTGTCGCTGCAGAATTATATTGTGTGTCTTAACCAGCAATTCACAATATAATTAATTGTCTAAAGACATTCCAAGCAATAAGAATCAGTTGTGAGACAGTCAATTAAAATGTTTCAGGGACAATCATATTATACGGGCTTGAATGAGATGAAATATGGAAAATTATCCCAAAACCACGCAGTAGCCAGACACCTCAGTAATGGGGGTTAAAGCATAATCTCCACCATAACAGGTCTGACTTTCTCTTTTCTTGACTTGTCCTGATCTTCACAGCACATTGGTTTGCTCTTTATACTGAGAAGCTTTCAATTAAGTACTGCAGGGTGTAGGTTGTAGCCCTGGGCCCCAGATGATGGAGTGATTCAGGAGAAACTTTTTGTCATAAAAAAAAAGACTTGTACATGCTGTACCTAGCAGGAAAGGAGGTATTATGTAATGGAGACTTCGCCGAAAGTTAAGTTGTCTACAGCTTGAGGTTATACCTACATTACGCAAGTGGTGTGAGCTATGCAAAACAATGGATATTTATAGTTAATCCCCACTAGCTGCAAATTAATGTGATTAGAGAGCATTGTTATCGACTGGCACATCATCAAGGTCACCCAAGACTGTTAGGCTAATTATAATTAATATATTATAAACTGAAAGTTAGCATTTTGACCAGACTAAGAATATAATCGAATAACTGCAGCGGCTTCATTTCCAAGGCTATCCAAGGCTATGTTTTTCATGTGTGTCAATTTGTTTTGCCCCCCTTCTTTTTGACCTCTCTTTATCTTTGAGGAAGATGTAAACTGATCAGGATCCATTCCACATGACTGGAGAGAGGTGACTGCTGTCCTTTGTTAAACATCCTAAAACCGCATCGAAGTCAACTCAGGCCAAGATGGATGACTTTCAAAGTCCACAGCTCCTCTTTGAAAAAAAGTGAAAAGTGAAGTACGGTTTTCTCAAATAAGCAAAGACCCATCCACCTCATATCTAGCAAAAGGGGATGCTATATGAGTGGTACAGGACCCCACATCTTGCTCAAACCCTTCAATGAGACTACACAGCTCATGAAAATTGAGCCATGGGACTTTGGCTCTAGCTCTCACATTCTTTTAATCTCCTTAAACATCCACTACAGATAGTTAAGTGGAGTACCAATTAGAGCCTTCCAGGGGTCTTTTGATCCTTCTAAGTGAGATTTAATGCAACTCTATGCTCTTTACTTTGGCTGTTCTTACAGATCACTGATGGGAATCTTGCCTTAATGGCACGTCGTAAAGCACCCGATGAGGCTCCATGCATGCTACATATGTATGAGTAATGGGCACTGCTATGACCTTGCTGACAAGTATTATTTGGAACGGTGATACCTGATACCCAAATTCCCATCAAGCAAGTGCTTGACGCCTCATAAATAAATAGGTGCTTGTGTCTTGGCAGTAATAATGGGGAACAGCTCAGATGTGATTTGACTCTGTAATGACTCTTCTTTACCTCTGGGGAATAGAAAGAGAAAAAGGCACTAAGCAGGCACAAAACAACTACCAACCCTAGCATGTGTGGTTTTGTGGATTGTGGTGGCTTTTGGTTGAAATTGAATATGAGGTACATAAGTTATTAAAATACAATTACATACATCTTGACAACGTAATATGTTATTGCTACAAGAAAGCGTACATCGTGACATGAAAATACCTGCAAATTTGGTTATTTTGTCCCTTTTCATGATCCTGTAATGAGCCTACAACTAGACTAATTTGGTCTTGTATGCTGCCCCTCTGTCATTTGTTGATTTGAGGAGAATGGAACAATTTAGTCACACAGCAGATGCTGCCTTTAAATAGAAATCCAGAGTTTGGCTGAAGCTTTAGCCAAAGGTAACACTTAATATGATGCACGCCATTATCTTCAGAGACAGTTGGCCACAGAGATGGAAGACTAACAGCTACAGTGCCATGCAAAAGTATTCATCCCTCTTGGCGTTTTTCCTATTTTGTTGCATTACAACCTGTAATATAACTTGATTTTTATTTGGATTTCATGTAATGGACATACACGAAATAGTCCAAATTGGTGATGTGTAATGAAAAAATAAATAACGGAAAAATGGTGTGTGCATATGTATTCACCACCTTTGCTATGAAGCCCCTAAATAAGATCTGGTGCAACCAATTACATTCAGAAGTCACATAATTAGTTGAATAATGTCCACCTGTGTGCAATCTACGTGTCACATGATCTCAGTAGATATACACCTGTTCTGAAAGGCCCCAGAGTCTGCAACACCACTAAGCAAGGGGCACCACCAAGCAAGCGGCACCATGAAGATCAAGGACCTCTCCAAACAGGTCAGGGACAAAGTTGTGGAGAAGTACAGATCAGGGTTGGGTTGTAAAAAAATATCTGAAACTTTGAACATCCCACGGAGAACCATTAAATCCATTATAAAAATTAAAAAAATAATATGGCACCACAACAAACCTGCCAAGAGAGGGCCACCCACCAAAACTCACAGACCAAGCAAGGAGGGCATTAATCAGAGAGGCAACAAAGAGACCAAATATAACCCTGAAGGAGCAGCAAAGCTCCGCAGCGAAGATTGGAATATCTGTCCATAGGACAACTTTAAGCCGTACAATCCACAGAGCTGGGCTTTACAGAAGAGTGGCCAGAAAAGCCACTGCTTAAAGAAAAAAATAAGCAAAAACGTTTGGTGTTTACCAAAAGGCATGTGGGAGACTCCCCAAACATATGGAAGAAGTTACTCTGGTCAGATGAGACTAAAATTGAGCTTTTTGGCCATTAAGGAAAACGCTATGTCTGGCACAAACCCAACACCTCTCATCACCCCGAGAACACCATCCCCACAGTGAAGCATGGTGGTGGCAGCATCATGCTGTGGGGATGTTTTTAATCGGCAGGGACTGGGAAACTGGTCAGAATTGAAGGAATGATGGATGGCGCTAAATACAGAGGAAATTCTTGAGGGAAACCTGTTTCAGTCTTCCAGAGATTTGAGACTGGGATGGAGGTTGACTTTCCAGCAGGACAATGACCCTAAGCATACTTCTAAAGCAACACTCGAGTGGTTTAAGGGGAAACATTGAAATGTCTTGGAATGGCCTAGTCAAAACCCAGACCTCAATCCAATTGAGAATATATGGTATGACTTAAAGATTGCTGTAAACCTGCGGAACCCATCTAACTTGAAGGAGCTGGAGCAGTTTTGCCTTGAAGAATGGGCTATAATCCAAGTGACTACATGTGCCAAGCTTATAGGGACATACCCCAAGATACTTACATTTTACATATTTAGCAGACACTCTTATCCAGAGCAACTTACAGTTAGTGTGTGCATACATTTTTCTTACTGGCCCCCCATGGGAATCAAACCCACAACCCTGGCGTTGCAAGCGCCATGCTCTACCAACTGAGCTACAGGAGGGAATATGATGTCAATTCAGACAGACTATTTGTAGGTCTTTTCTAGTCTGGTGTATGGATGGGATGTGATGTTTAAATCACTGTGTACATTTATTGTTAGGCCTCATTAAATAACTGTAATTGTTGCAAAAGTTGTCTCTAAAAATTATTGACTTTGGGGATGGGGGTGAATAGTTATGCACGCTCAAGTTTTCTGTTTTTTTGTCTTATTTCTTGTTTGTTTCACAAAAAAATATAGTTTGCATCTTCAAAGTGGTAGGCATGATGTGTATATCAAATGATACAAACACCCCCAAAATGTTTAATTCCAGTTTGTTTCAAGCAACTGTATTATGATTTCTCAGAATGAGATCCAAACGAGGAAGCAAAGGGTCATGAGTCAACAATAGGAGTACTGGATACCTAGTCCCACAGCGAGAGACCCACCTTCCTTAGTCATATCTGTCAAAACACTCCACATACTCCCCTTCATATGTAGATTGGTTCCGCCTCATCCACTAACTGTAGTCCTGAACAGCTTGTGTGAATATATTGTATTTAATGTGCGCATTAAATGTAGTAGCGAAACCCTATCATTGATCATATAAAATTGTGTTCTGGTGGAGGTGAAAACGTCGTACCTGATTTCAAGGCGACGGTGCACTAATTTGATTGGTCGGCATCCATTTTTTTCTCTTTTCATCGCCTCCTCTGCAGCAGACTATCCCCAGGCAGAAGCTCTTGCGACTACACACCATTCACATTTTAAGCATGATCTACTTATTATTTTGAAATGAAATCTCAAAGAAACGATAATCCCTCTTTCTCTGTTTTCTCACCCCTTCTCTGATTGATGAATAGGTCATACGTCAATGCTCAGTGTGGGAAGCCACATAACAATACTTTAATACTTAGCTAGAAATATTTTCTGGGACTACTTTGTTATATAAGGTCTGTTACTTTCAGATACAGTGCAGACCTGCTTAAAATGAACGTTTAATTATTTGGTGAATATGCCAGACTATATTTATCCAACCCTGAAAACTGTTGTCGCTTCCCTAACGGTGTCAGAGAATTTCCCCTAGCTATAGCACATACACTTGCACTGTCATGCTGCGTGCCTGTTGCTAGGAGATGCTCAAATCCCTTGGGAGACACCACACACTAATAAAGTAGGAAACAGGGACTTTCTAAACTGTAACTTGGACTTTAGTTTGGGCCCTGTGCTTGCTGAGGTGCCGAGAAGTGTAATATTAAAAGGAAGTTAAAGAGCAGTGGCCTCTAAAACTTATAGTTAGGCTATAGAATATTGTTTTGCTGAACTGTTGGAACCATATTGTCAGTGTCCTTGTGATACCCTATAGAGCCAGTGTTAATAACTGATTGTTGAATGATTGCATTCACAAGCCCACTCTTTCCAAAGAGTGCTTTTACCGCCATGTTTTTTAGTTTGTCAGGTATTCAAGGTTCTTGAAGTTTAGAGGCTGCAGTTGATAGAATGGAAGGATAAAGCGCTCTCTCACTGCATTGTGTTTGTCGACTCAACAGATGGCAGAGATATAACTATGTAAACAGCATTCCGTCTGGGCCCACAACACTCCCTCAGAAAAGCTGAAACTGACGCTTTTCACGCCCTTGTGCTGTCCCCCTGTCCTCAAATCTCAGACAGGTTCTAAAATCAACTTTGAAAAGGTTAGTGAACGTAATGTCAGACAAAATACCACTACAACAAACATTTTTACATTTATTTTTTAATGTTTCTTTCCAAATACAATTATCATTTGGATTCAAACTCCCTTGACACAGAATTATAGCTAACACATACTTTACACAACTATGCACATACATATTTTTCAGAAATCAGTGACCTGGAAAATGACAAGTATCACTGAATAGTATAGATACTACAACAAAAAAGTCAAGATATATGGTTTTGCTTCTACCACGACATCATCAATCATTGTGCCGTTATTCCTACAAGTGTGTTTAAATGCATATGATATCAGGGTCTTTGCCACAGTGATAGATTGAAGGTACTGGACCTTTTAATTGAGGAACAGAATATTGGTGTTGGGGGTGAAATTAGGCATGGGATTGGAAACTTGATTGAGCCACAAAAACAGGCCAGAACTAGAAGTCAAAGGCACCGTCAGGGCACAGATCTATATAAAATGAGTGGTCAAGGATGTGACTGGAGACGATGTTGGTCAGTTCTTTAAAAATTGCATTCTTACAAATGACCATAATATATAGCTAGACATGTCAATTACATAGTGAAAGAAATCATAGCCATAAAAAACATCCAATGTCAAAAATAACTTATTGGAGTTTTGTTCTAGCATATTTATTTTTGATCAATAACAAACAAACAAAACAAAAAATCCATGATATGTGATGTATTGTTGGGGTACACTAACAGCTCTTAATGAGAATGATTGGCTGGGCATTGGCTGGTCCAGCTTTCTGTCGTCCCCCGAGATAGTGGGGAGGGGTGACAGAGATATGAGGAAGGGAAAAGGCAGTAGACAGCGACAGTTCCTAGACTGATGTCTATACTACTTCAGCAGAAGCATCGTCTGGAGACCTCTTTATACTGATGGAACTCAATGTTCTGGATCTCTAGCTTTTTAACAATGACAAGGCAACAAATCCCTCACATCTGCAGTGTACAAGACACACATTTTACTGTATGCCATTCCATTAGAAATTGCTTATGGACCCATACTGTATTATGTTTATTTTATTTTGGATAATAAAAAAATGATATGGAAAATACATCATGGTTGTTGTTACACAACTCCGTTGTGTCCTCCTCCCAGAGTGCGAAGAGCCTTGGCGTGACCCTGGACAACACCCTGTCGTTCTCCGCTAACATCAAGGCGGTGACCCGATCCTGCAGGTTCATGCTCTACAACATTCGGAGAGTACGACCCTGCCTTACACAGGAAGCGGCACAGGTCCTAATCCAGGCACTGGTCATCTCCCGTCTGGATTACTGCAACTCGCTGTTGGCTGGGCTCCCTGCCTGTGCCATTAAACCCCTACAACTCATCCAGAATGCCGCAGCCCGTCTGGTGTTCAACCTTCCCAAGTTCTCTCACGTCACCCCCCTCCTCCGCACACTCCACTGGCTTCCAGTTGAAGCTCGCATCCGTTATAAGACCATGGTGCTTGCCTATGGAGCTGTGAGGGGAACGGCACCTCCGTACCTTCAGGCTCTGATCAGTCCCTACACCCAAACGAGGGCATTGCGTTCATCCACCTCTGGCCTGCTGGCTCCCCTTCCTCTGCGGAAGCATAGTTCCCGCTCAGCCCAGTCAAAACTGTTCGCTGCTCTGGCACCCCAATGGTGGAACAAGGACGCCAGGACAGCTGAGTCACTCACCACCTTCCGGAGACATTTGAAACCCCACCTCTTTAAGGAATACCTGGGATAGGATAAAGTAATCCTTCTACCCCCCAAAAAAAAACAATAAAAAAACAATTGTAAAGTGGTTATCCCACTGGCTATAGGGTGAATGCACCAATTTGTAAGTCGCTCTGGATAAGAGCGTCTGCTAAATGACGTAAATGTAATGTATGTAAATGTTACCACATAACCACATATTGTACCCGTTACCTCTGCATGATACAATTACACTTTTGGAGCTTTCTCATGAGTTTAAAATCCTGCTGTAGGTTATTTGAATATTCAGGAGTAAATAAACCAAAGTCAAGTATGTAAACAGTCCCAAGTGTTTCCAACAAGAAGCATACAAGCGATGTATCTCTTCCTCTGTTGGTGGTTGGTTCATTACTTTCTCCAACTCATCCCAGTAGGGAAGCCTGAGCACATGGGGAGAAAGTTCAAATAGTCATGAAAGACTCATGAAAGAGTGACATTTTAATGAATCAAGTCCTGTGCCGGAGAACAACAAAGTCCTTGGCTGAGAGCATGTATCATTGTCTCTACCAGAAGAGTATGTTGTGGACGCGCTGAAGTTATGGGTTTTCCTCCCCTCTCCCTGCAGTAGTCTGGGATGATGAAAAGTGTTTGTTTCTCTGCTCCATTTCTGCTCTAAGCCATCTGCCGTGGTGGAACCGCTTCTTTTCCTCCCCCTCTCTGCACTGCGCTCATTTAAATGTCACGCTCGGTTTAAAGTCGGGGATCATTTGCGCGGGGAGCGGAGAAGATCGGTTACCCAGATCAGGCAGGGGCTGTGGAAGCTGCTAAATGAGGAAGCTTCACCTGAATTGCTACAGTGGAGTCTTAGCCTCATAAATGGATTAGGGGGCGATGTGGAAAGAAGGGATGAGCGGTGGGAAACTTCAAAGCTATTTAAAAAGAGACAAGTGTGAGACAATAAATATTCTCTTGAAAGGAACTCTTTACTGGTCCAAATATCATAGCACTGACATCAGCCATCTTTACGTCAAGCTGCAGCCATTGCTGAGGAAAAGAGGGAGGGGATTAGCATTTAGCTGACATTTGGGTGACAGGTAAGAGATATGCACGGTTTCTGGGGATGGGTTGAGACGTGGTGACAGTTGATGGGTGAGGAGGGAGCGGGACAATGCAAATCAGACAGCAACTACTGAGCCAACTGAGAACCTCGGTTTTCCTCTGGGAGGTTTGACCAGGGTGAAACCCCAGGCCCAAACACATGGACCATTTCTTCCTTAGGGAGGGACATCCCGCCAAGATCTTTCCACACCACAGGAGATTGGTGGCACCTTAATTGGGGAGAAAGGGCTTGTGGTAATGACTGGAGCGGAATCAGTGGAATGGTATCCAATACATTAAACACATGGTTTCAATTTACATCAACAACATAGCTCAGGCAGTAGGAAACTCTCTCATCCATTTATATGCAGATGATACAGTCTTATACTCAGCTGGCCCCTCCCCAGATTTTGTGTTAAACGCTCTACAACAAAGATTTCTTAGTGTCCAACAAGCTTTCTCTGCCCTTAATCTTGTTCTGAACACCTCCAAAACAAAGGTAATGCGGTTCTGTAAGAAGAATGCCCCTCTCCCCACCGGTGTGATTACTACATCTGTGGGTTTAGAGCTTGAGGTAGTCACCTCATACAAGTACTTGGGAGTATGGCTAGACAGTACACTGTCCTTCTCTCAGCACATATCCAAGCTTATGATTATGATAGTGCTATCTCTAACCTATCCAGCTCTGAGTCTGGGTCAGATCCTGATTTCTGGGCCACTGAAGCAGCCTGGGATGGTACTGCCTGAGAGGGTACAGTCTGCCCTTTGACCTCTTGAGGAAGATCCAATCTGTATTTAAACGGACAGATTTTAATGGAGATGTTTTCATTATGATAATTAGATTTCCATGGGGGCTCGGACATCGACCTTAGGGGGTTCCTTTAGTTTATTTAGCAAATATATACTTTTTTTTTAAACTCTGCATTGTTGGTTAAGGGCTTGTAAGTAAGCATTTCACAGTAAGGTTGTTGTATTCGGCGCATGTGAAAAATAAAAATGTGATTTGATCATCAGAATGTACTTTACTGCATGGACATACAAACCTCGGAGCCTGACAGGTTCTCTCCAGCACAGTCTAAGGATGTTTATAAAAGCCAATGAAATACTTAGTCCCCCACCATAATCGAAGTATAATGGCAAAGCTTAGAGCTTGTCAGTAAAATGTTACCAAATTCAATTATTTTTTCCACGTATAAACATGTATAGTTCTTGTATCGTATCTACATATGTATCGGATCGTTCTGAAAGGGAAAGATACCCCCCCAGTGGCTATATAGAGTTTTGGAATACAAATTATTCAAATGTGTTTTATGTTTTAACATCAGCTATGCAAAACATCTAACTGTTACATGACATACACTGTGTAACAGTCCACCAACACCATGTTATGCCACTGGTATGACAATAATATCACTAGCTAGCTATTATTGTCACTCAGCAATAAAGTGAAGTGCATCACAGCCTTACAAAACTCTGGTAAGGAGAATGCACAGTTCTCTAATTTTTTTACTACATTTGTCAGTGAGAGTGCACACAGACACACATGCACACACAGAGAAGGGGTGAACGTTTGAACACAATTTGGACTTGATTCATGATTGTGCACGCTTAAAACATGTTTGACTAACTAATACAAATGGTGCAGTAATCAAATGTATCACGGCAGAAAAGTGCGTGCTGGTGCAACAACTGTAGGTAGATTTAGCCAACCTCATTTCCCTCTCTTAGTGCCATATTAAGCCCCTCTTACTAGCTAACTAGCTAACTATGTCACTGTTAGTTGGATAACTACAGCAAGCTAGTTAGATAGTGATATGAGGAGTGTTTGATCCAATATTATAAAGATTGTAAATTGTATGAGCGAGGAAAACCATGTGTTCGTAGTATCACGAGTGAGTAAAGAAGGTCAGTGTGCCAAGATAGATAGGGGGACCACTGGTGCTAATTTTAGGAATGGTGCGTGATGAAATGTCATGACTAGTGTGCCACACGAAACCAAGGAAAGGAATGATATGGGCGTAGTTGAGTGACAACTCAATTATGGTTAGCAGCTGGATAAGACAAAAGTAGACTGGAAGAGCACTATATAGGCTGAGAGAGTGTCTATGTAATTCAGTCACATGATAAGAGGCAAAGCACGTTAATCTTATTATGTGATCCAGTACTGAATAAATGTAGAGTCAAACTTCCATCTGAGTGTCTGCTGCTTTCTCTTACATCATGCACTTCTTCATACCAGAAACTCATCATAACAGCTAGTTAGCAAACCAGCTAGCTATGCTTTCCCGCCTTGTTTACTAGATAGGTAATTTAGCATTTGACTGCAGGTAACGTTACCCAGAGTAGCTAACGTTAAGGTTAGCTGATAGAGATTTTTGTTTTTTGTTAACGTTAGCTAGCTAGCTACATAACTAATGTTAGTTAGCTACACGCGCACACACCAATGACTAGCTAATCACCAGCAGCTTGTCCTGAACTTTTTGAAAGTCATCGCTGTGCTGTGTGGCTTCTGTGTGGTCGCGAGAGGAGAAAATGGCGCAAATAGCTTCTCAATGTCTTTTGTCCCCTAAGCATTTGTACAGTAACGTTGTCACAGAAGCAAATGGTTGTTAAAATATTGAATTCAAATTGTTATAAAATCAGTTGTTAAATTGTGCACCCATAACATTACAGGCCATTTTTTGTCATATTCTGCCTACGTCAGAACATCTGACAACTTGACAAGCTGTCACGAATTCCGCCGAGGCTGCTCCTCCTCCTTGTTCGGGCAGGCTTCGGCGTTCGTCGTCCCCGGAGTACTAGCTGCTACCGTTTGATGTTCTCTATGTTTGTTTGGTTTCGTCTTGTTGGTGCACCTGTCTCGTATTATGTATTGATTATGTCACCTATAAGTTTCCTTTGGTTTTGTTTGCAGTTGTGTGTTGTTGTACGCCTGTCCGTGTGGTGTATCGTTATTGTGTTCTCGAGTATTTAGTATTTTACGCACTGTTAGCGTAATCGCTCGCCTCCTGTGTTAGAGGCACGATATTTTTGGTTATTGCCTTTTGACCATTAAAGTCGTTGCGACTAAGCTTCTGTGTCCTGCGCCTGACTCCAACACCGCATCCACATCAGCCGTGACAGAACAACACACCTTACTATGGAGTCAGCAGGAGCAGCGGCGCCGACCGAGTCGCTGGAGGATCGGGTCAGCTGTCAGGACACCAGGATCCAGCAACTCGGCTCCGCCATGCAGGAGGTGATGAACACCCTGCGCCGATGGGAAAGGGGAGGCGTGCCCACACCTCCTCCTACATTACCACCACCATCGGCCAGCCCCACCAGACCAGCTCCGGAATCCAGTGGGATTCGGCTCTCGCTCCCGAGGGCGTATGATGGCACCGCAGCCAAGTGTCAGGGGTTCCTCCTTCAGGTGGAACTCTACATGGCCACCATACACCCGGCGCCCTCGGGATACGAGAGCGTTTCCGCCCTCATCTCCTGTCTCTCCGGCAAGGTGTTGGAGTGGGCCAACGCCGAATGGAGGGGAATAGACGCCGCCACCATCAGCTACGCGGAGTTCTCCTGCCGCTTCAGGGCTGTTTTCGATCACCCTCCTGAGGGTAAAGTGGCGGGGGAGCGTCTGTTCCACCTCCGACAGGGGAAGAGGAGCGCACAGGAGTTCGCCCTGGATTTTCGGACTCTAGCAGCGGATGCGGGGTGGAATGAGAGGGCCCTCATAGACCACTATCGGTGTAGCCTGAATGAGGACGTTCGTCGAGAGCTGGCCTGCAGGGACACCAACCTGTCCTTCGACCAGCTAGTGGACATGTCCATCCGTCTGGATACCCTGCTGGTCACCCGCGGACGTCCCGAGTTGGCGCCGTCCATTCCATCCCCCAGCACATCCGAACCGAGCCCTATGGAGCTCGGGGGTGCTGGCGCTAGAGAGAGAAGGAGAGAGAACCCGAGGGGGGCCGTCCCCTGCACCAGCTGTGGCCGTGGAGGACACACTGCGGCTAGGTGCTGGGGAGGGTCTCCAGGGAATCGGGGCAACAGGTCGCGCACTGGGGAGTCATTTCAGGTGAGTAGGCGCCCCACTCACCCAGAGCTCTCTGTTGTTCACTTCTGTATACCTGTGGTATTTCCTCAGGTTGCATCTCATTCCCAGCATAAGGCGCTAGTCGATTCAGGCGCAGCTGGGAATTTTATTGATCGGAAATTTTGTTCTGAGTTAGGGATTCCCCTCCTGCCCGTTGATGCACCCTTTCCTGTCCATGCCCTAGATAGCCGCCCGTTGGGATCTGGGTTGATTAGGGAGGTCACAGCGCCACTAAAGATGAAGACGCAGGGGGGTCATGAGGAGATTATTCAGTTGTATCTAATTGACTCCCCTGCGTATCCCGTGGTGCTGGGGCTTCCTTGGTTAATCACCCATGACCCCACCATTTCGTGGCAACAGAGGGCTCTCAAGGAATGGTCTGGCCAGTGTGTTGGGCGATGTTTAGGTGTTTCCGTTGGGGCGACCACGGTGGAGAGTCCAAACCAAGTGCCCGCAATGCACATTCCCCCTGAGTATGAGGATTTGGCACTCGTGTTCAGCAAGACGAGGGCGACGCGATTGCCACCTCATAGACAGGAAGATTGTGCGATAAACCTCCAGACAGGTGCGGCACTCCCGCGGAGCCATGTGTATCCTCTGTCTCAAGAGGAGACGGCGGCTATGGAGACATACATAGCTGAGTCCCTGAGACAAGGATACATACGGCCCTCCACTTCCCCTGCGTCCTCCAGTTTCTTTTTTGTGAAGAAGAAGGATGGAGGGTTGCGCCCGTGTATTGATTACCGTAGTCTCAATCAGATCACTGTGAAATACAGTTACCCTCTTCCTCTGATTGCGAGTATGACTGAATCATTACGCGGAGCGCGTTTCTTCACAAAACTGGATCACAGGAGCGCTTATAACTTGGTGCACATTAGGGAGGGAGATGAATGGAAGACGGCATTTAGTACCACCTCAGGTCATTATGAGTATCTTTTCATGCCATACGGGTAATGAATGCTCCTTCAGTCTTCCAATCATTTGTGGACGAGATCTTCCGGGACCTGCATGGGCAGGGAGTGGTAGTGTACATTGACGACATCCTAGTGTACTCTGCTACACGAGCCGAGCATGTAGCCCTGGTGCGCCGAGTGTTGGGTAGGCTGTTGGAGCATGACTTGTATGTCAAGGCAGAGAAATGTCTGTTTTTCCAGGAGTCCATCTCCTTCTTGGGTCATCGGTTGTCAGCGTCAGGGGTGAAGATGGAGATAACTGGCAAACCCCAACCACTGTTAAAGAGGTGCAGGTGCAGGAGAGGTCCATTGAGCCCAGTCCCATACTGCCGGAGTCTTGTATTATGTATTGATTATGTCACCTATACGTTTCCTTTGGTTTTGTTTGCAGTTGTGTGTTGTTGTACGCCTGTCCGTGTGGTGTATCGTTATTGTGTTCTCGAGTATTTAGTATTTTACGCACTGTTAGCGTAATCGCTCGCCTCCTGTGTTAGAGGCACGTTATTTTTGGTTATTGCCTTTTGACCATTAAAGTCGTTGCGACTAAGCTTCTGTGTCCTGCGCCTGACTCCAACACCGCATCCACATCAGCCGTGACACAAGCAAAATTTGTCGAAAGATTTTGATATTTTATGAATATATTATTGTATATATTTCCATGAAGCCACCATAATTTAATCAATATAGGCTATGCATGTTTCAATAAATGCAGCAAGCTTGCGGTCAGGCTGATCATTGGCTAAATTAGGACCAAAACGGACGGACCTGATATCGCCCATAATTCGACGTCCATGGATGTCACGTGCTGAGTTGGCGCACACAAAATGAACAACAAAAGTTCAATGTGTTTCTATCGCATTTTCAACTCTACCAATAGTTTTGTCATAAAAACTGTTGTGTTAAATAGCAAATGTGCCTACTCTGGCCTTGGCACGTGCGTTCTAGCCAATAGCTCGCAGATACAGTGCGGGTAGGCTAGTCTACATGATAAGATTATTAGGGATAAAAGCAATAATATGTTTATTTGAATCAGACCTCGATATTTATTGGAAAGGAGCATCAAGATCACAGGCACTTTCACAACCCTGTAAAGTTTATCATAAGTTATAGCTTATAGTAGTAGCCTACTATAGCCTATTAAACTGCATGCTTTCCCAAGTCGTAGTGGGAGATTCACACACCATATCATCGCGTGACTCCAAGTTTACTTCGGTATGATGGTTATTATATCAATATTTGCGCATAAAGTCATTTCCACCGCCATTTCTCGCATCATCAATTTTAGCAACACAAAAAGATCCCACCATGTCGAACAAACAAATGATCTGTCAGCATTTATAGAATTGTACCGAAACTTCCTGTTTCCATCACAGCTGTCGTGATTACGGTATGACTTTACTCGCATCAAAAACTGTGGATGTAAACGTGGTTAATAATATACAGATATAAACAGAATGCCTTCAGATAATGAGAGAGAATTTACCTCGAGCAAAATGATCTTACGACTGATATGATTGATCTCTTAAAGGATAGAATTGCAGCATTTGGTTTTGGTGGTGTTAAGAAAGCTGGGAGCACTCTGGTCCGTGGACCTCTCTCTCCCTTCAGCATGGCTACAAAGCTTTAACATTATGACTGAGATCAGGAGGTCATTTATGAAGTAGAAATGTTCTTTACACTCTAACTTCAGTCACAGCTAGGTCTACAACAGTTCCACTGAAGTTAAGATCCCTGTGGAATGACAGACTGACTAAGTAATGAGTAAAAAGTAAAGTTTGAAAATGCAATTCTTTCTCTATTTCTAAATGTTTCTTTTGTTTTCTCTATTTTTCTATTTTGCCTGTGTGTGCTATAGGTTGATAAACATGTCGGGGGTAGAACTATGGAGTTGCAAAACACTGTTAGTAAAGAAAATACTTCATTCTTGACCCTAACCTGACGTACCCTTTGAAAGCCACAGTCTTCTCTCAGAGCACTGTATGGCTTTAACAGAACTCAAAGTGAAGGAAAAACACCTATACATTTAAGAACTCAGACTAACTTTTTCCAACCACTCAGAGAAATCAATAGAAAAATGAAAACCCAAGTAATAAGGTGGTGAGCAGTATTCTACGCAAGCCTGTGTGTGAACAGCAGTGTAAGGATGGGTCTCCAGGGCGGACAGCTCAGTGGCAGCAGCAGTAGCAGTAATTAGGCTGTTGGTGTCAGTAGAGGCTATTTATGAGCCCTCCATTCAGACTGCCTGACCTTCAAAGCCAAAGACCTCCAGATTGAATTGCCCTCTACAATAGATAAACACACACACACACAGGATCATTCACAAGTACATACGCATACACACACATGTGCACACGCACACACACACAGACAGGCAGGCAGACAGACAGGAGCATTCGCACACGCACACACAGTAACAGAAACACACACAGAAATCTTCATATAGAGTACACACACACCCACATATAGTACATACTGTAGGCTACCTGTACATCCATGAGGAGTATTTTGTCCTGAAATGTATTTTGAACCTTTGATTTGTGTTGGACCCTAGTAATATAAGACTAGCTGTCGCCATTGGCGTTGGCTAACGGGGATCCTAATAAATCAACTAATAAATTGAATACAGTAAGCAAGAACTACATTAATGAACATATCAAATAGCTCAGCTGCCTTATGTGTCCTCATTTCCCTGTAAGTATGGAATATATGTATGTATGAGATAAACATACACAGGGAAAAATACAGTGCCTTGTAAAAGTATTCATCCCCCTTGGCGTTTTTCCTATTTTGTTGCATTACAAACTGTAATTTCAATGGATTTTTACTTGGATTTCATGTAATGGACATACACAAAATAGTCCAAATTGGTGAAGTGTGTCAACGGGTGCTGAAGGTGGGTGTGGTGCATGAATCAAGCGCAGGACGCAGAAGCTCAGTCCAAAAGACTTTAGTGCAATATTCACGTAGAAAATAAGCACAATAAGCCCGAAGGCGAAATAACGGCGCACACAGGCGTCAAACAAACGGCGCACTAACATGTGCGAAAAACCTCTCCAAAACACTGGAGGGAAGTACGTAGCTCCAACACAAAACAGAAGAGCAATCACACACAACGAGAACTAAATAGGACACTAACGAGGACTAACAAGACACAGGTGTACAACATCAAGACAAAACCAAACGAACATGAAACATAGATCAGTGGCAGCTAGTACTCCGGGGACGACGACCGCCGAAGCCTGCCCGAACCAGGAGGAGGAGCAGCCTCGGCCGAAACCGTGACAAAGTGAAATTAAAAAAATTACCTTTGCTATGAAGCCCCTAAATAAGATCTGGTGCAACCAATTACATTCAGAAGTCACATAATTAGTTAAATAAAGTTCACCTGTGTGCAATCTAAGTGTCACAAAATCTCAGTGTATATATACATCTGTTTTGAAAGGCCCCAGAGTCTGCAACACCACTAAGCAAGGGGCACCACCAAGCAAGCGGCACCATGAAGACCAAGGAGCTGAATAGTTATGTGCGCTCGAGTTTTCTGTTTTTTTTTGTCTTATTTCTTGTTTGTTTCACCCCCAAAATTATTTTGCATCTTCAAAGTGGTAGGCATGTTGTGTAAATCAAATGATACAACCCCCCCAAAAAATCCATTTTAATTCCAGGTTGTAAGGCAACAAAATAGGAAAAATGCCAAGGGGGGTGAATACTTTCACAAGCTACAATAAACCAAAGCAAAGCAGAGCTGAAAATGTCCACCTCTTGTGGGATGCATTCCTTGCCCACAGGACAGATTGACTACCACATGCCATTCATCCTTTCCTTACCCTAAAGCAGAATTGCTTTCAAAATAAACAATTAAAAACAATCAAGCATGAAATAGAAGCCAACAGCATTAAGCGATAGTCCATTTCCGCCACAAGGGTAAAAAAAAACGGTTTCTTCTCCTACTGCCAATGGTTTTCTGCTCATAGACCTTGGCTGACAACAGTAAGACAGACAACACAACGTGGAAAATAAATACATATATGTATTTATACAGTCAACATCCCACACGTGTATAAGGAATGGAAGAAAAAAAAACATGAGGCAAAGCACACTGATTCTAAGTACCTGGATTGCCTTGAAATGTCAATAACTGTTCTTATGTCTATTTTGACAGGGTACAATGCAGTATCTAATTTCAATTACAAGTACATAGGGTCATTGTCCTTAAATATATGCATACAGAGTACAAAAGCTCCATCCAAGCAGAATAAATTAACAGAAGCCTGGTATTTCTAGGGAGCCTTCTTGTCTCTGGGATCTGAGTCATGATATGTCCCTGTAAACCAAAATATGGAAACTACAATTCCCTTTGCAGAGGCGTCTGGGAGATGTAGTTTTATATGCCAATGTGAATGATGGATGTGCCATAAACAAACCATTATCTCTCCAAAACATTATTTTCACCAACTTCATTCTTTTTCTTTTTGACAAAAAGACTGAAAGTACGTCTCTCATACAGCTCAATTTATTACATTGGTATCATTTATCTTCTTTTCGAGGTTGTTGAATTATTTTGGTGCTTCTCTTCAAGACAAACACTCTTAGACGTGATCTAATAGTTCATGTTTGTTTTCATTTTAACCCACACATAGACAAATATGGAGTTCTTCACAGCAAACAACAGCTCTCATTGTTTTTTATTAATAATACTCTATAGCCTCCCACATGCATACCCAATCCTGTATACATTTATTCTTGAAACGTTTATTCTGAACAAATGTTTCAAGAATAAATGTATACAGAATTGGGTGTACATGTGGGTGGCAAGGCAGTCATCACTGCAGCTCTAACATAGTAAGGGCATGGGTGTACCAACGCAGCACTTTTACAGAGGAGACAGGCTTTGTTATCTGGGGCTGCCCTGGAAACCCCAATGTGTCCAACCCCACTAAACAAGCCTGGCTCAGCATCACAGCACAGAGAAATATGAGAAATATGTACCAAGAAACAAAATGTGACTGTTGTGACTTTTTTTGTCCCCGTCATCACTCTTTTCTTCTCAGAAATAAACAACAAGGCCTTCTGAGTGGCACAGCGGTTTAAGGCACTGCATCGCAGTGCTTGAGGCTTCACTACAGACCTGGGTTCATTCCCAGGCTGTGTTACAACTGGCCGTGACCTGGAGTTCCATAGGGCGGTGCACAATTGGCCCAACGTCGTCTGGGTTAGGGGAGGGTTTGGCCAGGGGGGCTTTACTTTGCTCATCGCGCTCTAGCGACTCCTTGTGGCGGGCCGGGCGCCTGCAAGCTGACTTCAGTCGTCAGTTGAACTGTGTTTCCTCCGACACATTAGTGCGGCTGGCTTCCGGGTTAAGCGAGCGGGTGTTAAGGAACGCGGTTTGGTGGGTCATGTTTCGGAGGACGCATGACTTGATCTTCGCCTCTCACGAGCCCGTTGGGGAGCTGCAGCGATGAGACAAGATCGTAATTGGATCGCAATTGGATATCACGAAATTGGGGAGAAAAAGGGGGTAACAACAGTATATTTCAATGGCGGTAATGGCGTTTGAGTGTCTAGTTTATCTGTTCTTGTTCTCTCTGCTGTGTGAGTCACTACACTGTGATAGCAACCGTACATTGATGCATTGGAATGTAGTTGTGAACAGGGTTGGGGAGTAACGTATTACATGTAATCCGTTACATGTAATGGATTACAAAAAACTGTAACTGTAATGCGTTACGTTACAAGCAAAAATATTGTAATTAGATTACCGATACTTTTGAAAAAGTTGATAATTAATTATAGGATACATTAACATTTAGAAATGATGTTTGCAGAGAAAATAAATGTCCATGAAACAATTGCCTGTTTTCTTAATTACCTTTCCAGTCATTAACCGAAAAAGTGCTACTTTGATCTTCCCGCCTGAACAACATACACGGTCACAAAAGAAAAAGGTATGGAGTGCCAACGCAGTGCATTTTTTGGATGGCGTTTCAAATAACAATTTGTGTTCCAAGAAGAAAAGGGCAGGAATGTAACAGTTCAATGCAAACTATGTTTGCCCATGGTAAAGCTGCTGTCGACATCCAGAGACTCAACTTCGAACCTGAAGAAACACTTACAGGTAAGGATGACGATTGGAAGGTGTGGCGCGTTAGCTTGCTTAGTTAGCTAGTCTCTAGAGACAGACAGGTTGTCTTCATAATGTTACCAATGTTCCAGCATGGGTCGGAGATTTCAGAGAGCTAGTTAGTCAGATTTCTAGCTAGCTAGCCTGTTTAATTTGCTAATTTGCTTGCCAACTCTCCTACACTATGTGGTATGCTGCTCACTTAAGGTTTCTCTGTCGGTTGCTACCTACTGTAGTTAGCAAGATATCATAGCAAATATGCTATTGTGCTAATTTGTTAACAATTTCGCTAAATAAATCTATTTTAACTAATATAAATCAGTTGTAGATAGTTGGGTGTGATTTACTGGGCTACATAGCCTAGCTAAATAAAAAATAAAAAAAATAACGTTTTGAAAGCTAGTTGCACTCTGTAACCCAACATAACAAGATGCTCACTGTCAGGGTTGTTGCTAACTTAGTTAGCTAGCTAGCTAGGGTTTCAGAGTAACATGCTACCCAAATCAATAAAGCCACACTGCAGTTTTCCTGCTGTTCAACTGTTTTTTCAACCCAAACTAAATGCCTGTATTATTCAATCATAATTCAAAGTATAATACTGTATTAGTCCATCGTTGTTTTTTATTTTTTTTTATTTTTTTTGGGGGGGGGGGGTATTTCTAGACAAACAATATAAACCACCATAGACGTCCTTGCATCCGTTATGTTCCAACCCCAGCACTGTGTTTATCAGACAGGGGCAGGCTATAGAAAGTGAAACATATGTTTCAAAAGGGTGGACAAAAGATGGGTAAAGCTACAACCCCTAATTGAAAGAATAACAAGGTGCTCACTCCACTCTTACTACCCTTATACTGTAGTGTCATAGTTAAGTAATAACATTTTTTCAGAGGATGCATAATAATCAATGGAAGACCCTGAGCAGGAAAAGGCAGCCAGATGACATGGAGGAGTGCAGAGATGCACAGCCATCTACAGATGGCCAAAAAGGGACATCTTGTACACCATTGAAACAAGCAAAACTACAACCAGGAGGACCACACACAATACAAAACCGGGTTAATCACCTGGTATTTGAATTCATCATAGAGGATGTGCAACCCTTTTCACTAGTAGAGGTAGGTGCCTTCATTACGCAAGGTAGTAGAAGGAATCAGTGGTGGGAGAAAGGTCATGTGTAGAAAGACTTTGATGCAACGAATTGAAAGGGAATTTGAGTCCATGAAAGAAGCTCTTTCCACCAAACTCCAGAGCGTAAAGTCAGTCTGCACCACAGCAGACATCTGGTCTGCCCATAACAGAAGCTTCTTCGGCATGACATGCCACTGAATCGAGGAGGACACCTTGGAGAGGAAGTCAGCTGCTTCGGCTTGTGTGAGACTGAGAGGACGTCATACCTACGATGTGATTGCTGCCAAGTTAAGTGAAATACATATATACATATATAAAATTCAGCACAAAGTGAGGGCCACAGAGACAGACAATGGAAGCAACTTTGTAAAGGCATTCTGTGAGTTCATTTACATGAAGAGGAGCAATATGAGATGGATGATGGAGTGAGGTTTGATGATGTGGGGCAGATTCTTGAGGAGGTTGAGCAAGAACTGAACTTTTTTCTCCCTCCACATCAACGTTGTGTGGCACACACCCTCAACCTCATCGCCACCAATGAGGTGTACAAAGCTGAATCCCAAGGTCCATCACGAAAATTGTACAGAAGTGCAAGGTCAAAATGTTCCAGCATTTGGAACAAAGCACACAGGTCGACATTAGCTTCAGAGGGAATAGAGGACATTACAAGGATGAAAGTAACTGTGCCATGTGTGACAAGATGGAGCTCAGAGTACCGTGCCTTCTCCAAACTCATAGCCCTCACAGATGACCAGCTGGGGCAAATCTGTGAAGACCTGGGTGTGAGCAGCAAACTACACCCTCGTGAGATTGCTTTTCTCAAGGAGTACAGTACAGTCCTACAGCCACTCGCATTCTCTATTGATCTTCTTCAGGGAGAGAAGAAGTGTTTTCTTGACTTTCTTATCCCAAAAATCCTAAGCTTGAAGTCTAAGCTCTCAGAGAAAATACCTCTTGCGACATTCTCTGCACACATCATCACTGCGGTCACTGAGGCAATAGACCGCCGGTTTGGACCTATGCTAAGCACCCATGAAGCAAAAATGGAAACTGCTACCGTGCCAAAGTTTCGACTGTGTTGGCTCAACCCTGAAAAGAGAGAGGAGATGCGGAGCACATTAGTTCAAGAAGCAGCTTCTATGGAGAACACACACTCTGAAGAGGTTGATGAAGGAGCACAGAAGACCATTTTTTGTGTTGCAACAACAAGGGCCAGTGGCACTGCAGAGGATGAGGTGAGGAAATACCTTGAAGACAAAGACAAGTCTTTGGATCGTTCCCCATAGTTTCTGAAGTACAACACTACACTGCCCTCCAGTGCCCCAGTTGACCACCTTTTCAGCTATGGTGGAAACCTGTTTACCCCTCAGTGAAACAGGATGTCTGATGCTCATCTAGAGCATGTCCTCTTAATGCGATACAACAGCAATTTCTGCCTTCAATCATCTGAGTAGGCTAGCTTCAGAATAGGCCTACTGCAATGCCATGTCTGATATGTGGGTTTATTGCACCTAGCTACACTTTGTTTTGCTTAAACTTAAAAGACTACTTGGTGGATTAAATATGTGATTACACTGTGCATGTCTATTTCTCATTTTAGTCATTTAGCAGATGCTCTTATCCAGAGCGACTTACAGTAGTGAGTGCATACATTTTCATACTTTCTTGTACTGGTGTCCCGTGGGATAAGTGTTTATCACCATCCATGTTGCTGTGTTACTTAAACCCTTACTTATATCTTGTTCTAACATGTTTCCTTTGTCCTGCACATTGTGTTTTTGCCCACATTTATAGAAAAGTGTACATGATTAAAAGACGCATTGTGGTCTGACTGTGATCAGATCTTATAGGTGTAAATGGAAAAGGTCAGGATGAAGGACGCATGTTAGAGGCAGGTATACAGTGCCTTGCAAAAGTATTCATCCCCCTTGGCGTTTTTCCTATTTTGTTGCATTACAACCTGTAATTTAAATTGATTTTTATATTGATTTCATGTAATGGACATACACAAAATAGTCCAAATGGGTGAAGTGAAATGAAAAAAATAAATTGTTTCATAAAATTCAAAAAAATACATAACGGAAAAGTGGTGCGTGCATATGTATTCACCCCCTTGGCTATGAAGCCCCTAAATAAGATCTGGTGCAACCAATTACCTTCAGAAGTCACATAATAAGTTAAATAAAGTCCACCTGTGTGCAATCTAAGTGTCACATGATCTCAGTATATATACACCTGTTCTGAAAGGCCGCAGAGTCTGCAACACAACTAAGCAAGGGGCACCACCAAGCAAGCGGCACCTTGAAGACCAAGGAGCTCTCCAAACAGGTCAGGGATAAAGTTGTTGAGAAGTACAGATCAGGGTTGGGTTACAAAAAACTATCCGAAGATTTTAACAAACCATGGAGGACCATTTAATCCATTATTAAAAAATGGAAAGAATATGGCACCACAACAAACCTGCCAAGAGAGGGCCAAAGATAACCCTGAAGGCAACAAAGAGACCAAAGATAACCCTGAAGGAGCTGCAAAGCTCCACAGCAGAGATTGGAGTATCTGTCCACACTACCACTTTAAGCCGTACACTCCACAGAGCTGGGCTTTACGGAAGAGTGGCCAAAAAAAGCCATTGCTTAAAGAAAAAAATAAGCAAACATGTTTGGTGTTCGTCAAAAGACATGTGGGAGACTCCCCGAACATATGGAAGAAGGTACTCTGGTCAGATGAGACTAAAATTGAGCTTTTTGGCCATCAAGGAAAACGCTATGTCTGGCGCAAACCCAACACCTCTCATCACCCCGAGAACACCATCCCCACAGTGAAGCATGGTGGTGGCAGGGACTGGGAAACTGGTCAGAATGGATGGCACCAAATACAGGGAAATTCTTGAGGGAAACCTGTTTCAGTCTTCCAGAGATTTGAGACTGGGATGAAGGTTCACCTTCCAACAGGACAATGACCCTAAGCATACTGTTAATGCAACACTCGAGTGGTTTAAGGGGAAACATTTAAATGTCTTGGAATGGCCTAGTCAAAGCCCAGACCTCAATCCAATTGAGAATCTTTGGTATGTCTTAAAGATTGCTGTACACCAGCGGAAACCATCTAACTTGAAGGAGTTGGAACAGTTTTGCCTTGAAGAATGGGTAAAAAAAACCCAGTGGCTAGATGAGCCAAGCTTATAGAGACATACCCCAAGAGACTTGAAGCTGTAATTGCTGCAAAAGGTTGCTCTACAAAGTATTGACTTTGGGGGGGGGATGAATAGTTATGCACGCTCAAGTTTTCTGTTTTTTTTTTCTTATTTCTTGTTTGTTTCACAATAAAAAATATTTTGCATCTTCAAAGTGGTAGGCATGTTGAGTAAATCAAATGATACAAACTCCCCAAAAATCCATTTTAATTCCATGTTGTAAGGCAAAAAAATAGGAAAAATGCCAAGGGGGGGAATACTTACGCAAGCCACTGTACATGGCTTAAATACAATAAGTCAAAAGTTTGCACATACCTACTCATTCCAGGGTTTTTCTTTATTTTTACTAATTTGTACATTGTGAAATAATAGTGAAGACATCAAAACTATGAACAAACACATATGGAATCATGTAGTAACCCAAAAAGTGTTAAACTAATAAAAATATATTTTTTTATTTGAGATTCTTCAAAGTAGCCACCCTTTTCCTTGATTACAGCTTTGCACACTCTTGGCATTCTCTCAACCAAATTCATGAGGTAGTCACCTGCAAAGCATTTCAATTAACAGGTGTGCTTTGTTAAAAGTTCATTTGTGGAATTTCTTTCCTTCTTAATGTGTTTGAGCCAATCAGTTGTGTTGTG
This sequence comes from Coregonus clupeaformis, assembly GCF_020615455.1. NCBI lineage: Eukaryota > Metazoa > Chordata > Actinopteri > Salmoniformes > Salmonidae > Coregonus > Coregonus clupeaformis. The sequence goes on from NC_059197.1 coordinate 43,598,694, forward strand.
ACAATGTAGGAGGGGCATACAGAAGATAGCCCTATTTGGTAAAAGACCAAGTCCATATTATGGCAAGAACAGCTCAAATAATCAAAGAGAAACGACAGTCCATCTTTACTTTAAGACTTTGAAAGTTTCTTCAAGCGCAGTCGCAGAAACCATCAAGCGCTATGATGAAATTGGCTCTCATGAGGACCGCCACAGGAAAGGAAGACCCAGAGTTACGTCTGCTGCAGAGGATAAGTTCATTAGAGTTGCCAGCCTCAGAAATTGCAGCCCAAATAAGTACTTCACAGAGTTCAAGTAACAGACACATGTCAGCATCAACTGTTCATAGGAGACCACTACTAAATGACACCAATAAGAAGAAGTGACTTGATTGGGCCAAGAAACACGAGCAATGGACATTAGACTGGTGGAAATGTGTCCTTTGGTCTGGAGTCCAAATTGGAGAATTTTGGTTCCAACCGCCATGTCTTTGAGACGTGGTGTTGTTGAATGGATGATCTCTGCATGCATAGTTCCCACCGTGAAGCATGGAGGAGAAGGTGTGATGGTGTGGGGGTGCTTTGCTGATGACACTGTCTGTGATTTATTTAGAATTCAAGGCACACTTAACCAGCATGGCTACCACAGCATTCTGCAGCGATAAACTATCCCATCTGGTTTGGGCTTAGTGGGACAATAATTTGTTTTTCAACAGGACAATGACCCAACACACCTCCAGGCTGTGTAAGGGCAATTTGACCAAGAATGAGAGTGATGGAGTGCTGCATCAGATGACCTGGCCTCTACAATCACCCGACCTCAACCCAACTGAGATGGTTTGGGATGAGTTGGACCGTAGAGAGAAGGAAAAGCAGCCAACAAGTGCTCATTATATGTGGAAACTCCTTCTAGACTGTTGGAAAAGCATTCCAGGTGAAGCTGGTTGACAGAATGCCAAGAGTGTGCAAAGCTGTCATCAAGGCAATGGGTGGCTACTTTGAAGAATCTCAAATATAAAATATGTTTTGATTTGTTTAACACTTTTTTTTGTTATTTCATGATTCCATATGTGTTCATTCATAGTTTTGATGTCTTCACTATTATTCTACAATGTAGAAAATAGTTTAAAAAAGGAAAACCCTTGAATGAGTAGGTGTGTCCAAACTTTTGACTGGTACTGCACATTTTTGTCACAATGTTTTGTGATGTGTTCTAATGTGGCTTTGCTTATTGGCTCAGACATCCTGCAATACATGTTGTTAAATTGGTAATAATAATATTTTCTTCTTTTGTGTTTTACGGGTGAAGTAATCAGATTACGTTACTGAGTTTAGGTAATTAATTACAATTTCTGACAGGTAACTAGTAACTGTAAAGGATTACATTTCAAAAGTAACCTACCCAACCCTGGTTGTAAATTAGAAAACTGTTTTATGTCATGTTCACAGATTGTGGTGATACGGGGTGACACTGAAACTATGTCTTACACTGTAATGACTGTCATTACCGACTACATTTTCTTTTACTACACCAAACCGAATGAGACAGCCTTCAGACTGTTGCTAATACGAGTGGAATCACTGTGTCTTTCCTCTGAGCTGATAAAGGCCTGAGTAATCAGATTTGCGGAGTTACGGCCCCTTCAGGAGGAAGCAGCTTGGTGATGACGCTGGGTCGGCGATGATGACGGGGCGCGGCTGCCCGATGAAGGTGTCCTTGACTGGCATCGGACGGCACTAATGTGGATAATTAGCTGTTCCCGCTCTAATTGGCACGGCGGCGAGTGAAGTCTAATAACGATGTAGAATTAATGAGCACGGAATACTGGCTCTGGGCTGACTACGCAATGCAGGCAGGGATGTGTGGTACTGATGGTACTGATGATAGGGGAGAACAACCACCCAAACATGCAGTATTACAGCATTACACAGTGTGTCTGGACTGACAGCTGAATGTAACTCTGTTTTAGCTAAGTATAACCAGTGATTTAGATGTAATGGCATGTAGATAGAGAACATAACAATGTCTGCCGTGTGTGATAGTGATGAGCTACAATGCAAAATGCAGTTTACCAAAGTTCAATCAGTAAGACTGGTCTGACTAGATCGCCACTTTTCATTAATCTAGTAAACACATATAATTCACATCGCTTCCCATCTCACTCATAAGTATAGCAGGTATTGATATGGTAGTGGTTATAATGGTACCTCATTAGCATAGCAGGTATCGATATGGTAGCGTTTCGAATGTTACCGCATCAGCATAGCAGGTATTTATATGGTAATTATTATAGCGTTACCTCATTCGCATAGCAGGTATCTATGGTAGTGTCTATAATGTTACCACATCAGTATAGCAGGTATTTGCAGGGTAATGTCATAATGTTACCTCATCAGCTTAGCATCACATCTCTCCTCCTCCTTTACTATTAGCAAGTGTGCAGAATGTCATTCACCTATTAACTTCAGCCTAGGAGCATGGCACACTAATGCAATTCCACCACGCTTGCTGATTAACCTATGGGCTCACTCGTGCAATAATCACCTTCTTTCACCCAATGTGCATGAATTTAGGGGAGTATTTATATCTCAACTCAAACCTTGTCTCCCACTTGCTGTTTTGCTGCGACAGTCTTCCAACTGGGGGGGTTCGATGCCGTCTGCCCAGCATAGGGCAACCTGTCATCAGCATCAAGTTCTGAGGAGCATTCCTCGGAGACGATGCCTACCCCAAACTATTGACTAAAATTCCATATTGTTTTCTGTCTCTGTTGTCATTCTGTTAAGTCTGTACTCGATTGCACTAACATTAAATGTGAATGTTAATAGCCACGCATCATATCCTCAACAGAGTGCTATGCAACGACTAGCCTTTCAAGCAGATTGTTTGATACTGATTAGGTTCAGTGCAAACCTGAAATACTATAGCTATACATGGCTTCAGAAGGTATGTTTTGAACAATACAATGACTTGTTCCTTTTAGAAGAGTGAACACACTGCAAACATGCAATATTACATCACTGCAATATTGGCATCAATGTGAATGGAGCGAGGGAAAATAGAAGCTAGCTTTAGCATGGTGTATTAGTCATGCTCTGCTGCTGTCCTAAATCTCTTTCAATTATGTTTTTATATCAAATCAAATTTGAAAAAAATTGAATAAAACACAATGAAAATAAACATAACTATTTACAACACAGCAAACTTAAGAGGATAAAAAACTAAAGAATAACAGTAACTGAAAGACTTAAAAAGCACCCGAAGGAAAAGCAATGCTTAAATAAGTCCACAGTTTTGGTCCCCCGCAGGTTCTCTGGCAGGCTATTCCAGAGGCTGTGAGATGGAAATGCCCGCGATACACAACTTAATTGGTTCCTTGGTTTGGTGATACACTAATCACAAGTCTGACTTAATTCCCTCTGCTCTTTGTGTCATACTCCCTAACTGGGTCTGATCTTGTTTGCCCTTGCAGTCTGTGTGCGTGTGCGTGCATCTGTGTGTGGCACCACAGAAACTGTGACTGTGTTTCTTTGGTGCCATTGTTATTGAACATTGCAAGCAGCATTCTGTACAGCCAGTTTGCAGATCTGTAGGTCTCTAAGGGTTACGCAATAACTGAAATGTTAATAACATGATGTTATATAAACAAAGGACACTGACACAGTTGTGAAATCATTTCCAGGCCAAACAATAATATAATGCATTTGTAAACAGTTGTAGGCACTCCATGAACATGTATGTGGATAATGTGTAGTCTAAATAGCCAGGACTTCATACTTAATCCCATCCATGTAAAGAGAGGTCTAGAAAGAGAAAATAGAAATCAACAAAAGAGCGGGAAACAGAACATTCAGACAAAAGGGATTAGGCCCAGAATATACATATACCCCTCTCTCTCTCTCTCTCTCTCTATCTCCCCCTCTTCCTCTTCCTCTCCCCCTCTCCCTCTCCCCCCATACAGTATCAGAGCATTATCGATGCCATGCTTAGAAATGAAAAAAAAACGTTTTTCACGCCCTGCCTTGTGATTTAATAAAACTCTGGCAGAATAAAAGCATTACATTCAAAAGGCGATCATGCAGTGAGGGAAAGATAGAAACAGCATATCATTATCACACGCAGTCATGCCGAATTCTAAGCTTGTGACAACGGACATTTTACACACTGTTATACATTGTTTTGTCCTACAATGATGAATATTAGGAACTTTGTTCCACAAGTATGACAGCAGCGCTCACTTGTGAAGATAATTTGTGCAGACTTCACTGTCGGTCATACTTTCATGGAAACTATTCGGATTCTGTAATTGACTTTGAAGCCATTTAGCTGATTATGTTAATATGTGTGTGGACGTGCGCACACACATATACACAGACACAAACCTGCACACACATGCGTGCCTACACTCACAAGTACAAGATCTAAATGCAAATTCTCTCTCTCTCTTTCTCCCCATCTATCCATCCTGTCATCCCACTGTCCAAGTGGTATCCGAGTGGCTCTGTTTGGTTCGTCACTGCTTCTCTGATTCCTCCCATGATCCAGCACTCATTGCTTAACCGCCCTTGTCTGCACTGCTAATTTGCATGAGATCATTAGCATGCAGACTGGGAGGACATAGTGTATCTGTGCATCTGCCATGTACCAGGGAGAGCATGCCATATTTCACAGATGAATAATGGATAGATCATACTGTAGGGAAGGGCTTTCAATGACTCAGTGTCCTACATATGGCCAACATATTCTAAATTTGGGAAGTGACCATTCTAGAGCTGAGGTGGGCGCTGGCCAAAATACCATCAGCTAGCAGGGCAGAGGGAGCGTGGTTAACAGAATCCAGGATGAGACAGCTGTATTTAGTGTGGAAATGGGAATACTGGGAATACAGACGCCGGCTCTCAGTCCACTTAATCAGGACGCTGACATCCTTCATTGTTTTAATGTCATGTTTATTGATGAGCTTACGTATGTGGATATTGTATTCGACACAAATCTAGAAAAGGTGTTACAGTATGAGTGCACAGTGCAAAACAAGTCGTGTTGGTAACAGAAAGGATTCTGTTGACAAAGACAGTTTAAGTGTGTGCTTAATTCCCCTTATGTAAAGGTGGCGAGGTCTCTAGGTGTCTTTATGCAGGTTGCATAATCAGGTAAAGTGCTTGCAGCAGACTCAAAAGAAAAGAGGTAGCAGAGTAATGCAGGTGTCACGGTTTCGGCCGAGGCTGCTCCTCCTCCTTGTTCGGGCAGGTTTCGGCGGTCGTCGTCCCCGGAGTACTAGCTGCCACGATCTATGTTTCATGTTCGTTTGGTTTTGTCTTGATGTTGTACACCTGTGTCTAGTTAGTCCTCATTAGTGTCCTATTTAGTTCTCGTTGTGTGTTCAGGTGTTGTGTGTGATTGCTCTTCTGTTTGGTGTTCTGAGCTACGTGTTTCCCTCCGTTGTTTTGGAGAGGTTTTCGCACATGTTTGTGCGCCTATTGTTTTGACGCCTGTGTGCGCCTTTACTTCGCCTCCGGGCTTGTTTGCTCGTGTACTACGTGATTATTTCACTAAAGTCTTTTGGACTTAGTTTCTGCGTCCTGCGCTTGATTCCTGCACCACACCCACCTTCAGCACCCCTTGACAGCAGGATGCAATGTCTTAGCTCTGAAGATATTTATCTTAAGATATATGATTAATCAGAACAGATACATGTACTCAGAAGGGTTTTAAAGACCTCTCTAGACGTTCCCAAGCTTTACAAGTGTCTGCCTTGCCATTTATCTCAGTGCATACCTTTTGAACGGGGGATTGCGGAGCGTGGTTGATTGGCGGGAGGGATTGATTAGCCTATATTCTAGAACTTGAAAGATAATTAAGTCAATGTTTACCATGGTGTTCGATTGTACATTATTTGCATAGTGCCCTTGATACATATAGTGAAGCTTGTTTCCTGTTCAGCAAGTTTACATTTACCTTTTCTCTCACAGTAAGAGACAGTTGTTTGCTCTTTAAGTCACTGTCAGGCCCTATTAACTTCAATCACAAAATAATGTGATTCGCCTTCACATCACCGGCAGTGTATTATAGTCACCAGACGGCATCCCTAGCCGCGTCCTCAGAGCATGCGCAGACCAGCTGGCCGGTGTGTTTACGGGCATATTCAATCTCTCCCTATCCCAGTCTGCTGTCCCCACATGCTTCAAGATGGCCACCATTGTTCCTGTATCCAAGAAAGCAAAGGTAACTGAACTAAACGACTCTCGCGGAATATCTATGTAAGAATGCTGTTCATTGACTATAGCTCAGCATTCAACACCATAGTACCCTCCAAGCTCATCATTAAGCTTGTGGCCCTGGGTCTGAACCCGCCCTGTGCAACTGGTTCCTGGACTTCCTGACGAGCAGCCCCCAGGTGGTGAAGGTAGGAAACAACACCTCCACTTCACTGATCCTCAACACTGGGGCCCCACAAGGGTGCGTGCTCAGCCCATTCCTGTACTCCCTGTTCACCCATGACTGCGTGGCCAATCACGCCTCCAACTCAATCATCAGGTTTGCAGACAACACAACAGTAGTAGGCTTGATTACCAACAATGATGAGACAGCCTACAGGGAGGAGGTGAGGGCTCTGGGAGTGTGGTGCCTCTCACTCAACGTCAACAAAACTAAGGAGATGATCGTGGACTTCAGGAAACAGCAGAGGGGGCACCCAACTGTCCACATCGATGGGACCGCAGTGGGGAAGGTGGAAAGCTTCAAGTTCCTTGGCGTACACATCACTGACAAACTGAAATGGACCACCCACACAGACAGTGTGGTGAAGAAGGCGCAACAGAGCCTCTTCAACTTCAGGAGGCTAAAGAAATGTGGCTTGGCACCTAAAACCCTCACAAACTTTTACAGATGCACAATTGAGAGCATCCTGTCGGGCTGTATCTCCGCCTGGTACGGCAACTGCACCGCCCAGAACCGCAAGGCTCTCCAGATCGTGGTGCAGTCTGCCCAATGCATTACCGGGGGTCAAACTACCCGCCCTCCAGGACACCTACAGCACCCGATGTCACAGGAAGGCCAAAAATATCATCAAGGACATCAACCACCCGAGCCACTGCCTGTTCAAACCTGCTATCATCCAGAAGACGAGGTCAGTACAGGTGCATCAAAGCTGGGACCGAGAGACTGAAAACAGCTTCTATGTCAAGGCCATCAGACTGTTAAACAGCCATCACTAGCACATTAGAGGCTGCTGCCTATAGACATAGATTAAAAATCACTGGCCACTTTTATAATGTGGAAAGGGAACACTAGCCACTTTTATAATGTTTACATACCTTGCATTACTCATCTCATATGTATAACTGTATTCTATACTATTCTATGGTATTTTAGTCACTTTAATAATGTTTACATATCTTGCATTACTCATCTCATATGTATATACTGTATTCTATACTATTCTACTGTATCTTAGTCCATGCCACTCTGACATCGCTCGTCCATATATGTATATATTCTTAATTCATTCCTTACTTAGATTTGTGTGTATTGGGTATATGTTGTGAAATTGTTCGATATTACTTGTTAGATATTACTGCACTGTTGGAGCTAGAAGCTCAAGCATTTCGCTACACCCGCAATAACATCTGCTAAACACGTGTATGTGAGCAATAATACGATTTGATTTGATCAATGTCAAAGTGAGGTGGATTTCCCACCTCATTCCTGCAGAATACACTGCAACTTTAGGTTGAGTAACGTGCCTTAGCTTGGTCTAAGATGTGTTTTCACAACACGGGATATGTTTCACACCTGACACGTTTCAGTGTCCAGTCGGAGAATGAGGAATGACTCACTACAGGTGTTAAATTGTGGGCAAATAGAGATTGACAACAGAAATCTGGGCTGAAGAACAAATATATATTTTTCATATTAAGATATTTCTTCCTGCCTCCTCTGTCATCCAGACACCCACCCGTTGATCCCTCCCACTGACATCTATCACTGTCACACAGAGGAATATGTAATCAACGGACTTGACATCCCCTGAAGCAGCAATTGGATTCTAAGCTCTAAACCTATATCACCATACTTGAATATCTCTCCGTACCTCATCCTGGCAAATATTGGCAGACACAGATCCAAGTCTACAAACACTGGAAACCAGGACCGGAAGAGCTTCTGCTGTGTCAGAAAAAATTATCACAAGATCAGCCCAGGGTTTCATTCTAGTGCTGTTTTAGTGGACAGGGGCGGTCCTGCGATCACTTATACAGTACAGAGGGCTTTTTGAACCCTAACTAGGATTTAAAGGTTGTTTCTGGGGAACTTACAGCTTGACTACCCTTCCACAACAGTGGGGAACAAAAGTGCAATGACAAGAACCAAGTTTCTGCACCAGAGGACATTTTTATTGATAGTATTCATTATTGATGTGGACTTTTTGGTGCTATCATCCCAAATAATGCTACCAAAGTGGATGGTGCAGGACAAGGGATGGGGTTGGTGTATTTCTGGGATACAGCTTGGGTAGTTTTCCTGTAAGTACCTTGCTGTACAACAACTGTTTTCTTCTGCATATCGGAGGTCAAGTAGGGGTGTTGATGTTTGATCTAAAGGAAATTAGGCAAGCATGTGAGCTGACCTAAGGGTCACCAGGACTGGGATAGACACAATACAGGCTGCTACTGTATAAATATTGTATGTATGGAGGTTAGAACAAACATGTAACTCTATGACAAAAGCACACATGTCTGCTGTTGTGGAACAAGAAGAAGAGTTCAGTCAATCATTCATTCAGTCAATCAATTATATTGTGTTAAATTACACTAGTACAAGGTACATTTGGTCACAAAGAGCTTTAAAAACCAGTGCATTTTGTTTAAAACTTTTACTCTATGTTTTGATTTTAAAAAAGTAAAATAAAACTAAATGAACAACAAACCCTGAGAGAGTCCTCTAAATATACTGTTATTGCAATGTAGCTACTCTCATCCGGAATGTTCAAGGTGTTTTTGCTATCATTAATACATTTCTGAAACATAATACCTTGGGGAAAATAACAAGAGGATAGAAGGAGAATACTTTGTCCAACTCATGAAAGTTAATGTTTGGTGCTAATTACGAACTGAGAGAATTATACTGAAATGCTAAGGCTGTTCAATTATAGATGAGAGCCTTTACAGCTTGTGTTCATTTATTTGTTGATTTGTTTATCTCCAAGAGCTCTAAGGCATAATGTTAAACGTGGACCTCAGCTAAAAAATGATGGTTATACTGTAGCTTTAGAGGTGAGCTAATGGAAGTGGAACTTTTTGTGTGTCCTACTGTCATTGGACTGAGAAATCATGACCAAGAGCCTAAATGTTTCCCTGTGTTTGCACACTTACTGTAGTCCGTCTGTTGTTATGAGCTGTCACATTTTGGTAGTGCTAAAACCGAGATGGAAAGACAAGATGGCATTTTATGCTGTGAAATCAATCTACTGAACCATCAAAATGGCGGGACAACTTAATCTGCTGCAGGCTTTGCCAAGGGACGTTTATTGAAGGAAAACTAGTCCCTCAATTTCCTCAGTTAGGTGGTGGGCTGTGGTAAGCTATCTGTGTTAGTTTCCGAGATGATCGATCTCTGTTGAGGAAGGAGATGATTTTTTGATATTGTGTATATGTATTTCTTCTGAACACATTTCCATTGTTTTCAACGTCAATTTCTTGCATATTTAAAAAAAATACTTACTTTTATTTTTGCTAGCTGGACAGGCAAACACTGGCGAGTACTAAACTGTAAACTAATCAAAACTCGTGTACTATCCATGGTACTATCTCTGCTGATCACGTCTACAAATCACTTTACCCGTAGCTGGTGACAGCTCAAGAGAGATCTCCATCCGACAAACTACTATCAGGTAAAGTATTTTTTTATCAAACTATTTAGTTATAGAAATGTGATACCGTCAATGCAAGCTCTAAAATAACTCCCAACTTAGAAAACAGCAACCTTAGTAATGTAGCTAGCTTGCTAGTTAGGTAGCTAGTTACAACAAGTAGATATGCTTCTAGCTAGCAGGAGCAGATAGCTTTATCACTAGCCAGAATGTCATTCCCAGACAAGGAGTGTTTTAGCCATCAGTTTATTCCAAGTAATAATTTAAGACTACAAAGATCTATAGGACAGGTAGTGTAAAGCTAATACAGTCATCAAGGCAGGACCCACTAATTTCGTTCATACTGAAAATTGTGAAACGCCACATTTAACCTGTCAATAGTTGGAGTAGGATAATTGCAGAGCACCCTGCCTCAGACTGTCAAGATGTTCATTTTCTAGCTCACAAACTACATTCCTTTGCTGTGATTATTTATTTATTTAATTATTGTCTCTTACTTTTGTCTCACATGATCTATTCAGCTCTCCTGTGTCCTGCTCCCATAGATCAACCAAGTGCTATTCACCAAGCATGAGCTGATTCACTCAGCTGTGAGGAGAACCATTCAATTGCAGTTTGAACTAGCCCTGCGGTCACTATTTAGACATTGGGAAGACATATGCATTTGCCTGTTGTCTTTTCTTTGTGGATTTTGTCTTACACCGTCTAGTGCATTTTAGAGTTGAAGAACACCCACTACAGATACACATGCTTGTTAGAGCATCTTTATTCATTATTGTCTCTCACTTTTGTCTCCCATGATCTATTCACCATGTCCTGCAGTTTGAACTAGCCCTGCCGTCACTATTTAGACATTGAGAACATATATGCATTTGTCTGGTGTCTTTTCTTTGTGTGTCTTTGTCATACACAGTCTAGTGCATTTTCGAGTTTAACAACAACTATAGATACACATGCTTTTTTGAGCATCTCAAAGACTAAATTCAATGTAGAATCAGTTTAACAGGTGACAAACAGATTATTTTGCTATTGTAACATGCAGTGGTGAAAATTATATTCTCCCCATCAGGAACCCAGGCTTTTGCCATAGATGGTAGAGTTATTGTCTCTGTGCCACACAAGCTTTAGATTGCATTCTGTTAAGGCACTTGTCTCTACATCGGTCAGCTACATTGGTGACCAGGGTGGGATCCTTACGATACTCCTATGAGGCCTGGGCACACAAATGCTCCTAGAGAGAAGGGGGAATACTGAAGCATGCGATGATTACAGTTCTACTGTCTCCATCAGAGGCCCATGCTTTTGGCATAGATGGTAAAGCTCTCATTTCTGGACTGCAACATTGTAAGATTGTGCCCTCCATGGTACTTTATATACATTGATTGGTAAGTAACACTATATTTAGATACTTCAGATACTGCCTGAGACACCTTTGCTATTTGTCTCTGTACTAAATAAATGGTGAAACACTATTTGTGATGGTGTTCTTTGTTTGAATGTATATGCATGAAACATACATTACATGTCTCACACTCAGTCATCGTTAGTAGAATAATGAATGGATTGGCAAGATTTTGGCACCGTCAACTTTTAGAAGGTTAGTAGGAAAGTTAATCATTTCCACCACCTAAATATACTCACATTCACTGAACAGTTAGTATTTGACACTCATACATTCCAGTGTTGCAGTACTAGAGACCGGTCTCGATCTCGAGTCCGGTCTCGAGACCACATATTGAGTGTCTCGGTCTTGTCTCCTTGTCAACCTTCGCTCTCTCTCTCCCGCTACTCTCTCCTCTTCCATCCTATCATCTCTTCCCTCTGCTCAATCCTTCTCCCTCCAATCTCCTGATTCTGCCTCCTCAACCCTCCTCTCCTCCCTCTCTGCATCCTTTGACTCTCTATGTCCCCTATCCTCCCGGCCGGCTCGGTCCTCCCCTCCAGCTCCGTGGCTTGATGACTCATTGCGAGCTCACAGAACAGAGCTCCGGGCAGCTGAGCGGAAATGGAAGAAAACTAGACTCCCTGCGGACCTAGCATCTTTTCACTCCCTCCTCTCTACATTTTCTTCATCTGTTTCTGCTGCTAAGGCCACTTTCTACCACTCTAAATTCCAAGCATCTGCCTCTAACCCTAGGAAGCTCTTTGCCACATTCTCCTCCCTGCTGAATCCTCCCCCCCCTCCTCCCTCTCTGTGGATGACTTCGTCAACCACTTTGAAAAAAAGGTTGACGACATCCGATCCTCGTTTGTTAAGCCAAATGACACTGCTGGTCCTGCTCACACTGCCCTACCCCATGCTTTGACTTCTTTCTCCCCTCTCTCTCCAGATAAAATCATGCGACTTGTGACGGCAGGCCGCCCAACAACCTGCCCGCTTGACCCTATCCCCTCCTCTCTTCTCCAGACCATCTCCGGTGACCTTCTCCCCTACCTCACCTCGCTGATCAACTCATCCTTGACCGCTGGCTATGTCCCTTCCGTCTTCAAGAGAGCGAGAGTTGCACCCCTTCTCAAATAACCAACACTCGATCCCTCTGATGTCAACAACTACAGACCAGTATCCCTTCTTTATTTTCTCTCCAAAACTATTGAGCGTGCCGTCTCTAGCCAACTCTCTTGCTATCTCTCTCAGAATGACCTTCTTGATCCAAACCAGTCAGGTTTCAAGACTGGTCATTCAACTGAGACTGCTCTTCTCTGTGTCACGGAGGCTCTCCGCACTGCTAAAGCTAACTCTCTCTCCTCTGCTCTTATCCTTCTAGACCTGTCTGCTGCCTTTGATACTGTGAACCATCAGATCCTCCTCTCCACCCTCTCCGAGCTGGGCATCTCCGGTGCCGCTCACTCTTGGATTGCGTCCTACCTGACCGGTCGCTCCTACCAAGTGGTGTGGCGAGAAGCTGTCTCCGCACCACGTGCTCTCACCACTGGTGTCCCCCAGGGCTCAGTTCTAGGCCCTCTCCTATTCTCGCTATACACCAAGTCACTTGGCTCTGTCATATCCTAACATGGCCTCTCCTATCATTGCTACGCTGACGATACACAACTAATCTTCTACTTTCCCCCTTCTGATAACCAGGTGGCGAATCGCATCTCTGCATGTCTGGCAGACATATCAGTATGGATGACGGATCACCACCTCAAGCTGAACCTTGGCAAGACGGAGCTGCTCTTCCTCCCGGGGAAGGACTGCCCGTTCTATGATCTCGCCATCACGGTTGACAACTCCGTTGTGTCCTCCTCCCAGAGTGCGAAGAGCCTTGGCGTGACCCTGGACAACACCCTGTCGTTCTCTGCTAACATCAAGGCAGTGACCCGATCCTGTAGGTTCATGCTCTACAACATTCGGAGAGTACGACCCTGCCTTACACAGGAAGCGGCACAGGTCCTAATCCAGGCACTTGTCATCTCCCGTCTGGATTACTGCAACTCGCTGTTGGCTGGGCTCCCTGCCTGTGCCATTAAACCCCTACAACTCATCCAGAATGCCGCAGCCCGCCTGGTGTTCAACCTTCCCAAGTTCTCTCACGTCACCCCGCTCCTCCGCACACTCCACTGGCTTCCAGTTGAAGCTCGCATCTGTTACAAGACCATGGTGCTTGCCTATGGAGCTGTGAGTGGAACGGCACCTCCGTACCTTCAGGCTCTGATCAGTCCCTACACCCAAACGAGGGCATTGCGTTCATCCACCTCTGGCCTGCTGGCTCCCCTTCCTCTGCGGAAGCATAGTTCCCGCACAGCCCAGTCAAAACTGTTCGCTGCTCTGGCACCCCAATGGTGGAACAAGCTCCCTCACGACGCCAGGACAGCGGAGTCACTCACCACCTTCCGGAGACATTTGAAACCCCACCTCTTTAAGGAATACCTGGGATAGGATAGAGTAATCCTTCTACCCCCCCCTTACCCCAACACCCCCCTAAAAAAAAATAAAAATAAAATAAAATAAATAAATAAATAATCCAAAAAAAAAAAAAACATTGTAAAGTGGTTGTACTACTGGCTATAAGGTGAATGCACCTATTTGTAATTCGCTCTGGATAAGAGCGTCTGCTAAATGACGTAAATGTAAATGTAAATGTCTCGGTGTCGGATACATTTGTCATCTTGACTCGGTCTCAAACAGTGAGGACTCATCATTTCTTACCGAGACCAGCCGAGACCAGCGGAGTAAAAATCGCATAATTATCAGCTTCCATTCAGTCAGCACATAAAACCGCTTCGCCAGGCCGAATATATACACTCCTTTCTTGAAACTTGAATATCTTAACAGCCTTTATATGTATTATAGACATGTTTGCGCAGCCCTTACGAAAAAAGATTGCTGTCAGAGTGCAGTTTAAATGCAGCACAATGCAGTCTAACTGCAGTATGCTCCATAACTGCGTCCAAAATAGCAGTTTTTTTACTACAGTAGTTTTGCACTGTAACAGCAGTTACAATGCAGTATAACTGCATTTCAACTGCAGTACACTGCAGTTATTCTGCAATTACTGCGTCCAAAATATCACAGTCGACTGCAGGTACTGCACTTTTACTGCAATCTTTTTTTGCACTATTTGTCACGGATTCAGCCGAGGCTGCTCCTCCTCCTTGCTCGGGCAGGCTTCAGCGTTCGTCGTCCCCGGAGTACTAGCTGCTGCCGATCGATGTTTCGGAGTGGGCCAACGCCGAGTGGGGGGGAATAGACGCCGACACAGTCAACTATGCAGAGTTCACCCGCCGCTTCAGGGCAGTATTCGATCATCCACCAGAGGGTAAGGCGGCAGGTGAACGCCTATTCCACCTTCGACAGGGGAGGAGGAGCGCGCAGGAGTTCACACTGGACTTCCGGACACTGGCTGCCAACGCGGGATGGAATGAGAGGGCCCTCATCGACCACTACAGATGTAACCTGAGGGAGGACGTGCGTCGGGAATTGGCCTGCAGGGACACCAACCTAAACTTGGATCAACTGGTGGACATGTCGATTTGTCTGGACACCCTGTTGGCTACCCGCAGACGTCCGGACTCGGAGCCGTCCATTCCATCCCCGAGCACTTCCGAGCCGACCCCGATGGAGCTCGGAGGTGCTGGTACTAGGAGAGAGACCAGGAGAGAGGCCGTCCCCTGCACCAACTGTGGCCGCAGAGGACACACTGCTGGTCGGTGCTGGGGAGGGTCTCCTCGGAATTGAGGCAGTAGGCCGCGCACTGATGAGTCATTCCAGGTGAGTAGGCGCCCAACTCACCCAGAGCTCCCTGTTGCGCATATGTGTATTAAAGTTGTGTTTCCCGAGGTTTCTCCTCATTCCCAGCATAAGGCGCTAGTCGATTCAGGCGCAACTGGGAATTTTATCGACCGCCATTTCACCCATAAGTTAGGGATTCCTATAGTTCCAGTGGATGTGCCCTTCCCTATTCATGCCCTAGATAGTCACCCTTTGGGGTCTGGGTTGATTAGGGAGGTCACGGCGCCGCTCAGGATGAAAACGCAGGAGGGCCATGAGGAGATAATTTGGTTGTATTTGATTGACTCTCCTGCGTTTCCCGTGGTGTTGGGGCTTCCCTGGTTGACATCTCATGACCCCAACATTTCATGGCAACAGAGGGCTCTCAAGGGATGGTCTGATCAGTGTGTCGGGAGGTGTGTGGGTGTTTCCATAGGGGCCACGACGGTGGAAAGTCCGAACCAAGTTCCCACCATGCACATTCCACCTGAATATGCCGATTTGGCTCTCGCCTTCTGTAAAAAGAAGGCAACTCAATTACCACCCCATCGACAGGGGGATTGGCGATAAACCTCCAAGTAGGCGCTGCGCTTCCACGTAGCCATGTGTATCCTCTGTCTCAGTAGGAGACGGCGGCTATGGAAACATATGTCGCCGAATCGCTGAGACAGGGATACATACGGCCGTCCACTTCCCCTGCGTCCTCGAGTTTATTTTTTGTGAAGAAGAAAGATGGGGGTTTACGCCCGTGTATTGACTACCGTGGTCTCAATCAGATCACCATCAAATATAGCTATCCTCTTCCTCTGATTGCTAGTATGACGGAGTCATTACACGGGGCGCGATTCTTCACAAAATTGGATCTCAGGAGCGCGTACAACCTGGTGCGCATTAGGGAGGGAGATGAGTGGAAGACAGCATTCAGTACCACCTCGGGTCACTATGAATACCTCGTCATGCCATACGGGTTAATGAATGCTCCTTCAGTCTTCCAATCGTTTGTGGATGAGATTTTCCGGGACTTACATGGACAGGATGTAGTGGTGTATATTGATGACATTCTAATATACTCCGCTACCCGCGCAGAGCATGTGTCCCTGGTTCGTCGGGTGCTTGGTAGACTGTTGGAGCATGACCTGTATGCAAAGGCGGAGAAATTTCTGTTCTTCCAGGAGTCCATCTCCTTCCTGGGACACCGGTTGTCCGCGTCAGGGGTGGAGATGGAGATTGACTGTGTTTCAGCCGTGCGCAATTGGCCGACTCCCTCCACGGTGAAGAAGGTGCAGCGGTTCTTGGGTTTTGCCTATTACTACCGGAGGTTTATCCGGGGCTTTGGGCAGGTAGCAGCTCCCATTACCTTTCTGCTAAAGGGGGGTCCGGTGCGTCTGCAGTGGTCGGCTGAGGCGGAAAGGGCTTTTGGGCATCTGAAGGGCCTGTTTACCTCGGCTCCGGTGCTGGCGCATCCGGATCCCTCTTTGGCGTTCCAAGTTGAGGTGGATGTGTCCGAGGCTGGGATCGGTGCTGTACTGTCCCAGCGCTCAGGTAGGCCACCTAAACTCCGCCCCTGTTCTTTCTTTTCTAAGAAGCTCAGTCCGGCGGAGCGCAATTATGATGTGGGGGACAGGGAGCTGTGGTGCAAGCCCTGAAGGTGTGAAGGCATTGGCTTGAGGGGGCTAAACACCCTTTTCTCATTTTGACTGACCATCGTAACCTGGAGTACATCCGGCCGGCGAGGAGGCTGAACCATCGCCAGGCTAGGTGGGCTATGTTTTTCACCCGATTTGTGTTTACGTTCACCTATAGACCAGGGTCACAGAACGCTAAGGCAGACACCCTGTCCCGACTATATGACACAGAGGAGAGGTCCATTGAGCCTACTCCCATACTTCCGGAGTCTTGTCTGGTGGCACCGGTGGTATGGGAGGTTGATGCGGACATCGAGCGGGCGTTACGTACCGATCCTACTCCCTCACAGTGTCCAGAAGGTCAGAAGTACGTGCCGCTCGAGGTTCGTGATCGATTAATATATTGGGCTCACATGTCACCTTCCTCTGGCCATCCTGGTATTGAACGGACAGTGCACTGCCTTAGTGGAAAGTACTGGTGGCCCACTTTGGCTAAGGACGTGAGGGTGTGCGTTCTCCTGCTCGGTGTGCGTTCAGTGTAAGGCGCCTAGACACCTACCCAGAGGGAAATTACAACCCCTACCCGTTCCACAACGACCGTGGTCTCACCTCTCGGTGGATTTCGTCACAGACCTTCCCCCCTCCCAGGGGAATACGACGATCTTGGTCGTTGTGGATCGGTTTTCAAAGGCCTGCCGTCTCATACCTATGCCAGGTCTCCCTACAGCCCTACAAACTGCTGACACCCTGTTTACACACATCTTCCGGCACTACGGGGTACCTGAGGATATAGTGTCTGATCGGGGTCCCCAGTTCACCTCTAGAGTCTGGAGGGCGTTTATGGAACATCTGGGGGTCTCGATTAGCCTTACCTCAGGGTTTCACCCCGAGAGTAACGGGCAGGTGGAGAGAGTGAACCAGGATGTGGGTAGGTTTCTGAGGTCCTATTGCCAGGACCGGCAGGGGGAGTGGTCGGAATATGTCCCCTGGGCAGAAATAGCCAAAAACTCACTTCGCCACTCCTCAACTAACCTTACGCCTTTTCAGTGTGTGCTAGGTTATCAGCCGGTCCTGGCACCTTGGCATCAGAGCCAGATCGAAGCCCCTGCAGTGGACGAGTGGTTTCGGCGCTCGGAGGAAACCTGGAACGATGTGCATGTCCATCTACAGCGAGCGATCAGGCGGCAAAAAGCGAGCGCCGATCGCCACCGCAGTGAGGCTCCGGTGTATGCACCGGGAGATCGGGTCTGGCTCTCGAACCGAAACCTGCCCCTTCGCCTGCCCTGCCGGAAGCTGGGTCGGCGGTTTGTGGGGCCATTTAAAGTCCTGAGGAGATTGAACGAGGTATGTTATAGGTTACAACTGCCCATTAATTACCGCATTAACCCCTCGTTCCATGTGTCTCTCCTCAGGCCGGTAGTAGCTGGTCCACTCCAGGAGAGTGAGGTACGAGAGGCTCCTCCGCCCCCGCTGGACATCGAGGGGGCTCTGGCGTACTCAGTCCATTCCATCTTGGATTCGAGGCGTCGGATGGGGGGCCTGCAGTATCTCGTGGAGTGGGAGGGGTACGGTCAGGAGGAACGGTGCTGGGTCCCTAGGAGGGACATCCTAGATCCCTCCATGTTGAGGGATTTCCACAGGAGTCATCCGACTCGCCCTGCTCCGCGTCCTCCTGGCCGTCCCCGGCGCACGGCTGGAGCCGCGCGTCAAGGGGTGGGGGGGGGGGTGGGTACTGTCACGGATTCAGCCGAGGCTGCTCCTCCTCCTTGCTCGGGCAGGCTTCGGCGTTCGTCGTCCCTGGAGTACTAGCTGCTGCCGATCGATGTTTCAGTGTTTGTCTTGTTTGGTCTTTATTGTTTACAACTGTTTCCCATTATGTTTTATTGTGTTCCCTTTATAACCCTCTGTTTCTCATTGTGTATTGTGCGTTATTGTTTTGGGTCTTTGCGGCAGTTGCCCATGTGTGCGGGTCTTGTTATTTCCCTCGCTGTTCGAGGTTGCCAGTGTACTTTGTTTTGTTGCACTGAATCCAGTAAAGTTTCTGCCAGTAGCTCGGTGTCCTGCTCTTGACTTCGCCTACCGCATACACGTCGCTTTGACACCATTTCAGTGTGTGACCGGTTCGGGATTCTGAAAGGACAGCAACCGTAATACCAGCGCACTCACGTAGGAGACTG
The DNA here is from genome assembly GCF_020615455.1 of Coregonus clupeaformis. Taxonomy (NCBI): domain Eukaryota; kingdom Metazoa; phylum Chordata; class Actinopteri; order Salmoniformes; family Salmonidae; genus Coregonus; species Coregonus clupeaformis. The sequence goes on from NC_059197.1 coordinate 43,617,549, forward strand.
CACTTTTTGTAAAACACAGTGGTGGGCCAGTGGTGTAGCCATATACCCACCTTTATTTCAGTAGGTATTGCTTATACTCACATCTTAATCCCTACTGATGCGTATCAAAGTATTGTAGTGCAGATTTACAACTTTTCAATTATGTAGTACTATAGAGAAATCATGCACAAAGTAGATTACACAATCTCAAAGCACATGAAATATATTCACATACACGGCGCACACAGCCTAGATTGAGCAGAATATAATCTGCAGGCAGCAAGAGCGTGCAGCTCTCAACCGGTTTTGGCTTGGAGTAGCTCACAGAAAAATGACATCGGTAGCCGGTAGGGTGGGAAAGACAGTTCAAGTTATGATATCTACCAGTAAATGCTAACTAAGGCAACAATGGGTATGCACACCAGGTATTGAAAAAGTTTAGAACGAGGTGTTGGTTAGTAGGCTATTTGTGATGCTTGATTGCCATCTCGTGCTGTTTGCATCAGGGACGCAGACATGGATGAGCCTGTGTGGACAGGCCCATCCATTTTTTTATGCGTCTGCTGCCAGCCTGTTAGAAGGTAACAGAGTATTTTATTATAGTGGTTAAGATTGACTTTCATTGTGTTCCATGGTGTTTATCACCCCCTAGTGGAGCTTTCTGGTACTTAGAAAGACCGCACGAAATCAGGAATTAGAGTATAGTAGTCATTCTGCATGCAGACAAGCAGCTTAAAACAACGCTACTGTACAGTTCTTTCAGTGCAGCTATTTCTTGTCACGCTTCAGTCTCTGAAAATATTTGTTTGTAAGTTCAAGCATATTGCTAGTGATGATAACATTGCTATTGATAGAATTGCTTACTTATCAATGTTAGTTGGTTACATTTACTCGCACAAATTGCTTTGCCTTTCATGTATGCTTTCAGCTGTATTAGTTTGCTCGTGCGTCATGTAAGTGAATTGTAAAACATACTATACTATAGTTTTGTTACTGTTTCTAGTGTAATATCCTTTGTTATTGTACAGAGGTGTTTTCACGGTAATGAAAGGAGTTGGCTAGTTGCTACTAATATGGTAATTGTCGATCTGGTTTGGCGTCATGACAGACACATGGTACCTTGCCACGTGCTTTGTATTTATGCAACTTCAACTTGAAATGAATAATGTACAGCTATAGTATGTCAATGGGAATTGAATACTAAAGTATATTATTTTCTGTATTTTGTATTTTCACAACATAAACAATTTCAATGTATTCGTTCAAGAAAAGTCATGCCTTGGAAGTTGTATTGAATACTCAGTTGTTAGCTATCTGTCTAGTTTTACATGGGAACGCAATTCCAGGGCAGAATAATGCGAGTGATGTCAGAATGCACTCACTGTTCCAAAATGTGATTATTACGCAACAGGAAAGTTAACCCGCGCTGCCCTCAAATCAAGACACACTGCCTGCTAATTATCTATAGGTTATGTTTCAATTTCAAATAATTTTCTAACAAGTTGTATTTTCTAACAACAGTTTAATATTGAATTGAGGTGTGTTCCGCCTCCTCATTAATTCACATAGAAGTAGACAATTTTACTGTTGCGGACAATTATGTTTGAGGCTTTACTGAGCCAGACAAACGTATCTCTTCGAAGAGAGCCCAAGCACTTCCCCAGTGTTTCCGCGGATCAAGTATGCAGACATTTGCGCAGCCTTGCAAAAACCTTTTCCCCCTGGCACATTTTCTGGCTGGCGCTTGCATTGCCTTCATTGTTGTTTTCCTTACATTTTAGTCATTTAGCAGAAGCTCTTATTCAGAGCGACTCACAGTTAGTGAGTGCATAATTATTTTTTTTTTATACTGGTCCCCCGTGGGAAACGAACCCACAACCCTGACGTTGCAAACGCCATGCTCTACCAACTGAGCTACACGGGACTACAAATAACAACTTTGTACATGTACATAACTTCCTATCAAAGTACCTTATTCTCTGTATATCGCATTGTCGTTTCTCCTGTAGCATACCGTATGTATGTACACTACTGGTCAAATTTTTTAGAACACCTACTCATTCAAGGGTTTTCTTAATTTTTACTATTTTCTACATTGTAGAATAATTGTGAAGACATCAAAACTATGAAATAACACATATGGAATCATGTAGTAACCAAAAAAGTGTTAAACAAATCAAAATATATGTTTTATATTTGAGATTCTTCAAATAGCAACACTTTGCCTTGATGACAGCTTTGCACACACTTGGCATTCTCTCAACCAGCTTCATGTGATAGTAACCTGGAACGCATTTCAATTAACAGGCTGTCTTCTTAAAAATTAATTTGTGGAATTCCTTTCCTTCTTAATGCGTTTGAGCCAATCAGTTGTGTTGTGACAAGGTAGGGGGGTGTACAGAAGATAGCCCTATTTGGTAAAAGACCAAGTCCATAGTATGGCAAGAACAGCTCAAATAATCAAAGAGAAACGACAGTCCATCATTACTTTAAGACATGAAGGTCAGTCAATACGGAACATTTCAAGAACTTTGAATGTTTCTTCAAGTGCAGTTGCAAAAACCATCTAGCGCTATGATGAAACTGGCTCTCACAAGGACTGCCACAGGAATGGAAGACCCAGAGTTACCTGCAAAAGTATTCATCCCCCTTGGCATTTTTCCTATTTTGTTGCATTACAACCTGTAATTTAAATTGATTTTTATTTGGATTTCATGTAATGGACATACACGAAATAGTCCAAATTGGTGAAGTGAAATGAAAAAAATAACTTCTTTCCAAAAATTTGAACAACTGAATAACGGAAAAATGGTGTGTGCATATGTATTCACCCCCTTCTCTATGAAGCCCCTAAATAAGATCTGGTGCAACCAATTACCTTCAGAAGTCACATAATTAGTTAAATAAAGTTTGCTAGGGGCAATCGTCCGAGGTGATTATATTAGATGATAATATTGATAATTGGTGTAAAGTTGATAGTGCACCTCAGCATACACTATATATACAAAAGTATGTGGACACCCATTCAAATGAGTGGATTCGGCTATTTCAGCCACACCTGTTGCTGATAGGTGTATAAAATCGAGTGCACAGCCATGCAATCTCCATAGACAAACATTGGCAGAAGAATGGCCTTGCTGAAGAGCTCAGTGACTTTCAACGTGGCACCATTAAAGGATGCCACCTTTCCGACAAGTCAGTTCGTCAAATTTCTGCCCTGCTAGAGCTGCCCCGGTCAACTGTAAGTGCTGTTATTGTGAAGTGGAAATGTCTAGGAGCAACAATGGCTCAGCCACGAAATGGTGGGCCACACAAGCTCACAGAATGGGACTGCAGAGTGCTGAAGCACGCAGCGTCTGTCTTTGGTTGCAACACTCACTACCAAGTTCTAAACTGCCTCTGGAAGCAACGTCAGCACAAGAACTGTTCGTCGGGATCTTCATGAAATGAGTTTCCATGGCCGAGTAGCCGCACAGAAGCCTAAGTTCACCATGCGCAATGCCAAGCGTCGGCTAGAGTGGTGTAAAGCTCGTCGCCATTGGACAGGAGAACGCTACCTAACCCAATGCATAGTGCCAACTGTAATGTTTGGTGGAGGAGGAATAATGGTCTGGGGCTGTTTTTCATGGTTCGGGCTAGGCCCCTTAGTTTCAGTGAAGGGAATCCTTAACGCTACAGCATGCAATGACATTCTAGACGATTCTGTGCTTCCAACTTTGTTGCAACAGCATGACAATGCCCCCGTGCACAAATGAGGTCCATACAGAAATGGTTTGTCGAGATCGGTGTGGAAGAACTTGACTGGCCTGCACAGAGCCCTGACCTCAACCCCATCGAACACCTTTGGGATGAATTGGAAACGCCAACTGGGAGCCAGGCCTAATTGCCCAACATCAGTGCCCGACCTCACTAATGCTCTTGTGGCTGAATAGAAGCAAGTCCCCGTAGCAATGTTCTAACATCTAGTGGAAAGCCTTCCCAGAAGAGTCGAGGCTGTTATAGCAGCAAAGGGGGGACCAACTCCATATTAATGCCCATGATTTTTGAATGAGATGTTCGATGAGCAGATGTCCACATACTTTTGGTCATGTAGTGTAAGTGCATTTATCCAAATTCGATGGGTTGGGTTCAAACAACCTTGGCATACTTCAAGAGAACTGAAAGAGTACGTGAGGCTTGGTATTGACGTAAATATGTTTGTCATCCATGATTTATATCTGCCGGTCTCTACTCACACGTTCAAGCTGTACAGTACATATTTAATGTATCATATTTGTTTGTCATTAGAGCGCATCACTATCAAAATGGTTCAGAGAGCGATAAGGCTTAAAAGTAATTTAGTACAAATTTGAACACTGATGTTCCACAGATAGATTGATGTTTTCCTGTCAGAAATTGTGGCAATTTACAACTAGTCCCAACAAATCGATAAACACCAGGTAACATGATAATTTGTGCAGAGTTTGAGTGCTCTGATAAATATTTCAATTTTGAACACACAGTGTCTGCAAACAAGCCAACTATTTGAATGTGTTGAAGGCACAGCAGTCATTGCAATAAGATGAGATCTTGTTCATCTATCACATTGCCATTGTAGTACAGTACAACTCACTAGCAGGGAGAGTGAATGGATGAATTGGCGTCATCAGCAGCTTTTTCTTCCTTATCGTCTCTCTGGCCACCAACAGTACCAACATAATATGTAATATCTAATATGCTACTTTGTCTCTTGTCCCCCTCGCTATTGTTGAGTGATAAACCTGAACCTCCCCCCAGTAAGTAGAGTAGTGAATAAATCGCTCCCTCCTCACCCAGTGAACAGGCTGCCTGATTGTCCTCCTTCACCAGGCCATAGCCATTCGTCTGTGTTAGCCAGACTGTCCATGACCTGTCCTCAAAGGGGCAAGGCATAGAGCAAGGAAGATAAATAGGAGGGAGTTTGAGGGGGAACGGGCAGGGTTAGCTAGCAGTGTCTGGCCAGACAGGCCTGTAGGGAGATGTGTGACAGAAACGAAGAGAGTGGCTGCTGATCCAGCCAGGTGGAAGGGAGGCAGCGCAGTAATAAGTGCTACATCCGTACCACGGCGACAGATTACCCATGCTGGCTGCTTGATTGAGATGATGACCCTGGATATGAAAAAGGATGTCAGCACGCAGTCGGCTTAATTCATTCACATAACTTATTAATTGACTGAGATTTCCGAGTTCCTGTGACAACCTCATCTCAACAAAACTCATTGGCACTCTAAACATGGATTAAACTAGCATCTTCCTAAGCAACAGTTTGTTTTATAATATTTCTGTGATTAATCACATGAAGTAGGTAGCTGAAGCCGCATCAAACCTTGAAAATCTGACACACATACTATATCTTTATTTACAGCGCTCAAAAGCAAAACTGAAGTGATTAAACATTTCACAAAACCTACTGGGGTCGAGGGAAAATATCAGTGCTTACACTGACAAAAGCAATAAACCCATCCTTTTCTCACTCAGAGACATCAATTGATATATTGTTTCTCTTTGTACAATCCCTAGTGATATGTCCTACCTCTTTGTACAAGCCCCATATTCAGGGTGACACTGAGGATGAACCCAGGACTCAAACACCATCCTGAGATTTTAAACACATCCTCAAACATCTACGTGCCAAAGAGGCTTCTTTGTGTTCACTTTCTAAAATAAAGCATGAACTGCGTGTGTCCTCAGTATGTGTAGCATTAGCACCCGTGAAAAAGCAACACTGGGGCTGTGGCGTTTCAAATGCACGATTGAGTCATCAAAGTAAGACAGGTCTGCTTTGATGACAACGGTAGATAAAACAGTGAACTTCCAAAGTCTAGCATACAGTGCTGTAACATTTAATCAATATGTTTCCCACATATTTTCATATTGCATATAGTTACATGTCTGTCAGCCAAAAACCCATGCTAATAAACCACCAATAAATGTTAGACCAGGGCTTTGTGTGGTGGTGGTGGTGGGCTTATGAGGGTCTTAGCTGTATAAAAATCTGTTTATACTGAGTCTGTTTTCCTAATAAAACCTGTCTGTCTCTGTCGCATTGCCATAACAGGGGGCAGAGAAGACTATAGCCACTCTGACATCTAGCCCTGGTTTCTGGACCCCCTGCCTACTTAACGAGATTGCTATCTTTTTGAGTGATATTGCAACAATAGTTTTTTAGCTGCCTAACTTCAAACACCATGGGGGAGGCGGTGGCAGGTGGTATTATTGGTTAGTATAAGAAGCCTCTTGAATTTTTATGCCAGGAGCTGAGCATTTTGTTTTGATATACACAGACTACAAAGCAATTGTTAAGTCTTTGAAGTGGGATATCTGAATAGGCCCCAAATGAAACTGAAAACGATAGGAACTTTTAAGTGACCAGTCCAGCTATTAGTTTAATCAATCAATACCAGAATCCGTGTTTTGTTTCAAAGTTGTGTTTGCTATGCTGCTTTCACTCCTGAGAAATACAGTATACTGTTGTTCTTCTCCTCTACCAGAGCAGAGGAGTTCGTTTAGCTTCCACTCTGACACACTGAGACAGGAAGGAGAAACCAATCTGGGATTGCAGGCAATGCCCCCCCCCCCCCTTATCCCCTGGCATTGCTCTGTTCAAGCACCTTAGATGAAAATATAGCCCACTGATGAGAACAATGAGAGAAAATAGAAGCCACATCTGATATTGAATTACTAAGAATCAGGGCGGTATTCTGCACACTCAATCATATTGTATTGTGTTTGCTACTCTAACATACTGTATGCTATCATCTGATTCCATCTTCTGACAGGCAATATATAGAATGTGGATGTTTCTGTCTTGAGTCAATAACCATCAAAGGCAAATAGATCTAAATGCAAAGAGGATGGTTGTTTGGTTTTTGAGCTCCTCTTTCCTCCTCTCGCTCCCCTGCAATACTTATTACGGTCCCATGGACATATGTGCGTGCCTCTCTCTCTCCTTATCTCCCTCCCTCCACTGCTGTATAATTCTCACTCACACTCCAGACGAAGTACACTGCATATTGTCAGCTATTTTTATCCTCAAGGTTAAAAGAAAGCCCGCTTCCTAAGCAGGTGCTATGGAATATGGCGAGGGATAAATTCTTGGTTTATTTTAGGATTCTCCCAAGCCTTGGTCAGGGTTATAATTCTATCACATCGTGCTTAATAATGGTGTGGCAAAATGCAAAGTTTAGTTAAAATGATTAATCTGTGAAGGGGAGATGCAGCTGTGTATTATGTAGCATTATTCATTGCATTGCTGATGCAAGCATTGACCCTTCTCAGGATTTACAGTATTAGGAGAGATCAGTAAACAAACCGCTAGAGAATTTATCATCTGTTCATACTGAGTCATTCTGGTGGAAACTGGAGATATCGGGCAGATGACTACACACCTGACTAGGCTACTAGGTTGCTAGGAAATAGATAACTGAAGTGAAGAAGCATATGAGAATGGTTGTTAGTAAAACGTTGTAGCGAAAGGCAATCTTCTTTTAAGGTTTGTCATGACTTTAAGTCATAAATAACCACCATTAAGAGCTACACATTTTGTCACTGCTTCCCAACCCCTTGAAGGCAGCCATGTTTGGGAGGTCATTAACATTACCATCTGTCACTATGGAGGCAATCCTAGTTAAAATGTTACACTCTTTTCGATCAAGTGCTTATAAAGTATAATCACTGAGGGACACTTAGGATGTCAATCCTTCAACTACTTGGCCCAGAATCGTCCATGCCAAGAATCACAGTGTCTAATGTGAGTCCTTAAAAGGGTATGAGCACTCCCAACACTTTGGGTTGGCAAAGTGGGATAACCCACTAAGACGTTAGTGCCCACGTGGATTGAGTCCTGCCATGGTACTTTGCCACTAACCGTATGCCTTCTGGCTTGAATGTCAATGTCAAGAAAATACAAAACGTGTTAATCTACTGCAAAAGCAGATATAACGTTTTAAGATGTGCTTGACTTCTTGGCTGGAACAAAGCTTTGTTGCAGTTTGTAAAGAAGCATGGTCCTTGCTAACACGGCTTATGGCTGAAACAAGATTTGTTGGGGGTGAAATATGATGATGCTCCTCTGTCCTATTAATATTTTGGATGACATCAGTGAAACATTGACTATTGTGAGGCTAACATACTTGTAATTTATCCACAGCCTATCTACATCAAATCTCCAATCTGTGAGCTCTGTCCTGTGTGTTTTTGTTCTAACCTTTACCCCTGTAAATGATGGTAACGATACAGACCTCTCTGTTGGAGAGTCATTAGCGGAGAATAGGTCAACACAAAATGGCTTCAAAGAAATGTAAATTAAACCAATCCCTTCCAATTGTATGCGAGTCCTTATCAAATTTGACCAAAGAGTGGCCCAACAGTTGTATCAGGGGTAAACATGCTCTGATAAACATCAAAGCAACATGGCTAGTGGGATGACAGGTGGCAAGGTTAATGGCTTCTTAAGCACAGGCTCCCTACCTAGCATTAATAACAGAAGCGGAGTTGATTACTTCAGTGTAAATGACATGTAATTAGTATTGCAGACCTGGAGGCTAGGAGGAAGCATGTGGCCTTTAGTGGGCAAGGCATATGGTGGTTTGTTTACCTTTGGTTTGGTTTCCATCCCTTAATAGTAATTAAGATGTTTTTCATCTGTGGGCAAGCGGCCTAAACATGTCTTAATAAGATTTTGCCCTCAGTGAAAAAAACCTGGATTCAATTCAATATGATACAAAGATATCATTACCTAAGGAATATTTTGTATGTTTTATCACAATGTCTACAGGTCAAGGCAAGGCTGAAATTGTAGCTGTTAGTGACCACTTTCAACCATAAAGCTAGAGAGAAAACGATCATTTATGAGGGTCATATCTAACTTTGCCTGCACTCTGCTTACTTTAGCCTGGTGGGATATTGAACAGCTGTATTTTATACTGAGGCATATTTAACAATCCACCTGCAGAGCTCTGTAGATGAGAGACAAGCTAATATTATAATACTGTTAAGTATTTCTATGCTCTTAAATTGAGAAAGGACATGAGGGCTATCAGAAATGTGTCTATTTGCTTTCAAACACTATGTGGCCTAAATGCCCTATTACAAGCATCTGCATATACTTGTTAAAGTTTGCTTCATTCAAATATGCAAATAATGCATTTAATTTAGAACTTCATTTAAAGTTCTTAGGAGCTGAGGTTCACTACACCAGCTTGCAATGTGCACACGACATCCAGGTATTTAGACAAACACAACATGAATGTGCGCATGGATACACAAACATGTGCACACATGTGTACAGGCTACACACACACAGATGCAGCACACAAACAACCCTTCCCAAATACACATGTGTGCGCTAACACACACACACAGTTTGATGTATCTCCTTTTCTCTATCGGTGTCCTATGCTTTGCACTCGCTTCAACTGATGAATGTGTAAACACACATCTAGTTGGGCAGAAACAAGCAGATAGCCTCATATGTCCCAGGCTGATAACATCAGCTTTGTCCTGGGGAAGTGCAGAGAAAACAAATGGATGTGAGGTACATGCGCTATCGATTTACATCTCTGTAAATAAATACACAGCTCTCCCTTAAATATTTCAAAGCTGCTCAGCGATGCCATTTATGGTGTTAGAGCTCCCTTCCTATCTGCACCATGAAAGCCAGTCTCACTCTCCCTTTAGTGCTCTCAAGATATTCTCAGCATTAATGCCTGTCCAGACCTTGATTTATCGGATTTACTTTCCTCTTTCCTCATATTGTTAAGTCCTGGTTGTGTATGGTCTAGTGTGGCCATCCTTGCAAATCCCTTCTCATTCACTCGGTATGAGAAGCCTGGGCTTCCGAGGCTAGGTTGTCTGTAACTAGGACAACAGGATTGCTGTCAGTTACACATCCACTGAGGAAACAGGTGTGATAAAAATCTCTGCTGGACAAAAATATTCTGACGCAGCTAGGGGTTGATATACAATATGCAGTATGAATGTTAGACAGCAAGGAGTTATTCACATCCAGTTTATGTGAATGCCAATATAATTGGTTTTTCATTGATAGTATATTGATCAGAACAAGGTTATTATAATTTTGTGTTTTTATATTAGTTTTTATTTCTATTAAAAAAAGTTTAAAGATTTTTATTTGAAATTCAGTTTAGTTTCAGTTAGTTTTCAGATGTGATTTTCTCGTTTTTATTAAGTTGATGTTTGATAAAAACATTGATATTTTGTTTTTATATTATTTTGTGTTAGTGTTATGGACCAAAGGTAGCCTATGCAAGGGAGGCTAGGAGCCATTTATGTGTTGTATAGTTTGTGTGGTTTTTTTGGGTCACTTTTTGCCACTGTGGGGAAATAACGCATAAGGTGATGAATCAGATCATAGGTTAGGTTAGGTTTAAAGGTAGACTCAGCGAGATGACGAAGATGCACCAAGTAAACAGTAGTAGTGGGTCAATTTCCTCAACAACCAGGAACGTTGAAGCGTGAGCCTAAACATTCCCACTGTTTTGGTCCCTTACCTACCATGTTGTAGAAGCGTGAAGCGCACACATGCATATACTCTATGTGACTGTGTGAGAGCAATGTCTTGCATCCCACTCATCTCAATGGGCGCATTCCTCTGCTCAGATGTTGCTGACTCCTGCCAGATCTTACAACAACACCTCGATAGGTATTTTACTTATCAGCTAACCCCATCATGGTCACGTTCCCCTGCTCAGATGTTGCATGCATCAACCAATGGTTGCAAGCCACGCCATCGACGTCTGAGTAGGAGAACACAACCAATATCTGTGGTGCTGCTCATGGCAACGTCATCTCGCAGAATCTACCTTTAAAAAAAAGTAAATCTCGATGTGACCCGCCAGATTCAGAAGCTTGAAAACCCCATTTGAAAAAAAGCTTGAAAACCCCATTCAATTTTTGCCCAAAACTTTAAGAAAACAAAGTAAAACTGAACATAATTCATTATGTTTTTTATTTTATTTTAATTCGTTTTGGAGTCAAAGATAAATACATTTAGTATAGTTTTCGTTTTTCAAAATGGTTAATTATTTTATTTCAGTTTACTAAATTGTTTTTTCATGATTTGTTTTTTAAATGTAGTCTGTCTCCTTACATTTACATTTACATTTACATCATTTAGCAGACGCTCTTATCCAGAGTGACTTACAAATTGGTGCATTCAACTTATGATAGCCAGTGGGACAACCACTTTTTTTTTTTTTTATGGGGGGTGGGGGAAGAAGGATTACTTTTATACTATTCCAGGTATTCCTTAAATAGATAGGGTTTCAAGTGTCTCCGGAAGGTGGTCAGTGACTCCGCTGTCCTGGCGTCATGGGGGAGCTTGTTCCACCATTTGGGTGCCAGAGCAGCGAATAGCTTTGACTGGGCTGAGCTGGAACTGTGCTTCCGTAGAGGTAGAGGAGCTAGCAGGCCAGAGGTGGATGAACGTAGTGCCCTCGTTTGGGTGTAGGGTCTGATCAGAGCCTGAAGTTAAGGAGGTGCCATTCCCCTCACAGCTCCGTAGGCAAGCACCATGGTCTTGTAGCAGATGTGAGCCTCAACTGGAAGCCAGTGGAGTGTGCAGAGGAGCGGGGTGACATTAGAGAACTTGGGAAGGTTGAACACCAGACGGGCTGCAGTGTTCTGGATAAGTTGTAGGGGTTTAATGGCACAGGCAGGGAGCCCAGCCAACAGCAAGTTGAAGTAATCCAGACGGGAGATGACAAGTGCCTGGATTAGGAGCTGTGCCGCTTTCTGTGTAAGGTAGGGTCGTACTCTACGAATGTTGTAGAGCATGAACTTGCAGGATCGGGTCACCGCTTTGATGTTAGCGGAGAACAACAGGGTGTTGTCCAGGGTCACGCCAAGGTTCTTTGCACTCTGGGAGGCGGACACAATGGACCATGATAGCGAGATCATGGAGAGGGCAGTCCTTCTCCGGGAGGAAGAGCAGCTCCGTCTTGCCGAGGTTCAGCTTGAGGTGGTGATCCGACATCCACACTGATATGTCTGCCAGACATGCAGAGATGCGATTCGCCACCTGCTTATCAGAAGGAGAAAATTAATTGTGTGTCTTCTGCGTAGCAATGATAGGAGAGACCATGTGAGGATATGACAGAGCTGACTTGGTGTGTAGAGAGAATAGGATAGGGCCTAGAACTGAGCCCTGGGGGACACCAGTGGTGAGAGCACGTGGTGCGGAGACAGATTCTCGCCACGCCACCTGGTAGGAGCGACCTGTCAGGTAGGACGCAATCCAAGAGTGAGCAGCGCCGGAGATGCCCAACTCGGAGAGGGTGGAGAGGAGGATCTGATGGTTCACAGTATCAAATGCAGTGGATAGGTCTAGAAGGATAAGAGCAGAGGAGAGAGAGTTAGCTTTAGCAGTGCGGAGAGCCTCCGTGACACAGAGAAGAGCAGTTTTAATTTGATTGACCAGTCTTGAAACCTGACTGGTTTGAATCAAGAAGGTCATAGATGAGAGAGATAGAAGGAGAGTTGGCTAGAGACGGCACGCTAAAGAGTTTTGGAGAGAAAAGAAAGAAGGGATACTGGTCTGTAGTTGTTGACATTGGAGGGATCGAGTGTAGGTTTTTTGAGGAGGGGTGCAACTCTCGCTCTCTTGAAGACGGAAGGGACATGGCCAGTGGTCAAGGATGAGTTGATGAGCGAGGTGAGGTAAGGGAGAAGGTCTCCGGAAATGGTCTGAAGAAGAGAGGAGGGGATAGGGTCAAGCGGGCAGGTTGTTGGGCGGCCGGCCATCACAAGTCGCAAGATTTCATCTGGAGAGAGAGGGGAGAAAGAAGTCAAAGCATAGGGTAGGGCAGTGTGAGCAGGACCAGCGGTGTCATTTGACTTAATAAATGAGGATTGGATGTCGTCAACCTTCTTTTCAAAATGGTTGACGAAGTCATCCACAGAGAGGGAGGAGGGAGGGGGAGGAGGAGGAGGATTCAGCAGGGAGGAGAAGGTGGCAAAGAGCTTCCTAGGGTTAGAGGCAGAGGCTTGAAATTTAGAGTGGTAGAAAGTTGCTTTAGCAGCGGAAACAGAGGAAGAGAATGTAGAGAGGAGGGAGTGAAAAGATGACAGGTCCGCAGGAAGTCTAGTTTTCCTCCATTTCCGCTCGGCTGCCCGGAGCACTCTTCTGTGAGCTCGCAATGAGTCGTCAAGCCACGGAGCAGGAGGGGAGGACCGAGCCAGTCGGGAGGATAGGGGACATAGAGAGTCAAAAGATGCAGAAAGGGAGGAGAGGATGGTTGAGGAGGCAGAATCAGGAGAAGGGAGAAGGATTTAGCAGAGGGAAGAGATGATAGGATGGAAGAGGAGAGAGTAGCGGGAGAGTAGCGGGAGAGAGAGAGCGAAGGTCGCGACGGTACATTACCATCTGAGTAGGGGCAGAGTCAGTAGTGTTGGAGGAGAGCGAGAGAGAAAAGGATACATAGTAGTGGTCGGAGACTTGGAGGGGAGTTGCAGTGAGATTAGTAGAAGAACAGCATCTGGTAAAGATGAGGTCAAGCGTATTGCCTGCCTTGTGAGTAGGGGGGGGGGGCGGTGAGAGCGTGAGGTCAAAAGAGGAAAGGAGTGGAAAAAAGGAGGCAGAGAGAAATGAGTCAAAGGCAGACGTAGGGAGGTTAAAGTCACCCAGAACTGTGAGGGGTGAGCCATCCTCAGGAAAGGAATTTATCAAGGCGTCAAGCTCATTGATGAACTCTACAAGGGAACCTGGAGGGCGATAAATGACAAGGATGTTAAGCTTGAATGGGCTAGTGACTGTGACAGCATGGAATTCAAATGAGGAGATAGACAGATGGGTCAGGGGAAAAAGAGAGAATGTCCACTTGGGAGAGATGAGGATTCCTGTGCCATCGCCGCGCTGACCAGATCTCTCTGGGTATGCGAGAACACATGGTCAGACGAGGAAAGAGCAGTAGGAGTAGCAGTGTTTTTTGTGGTAATCCATGTTTCCGTCAGCGCCAAGAAGTCGAGGGACTGGAGGGTAGCATAGGCTGAGATGAACTCTGCCTTGTTGGCCGCAGAACGGCACTTCCAGAGGCTGCCGGAGACCTGGAACTCCACGTGGGTTGTGCGCGCAGGACCACCAGATTAGAGTGGCAGCAGCCACGCGTTGTGAAGCGTTTGTATGGTCTGTGCAGAGAGGAGAGAACAGGGATAGACAGACACATAGTTGACAGGCTACAGAAAAAGGCAACAATAATGCAAAGGAGATCGGAATGAAATGAACTAAACATCTGGGAAAGTGAGAGAGCGGGGCCTCCCTCACTTACGTTTCACTGAAAAACTCAAATATAACTCTCCCAACTTCACATTTACGTCATTTAGCAGACACTCTTATCCAGAGCGACTTACAGGAGCAATTAGGGTTAAGTGCCTTGCTCAAGGGCACAGACAGATTTTTCTCCTAGTCGGCTCGGGGATTAGAACCAGCAACCTTTCGGTTACTGGCACAATGCTCTTAACCACTAAGCTACCTGCCGCTTCCACTTCAGAAATTATAATTGTTGTAAACTACAGCGGTTCAATGTTTTCTAGGAATAGACTCTAACTTAGTTTATTCAGCTAACTTGGTACAGTATTCTTCAGTGAAAACCGCCCAGGGCACCGAATCCTATGACGCCATAGCCAACTAGCATGCCAGCCTCCAATAACACAGTTTAGCACCAATACTCGGTTACAACAAACCACCAGTGTGTTAACACGCCAAACAGATCATTCGTGTCCGTGTCTAACGTTGTGTAAAGTTTTGGGTTAGTTTTGACAGTTTGAGTGAGTACGTCATCAACATATTCAGCCAGTTAGTTAGCTAGAGTAGTTAGCATACTAGCTAGCCATTGCTCTCTGCCAATGAACCAACCCCTCCTCCCACGGCACGAAACACACAGAGAGAGCCAAGCTAACGTTAACTAGTCACCCATGTCCCGAATTCCCTTGAACGACTCTGGTTACCAGTATGTAAAAACAAAACAAAAATCAATGTAGGTTATAACTTACCCTTAGTAGCTACTGTTAGCCAGTTAAGTGCAAAGCTAGCCACTGCATCGATTCAGCCAGTTCGCGTCTGTCACAACGGAGAGAAAGCGTCTCCAAACATTACAGCTAGGTCGTTCCAGCTATTGTTTAGTTAGCTATCCAGGTAGCAACAAGCTAGCTACATTTCGAGTACAGTAGCTACTAAAAACAGCTGAATGGTAGGTAGCTAGCTGGCATAATTACAGGTACTCTTAAGCGTGAAATAACATTGGAAACAACTATACACAGTTGCTAATAGTTACCAGTAGCTACCCGCTAGCTCGCTAGCTTTATTGGTCCAGGTAGTTTAATCGCACTGCTAGAGGCACTGCTAGATGTTTTTGTGTGTGGTAATGAGTGAGGGACACACAGAATCCACTGCACTTTTCAAAAGGTGCATCAAGTACCCTCTGAAGATCTCGCTGCCACACTTTTAATGGGACTCTGATACTTAATTGCATTTGTACCACTGCTTCTCTAAGACAGAATATATCAAAAGTTACATTGATTATAAACCTTGAATTACACTAAAACAGTGGTATATTGATATTGCAGTTGTTCATCCAAAGCAGATAGTCAAAATGTATTTTATAATAATTTACATACCGTATGTTTCCTGACTTTCCTCACTTAAAATCATAATATTGCCTTCAAATATTGATTACATTGTCATTGCCATCACAATTCCTTAGTTTTGGAGTCAAAGATAATACATTCAGTATGGTTTGAGTTTTCCAAATGTGTTTGTTAATTATTTTCTTTCAGTTTACTAAATGTTTTTTTCATGATTCGTTTTTGTTTTAGTTTCTGTATTAGTTTACTATAATAACCTTGGTTCAGAACCTTGCATATTGTTCAGAACCCTAATCTTATTTTAGTCTTTCTTGTTTTCCCAGCAGTAATGTACAGACAGCTTGGCACATGGTACAGACAGAAAATTACATAGACATGCATCTAAGTATGTTTTGTTAATTCATCCAACTATAAACACTTCAGCAGAACATAAACAGTAAACAGTGTCCCTTTTTTTCCAATTTATGTGGATTTGTTTAAGCAGAATATGCATGTCCTTCTTCGTCTGTTGTCATGAAAACAACGTTTTAAAGCTCAGATCATTAGCGGTGTGAAAATCTATGTGTTGGAGCATAATGTACCCCCTGTTATTTTCATTAAAATGTTCATGTCATGTTTGCATTGTAGTGTCAGCTGTTGTCTTTGGTTTTCACCCACAGCACCTTGTGTTGTCTCCCACTCTTCCCCTGTTGCATGTCTCTGCTCCAGCTTGAAGGGAAGTGTTCAAAGGTGTTCTGCAATATACCCATTTATACAGGGACCTGGGAAGTGTGTGCCAGGCGTGCCTTGTGTCCATTATTATTTATTTGATGTAATTATGTCATATTACATAAATTGCTCTGCATACCTACACCTAGGTCTAGATTGCAAGCATTTAGAGAAGCAGCAAACAAACTACTGTACAGAGACATCCTATTAGTAAACAGTGACGAGATGGGGATAGCCCAGAAACTGCTTCCATTTTAGAGAGAGAAAAGTATTAACCTTGATGTTCTCATGGTCAGCAATAAGACTCAAACGTTTCTACAAAACGTTTCTACGATAACAAAAATAAACAGTACCAATCGGGGAAGAATGTCAGAAGAAGCGTTCTCTGTCCTGTATTCATAGTCTTCCAATTATTCTATTTGAATGCACAGCCTGGTTGAAAATGCACACCCCTAGCCCTGTAAAGGTTAGTAAAGTTTTCCCTACGTTCCTAAAGAGCAGTGACTCCGAATGATATCATTGTTTGTCAAAGAGACAGGCCCATAATGAATGTACTCTGTCTCCTTCAGTTTAATGACACTGCTAGAGGTTTTTGTGTGTGGTAATGAGTTAGAGACACAGAATCCACTACACTTTTCAAAAGGTGCATCAAGTACCCTCTGAAGATCTCGCTGCCACACTTTTAATGGGAATCTGATACTTAATTGCATTTGTACAACAACTGCTTCTCTAAAACAGAATATATCAAACGTTACATTGATTTGAATCCTTGAATTACACTAAAACAGTGATATATTGATATTCATCCAAAGCAGATGGTCAAAATGTATTTCATAATTGTGTTTCCTGACTTTCCTCACTTCAAATCACAATATTGCCTTCAAATATGTATTATATTGTCAGATATTTATCCAGAGCCTGCATAAGCAGAAGGTGTATTGTTATCTTGACATGCAAGTGAAACCAAACCTTCGTATGCAACCGTGTGTCTACCCAGCTGCCCTAAATCTGTCCTAAACACTTGTTTTATAAATGAAACCCTCCGTTTTGACAATATCTATGTGTACATGCTGTGGGATGTGCCAAACAGGTCAAAACAATGCAATACATCAAACATAGGACTTCTCATTTATCCTCCGGGATCCCACATTCTATTTGAAGACAGGCCAGACCTCCGATGATTGGCTACATTCTCTCATGTTTCGCACTCATTTTCTCACTAATAAGTTACAAGAGCAAACATTTATTTTGAGGCCACTGGTGACTTCTTCAGAAGACTAAATAAGGTTTTGTTTGTAGCAGAGGTTGGAACCGGTTCGGGGAACAGAACCGAAAACGAACAAAAAGTTTGAGGAACGGAAACAGAACCGGGAACAGAAGTAATCTCTAGTATTCTCGAACAGAACCGTTATTTTCAAATCTTGAGAACCGGTTAATAATGTTATATTTTGTTCCAAAAATATTCCTAATGTCTAGTATATAATTCTGTAATTTGGTGAAGTTATAATGCTACAGTAATAGTCATGTCATGATGTATAGCGCTTCACGAAAATGAACTATATGAACCGGTTCAGAACTTTATTGTCTGGTCGGAAACACTGTACTTGCTGCTGACAGGAAGTATAACTGAGATGTAACGAAGCAGATCAGAAGAAAGGGACAGTCTCAGAAAACAAATAAATCAGTCTAACCTGAGAGAGGGACTGGGTTGGTGTGCGCGCGTGTGTGTGTGTGTGTGTGTGTGTGTGTGTGTGTGTGTGTGTGTGTGTGTGTGTGTGTGTGAGTGAGTGAGTGAGAGCGCTTTGGTCCATGTCCCAATATTTAACCCAGCTGCAGTTTAGAGACTTGATAGTGCCTATGGAGCATGAAATAAGAACGCACTTTGCTCACCAGTGCAAGACTGTCAATATGATATTGAGTGTCAAATAAAAATGGGCCACCCCATCTTAGTTTTTACATTACATTATATATTTTATATACAGTGAGGGAAAAAAAGTATTTGATCCCCTGCTGATTTTGTATGTTTGCCTACTGACAAAGAAATGATCCTTCTATAATTTTAATGGTAGGTTTATTTGAAAAGTGAGAGACAGAATAACAACAAAAAAATCCAGAAAAACGCATGTTAAAAATGTTATAAATGTATTTGCATTTTAATGAGGGAAATAAGTATTTGACCCCCTCTCAATCAGGAAGATTTCTGGCTCCCAGGTGTCTTTTATACACGTAACGAGCTGAGATTAGTTTGTTACCTGTATAAAAGACACCTGTCCACAGAAGCAATCAATCAATCAGATTCCAAACTCTCCACCATGGCCAAGACCAAAGAGCTCTCAAAGGATATCAGGGACAAGATTGTAGACCTACACAAGGCTGGAATGAGCTACATGACCATCGCCAAGCAGCTTGGTGAGAAGGTGACAACAGTTGGTGGGATTATTCGCAAATGGAAGAAACACAAAATAACTGTCAATCTCCCTCGGCCTGGGGCTCCATGCAAGATCTCACTTCGTGGAGTTGCAATGATCATGAGAATGGTGAGGAATCAGCCCAGAACTACACGGGAGGATCTTGTCAATGATCTCAAGGCAGCTGGGACCATAGTCACCAAGAAAACAATTGGTAACACACTACGCCGTGAAGGACTGAAATCCTGCAGCGCCCGCAAGGTCCCCCTGCTCAAGAAAGCACATATACAGGCCCGTCTGAAGTTTGCCAATGAACATCTGAATGATTCAGAGGAGAACTAGGGTGAAAGTGTTGTGCTCAGATGAGACCAAAATCAAGCTCTTTGGCATCAAATCAACTCACCGTGTTTGGAGGAGGAGGAATGCTGCCTATGACCCCAAGAACACCATCCCCACCGTCAAACATGGAGGTGGAAACATTATGCTTTGGGGGGGGGGGGTTATGCTAAGGGGACAGGACAACTTCACAGGGATGATGGACGGCGCCATGTACCGTCAAACCTTGGGTGAGAACCTCCTTCCCTCAACCAGGGCATTGAAAATGGGTTGTGGATGGGTATTCCAGCATGACAATGACCCAAAACACACGGCCAAGGCAACAAAGGAGTGGCTCAAGAAGAAGCACATTAAGGTCCTGGAGTGGCCTAGCCAGTCTCCAGACCTTAATCCCATAGAAAATCTGTGGAGGGAGCTGAAGGTTCGAGTTGCCAAACGTCAGCCTCGAAACCTTAATGACTTGGAGAAGATCTGCAAAGAGGAGTGGGACAAAATCCCTCCTGAGATGTGTGCAAACCTGGTGGCCAACTACAAGAAACGTCTGACCTCTGTGATTGCCAACAAGGGTTTTGCCACCAAGTACTAAGTCATGTTTTGCAGACGGGTCAAATACTTATTTCCCTCATTAAAATGCATATCAATTTATAACTTTTTTGACATGCGTTCTTCTGGATTTTTGTGTTGTTATTCTGTCTCTCACTGTTCAAATAAACCTACCATTAAAATTATAGACTGATCATTTCTTTGTCAGTGGGCAATCGTACAAAATCAGCAGGGGATCATATACTTTTTTCCGTCACTGTAAAGATACATCTTAGTTAAATTCATATTAATTCATATAGACCCAGCAGAACTAAGAGGATATTTGGGAATATAGATTGCACGGTTTGGCTTCAATTAAACTTTGTTGGATTATAGTTTACTACAGTTCAGTAGCAATTACAGCATTACTACATAGGTGTAACAGCAACTTAATGTCACGTGTTACAAATGGGGCTGGGAAAATATAACTACTCAAATTCATAGACTTGGAACAATATTTCATAATGTCATAACGTGTTCCTCAAAAATATATTCCTTAAAGAGGAGAGGTCACTTTTAGACGTTGGTTTCCTCTCCAAACATGATGAACACAAAGCTGTTATCACAAAACAGGCTTTAGCTGAATCACAGGGTAGGACATTTGGCTTTATGATAAAACAATGTAGCTTCAGTTCGCCTCCACATAAACAGAATCAGAATGAGCTTTACGGTAGTTCAATTCACTCTCCAATCAAGTTTCTAAGGGATGAAAACAGCTTACCAAGATGTTTGATTTCTCAGCCCCTCTCTGATTTGCCAAGTGCCGATTAAATATACAACAGCACTGGAATATCCTCTCTCTATGGAATGAATGTAAGCTAAAATACTGTAAGCTCAAAAGTATGGCAACCAAGGCTAGGCCTTAGAGCCATAGGAGGCCACAGCATGGGCTGATCAAGTACGTGCAGCACAACTTTGATAGCAAATATAATATCTCTCACACTGAACACAATCTTTAAGAGTCCCTTTTGCATTTTATAAACTAAAGCGCCTGTCTCTCTACGTGTAGCCCATCTATCTGATGTGGTCTGGTCCAAACGAGTATGATATTGTTGCCGCCCGTAGCATTGAAGGCAAGGGAAGCCAGTGAGCATTTGGCTTCCCTTGATTAAAAAAGTATACAAAATTAGCTAATCAGCGTTGAGCTAAACTGAGTGAACACAACTGGGAATGGTCCTGGCGCACCAAAGAAAAGTGTCAAGGGAAGCCAGCTTGGATTTTGGCGTCACTCCTATCAAATCCCATTGAGCGCATACGTCATTAACAAAAAAACTTGAATTGTTGTATCTCCTTGTGTTGTTGTCCTCCGGTGGCTAGCTAGCTAGCTAAAATTGGCCCTTTCCTAAATTAACCATGGATGGAGATAGGGATTTGGACTTGTGGTTTTACTTAATTATCCGTACTGGCCAATGATTATAACAGTGATTCTAATCCAATCATTAATTCATACATTGTTGTGACCCTGGTCTGAGAAGATAGAAGTTCAAAATGTAGCTAGATGTAGAAGGCTAATGTTAACTGGCTAACGTTGCCCATGAATGGAAGTTTGGCATGCGAGGATGCATTTTAGCCGGGTAGCCTAGGACAACAAAAAATGTAAAAACATGTACTGTAAGAGAGAGTTTTAGATGTTTCGTCAACATGAAAGATAGGAGGATGGCATTGGGGTTTCTCTACAAGTAGGGTGACTAAACATGTTTTTCTACTGGCACGAACACGCACGCACACACACACACACACACACAGAAATCAGAACCATGGACAGCCACATAATATTTAGCTTACGTTGACTGGACTAAATTGTTTTTGGTATCTTTTAGTTGTCACTGTATTGGACTATACAGAGGTGATTTGATGATGTTGAAGTTGAAATGGTGCTGGAATAGTGAAGGCAGCTCCTATTTTCTTTGTGACTTGCCGTAACTCTGTGGTTCTAAATCAATAGTTGTTTAGTGGTCTGAAAATTGTCAGAAACATGAACTTGCTTGACCATGCTGTAGGTCATGTAACTGTCTGTTACATGCAATATGCTCTGTGGACTTCACTGGACAGAGGTTGCTATCCGGTTTTGTGATAAAACAAAGGTGTGGTTGATTCTGCCACTGTGTCTTCTTTTTGTCTCTGCCTTTCGGCCTATAGGCTATATCACAGTCACAAGGCATATGAATTAACAGGTTATTGAGCAAACAATGCAATTATCACAACACAGCGGTTATAAAATGGCTTTTTTGGAGGGGGCTTGGCTTCCCCAGTGATTTTATCCACACACCTCTACTGCACCTGACTCTCTGTGGCAGGCGCACAGCTATCAGCTAATGTCAGATGTGTGAAAGCAATAGCAGGGGAAAGTCTTGGGATAATTGTCAGTACTGTCATTCCAATTCTAGACAGTCTATGACAGGTAGCAGCCTTTTTAATCATAGGTGCGTAACCCTGCTTAAGCTGAGGGATGGGGCTGGGAAATGTAACCACTCTGAAATTCATAGACTTGGAACAATGTTTCATAATGTGTTCCGCAAAAATATATCCTTAAAGAGGAGAGGTCCCTTTAAGACATTGGTTTCTGGCTTCCTCTCCAAACATGATGAACACAAAGCTGTTATCACAAAACAGGCTTTAGCTGAATCACAGGGTAGGACATTTGGCTCTATGATAAACAATGTAGCTTCAATTCGCCCCCACATAAACAGAATCAGAATGAGCTTTACGGTAATTCAATTCACTCTCCTATCAAGTTCTAAGGGATGAAAGCAGCTTACCAAGATGTTTGATTTCTCAGCCCCTCTCTGATTTGCCAAGTGCCGATTAAATATACAACAGCACTGGAATATCCTCTCTCTATGGAATGAATGTAAGCTAAAATACTGTAAGATCAAAAGTATGGCAACTAAGGCTGGGCCTTAGAGCCATAGGAGGCCACAGCATGGGCTGATCAAGGACATGCAGCACAACTTTGATAGCAAATATAATATCTCTCACACTGAACACAACCTTATGTATTTTAAAAACTACACGCAAAGCAAGGTTTTGGTAACTGGGTAACAGACAGCACTTCTACAGTTATTCAGGTAAACACCTAACTCTCTGTGGCATGTGCACAGCTATAACCTAACGTCAGATGTGTGAAAGCAATGGCAGGGGAAAGTCTTGGGATAATTGCTAGTGCTGTCATTCCAATTCTAGACAATCTATGACAGGTAGCTGCCTTTTTAATCATAGGTGTGTAAGCTCCACTCGCCTACACCTACAGTGCACCTCACTATTCCTCCTCCTACTGTTGAGACAACCGAGCTTCATGAAGATGAATCACAAGAGTACAGTTTTGTTGAACTTTTTCAACGTTGACACAAAATATAATATTCTAATAATGTAGCCATGACTACAGTAGAGTAGAATGTTTACAGGCTAGAGTATACCAAACATGAGGAACACCTTCCTAATACTGAGTTGAATTACACCCCCCCTCTTTTGCCGGTGCAATTTGTTGGGCATGGACTCTACAAGGTGTCAAAAGCGTTCCACAGGGATGCTGGCACATGTTGACTCCAATGCTTCCCACAGATGTATCAAGTTGGCTGGATGTCCTTTGGGTGGTGGACCATTCTTGATACACACGGGAAACTGTTGAGCGTGAAAAACCCAGCAGCGTTTTAGTTCTTGACACAAACCGTTGCCCCTGGCATCTACTACCATACCCTGTTCAAAGGCACTTCAATCTTTTGTCTTGCCCATTCACCCTCTGAATGGCACATATACACAATCCATGTCTCAATTGTCTCATGGCTTAAAAATCCTTCTTTTACCTGTCTTCATCAATAGTGACATCAATAAGGGATCATAGCTTTCACATGGATTCACCTGGTCAGTCTATGTCATGGAAAGAGCAGGTGTTCATAATGTTTCGTATACTCAGTATAAAGGAGGTGTAATATCATCACCGGGCAGATTTTCCCATAATGCTTCAGCACTGGGGGGTATTACCATTTCACACGGAGCATTTAGGAAATGATATCACTTTAATGGATGTGTAATTGGTCGAGTCATTTGTGTAAGCTGTTAAGTAATAAAAAACATAAGCAATCTACACAGCAACAGACACCAACACTGCAAAACACTGGTACCATGTATTCCCTTCCAACAGTTTCCTTGAGTCACCTTAACGTGAAGACATTAAAATAATTATTCAGTTTGTATAAGCCATCTTTAAGTTCAACGGAAGTGCAAGTGGCTGACGATCCATACTGTATGTCATCTGATCCTACATTCAATAGGCCTTGAGTCAGGCATCATATCCAAACACTACTCCACTGTTCTGCTCCAAAGATCATTCAAGGGACAAGGCTGCCCTCCCCCCGCCCCTCTCACCATGTGTCTTAACTTGCTGTTTGAACAGCTAGATCCCATCTCTGATCTGTCTGACCAGTCCCTTAGATTGTTAGCTGACACCAAATGAGTCCTTCTCAAATGCTAGTTTTAATATACAGTATGCAGTCCTCCAAGGAGGGATAGATTTTCAGTCTCGAGAAGGACAAAAGCTTGCCGGTTCCCATTCCAAAGAAGGCAGACAAAACACAAGCATGGTCACAAGGGGTTTTTCCACCTCGCCTCTCTCCGTTACTCTCTTCTCAAAAGATGTGAAGTGTTCCCATTCCTCTCATCCCTTCTCGCCCATTGAACACAGCGCCTGCGGGTTACAGAACATGTAGCCAGTGCCCAGTCAGACAAAGAGACACTGATGCCTTGGGAGGCTCTCACAACAAAGTGCTTGAATAAGGTTGGCCTGGTATGCGGTCAACATACTGCACAGAACAAGGGAATTGAACATAGAAGCAATAAGAATCTTTCGTACCATGAGTACACCTACAGATCAGAGCATGCGTTTCCATGACGTTAAAGAACCAGTACTGATCCTTTTGAGTGAGTGAGATGGGTGGTTGGTCAGGTTCATAGACAATACATGCGGGTTCTATCTATGGTCAGGTTGCCACATGTGAGGGAAGTGAACTGTTTTAAAATGAGTGACCATGAGATTATGGTCAATAAGGGTAGAATTGTATGCATGGATATCTTATTTAACAAAATTAGAACATACATTACCATTTGGTTCAAGCATACCCCAGAGGAGGAGCAGCAGCAACTTACTGAATGTCTCATTTCTCTGGATCTGGGTGGAACATAAAAAACTGGCCTATAACAGATCAGTGCTGGGCCCACTGTGAAAGGTAGAGGGCTGTGCCCAGATATTGATGTCCTTTGATAAAAATGGACATTGCTGATGGTGCTACCCTAACAGGGTCTCCTCATGGAGGCCATAGGTGTGCATCACAGGAGGTTGGAGGCACCTTCATTGGGGAGGACGGGCCTGTAGTAATGGCTGGAGCGGAATAGGTGGAATGGTATCAAA
Organism: Coregonus clupeaformis; assembly: GCF_020615455.1. Taxonomy (NCBI): domain Eukaryota; kingdom Metazoa; phylum Chordata; class Actinopteri; order Salmoniformes; family Salmonidae; genus Coregonus; species Coregonus clupeaformis. Next base: position 43,642,584 of record NC_059197.1, read on the forward strand.
TACATCAAACACATGGCTTCCATGTGTTTGATGCCATTCCATTCACTCTGTTCCAGTAATTATTATGAGCCGTCCTCTCCTCAGCAGCCTCCTGTGGGGTGCATATGCCCTCCAGGCTGCTTCAACAAAACTGTGTTTATCTCTTGCCAAAGGCCATCTGGTTGGATATTAGATGAAAGTCAGGTTCCACACCTTTGGATCAACCACTAACTCTTTTTTCTCTCTCCCCTGCTTCTCGATCTGCCTCTCCCTCGCACACTGATGCAGAGGGAGCAAAATTACTTTTGACACTTTTCAAAGCCAAGGCAGGACAGTGCACAGCTACTTTCAGACAGACCGGATTTGGTCGACCGGAGAGAAACAAAGTAGAAAGAAATGGAAGGGGAAATGTTGTTTTTTAAGCACTACATTTCTGCCACATAGCTGAAAATAGAACAGGGAAGGAGGTACATAACTTTCCTAACAAAATACCAGTATTGATTTTGAATAAAAAGACTGAATCTTGTGAATACTAGAGATCTTTCTGCACTCAAGTTTTCTAGGAACAAACACAATACAATAATGCTGAGTGGGTGATGGAAGGATTGGAGTGTGTGTAAGTGTGTGTGTGCATGTATGTCATTGTGTGTGTGATTGTGTGGGTGGTCTTGCTTCCGTCACTGCTTTAGTCAGACCCATTTCTTCAAGGGAACACAGGAAGCAGCAGAATCCAAATCCAATGAATTCAACATTGGACAAATCATTTGGCAAACACAGTAGGCCATTTGATGTCCAGTGCTTCAAATCCTTTTACATTGATTGATTGAGACTAAATTGATTTAAAACACCTCAGAACAGAATCATCATATTGTCACGCCCTGGCTCTGGGGACTCTTTAATGTTGAGCCAGGGTGTTAGTTCCTATGTTTAGTTGTTCCTTGTTTTCTGTCTAGATCGTTTAGATCTATGTTGGCCAGGGTGGTTCCCGATCAGAGGCAGCTGTTGCTCGTTGTCTCTGATTGGGAACCATACTTAGGCAGCCTGTTTTGCACAGTTGATTGTGGGATCTTGTTCTGTATAGGTTTGTGTTGGTGAACCTTTAGACTTCACGTATCGTTTTGTTGTTTTGTTCATGTTGTAAAGTACTCATTAAAAGATGTACGCCTATCACGCTGCGCCTTGGTCTGCCTCTTACAATGATCGTGACAGAAGATCCCACCAAAATAGGACCTAGCAGCGTGTGCAGGAGCAAACGCCGGGTATGGAACAGGAGGTTACTCTGGTATATGTCCTCCTCGGTTGGGGGAGAATCACGGAGGAGGAGGCCGTCCGCTACCGGAGGGCGATGAGGGAGGATGCCCAGGCAGGAGAGGAGAAGTGGCGCCAACCGGGTCGTCGTCGGACAGGCGAGAGGCAACCCCAATAAATATTTTGGGGGGGGCACACGGCATGGACGACAGGGATGCTGGAGGCAGCTACAGGACGTATCGGCGGATTAGGAGAGGAGGCCACCAGGTTTGGGGGGCTGGAAGGGAGGTTGGCGGAGCCTAGAGGTAGAGCAGAGCCAACTCCCCGTACTCAGGCTAGGCAGCGTGAGACTGGGCAGGTTCCGAGTTATGCGGAGCTGCATACTGTGCCGCGAGTGGTCCGGCACAGTCCTGTACGTCCTGTGCTAGCACCACGCACGTGTCGTGCTAAGGTGGGCATGCAGCCAGGACGGAGTGTGCCGGCTCAACGCTCGTGGCCTCCAGTACCCCTCCTCGGTCCCGGATATCCTGCGCCAGTGCCACGTGCTGTAGTGCCTGTAACGAAAGTGCACAGCCCCTGTATGTCCTGTGCTGATGCCTCACACAGAGTGTGTAGAAATAGGCATTCAGCCAGGACGGGTTGTGTCAGCTCTTCGCTCCAGACCTCCAGTCCATCTCCACAGCCCGGTCCGGCCCGTTCCTGCTCCCCGCACCAAGCCAGTGGTGCGCGTCGCCAGCCTGGTTCGGCCTGTTCCTGCTCCCCGCACCAAGCCAGTGGTGCGCGTCGTCAGCCCGGTCCGGCCTGTTCCTGCTCCCCGCACCAAGCCTGTGGTGCGCGTCGCCAGCCCGGCCCGGCCCGTTCCTGCTCCCCGCACCAAGCCTGTGGTGCGCATCGCCAGCCCGGTCCGGCCTGTTCTGCTCCCGCACCCAAGCCAGTGGTGCGCGTCGCCAGCCCGGTTCGGCCTGTTCCTGCTCCCCGCACCAAGCCAGTGGTGCGCGTCGTCAGCCCGGTCCGGCCCGTTCCTGCACCCCGCACCAAGCCAGTGGTGCGCGTCGTCAGTCCGGCACGGTCCGTGCCTGTTCCACCTGTGCCTGGTCCGGCACCGGTCAGCTGCTCCACGCCGGAGCCAGAGCAATCCGCTCCACCGGTGTTCAGTCCAGCTCCGGCCAGCAGGGCCAGACCACGAGGGCGAGAGAGAGAGTGGTGGTCACGCCCGGAGCCGGATCCGCCTCCGAGGCGGAATGCCCACCCGGCCCCTCCCCTGTGGTGTTTGGTTGGCGCGGTTTTAGTCCGTGCCTTTGGGGGGGGGTACTGTCACGCCCTGGCTCGGGGGACTCTTAAATGTTGAGCCAGGGTGTTAGTTCCTATGTTTAGTTGTTCCTTGTTTTCTGTCTAGATCGTTTAGATCTATGTTGGCCAGGGTGGTTCCCGATCAGAGGCAGCTGTTGCTCGTTGTCTCTGATTGGGAACCATACTTAGGCAGCCTGTTTTGCACAGTTGATTGTGGGATCTTGTTCTGTATAGGTTTGTGTTGGTGAACCTTTAGATTTCACGTATCGTTTTGTTGTTTTGTTCATGTTGTAAAGTACTCATTAAAAGATGTACGCATATCACGCTGCGCCTTGGTCTGCCTCTTACAACGATCGTGACACATATGGTGATCCCTGAGACTTGTCAGCTATGCTCAAGATCTGTAGGAGAAGGTATTTGAGGTGTGCACACCAGTAAATAAGACCGGCTAAGCAGAAATGCTAAGGTGCATTTATAAATTCTATTACTTTTACTCAATTTCATGGTTGACAGTTGGAAGTTATGGATGAGTTGCCATGGGCACCAAGGGGCCACTCAAGCGGCAGAGGCAACAAACGTTTTCTCTCTGTGGCATGTCACGAAAATCGCCTTTGTTCTGCAGCCTTCCATTTTATGCCTGAGCGTTTCGAATCGATTATTTTCAAAGCCCACGACTCTTGCTTTTAGTCAGGTATAAGGAATGAGTAGTGGCAGTCAATCTCTCCCTTCACACATCTCTCTCTCTCTCTCTGCCTCTCTCTTTCTCTGTATCTCGCTGTCTCTCTCCCTCTCTCTCTCGTCTCTCTATGTCTGTCCCTCTCTCTATATACAGATTATGATTATAGTTCTCTCTTGGTGCCCAAAAATAGAGATGTCTCGGCCTGTTGTAGCTGTGTGTCTGTTGTAAATGGTCATAACATTGATGATAGGACCCTTTGGTGAAACGGGGGACCAGTGTATGTTGTTTACTGTCCCTCTGTTTGTAGTCTACCAAGGCTTGTTTGGTTGGGACTCTGCAGAGCCCAGAAGACAATAAACCACCATCAACCACTTCATTTATGATTATATGCTCATAGTTATTTCCATATAGTGCCATCATATGCATTGATTATCAATAAAAAAAATACAGTCACAATCAGGGAATAATTAATGTATAATTAATCAGATCATTAACAAAATCCATTCAATCACATCTCATCAACATTTTCCTGCCAGCTGCTAACACTCCTAGTATATGGCTGAGATTACATCCCAGAATGCATTAGGAATTGGACAGTGTCTTGTGTCCAACCAAACCAGTATTGGTGATATCCCCATCGCACCCATATTGCAGAGTAAGGGCTGGCTGCCCATAGTCAATCAGCGATGGCAGCCTTATCCCCTGAATAAATCTGTAGTTGTGTCAGTGGCCCCTGCTATCTTATCACATGACTTTTAAGACCCTTTGTTGCTCTCATCAGCCAGGGAAATGTCAGCAAAATGCCACTGTGGAGCACAGCCGGAGTTTGGAGACCGTCGGCGGCATCGTGGCTGTTATTCATGCTATCATAATGTACTGAACGTGGCATGCACCAATCCTCACAGCTCCCACAGACAAAGCATCAGAAGGACTGACACTGCCAGAGATGACTTAAATCAGCTTCTGTCAACCTTCAATTAGGAACTTGTGAGGCAGCGTAGCGAACTAATATCAATGTTTCAAGAGGACAGAGATGATAACAGTCACCACTTTCCACTCTGCTATTCTTTCATGTAAGACGTAGATAAAAGGAGCATGTGTGATAAGAGGCGGTTCCCTACACAAGTGTATCGGTTAAAATTTTGCAATGCACTGTTGGCTTATTAACATTTGGAAGTAAAGCATATGGTTTAGCAATGTACCCTAACATAATACGATTTTGAGATAGTTTCTAACAACAGAGGCATTTCAAGAAAGAAAATTACATCTACCCTATATGTTATTTGAAACCTGATGGAATTCTGTTGAAATAAGTCTTCTTCCAAAGATCTGTTAGAATTTCTATTTACCTGCAGTTGTACCTGGCACCCGGATATACACTTCCACATTAGTACAAAGTATTACCAAAATAAGATGTGTATTTACAGAAAAAGGAGGAGACAATGACATGATTTAAAGGCTTTTACACTGGAGCTCACCCTTACGTTTAGGGAAGTGACAGGACCAACAATAAACCAAACAAACGCTAGCATCACAATGTCCAAATCCTGTAAGTAAACACAAACATCTTCAGGCGCTTGTCTCAGAACAATAACACAGCCTTGACAGAGGATAAATTGTGTTTTCCAAACAGTCGTTTACTTTTAGAGGACAGAAAGAAAAACACTATGTATTAACAGTACGATCCAATACACTATCACCTCCTTCCTCTTCAACCCCAAAAACACCTCGTAGAGGAAATACAAGACTACTCATCAATGTTATTCATACAGAGGCTTTATCACGACTTGTTAATGTTCCTCCATTATTATCTGATAGTGAAACTGCAATTTATAGGCCAGAAACTGAATCCTTTTTCATCTGACATGCTACAATAATACCCATCACAGGCTGGGCAGAGAGACCATATTTCACACTGCACAGGCCAACCAGAGACTCACAGGCATTTAGCTCCTGCCCCTCTTCAACCCCTGCCTCTAATTAAAATGGTTGGGATAATCTGTGCCGAGTTCAGGCCTGGATCTCCCTGCCAACGCCCTTCTGGATTTGGAGTGTGAGACCCTGCGGCTAATGGTCTCAGCCCTGCTGTAGCCCCATTGCTATAGCCTTGTTGTAGGCCGTCTGTACTTTGTGTACACACCAGGCCTCTATTGTGTCCACACGGGGACCAAACAGGGACATCACAGAGGTTATTAAAGACATGCATAGATGCAAGTGCAGAAATGATGGCTGTGGCTGGCCCCTCTCTGTAATCCTGAAGTCCTCATTGAGCGGCAAGGGTGGGCATTAATAGGGGGCACCTTGCCCTCTCTCTAATGGCAGGAAGTATTAATTGAATGTCTTAGACTAAGCTGGCCCAGATCATTTCCCCATACAATGTTCTGTTCTCCCAGTACAGGACTTGACTACAGCAGCGAACACATTAACCTTGTATCCAGATTAGTTTAATGCCCTGAAAGAACAAGGTTATTGTGAGTAGGATTTCTAAAGTACCATTCTTGGATTCATTACTTTTGTATTGTTTGAGTTGAATGTGGCCATTTCTACATTTATTTTGGCCTTAAAAATAACATTTGAACACATACACACAAGTGTGTGCACACACACACACACACTGACACACACATACACACATACATACACACACACTGACACACACATACACACAGACATGCACACAGACACACACACACACAGAGAGAGAGAGACACACACACAGACACACACACACTGAGTGTCCTACCTCACCCTATTTTACCTATGATTGCAGCAGAATAACTTTTTATAACCTTATTGAGAACTTATATCCACGGATGGGATAACTAGATTTGCCTTTGTTCCCCTAAGGCCCCTTATCATGTACACATCCCTCTCCATTTAGTGGAACTACTGTCTGTTAAGAGCTATAGCAATTGCAGCTTCACCCACACATAAAGTATAAATGGCTGTTTCACACAGAGTTATGCTGTTTTAATATTGACAGTACGCCTCACAACTGTTTTTCTACAGATGGATTACAGATGAGAAATTCATTTTCACTTTATTTTTTTAGTTGGCTTAATTCGAAAATGACAAGCAACAGTATGGTCTATATAAGCTGGTTGTACATGAAAATTGAGTTTTGTTTCCATTGACTATATGGGAAATACCCACTGGGAGACTCAATATTAACAGGTTAAAGCTGGCAGATACAAGCCTACAAGACTCAATCAATACCAGTAGGGAGTCATTGGGATGTGGTAGCCTTACTCACTGACAGTCCTACTGTCAACAGAGCTTGTCAGGCCACATGCAAATATGGTCAGCTTCTCATGTTCAAGCACCTGTTCAAGGGACTACTCCTAAGAGGACCAAATGGATTCTACTCAAGGCTTCCCTTCCATGAACACAGTTTGCTCATAGTGGGGAATGATAGTAGAGGTAAGGAAGAATATCCACAAATCTTTGTGAAAGACAGAAAGAGTTATGCTTAGCCTACACAAGCTAGATTCTTGTAGCTAGTGATGCATTCCATTGGCCAGCAGGAGGTGCCATATTCAAACCATTGAGTTGGGATGAATGACAATGGCAGTTGGCTAGATCAGTCACTAATGCTGGACATTACCCACTGCACAACAAACTGGTTGAATCAACAAATCAAATCCAATGTGATGATGTTGAATCAACGTGGAAACTGAATAGATTTGCAAAAAGTAATCGACGTAAAGGAAATTCTTTTTTACCCTAAATCCAATGAGATGGTTAAATGTATTACTTTGAATTCACGTTAGTTGACAACTCAATCAAATGTAAATCAACTAGATGTTGAAATGACATCTGCACCTAGTGGGTAAGTAATGTATGAGCCAATTATATTTTTATACGTAAATGCCTTTGTTTCATTGGATATTTACATGTACATATTTACAGTTGAAGTCGGAAGTTTACATACACTTTGGTTGGAGACATTAAAACTCGTTTTTCAACCACTCCACAAATTTCTTGTTAACAAACTATAGTTTTGGCAAGTCGGTTAGGACATCTACTTTGTGCATGACACAAGTAATTTTTCCAACAATTGTTTACAGACAGATTATTTCACTTATAATTCACTGTATCACAATTCCAGTGGGTCAGAAGTTTACATACACTAAGTTGACTGTGCCTTTAAACAGCTTGGAAAATTCCAGAAAATGATGTCATGGCTTTAGAGGCTTCTGATAGGCTAATGGACATCATTTGAGTCAATTGGAGGTGTACCTGTGGATGTATTTCAAGGCCTACCTTCAAACTCAGTGCCTCTTTGCTTGACATCATGGGAAAATTAAAAGAAATCAGCCAAGACCTCAAAAAAATGTTTGTAGACCTCCACAAGTCTGGTTCATCCTTGGGAGCAATTTCCAAACGCCTGAAGGTACCACGTTCATCTGTACAAACAATAGTACGCAAGTATAAACACCATGGGACCATGCAGCCGTCATACCGCTCAGGAAGGAGACGCGTTCTGTCTCCTAGAGATGAACGTACTTCGGTGTGAAAAGTGCAAATCAATCCCAGAACAACAGCAAAGGACCTTGTGAAGATGCTGGAGGAAACAGGTACAAAAGTATCTATATCCACAGTAAAACGAGTCCTATAAATCGACATAATCTGAAAGGCCGCTCAGCAAGGAAGAAGCCACTGCTCCAAAACCGCCATTAAAAAGCCAGACTACGGTTTGCAACTGCACATGGGGACAAAGATCGTACTTTTTGGAGAAATGTCCTCTGGTCTGATTAAACAAAAATAGAACTGTTTGGCCGTAATGACCATCGTTATGTTTGGAGGAAAATGGGGGCCACTTGCAAGCCGAAGAACACCATCCCAACAGTGAAGCACGGGGGTGGCAGCATCATGTTGTGGGGGTGCTTTGCTGCAGGAGGGACAGGTGCACTTCACAAAATAGATGGCATCATGAGGAAGGAAATTTATGTGGATATATTAAAGCAACATCTCAAGACATCAGTCAGGAAGTTTAAGCTTGGTCGCAAATTGGTCTTCCAAATGGACAATGACCCCAAGCATACTGCCAAAGTTGTGGCAAAATGGCTTAAGGAGAACAAAGTCAAGGTATTGGAGTGGCCATAACAAAGCCCTGACCTCAATCCTATAGATAATTTGTGGGCAGAACTGAAAAAGTGTGTGCGAGCAAGGAGGCCTACAAACCTGACTCAGTTACACCAGCTCTGTCAGGAGAAATGGGCCAAAATTCACCCAAATTATTGTGGGAAGTTTGTGGAAGGCTACCCAAAACGTTTGACCCAAGTTAAACAATTTAAAGGCAATGCTACCAAATACTAATTGAGTGTATGTAAACTTCTGACCCACTGGGAATGTGATGAAAGAAATAAAAGCTGAAATAAATCATTCTCTCTACTATTATTCTGACATTTCACATTCTTAAAATAAAGTGGTGATCCTAACTGACCTAAGACAGGGAATTTCTACTAGGATTAAATGTCAGGAATTGTGAAAAACTGAGTTGAAATGTATTTGGCTAAGGTGTATGTAAACCTCCGACTTCAACTGTACATATTCAAAATGAAGGAAAATCTTTATGCTGATATCATCTTGTGCATATAGTAAAGGTCTGTATAGGTTATAGGCTGTCTATATCTACAGTACAATGTTGACGTTAGTCTTATTTAAATGAAAACTGAAGCTCACAGTTTCAGTCAGATTGGCAAGGTTTCTGAGAGAGGGAGAGCACCTTACGGAAAGGGGGAAAACCTAACTATTAGTACTTTTGAAGTGTTTGAAGTCATATCTTTTTATCTTTCTTCTGTTGGTTGGCTCAGTGTAAATTAAGAAAGGTTTCTAAGAAGACTATCTTAATATTCTGTATTTGATTGATTTGGTTGTACATTTATTCTTTTCGGATTGTATTTTACACATACATAGTGAAATGAGTCCAAAAACTCCAATCTCCCCTGCCACATTTACCGACAAGGTACAACTGTTTGCATTTTCCTCTTGAAGATAATCTGTTCTTAAATATATATGACTAAACCTGCCTGTGTGATGTTTGTTTGCTGCTCTGCTACTGTAGGTTTTTAGTGTTGAGGACGTGGGAGGGATCAGCTCAGAAAGAGTTAGTTGTGTTGGCAAGTGTGTGTTAGCGAAGTAGGGGTTCGGTTTAACCTGGGGGTTGGTGCTGGCAGGGATGTTTGTTCGGCTTTCAGCTTTACCACATTGTTCAGTTCAGAGTGAGTGGAAACATCCCGCTGATTCACAACTCTGTCAGGGAGCTAGGGAGATGGATCCCACCTGAAGGTGTCCAAAATCCCCATAATCAGATCCATCTGCTTGGGGGAAACCCAGAGAGAGACTTGCCAAGTCAGTCGGACTCCCGTCCGGCTCTTCCACCTCCCCCACTATCGTACCCCTCCACAGATGGCCATGGCCATCGCCAAAAGTCACCCACACACGTAGACTACTGTACTTCCCAAGCACTTAGAATTTAACCCCTTACATACCATTGGGGTGTTTCTAAATAGGGAGATGGGAGAACAATGGAGTGTCTGGGAGATTCATCTCTTGAAACGCAGACTAGACATATTGAGCCTATCCAATCATTGGTATATTGATTTCAATACAGAAATGTGGAGAACTAAAGCCAAGCCTTTATAGATCCTCACTTGGTCTCTCTCTAATCCTCCTTGAACTGTTATATTATTTATTTATTTATATTTATATTATAATTCACCTAGTCCACATGCAGATCCAGCACTAGTAGAAGTTGTGTCTGGGTGTGACAGCAGACTGTCGGCTGCTGTATGCTGAGTGTTAGCAGAACGCTAGCACTCTGCCTTTGAAGTGAGTAAAACGCTAGCACTATGCCATGTCTGAGCAGGAGTTGTGTGCTAACATTACAAGATCGGTGTTTCTCCACGGGCTTCCAGAGCTGTTCAATGTCAAAATGCTGGGATGCAATTAACAGCATAGGCCATTTTATTCATTCCGACCGTTTGGTCCCTTGGAGTGTTTGCTTTAGCGCTAATTAAATATTTGCTCACGGTTACAAACAAGGTTGGCTAAGGTCATCGGAGCATCTGTGCTGTTTCATTGCGTGCCTGTCTTCCCCACTGTGATTGAATCCCAGCACTGCTGTGTAATGCTAAAAGTGTTGACAGATGTGGTATGCTTTTTTAACAAGATGTACTTTTTCTCAGCTTCCTGCAAGAGTACCATGTGAGTATCATGGTGGGAACTGGCAAGCTTTTGGAACTTAGCACACGAGCACAGAGAACATTACACATCCGTCTGCACTAATTTGCATTGTGATGAACCAGGCCACTGAACAGAGCCACATCAGCCTAATTCATGACTAATAGAGAAGATGAATGTGTGTGCTTCTGACTCATCGTCCTGCTAATCTTCTTGCAGCTTTTGCTCTCGGCGGCACAATGCGCTATATTCAGTGTACCGCTTCTACTCTCCGCTCAGCGTCGTGTCACACGTCTTGCTTTGTCTCTTAATCTCCTCCTGTACGGCTCTCGTTCATCTTTGGTGTGTGTTTGTGAAAGGGTATTCAGCCTAACTCCGTACCAACCTTAGGAGGAAGGAAGAAGGCCAAAATCGTTTTTGTACAGAAAAGAACAGGAGAGTGAGCTGGAAGAAGGTGCTATATCAGAAATTACTTTTAGGGATGAAGAGATCGCCTTGTGAAGGAGAGGAGTGTGAGATCAGATAGAGGCTACAGTGAACCTCTCATGATTTCTGTCAAATAATGTATCTCTCTGTCCCTCACCTGTTTGACAGTAATCCAAGTAAAAAGAGAGGAGCTAGCTATGTTTATACAGTAAGTGAGATTGCAGTAACCACAACCTATGCAAGATTTAACTGGTAGTGAGGATGGAGTTACTTTGTAGTCTTTCAACCACAAACGTATGCGATCCGACTTTCTGTGGAAAACGGCAGTTGATATTCACCAGATCGAAAGCAGCTTTGCACTTCAGCACCGTTTATTCCCCTCATACCAGTCAGACATCCCCAGCAGGAATATGCAGCGAGGACAGATTTTCCTTCTTATCATAACAGCCTGTAGCATTCCAATCATGCCCATGCTGTCATTAGAATGGGAGGCTCAGCACTAATGTGGGGAAAGGGGAAACGCCAGAGGGCTCTCCTCCCACCCAACCATTATCAGGGCTGAATGAACAGAAAGCCAAACACACTGGGGCTGGGAAGATATCTATATACTGTATTTTAGTCATGGCTCATCCTATATAAGTACTGCTGTACAGACCTTTTCTACTCATATACTGTCCATACTGTCTATACACACACCATTTACAGTTGAAGTCGGAAGTGTACATACACCCTAGCCAAATACATATCAACTCAGTTTTTCACAATTCCTGACATTTAATCCTAGTAAATATGCACTGTCTTAGGTCAGTTAGGATCACCACTTTATTTTAAGAATGTGAAATGTCAGAATAATTGTAGAGAGAATTATTTATTTCAGCTTATATTTCTTTAATCACATTCCCAGTGGGTCAGAAGTTTACATACACTCAATTAGTATTTGGTGGCATTGCCTTTAAATTGTTTAACTTGGGTCAAACATTTTGGGTAGCCTTCCACAAGCTTCCCACATTAAGTTGGGTGAATTTTGGCCCATTCCTCCTGACAGAGCTGGTGTAACTGAGTCAGGTTTGTAGGCCTCCTTGCTCGCACACGCTTTTTCAGTTCTGCCCACACATTTTCTATAGGGTTGAGGTCAGGGCTTTGTGATGGCCACTCCAATACCTTGACTTTGAGGTCCTTAAGCCATTTTGCCATAACTTTGGAAGTATACTTTGGTTCATTGTCCATTTGGAAGACCCATTTGCGACCAAGCTTTAACTTCCTGACTGATGTCTTGAGATGTTCCTTCAATATATCCACATAATGTTCCTTCCTCATGATGCCATCTATTTTGTGAAGTGCACCTGTCCCTCCTGCAGCAAAGCACCCCCACAGCATGATGCTGCCACCCCCGTGCTTCACGGTTGGGATGGTGTTTTTCGGCTTGCAAGCGTCCCACTTTTTCCTCCAAACATATCAATGGTCATTATGGCCAAACAGTTCTATTTTTGTTTCATCAGTCCAGAGGACATTTCTCTGGTACGATCTTTGTCCCCATGTGCAGTTGCAAACCGTAGTCTGGCTTTTTTATGGCGGTTTTGGAGCAGTGGCTTCTTCCTTGCTGAGCGTCCTTTCAGGTTATGTCGATATAGGACTCGTTTTACTGTGGATATAGATATGTTTGTACCTGTCTCCTACAGCATCTTCACAAGGTCCTTTGCTGTTGTTCTGGGATTGATTTGGGAAGTGTGTGCAAAGCTGTCATCAAGGCAAAGGGTGGCTATTTGAAGAATCTCAAATATAACATATATTTTGATTTGTTTAACACTCTTTTGGTTACTACATGATTCAATGTGTGTTATTTCATAGTTTTGATATCTTCACTATTATTCTACAATGTAAAAAATAGTAAAAATAAAGAAAAACCCTTGAAAAAGTAGGTGTGTCCAAACTTTTGACTGGTAGTGTATATAGTTATATTCCGGACTCTGACATTGCTCGTTCTGATATGTTTTAATTTCTTGCTCTTTTTTTTTTTGCTTTTGGATAATGTGTGTATTGTTATTGTATTGCTAGATAATGCTGCATTGTTGATGGAAGAGATTGAGTTTAGTCCAGTGACCTAGTCCAAGGGCATCTCCCATTGCTTTGCGTGTTTGATGAAGGAGGAGTTGCTGAGTCTATTTCACTAATGAGTAAAGGCAGACATGATACCATATTGGAAATAAAAAATATATAAAAAATGTTGCTGTCATTCAAATAAATGTTTTGGGATCATTGGCCAATGAGTCTACCATCAGATGCCAAAATAACCCAAACCTTCAAGGTCTGTAGGTGGGTTTAAACATTTAGGGTGGGTTTGACCGCACAAACCTTTAAGTATGTCAATGTGAAGATAATCACACAAACAGAAATTACCCAGCTTTAGGCAGCTGTATTATATCACTGTAGAGCAGCCTTCAGTATCTCTGACATTTCATGGGTGTCCATGATATTGACACTCAGTGGCAATGGCCAGTGGTTATGCATTCATAACTCAAAGTAACACGCTCATTATCACCTTATAGATCAAACATAGGATGATTTGTTTTTCTAAGATGCTGTCAATTGTATCCGTCCAGACATAGATGTCAGCTGCAGTCTAGCCACTATATGTCAGGTCAAGGTGTGTTTATATGAAGTTACTATGTAAGTCATAATTCAACCATGACCATGTTCTCTACAACACTATAGACCATCCACCAGCAAAGTATGTGTTGTTTGCACTGTATATGTAATAAAAAAAAGCTATTGTATTCCTACTCAAATGCAAGTAAGAGTTGCTATTGTCAGTGCTTGACTTGGGTAAGAGCTCACCGGAGCCGAGTACCGGAACCTCACATTTGTTTTACTGCTTGAGCTCCTGTTCCTCTTGTAGAATATTAGCTGAAAAGTATTGTGGAGCTCCTGCACCTAAATTTAAACAGTACCGGCACCCAAAATGAGTACCGGCACCTGTTTAAGTCCAAGTCCAAGTCAATGAGTCTATTGTCTCATTTGGTTTATTTGTCCTCAAAATGCGCATCTATCTAGAGACCCTAGCTGAAAGAGAATAGAGAAATAGATAGAATCCAGACTTGAACATCCAAATTGATTTAACTGTGAATAGATATCATGCTGGCTGCTTGGACACTGATTAAAGCATACATGGAGCACAAACTTCAAACATAACCACCATGAGTGTCTCAGCTGCTTCCCACATCTCAATCTCCATAAACTATACTGTATATCCATACATCTCTCTTCTCTCTCTTTACTTCTCTCTCTCTTTTCCTCTCTCTCTGAGGTGCATTACTGCCATCTACTGTTTGGTCTTTTATAAAACAGAGAAGGGATAATAATCACATCTGTATATGTCTGCCACAACTGTATTTGGACAAGATAAACAAATAAATTATATTCTGGACCAATCATTATATCATATTACTGTAGGCATTAAAGTAATGTTGTGGTCAAAAGTTTTGAGAATGACATATACTAATTTTCACAAAGTCTGCTGCCTCAGTTTTGATGGTGCCAATTTGCATATACTCCAGAATGTCATGAAGAGTGATCAGATGAATGCAATTAATTGCAAAGTCCCTCTTTGCCATGAAAATGAACTTAATCTCAAAAAAACATTCCCACTGCATTTCAGCCCTGCCACAAAAGGACCAGCTGCCATCATATCAGTGATTCTCTCGTTAACACAGGTGAGAGTGTTGATGAAGACAAGGCTGGAGATCACTCTGTCATGCTGATTGAGTTAGAATAACAGACTGGAAGCTTTAAAAGGAGGGTGGTGCTTGAAATCATTGTTCTTCCTCTGTTAACCATGATTACCTGCAAGGAAACACGTGCCGTCATCATTGCTTTGCACAAAAAGGTCTTCACAGGCAACAATATTGCTGCTAGTAAGATTGCACCTAAATCAACCATTTATCGGATCATCAAGAACTTCAAGGAGAGAGGTTCAATTGTTGTGAAGAAGAAGTCAGGGCGCACAAGAAAGTCCAGCAAGCGTCAGGACCATCTCCTAAAGTTGATTCAGCTGCGGGATCGGTGCACCACCAGTGCAGAGCTTGCTCAGGAATGGCAGCAGGCAGGTGCGAGTGCACCTGCATGCACAGTGAGGCAAAGACTTTTGGAGGATGGCCTGGTGTCAAGAAGGGCAGCAAAGAAGCCACTTCTCTCCAGGAAAAACATCAGGGACAGACTGATATTCAGCAAAAGGTACAGGGATTGGACAGCTGAGGACTGGGGTAAAGTAATTTTCTCGGATGAATCCCCTTTCCGATTGTTTGGGGCATCCGGAAATCACCTTGTCCGGAGAAGACAAGGTGAACGCTACCATCAGTCCTGTGTCATGCCAACAGTAAAGCATCCTGAGACCATTCATGTGTGGGGTTGCTTCTCAGCCAAGGGAGTGGGCTCACTCACAATTTTGCCTAAGAACACAGCCATGAATAAAGAATGGTACCAACACATCCTCCGAGAGCAACTTTTCCCAATCATCCAAGAACAGTTTGGTGACGACCAATGCCTTTTCCAGCATGATGGAGCACCTTGCCATAAGGCAAAGGTGATAACTAAGTGGCTCGGGGAACAAAACATTGACATTTTGGGTCCATGGCCAGGAAACTCCCCAGACCTTAATCCCATTGAGAACTTGTGGTCGATCCTCAAGAGGCGGGTGGACAAACAAAAACCCACAAATTCGGACAAACTCCAAGTATTCTGCCCTGGAATTGCGTTCCCGTGCAAAACTAGACAGATAGCTAACAACTGAGTCTTCAATAAAACTTCCAAGGCGTGACTTTTCTTGAACGAATGTATTGAAAATGTTTATGTTGTGAAACTGCAAATACAGAAAATAATATACTTTAGTATTCAATTCACATTGACATACTGTAGCTGTACATTCTACATTTCAAGTTGAAGTTGCATAAATACAAAGCAAGTGCCAAGTTACCATATATCTGGCATGACGACAAACCAAATAGATAATTACTCTATGAGTAACAACTAGCCAACTCCTTTCATTACTCCAATAATTTACAAACACCTCTGTACAATAACAAAGCATATTACACTAGAAACAGTAACAAACTATAGTATGTTTTACACTTCTTTTACATGACGCACGAGCAAACGAATACAGCTAACGGCATCCATGAAAGTCAATGCAATTTGCATGAGTAAATGTAACCAACTAACATTGATAAGTAAGCAATTCTGTCAATAACAATATTATCATCACTTGCAATATGCTTGAATTGAACTTACAAACAAATATTTTCCGAGGCTGAAGCGTAACAAGAAATAGTTGCACTGAAAGAACTGTACAGTAGCGTTGTTTCTAGCTGCTTGTCTGCGTGCAGAATGACTACTTTACTTCCGGTTTTTGTATATTATTCTAAGTACCAGAAAGCTCCACTAGGGGGCGCTAAACACCATGGAACACAATGAAAGTCACTCTTAATCACTATAATAAAATAATCTGTTACCTTCTAACAAGATGGCAGCACACTCCCCGCCTGGTATAATGAAATTGTGCCACTATGAAATAAAATATTTTGCCTCTAGGATGCTTCAGAAAGAAGAACAACAATCTCTGAGATTGGTCTCAGAAACACCTTAGCAATCCCTTGCTTGACAACCTTTAGTTCTACTTTCCTGACCTTTTCGTCAGTACTGAGAAAGGTTTTGACCACAAGTCCGACTGGCCAGTCATTTCTGTGCGTCTGACTGTCTTTCAATAAGACAACATCTCCCACTTTCACATTTGGCTTTTCTGCTGTCCATTTTCTGCGTCTCTGCAGTGTTGTCAGGTACTCCTGTCTCCACCTTTTCCAAAAAGTGTCAGCGAGACACTGGACTTGCTTCCACTGTTTTCCATGAAGATCGTTCATGTGGAAATATCCAGAAGGGGGCTGAGGTAGCGTTGGTCTTTTGTGTCAGTAACATTGAGGGTGTAAGAATGGCAGGCATGTCAGGATCGGTTGACACTGACACTAGGGGTCTCGCATTGATTATTGCCATAACTTCAGACATAAGAGTGCTCAAGACCTCATGTGTGAGACGAGTGGAGCCCGTCTGAAACAGCATAGCATCAAGGATACGTCTGGCAACCCCAATGAGTCTCTCCCAAGAACCACCCATATGAGACGAGTGTGGGGGATTAAATATCCAAGTACATCCCTTGTCTGAGAGGTATTTAGTCAACTCTGAGTCATTTGTGTCGATTCCCAGTTCCCTGCAGGCACCTATAAAGTTTGTACCTCGATCAGAGCGTAGCACTTTTGCTGGACCACGGATAGAGAAAAACGCCTCAGCGCGTTGATGAAGCTGGATGTGGACATGGATTCGATGAGCTCAATATGGACTGCTCTAGTAGACATACATGTAAAGAGTACCGCCCAGCGCTTGGAGTCTGTACTACCACCTCTAGTGCGACGAGTTATGACATTCCATGGTCCAAACACATCAAGTCCAACACTGGTGAATGGTGGCTCTGATGTGAGTCTGTCTGCAGGTAAGTCCGCCATCTTTTGGTCAACTGACTTTCCTCTAACCTTACGGCAGGTGACACACTTGTGGATGATACCAGAGACCAGATGTTTGCTCCCAATAATCCAGAAGCCTGCTGCTCGAATAGCTCCATCTGAAAAATGACGGCCCTGGTGAGCCACTTGCTCGTGATAATGTCTTACCAGCAGAGTGGCGACATGATGCGTCCGTGGGATGATGAGAGGATGTTTTTTCGTCTTGTGACAGGTCGGCAGAGGATAATCGGCCTCCCACCCTCAGCAACCCATCCTCATCAATCACTGGGTTCAGCTTTTTGAGTGTACTTTGTTTTGGTAACTCTTTTCCTTTCTCAAGGCATTTGAATTCCTCTTTGAAGGCTTCATGTTGCACACAGTGAATGATTGCTGTTTTGGCTTGTGACAACTCACTTGTACTGCATGGTTTTTTACACTGATGCCAGCCTCTGCAGTTGTTGTCGTCCGCACTTTCGTGAAAGGATCTGGCAACATGAATGAGTCGTGCTGTGGCTCGATTGAGAGCTTTCCAGTTCGAGAACCTCTCAAAGCGATGAGAGCCGAATTGAGCTCCAGAAACCTTAGTGACGAAGGCAGTGACGTCTGGCCGAATCTCTGCGTCTGCGTCAGGCTCTACAAGGTCAAAATTGATGGTCTCAGACTCACTTGAGTTTGCTTGAGCCAGAAAAGGGGGACCTGAGAACCAACCGGTGTGCTTTAAGAGTGCGGCTCGTATGGGCCTGGTTGCATGGTCTGCTGGATTGCTGTCAGTGTTTACGTAACACCACTGGTCTGGATGGGTAGACTTCCTGATACGAGTTACCCTATTGGCAACATACACATAAAATCTTTTGGTGACATTGTGGATGTAACCGAGAACTATCTTACTGTCTGTGTAGAACTTGGCTGCATTTACATCAATGTCTATTTCGTCTCTGATCAGTTCATACATCTCAACAGCTAGCACAGCCGCACACAGTTCTAGGCGTGGGATAGTGTGGGCCGGTCGAGGGGCCAATTTAGATTTCCCCATGACAAATCCAACATGGCATTGACCTTCCGAGTCAATAACTCTCAGATAGGCTACCGCTCCTATGGCTACTGTAGAGGCATCCGAGAAGATGTGCAGCTCTCTTCTTTGAGTGGTAGACAATGATACTAGGATGTAGGGCCGCTGAATATACAGATGTTCCAACTCCATCAAAGATTCCTTCCACATTTTCCATTCCTCTTCTTTTTCTGTGGGAAGGGGGGCATCCCACTCACTCTGATCAGAAGAGAGTTCTCTGATTAAGGCTTTCCCTTGCATTGTTATTGGAGCCACAAACCCAAGGGGTTCATAAAGACTATTCACTGTGGACAGGATGCCTCTCCGTGTAAAAGGCTTCTCATTGTGGGACACCTGGAATGTGAAGCTGTCTGTTTCCAGGTTCCAGGAAAGTCCCAGGCTCCGTTGAAAGGGGAGAGGATCTACTCCGAGTTCCAAGTCTTTTAAGTCCTTGGCACGGTCCTCCATGGGGAAGGCTTCCATAACTGTTTTGCTATTGGATGCAATCTTGTGTAGTTTCATGTTGGACTCCGCTAACATTGCTTGTGTTTTTCTCATAATGTTGATAGCTTCTTCTGGAGTAGCTACTGATATCAGCCCATCATCGACATAAAAGTTCCTCACTACAAACTGCTTGGGTTCTGACCCGTATTCCTTCTCACCCTGTAGAGCTGCTCGTCTCATGCAGTAGATGGCTACGGCTGGTGAGGGGCTGTTCCCAAATACATGGACTTTCATCCTGTACTCAGTTATGTTTCTATCTGGGTTGTTGTCTTCATACCAGAGAAACCTTAAGTAATCTCTGTGATCCTCACGTACACCAAAACAGTAAAACATTTGTTGCACATCTGTCGTTAGTGCAATGCCATCCTTGCGGAAGCGCATTAAGACGCCCAAGAGTGTGTTGTTTAAGTCTGGACCCCTGAGCAGGACGTCGTTCAGTGACACGCCTTGACACTCAGCGCTGGAGTCAAACACCACTCTTATTTGTTCAGGCTTTTGTGGATGGTAAACACCAAATATTGGCAGATACCAGCGTTCTTTGTCTCCCTCTAGTGTCGGAGAATGTTCAGCTTGGTCGTTATCCAGCATCTTTTGCATGAAGTCAATAAATTGAAGTTTCATGTCAGGCTTTTGTCTAAAGTCCTACGAAGTGATGTGAGACGCTTCATGGCCTGCTCCCTGTTATTAGGAAGACGACGTCTAGTGGGGCGAAAGGGTAGTGGAGCCACCCAGTTGTTTCCATCATCCTGGAAAACCTGTTTGTCCATAATGTCCAAGAAAGCTTTGTCTTCCACAGATGGTGCTGGTTTATCATCGTCTTGTGTTTTGTTGAACACGGAACATCCCAGGCTGTCTGTGTTCACAGTTGTGCTTGGATCTCTCGAGTGCCCTGTAGAGAGAGAAATGTGTTGCTGAGCTACGCTGCTGTAGTTCTCTTTCACCTGGATGATGTCAGGGCAAGGGCTCAGATAGGACGTGCGACCATTTTGAAGTATGTTTGTCCTGAACACGTTAACACTGGCTGGTCGGTGAGCTGTTCCCAGACAAACTTCACCCACGATGACCCACCCGAGGTCGAGTCGCTGTGCATAAGGAGTGTCGTGGGGCCCATTGATTTGTTCTCGTACCTTGTGTACCCTTAAGATGTCTCGTCCTAAGAGCAGGAGGATGGGAGCGTCTGGGTCCACAGCTGGAATTTTGTCCGCCACTGGTTGCAGATGGGGATGATGATGCGCAATGTCTGGGGAGGGAATATCCATTCTATCGTCTGGCATCATGTCACACTCTATCAGAGTAGGGAGAGTGAGCTGCTTGTGTCCGTCTATAGACTCCACCATGAAGTTGACGGCTCTCCTGCCTGAAGTCTCTGTTACCCCAGAACAGGTCTTCATGGTGTATGGAGCAGAGTTGTCATTGATGTTGAAGAGATTGAAAAACTCTGTCTTGGCCAGAGATTTGTTGCTCTGTTCATCAAGCACTGCATACATTTTGACAGCTTTCTCTCTTTTCCCAGCTGGATAAGCTTTGACTAGACATATTTTTGAACATGATCTTGGATTGGCTGCCTCACCACAGATCTCGGTACACTTTGAGGTGACTGATAGAAGAGCATCTTCACCTTGCTCCCCGCCATGCTCTTTCTCTGCTGTAGCGGTGTCTATCGTTGAAGGAGCTGGACCTGGATGCAGAGCGGCAAGATGTCTGTCGCTGTCACACTCGGAGCACTTGATTGACACCTTACAGTCTTTAGCTCTGTGCTGAGTTGACCCACAACATCGGAAACAAATGCCATTCTCTTTGAGATATGATTTGCGCTCATCTAGAGTTTTGTATCTAAATCCGCGACACTTTTTAAGAGGATGAGGCTTGCTATGTATTGGACAGTGATGGTCAGGGCTTTCAACCTTTGTCTTACTGGGTTTGGTTTGGTGGTCTGAGGGCTCAGATGACACATCTGTTTTGTGTACAGTCACAGGTGTCTTGCTGCTGTACCTGACATGTTTCTCACTTTTCACAGACACCTGGGTAGTTGAGGTGTAGAGGGTGAAGCTGGGATCGTTTCTAATTTTCGCCTGGTTCCTGATGAATTTCGAGAAAAACGAGAATGGTGGGAATGCTACCCGATAGTCGTCCTTGTATTTGGATCCCTGTGCTATCCATTTCTCTTGTAAACTGAATGGAAGTTTCTCTACTATAGGGTTTACCCCACGAGATGTGTCCAGATAAGCGAGGCCTGGAAGGTACCCTTCTTCTTTAGCACACTCCAGTTCGAGAA
Organism: Coregonus clupeaformis; assembly: GCF_020615455.1. Taxonomy (NCBI): domain Eukaryota; kingdom Metazoa; phylum Chordata; class Actinopteri; order Salmoniformes; family Salmonidae; genus Coregonus; species Coregonus clupeaformis. The sequence goes on from NC_059197.1 coordinate 43,663,760, forward strand.
GAATGTCACCCAGTTCTCTTAGTTTGTGATTGTCTTTGTTAGACAGTTTTGGAAATTCATCAATTTTCTTCAACAGTGCATTCTCGATCACTTCGGGTGTACCATAGCACTCTTCTAGTCGTTGCCAGACCATGTTAAGCCCTGCTGTTGCATTGAGAATATAGACAGATCTAATTCTCTTTGCTTGCTCAGACGACTCTGCCCCTAGCCACTTGGTAATTAGATCTAACTCTTCCCTGGCTGATAGATTCAAGTCTCTGGTCGCATTGAGAAAATATGCTTTCCATGCCCAATAATTTTCAGGACGAACATCAAACTTCAGGAGTCCGGAACTCACCATCTCACGGCGCAGGAGGTACTTGGTGAGTTCTGGTGCCACTTGTGACTCAGGGAAGCTTTGTGTCGGTGACTGGAAGTGGGTCTGTTTTCCCTTTCCACCATGCTGCTTTTCATTTCTTTTGTACGGAGAGTCTCTGCTCATGCTCCGTTGTTTGCTACTTTCTGGATTGTGGCCTGTAGCTGGGTCAACACTAAGCTCTTGTGTCTCTACTTCAAATGGCATTTCAGCAAAGTAAGGCCTAGCATGTTGTTGCACATACTCACAAGTACGTTGGACTGGACTTAAGAGCTGTGTCCCTGTGTTGAGTTCTCTGTGGAGCTCTCTGCGTTCAGACTCTACAGCTTCTTCAAATGCTACAGCTTCAGCCAACGCAGCAGCAGCTGTTCTCTCAACTTGGAGAACATATAAACTTGCATCCAGTTCCGCTTTTTGTTTCATCACAGAAGCTTCCTTTTCAGCATAGGAGACTCGAGCACGCACTGCGTCCACCTTGGCACGTGCTTTGATGGCTGCACAACTCGCCGTTGAGGATCTGCTTGACTCTTTTGATGACCTTGATCTTGTAGACTGAGACTTGGTCTCAATGTGCTGAAGAGGCTCCTCCATCTCTCTTACTCACTCCTCTTCCTCTTTCTGTCGAACAATTGCCTCTGGTTGCTGCATCGTAGACTGCTGGTCATCCCTAGGATCAGAGGCTTTGTTGGCTAATGAGCGTAGAATCATAACCACCACGTGCGATTATTCTTGTGCTTGAGCCCGCCGTGATGATGTTTTTTCACTACTCTGCCCTGGAATTGCGTTCCCGTGCAAAACTAGACAGATAGCTAACACTCCACTAGGGGGCGCTAAACACCATGGAACACAATGAAAGTCACTCTTAATCACTATAATAAAATAATCTGTTACCTTCTAACAAGATGGCAGCACACCAAGCATTGATTATGCAAGAATGGGCGATTAGGCCTGGCTCGCAGTCGGCGTTAGAAACCATCCCAATGGTGTTCGATGGGGTTTGAGGTCAGGGCTATGTGCGGGCCAGTCAAGTTCTTTCACACCGATCTCGACAAACCATTTCTGTATGGACCTCACTTTGTGCACGGGGGCATTGTCTTGCTGAAACAGGAAACGGCCTTCCACAAACTGTTGCTACAAAGTTGGAAGCACAGAATTGTCTAGAATGTCATTGTATGCTGTAGCGTTAAGATATCCCTTCTCTGGAACTAAGGGGCCTAGCCCGAACCATGAAAAACAGCCCCAGACTATTATTCCTCCTCCACCAAACTTTACAGTTGGCAATATGCATTCGGGCAGGCAGGTAACATTCTCCTGGAATCCGCCAAACCCAGATTCGTCCGTCGGACTGCCAAATGATGAAGCGTAATTCATCACTCCAGAGAACTGCTCCAGAGTCCAATGGCAGCGAGCTTTACACCACTCCAGCCAACGCTTGGCGTTGCGCATGGTGATCTTAGGCTTGTGTGCGGCTGCTCGGCCATGGAAACCCATTTCATGAAGCTCCCGACGAACCGTTCTTGTGCTGATGTTGCTTCCAGAGGCAGTTTGGAACTCAGTAGTGAGTATTTCAACCGAGGACAGACGATTTTTACGCGCTATGAGCTTCAGCACTCGGCGGTCCTGTTCTGTGAGCTTGTGTGGCCTACCAATTCGCAGCTGAGCTGTTGTTGCTCCTAGACGTTTCCACTTAACACAATAACAGCACTTACAGTTGACCAGGGCAGCTCTAGCAGGGCAGAATTTTGACAAACTGACTTGTTGGAAAGGTGGCATCCTATGATGGTGCCACGTGAAAGTCACTGAGCTCTTCAGTATGGGCCATTCTACTGCAAATGTTTGTCTAACGAGATTGCATGGCTGTGTGCTCGATTTTATACACCTGTCAGCAATGGGTGTAGCTGAAATAGCCGAATCCACTAATTTGAAGTGGTGTCCACATACTTTTGTATGGCTGTGTGCACACCAAGACAGTTGTGAAGAGGGCATGACAAAGCCTATTCCCCCTCAGGAGACTAAAAAGATTTGGCATGGGTCCTCAGATCCTCAAAAAGTTATACAGCTGCACCATCGAGAGCATTCTGACTGGTTGCATCACTGCCTGGTATGGCAACTGCTTGGCATCCGACCACAAGGCACTACAGAGGGTAGTGCGTACGGCCCAGTACATCACTGGGGCCAAGCTTCCTGCCATCCAGGACCTCTATACCAGACGGTGTCAGAGGAAGGCCCTAAAAATTGTCAAAGACTCCAGCCACCCTAGTCATAGACTGTTCTCTCTGCTACCGCATGGCAAGTGGTACCGGAGCGCCAAGTCTAGGTCCAAAAGGCTTCTTAACAGCTTCTACCCTCAGCCATAAGACTCCTGAAAAGCAAATCATGGCTACACAGACTATTTGCATTGTCCCCACCACCCCACCCCGTTTTATGCTGCTGCTACTTTGTTTACCATGCATAGTCACTTTAACTCTACCCACATGTACATATTACCTCAATTACCTCGACTAACCTGTGCCCCTGCACATTGACTCTGTACCAGTACCCCCTGTATATAGCCTCCCTACTGTTATTTTATTTTACTGCTGCTCTTTCATTATTTGTTATATTTATTTTTTACTTATCTATTTTTTACTTAACATTTATTTTTCTTAAAACTGCATTGTTGGTTTCACTGTAAGGTATTCGGTGCACATGGCAAATAACATAAAATTTGATTTGATTTGATATATATATATATATTGTGACGTCACGAGAGGCTACACAGCTTTCAGCGGGATTGCTCAAGTAGTGCAAGGAGACAAGGTTCAAACAACACAAGGATTTTATTATAGGTCTTGGGAAATTAACGAAAATATAACAAAATTCTGTTCTCTTGTGGCTCTTTAAGGGTTAACAGTTCAGGGATGTCTCTTCCACATCCAAAATCATAATTCTCACTCGCTCAGATAACTTTTCCCCGGCCTTACTGTAGTCCACGTTGCAGCTAGTGGCCAACCCAGCAAAAAGTCCTTCCAAATGTCTCTCACGTATTTCCACAGGTGCATATATCCAAAGGTGAGTATTTCCCAAAGGTAAGTATCTCCAAATCCTTATATTCCTCATGGAAGTGGACGTGCAGCACTCTTGTCCTCCAGAGAGCCCAGGTTGGAGACTGTGTCTCTTCCCTTCCCAAACCTTCAGCTCATCAGCTCCTCATTTGTTTCAGCTGCGTGGGAAGATTGGCCATAGAGGGGTGGAGTTCCCGACCATACCAGCAGATGGAGCCATAGCTGTCTGGGGTTGCAGCCACCTCAGGGGGATGTAACGTCCCTCCAGGACACAGCCTCTCGTGACATCACACATCCCCCTCCTCGGGACCGACGTCCTCGTCGGGGTAAAGGCAGCGAAGAAGGCATCACGCCGGGAGAGGGCGTCCGCATTGCCGTGGTGCTTGCCAGCCCTGTGGACAACAGAAAAGTTAAACGGTTGCAAGCTCAAAAACCATCTGGTTACTCTACTGTTTGATTCCTTGTTCTTGGCCATCCACTGCAGAGGGGCGTGATCAGATACCACCATGAAACGTCGGCCCAGGAGATAGAACCGAAGGGACTCCAGGGCCCAGACTACAGCCAGACATTCTTTCTCCACCGTTGAATAGTTCTTCTCTCTTGGAAGTAACTTTCTGCTTAGGTAGAGAATGGGATGTTCTTCACCGTCATGTGCCTGGGTGAGGACAGCACCCAGACCCACCTCCGAAGCATCCGCTTGGACAATGAATTCCTTCTTGAAGTCTGGTGCCACCAGGATCGGACTGGAGCAGAGTGCTCGCTTCAGGTTGAGGAAAGCCGCCTCCGCCGCAGGGTTCCACTTCACCATTCGTGAGTGGCGTTTGGTCGTCAGCTCCGTCAACGGTGCAGCTATGGTAGCAAAATCTGCAATAAAGCGTCTATAGTAGCCAGCGAGGCCCAAAAATGACCTTACTTGCTTCTTGGTGATGGGCTGCGGCCAGTCCTGTATGGCCCGCAGTTTGGCTTCCTGTGGTTTGACCAACCCCCGCCCAATGGTGTACCCCAGGTAGTTTGTCTCACTGAAGGCCAGCTTGCACTTCTTCGGGTTTGCCGTGAGCCCTGCTTCCCTGAGCGAATCCAGCACCGCTTGTACCCGGGGTATGTGGCTGGCCCAATCCGGACTTTGTATAACAACATCATCCAAATAAGCCGCTGCGTGCCTCTTGTGGGGCGCAAGGACTCGATCCATCAGGCGTTGGAACGTGGCAGGTGCCCCGTGGAGACCAAACGGAAGTCGGGTATACTGGTAGAGCCCCTCCGGGGTGGCAAAGGCTGTCTTCTCCTTAGACGCCGGGGTCAGGGGCACCTGCCAGTAGCCTTTTGTGAGATCAAGAGTGGTTAGGAAACGAGCATGCCCCAAGGAGTCTATTAAATCATCGACACGAGGCATTGGGTATGCATCAAATTCAGACACTTCATTCAACTTTCGATAGTCATTACAAAATCGTACTGAACCGTCTGGCTTGGGAACTAGTACGATGGGACTTGCCCAGGCACTGTGGGACTCTTCGATTACTCCCAACTCCCCGCATCTTCCTTACCTCCTTCTGTATAACCACTTTACGAGCCTCTGGCACGCGTGCGGGCGCTGGTTTACCGTTCGGCCAGGCATGGTGCGGATCTCATGTTGGACCACCTCTGTGTGACCGGGAAGGGAGGAGAAGACATCCTGGTTCTGCTCCACGAGTTCCAGGGCCATCTGTCGTTGATGTGGGGACAGATTTGGACCCAGCTGAACCTCTTCTCGCGCCGGTTCCTTGGTCTCTGTGGGGGTAGACAGCTGAACAGCGCCTCTCTGGCGTGCCACTTCTTTAAAAGGTTAACATGATAAATCTGCTCAGTTTTTCTTTTATCTGGTTGCCTCACCTTGTAGTTTACTTCTCCCATGCGTTCAATGACCTCATATGGTCCTTGCCAGGTTGCCAGGAATTTACACTCAACGGTTGGCACCAGGACCAGCACTCTGTCCCCCGGCTTAAACTCCCTGGGTTGAGCAGATCTGTTGTAGGAGGCTTGCTGTTGCCGCTGACTGGCCTCCAGGTGTTCCCGCATCATGGGATAGATGGCCTTCATTCTCTCCCTCATAGCCCCGACATGGTCGATCAGTGTCCGCTGTTGGCATGGCTGCTCCTCCCAGGCCTCCTTGGCGATGTCGAGCAGTCCTCTGGGTCTGTAGGAAAGCAAGAGCTCAAAGGGTGAAAAACCAGTAGAAGACTGAGGTACCTCTCTCACCGCAAATAATATGTAGGGTAACAGCTGATCCCAGTTGCGCCCATCTTCCCCTACCGCTTTCCGCAGCATGGATTTTAGTGTTTTGTTAAAACGTTCGACTAGGCCATCTGTCTGGGGGTGGTAGACCGAGGTTCTCAGCTGTTTGATTTTCAGTAAAGCACAGAGTTCTTTCATCACCCTGGACATGAATGGAGTCCCTTGGTCCGTCAATATCTCTTTTGGGATTCCCAGACTAGTTGAGAGACGGAACAGCTCCTTGGCGATTTGTCTGGATGTAGCCTTCCTCAGCGGAATGGCCTCCGGGTACCGGGATGCATAGTCCAGAATGACCAGAATGTATTGATGTCCCCTGGAACTTTTCGGTAAGGGCCCGACTATGTCTAATCCAATCCTCTCAAAAGGAGTTTCGATAATGGGCAAGGGAATGAGCGGGTTTCTATATGTGGGCTTTGGCGCAACCTGCTGACACTCAGGGCAACTACGGCAGTAGTTCTCTATCTCTTTGTGTACTCCTGGCCAAAAGAAATGTTGCATGATTCTTTCCTTCGTCTTCTCTACCCCCAAGTGGGCCCCTAGCGGGTGTGTGTGTGCTAGGTTGAGTACTGTGGCCCGATAGGGCTGTGGCACGAGGAGCTGTTCATGCACTTCATCATTTTTCTTGACTATCTGATATACTAACCCCCGGTTTACTGCGAAATGGGGGTAAGTAGGGTTTGTCTTATCACCTAACACTACACCTTCTAATACCTGCACATTTCTTAAGGCATTTGCAAGAGTAGGATCTTGTAATTGAGCCGTACCATACTGGCCTGTGAGAGGGGGAAGCTCTTGGGTGCCTGGGACGTCTTCTTCACTGGAGAACGGAGCACTTTCCTGGGCTGCGTTCTCTTCTCCCGTATCCGGACCAGTCTCGGTGTCGGTCTGGGCACCTGCCATCCCTATCAGAGCCCGGGCGGGAGTGAGTAACTCGGAGGATTGCACCGAGCCTTCCCAGGATGAGTCTTGCCTCTCCGTTTCCGAGGTACTCGGGTTATCCTCTCCTGAGACTCTCTCCAGAGTGGGTAAAAGGCTGGGCAGTCTCGTCCAATTAGGACAGGGACGGGGAGGGAATCAACCACCCCCGCCGTCGTGTGTATGGTTCCCCGTGTGCTGGTCATTGTAAGTTCAGTAATGGGGTATTCTCTGGTGTCCCCATGGACACAGGAAACTGGGAGGACTTTCCCCGGGGTCAGACACGTTGGGCCCACCAAATCCTTACGCACCAGGGTGGCCCGGCTACCAGAATCCAGTAAGGCTTCCACATCATGGTGATTCACAGTTACCGGGCAGGTGGGGGGTCGATCTGGGCCGCCATCTACGAGTCCCAAGAGCGAGGCAAAACGGTGTGTGGGTGCTGAGCTGGAGGACTCCGCAGTGGGCATAGGTTCCTCGGCTGGTTTCCCACACAGCCAGGAGATATGTCCCATCTCCCCACACCGGTAACACTGTCGAGTTTCCCCCTCCTGGTGTACTCTTCTTGGACCCGCCTGGTTTCTGGCTCCCCCTGGAGCCGGGATAAGTCCTGACGTGGCTGGGTTCGAGACCTTGGGGTCCTTTGGACGGGTTCTTCCCATTTGTGGTGGGGCCGCACTCCTGGGGTCTTTTCGGGAAGCATTCAGCATCTCCGCTGTGGCCTGGTACTTTTCCACAGCTTCCACGGTCAGATCAGCCGTGGTCAAGGCCTGTTGACTGATGAACCGTTTTGCCTCATAAGGCAGGGCGCGTAGGTAACGATCCACCACAACGGCCTCCACCACCGCCGCTGCTGTATTCCTCTGCGGATCCAGCCATTTCCTTGCGATTCGGACAAGTTCATGCATCTGCGCCCGAGGAGGTTGGTCTGGTTGGAAGGTCCAGCTGTGAAAGCGCTGGGCCATACCAAACTTTGTGAGTCCATATCTGCTGAGGATCTCAGACTTCAGGGCATCATAGTCAGTAACCTGGTCAGGGCCCAGGTCCCGGACAGCATTCAGCGATTCCCCGGTTAGAAAGGGGGGCTAACAGACCAACCCACTGTTGCTTGGGCCAGGCTTCCCTAGTGGCCGTGGCCTCAAATGCATGCAGGTATGCCTCAATGTCATCGGTAGCTCCCATCTTAGATATAAAGTCACTTGCCTTTATTGGGCGGGTATTTTGGACCACCCTCTGTCTCTGCAACTGCAATTCCTCTGCCTTCAGAAGGTTGGCTTTCTTTTGCTCCTCCAAGAGAGCCACGTTTGCTTGCATCTGGGCTTGCTGGCCAGCAACAAGGGCTTTCAATATGTCCTCCATTTCAGTCGGGCGGGGAGCCTACGGCCAACTTGGAAAACTGGGTGATCAAACCTTCGGTATCCTCCTCTGACATGCACTATTAACGCTTGAGGCGTGCCCGTATTCTCCACCATCTGTGACGTCACGAGAGGCTACACAGCTTTCAGCGGGATTGCTCAAGTAGTGCAAGGAGACAAGGTTCAAACAACACAAGGATTTTATTATAGGTCTTGGGAAATTAACGAAAATATAACAAAATTCTGTTCTCTTGTGGCTCTTTAAGGGTTAACAGTTCAGGGATGTCTCTTCCACATCCAAAATCATAATTCTCACTCGCTCAGATAACTTTTCCCCGGCCTTACTGTAGTCCACGTTGCAGCTAGTGGCCAACCCAGCAAAAAGTCCTTCCAAATGTCTCTCACGTATTTCCACAGGTGCATATATCCAAAGGGGAGTATTTCCCAAAGGTAAGTATCTCCAAATCCTTATATTCCTCATGGAAGTGGACGTGCAGCACTCTTGTCCTCCAGAGAGCCCAGGTTGGAGACTGTGTCTCTTCCCTTCCCAAACCTTCAGCTCATCAGCTCCTCATTTGTTTCAGCTGCGTGGGAAGATTGGCCATAGAGGGGTGGAGTTCCCGACCATACCAGCAGATGGAGCCATAGCTGTCTGGGGTTGCAGCCACCTCAGGGGGATGTAACGTCCCTCCAGGACACAGCCTCTCGTGACATCACAATATATATATATATATATATATATATATATATATATATATATATATATATATATATATATATATTGGACTATGACTGCTCGTTCTGTTATTTATTTATTTATTTATTTTTACATTTTGGATTATGTGTGAATTGTTTTGTATTGCTAGGTATTACTGAACTGTTGGAGCTAGAAACACAAGCATTTTACTGCACCTGCGATAACATCTGCAAATCTGTGTACACGACCAATAAACTTTGATTTGATTTTGAATCACATTACATTGTAATTACAATACTTTGGACAATGTTTCAGGCCTATCAAATGTTATTCCAACCCCATTTTTATCATTCACAATCCAAAACATGACTCAGCCTCATAGAAACATCTGTTCTGATACCTGCATCACACAGTAAGTTCCTGAAAGAACGACAAACAAGTCTCAGTAGATAGGCGTTCACCTTGGAGGGAAAATAAACTCTGCAAGCCAAGTAAAACATCTAAAATAATGTATAACTTTCAGATGTAGAACCGCTCCCCAATGCCAGCATCAAATGAATACACATGTTTATACACATTTTAATTAAGTCATATTTTGTTAGTTGCCTATAGGTAAGGAACACTTGATTCATGGGAGAAATTTTACAATGTTGCATCGTCATTGTTTCGAAATCATTATTTAGCCTTCTACAGGATTTTTTTCAGTTACTCTTCTCACTTCTCTTTTGCTTACTGGATGTTTTGTTGTGATCTGTATCTGTGAGTGTGCTTCCGACCAGAATGAAACCATCTCGAAGTGATGAATCACAGTGAAACGTGATATATACATACACAAGTGACCGTTTCTATCTGTGAACGTGGTGTTTCCTGGAAGCTATGTTGTCAACCGCATCACTGTGACACACACCTCTCAAAACACACCTCTCACGTCTTCAATAGTGTTTGAGGAGGTAACATGTGCCACAATAAAACATTTCCATTTGAAGGAGAACTGTCTACATGACAGCACAAGTTACTGGCAGGGCTGCTAATTTTCTCAGCAGGTTTTATGTCAACATTACTGAGTTAGATGATGATACCCAGTGTATCAATTACATCTCTCCATTCCACATTTCATGGGTGTAATAAATGATCCTGTATTCCATGGGGTTGAGGACTGGAATAAACAAGTTGTAAACTACAAAAGATATGAAGAAACTATGTAGCTCTCTAGTCAATGTACTTACTTATGTTATGGTTGTGGAAAATGTGGGCAGCAATGTATGGTAAATGGTGTCACTCACTGGTGGGAAATGAAGGCATAACAGAACATTTCAGTCAACATACTCACTTGCAAATATACGTACATGTACATACACACACCAACACACTCATTCACACACATTTCAGGAAACTCTGTAGTTCTAATTTGCAACCCTTACTGACTGATTCTGAGTTGGGAAGTCCTGTAAAAAACATGTGACCGAGGAATCACAGAAGCAGAGAAAACCTGTCACATCATTGTGCCCCTGTCAGCCAGGTGACATCAGAGAGACACTGTCTGGAGCCAGGGAGGGTTTGAGGAAATTGGCCCAGGCCATCAGTCACCACAGAGGTTATTGCAGGTTATCCACTACACCAAACGGGAATAACCAGGGGAGGTTTTGCCATACATGGTGTGTTCTGTAGCTGTCTGATTACAATGAAATCCTCAAAAGAGATATTAAGGTTTTTTGGGAAAACATGTAAAACTGTGCGCAACATAATATTGGCACACAAAATCAATCTCAACTTTGCTCTGTGAGATGCGTAAAACTATATAATATGTTCTGAGAGGCAGACTGCGGTGCTTCCTAATTATACACTGGTCAACAGCTCTACCCCTTTCTCCACCCACACCCCCACTCCCCAAAACATTGCATCAGTGTAAAACCTACAGCACGTGGGTGAAATAGTGACACATTTCCCAAGTGGGTGTTTATGTGAAATGTGTGATAAAATAATATACTGAAAAAACAAGAATCCACATCTGATGACGGAAAGGGATTACACAATATTGCAGAGGTGGCACACTACCCAGCCCAATATCTCTGGTTTACAAGGAAACTGAGATTCCTGGAGGAGTGTGCAGTACATTCAAAATGTGATTTGGCTCTCAGAGAACATCTCTGTGGGCAGGGGAAGTGATGTATACTGTGATACACTGGGTTGTTAGATAACCAGGGGACCTCTGCTGTTTTTTACAGAAAGTAGAATTATCAGGTACTGGTTTGTCTGGTTGTGTTTCCTCATATGCTAGGAAATGGGAACAATAACCCAACCGGTTGCAGCCTGTCTCAAATAAACTTTCCATTGGTTCCTTTATGCTACATGTGGTCTTACAGCAAGAACAATGATGGTTCGAGTAAGTTGGTGGGCAACATATTCTGATGGTTTATTTCTATGTAAAGATTCACATTTGAAGTTTTATGATAATTAGGATGAAGATAAAACCTGTACTGACTGGAGTGGAAACAATATTTACCATTGGATTTACCATGTATGTAGTGATGGGAAGTTTGTCTCTTTTTACTGACTCTGATCTCGTTCAGTGAAAATAATGTTTTTTTTGACAAATGTTGTTCATTTGAGTCAGCAATGCCCAAAGCAGGCAGGTCCTCCTACCAGCGAACGATGAACTGAAAACTCGAAAGAATCTGGATTCTACGAGCCTCTCGTTCATCATAGGGGATTATTTGAGCTCTCATTTGTAATTTAGACTTGTAAACGTGTGCTTTTGTAGAATTGCTAGGCATACAAATAAGATTATTTATTGATACATTTTAAATGAGCAGTGGCGTGTATTCAGGGATGCCAAGGGAAGCCAGGCTTCCCCCAAAAAAATTACCAAGAAAAATATATATTTTTTAATAAAATGCTTTCTCTCGTCTCTCTGTGTTTTCATGATTTTCCTTCAATTCTCAAGAGGCTGAATGTATCTCACCAGAGAAAGCATCCGAGCGAGCGAAACAGTGCCTCTCTGTCTCTGTATGTGTAGGCCAGCTATCTGATTCTGTCTGGTCAAAACGAGTATGACATTGTTGCCGATAGTAGAGAAGCCAGCGAGCATTTGGCCTCGCTTGATAAAAAAAAGTACAAGTTAATAGCCAAATCAGTGTTGAGCTAAACTGAGTGAGCTCAACTGTGAATGGTCCTGACGCACCACAAAAAAAGTGTCAAGGGAAGCCAGTTTGGATTCACTCCTATCACATCACATCGAGAGAAATATGTCATTGACAGAAACAACTTGAATTGTTGCATCTCCTTGTGTTGTTGTCCTCCGGTGGCTAGCTAGCTAGCTAAAATTGGCCCTTTCCTAAATTAGCCATGGATAGAGATAGGGATTTGGACTTGTGGTTTTACTTAATTCTCCGTACTGGCCAATGATTTTAACAGCAATTCTGATCCAACCATAAATTCATACATTGTGCCTCTGGACTGAGAGGATGGAAGTTCAATATGTAGCTAGATGTAGAAGGCTAATGTTAACTAGCTAACGTTGTCCATGAAAGGAAGTTAGGCTAGCGAGCAAGCTTTTTAGCCTAGGACAACAAAATATAAAGTGTGTACTGTATGACAGAGTCATAGACCATATCATCAACATGAAAGAGAGGAGGATGGCATTGACGTTTCTCTACAAGTAGTGTGAGTCAACATGTTTTTTGTACTTGCACGAACGCACGTACACACACACACACACACACACACACACATGGCTATCCTTAAATAAAAAGAAAAAAAAGAAAATGGTGTCTTCTGGTTTGCTTAATATAAGGAATTTGAAATGATTTATACTTTTACTTTTGATACTTAAGTATATTTTAGCAACTACATTTACTTTTGATCCTTAAGTATATTTAAAACCAAATACTTTCAGACTTTTACACAAGTAGTATTTTACTGGGTGACTTTCACTTTTACTTGAGTTGTTTTCTATTAAGGTATCTTTACTTTTACTCAAGTATGAGAATTGGGTACTTTTTCCACCACTGCAATTAAATGCAGTCATTCTTGCACCATGAGATCAATTATCATATGTATTTACTGCAGTAGGACTTATTGCGGCCAGCACTAGCAGGTCAAACGAGTGACTAAAATGAACGAGTCACTCCGAAAAACGAATAATGACTTTCGAGTCAGTAAAAATAGTTGTTCAAAAAGAAAGAATCGTTTGCGAAATGCACATCACTAATTTGCTGATTCACAGACCAGTGTTGGACTTTGCCTGCATTCTCCACCAGGTGGCACCACAACAGAAGAGACCCTTGCTCATCGTCCTCTCAACAGATCCCTATTAGAATGGATTTGAAGCAAGTTGGTGTAGAACAACGTTGGCCTAAACACTGTTTTAGGGGCTACACGCAATATTAGGATTTGGGGAGAGTAAACTGATCCTGTACATTAGGTTCAGTTGGAGTTGCTTAATTTGATGAATAGGCTACCCTTGACAGAAATTACAAGATTGGGCAAGACTGTAAAGGCCATGACCCCCCTTACAGACATGGTATCATGTCACTGAACTACATGGTACAAACATGAGGATCTCAGTGGATCACAACTCATCAAGCCAATCGATCATTAAAGCTTACTGATTTGTTGCACTTACAATGAGCTCCATAAGTATTGGGACAGTGACACATGTTGTTGCTTTGGCTCTGTACTCCAGCACTGTAGATTTTACATGATACAATGAGGGAGAAAGTATCAGACTTACAAATACCATACCCCCAAGACATGCTAACCTCTCACCATTACAATAACAGGGGAGGTTAGCGTTTTTGGGGGGTATGATATTTATGCCTCAACAACTTTCTCACTCATCATTATTCACAATTCATTCAGGATTATCCGTAATCATGGTAGCATCCACATTGATGTAGAAGTGTTTAGAAACATATTATATTCTTATTTACAATAAAAGTGACTCCAAAATATAATCTCTATTGGGCATCAAATTATTTGAAACACAACCAAAGGTTGTCTTCCAGAAATCAAGGATGTCTACAGATGTCTTAACCTGAATCATCTGAAGTCATCTTAGGGATAACCACACTCCTCCCCACACTCCCACTGCCCTGCCGGGAAGCAGTCAAAGAGTTGTGTGACGCGAGTGTGACTCAAGATGTGAGAATTATGTAGATTCCCTCTCCCCCCGGGACAATGATGAACACAGGGGACTTAAAAACAGGTTTTACTTGCCAGTAACCTATAAAATAACTGTAAAAATGTCATATATACACACGCAAGGATTTAAAACAGCGAAACCTAGAGCATCTGAAACGTTTTGATGGTTGCACCTCAGTTAAGAGGTTGGTATTCCTCTTCTTGTACAACTGCACAGGTTTTGTACAATAGGCAGGTTCCTACCACTTGTCAGCCATATTAAACAGTCTGAATGAAAACTGAAGTGTATTTTTCGTGTGCAGCACATGATTTTGTATACAGTGAATTTCAATCACAGATAAAGACAGTAGGTTAATTAAGACAGAAAAGATAGGAGGAAGATTGGTCGGGAAGGATGGATGGGCATATAACGCAAACGTCTAGCAACTTAAAGGTTACGTGTTCAGATTTCATCATGGACAACTTTAGTATTTTAGCTGATTAACAACTTTGTAACTACTTAGCATGTTAGCTAACCCTTAACCTAACACTTAACCCTAACCTTAACCCTTTAACTACTTAGCTAGCATGTTACCTAACCTTAACCCTAACATTAGCCACCTAGCTAGCCTAGCTAATGTTAGCCACAACAAATTGGAATTTGTGTAATGTACACGAATGCGTTAAGAAAGAAAATCGTGCAATACACATGAAATGCGTTGTGATGAAAATTGTGTACTTCTGATTAAGTAATTTGTGTCTATTTTACAATAAGCTGTGATAGTATGTTGGTTTTTAGGGTTGCATTGCTGGGCAAGCGAAATGCCAAAAATACAGGATATTTAATTAATCTAAACCCAAAGTCAAGTAAATGTCATATACTGTACACTTATTTATGGTATGCAGACCATTTATTCGGTTGGAGTATTCCCAACAGACCTGTGTTGGTTAGAATAGGTAAAATAGCTTTAAATGTCGGCCTGAGATGTATAAAATGTGTTCACTACCCCACATGAATAAGGTCTATTGGATGTTTGTTAACAATTGATACGGTTATGTGCTGTTCAGTATGCCTGCTAAGGTTATATGAAAGCACTTCTGCCAGTGGAACATGCCAGACACACCTGATACAATCACCCTTAAACATTATTTTTTGTATCTCTCTGGTGGAAGGTGACTTTATGTTCAGGAGTGTGGTTTCCATATCTGGTGGTTATGGAAACCTGTCATGAAATCACAAAAATCATCACAATAATTGTTGGTATCTCCTCTCATCTCATGTTGTCCCACTGTATATTGGTGTGAGAGTTTTGGATATTGTACTGGTATACCTGGTGTTCCTACAGGCCTACTTGTTGAATCTCACTGCTCAGACCTACTCTCTTCCTTTCCCTCTGGCTCTTTCTGAGCTCAGCTAATAAGGTATTTGTTAACGGGGAGCGAAATGATAACGAAGTCCCTGGAATTTGTGTAGTCAGGAGTTTTACATGAGTGGTTTCCCATGATCATCTCTCCATGGGCCGGCCTCAGGAAGCTCAGGTGCTAAAAATACCACATTTCTACCGCTCCATTGGCAGCCGTCGCAGGAAACAATGCGCAACGCCACCTGAAATGACAAAACCTGATCCAATACCAACAGCCAGGGCTGAACTGAGGGGGGCGGGGGGCTACTCAGAGGGGTCTTATGAAAACCTTTTACTTTGACTGCTTTGGTGAGTTATTCGTATTTCTTGCGCTGGCGCTGCACTTTAACCCTCTTAAGGCAATCTAAACTGTGTTTGGATTGGACGACCAAAGGCTTTTAGAAGTTCCTAGGCCTGGCTAGGAAGCCTGTCACATTAGCTGACATCTATTTCTTAGAAACAGAAAAGAAACACTGGCTCTCTAGGTTTGAAATGCCTATGCTTATGTATGTGGGGCGTCTGATACACATCGCAAGGCCAAGTGATCTTGATGTAGCGGAGGTGAAATGTCTGCCTCTTGATTCTCAATAAACCTTAAGGCATGACTAGAATAGCAATAAAATGATTATTAACGCAAGTAAACCATATACCTGTTTGCTAATTTGGCACTCAAACTAAGCCATCATTACCCTGAAAATAAATCTGCTCCACGTCCACCAAACCCAAGGGACATCCCTCCAATCATCTCTAACTCACTTTTGTTTTGTTTTGAGTAGAAACACAATCACAA
Source organism: Coregonus clupeaformis (assembly GCF_020615455.1). Lineage (NCBI taxonomy): Eukaryota > Metazoa > Chordata > Actinopteri > Salmoniformes > Salmonidae > Coregonus > Coregonus clupeaformis. Next base: position 43,679,708 of record NC_059197.1, read on the forward strand.
GTGTAGATATGATTGTGGCCCTGTTGTGACTTCTAAGCTTTATAGATTCATTCAATTGCCCTTGTAGTGTCAAGTCAATGTTGCTAATTATGCTGTTAAACAAAGGAGTCCGCTTATACTGAGCTTTGATCATAAGTTTTATTCATATCACAAGATTTCAGCATAAGTTTACAGATGTCTAGAGCATCCGGAGAGCAGTGTTTTCCAAATTACAATGTCCGCTCTAATGTTCTTTGTTCAAACCCAGTACTTATAATATTCCCCAAAATATGGGTGGCTCCCTCTACTGTCCAATCACCTGTCTACAACACACACTCCCTCTCTTCTATGGGGTGTCACCCTAAAACTACTCCCTCTGAAACTAAATAAACATCCTCTCAGGTTCCACTTGAAAACATTAGCAAAGTCATAATTCTTAATACACTACACCCTCATTTGGAGCTTGGTTTGTCGTTATTTTGAGGCTCTTACAGATACAATGTAATATTCAAACTGAAAATACAATGTGTGGTGAGCTGTATCACTACTACTGTATGAGTTGCTTTTCAGGATCACATTGTACTCAGTATGACTTCACAGCCATGTAAATGTGGTCTTGAGAAGTTGTGCGTTATGTTGACAGTTAATCTGAAGTGGCAATAGCATACAATCAAAGACATAACTAATGGTAACTACAGTAACTTATGTTGTTCAATGGATCAGTATTTCGATTACCTAGAAGCATCTCTTACACCAACTGTCTTTCTATTGCATACTTTGAGGAGAAAGAAATAGGACTGCACTGTAACATTGTACTGCATTTGTGACTAGACTTCACAATGGAACACTTTCAGACCTACTGTTCCGTATTCTGTGAAGTATTCAGTGAAGTATTCAGACCATCTTCTGAACAGAATCTCTTTTTAGAGCCATGCCTGTCAGAAATAAAAACCATCAACACTTTGTTCTATATGAACATGTTGGTGTCAGAAAAAAGCCAGGGTAGAGGGTGGAAACGGTTAACCCCACCTGTTATTTTTAGCCATGAAAGCCCCCAGACAGAGAGACAGAGCAGAGGCGATGGAAACAGAACCCCTGCTCTGTGGTGTTGAGAGATTACATCTAGAATACTTATCAGCCCCCATCACACTCTACTGTACATTACATAAAGGTCAAAGAGGAAGACATAAGTTAATAGGGGCTTGGTTTTACCACGTAGGGGTAAAGTTCACATGTTGTAAAATGTCGTGTTAGTGGATAAGAGAGAAATCAAATGTCACTGATCAAAGACTGGTGACAGTTGTCTTGATATACTACTGACAGGCCAAGAACATTAAGCTGGTGACATTTGGAAGGGAAAAAACTAAAATGTCAAAGGAAGTGCTCGTGTTTTGATCTGAAATGTATGCGTTCAAGTAATTATTTTTTATATGTAATCTTTACTTTGTGTGTGTACATCAGTTCTATTTGTTAATGAGCCCTTGTCTAATTTTGGTGAGTTAACTTTTCAAAACAGTCCTGTCTTCTTTTTGGGGGGAAATCAAAGTAAAATATGACTTTGGAAATTACGTTATTTTCCAGAAATACAAACGCATAGCTTACAGTAAAAACCATTTGAGGTGAGTCTTAGTGAGATGTAAAGGTAATGTAGAGGTAGCATGGAGGATGAAAGTGACAGAAATAAACTGTTTTCCTACTACACACCCCATATACAGTTATAAGAACCTCAGAGTAGGGCAGGGGCACACACAAAACGCACCCCTTTACAGTTGGCAGGCGTTAGCTGTGGGATGGGTGGTGATGTTACTAGGCCCAGATTGTGGTCAGCTTAATTTGTTTTACAACTGCCTTTGACATTTCACTTCTCAGAAGCGGTTTTGTGTTTTTGAAGCCGGGGACAAAGGCGATAAGCCGTTCTCCTATCAGCACAGTCAAACATGCTGTTGTAGACAGACAGAGATGACTGTGAAAGCACTGTACTGCTCTCAGAACAGATAGACTAAAAACTTTCTGCAAAGCAATTCACCTCTGCACTTTCTAATCAGTGAGGAAATCTAAAGCTTTTCTGCTTCTGAATCTGTGCAAGATATCTAACTGAAGAGAGTGGTGAGTGGTCTTTTTACAGTCTAGTAAGGACAGTTGCGGAGAGAGCAAAGGGCCTTTCCATGCCACTTCTAAAGTGGCTACTATAGGGTTCATATATGGCCAGGGCCGGAGTTATGGGCCCTACCATACCTCCTTGCCCGTCCAAATAAAGATATTGAAATATTGATCATTTATTTGACCGAGACGTGCGCCAACAGAAAGACGCATCAATCTCAGATAAAGCATCCGAGTGAGCGAAACAGTGCTCTATCTCAGTATGGGTAGACCATGTACCTGATGCTGTCTGGACCAAAAGAGTATGGTATGTCATAATATTTCTGGCCAGACAGCATCAGAAACATGGGCTACAAATAGTAATACAGAGGGGCGCTGTTTCGCTCACTCGGATGCTTTGTCCGGTGAGAGAGTTTCAGCAGAGAGGAAGAGGCAAAGCGAGAGTGCTCACTCTTGCCAAAATCTGTCCATTATAAGCCCAATGCATTTCTATAGGCATAATATGCAGACCTAAGCTTGTCTCCTGTCTTCCCGCCTTTGGGACATTATTAGGGCGGAGATATGAGCATCTCGTCAATACATAAAGATCTCTGGTTTCAGCCTCTTGCAAATTAGAAAGGAAAGTTGGGGTGTGCACAGGATGCTGTCTTCCCTTAAAGTAAATAGATTTTTTGCCAAAATCCTATAATTACATCTGTCTAAATAAAAACATTCTAAATACTTCACCAGAGAGCATGACTTACCCACAGAGGATCATTAGCTTTTTTATTTTTTTTAAACAGTGGATTGTTTCAAATCACAAGTGTGTAGGCTTATGCCTATTTGGGAAGCCCATAATTTGGGCAGCGCGCTTGGCAGTAGGTCTAGCTGATTGGGTTGCGGCTGTCAGTGAAAAGCATCTAAAATATGTGTGAAGATAATGTGTCTTGAGAATAATTTCAAATGTTGCAACAAGAAGAAGGGGAGGGGTGTGTGGCAAAGATATGGCACATCTCTCTCCAGAATGCATGCACTCAGCTCTCCAGAATGCGCTCAGCTGTCTCCCACCAATTCTTGCACATTCATTGTTTCATTCCGTGAATTGTTTGCCCTTTGATTGTTTATTTTTTATCAATTCCCCATTACATACTGTATGTCAACAGTAGGCCTAGTAAATGTACCATTAATCCCAGTGGTGGAAAAAGTACCCAATTGTCATACTTGAGTAAAAGTAAAGATACCTCAATAGAAAATGACTCAAGTAAAAGTGAAAATCACCCAGTAAAATACTACTTGAGTAAAAGTCTAAAAATATTTGGTTTTAAATATACTTAACTATCAAAAGTAAATGTAATTGCTAAAATATACTTAAGTATCAAAAGTAAAAGTAAAAGTATAAATCATTTCAAATTCCTTATATTAAGCAATCCAGACGGCACCCTTTTTTCCCCCGGATAGTCAGGGGCACACTCCAACACTCAGACATAATTTATAAATGGGTGTTTAGTGAGTCCGCTAGGTCAGAGGCAGTAGGGATGACCAGGGTGGTTCTCTTGATAAGTGTGTAAATTGGACGATTTTTCCTATCCTGCTAAGCATTCAAAATGTAACGAGTACTTTTGGGTGTCAGGGAAAATGTATGGAGTAAAAAGTACATTATTTTCTTTAGGAATGTAGTGAAGTAAAAGTTTTCACAAATATAGTCATGTAAAGTACAGATAACCAAAAAAACTACTTAAGTAGTACTTTAAAGTATTTTTACTTAAGTACTTTACACCACTGATTAATCCCCTATCATTTGGTTACATGAATTTCCGTTAATGCATGTATTAATTACAGTCATTTACCATTCTCGGAGTGGAAATGTTGTTTGCGGCGTTCACAACCTGCTACACTTGTGAGAAACAACTTTTGGTTTATTTCATAACCATTATGAGTTTTGTAAATCTTTATATTGTCTTTTGTTTGGAGTGCTCCATGAGCAATGAGCATAACTCAGGTTTCTCTGTCCTGATAACGTTGAGGGAGGTGCACGCCTGAGCAAGCATAGAAGTAGGCCTACCTTGCCTGCTGCATGCAAATGTAGGAAAGTTCCCATTTGGCAATGTCTGATTTCTGATTGTCTTAACTCACCACGTCCACCATTAATAAGCTGAGCTTCTCAGTCATTTTTTCTTCACCTCACACATTGTCAACAACGTCTGTTTTTTTTTTATATCCGTTTTTTAAAAATCTTTCCAACACTCCAGGCCTCGATAATTACCAAGCCACAGTGTGAAAGAGCAAAATATCATGATCTGTTGATCCCATATATCCATTGGAAACTCTGAGGGCCCTTAATAGGCTAGTTGATACAATGTTGCAAGTTTGCTAGCCACAGCTTCTGGCCGGACCTAGTTCATGATTTATTACAATGTTGCACTTCACTAGTGATAGCTCAAGTCAAGACAGATCGAAAGGGAGGCAGACAGGCAGAGTAGAGAGATGAATGTGATTGAAAGAACCTGAATTTTCATCAAGATATTTTCATTTGTTGGCTTTAGGGCTATGTTTTTTAGTTAGTTGACGATGGAAGTTATAGGCCTACTGCTGCATTGGCCTATACGCCATCTCTTATTATTGAAATGAAACTGTTCCACGAAAATGCGCATGTAAAGATAATCATAATTGTCACGCAGATCAGTAGAAATGGTAGGATAAATTGTAAGCTTCCCCAAACTTAAAACTCAGGAGCTGCCATGGTCTTTACTAGAACACACCCCAAAAATTGTTGAACGGACAAGCGCGTGCACACATAGGAGGTCCCTGAAAAAACGTGCCCGCCTATGAGGTCATACAATAAGTTTTGTAGTCATTCCTGTTGTTGATATATTTAGTTGGTCTGTGGTGTGTAAAGAGGAGCAACCAGATGCTGCACTTGACACATTTATTAAATTGCTTATTCCAGTTACTAATAAGCATGCACCCAAAATGACTGAAAAAACGGTTAAATCCCTGTGGATTGATGAGGAATAAAAAAAATGGTATGGTTGAGAGGGTGAGGCAAAAGGAATGGCAAATACAGTGGCTTGCGAAAGTATTCACCCCCTTGGCATTTTTCCTATTTTGTTGCCTTACAACCTGGAATTAAAATGGATATTTTGGGGGGTTTGTATCATTTGATTTACACAACATACCTACCACTTTGAAGATGCAAAATATTTTCTTTTGTGAAACAAACAAGAAATAAGACAATAAAAACAGAAAACTTGAGCGTGCACAACTATTCACCCCCCAAAGTCAATACTTTGTTGAGCCACCTTTTGCAGCAATTACAGCTGCAAGTCTCTTGGGGTATGTCTCTATAAGCTTGGCACATCTAGCCACTGGGATTTTTTCCCATTCTTTAAGGCAAAACTGCTCCAGCTCCTTCAAGTTGGATGGGTTCCGGTGGTGTACAGAAATCTTTAAGTCATACCACAGATTCTCAATTGGATCCAGGACATTTCAATGTTTCCCCTTAAACCACCCAAGTGTTGTTTTAGCAGTATGCTTAGGGTCATTGTCCTGCTGGAAGGTGAACCTCCGTCACATAGCATTTTCCTTGATGGGCAAAAAGCTCTTGAAGACTGAAACAGGTTTCCCTCAAGAATATCCCTGTATTTAGAGCCATCCATTATTCCTTCAATTCTGACCAGTTGCCCAGTCCCTGCCGGTGTTCTCGGAAGGATGAGAAGTGTTGGTTTTGCGCCAGACATAGCATTTTCCTTGATGGCCAAAAAGCTAAATTTTAGTCTCATCTGACCAGAGCACCTTCTTCCATATGTTTGGGGAGTCTCCCACATGCCTTTTGGCGAACACCAAACGTGTTTGCTTATTTTTTTCTTTAAGCAATGGCTTTTTTCTGGCCACTGTTCCGTAAAGCCCAGCTCTGTGGAGTGTACGGCTTAAAGTGGTCCTATGGACAGATACTCCAATCTCCGCTGTGGAGCTTTGCAGCTCCTTCAGGGTTATCTTTGGTCTCTTATTTGCCTCTCTGATTAATGCCCTCCTTGCCTGGTCCGTGAGTTTTGGTGGGCGGCCCTCTCATGGCAGGTTTGTTAAGGTGCCATATGCTTTCCATTTTTTAATAATGGATTTAATGGTGCTCCGTGGGATGTTCAAAGTTTCTGATATTTTTTTATTACCCAACCATGATCTATACTTCTCCACAACTTTGTCCCTGACCTGTTTGGAGAGCTCCTTGGTCTTCATGGTGGCACTTGCTTGGTGGTGCCCCTTGCTTAGTGATGATGCAGACTCTGGGGCCTTTCAGAACAGGTGAATATATACTGAGATCAAGTGACACATAGATTGCACACAGCTGGACTTTATTTAACTAATTATGTGACTTCTGAAGGTAATTGGTTGCACCAGATCTTATTTAGGGGCTTCATAGCAAAGGGGCTGAATACATATGCACGCACCACATTCCCATTATTTATTTTGTATAATTTTTTGAAACAAGTTATTTTTTTCATTTCACTTCACCAATTTGGACTGTCCACTATATGAAATCCAAATAAAAATCAATTTAAGTTACAGGTTGTAATGCAACAAAATAGGAAAAATGCCAAGGGGGATGAATACTTTTGCGAGGCACTGTAAGTCTGGCTGCACAACTGATTGGAAAACTTGAGAAATCATGCGACTAAACTGAATAAAAAGAAGAAACTATACTATGAAACAAAGATAAATGATATAAAGAATGATAGTGACAAGCTCTGAAAGAAATATTGGGCAAAAAGGCATTCATTGAATAAGATTGCTCATTCATCACAAAACCCACTGATATTGCCAATTACTTTAATGATTTTTTCATTGGCAAGATTAGCAAACTTAGGCATGACATGCCAGCAACAAACGATGACACCACACATCCAAGTATAACTGATCAAATTATGAAAGACAAGCATTGTAATTTTGAATTCCATAAAGTGAGTGTGGAAGAGATGAAAACCACTCGAGTGTTGCTTTACTGTGGATAATAGCGGATAAGGTTGCCACTCCTATTTGTCATATCTTCAATTTAAACCTACTAGAAAGTGTGTGCCCTCAGGCCTAGAGGGAAGCAAAAGTCATTCCTCTACCTAAGAATAGTAAACCCCCCTTTACTGGATCAAATGGCCTACCAATCAGCCTGTTACCAAGCCTTAGTTGGAAAAAATTATGTTTGACCAGATTCGATGCTATTTTACAGTAAAGAAATTGACAGACTTTCAGCACGCTAATATAGGGAAGGACATTCAACAAGCACAGCACTTACGCAAATTACTGATGATTGGCTGAGAGAAATCGATGGTAAAAAGATTGTGGGGGCTGTTTTGTTAGACTTCAGTGCGGCTTTTGACATTATCGATCATAGTCTGCTGCTGGAAGAACGTATGTGTTATGGCTTTACCCCCCTTGCTATATTGTGGATAAAGAGTTACCTGTCTAACAGAACACAGAGGGTGTTCTTTAATGGAAGCCTCTCCAACATAATACAGGTAGAATCAGGAATTCCCCAGGGCAGCTGTCTAGGCCCCTTAATTTTTTCAATCTTTACTAACGACATGCCACTGGCTTTGAGTAAAGCCAGTGTGTCAATGAATGCGGATGACTCAACACTATACAAGTCAGCTACTACAGCGACTGAAATGACTGCAACACTTAACAAAGAACTGCACTTAGTTTCAGAATGGGTGGCGAGCAATAAGTTAGTACTAAATATTTCAAAAACTAAAACCATTGTATTTGGGACAAATCATTCACTAAAACCTAAACCTCAACTAAATCTTGTAATGAACAATGTGGGAATTGAGCAAGTTGAGTTGACTAAACTGCTTGGAGTAACCCTGGATTGTAAACTGTCATGGTCAAAACATGTTGATACAACAGTAGCTAATATGGGGAGAAGTCTGTCCATAATAAAGTGCAGCTCTACCTTTTTAACAACACTATCAACAAAGCAGGTCCTACATGGCTCTTCAAATGTCTCTTAAAGAGGTGGGGTTTCAAATGTGTCCGGAAGGTGGTGAGTGACTCCGCTGTCCTGGCGTCGTGAGGGAGCTTGTTCCACCATTGGGGTGCCAGAGCAGCGAACAGTTTTGACTGGGCTGAGCGGGAACTATGCTTCCGCAGAGGTAGGGGAGCCAGCAGGCCAGAGGTGGATGAACGCAGTGCCCTCATTTGGGTGTAGGGACTGATCAGAGCCTGAAGGTACGGAGGTGCCATTCCCCTCACAGCTCCGTAGGCAAGCACCATGGTCTTGTAGCAGATGCGAGCTTCAACTGGAAGCCAGTGGAGTGTGCGGAGGAGCGGGGTGACGTGAGAGAACTTGGGAAGGTTGAACACCAGACGGGCTGCGGCATTCTGGATGAGTTGTAGGGGTTTAATGGCACAGGCAGGGAGCCCAGCCAACAGCGAGTTGCAGTAATCCAGACGGGAGATGACGAGTGCCTGGATTAGGACCTGTGCCGCTTCCTGTGTAAGGCAGGGTCATACTCTCAGAATGTTGTAGAGCATGAACCTACAGGATCGGGTCACCGCCTTGATATTAGCGGAGAACGACAGGGTGTTGTCCAGGGTCACGCCAAGGCTCTTCGCACTCTGGGAGGAGGACACAACGGAGTTGTCAACCGTGATGGCGAGATCATGGAACGGGCAGTCCTTCCCCGGGAGGAAGAGCAGCTCCGTCTTGCCGAGGTTCAGCTTGAGGTGGTGATCCGTCATCCATACTGACACCATTCATACTGACACTTGAGGTGGTGATCCGTCATCCAAATGTACACAGAGAGTTAACATTAATAATATGCATGTTAATCTCTCATGGCTCAAAGTGGAGGAGAGATTGACTTCATCACTACTTGTTTTTGTAAGAAGTGTTGACAAGCTGAATGCACCGAGGTGTCTGTTTAAACTACTAGCACACAGCTTGGACACCCATGCATACCCCAAAAGACATGCCACCAGAGGTCTCTTCACAATCCCCAAGTCCAGAACACACTATGGGAGGCGCACAGCACTACATAGAGCCATGACTACATGGAACTCTATTCCACTTCAGGTAACTGATGCAAGCAGTAGAATCAGATATATATTATTTGTATTTTTACTGATAAAAATACACCTTATGGAACAGCGAGGACTGTGAAGACACACACACACACACAGCTACAGACACACGCATACGCACACGGGCGCTAGCACACGAATTCCACACACATGTACATTGTGGTATTGTTGTATGGTGGTTTCGTGCATTTTGTGTTGTGGATATGTAGTGTTGTAGCGATGTTATATGATGTACTGTTTTATCTTTTGTTTTATGTGTAATGTGTCTTGATGTGTTTGGACTCCAGCGAATGGGGATCCCTAATAAAATACAAAAATGCCCGTCCAACTGATTTGTTCTGGCACCGGTCCTGTATATGGCACTAGCACCCGAGACACTAAAAGTTCAGATCATTCATGGTTGTGGAGATGCTCCAATTCGGGGGAATTTGAAACCGCAGATTTCCTCAGCAAGTCAGTGCGGCTGGCTAATGGTGCGCAGTGGCAGAAAACGGGCACAAGGTGGCCGTTCCTCTTAAAATAATAGAAAAATATATATGGAAACACATAATGCCTTTTTTGAAAAGAAATACTGAGGACAAGAAGAGGTTTAAGACTCCCAAGAGTTCTCTGGTAGACTGGTAGACAAGTAGGCTATCTCCACCCCATATGTTAATTTTATGGAGGTAGCCTAGCTGTTCACCAGTCTACCAACTCAAACCAAATCAAATCAAATTGTATTGGTCACATACACGTTTAGCAGATGTTATTTCGGGTGTAGTGAAATGCTTGTGTTTCTAGCTCCGACAGTGCAGTGATATCTAACAAGTAATATCCAACAATTTCACAACATATAGCCAATACACACAAATCTAAGTAAAGCAATGGAATTAAGAATATTTAAATAAATATATGGACGAGCAATGTCAGAGCGGCATAGACTAAGATACAGTAGAATAGTATAGAATACAGTATATACATATGAGATGAGTAATGCAAGATATGTAAACATTATTAAAATGACTAGTGTTCCATTTATTAATTATTGTCATCAACTATACCAATCAAAAGACGGGGCGGCAGGTAGCTTAGTGGTTAAGAGCGTTGTGCCAGTAACCGAAAGGTCGCTGGTTCTAATCCCCGAGCCGACTAGGTGAAAAACCTGTCGATGTGCCCTTGAGCAAGGCACTTAACCCTAATTGCTCCTGTAAGTCGCTCTGGATAAGAGCGTCTGCTAAAAAAAAAAAAAAAAAAAAAGAACACATCCTACAGATAAAAATATTATGTTTAGTTACATGGAGTGTTCCACAGGTCAATAATTAAAAAAGAGAGGTCAATAAAACCTAAAATAATTAATGGCTATATAAAAAATCAATAGTATGTAAACACACTAACCCAGCATTAGCACATTTAACAAGAGCTTTTGAAGTGGTTTCTAAGCTGAGTTATTCAGCCTCTTACAATTGACCCGTGTTACATTTAGCCCCGGTCTCCCCCATAGTTGTTGTAAATATATTCAATTTGGTTGAAACTTCTCTGTAAGGATTAACTGATTTAGAAAACGCTGTTAGCAAAACGTTTTATGGCGATGTGAACTCAGCTGCACCACTGCCACGTCGAAACGAGCACACGCACTCTTTTTCTATAGGGTGCCATACGCAATTTTAACTCTGACAAATGTGACCTGGCCAAGATAAAGCAAAGCAGTGCGATAAAAACAACAACACAGAGTTACATATGGGGTAAACAAAACATAAAGTCAAAAATACAAGCTGAAAATATTTATACAGTGTGTGCGAATGTAGTAAGTTATGGAGGTAAGGCAATAAATAGGCCATAGTGCAAAATAGTTACATTTTCGTATTAACACTGGAATGATAGATGTGAAAAAGATGATGTGCAAATAGAGATACTGGAGTGCAAATTAACAAAATAAATAACAATATGGGGATGAGGTAGTTGGGTGGGCTAATTTCAGAATGGCTGTGTACAGGTGCAGTGATCGGTAAGCTGCTCTGACAACTGACGCTTAAAGTTAGTGAGGGAGATAAGAGTCTCCAGCTTCTGAGATTTTTGCAGTTCGTTCCAGTCATTGGCAGCAGAGAATTGGAAGGAATGGCGGCCAAAGGAGGTGTTGGCTTTGGGGATGACCAGTGAGATATACCTGCTGGAGCGCAGACTACTGGTGGGTGTTGCTATGATGACCAGTGAGCTAAGGTAAGACGGGGATTTGCCTAGCAGTGATTTATAGATGACCTGGAGCCAGTGGGTTTGGCGACGAATATGTAGTGAGGGCCAGCCAACAAGAGCGTACAGGTCACAATGGTGGGTAGTATATGGGGCTTTGGTGACAAAACGGATGGCACTGTGATAGACTACATCCAATTTGCTGAGTAGAGTGTTGGAGGCTATTTTGTAAATGACATCGCCGAAGTCAAGGATCGGTAGGATAGTCAGTTTTACGAGGGCATGTTTGGCAGCATGAGTGAAGGAGGCTTTGTTGCGAAATAGGAAGCCGATTCTAGATGCTTTTTTTTATTTTATTTTTTATTTCACCTTTATTTAACCAGGTAAGCCAGTTGAGAACAAGTTCTCATTTACAAATGCGACCTGGCCAAGATAAAGCAAAGCAGTGCAATAAAAACAACACAGAGTTACATATGGGGTAAACAAAACATAAAGTCAAAAATACAACAGAAAATATATATACAGTGTGTGCAAATGTAGCAAGTTATGGAGGTAAGGCAATAAATAGGCTATAGTGCAAAATAATTACAATAGTATTAACACTGGAATGCTAGATGTGCAAGAGATTATGTGCAAATAGAGATACTGGGGTGCCAAAGAGCAAAATAAATAACAATATAGGGATGAGGTAGTTGGGTGGGCTAATTTCAGATGGGCTGTGTACAGGTGCAGTGATCAGTAAGGTGCTCTGACAACTGATGCTTAAAGTTAGTGAGGGAGATAAGAGTCTCCAGCTTCAGAGATTTTTGCAATTCGTTCCAGTCATTGGCAGCAGAGAACTGGAAGGAATGGCGGCCAAAGGAGGTGTTGGCTTTGGGAATGACCAGTGAGATATACCTGCTGGAGCGCAGACTACGGGTGGGTGCTGCTATGGTGACCAATGAGCTAAGATAAGGCGGGGATTTGCCTAGCAGTGATTTATAGATGGCCTGGAGCCAGTGGGTTTGACGACAAACATGTAGTGAGGACCAGCCAACAAGAGCGTACAGGTCACAGTGGTGGGTAGCGTATGGGGCTTTGGAGACAAAACGGATGGCACTGTGATAGACTACATCCAATTTGCTGAGTAGAGTGTTGGAGGCTATTTTGTAAATGACATCGCCGAAGTCAAGGATCGGTAGGATTAATGTGAGTCTGGAAGGAGCATGGGCAAGTTGCAGCGGAGGGTGCAGAGCTGGTGGCCGGGGTAGTGGTAGCCAGGTGGAAAGCATGGCCAGCCGTAGCAAAATGCTTGTTGAAATTCTCGATTATTGTAGATTTATCGGTGGTGACAGTGTTTCCTAGCCTCAGTGCAGTGGGCAGTTGGGAGGAGGTGCTCTTATTTTCCATGGACTTTACAGTGTCCCAAAACTTTTTGGAGTTAGTGCTACAGGATGCAAATTTCTGTTTGAAAAAGCTAGCCTTTGCGTTCCTAACGATTGTGTATATTGGTTCCTGACTTCCCTGAAAAGTTGCATATCGCGGGGGCTGTTCGATGCTAATGCAGTACGCCACATGATGTGTTTGTGCTGGTCAAGGGCAGTCAAGTCTGAGGAGAACCAGGGGCTATATCTGTTCTTAGTTCTGATTTTTTTTGAATGGGGCATGCTTATTTAAGATTGAGAGGAAAGCACTTTTAAAGAACAACCAGGCATCCTCTACTGACGGAATGAGGTCAATATCCATCCAGGAAACCTGGGCCAGGTCAATTAGAAAGGCCTGCTCGCTACAGTGTTTTAGGGAGCGTTTGACAGTGATGAGGGGTGGTCGTTTGACCGCGGACCCATTATGGAGGCAGGCAATAAGGCAGTGATCGCTGAGATCCTGGTTGAAGACAGCGGAGGTGTATTTAGAGGGTACATTTGTCAGGATGATATCTATGAGGGTGCCCATGTTTACAGATTTAGGGTTGTACCTGGTAGGTTCGTTGATAATTTGTGTGAGATTGAGGGCATCTAGTTTAGATTGTAGGTTGGCCGGGGTGTTAAGCATATCCCAGTTTAGGTCACCAAGCAGTACGAACTCTGAGGATAGATGGGGGGCAATCAGTTCACATATGGTGTCCAGGGCACAGCTTGGGGCTGAGGGGGGCAACAGTGAGAGACTTATTTCTGGAAAGGTGGATTTTTAGAAGTAGAAGCTCAAACTGTTTGGGCACAGACCTGGATAGTACGATAGAGCTCTGCAGGCTATCTCTACAGTAGATTGCAACCCCACCCCCTTTGGCAGTTCTATCGAGATGGAAAATGTTGTAGTTGGGGATGGAAATTTCTGAATTTTTGGTGGCCTTCCTAAGCCAGGATTCAGACACTGCTAGGACATCAGGGTTGGCGGAGTGTGCTAACGCAGTGAATAACTCAAACTTAGGGAGGAGGCTTCGGATGTTAACGTGCAAGAAACCAATGCTTTTACGGTTACAGAAGTCAACAAATGATAACGCCTGGGGAGTAGGAGTGATACTGGGGGCTACAGGGCCTGGGTTAACCTCTACATCACCAGAGGAACAGAGGAGGAGTAGAATAAGGATACGGCTAAAGGCTTTAAGTACTGGTCTTCTAGTGCGTTGGGTACATTAAAAAAAAGGGGCAGGTTTCCGGGCGTTGTAGAATAGATTCAGGGAATTATGTACAGAAAAGGATATGGAAGGATATGAGTACAGTGGAGGTAAACCTGAGCGTTGGGTAATGATGAAAGAGATAGCATCACTGGAGGCACCGATTGAGTCGGTCTCCGCGTGTATGGGGGATGGGACAAAGGAGCTATCTATGGCAGGTTGAGCTGGGCTGGGGGATCTACAGTGAAATAGTACAATAAGAAATAACCGAAACAGCAATAAGCAAGGCATATTGAAATTGGAGAGAGGCATAAAGCAATCACAGGTGTTATTCGAGAGCTAAGACAACAGCTGGTAATGGCGACAAAGTTTGGGCTGAGGCTAAACATAAACAGGATGTGGTACCGTATAAAGGAACAGTCCAGCAGGCATCAGCTGTATAGCTGAGTTATCATAAGGTCCGGTGAACAGCAATAGGAGAGTTCGGAGGTAGTTTGGGGGCTGCTATAGCACTAGCGAGCAAGAGGCCACGACTAGCGTGTGGTAGCGGGCCGGGGCTAGCAGATGGATCTTCGTGGTCGACGTCGTAACGGGAAACCTGTTGTAATCACATCAGACGATTTCGTCGGCAGACCAGTCGTGTTGGATCGGCAGGGCTCCGTGTCAACACTAGGAGGTCCCATCCAGTTGACAGAGAGGTAGATAGCCAGCAGAAGGGCCTGGCTCACGGCTAGCTCGAGGCTGATTAGCCAACAACAACGTCCATTAGATTGCAGCTATCTAGCTACGATGATCCGATGTTAAATGTAGGCCTACAATAGAGCTCACATGAGTGAACCATGGCGCACGCATATTTGTTTGTGCTACTAATGACTCTAATACATAAAGACTCACAAACAACTTCTTATTAAATCATTGTGAGAATTTATTGTATCTTCTAAACAAAGTTAGGGCCTATATTTCATTTTCAACCTGTGGTTGTGTTTGCCTTCGCTTGTTGTATCGGCGCTTTCATAGGGTGCACACCATAGACATAGATAGAGGACTCATCATGGATATAACGCATTTTAGCATGGACATTACCATTGAGGGCTTCCACCATTTTAAAGTAGTCAACTGCGTGGGGATTCCTTTGAGTTGGGAGCAATCAGCCAATGAAGAAGCAAATTGACTACTTTAAAATGGAGATAGCTTCAATGGCGCTGCCCATCCATCACAGACACTATTATGGCACAGATACAAAGATGAGTCCTCTATCTATCTCTATGGTGCGCACTCACTTCACTTCCTCATTACATTGTGTCGGGGACTCCGAGAATTGCTTTGGTTTATTCCGTTTAGGATAAGTAGGCTATTGTAATAGACTGCTGAAAATATTAACACCTGCTATCGTCAGTGACTGCAGTATCATCATTGATGTTGTCTGTTGTGTAAATGTGTGTCTATTTACTTTGGTAGGCCTATGTGCATTTGACCTGTTTAGGCCTATTAGGTGTCAAGTAAGCCTACATAACCTATGCCTCATATTCATTGTTCAAGAGAACTACTTATACAACGTATGTTGCGAAACTCTCTTGAAAATACTCAGTTGGCTGAGTGTTTTTTGTATTTTTGAGCTGTCAAGCAACTTGTACATACTGTTGAACTTTTTGTTAAAGTTAACTGTAAATAGAACCTGTATTGTAACATATTTTTATTCTCTGGTTTGCTTTGTTTGCTCAAACGCTCCTAACTAGACTGCCAGAACATGTTAAATCTTAACACATACACTATATATACAAAAGTATGTGGACACCCCTTCAAATTTGTGAATTTGGCTATTTCAGCCACACCCGTTGCTGACAGGTGTGTATAATCGAGCACACAGCCATGCAATCTCAATAGCCAAACATTGGCAGTAGAATGGCCTTACTGAAGAGCTCAGTGACTTTCAACATGGCACCGTCATAGGATGTCACCTTTCCAACAAGTCAGTTCGTCAAATTGCTGCCCTGCTATAGCTGCCCGGTCAGTGCTGTTATTGAGAGCAACAACGGCTCAGCCGCGAAGTTGTAAGCCACACAAGCTCACAGAGTGCTGAAGCACGTAGCGCGTAAAACTTGTCTGTCCTCGGTTGCAACACTCACTACAGAACTCCAAACTGCATCTGGAAGCAACGTCAGCACAAGAACTGTTCGTCAGGAGCTTCATGAAATGGGTTTCCATGGCCGAGCAACCGCACACAAGCCTAAGATCACCATGCACAATGCCAAGTGTCGGCTGGAGTGGTGTAAAGCTCGCCGCCATTGGACTCTGGAGCAGTGGAAATGCGTTCTCTGGAGTGATGAATCATGCTTCACCATTTGGCAGTACGATGGACGAATCTGGGTTTGGCGGATGCCAGGAGAACGCTACCTGCCCCAATGCATAGTGCCAACTGTGAAGTTTGGTGGAGGAGGAATAATGGTCTGGGGCTGTTTTTCATGGTTCGGGCTAGGCCCCTTAGTTCCAGTGAAGGGAAATCTTAACGCTACAGCATACAATGATATTCTAGACAATTCTGTGCTTCCAACTTTGTCGCAACAGTTTGGGGAAGGATCTTTCCTGTTTCAGAATGACAATGCCCCCGTGCACAAAGTGAGGTCCATACAGAAATGGTTTGTAAAGATCGGTGTGGAAGAATTTGACTGGCCTGGACAGAGCCCTGACCTCAACCCCATCGAACAACATTGGGATGAATTGGAACGCCAACTGCGAGCCAGGTCTAATCGCCCAACATCAGTGCCCGACCTCACTAATGCTCTTCTGGCTGAATGGAAGCAAGTCTCCGCAGCAATGTTCCAACATCTAGTGGAAAGCCTTCCCAGAAGAGTGGAGGCTGTTATAGCAGCAAAGGGGGGACCAACTCCATATTAATGCCCATGATTTTGGAATGAGAAGTTTGACGAGCAGGTGTCCACATACTTTTGGTCATGTAGTGTATGTCCTTTATGATACACAATGGGCTATTCGACCTCTGAGAAAAAGATAAATGATGAGATTCTTTGGTTGCAGAAACCAATGACAGAATAAATACAGCTTGCCGTCATCTGTTGAAGCCCTCGTCTTTGACTTAAACAGTCTGATATATGAGTGAACTTCAGTCAGTTTGGCCAATAGTCCACCCACTGTCCTTGAGTTTGCACAGTTGGACCTTGAAGGAAGGACATTCCTCAGAGATTAGGTCAACACGACCCTCCACCCATAACACCAAAAAAAGCCCCTGCAGTATCTAACCACAACTGGACTAAAGGGCTTCGCCTACGCATCAGATCACAACCCACCCATTCCTTCACTCAGCCCCTTCATAAGCAGTGACAATGACATTGAGTGTGAGCAAGTCACCCTACACCACCAACCCACACCACCCCTCACACAATCTCAACCCTCTGGAACACATCCATTACCACAGCGAATGTGCTTCCACTATTCGCTGACTGAACACTTGTACAGTGAGGGAAAAAAGTATTTGATCCCCTGCTGATTTTGTACGTTTGCCCACTGACAAAGACATGATCAGTCTATAATTTTAATGGTAGGTTTATTTTAACAGTGAGACAGAATAACATCAAAAAAATCCAGAAAACGCATGTCAAAAATTTTATAAATTGATTTGCATTTTAATGAGGGAAATAAGTATTTGACCCCTCTGCAAAACATGACTTAGTACTGGCAAAACCCTTGTTGGCAATCACAGAGGTCAGACGTTTCTTGTAGTTGGCCACCAGGTTTGCACACATCTCAGGAGGGATTTTGTCCCACTCCTCTTTGCAGACCTTCTCAAAGTCATTAAGGTTTCGAGCCTGACGTTTGGCAACTCGAACCTTCAGCTCCCTCCACAGATTTTCTATGGGATTAAGGTCTGGAGACTGGCTAGGCCACTCCAGGACCTTAATGTTCTTCTTCTTGAGCCACTCCTTTGTTGCCTTGGCCGTGTGTTTTGGGTCATTGTCATGCTGGAATAGCCATCCACGACCCATTTTCAATGCCCTGGCTGAGGGAAGGAGGTTCTCACCCAAGATTTGACGGTACATGGCCCCGTCCATCGTCCCTTTGATGCGGTGAAGTTGTCCTGTCCCCTTAGCAGAAAGACACCCCCAAAGCATAATGTTTCCACCTCCATGTTTGACGGTGGGGATGGTGTTCTTGGGGTCATAGGCAGCATTGCTCCTCCTCCAAACACGGCGAGTTGAGTTGATGCCAAAGAGCTTGATTTCAACCAGTTCTCCTCTGAATCATTCAGATGTTCATTGGCAAACTACAGACGGGCCTGTATATGTGCTTTCTTGAGCAGGGGACCTTGAGGGCGCTGCATGACTTCAGTCCTTCATGGCGTAGTGTGTTACCAATTGTTTTCTTGGTGACTATGGTCCCAGCTGCATTGAGATCATTGACAAGATCTTCCCGTGTAGTTCTGGGCTGATTCCTCATCGTTCTCATGATCATTGCATCTCCACGAGGTGAGATCTTGCATGGAGCCCCAGGCCGAGGGAGATTGACAGTTATTTTGTGTTTCTTCCATTTGCGAATAATCTCACCAACTGTTGTCACCTTCTCACCAAGCTGCTTGGCGATGGTCATGTAGCTCATTCCAGCCTTGTGTAGGTCTAAAATCTTGTCCCTGACATCCTTGGAGAGCTCTTTGGTCTTGGCCATGGTGGAGAGTTTGGAATCTGATTGATTGATTGCTTCTGTGGACAGGTGTCTTTTATACAGGTCCTCTGTAGCTCAGCTGGTAGAGCACGACACTCAGAGTGTGCTCCTAATCTCAGCTCGTTACCTGTATAAAAGACACCTGGGAGCCAGAAATCTTTCTGATTGAGAGGGGGTCAAATACTTATTTCCCTCATTAAAATGCAAATCCATTTATAACATTTTTGACATGCGTTTTTCAGGATTTTTTTTTTGTTATTCTGTCTCTCACTGTTCAAATAAACCTACCATTAAAATTATAGACTGATCATTTCTTCGTCAGTGGGCAAACGTACAAAATCAGCAGGGGATCAAATACTTTTTTCCCTCACTGTAACATATTCTATTGCATGAAATACTGGAATCGATGGAGCTGCTTCTTGAGAAGGGACAGAGGGAAAGAGGATTTAATGCCATGAACTGACCGTGACTTTGCTTAACAATAACATGTTTCCGTCCCTACAGATGCTGGGTGTCCTTCTGAGGCGTGTGCCGCTAGTTGCTGGGTCATGAGAACTGTTGGTATGGAAAAAGATAGGGAGCCAATCCAGACGAGTGACCAACTTCAACTTCCTTGTGTTTTGTATGTACTATAAAAGGGGACACAGTTAATAGCAATCATATATCGGCTATAATTGCAGTGATAGGTACGTGTATCACCTGAACATTGTAGACAGACATTAAAATAGAAATGGTATTGAGTGGAATGAGTCACTAGTTAAAAGTGAACTACAACTGTTATCCAATAGATAGTGAGTTTGGTACCTTGATAAAGCTTTGACAATAAACATGTATTCAATTGGAAATGATTTGCTTGTTGTGTAGCCTATAGATCAATCTAGAAGAAAAGATATGAGGGTCAGATGGTTATACTTTTGTTTTGTGCTGAGCAGAAAAGCACATTGACTTTCCAGTTTCTAAGACACACTGTCTGTCACACTGTACTTGGTGCAGTTACACAGACATGAACAATGCATGTGTACATGCTTTCACAACCTGCCCTACATCGCACACTGTATAACATCCCACTGCACTTGATACTGTCATGTTCTCAGAAGTGATCAGACAGATAAACATTTGCTCATCCAGTGCAAAGATGACTTGAACCATGTCATACTGACCCAAATGGCGCTTGCTGACTAGTCAAAGCCAGCCATTATGACACTAACAAGGGCCCACCTTTACTCACTAAACTCAGGCCACTGCACATACTGGTATTACCATCAAAATAGAGTCAAACCCCTGCTGCGCATAAGGACTTTCCTGTTCTCATTAGACTGTGTTTGCGCGGGCAGTTAACACTCCTGCACGTCTTATTAACACGTCTAAAATCAGCAGCCGCCCCTCTGCATAGCTCCCTGAGCAGTCAACAACAGTCTGCATGGACAGGATGTTGTGGTTGTACTGGTAGCGTGCGCTTCACACCAACAGGCGAGAATGGAGACACCATGACGTAAAGGTAAGAAGAAATAACAAGGCACCGCTATGAGGGTGTGCAGTTTCCACCCGGGCCCAGGCCAGCTTTGACCAGTGCAGTGTAAATAGCGGCCATGTCTAGATACTGTGTAGACACCATTAGTCTTTTACAGTTATTTAATCAAACCTCAGTTTAAGTTTAAGCAGGTTCATTAATCTAAATTATGAATGAGAACATCTCCCATTTTTGAGATGTTCCCTGCATCTAAGATTAAATAAAAGACGAATCGATCAAAATTGAATTATTCCGTTGTGCCATAAAAAGGTTTTAGTGCTGTTATAGTACAATACAATACAGGGTACCACAAGCAAACCACAATGCAAGAATACAGAGGAAGTGCATAGTTCCTCCTCTACACAGTCCAAAGGGTGTTTGCCTAACAGTATTCAGGCCAAGCACAGACATTGACGTCAGAGAGCATTTACAATCCAGCCGGCAGAGTGTGCAGACCTAATAAAAGGTACAATAAAGTGAGAAATTGAGTCCTACGTCCATTAGAATGAGGGCAGCCTGAGGTTGTCTGGGCTACTAAACATTAACCACTGACTTGGGTTACAAATCAATTGCACTACCAGCTAAGCCATAAAGTAGAAGTAGCAGTATCTTTATATTTACATATGGCAGATAAGCTTGGCTACACAACAACTGGCCTAGAACTATAGAGGTGTAAAATACTGTATTTTGATGAGCTGTCTCTTGTCCCATAGGTTTATTGTTAACATTGGCCAGCTTACACCTCGCCACCTGCACCTTGACAAATCAGGTGAGCGTTAGCAATGCCTGTATTGATTGTCTCTGAATTATGTCATTCTATAAATAATTTGTCAGGTGGAAACGCCTAAAGAACAATGTAGCCTTTTTGAGACAGAACTTTCATCCAGGAAGTCTCTTTCCCTCCTACTGTGGTAAAACATTACTCAGGTCCTATTATTGTTTTATGGTAAAGGTTAAAGTCTGCAAACCTCCTTCACTGATTTGACCCATGAGCTAAAAATGACTGTTGATAAGGATAAGTTGATCTTTAACTGAGTTTAAGTAATGTTTTCCTTGTCTTTGTTCATCTGTACGTCATCATTACTAACATGGTTTCCCCTTTGATTCTATTGTAACACAGAACATTTTCCTGTGTTATTCTTCTTTCTACTATGGATCTACTACTGATTATGTAGTATGTATTTAGCATACACTAGCACAACATCCAGGGCTCTGACACAACGTTACTAGTAAAGAACACCCCCCCTCCCCCATACCCACCCCCTTCCACTCTCTGCCCACAGCTCACCCCTTTCAGCCAGCTGTGATGCTGGCCACATTTAGAAATCTAAGGGCTGTTATTACTCACAGGCAGAAACACAAACTCACTCTGCAAACACTTGGCTGAAGGCCTGGGAAAACAGTCAGAAAAATTGCTGTGTTTGTCCCCAAAGGGTGGGAAATAAGGGTTGTGAGGAGGTTTGGCTAGTGAATGGTGAACAACACCCTCCTAGCTCACAGCTGTGGGAGACGTACACCACAAACCGCTCCATGAACAACCTGCAGAGCCGCCTCTGCTCTTCCCTCACCTACATTACGTTACAAACAAACACTGCACACAGAAGGCTTCATGAGGCAACGGCTCAAACTTTAAAGCTACAAAGTATGAACATCCGTCTATGAGTATGTGTGAGGTGGAATGTGTGTGTATGGGGTATGGGTAAGAGGGAGAGAGAGAGAGCGAGACAGAGAGACGGACACGTAGTTAAGACATGTGGCCAGCAGAGCAGGTCAACTGAAACAAGTCAACTGAAACTTTCTAATGGCAGTCAAAATTGTAACTAAGCACCAGCTAGTGCACACTCAGATGTCTAGTATGTCCCCTTTTGTATTGTGGCTGACATACACTGAGTATACCAAACATTAGGAACACCTTCCTAATATTGAGTTGCACACCCTTTTGCCCTCAGAACAGCCTCAATATGTCGGGGCATGGACTCTGCAAGGTGCTGGCCCATGTTGACTCCAATGCTTTCCACAGTTGCGTCAAGTTGGCTGGATGTCCTTTGGGTGGTGGACCATTCTTGATACACACGGGAAACTGTTGAGCGCAGAAAACCCAGCAGCGTTGCAGTTCCTGACACAAACCAGCGTGCCTGGCACCTACTACAATACCCTGTTCAAAGGCACTAAAATATTTGGTCTTGCCCATTCACACCCTGAATGGCACACATACACAATCCATGTCTCAATTGTCTCAAGGCTTAAAAATCATTCTTTAACCTGTCTCCTCCCCTGATTAAAGTGAATTTAACAAGTGACATCAATAAGGGATCATAGCTTCCACCTGGATTCACCTGGTCAGTCTATGTGATAGAAAGAGCAGGTGTTTATATACTCAGTGTATATACCGTACAAATATCTTACCATTATTTATATACACTGTATTTCTGTCTGGGAATGCAAGATTTTCAGTGAGCTAAGCTTGTTTTTCCAGTTTTCTAAATATCGGTAACTGGGTGGGACAATCTATTTAAAATAGGGTGCGGGTTGTCTGAATAGACAACAGACATAGACAGAACATGGAATAAACCACAGTCACCCAACAAAAAGACAGAACTTTAGTCATTTAGTCCACCTGACCTTACTATTCAACATTTCCATGCAATCATTTGTTGCCTTATGTAAGGGGCCTTGAGGCAAGAATCCATGTGAACAGGTTGGCTTCAAAATGCAAGTCTCTGGAGTATTAGTATATTAATTATTTCCAGGAATAGTATAATTATTTCATGGATTTTTTTTTTTTACTGAGAGAAAACATTAAAAGCGTAAAGGTCAGCTGTTTGTGCTTGTGTGTGTTATTACCTGTATGAAACCTCTGCCGTACCCCCACCATTCACTATCCTGACTTGAAATGTGTGAGTGGTTCAGTAGAGTATTGGTCTTTCGAGCTATTTTAACTCATTCATGGAGTTCAATATTTGAAAATAGTGTAACAAGGAATGCTTCTACCACTATTGTTGAGAGACGATGGATTGTGACACATGACATAAAGAAACTACTCTGTAAACTTGTGAACTTTTCCATTGGAATAATGTAGTAATCCGCATGGTTTAATCATTATTAGGTTGAGTACTCTAGATCTTATATCACTGGGACATTTTGTCAGGTGATTCATTGTTGTCCTGTGGATTTTGTGTCATATGGGGCCTCATCCCTACCTGTGCCCCACCCTGACTTCCAGGTAAAACTCTGTGATGAGTTCTGCCCCTGCTATGGGACAGTATAACCAGTTTCACCAGCTTAGAGACTTGCCCAATCAAAGACAGCTCCATAAATCAGTCCCGTATCATGGCACAACACACGCCTAGGCGTAAGGCTGTAAACCAGGGACTTGCCGTTATTCCACCAATCAGATGATATCGTATGATGTCATTGTTTACTGATAAATCTACCAATCAGGTGCCCTGTGTTGTATAACCAATTACTCCTCAGTTTTACTCAGGTTTGTCCTATTTCATTGTCTTAGGAAAATGTTATCCATCAAATTTGAGGATGAGATAAAGAGGTGTGTCTTATTGTTAATAGCAAATGGAAAAAAACAAGGCTTCATTTGTTATCAAAGAATTGTGATGACTACAGTAAACCTCTGTCACACTGGCCCTTGTTCCACCAATCAGCTTTGTGACGACATGATTTGTGGTACACTCTTAGAAAAAAATGTGCTATCCAGAAACTAAAAGGGAAAAAACTACATTTGCCACCAAAGAACAGTGATGACTACAGCAAACCACGCCAGGCAAATATTTGCAGTTCGGTTGATTTCCTTTAAGAGCTGAAAAAGGCCCAATATTGGCTCTGTACTAATACCTTACTTATGTTGTTCTCACTCTTCACGTGTGGGAACGGGACGAACCTGTATCCTAATCAAAAACAAGATTCACTCTTGGTCCATATTCTTATACTATACCACACAACTCATGCCACTTTTGAGAAGTGGTAAACCAAGTTCTCAGAATGTGAAGTTATCTGCAGAAATAGTTGTGAATATGGAGAAGAATGAGTGTTTGTCTCATAGCTAGCAGGTGGATAAATTGGGTCCTCTAGGTCTGAGTCATTGTGGTCTGTGACTAGGCCTCCGTGTTCTCTCCGTGTTCACTCCGTGTTCATTCCACCTCATGTGACTCTGTTTCACTGTGGTTTTGGCACAGCGTTAGGCGCTTCAGATGGATTCATCTGTGAGGGAACAAAAGAAGACAAATGGATTCTCTTAATGTTAGAGACAACATAGCAGACAATCAAAACAAGAAAATAAATGTTTAAATTCTGTGAATGATAGCACAATTTGTGGGTGTTATTCTTTCAAATAAATTCCTTGTCTCAAGTTCCCTAGGCATTTGTGTTAAAGGCAGTTTAAAACAACATTGCCCATTTGACAAAGAAGCACTGTTGATCAGCAGAATAAGCAATACGGTGACAACACAGCGAAGGAATGGCACACAACCTGATTTACAGCAGTGATTTAGTAGATAGCAACAACAAGTAGTTATAGGGGGGGTGGTTAAGATTTGTCACAAACACCGGTCATGCAAGCTTTGGGTTCTTCCATTCAGGCTTAACTATAAATAAAATATGTTTAAATGTATTATGGTGTCACATAACCTATTATGCTCCCGAGTGGCGCAGCGGTCTAAGGCACTGCATCTCAGTGCTTGAAGCGTCACTACAGACCCCCTGGTTCGATTCCAGGCTGTATCACAACCGGCCGTGATTGGGAGTCCCATAGGGCGGCGCACAATTGGCCCAGCGTCGTCCGGGTTTGGCCGGTGTAGGCCGTCATTGTAAATAAGAATTTGTTCTTAACTGACTTGCCTAGTTAAATAAAGGTAAAATAAAAATAAAAATAAATAAAAATTAGAATAAAATCTGTCATTTTACAAAAGAGACAATATGGACATAAAAAGAACACAGGCTGAAAAGTCAAATTGTAAATGACGTAATTAATAGAAGACGTAAAAAGTTTCACATTTACCTCTTCAAATCAGACATTACAGTCACACCTGCCAAAACATTGGTAGACTGAGTCAACATTAGCAGTGGTATGTTTCTGGATGTTTTTGCCAATTTCTAATGTACATCCAGTGAAAACAAAGTGGAGAACTTGTGAAGATGGTCAGGTTGAAAAGAGATCCCCCCCCCCTTGATTTCATCATATTTTCAACTGCCAGTCATTTGTAGGCTGTGGGAACCTAAGATTTAGAATCACAAAATATTTCTGGTTAAGAGAGAAATTAGTGGGAGTTCTTACAGCAAGTGTGTTAATCTCTCGTCCTTGGAATTGTTGTCAGAATTCTTAGAATCCTGTGAATCAGTGGAGGCTGGTGACTTGAACAATTGAGGAGGATGGGAGATCCACGGTATAGGTGCAGAACGCAAGGAGACGTCGAAGTGTGTTGAATGAGGGTATGAGGCATGAGTTGAGAAATTCAGAGGCTTGACTTCAGTGCAGGAGGATTTGACTAGGAAGACAAAAACAATAACACAACACACTACACAGTTAGACAAAAGAGCTAAGAATGAGTTAGTCCAAGCAAGGAATAAAATCATTGACGTGTAATCATGTGACTGTGTTTGTGCATGTGATTGACAGTAATGAGAGAGAATTGATAGGGGTACTCACAGTGCTTGGAGAGGAAACATTCAATGTGCCAGTGGATGAGCGGGCACATGAGACGTGGCTTCAGTTCATGTCAGGAGAGAGTTGACAATGGTAGTGGAGTGAAGTGGTCATCACCTCTTATATCAGGGAACAGGAGGGGACTTAGCTGTAAATACAAACAGCAGATACATTCCATTACAGCTGCACCATAGTAGGGTTGAACAACAAGTTTCTACATTAAGTTAAACACAGATTGCGCATCTTGCCCACTTGACACATCAAAGTAGCCCAAGAAACATTCCTGAATTACACCCTGATCATCCACATACCTGACGATAACTGACAACTGCAAGCAGACTGGTGGCACCATAGGTCCCAGAGTGGGGGGGGGGGGATTGTTACTCCCTGAGGCCCAACGTTTTTCCTTATCTGTTAAACTAACCATGAAAAATCTGGACTCTATAAGGTATGACAGTGATTAATCAGTTGTAAAAAGGTTTTATAAGGGCTATGATGGGGGGGTTGTTACTCCCTGAGGCCCAACGTTTTTCCTTATCTGTTAAACTAACCATGAAAAATCTGGACTCTATAAGGTATGACAGTGATTAATCAGTTGTAAAAAGGTTTTATAAGGGCTATGATGGGACAAGTTTTTCCTAATCAGGTCACATGGTTTTAAAATTCCTCTACCCAGACACAGAGACAACAACTGATAGACAATAGAACTCACAGTGCTGAGCTTGCTTTATGCATGTTTGCATCATGCAGGCCTATGCTAAATTTACTCATATCTGTCATCACTATTATGTTGATTGATTAATTCCTGCCTAACCAGCCCAATTTTGAATATAAACCAAATTTGGTCCCATTCACATTTTCTCCTGACACACAAATTGACTATAAATTCATAACTTTACCAACTTGTTTACCCTGACCAAATGGACAGCGCACATAGGCTGTATGCAGCTGCTCTTATTAGTAGCCTACAGTTGATCAGACTGAAATATTGTCTCATTTTCATCCCATACAGCATGTCAGATCACTAATGTTTATGCAATAAGTTTTTACTTGTGTCTGTCCGGAGTGATTATGTGTTATCATCTTTGCTAAATAAATACCGAAGGAAAGTGGAAAGTCTACTTGAGCGCGTACAAAAAAAATGCGCTGCGTCAACCTCTCTCTTTAATCTAACTTTTAATGGATGATGCGATGGAAGCTATTAAATTGATTTCGACATCCCAGAAAAAGACAGTAGACAGTAGAAAGTAGACAGCAGAAAGTTCCATATGTTCAGCAAGTAAAGCATCGTAACGTGCAATTACCGCTGCAAGCTCCTTGTAGTTGCACTCTTAGCGGAACTTTCCCTCTCCTTGTGTCCTCTAAAAGCCAATTCTTGCATGCCCCAAAACGCAGTGATGTTGATAACCCGCTTGAGAACATTCGTTGTGTTGAGCAGTTTGAATACGGAGACCTTCGTCATGATCAATGTGGCTTTTTCCCAGAAGCTTGAATCTGATGTGGGCATTTATATGCTAACCTGCTTTTGTTTTGGCGTTTAGCTGAACTATCTATGTTCTTCAGGTCACTGTACCCATCTTTTGCCAAAGGCTGACTTCCCAAAAAGCAGGCAAGACCAGCAATACAGCCGGCTCCCTGTTAACCAGCTATACTTTTGATACCAATTGGTATTGAACGCCCTCGCCTTTTCATCCTTCTTCATGAAACTGATCTCATGCAGAGGTCGACCCTCGGTTTTAATTTCCACCATTTCCGTGTACCCCAGAGAATTAAAGGGGTTCTTCAACAAAACTTTTTTTTTTAAATTGCGGTAACGTTGGCAGCGAAAACTGCACACTGGAGCTGGTAGGTAGCGAGCTAGCTGCTGCTACTTAAGTTAGCAAGGCAAATTGAAATAAATTGCACTAACTGGTCACAAAAATAAAGTTCTAAAACCAGGAAAACAATTTATATTCTACCTCCTCCGTCTCCTGTAATTTGAAGAAACTAATTTGAATTGAATAATATCAAAAAATGCTCAACTATCACTTTTCAATCTCTATCCAATAATGTCACCAACTCACCAAGCTTCTCAACACATAGAATCCCCTCATAATGCTCTGCGGCACAAACCCAACACAACACACTAGGTTCATTCTCTGATCCTAATCCTATGATTGGATGGACAACATGTCAGTTCATGCTGCAAAAGCTTTGATTGGTTGGAGGTCGTTCTCCAGAAGTGGTCATAATTACCATGTAGGTCTATGGAAGGGGGTGAGGCCTACGAGCCTCCTAGGTTTTTTATTGAAGTCAATGTACCCAGAGGAGGACAGAAGCTAGCTGTCCTCCGGCTACACAATGGTGCTACCCCAGAGAGTGCTGTTGAAGTTCCTATAGACCTTAATTGCAAAACAGTGTGTGTTTCTTTTGGTGTGTTTTACAATTTTTATTTTTATGAATTTCACTGAGGAGGATGGTCCTCCCCTTCCTCCTCTGAGGAGCCTCCACTGCTGTGGATGTACTCTTGGCCACGCTGGCTGGCTTATGCTCTTGGCAGCTTGATTGAAAAGAAAACACACCAATCGAGCAGCAGATCTCTCCTCCCATGGACCTCACCTCCACAGGGCAGGAATGTAGCTCTCACCTTCCTCCTCACTGGTCTAGGAAGACAGATGTTTTGCTTTAGTTCAAGGCTCTTCATAGTACTTCATGATAAGAGCTGAGGATAGCGTGGGTGGGGAGCTGAACAGCATAGTTTGAACGGTATCTCCCTGGAGACATTTTCAACACATGGCCTGAGTTTTCAGCTGGAGGAATGAGCTGAAGGAACTGTGATATGGTCTCTGGGGGATGGACAGAGTTTCAGTAGATGGATGGATATGAAATCCATACCCCCAGACTATGTACTTTGGCTAAGTAGTGTAAACATGTAATTATGCACATTTTGATATTATAAAACCATCACTGATTGAAAAGGATGTGGGTGTTGTCAATGTTGGAACAGGGCTTCGGAAAGCAAAAGTATTTTGCTAAAAGAAAACCAAAAACTTGCATCAGCATTAGATGATCTCTAGAATTTAAATGATCCTGTCCACCTTTTATAGATCCTAATGTAAAATGTAATAATGTATGAGTAGCATTACAGGTTTTATTGAGAGCATCAAATTACTCTTCTATTCAGCTTATTGTCTCAGCTTACTGTGCATTAGGTGTTGACACGCACCAAGCCTGTAAAGGGCATAATTAAAGCCACTGACAGGTGTTTTGTTTGCATTGTGGTTTTGCTGGTTGAGGAATTAGTAGGGAAGCATGTTATGACTTGGTCTCCAGTGACAACAAGTATACACCCCTCTCACCATATCACCAAGACGACTCAAACAGACAATATGCTGACTTTACAAATACAATAGAAACCAGGAACCTTCTATTATGTGTGGCCGCTATCAAATACAGCACAATTCTAATACACATTTATAAATACACATTTAAAATACAAATAATGTATGCAAAGTTGGTAACCACACAATTTGTACAGCAGATTATTTATTTGAACAGACATACCTTAGGTTTGATGAAACTTCATGATTGCCTGACAGTAGAGCGCTCCTTGTTGAAACCACTTTGTTAAAATCAGCTAAGAATTTTATAATAAACAATTTTATTTAACTACCGTACCCCTAATGACTAACTACATAAATTGCAGCAGAGTAAGACTGAATCATTCCCTCCATTACTACCACACACCTCCATATGGTCGGCCCAAGCCAAAACCTTTGGCCCACTACCACACCCCTCCATATGGTCGGCCCAAGCCAAAACCTTTGGCCCACTACCACACCTCTCCATATGGTCGGCCCAAGCCAAAACCTTTGGCCCACTACCACACCCCTCCATATGGTCGGCCCAAGCCAAAACCTTTGGCCCACTACCACACCTCTCCATATGGTCGGCCCAAGCCAAAACCTTTGGCCCACTACCACACCTCTCCATAGGCCCAGGCCCAAGCCTTTGGCCCATTATCATACACCTCCAGTAGGCCAAAGCACAAGCCTTTAGCCCACTACCACACCCCTCCATACGGTATGCCCAGGCCTAAGGTCTTTTTCCGCCTCCTCTTCCAGCATCTGGCGATTGTTTGACAGGACCCTCTGCGCGATGTCTCCTAGCATCTCCAGTTGCTCTAGCTGGGCCTGTGACTAACACCGCTCAGCTATATTGCACTAAGAAATGAGAAGGGCTTCCAGATGACGGTCAGAGAAGAAAAAACAAGGACGGAAATGAAAAACATGTGGGAAAGTCTGGACTGCATTTCATATGGAAAAGGATACTCCAAGAAAAGTCTGAACATTCCCCAGACCCCTTCCTCCCTTTAAGAGGGGCTTGAACTTCTCATGAAAGCTCTCTCAGTATGAATGGCTTGATGATCTTAACAGAAAGTGATAAAATATTGTTATGCATTCGCCTGATGACTGAAGGTACATAACTATACCTAACATACACAACAATTTAATTAGACTTGTATGTGTGACCTTGTCATTAACTTTTTCAGAAAATAAAACCCTTATTACACTATCGCTAATACTGTACATTACACTATCACTACTGTATACATTTCTACAACATTTGGGGTACTTTGAGCTCTGGGCCAACAGATATAGGTTTACAAATAGAGTATAACTGTCATAACATTAAGACGTAAATAGGTTGTTAAAAAAGCATGATATGCGTGAGTGAGTGAAACAAGCCAAACATTTGTCATTTGTTCGTACAGTGAGGGAAAAAAGTATTTGATCCCCTGCTGATTGTGTACGTTTGCCCACTGACAAAGACATGATCAGTCTATAATTTTAATGGTAGGTTTATTTGAACAGTGAGAGACAGAATAACAACAAAAACATCCAGAAAAACGCATGTCAAATGTTTTTTAAATTAATGTGCATTTTAATGAGGTAAATAAGTATTTGACCCCTCTGCAAAACATGACTTAGTACTTGGTGGCAAAACCCATGTTGGCAATCACAGAGGTCAGATGTTTCTTGTAGTTGGCCACCAGGTTTGCACACATCTCAGGAGGGATTTTGTCCCACTTCTCTTTGCTGATCTTCTCCAAGTCATTAAGGTTTCGAGCCTAACGTTTGGCAACTCGAACCTTCAGCTCCCTCCACAGATTTTCTATGGGATTAAGGTCTGGAGACTGGCTAGGCCACTCCAGGACCTAAATGTGCTTCTTCTTGAGCCACTCCTTTGTTGCCTTGGCCGTGTGTTTTGGGTCATTGTCAGGCTGGAATACCCACCCACGACCCATTTTCAATGCCCTGGCTTAGGGAAGGAGGTTTTCACCCAAGATTTGACGGTACATGGCGCCGTCCATCGTCCCTTTGATGGAGTGATGTTGTCCTGTCCCCTTAGCAGAAAAACACCCCCAAAGCATAATGTTTCCACCTCCATGTTTGACGGTGGGGATGGTGTTCTTGGGGTCATAGGCAGCATTCCTCCTCCTCCAAACACGGCGAGTTGAGTTGATGCAAAAGAGCTTGATTTCAACCAGTTCTCCTCTGAATCATTCAGATGTTCATTGGCAAACTTCAGACGGCCCTGTATATGTGCTTTCTTGAGCAGGGGGACCTTGCGGGCGCTGCAGGATTTCAGTCCTTCACGGCATAGTGTGTTACCAATTGTTTTCTTGGTGACTATGGTCCCAGCTGCCTTGAGATCATTGACAAGATCCTGCCGTGTAGTTCTGGGCTGATTCCTTACCGTTCTCATGATCATTGCAACTCCACGAGGTGAGATCTTGCATGGAGCCCCAGGCCGAGGGAGATTGACAGTTATTTTGTGTTTCTTCCATTTGCGAATAATTGCACCAACTGTTGTCACCTTCTCACCAAGCTGCTTGGCGATGGTCTTGTAGCCCATTCCAGCCTTGTGTAGGTCTACAATCTTGTCCCTGACATCCTTGGAGAGCTCTTTGGTCTTGGCCATGGTGGAGAGTTTGGAATCTGATTGATTGATTGCTTCTGTGAACAGGTGTCTTTTATACAGGTCCTCTGTAGCTCAGCTGGTAGAGCACAGCGCTTGTAACGCCAAGGTAGTGGGTTCGATCCCCGGGACCACCCATACACAAAAATGTATGCACGCACGACTGTTAGTTGCTTTGGATAAAAGTGTCTGCTAAATGGCATATTATTATTATTATTATTATTATTATAATACAGGTAACAAGCTGAGATTAGGAGCACTCCCTTTAAGAGTGTGCTCCTAATCTCAGCTCGTTACCTGTATAAAAGACACCTGGGAGCCAGAAATCTTTCTGATTGAGAGGGGGTCAAATACTTATTTCCCTCATTAAAATGCTAATCTCACTGTTCAAATAAACCTACCATAAAAATTATAGACTGATCATTTCTTTGTCAGTGGGCAAACGTACAAAATCAGCAGGGGATCAAATACTTGTTTCCCTCACTGTATACAGGTTATTATCAACCTCAAAACTATGCAAGGAATTCTGGGTTAAACATAAGCATTAGTCAAAGCTATGTTGTTCTGAAGACATTAATCAACCTGTGTACCAAATCAGTGTGACTGAAGGGGGATAAAGAGAAGGGCAGAGGGGGGGATTCTCTGGCAGTGAGGGAGCCAAACCTAAACCTAACCCTCAGCTGGAGTCCGTACGCAGCCAGCCCAGAGGTGGCCATCTTGCGGCCTGCATTGCGTGCATTCCTATGACTTAAGGCAGCAGGGTGAGTCACTGTGTTCGTTGCAAATGCGGCCTCTGATTCACACCCCAGTGACTAAGCCCCCAAACGGGCCCCACTGAGAGACGAGGAGCGAGTAGAGGAACGGAAAGGAAAGGAGAAACCTCTTTCCATCTGCCATCTCTCTTGCCAGCCAAAACACAGGAAACCTGATAAGGGGACAAAATGCAAGACATTTATTTTCAAATGTAATTCTCCATTGCCCAACAAATGTTTTTTGGTTGACCTCAAAGTACACCATGAGTAACTTCCCATAGTTGGCCCAAGTCTTCAGTATACAAATGTTTAAAGTTACATTTTATTGCTAAGATTGTTTAGTAGGCCTATATCCTTTCTCTCAATAATTCCAAATGAGTTTGTACCAGACCAGTATAAAGCCGAGAAGATGTGTCAGAAACCATTTCTAACCTATATTACCCTGCAAATTAGCCAACTCAGCACACATACCACTTTCAATGTAACATGATTTGAATTATCAGACCTTTTCACTTTTTTTACAGTTCATTAAATGTAACATCACGGCTCGACTCATCTAGCTAGGGATAATAGAGGCTTATCTGTTTTCTCTAAAACTGGTTCAAGACTGAAGACAGCCAAACAACAAGAAACATCCATACTCTCACTCTATCTGCCAACTGTCTGACTTCCTGCCTGCTGCCAACAAAAACAGGTTGCACCTGCTATGTGACATCATAAAGTATCTTTCCTCCATCATATCCTTACATGGTCTCTCCTATCATTGTTTTTCGGATGACACTCAACTACTTTTCTCCTTCCCTCCTTCTGACACCCAGGTGGTGACACGCATTTCTGCGTGCCTGGCAGATAACTCAGCTTGGATGTTGGCCCACCACCTCAAGCTCAACCTCAACAAGACAGAGCTGCTCTTCCTCCCGGGGAAAGCCAGCCAGTTCCAAGATCACGGTTGACAACTCCATAGTGTCCCCCTCCCAGAGTGCAAAGAATCTTGGCATGACCCTGGACAACACCCTGTCATTCTCTGCAAACATCAAAGCAGTGTCTCGACCCTACCTCATACAGGAAGCGGCGCATGTCCTAATCCAGGCACTTGTCATCTCCCGTCTGGACTACTGCAACTCGCTGTTGGCTGGGCTCCCCGCTTGTCCCATCAAACCCCTGCAACTTATCCAGAAAGCAGCAGGCCGCCTGGTGTTCAACCATCACAAGTTCTCCCATGTCACCCTGCTCCTCCACACACTCCACTGGCTTCCAGCCGAAGCTCGCATCCACAACTTGCCTACAGAGCAGCAAGAGGAACTACTCCTCCCTACCTTCAGGCTATGCTCAAACCCTACACCCCAACCCAAGTACTCACTGAAGCTAGGACAGCCGAGTCCCAGCCCATCTTCTGAAAACATGAAAGCCTACCTCTTCGAAGAGTATATTAAATACAGTGCCTTGCAAAAGTATTCATCCCCCTTGGCATTTTTTCCTATTTTGTTGCATTACAACCTGTAATTTAAATGGATTTTTATTTGGATTTCATGTAATGGACATTTACTAAATAGTCCAAATTGGTGAAGTGAAATTAAAAAAATAACCTTTGCTATGAAGCCCCTAAATAAGATCTGGTGCAACCAATTACATTCAGAAGTCACATAATTAGTTAAATAAAGTCCACCTGTGTGCAATCTAAGTGTCACATGATCTGTCACATGATCTCAGTATATACACCTGTTCTGAAAGGCCCCAGAGTCTGCAATACCACTAAGCAAGGGGCACCACCAAGCAAGCGGCACCATGAAGACCAAGGAGCTCTCCAAACAGGTCAGGGACAAAGTTGTGGAGAAGTACAGATCAGGGTTGGGTTATAAAAAAATATCAGAAACTTTGAATTTCGCATGGAGCACCATTAAATCCATTATTTAAAAAATGGAAAGAATATGGCACCACAACAAACCTGCCAAGAGAGGGCCGCCCACTAAAACTCACGGACCAGGCAAGGAGGGTATTAATCAGAGAGGCAACAAAGAGACCAAAGATAACCCTGAAGGAGCTGCAAAGCTCCACAGCGGAGATTGGAGTATCTGTCCATAGGACCACTTTAAGCCGTACACTATACAGAGCTGGGCTTTACGGAAGAGAGGCCAGAAAAATGCCATTGCTTAAAGAGAAAAATAAGCAAACACGTTTGGTGTTCGCCAAAAGCCATGTGGGAGATTCCCCAAACATATGGAAGAAGGTACTCTGGTCAGATGAGACTAAAATTGAGCTTTTTGGCCATCAAGGAAAACGCTATGTGACGGAGGTTCACCTTCCAGCAGGACAATGACCCTAAGCATACTGCTAAAGCAACACTTGAGTGGTTTAAGGGGAAACATTTAAATGTCTTGGAATGGCCTAGTCAAAGCCCAGACCTCAATCCAATTGAGAATCTGTGGTATGACTTAAAGATTGCTGTACACCAGCGGAACCCATCCAACTTGAAGGAGCTGGAGCAGTTTTGCCTTGAAGAATGGGCAAAAATCCCAGTGGCTAGATGTGCCAAGCTTATAGAGACATACCCCAAGAGACTTGCAGCTGTAATTGCTGCAAAAGGTGGCTCAACAAAGTATTGACTTTGAGGGGGTGAATAGTTATGCACGCTCAAGTTTTCTATTCTTTTGTCTTATTTCTTGTTAGTTTCAAAAGAAAAAATATTTTGCATCTTCAATGTGGTAGACATGTTGTGTAAATCAAATGATACAAACCCCCCCAAAATCCATTTTAATTCCAGGTTGTAAGGCAACAAAATAGGAAAAATGGCAAAGGGGGTGAATACTTTCACAAGCCACTGTAATTCCACAGCACCCCTCCATGCCAATCCAATCCTTATTAGCTTCGACTTTGCTTATAGCTGCTTTGAGGAAAAATGTACTTGCTATGACTGTGATATGTGGTTATTCCACCTAGCTATCTTAAGATGAAGGCCTTAACTGTAAGTCACTCTGGATAAGAGCGTCGGCTAAATGATTAAAATTTAGAATGTACACATTTTGCCATGTGGTACTTGCGCAATGGACGACACACCTCAATATTCCTTCTAGATGTTTTCATAATCCTGTTTTCAACAACTGATACAAAGATATCAAATCTCACACGCAAGATTAGGTAATCATGCTTAATCGAAAGTCAAGTAAGGTTTTGATCAAAATATTAAACACATTGCTCATCTAATTGAAATAATTACACCTTATTAAGTTGTCACTTAAAGAAGCGATTCCTTTGTATGTCAGATGGTACAATGCTGTGTCGTGTTAAGGGCGAGTTGAAAAAGTCCATGACCCACACACTTCAACCTGGGCATTTTTAAGCTCACCTTAGAAAGATATGACCTACATACCAAGACGAAGAAAGTTTTAGATTTTGTAACGATTCAGAAAATATGTGTAGGTGGAAGATCATGTACACAACATCAAAGGGCCAAACAGACATTTTCCAGTCCCCATTCTGAAAATGTCAGATGTACCCACATTGAGAAGAACTGATGTGAACAGGTTGTCAGAGCTCCTAAATTCTCATACTGTTGTTTGCCATCCAAAACAACAGAGATCGGCCTGTGCAAACACAGGGATTAACTGTGCAGATATCACCCATTAACACAACCGCAGCCTGCGTCACAGCATTACTCCGATGCTCTTTGGCTTCTTGCTTCTTACCCTTCCTGACCCTGATAACTCCCCTTTTAAATCCTCACAAACTTTAAGAGCAGCTCAAAACTAAAGCCTCCTGAGCGGTCAGATGTGTTTCTTCCATGCGTGCCATGACATGAACTTCTCTGATAATGTAGAACTGGCTCAAGTGTCCATTAATACACCCTTATTGTGATTAGATGTCCCTTTTCCGGACCTCTCTATAGCATTCCACTCAGATGACTTGGCTTGCCAAGGTTCGGACTACAGGAGGCCTGAGTTTTGGTTCTGATTCAGGAGATTTCACTCTCACATAACTATGTACAACTCAAGCATGGCCAAAACAATCGGGCTGACTGGGGAGGTTTGCCTTCTTAAGGCGGATTTCATCAGAAATAATCCCAGGGTCTACGGTCTCTCGCACGTGGCCCGGGACGTTTGATGTGTGGATTATTGCTCAGATTAACCCTCCCCTTAAAAAAAGAGGCCCATTCAGCAAGGGGTTTGATGTAGTGATGAAAACACACCGGTGCCCTGCTTTGATGTGGAGGCCCCTGAATCTGAACTCACACCAGGCCTGACATAAACCTACGGCTATACCCTTTGAGGGCAGAGTGCATTTCACAGAGCAATAATTGTAACATCCATGGGCACCGGGAGTAGAAGTCACTGGTAGATGGATAAGAGGAGTGGACTGTATCCAAGTTTCGATGAAGGGAAATGTTTATGCATGCAATCGGATCGGGTTAGATTCTGAATTGATTGCTGCCCCTGAAAAATAACCTGTTCTTAAATTGGGGAATTGCAATTGAGGGACAATGTCAGCTGAATGTAAATGTGTCAGTTATAAAAGTAACTGTGTCAGATTTTAGTTTTTCTATCAGTACATACCAATTGCGGTCGGTGCAGTTTAAGATGAGGGAGGACAATTTTTTTTTTTATGAGCATGGCCTTATTTCTATTACAGCATATTGGATGACTGTCATTCATATTCCATTCACCCAGCTCAATGTAACATCAATAGGTTTAGGTTACTACATGATACTCAAATTTCCCTATACCCATCATGAGGTTGCTACAACAGGTAGAGATAAAAAAAAATTGTTATCCAGACAATGATACATTAAATAACGCCTTGCACACTCTTGCCTGCATCTAGCTGATCTAGGGTGTAATCATTAGTCCAACAATCGTTTTTATTGGACAAATTCAAGTATATTTATCCCCATTTCGTTCCGTTTTCTTCTGTTTAAGAAACGTTTTTCAACAGAATCGGTGGAATGAATACACCCCTGATCACCGCAATCACAGTTCAATTTCATAGCAGCCACATACAAAATGCATGATTATTTGCTCGTTGTATAATTCCTTCTCGCATCTCCACGCTCTCCAGTGGTGGAAAAATACTCAATTGTCATACTTGAGTAAAAGTAAAGATGGCTTAAAATATTACTTGTATTTGGTTTTAAATGTACTTAAGTATCAAAAGTAAATGTAATTGCTAAAATATACTTATGTATCAAAAGTTAAAGTATGAATCATTTCAAATTCCTTATATTAAGCAAACCAGAAGACACCATTTTCTTTTTTTTTCTTTTTATTTACGGATAGCCAGGGACACATTCAAACACTGAGACATAATTTACAAACAAAGCATGTGTGTTTAGTGAGTCCGCCAGATCAGAGGCAGTAGGGATGACCAGGAATGTTCTCTTGATAAGTGCGTGATTTTAAGCATTTTCCTGTCCTGCTAAGCATTCAAAATGTAATGAGTACTTTTGGGTGTCAAGGAACATGAATGGAGTAAAAAGTACATTATTTTCTTTAGGAATGAATAGTAAAGGGCAGATACCCATAAAAACTACTGAAGTAGTATTTGAAAGTATTTTTGCTTAAGTACTTTACACCACTGGCACTCTCCTCCACTCCCCTTTTCCATTCGCTTGTGGACTTCAGTGCACAATACAAGAGATTTCTGTGACCAGGTGAAAAAACCTTTCCAAGCCATAACCGTTAACCACTACACACAGCATACCTCATTGTCACCTAATGTCACAGTCAACATAGCTAGCTACTAGAATTAACACGTTAATAAACCAGCTACAATCAATACAGTACTGTGAACAGCAAGCAGTATAGCAGTTACACCAGCGGGCCCCGGTGAAAATAAATTAATAAAACCAAAAGCTTACCTTGACCTGGAAGATATCCAGTGTTGGATAGCCAAAGGCAGCTAGCTAACATAGCATCCCTCTCATGGTGGGGTTGAAAAGTAATAAAGGGGAATATATATATAAAAAATAAAAATAAACATGGGGGATTGGAAGTAATGCAGACAATTACATTGATAGAAGATACAATCTATCTGCAATTTTAAGCTGATCCATTCCCCCCCCCAAAAAAATAAAATAAAATAAAATAAAATAAATAAATAAAAAACATATAAAAAATAAATAACATAGCATCCCTCTCTGTTTGAGCCAGGTGTTTGAGTAGGCTAGGTAAGTGAAATACATAAAATGATAATAATTATTATTTATATAAAGATATATACACTACTGGTCAAACGTTTAGACACACCTACTTATTCAAGAGCTTTTCTTTATTTTTACAATTTTCTACATTGTAGAATAATAGTGAAGACATCAAAACTATGAAATAACACATGGAATCATGAAGTAACCAAAAAAGTGTTAAACAAATCAAAATATATGTTATATTTGAGATTCTTCAAATAGCCACCCTTTGCCTTGATGACAGCTTTGCACACTCTTGGCATTCTCTCAACCAGCTTCATGAGATAGTCACCTGGAATGCATTTCAATTAACAGGTGTGCCTTCTTAAAAGTTAATTTGTGGAATTTTTTTCCTTCTCAATGAGTTTGAGCCAATCAGTTGTGTTGTGACAAGGTAGGGGGGTATACAGAAGATAGCCCTATTTGGTAAAAGAACAAGTCCATATTATGGCAAGAACAGCTCAAATAAGCAATGAGAAACGACAGTCCATTGTTACTTTAAGGCATGAAGGTCAGTCAATACGGAACATTTCAAGAACTTTGAAAGTTTCTTCAAGTGCAGTCACAAAAACCATTAAGCGTTATGATGAAACTGGCTCTCATGAGGAATGCCACAGGAATGGAAGACCCAGAGATACCTCTGCTGCAGAAGAAAAGTTCATTAGAGTTACCAGCTTCAGAAATTGCAGCCGAAATAAATGCTTCACAGAGTTCAAGTCACAAATACATCTCAACATCAACTGTTCAAAGGACACTGTGTGAATCAGGCCTTCATGGTTTAATTGCTGCAAAGAAACCACTACTAAAGGACACCAATAAGAAGAAGAGAGCAGCTTGGGCCAAGAAACACAAGCAATGGACATCAGACCGGTGGAAATTTGTCCTTTGGTCTGGATTCCAAATTTGAGATTTTTGGTTCTAACTGCCGTGTCTTTGTGAGACGCGTGTGGGTAAACGAATGTACTCCGCATGTGTAGTTCCCACCGTAAAGCATGGAGGAGGAGGTGTTATGGTGTGGGGGTGCTTTGCTGGTGACACTGTCTGTGATTTATTTAGAATTCAAGGCACACTTAACCAGCATGGCTACCACAGCATTCTGCAGTGATACGCCATCCCATCTGGTTTGGGCTTTGTGGGACTATCATGTGTTTTCAACAGGACAATGACCCAAAACACCTCCAGGCTGCTGTGTAAGGGCTATTTTACCAAGAAGGAGAGTGATGGAGTGCTGCACCAGATGACCTGGCCTCCACAATCCCTCGACCTCAACCCAATTGAGATGGTTTGGGATGAGTCGGACGGCAGAGTGAAAAGCAGCAAACAAGTGCTCAGCATATGTGGGAACTCCTTCAAGACTGTTGGAAAAGCATTCCAGGTGATGCT
Source organism: Coregonus clupeaformis (assembly GCF_020615455.1). Lineage (NCBI taxonomy): Eukaryota > Metazoa > Chordata > Actinopteri > Salmoniformes > Salmonidae > Coregonus > Coregonus clupeaformis. Next base: position 43,719,704 of record NC_059197.1, read on the forward strand.
GGTTGAGAGAGTGTGCAAATCTGTCATAAAGGCAAAGGGTGGCTATTTGAAGAATCTCAAATGTAACATATATTTTGATTTGTTTAACACTTATTTGGTTACTACATGATTCTATATGTGCTATTTCATAGTTTTGATGTCTTCACTATTATTCTACAATGTATAAAATAGTAAAAAAATAAAGGAAAACCCTTGAATAAGTAGGTGTGTCCAAACTTTTGACTGGTACTGACTGGTAGTGCTTTCGGAAAGTATTCAGACCACTTGACTTTTTCCACATTTTGTTAGGTTACAGCCTTATTCTAAAATTGATTTAATTGTTTTTTCCCCCTCATCAATCTACACACAATACCCCATAATGACAAAGTAGAAACAGGTTTTTAGAAATGTTTGCTAATTTATAAAAATTAAAAAACTGAAATATCCCATTACGTAAGAATTTAGACACTTTACTCAGTACTTTGTTGAATCACCTTTGGCAGCGATTACAGCCTTGAGTCTTCTTGGTTATGATGCTACAAGCTTGGCAAACCTGTTTTTGGGGAGTTCCTCCCATTCTTCTCTGCAGATCCTCTCAAGATCTGTCAGGTTGGATGGGGAGTGCTGCTGCACAGCTATTTTCAGGTCTCTTCAGAGATGTTCGATCGGGTTCAAGTCCAGGCTCCGGCTGGGCCACTCAAGGACATTCAGAGACTTGTCCCGAAGCCACTCCTGCATTGTCTTGGCTGTGTGCTTAGGGTCGTTGTCCTGTTGGAAGGTTGAACCTTCGCCCAGTCCGAGGTCCTGAGCGCTCTGGAGCAGGTTTTCATCAAGGATCTATCTGTACTTTGCTCCGTTCATCTTCGCCTCGATCCTGACTAGTCTCCCAGTCCCTGCCACTGAAAAACATCCCCACAGCATGATGCTTCCACCACCATGCTTCACTGTAGGGCTGGTGCCAGGTTTCCTCCAGATGTGACGTTTGGCATTCAGGCCAAAGAGTTAAATCTTGGTTTCATCAGACCAAATAATCTTGTTTCTCATGGTCTGAGAGTCTTTAGATGCCTGTTGGCAAACTCCAAGTGGGCTGTCATGTGCCTTTTACTGAGGAGTGGCTTCTGTCTGGCCACTCTACCATTAAGGCCTGATTGGTGGACTGCTGCAGAGATGGTTGTCCTTCTTGAAGCTTCTCCCATCTCCACAGAGGAACTCTAGAGCTCTGTCAGAGTAAGCATCTTGTTCTTGGTCACCTCCCTGGCCAAGGCCCTTCTCCCCCGATTACTCAGTTTGGCCAGGAGGCCAGTTCTAAGAAGAGTCTTGGTGGTTCCAAATTTCTTCTATTTAAGAATGGCCACTGTGTTCTTGGGGACCTTCAATGCTGCAGACATTTTTTGGTACCCTTCCCCAGATCTGTGCCTCAACACAATCCTGTCTCTGAGCTCTACAGACAATTCCTTCAACCTCATGGCATGGTTTTTGCTATGGCATTCACTGTCAACTGTGGGACCTTATATAGACAGGTGTGTGCCTTTCCAAATAATGTCCAATCAATTGAATTTAAGTTGTAGAAACAGCTCAAGGATGATCAATGGAAACAGGATGCACCTGAGCTCAATTTCGAGTTGCATAGCAAAGGGTCTGAATACTGTACTTATGTAAATAAGGTATTTCAGTTTTTAATTTTTACATTTGCTAAAATTTATAAAAACCTGTTATCGCTTTGTCATTATGGGATGTTGTGTGTAGATTGCTGATGATTTGTATTTATTTAATCGATTTTAGAATAAGGCTGTAACGTAACAAAATGTGGAAAAAGTCAAGGGGTCCGAATACTTTACGAAGGTACTGTATATACACTACCGTACAAAAGTTTGGGGTCACTTAGAAATGTCCTTGCTTTTGAAAGGAAAGCAATTTTTTTGCCCATTAAAATAACATCAAATTGATCAGAAATACAGTGTAGACATTGTTCATGCTGTAAATGGCTATTGTAGCTGGAAACGGCTGGTTTTTAATGGAATATCTACATATGCGTACAGAGGCCCATTATCAGCAACCATCAGTCCGTGTTCCAATGGCACGTTGTGTTTGCTAATCCAAGTTTATCATTTTAAAAGGCTAATTGATCATTAGAAAATCCTTTTGCAATTCTGTTAGCACAGCTGAAAACTGATGTGCTGATTAAAGAAACAATAAAACTGGCCTTCTTGATACTAGTTGAGTATCTGGAGCATCAGCAATTGTGGGTTCAATTACAGGCTCAAAATGGCCAGAAACAAATAACTTTCTTCTGAAACTCGTCAGTCTATTCTTGTTTTGAGAAATTAAGGCTATTCCAGGCGAGAAATTACCAAGAAACTGAAGATCTCGTACAATGCTGTGTACTACTTCCTTCTCAGAACAGCGCAAACTGGCTCTAAACAGAATAGAAAGAGGAGTGGGAGGCTGCGGTGCACAACTGAGCAAGAGGACAAATACATTAGCGTGTCTAGTTTGAGAAACAGACACCTCACAGGTCCTCAACTGGCAGCTTCATTAAATAGTACCCGCAAAACACCAGTCTCAACGTTAACAGTGAAGAGGCGACTCCGGGATTCTGACCTAGGCAGAGTTGCAAAGAAAAAGCCATATCTCAGACTGGCCAATAAAAAGAAAAGATTAAGATATGCAAAAGAACACAGACACTGGCCTATTTCTAATGATCAATTAGCCTTTTAAAATGATAAACTTGGATTAGCAAGCACAACGTGCCATTGGAACACAGGACTGATGGTTGCTGATTATGGGCCTCTGTACGCCTATATAGATTTTCCATTAAAAATCAGCCGTTTCCAGCTACAATAGCCATTTACAACATTAACAATGTCTACACTGTATTTCTGATCAATTTGATATTATTTTAATGGACAAATAAATTGCTTTCTTCCAAAAACAAGGACATTTCTAAGTGACCCCAAACTTTTGAACAGTAGTGTATCTCTCTCTCTCTCTATAGAGAGAGAGAGAGAGAGAGAGAGAGAGAGAGAGAGAGAGAGAGAGAGAGAGAGAGAGAGAGAGAGAGAGAGAGAGAGAGAGAGAGAGAGAGAGAGAGAGAGAGAGAGAGAAACTGTTCAACTACTGTCCTCCGGCTACACCATGGTGCTACCCCAGAGATTGATGTTGAGGCTACTTTAGACCATCATTGCAAAACAGTGTGTTTTAATCAACTATTTGGTGATGTGAATTCATAGTTTTATCTAAAAAGGATAACTTTTATTGTTTCACTACTTTTATTTTTATGAAATTCACTGATGGGGATGATCCTCCCCTTTCTCCTCTGAGGCGCCTCCACTGGTACATACAGAATATAGGCCTTGACAAGCAAAGCATGAAGATGACACAGCGTATATGACATCTACACAACAGTAACCTCCTTCACACCTCTTCAATGTTTTCACCCATTTCACAAGGTTCCATTTGAAAGCCTGAGGGACTGTGTATGTATGTGTGTGTGTGTGTGTGTCCATGTGTGTGTGTGTGTACGTGCATTTGTATTTGTGTCTATATGCACACATTTGCTGTTAATGCTTAGTCTTGCACTTCTTTCTGCTGTGAGTGTCAATAGTGCCATGGTGGCAAATACAGAGCGTACGTGAGAGCACGGCAGCAGGGAGAAGCCTCCTTCAGGAGACAGAGGAACTACAGTACACAGGCAGGAATAGAGGGAACACACATACACACCTAGGAGGCATACAAAGCGGCGTGTGAGATATCCGAAAGGTGTTGCACTGTACCTTTGGCCTACTTTTATATGAGAGAACATTCGTAGGGAGATGCCACCAGACACAGCAGCTAAATATCTGATTGGTTAAAGGGATAGACCAATGAGGTGTTGCGTTTTCAAATCCACTGTGCTTCAATTTGAAAGTATTATCTAAAACATTTCCGGCTTGAAATGTGACTACAGAGAAATGTTTAGCATACATTACCTTTCCAAAAAGTATGGGGAAGTTATGTTATGGAAAAATACATCACAACTTGTCCACACAACCATTGATATTTACTCCTGCTGTTCTGATGATTATTTCTTATATTTCCACATTTCTCCAATCAGACATGGCTGACCAAGACCAGACAGAGAGCACACGTTACACCTGTTTTAAGGTCTCCGTACTGGCTGCCTGTGTGTTTTAGAATTCATTTAAAGATTATTCTATTGGTTTTTAAATCACTCCACGATTGTGCACCCCAATGCATGTCAGACATGCTTTTAAGTTATGTACCCAGTAGGTCCCTCAGGTGCTCTGGCACTGGCCTTTTAACTCTCCCAAAGCCTTGGACTAAGAGACATGGAGGGGCAGCCATTAGTTATTATGCCCCCAGCCTCTGGAATAGCCTGCCAAAAGAACCAGAGGGGGGCCGAATCTGTGGACATATTTAAAAGAGATCTTAAAACATCTGTTTAGCGTTGCTTTTCCTTGGGGTGCTTTTTAGTTGTTAAGTTTGTGTCATTCTTTAGTTTTTTATCTTATGTTTGTTGTGTAGTCAATATTTCAGCTTTTATTTTCATTGTTTTTTATTCGTTTTTTTTTTGCTGTAAAGCACATTGCATTGCATTCCATGTCTGAAATGTGCTGTATAAATAAAGCTTGATTTTATTTTATTTGAATGGCCTGAGTCAGGCACCAGAATGTCGGCCATTATTCAACATGAGATACAGAGAAGAACCGGCAGCACAAATCACAGAAATGCTCTCCTCATACCTCAAACTTTATGCTGCATATTTTGCCTCCCCTCCCCTAGAGGGAAATACTTTTTCCTTCTGAAGGAGCAGACACTTGAGTGAGAGAGCAAGAGTGAGAGAGAGATGCAGATAGAAAAACAGTCAAACATGACAAAAACCCAGCAATTGGGGACAGCTGGATGACAGTGCATGGAAGAGAGAGAGACTGTTTTCTATGGAGCTTGGACAGAGAGAGAGAGCGGGGGAGAGGGAAGAGAGAGAGGTAGGGCCTGTTATCAGTACAGTGGGGAATGTTGACAGGCGGGATGGTGCTGAGATAGCGCCTGCACATCAGGCCTGGTGTGACGCACGGCAGACTCCCACGCCCACTCCCTCCGTCCATCTCTATCCACCTCTCCGTCTAACCATCTCTCACCCATTTTTTCCCCCAGTCTGACTAAATATTTCTTTACCTCTTCCTTCTTTCATAAAATAATGCTATCCTCCCATAGCAATCAAAGGTTTTGGAACACACTCCGTTCCCCTTATTTTATTTATGGCCTGTCACATTTGAGTTCACATGCCTGTGTTTTCCTCTACAGGATTTACAGGCACTGCTGGTATCATGAAACATTTAGGGGAAGCTGCCTCCCTTGGTTTCCCAATCGCACTCATCTGCTTTTTTTTTCTCCACTAGACCAGAGAATGAAAAAAAATCTGCTGTTGCGGAACCACTGTCAGAGAGTACAGAACGTTTTGTTTCATTTTCCTACTTCTGCTTGCCATCTCTCCCGCCCCTCAACCTCCTGCTAGGCTACGCTGGCCCCACTTCCTTGAGAGGGGGAATAATGTAGAAATATGATACAGAGAGGGAGAGAGGGAGAGGCAAAGAGGGGGGATGGGGCAGAAAGAAAAGTGAGAAAGCATATTTCAACTTCAGATTCTCATATTACTGAAGAACCAGGGAGAGACTCGCAGAAGGTTTGAAAAGAGAGACAATGAGAGAGAGAATTAGAAAAAGGGAAAGTAAAACAGACTGGAAGGGGTGTTGACATGGAGCTAAATCACAGAGGGGAGTTCAAATAAGCACGACCCATAGGGATTAGTATCTGCTATACAGTATGTGCTAACACACAAAGTATTCTTAACTTCGACCTGTAAAAGATCCACATGAAAACTAATCCAACACTGAAACTCCATTGCTACTACTGAAACTGAACAATACTGGTCATGACGTTTGAAACTGTCACGTCCGTTGATTGAAGGCTCGGACCAAGGTGCAGCGTGGTAGGCGAAACATATTAATTTATTAAATGAAACATAGACAAAACAACAAAATACACACGAACGTAAAGTTCTGCAGGCTACAAAGCAACCATACAAAAACAAGATCCCACAAACTAAGGTGGGAAAAAGGCTGCCTAAGTATGATCCCCAATCAGAGACAACGATTGACAGCTGCCTCTGATTGGGAACCATACCCGGCCAACAAAGAAATAGAAAAACTAGAATGCCCACCCAAATCACATGGCGTGACAGAAACCTAATCTGGAGGAAATGTACAATTTTCATAGGTGTGACCAAGGATGACATAGAGGTATTACTATTGCTATTGTTTGCATTCATTTTGTTCTTTGCCATTGACAATGCACCAGTTTTAAAGCATCCATATAAAGAAGTCGTCAGTAGTCAGACAGAAACAACTGAAGACTCCCTAACCTAATATGCCGTACAGTCGACTACTGTAATGACGAGAGATTGTGTAATGACCACTCATTACTGACAAGCCAGACAGAGAGCAAAATCACATGACAGTCACATAACAGGTAGACAGTATCAAAAGGTCAGGGGTCATTCCGATCAACTGTGAGGTCACGAGGCTGGTGGGAAAACACCTCAAAAAGGGGTGTAAGGCTGTCATGGTTTTACTGAACACTAAGTGGGTCCACATCTGCACAGTTATCATCCAGCAGTACGGCACCTGACCTTGAACACAGCTATGGGTGAAACATGGAGGAATTCAGAAAAGGGAGTGTGTGTGCTTGGCCATAGCCTAACGAGCTCACACAGAGATTAGGTTTGAAAGCCCATTGCATGTTATGAATAGATACATGTTAAAAATACAAAACTTTGCAGAACATCACTATTTCACATGGATGGGAGAAGAAGAAAAAACATTGCACCATAGGAACTGTCTTCTGGCATTGTCATTCTGGCAATGTCCCAACCCTGGACACAGCTACATGGTTCACTGACAATACTGTTCCCTACTTTATACTGAGAGAGAGAGAGAGAGAGAGAGAGAGAGAGAGAGACTATGCTGCTGCAGAGTGAGTGGGACTTCAGACCTAGCTCAGGACTGGCAGATTCTGCACTCAGCTTTGACTGCCATACCACGCTTGCCTGTGAGGGGATGGCTCAGTCATTCCCATGGTGGCTGGCCATTAGGACCTAGGATCAGCCATGTTATTAACAAGAATAGGCTAGCACTGCCTTTAGGAACAGCTATCACAAGACACTAATTGAAATAATCATCAAAATACCCACCGCACAAGACAGTGCTGAAATTATACTTGGAATCATAAAGGCCTTTCCAGTATTTATTTGTATCACCCCCCACAAATGGTCAAATCTGAGATGTCACCATCCATCAATTGTGAATATTATCATAGAATGTCACTGCTTTACATGTGTGATGTCACACATGTAATCAAAATGTGGCTACATGTTGTGTGATGATATCGCACCTGTAAAGTATAGACTGTATTGAGAAGGAAAGCGCCGCACTGAATTACAAGTCATGCCTCAAATATCTGTAATTCAACATGCTGGATTCTTCAAAGACTATCTAGTTCTCCACGCAATCTTGAACCTTGAGTGAACTTGAATTGTGGTACAATCCCTGGGACAATATTCTACAGCATTCATTCCCCGACAGGCTACTGATCTTACATTTACATTTTAGTCATTTAGCAGACGCTCTTATCCAGAGCGACTTACAGTTAGTGAATACATTTTTTTTTTTATACTGGCCCCCCGTGGGAATCGAACCCACAACCCTGGCGTTGCAAACGCCATGCTCTATCAACTGAGCTACATCCCTGCCGGCCATTCCCTCCCCTACCCTGGACGACGCTGGGCCAATTGTGCGCCGCCCATTAGTCTCCCGGTCGCGGCCGGCGGCGACAGAGCCTGGATTCGAACCAGGATCTCTAGTGGCACAGTTAGCACTGTGATGCAGTGCCTTAGACCACTGCGCCACTCAGGAGTACTACTGCGCCACTCAGGATAATAATGACCATCGTTATGTTTGGAGGAAAAAGGGGGCCGCTTGCAAGCCGAAGAACACCATCCCAACCGTGAAGCACAGGGGTGGCAGCATCATGCTGTGGGGGTGCTTTGCTGCAGGAGGGAGTGGTGCATTTCACAAAATAGATGGCATCATGAGGAAGGAAAATTATGTGGATATATTGAAGCAAAATCTCAAGACATCAGTTAGGAAGTTAAAGCTTGGTCGCAAATGGGTCTTCCAAATGGACAATGACCCCTAGCATACTTCCAAAGTTGTGGCAAAATGGCTTAAGGACAACAAAGTCAAGGTATTGGAGTGGCCATCACAAAGCCCTGACCTCAATCCTATAGAACATTTGTGGGCAGAACTTATCTCCAACCTCTGCTCAGTGTGGAAATAATGTGTCAGAAATTTGACCTACAGTTGAAGTTGGAAGTTTGAAGTTGGAGTCATTAAAACTCGTTTTTCAACCACTCCACAAATGTATTGTTACCAAACTATAGTTTTGGCAAGTCGGTTAGCACATCTACTTTGTGCTTGACACAAGTAATTTTTCCAACAATTGTTTACAGACAGATTATTTCACTTAAAATTCACTGTATCACAATTCCAGTGGGTCAGAAGTTTACATACACTAAGTTGACTGTGTCTTTAATCAGCTTGGAAAATTACAGAAAATGACGTCATGGCTTTAGAAGCTTCTGATAGGCTAATTGACATAATTTGAGTCAATTAGAGGTGTACCTGTGGATGTATTTCAAGGCATGCCTTCAAACTCAGTGCCTCTTTGCTTGACATCATGGGAAAATCAAAAGAAATCAGCCAAGACCTCAGAAGAAAAATTGTAGACCTCCACAAGTCTGGTTCATCCTTGGGAGAATTTTCCAAACGCCTGAAGGTACCACGTTCATCTGTACAAACAATAGTACACAAGTATGAATACCATAGGACCACGTAGCCGTCATTCCACTCAGGAAGGAGACGCGTTCTGTCTCCCAGAGATTAACGTAATTTGGTGTGAAAAGTGCAAATTCATCCCAGAACAACAGCAAAGGACCTTGTGAAGATGCTGGAGGAAACAGGTACAAAAGTATCTACATCCACAGTAAAACGAGTCCTATATCAACATAACCTGAAAGGCCGCTCAGCAAGGAAGAAGCCACTGCTCCAAAACCACCATAAAAAAGCCAGACTACGGTTTCCAACTGCACATGGGGACAAAGACTGTACTTTTTGGAGAAATGTCCTCTGGTCTGATGAAACAAAAATAGAAAAGTTTGGCCATAATGACCATCGTTATGTTTGGAGGAAAAAGGGGGCCGCTTGCAAGCCGAAGAACACCATCCCAACCGTGAAGCACGGGGGTGGCAGCATCATGCTGTGGGGGTGCTTTGCTGCAGGAGGGAGTGGTGCACTTCACAAAATAGATGGCATCAGAGGAAGGAAAATTATGTGGATATATTGAAGCAAAATCTCAAGACATCAGTTAGGAAGTTAAAGCTTGGTCGCAAATGGGTCTTCCGAATGGACAATGACCCCTAGCATACTTCCAAAGTTGTGGCAAAATGGCTTAAGGACAACAAAGTCAAGGTATTGGAGTGGCCATCACAAAGCCCTGACCTCAATCCTATAGAACATTTGTGGGCAGAACTGAAAAAGCGTGTGCGAGCAAGGAGGCCTACAAACCTGACTCAGTTACACCAGCTCTGTCAGGAGGAATGGGCCAAAATTCACCCAAATTATTGCGGGAAGCTTGTGGAAGGCTACCCAAAACGTTTGACCCAAATTAAACAATTTAAAGGCAATGCTACCAAATACTAATTGAGTGTATGTAAACTTCTGACCCACTGGGAATGTGAAATAAAAGCTGAAATAAATCATTCTCTCTACTATTATTCTGACATTTTACATTCTTAAAATAATGCGGTGATCCTAACTGACCTAAAACAGGGAATTTTTACTAGGATTAAATGTCAGGAATTGTGAAAAACTAAGTTTAAATGTATTTGGCTAAGGTGTATATAAACTTCCGACTTCAACTGTAGATAAGGATTTGTCACTGGCACTGTGGGGTGTTGTCACTGCACGCTTGGCCACGATATTCAGTGACAGGTGCATATAAACATGAAGGAATACGGTTTTACGCTTGGATTGACAAACAAGCGTCTACATTTCAACTGGCACATAGCAAGTGGGTTATGTCTCGGTTTTGCTATTCATTGATAGCCCATTTTCTATAAACAAGGAGACAGGGCACAGTAGCCAATATATATTGACATCCATTCAGGTTTTCCAGGTATGGTAGATAGTGCTGTGCTTAAGTGGGGTTGCATAAATAGAGGAGAGCCAGCATCAACTCTCAGAGCCACTGTGTGAAAGTTGAGGGGTGGTATTCCATATATAAGGCCATGTTTGTTCTTCTGGGAATATTTCACACTGCCAAAATGTGTTTCGGAGGGAAGTGTAAAAACGACACCTCCATAGCGAAAACAGAGTGGCACAAATGCAATCCCTCTGAGGACCGCTACAGTAAACTTCTGCTTTGACTCGCTGAGGTCGTTCTAAAAAACAGACATACCTGGAAAACACTACCCAATTTCAGTGTATTTAAAAAAAAACATCTTAACCCTAGGATGCATAGTAAACATGACACCCCAAGAATGCAAATGCCGGGTCAAAATGACCCGATAATGTAATATCTGCGTTTTGGCGTATGGCCTAAAATATTATCAATTTTGTCGAACATAATTAGTTTGAGTGATGATTTGGACCTTTCAATAATTATTTTATTGTTTGAAATGTTTTTAGTCGCTCTTGAACAGTTTGATACACATTTCAATGATAACATATTATGAAAATTCATAACGGCTATTGAAAATATTAGCATATTTTTCTTACAATCAATCTTACAATCAAAGTTTCACATTCAACCTTTTAGTGTGAAGAACAAAATAAAACCACCTGTTTTATAATATTTCAAAAAAAATATTGGAAAATCCAAAGTTCATCATCAATATGAACGACAACACTAACAATTGTGAATTTAGAAAACATAAACACTAAAAGGAACAAAGTGTGTGTGTGTGCACGTGTGTATGTCATGCTTACTTATGCTGTCTTAGTCTGTGCATTTGTTACAAACCACAAGCATGTGAATGTGCTTTTTACAGATAGGTGTGTTGCACTGAGAACACCAGCAGCTGACTTTAATATCCTTTGCGCTTGGGCAGAGCTGGCACCTCTTCCTCTTCTGGCCCTGGCTGCTCTGAGTGGTGGTGGCATGGCTCTCTTTCATCACCCCACATCTTTCCATTGCCTCAGTTCTTCGGTGGAGATGGAAGAACCTTCCAGAAGGACAACCATCTCTGCAGCACTCCAACAATTAGGCCTTTATGGTAGAGTGGCCGGACGGAAGCCACTCCTCAGTAAAAGGCACATGACAGCCCGCTTGGAGTTTGCCAAAAGGCACCTAAAGGACTCTCAGACCATGAAAAACAAGATTGTCTGGTCCAATGAAACCAAGATTGAACTCTTTGGCTGGAATGCCAAGCGTCACATCTGGAGGAAACCTGCTCATCCATTGTGACGCAGTCGCTGGGGATGAACCTTCCTCTACAGTTTGCTAGGAAAAGGTCCCACACATACCGGAAGGCTTCCATGTGGTCCGTTGCCTCTCTGAACACTCTTGTCCTCTTGTCATCAAGCCTCAGGTAGCGACGGATATCCTCATATCTTCCGACCGACATGGTGGCCTTATACATTTGATTCTGCAGTGGATCCAAAAATAGCTCCTATGTGGAGACATCCCAGCTTTTCTCCACGCCGGCAAGGAGGGTTAAACCTATAAAGGCCTTTAGTTCCTCTTTGTTGACCTCTCTCCACTCTTTCCCTTTTGCTGTCGCTGTTCTCCGTCCTTCTACATTTGTAAACTTTAGGACCTCCTCAATGATGTTGTCACTAATGAACAGCTCCCAGGCATCGTTTGGTGACAACTGTTGACCCGGCTGTCACGACTTCCTCCGAAGCTCCCACGTCTCCTTGTTCAGGCAGGCTTCGGCGTTCGTCGTCACCGGCCTTCTAGCCATTGCCGCTCCTCATCTCATCATTCCATTTGTTTTGTCTTGTTTATTACACAAACCTGGTTCATATCCCCTCATCAGTACCTGTATAAGTGTTCCCTCTGCCCCCTTGTCTTTGTGTGTGATTGTTTATTTTGGCTAGAAGGCCGGTAACGATGAACGCCAAAGCCTGCCCGAACAAGGAGAGGTGGCAGCTTCGGAGGAAGCCGTGACACTGGCACAGGCCCTGGCTCTAGAGTGTGCGGCTCTCTTTTTATTTTTCAAGTGTTCTACTCCGTTAGCCAGCACCTCGCCTAAACAGGTGTGCATTTCTTTCGCCTCTATATAGTTTCTGGTCCTGCTTTTAGTGTGGGGGATGTTCACTCCAGTAAGACCCCTTTTTACTCAATCTATTTGAGCCAGTTGATTCCATCTGTCCTCCTCATGTAAGGTCATAACCAATGAGAAGAGTTGTGGTGCAACTGACTCATTTTCAACTGCCCTGATGAAACTGAAACCAAGCAGACGAGAGTATGAAAAGTGGGGGGAAACTTAGGACCCTGGAGAGCTTAGAGGGTAATAAAAAGGGAATACTTGGAAGGAAGGAATAAGTTTCCTTTTGAGTGGACGTTATGGTCCCCGATCATTTATGGTAAACATTAAATCTGTCATTTGGGGCAATGGGAGGGGTGGGGTGGGGGTGGGGGGATTCTGTTATGTGGGTCCTGTGTAGCTCAGTTGGTAGAGCATGGCATTTGCAACGCCAGGGTTGTGGGTTCGATTCCCACGGGGGGCCAGTATGAAAATGTATGCACTCACTAACTATAAGTCGCTCTGGATAAGAGCGTCTGCTAAATGACTAAAATGTAAATGTGTACAGTGCCTTCAGAAAGTATTCATACCCCGTGACTTATTCCACATTTTGTTGTGTTAAAGCCTGAATTCAACATTTAGTAAATTGATTTATTTTCTCACCCATCTACACACAATAACCCATGATGACAACATTAAAACATGTTTTAAGATATTTTTGCACATTTTATGAAAATGAAATACATAAATATATAATAAAATAATTAGAATCACCTTTGGCAGTGATTACAGCTGTGAGTCTTTCTGGGTAAGTCTCTAAGAGCTTTGTACACCTGGATTGTACAATATTTGCAAATTATTCTTAAAAAAATTATTCATCTGTCAAGATGGTTGTTGATCATTGCTAGACAGCCATTTTCAAGTCTTGCCATAGATTTTCATGCCGATTTAAGTCAAAACTGTAACTAGGCCACTCAAAAACATTCAATGTCATCTTGGTAAGCAACTCCAGTGTATATATGTCCATGTGTTTTAGGGTATTGTCCTGCTGAAAGGTGAATTTGTCTCCCAGTGTCTGTTGGAAAGCAGACTGAACCAGGTTTTCCTCTAGGATTTTGCCTGTGCTTAGCTCTATTCCGTTTCTTTTTATCCCTAAAAAAAACTCCCTAGTCCTTGCCAATGGCAAGCATACCCATGCTTGCCGTTGGCAAGGGAGTTTCTTTGGGGGGGGGGGGGATGTATGAAAAATGTATGCACTCACTAACTGTAAGTCACTCTGGATAACAGCATCTGCTAAACGACTAAAATGTAAAATGTAAAATGTAAAATGGAATTTAAAAAATGGAATAGATGCAGCCACCACAATGCTTGAAAATATGAAGAGTGGTACTCAGTGATGTGTTGTGTTGGATAGTGCCTTATTGCAAACAGGATTCATGTTTTGGAATATTTGTATTCTGTACAAGCTTCCTTCTTTTCACTCTGTCATTTAGGTTAGTATTGTGGAGTAACTAGAATGTTGTTAATCCATCCTCAGTTTTCTTCTATCACAGCCATTAAACTCTAAATGTTTAGTCACCATTGGCCTCATGGTTTCCTTCCTCTCCAGCAACTGATTTCAGAAGGAAGCCTGTGTATTTGTAGTGACTGGGTGTATTGATACACCATCCAAAGTGTAATTAATAACTTCACCAATGCTCAAAGGTATAGATAATGTCTTTTATTTTTATTTTTACCATATACCAATAGGTGCCCAATAGGTTTGCAATTCACTGCTCAACAGATAATTGTATGGTTGGGTACAGAGATGAGATAGTCATTCAAAAATCATGTTAAACACTATTATTGCACAAAGAGTGAGTCCATGCAACTTACTATGTGACTTGTTAAGCAACTTTTTACTCCTGAACTTATTTAGGCTTGCCATAACAAAGAGTTTGAATATTTATTGACTCAAGACTTTTCAGCTTTTCATTTTGTATTAATTTGTAAACATTTCTAAAAATATAGTTCCACTTTTACATTATGGGTTTTTGTGTGTAAGTCAGTGACACAAAATCTCAATTTAATCCATTTTAAATTCAGGCTGTAACACAACAAAATGTGGAAAAGGTCAAGGGGCGTGTATACTTTCTGAAGGCACTGTAAATACTGACTATTGTACAATATAGGAAAATATATTTGGATTTAGATGTAGAGTCTATTGACAGTGCTGATAACAGATGAGTCTGGACACAATCCTACACTTATTTCGGTCTTGAGCAGCATTGAGAAGAGTTATAATAAGAGGAGCTCACTACAAGCTGACAATATTGTAAACAATAACTACAGCATAAAAGCGGTCCCTGTGCACATGAGACATTTGATGACTGGGCCATTTGAGTCACTCCCAAGTCACTTAAACATAAGTGGTATCGGTGAAGGATTGTGGGGGTTAATGATTTGTGGAAATTAGTAAAACAATATACAACCTATGGGACAAAGGACATGGCGTACGTGATTTGCAGTGGCATTTCTCAATGCACAAAATATGTGATTTCTGTATGCATTACATGGAGTTACACTTACAGTTTTGCTTTTACTAATCTATTTGGGATGCTAATACAAGCTGTAAAGGTGCTTTATAAAAATTTTAGCATAGGTTTTTGTGATAATTTCCCTAATTCATACAACAGCCACCCCACACACATATGTCACCATGAATGTTCATACAGTGAGGGAAAAAAGTATTTGATCCCCTGCTGATTTTGTACGTTTGCCCACTGACAAAGAAATGATCAGTCTATAATGTTAATGGTAGGTTTATTTGAACAGTGAGAGACAGAATAACAACAAAAAAATCCAGAAAAACGCATGTCAAAAATGTTATACATTGATTTGCATTTTAATGAGGGAAATAAGTATTTGACCCCCTCTCAATCAGAAAGAGTTCTGGCTCCCAGGTGTCTTTTATACAGGTAACGAGCTGAGATTAGGAGCACACTCTTAAAGGGAGTGCTCCTAATCTCAGCTTGTTACCTGTATAAAAGACACCTGTCCACAGAAGCAATCAATCAATCGGACTCCAAACTCTCCACCATGGCCAAGACCAAAGAGCTCTCCAGGGATGTCAGGGACAAGATTATAGACCTACACAAGGCTGGAATGGGCTACAAGACCATCGCCAAACAGCTTGGTGAGAAGGTGACAACAGTTGGTGTGATTATTCGCAAATGGAAGAAACACAAAAGAACTGTCAATCTCCCTCGGCCTGGGGCTCCATGCAAGATCTCACCTTGTGGAGTTGCAAAGATCATGAGAACGGTGAGGAATCAGCCCAGAACTACACAGGAGGATCTTGTCAATGATCTCAAGGCAGCTGGGACCATAGTCACCAAGAAAACAATTGGTAACACACTACGCCGTGAAGGACTGAAATCCTGCAGCTCCCACAAGGTCCCCCTGCTCAAGAAAGCACATATACAGGGCCGTCTGAAGTTTGCCAATGAACATCTGAATGATTCAGAAGAGAACTGGGTGAAAGTGTTGTGGTCAGATGAGACCAAAATTGAGCTCTTTGGCATCAACTCAACTCGCCGAGTTTGGAGGAGGAGGAATGCTGCCTATGACCTCAAGAACACCATCCCTACCGTCAAACATGGAGGTGGAAACATTATGCTTTGGGGGTGTTTTTCTGCTAAGGGGACATGACAACTTCACCGCATCAAAGGGACGATGGACGGGGCCATGAACCGTCAAATCTTGGGTGAGAACCTCCTTCCCTAAGCCAGGGCATTGAAAATGGGTCGTGGATGGGTATTCCAGCATGACAATGACCCAAAACACACGGCCATGTCACGATCGTTGAGAGACGGGTCAGACCAAGGTGCAGCGTGGTATGCGAACATGTTTATTTATATTAAACACAAAACCAAAACAACAAACCAACGTAACGTGAAGTCCAAGGCTATACACAATACATGCCTACACGGAACCCAAACAAGATCCCACAACCCAGGCAGGAAAACTGGCTGCCTAAGTATGATCCCCAATCAGAGACAACGAGCGACAGCTGCCTCTGATTGGGAATCACACCCGGCCAAATACTAGACTCTAAACATAGAATCTAAACAGAAAACTCACACCCTGACCCAACCAACAAGAGTTCTCTCGATCAGGGCGTGACAGGCCAAGGCAACAAAGGACTGGCTCAAGAAGAAGCACATAAAGGTCCTGGAGTGGCCTAGCCAGTCTCCAGACCTTAATCCCATAGAAAATCTGTGGAGGGAGCTGAAGGTTCGAGTTGCCAAACGTCAGCCTCGAAACCTTAATGACTTGGAGAAGATCTGCAAAGAGGAGTTGGACAAAATCCCTCCTGAGATGTGTGCAAACCTGGTGGCCAACTACAGGAAACGTCTGACCTCTGTGATTGCCAACAAGGGTTTTGCCACCAAGTACTAAGTCATGTTTTGCAGAGGGGTCAAATACTTATTTCCCTCATGAAAATGCAAATCAATTTATAACATTTTTGACATGCGTTTTTCTGGATTTTTTTTGTTGTTATTCTGTCTCTCACTGTTCAAATAAACCTACCATTAAAATTATAGACTGATCATTTCTTTGTCAGTGGGCAAACATACAAAATCAGCAGGGGATCAAATACTTTTTTCCCTCACTGTAAGGGGTGATCCTGCCTTAACATTCCTATTGGGATGACAGTAGTGTACAAACTGCACCTTTGCCAAGACAGGAAAGCCCCAATGGAAAGGTTGGCGTATTGCACATCGTTGCTCACCATAGATTGTCCCTTAGGGCTTAGCTAGTATGTATATTTGTGTGTATGAGCAAGTATGCCACTCCCCTCCCAACTCATTTCCATACTCTCGGGACCAGGGCCAGAAAAGAAACTGGGAGAAAATGCACACACCTGCACAGTTTGAGAAACCAAACAAGTTGATTGGGAAACAAAAGAGAGAAAAACATTTTTAACCATTTTTAAATATAATTTCCAATCAAATTTGACAAGATAGTGGAAGCTTGAGGTTATTTTTAACTGGACATGATTAGGCATGCCTGCCCTGCCTGCTTTTGTGGCCGGGAGTTATGCTGCCTACAACTGATGAAACTTGAGCTTTACAGGGCCCCTGATGAACTCGTCCCACTGCTGTTGGGATAATGGCATAATGTAAGTGAAAGGTACACTGTGACCACTATGGTGGGAAACTGACGTAATATGTCTTGGGAGGGAGGGACATAGAGTGTTTTTGCCTCAAGTTTGTGTTCCCGTTCCTCATCCACCCCCTACCCCTTGGCTATATAGGCAACGAGGAGTTGGCTTGAGGAGTTGGCTTACAGGAATATGTATACAGCAGTTACTACACATCATGTAAGGCCAGCCTCTGCACCCGTTTCGCCTCACTTTGTCTCCATAATACGACCTTAACACTGAGATAAATATAGGCTTTAAAGTTTAGGACACAACCAGATAATACAAAAACACTAAGGATCCAGCAACATCGGTGCTGAAGTCATTGTACAAGCATTTTGAGGGTGTGATAGGGTTAAAGTAAAATGAGCAGTTTCCTCAAACACTGAAATAGTTGAAACAGTTCCCCTTCTGCCATTAAGTAGTTTTGCAATCAAATGACTCAACTGACAGAGCTCAAAGCCCATCCAAGTGTAAGCATTTCAAATATGACTTTCTGTCGCACTGCCTTGTCAGACTAATGAACTGTGTGACAACAAACCCACATGACAAATAGAGATACCTCTAAGAACTGTAGATCAACTCAACATGGGCCAGTTGTTCCACGGGACACTATCACTGGATATATTTGGACTGAATAGATTTTTAAACCCTCTCCACTTCTTCCACTTGACACTATTTACATGAGCAAGTGCAGCACAACTAATTTACAAAATACTCTCAGAATGTAGTCTACTAATCAAGACAAAGAGTAGGTTATTCCACACTTTGAAATCTGGCCATTCTTGCACATACTTTATTGGTGTTGGAAGGTGGTTAGCCTCTGAGTTATTGCCTTGTGACTTCAGTATTTAGCCACACAAATTCAGATGCGTTTCTTACGCGTGTGAATGTTGCTATGTCAGGCAAGGGATAGACCCATGGTTTCATTGTTGGTTAAATAGCAGAAACAGAAACATATTTTCATTGTCCAAGAGTTTCCTGCTATCGAGGGACTAGTAATCACATTGCCTGTTTATCATTGGGCTACCAGTAACACAGATGGAAAAAATACTTACATAACCTAATTCAGCCTTGTCATGGCACCACACACATGACTTAGCCTACATGATATCACAAATAGAAACTGAACCATATACTGATAAACACTGTGTTTGAAGTCTAGCCTGATTACTGGATAATGCTGTTTGTTACAGTAAGATCATACTAAAGTCATTACCTACATGGATTCATATCACCTATAGGCTACATGACCACCACCCGGTGTCCAACTAAATGTAGCCTACATGAAATTGACCATGTCTCTTTTGTGCCAAAATGTGAGTGTAATTGTCTGAAGATGCACATGGGCATATTTATGTCTATAGCTTAAGGGTATATATAAATAAATATATGTTCCTCCTTTGAGAGATAGCCTGTAACTGTTGGAAAATTAAAGTAAATACTGGAAATGATGTTAAAGACAGATGTTCTACAATAAAAACAGAGAGCGGGTGTCACGCATAGAAACCAATGAGGAAAAAGTCTGGTGTGATTCTGGTAACAGGCTTTGGGAAAATGTGTCCAGCAACGAAGTAGTTAATCATAGCCTACTACCCCAAAACTAGTCGTCATCGTGATTCAAAATCTAATGAACAAGTACACATGTACAAGTGTGTCAATGTTTGTGGATATTATGTTGAGGACATGAATAGCCTAGTCTATATAATGACTTTATGTTTGAATGTTGGTGAAACTGAAACATTTCACAGCCGTCTAAAAATACAAAAACAGAGCAACCCTGGTTGGCTGACTTGTGTATGAAACTTTATGGGAGTGGTGTCCGGGAAAGTAGCACAGGAAACCCCGCCTGCCCGCCCTAGACAAACTATAAAAAGGCTAGCCCTGCATTAACAGCGCAATCGCCCGTGTCTTGTTGCTTAAAGTGACAGGCGAACTAAACCTTTTCAAAGGACAAGAATACATAGAAGCATGTCCAATATGATCGACGTTATTTTAACGAGGGTAAGTTTTATTCACTGTGTTTATATTTATGTTTTTGTTCAGATCAGTAACATCAACTATGGTTATGCTTTTGGTGCGTAAACAACCCACAACTAGACTATTTTAGAAGTTGTAGGCTACTTTGAACTTTGATTGCATGTTGAAATATTCACAAAACATATTTAACATAATTAAAAGCTTACTGGGGAGCAGGGCATAGGCTACAATTCTGCATCTTGAGTAGGCTATCGATGGTTATAACGTGATCATTTATTGACTGTCATATTTCTCTCCACAGAATCTGATCAATCTTGGTTTAGATGAACAATTCATCCAGCAACAAATTCAACCGATGGCACCTCGTCTCAACAGTTCAACTTCCTTCTTCTCACCAAAGAGCCATAGTCTAAGCTCTGAGCAACTGAACGATGATACCCCCTGGCCACTTGACATTTGGAGCAAGATAGCTCCAAGTAAACAACAGGTTTCCTTCAGACCTGACCGCTCCATGAGTCTAACCGAATCCAATATCCTCTCATTCGGTAAAATGAAGACCCTGGATGAAGTGCCTCCACCTCCTGGATTTCCTCCACTGAACAACCCGACACCTCTCCCTTCCAACCGTTACAAAACCGAACTGTGCCGAAGCTTCCAGGAGAACGGCAGCTGTAAATATGGGAGCAAGTGTCAGTTTGCCCATGGAGAGCCTGAGCTGCGCGGTTTGTACAGGCACCCAAAATACAAAACGGAGGCCTGTCGCACCTTTTACAACTTTGGCTACTGTCCATATGGAGCCCGCTGTCACTTCATTCACGAAGAGAAACTCACCCCCTTGACCCAAAAGTTCCACAACCAAGCACTTGCTGATCAGAACCCACGTCAACTCCGTCAGAGCGTCAGTTTCGCAGGTTTCATGGGATCACGCAGCTCTCCTCCCCCTGCGCTCCACGACCCCCTTGCGTTCACCCGTGCGCCCTCGGTGTCACCACCCCCAGCGGACATTCTCTCCCCAGTGTTCAATGACACCCAACGCGACACATTTCAGTTTTGTCAGAGCCGACCCAGTGTTGGTGACATCCACAACATCCCTATGAAAGTTGAGCCGCATAAGCCCTCACGCTGCGTCTGTGGCCACGGAAATAACTTCCCAGACACTCTGAACAAATCATACGCTATGGAGGACCGCAACAACGTCTACATCACCCAGCCAAAACTCCAGCGCTTCTCTTCTGAAGATTCCCTCTCAGATCGGGATAGTTACACCAGCACAGGCAGCACCAGCGGTTCAGAGTCCCCCACCTTTGATGGGGCTGGCAACAAGCGCCTCACCGTCTTTGCGCGCCTGTCGCTCTCTGACTAGGAAACCCAAACCACACAGAGACAATCCAAATCACGAACCTTGATCAATTGTGAAGGTTCTGCTTACACAAATCAGAAATCCTATCAATATGATGCGCATCAACACTTTATACTGTTGTTTATTTATGTTAGTAAATTACTTGCTCAGTGACATGTATTTGGCACTCAAACTGATATCAAAATCTGTATATATTTTATACTTATGTATATTTTCATTTAACTTTTCATCTTGTCTTCCATTAATTGCTTTCTTTAAAAATGACCTTGATGGTTATGACAGTAACAGACGTTTTAAGTGCCTTTACCTGTATCAATCAATATGAGAAGGTCCTAGTAGCCCTGCTTTAGCTGGATTACTTCGTTTAGTCCTTTAAACATGTGGTCATATGAAACAAAAGACTCCCCTCCATTTAGTAAGCTGCCAAAACGATTCGTCAGATCTGTTTATACTGTTGGTATTCATGTGTATACCAAGAATTTTTGAAAATATTCAAACCATCAATGTGACTTGAAAAAGGACAAGACATTCTCTCACTGTGATATGCACTTTAAAATAGGTATTGGGAGACAAGTCTCTCTATGTAGCATTTAACCAAAGCTTTATACTTACTTTTATACTTTTGCCAAATTCTTTGTGTAAGAGCAGTTTTTCATATTATTTTTGGACGTCCATCATATTTTAACACATCTGTGACAAAAGTGAGAAGGTGCTAGAACACCCCCTATGTATGTCACAGATCTAGGAGGGGGTATTGGTGTAACCTAGCAATTTTTTCAGATAACTGTTTTGTTGCATAATGTTTTGACAACCCTGGTTGGGTCTTACTCAGCTGTAGTAGGTGACTTCTATTTCATCAGGGACTGTAACATCACAGTATTTCCATAGACTATAGGTTGACTTATTTGCCTTTTGTAATTGTATAGACTAATATATTTATTATGATATTTATTGTGGTAATACCAATGCATTTTGTACTTATTTATCAAGAACATGTCAGGGTCTGTGAAAACTATGTGTGAATTATTGAGAAAAAAAGTATGAATTCATTTTTGATTGCCTGAACAGGAGAAATAAATGAAAATGATAAAGAAATGTAATTTCTTGCATTTAATGGTCTTTTTGTCAGTTTTACAGCTTGTCTCAAGTTTGATTCAATAAGGCAAACATTCCTTACTACTTGATGACAACACAAACAGAAGCTATCTGAGGGCAGAATACATGGTTTATGCAACGACACATACAACACATACCTTATCATATTATCAAACTGTATTTTGTGCTTAAATAATACAAAAATAGAAACAGAAGATGCCCTCAATTCCTCAGTGTAAGCTGTGAGCAACCAGTCTTTATAGAGATGGCTGTTATGTCAACACAAATGGGTGATTTAGTATTTGGCCCAAATACTGTGTCAGTCACTGAAGGCATTTACCCTAAACATCAACTTAATCCATATCCTGCATGCATAGAGCTCAGTTTCATAACTAGCCATGTGGTTATGCTGGATCGGGTGTGTTGCCCGTTATATAGGGAGCTGAGCTGTAACCTAGCTGTGTGGTCAAGTGCCTGTGCATATTTGACATTCCTCTCCTAGGACGGCCTGTGCTCACCCTTGTGTTTACTCACTGGCAAGGTTGTCATGGTTAACTGTCTTTCCTCTGCTCTCTATACACTTGAGTGTGTACCAATACTTGTCATTTTTATCCCCAAATGGGTATCCATTTTTATGATGTCAGATATGACTGGGTTGCATCAGAAAGTCCTTGTATTACAAGTGAACTCCAGCAATCTCCTTTTGCGATTTGTCCCTTCATATAAGGATAGCTGACAAGGTTTTATTGAGGCACAGGATGAACACAAAGAGCAATGCATGCACTTCCTTAAACCTTGTATTTGAAATGTGAGGTTTGTAGTGTTAAATCAACCTCCCTCTGCCTACTCTTCTTCAATCCAGTAAGGTCTTCAAAAGTCTATTCGCTGCACATTTCTGATGGGATCATCTGAAATTCCTTCTCCAAGAATAAAGAAGGGGTCAAAAAGCAACCCTGAACACAGACATGCTACTAGAGTTACAAAGGGAGGGTATATTACTGGAAACTTTAGAAGTTTACCAGTAAACTACCAACATTTTTGTATCTTTCAAGGATTTTATGTAATCTATCAAAATACCTCTAGCGGCACCTTTGGGCACTTCAGACTATCACAGGTGTCTAATAATCTCTGTCCCTCTGTGTGGCCTTATCGCATGTAAAATATATGAAATAATTGAATAAAAATAAAAGAATGGAATGACAAAGCTTTCAAACATTCTGCTAAATATAAACCATAAACATATTGAATACCATTGGTGATTAACATGAGAGTTTCAGCATGAAATATCCTCTCAAAATGTTTATACTATGTCACTATGTAGTTGTTGTCAATGCTTTGGCGTCAAACTGGTGGCAGTTGTGAAAAAAGTCAATAGTTGGAAGAGTTGCAGAGTTAATTGAACATTAAGCCCCTGTTAATTAGATTATCTTGAACCATATGGTCTATCTACTAGAAACTCATGGACAATATGGACACACAGATATAATAAATAAATACTACATATGAATAACCAAAGTTATGCTAGATTGCCATGGATTTCTGTTAATTACTACAATTACTGAATATTCTTTGGTAAATTACCAGTAGCTTTGTAACCCTATATGCTACTAAGTTCATATGCTTTTCAGTTTGCCATTTACTCTAAATGAGAGGTTTCTGGGAATAGCCTACTAGTACAAATCAGGCTGAACCAATGGATTGGATATGCTATCTTCTCACGGTCAATGCAATCAGCAGTGAAGAGACAGTGCTAAAGGCTAATGCCTCCAGATAAACCTGTCCTGAGATCAGTTATCTGTGCATGTACGTACATAGCCCTAATCCATCTGTAGGGAAAACACAACCTTTGAACAGGTCACCAATACTGACAGATCAATAGTTGCAACAATGTTTGTCTATGTAGACCTACATTGTCCACATACTATAAAGTGGGAGCACAAGCTATTGTTATTTGTTAAGGTAATGTAATCTTGTGAGGTGCAGCTAGTGTGGTTTTCACTTCTAGCTGAAGGAAAGAGACCACCTACTCAATGGTTGATGCATAAGATAGAGATAGACAGTGTCGTTGAAACCACAGCACTCCTAATTGTGACAGCTACAAGTGAGGTAAAGGATATTACAAATTCACGCCATCTATTTATTTGTTGCCTTGCCCACTTCCTATTCCTCTTTCCTTTTCTGTTCTTCCTCAAGATGGGGTAGTAGAGGTGTCAGTCGACAAGGAGGAAGTTCAAGTTTGATCTGAAGAACAGAATATATTTTTGTCAATACAGATGATCTTGCCATTACATTTTCTCTGTATTTCACCCAAGACTTTAGAATGTAGGACCAGAGGACCCCTCACAGCACCCCTAGGAAGACCATGCCGTTACACAAAAACACCTACCATAGGGGACTGTGATTGCAGGCCATCAGTCACATCAATCAAGAATTCAATTCACAGTCCATTTAGTTTCTTTTGTCCTTTAAGTCAGTACAGACACAGGATGTGTTGCCATAACAACAGAGGCCATCCGGTAAAAGCAAATAACCAACACAGAGCACAAATGGGCAGTGTGTTTTCTCTTGGTTTGGCATAGCCTCACACTGCAAACATAGACAGCTGGTGGACCATCTATTGCAGTTTGGACCGCAACATTGTAATGCCGCATACAGTATTTTTGCCTTTTATCTTTTGTAATGGTTAGTGAAATCCCTATCTTTAGTTGCCATTTTGAAAGATTGTTACTGTGAGCAGTATGCTTATTTATATACTGTTTGTAGATTCCTGCCAAGGAGGATATATTTACAGTCTATGATAAACTCCATTTACAATTGTACACACTTGTGTAATGAACCCAGTTCTATACAAATGGTCCCATGGTGAGTCACAAATGAATCCCAAGTATTATGCTCTACTCTGATCTGATTCCAAGACTCAACAGTGATACCCTACTACTGACATTTTTTGTATCCAGTATCACTGGTAAAGTAATATTATAGAGAGCATTAGTAATGGCGTCTTTTTGTAGGCACCAACTCCACCATGGCTCGTTGGCCAAAGCCTATGGGGAAATGAATGGGTTTTTTGGAGGGTTTTTGGATAAACGCTGATAATAAGGTCTGTAGTATACACAGGCTTAGGAGATTTTATACTTTTGTTCTATGAGATAATCTTCATCAGCGAACGTAACTTTCTGTGAATTTTGAAGCATTTATGTAGTCAAAACAAGCACATAAAGGCTTCATCAATTATACATTTCATGTTAACTGACTGATAGTATCTGATAGAACAAAACATATAAGATCTCCTAAGCCTGTGTTAACCTCAGAACTTACTTCCGGCGTTTATCCCAAAACCCCATTATTTCCCCATTCATAGAAATGGCCAAATGAACCAGTGGTAACTCATTTCTATTTTTTAGGACTACAAGCTGGCAAGCTCTATGGCTATCTATTCTGGACTAACAGTATGATAATTTATTAGCATGGCAAACTGATCCTAACCCCCATTCCTTCTTGCAATGCCTTTAGAGACCTCTAGGGGTCTGCAATAACTCACTTGGCGGCACTGGGCTTGTGGCCTAAACCCAAAAGAATAACTGTTCTTACAGGACCTCATAATGTGGACAGAGGAAGGACAATGGGATCAGAAAAGTCTTATTTTAAGCATAAGGTTCCCTCAGGCAGAGCGTGGTTTACCTGTGCCCTGACAAGGTTGTCTTAGTACAGACAAGCAAATCTATAATCAGAGGCCAAACCCCTCCCAACATCAATGGTTAACCACTAGTAAAATACCAAATATCAACAAAATCCATTACTCCATCTGCGTCATTGTAGACCATCAAACAGGAGATAGTGGGCCTACTAGACAGTCCACTATTAGGAAACACTGAAGCCTTACAAAACTATCATTTTAATAATAAATATGCTCGTCTGGAAATCGTTTTGTTTGGCAGACAGGCCGTCGAAAAACATTTATGACTAAAAGCAATGTTTTGAACAAGGTAGTTACTGTATTTCCATAAAAAAATTACATATCTCTAAAACACATCCTTCTACGTACAGTGACAAACACTAACAGGCAAACCTTCTTTACAAACATGAGTGACACTAGGAAAGTTAATTTAGGAGCACCACAATATGAACAGTTTGAAAGCAGTCAATTTGAACCACTCTATCAAAGTTTGCTGAGAGGTGATTGCTAGAGCAGCAGTTCAAAGGTAGAAGTGGTCTATTTGCACACGTTACTGAGGCAAGACAAGATGAATTGCAAAAGCCTCTTGAAACATGCGCGTTCAGCGTCATGGAAACAAGTCTGGTTTCTATTCTGCCGGTGCAAGACAGTGTCAAATCCTATCAAGACTCCTGCGGCCAAGAAAAACACAGAGGGAGAATTCCTACATATCTAATGTGGAGCAGGTGCGCACAGCAATATGAGTGATGGAGAAGTTATTGCAACAGTCACATTTAAGCATTACTACAGTTTTGTATTTGGAGTCAGGCACATTCAAGGTTGAATGGTGCACTCCCTATGCTATTATAATCATTCAGGGCTGGCTATAAAACTTCACCCAAGTCAAATCAAAGTTACTTTATATGAACGTGTATTTTGGCAGGTGTGTGTATAGGCAGTTGGCACATCTTTGAGCCGAGCATTTAAGCTAAACAAATAAGTGAACAATGGGGCAAATTGACTAAAGAATCAGAGAGTTAGGAAATAGGCTTTAAATGTGTTTGGCTTTATGAATCAAGTTAATCTGAGGGAGGCTTCATTGAAGACTTTGGACTCTGGTGTGTTGACTTTATTCATTGGGTGTTATGTGGGAAGTCAGGCCATGGGATAAAGGCTATTGTAAGGGACAGATTGAAATGTACTGGGGGGGAGGGGCTGGTCCAACTCAAGGTGTCATAAAAGAAAATGCACCCTCCTCCTCAACGTTACAAATATTTTCACATGACCCTCCCCTTGTACTGTAAAATAAATTGAACACCCTCCCCCCTCATAGAATTAACTCAAAATAATGTTCACGACCACAAATAACAACTGTAGCGACCCTGTGTTTATAAACGTGGATACGTGTAAATATCGACTTTGCCACTTCAGCATGCTTTTGTGGCACAGTTGATACCACACAGGGCTATGGGCCAGAAGGTTCGCCGACCACCACAGACGAGCTCACTCTCCCTGCCTGTTTCATTACACTACGATCAGAGCCGGCTGCAGACAATGATCAGCTATGTGGAAATCAGATTTTCAACTTTTTGATGCCATATTTATAATTATATAAAATATGTGCAATTAATAGTCCACCAACAGGTTTCTATCCCAATGCACCACACAACCAATAAACAAAGCATACCGACTTCAGCCACTTCAAAATCATGGTTTGCATTTTCAACACCACAATAAAAAGACTGTCAATTTTGACGAACAGAACATACATCCCCCCCTACCCAGTATCGAAGGCTTGGCTTGTCATCTCAGAATGTCATTAAACTTTTGGGTGTTTTGTTCAGACGTCTCTTTCCATTCCTCAATTGGCAGGTGCACAGTTTGAATTGATTGCTTTTATTTGTTAGTAAAAACAAATACAAATACAGTTGAAGTCGGAAGTTTACATACACCTTAGACAAATACATTTAAACTCAGTTTTTCACAATTCCTGACATTTAACCCTAGTAAAAATTCCCTGTCTTAGGTCAGTTAGGATCACCACTTTATTTTAAGAATGTGAAATGTCATAATAATAGTAGAGAGAATGATTTATTTCAGCTTTTATTTCTTTCATCACATTCCCAGTGGGTCAGAAGTTTACATACACTCAATTAGCATTTTGTAGCATTGCCTTTAAATTGTTTAACCTGGGTCAAATGTTTCGGGTAGCCTTCCACAAGCTTCCCACAATAAGTTGGGTGAATTTTGGCCCATTCCTCCTGACAGAGCTGGTGTAACTGAGTCAGGTTTGTAGGCCTCCTTGCTCGCACACGCTTTTTCAGTTCTGCCAACAAATGTTCTATAGGATTGAGGTCAGGGCTTTGTGATGGCCACTCCAATACCTTGACTTTGTTGTCCTTAAGCCATTTTGCCACAACTTTGGAAGTGTGCTTGGGGTCATTGTCCATTTGGAAGACCATTTGCGACCAAGCTTTAACTTCCTGACTGATGTCTTGAGATGTTGCTTCAATATATCCACATAACTTTCCTTCCTCATGATGCCATGTATATTCTGAAGTGCACCAGTCCCTCCTGCAGCAAAGCACCCACACAGCATGATGCTGCCACCCCCGTGCTTCACGGTTGGGATGGTGTTCTTCGGCTTGCAAGCGGCCCCCTTTTTCCTCCAAACATAACGATGGTCATTACGGACAAACAGTTCTACTTTTGTTTCATCAGACCAGAGGACATTTCTCCAAAAAGTAAGATCTTTGTCCCCATGTGCAGTTGCAAACCGTAGTCTGGCTTTTTTATGGCAGTTTTGGAGCAGTGGCTTCTTCCTTGCTGAGCGGCCTTTCAGGTTATGTTGATATATTACTTGTTTTACTGTGGATGTAGATACTTTTGTACCTGTTTCCTCCAGCATCTTCACAAGGTCCTTTGCTGTTATTCTGGGATTGATTTGCACTTTTCGCACCAAAGTACGTTCATCTCTAGGAGACAGAACGCGTCTCCTTCCTGAGCGGTATGACGGCTACGTGGTCCCATGGTGTTTATACTTGCGTACTATTGTTTGTACAGATGAACGTGGTACCTTCAGGCGTTTGGAAATTGCTCCCAAGGATGAACCAGACTTGGGGAGCTCTACAATCTTTTTTCTGAGGTCTTGGCTGATTTCTTTTGATTTTCCCATGATGTCAAGCAAAGAGGCACTGAGTTTGAAGGTAGGCCTTGAAATACATCCACAGGTACACCTCCAATAGACTCAAATGATGTCAATTAGCCTATCAGAAGCTTCTAAAGCCATGACATCATTTTCTGGAATTTCCCAAGCTGTTTAAAGGCACAGTCAACTTAATGAATGTAAACTTCTGACCCACTGGAATTGTGATACAGTGAATTATAAGTGAAATAATCTGTCTGTAAACAATTGTTGGAAAGATTACTTGTGTCATGCAGAAAGTAGATGTCCTAACCGACTTGCCAAAACTATAGTTTGTTAACAAGAGTGGTTGAAAAACGAATTTTAATGACTCCAACCTAAGTGTATGTAAACTTCCGACTTCAACTGCACACATAAATACTTTTTAAAGTGACCGAGATTGCACAATAATGTCAGGGACTTATTTCCATTGTGGTCCACATTTTTTACATGACTACATATACAACTACATAGATACAGACACATTACAGAGATCGAGATGAAAAAATGCTCAACCTCGAGATTAGTATGAGGGGGGAGTTTAAGTACAATTCTTACAAGCTTGTTTGGCTGCCTGGTAGCGTATTCTATAGATGTTTGGGGCTGCTGATGAACCATGATTTGTAGGCATAATCAATGTGACACTGGACTAACGCACTTGCCAGAGTATTTAGGGTGTCTATAGTTAGGTTCCCATCCAATTGGCGACAGATTTTCATGCAAACATTCTAAAATGTTAATAAAAACAATATGCCATTTCAGAGTTTCCTTTAGGAAAATTTGGCACCGGACAACATGACAGGGAAGATTTTAATTTACCAGACATTTGAGAAATTTTACGGACATCCATATGCATTCAGATCCGACCTGGCGCAACCAGGCCATCAGTGAAAGAGGGATGTTGGCCAAATGAGCCACATTTACGTGTCCTTAAAAACAGCCTATAACAAATTATAAAAGGTTGGATGCAGTAAAAAGCAGCAGGCCCAACTAGATAGGGTGTAGAGGATGGCCTTGAGGATCATCTCCAGAGGTGGAGCAATCCAACCACAGCTCCCGTCACAAGTTAACTCTATTTCTTGAACTGCATTGTTGGTTAACCTCTGAAGGATCAGACCCTTTTTTTCTATTTTTACCTAAAATGACATTTCCAAATCTAACTGCCTGTAGCTCAGGACCTGAAGCAAGGATATGCATAATCTTCAAATCAATCAAATCAAATCAAATCAAATTTTATTGGTCACATGCGCCGAATACAACAAGTGCAGACATTACAGTGAAATGCTTACTTACAGCCCTTAACCAACAGTGCGTTTATTTTAAAAAAAAAAAGTAAGAATAAAACAACAACAACAAAAAAAAAAAGTGTTGAGAAAAAACAAAGAGCAGAAGTAAAATAAAGTGACAGTAGGGAGGCTATATATACAGGGGGTAACGGTGCAGAGTCAATGTGCGGGCACCGACTAGTTGAGGTAGTTGAGGTAATATGTACATGTGGGTAGAGTTAAAGTGACTATGCATAAATACTTACAGAGTAGCAGCAGCGTAAAAAAAGGATGGGGTGGGGGGCAGTGCAAATAGTCCGGTAGCCATGATTAGCTGTTCAGGAGTCTTATGGCTTGTGGGTAGAAGCTGTTGAGAAGTCTTTTGGACCTGACTTGGCACTCGGGTACCGCTTGCCATGGTGGTAGCAGAGAGAACAGTCTATGACTAGGGTGGCTGGAGTCTTTGACAATTTTGAGGGCCTTCCTCTGACACCGCCTGGTATAGAGGTCTTGGATGGCAGGGAGCTTTGCCCCAGTGATGTACTGGGCCGTACGCACTAACCTCTGTAGTGCTCGGCGGTCAGAGGCCAAGCAGTTGCCATACCAGGCGGTGATGCAACCAGTCAGGATGCTCTCGATGGTGCAGCTGTAGAATTTTTTTGAGGATCTGAGGACCCATGCCAAATCTTTTTAGTCTCCTGAGGGGGAATAGGCTTTGTCGTGCCCTCTTCACGACTGTCTTGGTGTGCTTGGACCATGATAGTTCGTTGGTGATGTGGACACCAAGGAACTTGGAAGCTCTCAACCTGTTCCACTACAGCCCCGGTCGATGAGAATGGGGGTGCTCAGTCCTCTTTTTTTCCTGTAGTCCACAATCATCTCCCTTTGTCTTGGTCACGTTGAGGGAGAGGTTGTGCTCCTGGCACCACACGGCCAGATCTCTGACCTCCTCCCTATAGGCTGTCTCATCGTTGTCGGTGATCAGGCCTACCACTGTTGTGTGTCGGCAAACTTAATGATGATGTTGGAGTCGTGCCTGGCCATGCAGTCATGGGTGAACAGAGAGTACAGGAGGGGACTGAGCACGCACCCTGAGGGCCCCGTGTTGAGGATCAGTGTGTAGATCCTACCTTACCACCTGGCGGTCGGAAGTCCAGGATCCAGTTGCAGAGGGAGGTGTTTAGTCCAAGGATCCTTAGCTTAGTGATGAGCTTAGAGGGCACTAAGGTGTTGAATGCTGAGCTGTAGTCAATGAATAGCATTCTCACGTAGGTGTTCCTCTTGTCCAGGGGGGAAAGGGCAGTGTGGAGTGCGATAGAGATTGCATCATCTGTGGATCTGTTGGGGCGGTATGCAAATTGGAGTGGGTCTAGGGTTTCTGGGATTATGCTGTTGATGTGAGCCATGACCAGTCTTTCAAAGCACTTCATGGCTACAGACGTTGAGTGCCACGTGGTCGGTAGTCATTTAGGCAGGTTATCTTAGAGTTCTTGGGCACCGGGACTATGGTGGTCTGCTTGAAACATGTTGGTATTACAGACTCGGTCAGGGACATGTTGAAAATGTCAGTGAAGACACTTGCCAGTTGGTCAGCACATGCTCGGAGTACACGCCCTGGTAATCCGTCTGGGCCAGCGGCCTTGTGAATGTTGACTTGCTTAAAAGTCTTACTCACATCGGCTACGGAGAGCGTGATCACATAGTCGTCCGGGAAAGCTGGTGCTCTCATGCATGCTTCAGTGTTGTTTGCCTCAGCGAGCATAGAAGTGGTTTAGCTCGTCTGGTAGGCTTGTGTCACTGGGCAGCTCGCGGCTGTGCTTCCCTTTGTAGTCTGTAATAGTTTTCAAGCCCTGCCACATCCGAGAGCGAGCAGAGCCAGTGTAGTATGATTCAATCTTAGACCTGTATTGACCTTTGCCTGTTTGATGGTTCGTCGGAGGTCATAGCGGGATTTCTTATAAGCTTCCGGGTTAGAGTCCTGCTCTTGAAAGCGGCAGCTCTACCCTTTAGCTCAGTGCGGATGTTGCCTGTAATCCATGGCTTCTGGTTGGAGGTACGACGGTCACTGTGGGGACGACATCATCGATGCACTTATTGATGAAGCCAGTGACTGATGTGGTGTACTCCTCAATGCTGTCTGAAGAATCCCGAACATGTTCCAGTCTGTGCTAGCAAAAACAGTCCTGTAACTTGGCATCAGCGCCATCGACCACTTTTTTATTAACCCGAATCACTGGTGCTTCCTGCTTCAGTTTTTGCTTATAAGCAGGAATCAGGAGGATAGAGTTATGGTCAGATTTGCCAAATGGAGGGCGAGGGAGAGCTTTGTATGCGTCTCTGTGTGTGGAGTAAAGGTGGTCTAGAGTTTTTTTCCTCTGGTTGCACATTTGACATGCTGGTAGAAATTAGGTAGAACGGATTTAAGTTTCCCTGCATTAAAGTCCCCGGCCACTAGGAGCGCTGCATCTGGATGAGCGTTTTCCTGTTGATTAATGGCCTTGTACAACTCATTCAGTGCAATCTTAATGCCAGCATTGGTTTGTGGTGGTAAATAGACAGCTATGAAAAATATAGCTGAAAACTCTCTTGGTAAATAGTGTGGTCTACAGCTTATCATAAGATACTCTACCTCAGGCGGCAAACCTCGAGACTTCCTTAGTATTTGATTTTGTACACCAGCTGTTGTTTACAAATATACAGAGACCACCTTTGTCTTACCGGAGCCAGCCGTTCTGTCCTGCCGAGGTAGCGGCAGTAGCTGAATGGTATCATTGTTGCTTATCAGCCACCTGAAACATAAGATATTACAGTTTTTAATGTCCTGTGGTAGGATAACCGTAATCTTAAATCGTCAATTTTATTCTCAAAAGATCGAACGCTCTAATAGTATTGATGGGAGAGGCAGTTTAATCGCCGCCGTCGGATCCTTACAAGGCACCCCGACCTACGTCCACGATATCTCCTCCTTCCTCAGGCGAATGACGGGGATCTGGGCCTCTGCCGGTGTCTGTAGAATATCCTTCGCGTCCGACTCGTTGAAGAAAAGTCTTCGGTCCAATGCGAGGTGAGTAATCGCTGTCCTGATATCCAGAAGCTCTTTTTGGTTATAGAGAGACGATGGCATAAACATTATGTACAAAATAAATTACAAATAACGCGGAAAAACACATAATAGTACAATTGGTTAGAGGGCTGTAAAAACGGCAGCCATCTTCTCCGGCGCTGTTTACATAATCTACAAAATCTTGATACCATTTGAAAGGAAACACTTTGAAGTTTGTGGAAATGTGAAATGAATGTAGGAGAATATAACACATTAGATCTGGTAAAAGATAATACTAACAAAAAAAACATTTTTTTTTCATCATCTTTGAAATGCAAGAGAAAGGCCACAATATAATATTACAGTTTAGGCGCAATTTAGCTTTCGGCCACTAGGTGGCGGCAGTGTGAATGCTAAGTTTCAGATTTATCCAGTGAAGCATTGCAATACTGGACTATTTTGTATCAAGTCTGCCCAAATGTGCCGAATTGGTCAATTGATACATTTTCAAGTACATAACTATAGAGAACATACACAAATGATATGGTAATACAAAATGTAAGTTTACACACCCCCAGGAATGTCATACATGATGGATCATTAGCTTATACACTAACTTTCACACATCTAGATGGCCGGGCGGGGTGGGTGTGGAGCCAGAGAAAGCAGGGGTTCAAACTGTAGAACTCAGTTCCTACATTTGAATATAAAAATAGATTTTATCCAACAAAACTATGCTACATTTTATCTCTGGGACCCTTAGGATGACAAATCAGAGCAAGATTACTGAATGTAAGTACATTATTTAACTTCAGAGGTGAATGTATCAAACCAGTTGCATGGTATTTTTTCACTGTAATAGCTACTGTAAATTGGACAGCGCAGTTAGATTAACAATATTTTAAGCTTTATGCCCACATAAGACATGTCTATGTCTTGGAAAGTTTGCTAACAGTCATGCTAATCACATTAGCGCATGCTAGCTCAACCGTCCCATATATGGGACACCGATCCCGTAGAGGTTAAGGGCTTGTAAGTAAGCATTTCACGGTAAGGTCTACACCTGTTGCATTCGGCACATGTGACAAATACAATTTGTTTTGATTTGATTACAGCTTCGATTCTTCTTGGGTATGATGCTACAAGCTTGGCACACCTGTATTTGGGCAGTTTCTCCCATTCTTCTCTGCAGATCCTCTCAATCTCTGTCAGGTTGGATGGGGAGCGTCGCTGCAGAGCCATTTTCAGGTCTCTCCAGAGATGTTCGATCGGGTTCAAGTCCAGGGTCTGGCTGGGCCACTCTCAAGGACATTCAGAGACTTGTCCCGAAGCCACTCCTGCATTGTATTGGCTGTGTGCTTAGGGTCATTGTCCTGTTGGAAGGTGAACCTTCTCCTCAGTCTGAGGTCCTGAGCACTCTGGAGCAGGGTTTCATCAAGGATCTCTCTGTACTTTGCTCTGTTCATCTTTCCCTCGATCCTGACTAGTCTCCCAGTCCCTACCACTGAAAAACATCCCCACAGCATGATGCTGCCACCACCATGCTTCACCGTAGGGATGGTGGAAGGTTTCCTCCAGACGTGATGCTTGTCATTCAGGCCAGAGAGTTCAATCTTCGTTTCATCAGACCAGAGAATCTTGTTTCTCATGGTCTGAGAGTCCTTTAGGTGCCTTTAGGTAAACTCCAAGTGGGCTGTGAATTGTCTTTACATTTACATTTTAGTCATTTAGCAGACGCTCTTATCCAGAGCGACTTACAGTTAGTGAATACATATATATATATTTTTTATACTGGCCCCCCGTGGGAATCGAACCCACAACCCTGGCGTTGCAAACGCCATGCTCTATCAACTGAGCTACATCCCTGCCGGCCATTCCCTCCCCTACCCTGGACCAATTGTGCGCCGCCCATTAGTCTCCCGGTCGCGGCCGGCTGCGACAGAGCCTGGATTCGAACCAGGATCTCTAGTGGCACAGTTAGCACTGCGATGCAGTGCCTTAGACCACTGCGCCACTCAGGAGTCTTTCACTGAGGAGTGGCATCCATCTGACCACTCTACCATAAAGGCCTGATTGGTAGAGTGCTGCAGAAATGGTTGTCCTTCTGGAAGGTTCTTCCATCTCCACAGAGGAACTCTGGAGCACTGTCAGAGTGACCATCGGGTTCTTGGTCAACTCCCTGACCAAGGCCCTTCTCCCCCGATTGCTCCGTTTGGCCTGGGCGGCCAGCTCTAGGAAGGGTCTTGGTGGTTCCAAACTTCTTCCATTTAAGAATGATTGAAGCCACTTTGTTCTTGGGGACCTTCAATGCTGCAGACATTTTTTCGTACCCTTCCCCAGGTCTGTGCCTCGACACAATCCTGTCTCGGAGCTCTACGGACAATTCCTTCGACCTCATGGCTTGGATTCTTCTCTGATATGCATTGTCAACTGTGGGACCTTATATAGACAGGTGTGTGCCTTTCCAAATCATGTCCAATCAATTGTATTTACCACAGGTTGTATAAACATCTCAAGAATGATCAACGAAAACAGGATGCACCCCAGCTTAATTTAGAGTCTCATAGCAAAGGGTCTGAGGACTTATGTAAATAAGGGGTTTGTTTTTGTTTTTATAATTAGTAAACATTTCTAAAAACCTTTTTTCGCTTTGTCATTATGGGATATTGTGTGTAGACTGTAGACTGTAGACTGATGAGGTAAAACAATTTTTTTATCAACTTTAGAATAAGGCTGTAACGTAACAAAATGTGGAAAAAGGGAAGATGTCTGAATACTTTCCGAATGCACTGTATGTCACGTATTATGTGTTGTGTATTTTAAATGAGTGTTTTGCAATTCTTAGTAATGTCAATTCTGCATTTCTTCAGTTTTATCTGTGAGCAAGAATAAATAAACTCAAGAACACTATTCCTTGTGTTTCGATGGGTAGCATATGCAAAACTTTATAGCCTATTTTTTTGTATTGCTTTTTAGGCAACTTTCCTAAAACAATAATTGTCCACCTCACGGTTCAGCTGTCAGAGATTTGAGCACAAAATGTATCAAGGCATTGCATGCATAGGCTTATAGGCTTAGGTGTCCACTGCATGATATTAATATTTTAATAAATATATAGCCTACATAGAAGGAAGATAAGCTTAGGCCTAACCCCAGAGAGATCGAGAGAGCTAGAGATACAGTGGGGAAAAAAAGTATTTAGTCAGCCACCAATTGTGCAAGTTCTCCCACTTAAAAAGATGAGAGAGGCCTGTAATTTTCATCATAGGTACACGTCAACTATGACAGACAAATTGAGGAAAAAAAATCCAGAATATCACATTGTATGATTTTTAATGAATTTATTTGCAAATTATGGTGGAAAATAAGTATTTGGTCACCTACAAACAAGCAAGATTTCTGGCTCTCACAGACCTGTAACTTCTTCTTTAAGAGGCTCCTCTGTCCTCCACTCGTTACCTGTATTAATGGCACCTGTTTGAACTTGTTATCAGTATAAAAGACACCTGTCCACAACCTCAAACAGTCACACTCCAAACTCCACTATGGCCAAGACCAAAGAGCTGTCAAAGGACACCAGAAACAAAATTGTAGACCTGCACCAGGCTGGGAAGACTGAATCTGCAATAGGTAAGCAGCTTGGTTTGAAGAAATCAACTGTGGGAGCAATTATTAGGAAATGGAAGACATACAAGACCACTGATAATCTCCCTCGATCTGGGGCTCCACGCAAGATCTCACCCCGTGGAAATCAAAATGATCACAAGAACGGTGAGCAAAAATCCCAGAACCACACGGGGGACCTAGTGAATGACCTGCAGAGAGCTGGGACCAAAGTAACAAAGCCTACCATCAGTAACACACTACGCCGCCAGGGACTCAAA
This sequence comes from Coregonus clupeaformis, assembly GCF_020615455.1. NCBI lineage: Eukaryota > Metazoa > Chordata > Actinopteri > Salmoniformes > Salmonidae > Coregonus > Coregonus clupeaformis. Next base: position 43,756,698 of record NC_059197.1, read on the forward strand.
TCCTGCAGTGCCAGACGTGTCCCCCTGCTTAAGCCAGTACATGTCCAGGCCCGTCTGAAGTTTGCTAGAGTGCATTTGGATGATCCAGAAGAGGATTGGGAGAATGTCATATGGTCAGATGAAACCAAAATAGAACTTTTTGGTAAAAACTCAACTCGTCGTGTTTGGAGGACAAAGAATGCTGAGTTGCATCCAAAGAACACCATACCTACTGTGAAGCATGGGGGTGGAAACATCATGCTTTGGGGCTGTTTTTCTGCAAAGGGACCAGGACGACTGATCCGTGTAAAGGAAAGAATGAATGGGGCCATGTATCGTGAGATTTTGAGTGAAAACCTCCTTCCATCAGCAAGGGCATTGAAGATGAAACATGGCTAGGTCTGTCAGCATGACAATGATCCCAAACACCCCGCCCGGGCAACGAAGGAGTGGCTTCGTAAGAAGTATTTCAAGGTCCTGGAGTGGCCTAGCCTGTCTCCAGATCTCAACCCCATAGAAAATCTTTGGAGGGAGTTGAAAGTCCGTGTTACCCAGCGACAGCCCCAAAACATCACTGCTCTAGAGGAGATCTGCATGGAGGAATGGGCCAAAATACTAGCAACAGTGTGTGAAAACCTTGTGAAGACTTACAGAAAATGTTTGACCTGTGTCATTGCCAACAAAGGGTATATAACAAAGTATTGAGAAACTTTTGTTATTGACCAAATACTTATTTTCCACCATAATTTGCAAATAAATTCATAAAAAATCCTACAATGTGATTTTCTGGACTTTTTTTTCTCATTTTGTCTGTCATAGTTGATGTGTACCTATGATGAAAATTACAGGCCTCTCTTATCTTTTTAAGTGGGAGAACTTGCACAATTGGTGGCTGACTAAATACTTTTTTTCCCCACTGTATGTCGGTGGCATGCTACGACACCGACATGCATTTATTTATGTCAGATGGCTACAGCGTCTGCTATACAGATATAGATGACCAGAATATTTTTTATAAAAGACAAGCATTATATTGTTAGATTATAGGAGTAACTCTGGAAGGCCTGAAACAGTCCTCCTCACCTCAAAATCAAAGTACGTTGGAGCATTGTCTTCATATCATAGGCCTGCAGTAGCTAATTCTCAATAATAGCCACACCATACCAAACCTTCACAATCTTTTCTAAATGTATTAGGGTAATATCAAAAGTAAGTCAAGCCATTGTTTATAGGGAAAATACGAGCAAAAGAGCGAATGTAAACCAGGGAAAAAACACACTACCCTCCCCAGTGCCCAATAAAAACACACTACCCTCCCCAGTGGCCAATAAAAACACACTACCCTCCCCAGTGCCCAATAAAAACACACTACCCTCCCCAAAGCAAAAAAATTACTTTGACAACCCTCCCCTATTTTGGACCAACCTACCCCTTCAGTAAATTTCAATATGTCCCTAACAATATAATGCTGGGGCATGTGATTTGTCCCCATTCTGTGCCAAGGGGGGAAGGGAAGAACATTTTGAATCAGAAGTAAAAGTATATGTATTTAACATTCTGTGCTTTCTATTAAATAAGAACAATCTTCTTCACAGTGTAACTGCAATATGTCATGTTTTGACAATGCTGAGCAGATTCAGTAGTAGTCCGAAGGTGTTTTTTAAGGCACATTTCTGCACCTCAAACTTCACTGCCAAGTCTTAGTGTGACCTCAGTCCATTCTAAAGTAAAAATATTCTTGCATTTCCTCAAAGATAAGGAGCTTTGAGTTGACTGAGCCTGTCGAGGGAAAGTACAAGCTTTGGGAGGGGCAATTTTTCTTCATGTGCCAACTTCTATCTTTCTCCCTATGTGTGCGTCACGGCCCTCTCCAGGCCGCTGGGACTCAGTGCTCTTGTAAGGAATGAACCAGAGAGAGAAAACGTGGCTATAAAAGGAGAGCACTTCCACTCATGGGCGTTGACGTCAGTGGACAGCTATTTCCCTCTACTCTACTCACTTCAGTACAAGCAAAAATAAAGCAGCTCATTCTCTGCCTCGCAGCTGCATTCAATACGATGACTTGAAACCCGTGTAGAAGTTTGCCATTTTCAATAAAAAACACTTTAGCTTTCTAGGGTGGGAATAAATAGTGCTCTTTGGAGGATGCCCTTGGTCACCTGAAATCAAGTGGTGGTCAACCCTCTGAGCATCTTGTAAATGTAAATATATACCTTACGGGAGTAAAAATATATTTTAATAATTCACCACTGTGACATACAGTTGAAGTCGGAAGTTTACATACACCAGTTTTTCACAATTCCTGACATTTAATCCTAGTAAAAATTCCCTGTCTTAGGTCAGTTCAGATCAACACTTTAGTTTAAGAATGTGAAATGTCAGAATAATAGTATAGAGAATGATTTATTTCAGCTTTTATTTCCTTCCTCACATTCCCAGTGGGTCAGAAGTTTACATACACTCAATTAGTATTTGGTAGCATTGCCTTTAAATTGTTTAACTTGGGTAAAACGTTTCGGGTAGCCTTCCAGAAGCTTCCCACAATAAGTTGGGTGAATTTTTGCCCATTCCTCCTGACAGAGCTGGTGTAACTGAGTCAGGTTTGTAGCCCTCCTTGCTCGCACACGCTTTTTCAGTTCTGCCCACAATTGTTCTATAGGATTGAGGTCACTCCAATACCTTGACTTTGTTATCCTTAAGCCATTTTGCTACAACTTTGGCAGTATGCTTGGGGTCATTGTCCATTTGGAAGACCCATTTGCGACCAAGCTTTAACTACTGATGTCTTGCTTCAATATATCCACATAATTTTCCTTCCTCATGATGCCATCTATTTTGTGAAGTACACCAGTCCCTCCTGCAGCAAAGCACCCACACAGCATGATGCTGCCACCCCCATGCTTCACGGTTGGGATGGTGTTCTTCGGCTTGCAAGCCTACCACTTTTTTCTCCAAACATAACGATGGTCATTATGGCCAAACAGTTCTATTTTTGTTTCATCAGACCAGAGGACATTTCTCCTAAAAATATGATCTTTGTTCCCATGTGCAGTTGCAAACCGTAGTCTGGCTTTTTTTATGGAGGTTTTGGAGCAGTGGCTTCTTCCTTGCTGAGCGGCCTTTCAGGTTATGTCGATATAGGACATGTTTTACTGTGGATATAGATACTTTTGTACCTGTTTCCTCCGGCATCTTCACAAGGTACTTTGCTGTTGTTCTGGGACTTTTCGCACCAAAGTATGTTCATCTCTAGGAGACAGAACGCGTCTCCTTCCTGAGCGGTATGACGGCTGCGTGGTCCCATGGTGTTTATACTTGCATACTATTGTTTGTACAGATGAACGTGGTACCTTCAGGCATTTGGAAATTGCTCCCAAGGATGAACCAGACTTGTGGAGGTCTACAAATTTTGTTCTGAGGTCTTGGCTGATTTCTTTTGATTTTCCCATGATGTCAAGTAAAGAGGCACTGAGTTTGAAGGTAGGCCTTGAAATACATCCACAGGGACACCTCCAATTGACTCAAATGATGTCAATTAGCCTATTGACATATCAGTGAATTTTAAGTGAAATAATCTGTCTGAAAACAATTGTTGGAAAAATTACTTGTGTCATGCACAAAGTAGATGTCCCAACCGACTTGCCAAAACTGTAGTTTGTTAACAAGAAATTTGTGGAGTGGTTGAAAAAAAAGTTTTAACTCCAACCTAAAGTGTATGTAAACTTCCGACTTCAACTGTACCATCTCTCAAGCTATTTTTCCTCGTCTTATGCTTTTACTATTGAGCATGTAAAATGAAGTGGAAGAAAGGGTGTAAATGGACACAAAAAAGGGAAACAGACATTAACTTCAATGCAATACTCTCACATAGTGGGGACATCTCCTTTTGAACCCTGCCATTGGCTGATGATCTGTACACGGCACACTTTGTCACTCTCTTCTGTCAGCTTGTTTCACATCTCCTTGTTATATAAAAAATACATATTTCACAAACCATGTGTTTAAAACCTGCAGAAGTTCAGACCAAAGTTCCCGTTTCATGTTTCTTTGTGAAACCCTAGTCCTGGGTGGTCATTACGAGGTGCATTTATATAAAATCACATTTCTGGCTCCATTTTCAACTTGACCTCTTCAAGTATTGTCCCAGAGTTCTGTCCACTCATACAATAAGCAACCACTGAAATAACACGTACACAATGGTGTCCTGAGGGAATTTGATTCCATACAGTTGAGAAATGCCTGGACAAAGCCATGCAGGTGTTGGTTGCACAATGATAGTCATGTGTAACAACAGCAAATAGGTTTACCCTATAACAGAGTATGGGAATCCTGTGGGTGGGAATGGACCTCTGATGAAGCATGACAATCAGATGGGATAGACTCATTAGTCATGTGCTTCTGAAGCTTTCATTACAGCTTTATGAAGTTGCTATTGTCATGTTAATTTAACGAAACTGGCGACCATTCCTTCTTGTTCATGGCGATTCTGCCCAAAAATACATAAATAAATTGCATTACATTGAGATCCCAAAGCAGCATTGACAGTCATGCATTTCCTTTAGGAGTCTAGCTGAGAATGCAGTAATTTTGCACACAAGTGGGAAACTGTCTTAGCATAGCACAGCACAGATGGTCATACTTCAAATAGGTAATTACAATTCTGTGTTTTTGTTAGGTCTAAAATAAGCACTGGCGAGTGTTTGGAAATACAGCACATGACATTGCAAATACATGGTCGCGGACAATTCCCCTTTGTGGACAGGCTGTCCACGCTGGGTATTTGAACAGGTGTGTGAATTCTGTTAAGGAGGTATGTATAGTGTGCTTTGAATGGTATATTACTGACAGACCTCCCCAGGCATACTGTGGTAACTCGACTGCTGAGGACAGCAAAATGATTCCCTCTCTCAGTGAAAATAATCCATAATAGAAAAATGAAGCTAGAAAAAATGGTGGAAGAACAACGGAAACAAACTCGGGAACGCCACAACGATTCAAAACTCAACGTAAGACATATTTTTCCAGTAAACATTCTCTCCATCTGTCACGACTTCCGCCGAGGTTGCCTCCCCTCCTTGTTCAGGCAGGTTTCGGCGTTTGTCGTCACCGGCTTACCAGCCACTGCCGCTCCATATATCATCTTCCATTTGTCTTGTCTTGTCAATTACACACACCTGGTTCATATCCCCTCATTAGTCCATGTACAGTGAGGGAAAAAAGTATTTGATCCCCTGCTGATTTTGTATGTTTGCCCACTGACAAAGAAATAATCAGTCTATAATTTTAATGGTAGGTTTATTTGAACAGCGAGAGACAGAATAACAACAAAAACATCCAGAAAAACGCATGTCAAAAATTTTATAAATTGATTTGCATTTTAATGAGGGAAATAAGTATTTGACCCCCTCTCAATCAGAAAGATTTCTGGCTCCCAGGTGTCTTTTATACAGGTAACGAGCTGAGATTAGGAGCACACTCTTAAAGGGAGTGCTCCTAATCTCAGTTTGTTACCTGTATAAAAGACACCTGTCCACAGAAGCAATCAATCAATCAGATTCCAAACTCTCCACCATGGCCAAGACCAAAGAGCTCTCCAAGGATTTCAGGGAAAAGATTGTAGACCTACACAAGGCTGGAATGGGCTACAAGACCATCGCCAAGCAGCTTGGTGAGAAGGTGACAACAGTTGGTGCGATTATTCGCAAATGGAAGAAACACAAAATAACTGTCAATCTCCCTCGGCCTGGGGCTCCATGCAAGATCTCACCTCGTGGAGTTGCAATGATCATGAGAACGGTGAGGAATCAGCCCAGGAGGATCTTGTCAATGATCTCAAGGCAGCTGGGACAATAGTCAACAAGAAAACAATTGGTAACACATTACGCCGTGAAGGAATGAAATCCTGCAGCGCCCGCAAGGTCCCCCTGCTTAAGAAAGCACATATCCAGGGCCGTCTGAAGTTTGCCAATGAACATCTGAATGATTCAGAGGAGAACTGGGTGAAAGTGTTGTGGTCAGATGAGACCAAAATCGAGCTCTTTGGCATCAACTCAACTCACCGTGTTTGGAGGATGCTGCCTATGACCCCAAGAACACCATCCCCACCGTCAAACATGGAGGTGGAAACATTATGCTTTGGGGGTGTTTTTCTGCTAAGGGGACAGGACAACTTCACCGCATCAAAGGGACGATGGACGGGGCCATGTACCGTCAAATCTTGGGTGAGAACCTCCTTCCCTCAGCCAGGGCATTGAAAATGGGTCGTGGATGGGTATTTCAGCATGACAATGACCCAAAACACACGGCAAAGGCAACAAAGGAGTGGCTCAAGAAGAAGCACATTAACGTTCTGGAGTGGCCTAGCCAGTCTCCAGACCTTAATCCCATAGCAAATCTGTGGAGGGAGCTGAAGGTTTGAGTTGCCAAACGTCAGCCTCGAAATCTTAATGACTTGGAGAAGATCTGCAAAGAGGAGTGGGACAAAATCCCTCCTGAGATGTGTGCAAACCTGGTGGCCAACTACAAGAAACGTCTGACCTCTGTGATTGCCAACAAGGGTTTTGCCACCAAGTACTAAGTCATGTTTTGCAGAGGGGTCAAATACTTATTTCCCTCATTAAAATGCAAATACATTTATTACATTTTTGACATGCGTTTATTTCTGGATTTTTTTGTTGTTATTCTGTCTCTCACTGTTCAAATAAACCTACCATTAAAATTATAGACTGATCATGTCTTTGTCAGTGGGCAAAATCAGCAGGGGATCAAATACTTTTTTTCCTCACTGTATAAGTGTTCCCTCTGCCCCCTTGTCCTTGTGAGTGATTGTTTTATGTGAAGATGAGTGTAGCTCGGTTGAGCTATCCGTACTTTGTATTGCCAGGGTTATTTCTCCCCGTGTGCCTGTATTGTGTTCCAGTGCGCCTGTATTACGCCCTGTGCTGTTGACGCTATCCAGCGTAACTGTGTACTATGGAAAAAACTCTGTATTCTGTGATTTACCCTCCTGCGCCTGACTCCTTCAAATCACACTCTCACACCATCCACCATTTCTTAACATCTCTCTGGACTTGAAGAATGTATCAAATTACATTTCTCCGGTTGATTAAACAGCTTGTCAAGGACCCAGTGAAACATTATTACTGTTCCGTGCCCTTGTGTGTTTTGAAAGTGGCTGAGACTAAATTGCCATCCTCAAGGCTCATTATTTGCCTAGCCTAGTCTCAGAATAGCAGTGGCCACTTCAAAAGGTGAGCCCAAACTCCCAGCAACTCTTATCCTCCTGGGGAATGGGACACCTGTGCACTCACAATGTAACCCCCCACTTTTCTGCCTCAATTGGGCTTTATGATAGTCTACTGAAAGGCCCATTAGGACCATTCATAGTCTCTGAAATACTTTCCACTCTAAAGGTCTACCGATTACCTCATTGGTAGAGCTGCCGGTCAGACTGGACTAGGGTCCAAAAAATGCAGCACTCAGAGTTTAGTGAGTGTTTGTTGACAACCTCAGACTTGATTAACCTACCCAGGTGAATTATCAACAAACATTGATGACAGCAGAGGCAGACGGCTGGGAGTTAGTGAATAACATTAAAAGGAGAACTGACATTCATGCTGACGTGCTGTTTATGAATTGCTCAATAAGCAGTGGTTTTTGTCGTAAATGTTGAACTAGGATATCTGTGGTGGTATATCTTATTCACATCATAATGTAGTAATCAGGTATGGACTTTTTACTTACCACATACAGTGGGGGAAAAAAGTATTTAGTCAGCCACCAATTGTGCAAGTTCTCCCACTTAAAAAGATGAGAGGCCTGTAATTTTCATCATAGGTACACGTCAACTATGACAGAGAAATTGAGGGGAAAAAATCCAGAAAATCACATTGTAGCATTTTTAATGAATTTATTTGCAAATTATGGTGGAAAATAAGTATTTGGTCACCTACAAACAAGCAAGATTTCTGGCTCTCACAGACCTGTAACTTCTTATTTAAGAGGCTCCTCTGTCCTCCACTCGTTACCTGTATTAATGGCACCTGTTTGAACTTGTTATCAGTATAAAAGACACCTGTCCACAACCTCAAACAGTCACACTCCAAACTCCACTATGGCCAAGACCAAAGAGCTGTCAAAGGACACCAGAAACAAAATTGTAGACCTGCACCAGGCTGGGAAGACTGAATCTGCAATAGGTAAGCAGCTTGGGTTGAAGAAATCAACTGTGGGAGCAATTATTAGGAAATGGAAGACATACAAGACCACTGATAATCTCCCTCGTTCTGGGGCTCCACGCAAGATCTCACCCCGTGGGGTCAAAATGATCACAAGAACGGTGAGCAAAAATCCCAGAACCTCCTTCCATCAGCAAGGGCATTGAAGATGAAACATGGCTGGGTCTTTCAGCATGACAATGATCCCAAACACACCGCCCGGGAAACGAAGGAGTGGCTTCGTAAGAAGCATTTCAAGGTCCTGGAGTGGCCTAGCCTGTCTCCAGATCTCAACCCCATAGAAAATCTTTGGAGGGAGTTGAAGGTCTGTGTTGCCCAGCAACAGCCCCAAAACATCACTGCTCTAGAGGAGATCTGCATGGAGGAATGGGCCAAAATACCAGCAACAGTGTGTGAAAACCTTGTGAAGACTTACAGAAAACGTTTGACCTGTGTCATTGCCAACAAAGGGTATATAACAAAGTATTGAGAAACTTTTGTTATTGACCAAATACTTATTTTCCACCATAATTTGCAAATAAATTCATTAAAAATCCTACAATGTGATTTTCTGGAGAAAAAAAATTCTCATTTTGTCTGTCATAGTTGACGTGTACCTATGATGAAAATTACAGGCCTCTCTCATCTTTTTAAGTGGGAGAACTTGCACAATTGGTGGCTGACTAAATACTTGTTCCCCCACTGTACAAGTGGTGCTGGCCTTTGAGCAAAGATGGCTAATCCTTATGTATCATAAGAAGTTACTTGAACATTGATTTGAAAACATTTTTGGGAAGAGAGACTCAGATTATTGGTGCCTGATATTGATTATGTTTTGGATGATATTAGTTTTATTCAAGGGCAGTGTAGGGAGAAAAATGTTAACTACCAAATACTTCACATGAAGCCAACAACAGGAACTGAAGTGTCTTTTTAACTTGTAATATAATTGCTTCAGCTATGCCATAAAGCTTTATATGTCTGCATATGATAGTTATGATATGTTCTAGAGAATAGTTGTTTTTATGATGTTATTATACCATTTTTTTAGAGTAAGCGCTTTTTGGCCCTGACCTTCTCGGTTCAAGGCATTAAATCTTGGGAAATAGTTTCAGGCAAAAACATATGTTTTGCCTGTCATACAGACAAAAGCTGTGTGTGCAAAGAAACAGTTTCAATGTTTCAACCTGTTGCATAAAAATAACAGAAAGACAACCGTAACACATTTTGGAATGCTCATTGCCCTGCAGCCATTCAGGCAGACAGATAAAATCTTCCACATTAGCCTTAGGAAAGTGAAACAAGTTTAAATGGAGACATTGAGGGTTGCCAAATGTTGATACATTCAAGATACACTTTAGGGCCAACATTGGTTCTGGCAGTAAGCCAACCTCTCCCAGAAATTACGAGATGAAATGTCACTACCCGTTGTGTGCTCCACGGTAATGCTCTACCCCTTTACTAATTTCTTTATTTAGGCATTCGGTTCCTCTGCTGATGTAGGCCAAACTGTTCTCGCTAGAACCAAACTGAGCACAGGAGAAAACGATTGAGCTATTTTTGTGAAATAGTTTCATTTTCTATGGTAATAGTGGAGGACATGACAGGGCAACACATAAGGCAATAGATATTATAAACATATATTATTGCCTGGGAGAAGACTGACATGGCCAATAATGCTAGTTTATGAAGAGAGTTGATTAAAATATTTTTTGCCTAGGACCTTAAGAAAAGGGGACAAACTACTTATACCGAGTGTACAACACATTAGGAAAACCTTCCTAATATTGAGTTGCACCAGCTTTTGCCCTCAGAACAGCCTCAATTCATTGGGGCATGGACTCTACAAGGTGTCGAATGAGTTCCACGGGGATGATGGCCAATGTTGACTCCAATGCTTCCCACAGTTGTGTTAAGTTGGCTGGATGTCCTTTGGGTGGTGGACCATTCTTGATACACACAGGAAACTGTTGAGCGTGAAAAAAACAGCAGGGTTGCAGTTCTTGACACAAACCGGTGCACCTGGCATCTACTACCATACCCCGTTCAAAGGCACTTCAATCTTTTGTCTTGCCCATTCACCCTCTGAACGGCACACATACACAATCCATGTCTCAATTCTCTCAAGGCTTAAAAACCCTTCTTTAACCTGTCTCCTCCCCTTCATCTACACTGATTGAAGCGGATTTAACAAGTGACATCAATAAGGGATCATAGCTTTCACCGGGATTCACCTGGTCAGTCTGTCATGGAAAGAGCAGGTGTTCCTAATGTTTTGTACACTCAGTGTATAACACTTTTACACCGCAATACATGCATTCTCATGTTTTTTTCTCAGTCTCAGACCCATTCTGGGAATCAAGTGCAGTCTAGTAGAGCTGGCAGCGGGACAGGATGGGAGTTTTGTTGGGTGTGAAGCTGAATGACGCATTCCTCAATCCGGGGGTGACAGAGGGTGAGCTGTACGGTGCAGCAGTGGAACAGACATGCTTTGGTCTGCTAGGGAGACAAGCTCCTCCTGTGAACCAGCAGGGATAAGGAAAAGAATCCGAGGAAGGAGTGAAAGAGAGGGTGGAGGATGGGCTTGCCTCAATGGATGGTTTACCTATTTCGTAATATGGTTTGTAATTCTGTAAAAATTTAAGAAGAATCTGTGCCACGCACTTTTCACAAATGAGTCACCTCTATACAATGTAATGTTGCAAAGTGTTCTTGTAGCAACTTCCTTATTCTGACAAATTTCTATTTTAAGCAAACCTCTCAGGTGATCATACAAATGGTAAGCGAGAATATATTCCTTACTAAACTGCTTACAGTAACATGATCTCAAGCCTGAGGACAAGATATTGCTCAAAACCCCTCAATCCCACCAACTGTCAATGTGACAATCAATCTCTGATTCAGATATTCATCTGATAGAGCGTTGTTCCGATGGGCAAACGGCTACTGTAGAGGCCAGATAACTGTTAGCTGGCAGTGAGAGGGGAACCGTTTGAAGGAAGTGATTACAGGAAACAGTGTAACCCAAACACATAATGTTCCTGAACACACACACACACACACACACACACACACACACACACACACACACACACACACACACACACACACAGGGGTTGGAGTGTCAGGGGGATTTACCTGGAATTAATAAAATTGGGTATCTCGGTTCTCAATACCGACACCAGGACAATACCATTGTTAGTGTAGACCGTACACATCGTAAACTATTCAAGACAATCACTGGCTGTTTTGTTTAATGCAGGATATCGTTCAAAATGTGAGACAGTCAAGTTAAACTTTCAGTTTGTTATTCAATCCTCCTGTTTTGTACCACTTGCACTGTGATTATGTGATATTTATCAAACGTCTATCTTTAGTGAACACATATTTACTCACTGTAAAGTCTTGGCCTACTTGCGTGTCAAACTTTTTTTATTTTTGGGGGGTAGATCAGTTTATAACTCAGATTGTAACTTCCATCAATGTAATTGTCTGCATCACTTCCAATCCCCCATGTTTTTCTTTATATATATATATATATATATATATACATACATACATACACATACACATACATATACATATATATATATATATATATATATAAATATACACATATATATACACACTGTCACGCCCTGACTCTAGGGACTTGTATTTGTTGAGTCAGGGTGTGTATTTTCTGTGTTGGGTTTGTCTATGTTAGTTTCTAGATTGTTTAGATCTATGTTGGCCAGGGTGGTTCCCAATCAGAGGCAGCTGTAGCTCGTTGTCTCTGATTGGGGACCATACTTAGGCAGCCTTTTGGCACCAGTCAGTTGTGGGATCTTGTTCCGTGTGAGGTACAGTGAGGGAAAAAAAGTATTTGATCCCCTGCTGATTTTGTACGTTTGCCCACTGACAAAGACATGATCAGTCTATAATTTTAATGGTAGGTTTATTTGAACAGTGAGAGACAGAATAACAACAGAAAAATCCAGAAAAACGCATGTCAAAAATGTTATGAATTGATTTTTGCATTTTAATGAGGTAAATAAGTATTTGACACCTCTGCAAAACATGACTTAGTACTTGGTGGCAAAACCCTTGTTGGCAATCACAGAGGTCAGACTTTTCTTGTAGTTGGCCACCAGGTTTTCACACATCTCAGGAGGGATTCTGTCCCACTGCTCTTTGCAGATCTTCTCCAAGTCATTAAGGTTTTGAGCCTGACATTTGGCAACTCGAACCTTCAGCTTTCTCCACAGATTTTCTATGGGATTAAGGTCTGGAGACTGGCTAGGCCACTCCAGGACCTTAATGTGCTTCTTCTTGAGCCTCTCCTTTGTTGCCTTGGCCGTGTGTTTTGGGTCATTGTCATGCTGGAATACCCATCCATGACCCATTTTCAATGCCCTGGCTGAGGGAAGGAGGTTCTCACCCAAGATTGACGGTACATGGCGCCGTCCATCGTCCCTTTGATCCAGTGAAGTTGTCCTGTCCCCTTAGCAGAAAAACACCCCCAAAGCATAATGTTTCCACCTCCATGTTTGATGGTGGGGATGGTGTTCTTGGGGTCATAGGCAGCATTCCTTCTCCTCCAAACACGGCGAGTTGAGTTGATGCCAAAGAGCTCCATTTTGGTCTCATCTGACCACAACACTTTCACCCAGTTCTCCTCTGAATCATTCAGATGTTCATTGGCAAACTTCAGATGGGCCTGTATATGTGCTTTCTTGAGCAGGGGGACCTTGCGGGCGCTGCAGGATTTCAGTCCTTCACTGCGTAGTGTGTTACCAATTGTTTTCTTGGTGACTATGGTCCCAGCTGCCTTGAGATCATTGACAAGATCCTCCCGTGTAGTTCTAGGCTGATTCCTCACCATTCTCATGATCATTGCAACTCCACGAGGTGAGATCTTGCATGGAGCCCGAGGGAGATTGACAGTTCTTTTGTGTTTCTTCCATTTGCGAATAATCGCACCAACTGTTGTCACCTTCTCACTAAGCTGCTTGGCGATGGTCTTGTAGCCCATTCCAGCCTTGTGTAGGTCTAAAATCTTGTCCCTGACATCCTTGGAGAGCTCTTTGGTCTTGGCCATGGTGGAGAGTTTGGAATCTGATTGATTGATTGCTTCTGTGGACAGGTGTCTTTTATACAGGTAACAAGCTGATATTAGGAGCACTCCCTTTAAGAATGTGCTCCTAATCTCAGCTCGTTACCTGTATAAAAGACACCTGGGAGCCAGAAATCTTTTTAATTGAGATGGGGTCAAATACTTATTTCCCTCATTAAAATGCAAATCAATTTATAAAAAAATTTACATGCGTTTTTCTGTATTTTTTTGTTGTTATTCTGTCTCTCACTGTTCAAATAAACCTACCATAAAAATTATAGACTGATCATTTCTTTGTCAGTGGGCAAACGTACAAAATCAGCAGGGGATCAAATACTTTTTTCCCTCACTGTATGTTATTTGTCTACCTTGGACTTCATGTTTCGTTTGTTGTTTTGTCGTGTGTTCAGTACGTAAATAAATATGAATGCATATCACGCTGCGCCTTGGTCCTTCTCGTTCATGAACGATCGTGACACACACATACACACATACACTCATTCGCATACATGTCCTTTAAAAATATATATATATTCCCCTTTATTACTTTCCAACCCCACCACCCTTTCCCTACTTGGAGTAAACTAGTGAACAACAATGCTTAGGCCTCTACTTCCAGCTTATACCTACTATCTACATTTTATGGACACAGTCAATTTTACAATAATTATATTTTCTTTTTTTTTTCTCCTGAACTTCCTCTACTCTCAACCTCTCCGATCATTTTCATGATGTCCATCCGGTTTGCTTCTATATGCCATATCTTTCTAACTGTGCTCTTTCACAAAAGCTCCCAACCTATAACCCATATACTTATTATGGACACAGTATGCTTACATTATTAGTTATTGTAGGTTACTTTTGTATTCGGCGGTGCCGGATGTAGCACGAAGCTAGCTAGCTAACTCACCTCCTGGATTAGCTGGCGAGTTGCTATTAGCAACGGTTGCAACTAAAAACAATATCCTTTTAGCCAGCTACATTCGCTCACAGCGACGCCGTTTTTCAAACAAAGTCAACACAGTAGCCATTGCTAGCTAGCCAACACTACCAGCAGGCTGTGGTAGCTAAATACAATATCTTTGTGCTAGCTACCCAACGTTTAATCTTTGCTGCGTTATGAAAGGTAAGCTTGGCTTCTTATATGGTGTTGAGTTAAGCTTAAACCATGTATTTAGTTTGTAGGTAGGTATTGTAGTCTGGTATTATAGGCAGCTTACTCCGGTAGTTATTGTAGGTTATTATTGTAGGTTATTATTGTAGGTAAGGATTTTATTCGGCGGAGCCCAGGCGAAGCACGAGGCTAGCTTACCCACTACCTGGACCAACAAAGCTAGCTAGCTAGAGGGTAGCTTATCGGTAACTTTTAGCAACTGTGGTTAGCTGTTTCCAATGTTATTTCATGCTTGAGAGTACCTGTGATTGAGCCAGCTAGCTGCTACCATTCAGCTGTTTTTCTAACCTCATCCGAGGCATTAACGTTAGGTGGTTGGTAGCTGCTGTACTTAATTACAGCTACTGATAACAGTCTGCTGTAGCTTACAACAATTCTAATTTCTAGAGTGGAAGTTGGGAGAGTTTTATTCGGGTGGTTCAGTGAAACAATCATAGTTTCTGAGGTGGAAGTTGGGAGAGTTATATATTTATTTATTTTTGGTGAGGGAGGCCTGCACTCTCCTTTCCCTGATGTTCAGTGCATTTCATCCCGATCTCCTCTGCATTATTGTAGCCATCTGTTGCAGCCTGTCAACTATGCCTCTGCCTATCCCTGTTCTCTCCTCTCCGCACAGGCTACACAAACGCCCCACACCGCGTGGCTGCTGCCTCTCTAACCTGGTGGTCCCTACACGCACCACACACCTGGAGTTCCAGGTCTCAGGCAGCCTCTGGAACTGCCGTTCTGCTGCCAACAAAGCTGACTTCATCCCAGCCTATGCTAATCTCCAGTCCCTCGACTTCCTGGCGCTGACGGAAACATGGATTACCACTGAAAACACTGCTACTCCTACTGCTCTCTCCTCATCTGACCATGTGTTCTCGCATACCCCGAGAGCATCTGGTCAGAGGGGTGGTGGCACAGGAATCCTCATCTCTCCCAAGTGGACATTCTCAATTTTTCCCCTAACCCATCTGTCTATCTCCTCATTTGAATTCCATGCTGTCACAGTCACTAGCCCATTTAATATTAGGCTTGGTGGGGGACTCAGGTGCAGAGACGGACACACGGACAACAGAGGGTGAATTAGGATGTCGTTTATTCAGCGTGAATTGGCAGAGAGAAACAGTTCAGGGTGGAATAGCTTCAGACCGGGGTAGGAGCTGAGTGGGGGGGAGAGCCAGTAGTCCGGAGAGCTGGATGACGAGGATATCAGACAACAGATGAGCAGGTTGCGGCGTGGGAATGGCAGGTAGGCAGGCAGCAGGAACAGACGGGATCACAGGTAGTGTAGGAACGAACTGGCGCTGGAGAGGTGTCCAGCCCGGGTAGATAACTGCTGGCTGATTGTTGACAACGAGCTGCAGCTGGATGTAACTGATCTTGTGAGAGAATGGCCACGCCCCCTGACCTAGATCCTCTGGACTGCACAGCAGGGGGAGACAGACACAAACAACACACACAGGGAAAAAGGGAAAGGAAACCCAGCAGGAACAGGACCAACAGTGCCGGACCGTAACATTTAAGCTTAATATCCTTGTCATCTATCGCCCTCCAGGTTCCCTTGGAGAGTTCATCAATGAGCTTGACGCCTTGATAAGTTCCTTTCCTGAGGATGGCTCACCCCTCACAGTTTTGGGGGATTTCAACCTCCCTATGTCCACATTTGACTCATTTCTCTCTGCCTCCTTCTTTCCACTTCTCTCCTCTTTTGACCTCACCCTCTCACCATCCCCCCCTACTCACAAGGCAGGCAATACGCTTGACCTCATCTTTACTAGATGCTGCTCCTCTACTAATCTCACTGCAACTCCCCTCCATGTCTCCGACCACTACTTTGTTTCCTTTTCTCTCTCGCTCTCCTCCCACACTACTCACTCTGCCCCTACACAGATGGTAATGCGCCGCCGCAACCTTCGCTCTCTCTCTCCCACTACTCTCTCCTCTTCCATCCTATCATCTCTTCCCTCTGCTCAATCCTTCTCCCTCCAATCTCCTGATTCTGCCTCCTCAACCCTCCTCTCCTCCCTTTCTGCATCCTTTGACTCTCTGTGTCCCCTATCCTCCCGGCCGGCTCGGTCCTCCCCTCCAGCTCCGTGGCTTGATGACTCATTGCGAGCTCACAGAACAGAGCTCCGGGCAGCGGAGCGGAAATGGAAGAAAACTAAACTCCCTGCCTGACCTGGCATCTTTTCACTCCCTCCTCTCTACATTTTCTTCATCTGTTTCCGCTGCTAAGGCCACTTTCTACCACTCTAAATTCCAAGCATCTGCCTCTAACCCTAGGAAGCTCTTTGCCACATTTTCCTCCCTCCTGAATCCTCCCCCCGCCCCCCCTCCTCTCTCTCTGTGGATGACTTCGTCAACCACTTTGAAAAGAAGGTTGACGACATTCGATCCTCGTTTGTTAAGTCTAATGACACTGCTGGTCCTACTCACACTGCCCTACCCTATGCTTTGACTTCTTTCTCCCCTCTCTCTCCAGATAAAATCCTCGCGACTTGTGACTGCAGGCCGCCCAACAACCTGCCCGCTTGACCCCATCCCCTCCTCTCTTCTCCAGACCATCTCCGGTGACCTTCTCCCCTACCTCACCTCGCTGATCAACTCATCCTTGACCGCTGGCCATGTCCCTTCCGTCTTCAAGAGAGCGAGAGTTGCTCCCCTTCTCAAGAAACCAACACTCGATCCCACTGATGTCAACAACTACAGACCAGTATCCCTTCTTTCTTTTCTTTCCAAAACTATTGAGCGTGCCGTCTTTAGCCAACTCTCTTGCTATCTCTCTCAGAATGACCTTCTTGATCCAAACCAGTCAGGTTTCAGGACTGGTCATTCAACTGAGACTGCTCTTCTATGTGTCACAGAGGCTCTCCGCACTGCTAAAGCTAACTCTCTCTCCTCTGCTCTTGTCCTTCTAGACCTGTCTGCTGCCTTTGATACTGTGAACCATCAGATCCTCCTCTCCACCCTCTCCGAGCTGGGCATCTCCGGCGCGGCTCACTCCTGGATTGCGTCCTACCTGACCGGTCGCTCCTACCAAGTGGCGTGGCGAGAAGCTGTCTCCGCACCACGTGCTCTCACCACTGGTGTCCCCCAGGGCTCAGTTCTAGGCCCTCTCCTTTTCTCCCTATACACCAAGTCACTTGGCTCTGTCATATCCTCACATGGCCTCTCCTATCATTGCTACGCTGACGATACACAACTAATCTTCTCCTTTCCCCCTTCTGATAACCAGGTGGCGAATCGCATCTCTGCATGTCTGGCAGACATATCAGTATGGATGACGGATCACCACCTCAAGCTGAACCCTGGCAAGACGGAGCTGCTCTTCCTCCCGGGGAAGGACTGCCCGTTCCATGATCTCGCCATCACGGTTGACAACTCCGCTGTGTCCTCCTCCCAGAGTGCGAAGAGCCTAGGCGTGACCCTGGACAACACCCTGTCGTTTCTCCGCCAACATCAAGGCGGTGACCCGCTCCTGCAGGTTCATGCTCTACAACATTCGGAGAGTACGACCCTGCCTTACACAGGAAGCGGCACAGGTCCTAATCCAGGCACTTGTCATCTTCCGTCTGGACTACTGCAACTCGCTGTTGGCTGGCCTCCCTGCCTGTGCCATTAAACCCCTACAACTCATCCAGAATGCCGCAGCCCGTCTGGTGTTCAACCTTCCCAAGTTCTCTCACGTCACCCCCCTCCTCCGCACACTCCACTGGCTTCCAGTTGAAGCTCGCATCCGCTACAAGACCATGGTGCTTGCCTATGGAGCAGTGAGGGGAACGGCACCTCTGTACCTTCGGGCTCTGATCAGTCCCTACACCCAAACGAGGGCATTGCGTTCATCCACCTCTGGCCTGCTGGCTCCCTTCCTCTGCGGAAGCATAGTTCCCGCTCAGCCCAGTCAAAACTGTTCGCTGCTCTGGCACCCCAATGGTGGAACAATCTCCCTCACGACGCCAGGACAGCGGAGTCACTCACCACCTTCCGGAGGCATTTGAAACCCCACCTCTTTAAGGAATACCTGGGATAGGATAAAGTAATCCTTCACCCCCCAAAAAAATTGTAAAGTGGTTATCCCACTGGCTTTAGGGTGAACGCACCAATTGGTGAGTCGCTCTGGATAAGAGCGTCTGCTAAATGACGTAAATGTGCCCTTGAGCAAGGCACCTAACCCTAATTGCTCCTGTAAGTCGCTCTGGATAAGAGCGTCTGCTAAATGACTAAAATGTAAATGTAAATGTAATTAGTTATCTTGTTATTATTTGTTGTTAGTTGTTATTAGTCCCATCTTTCAATTCCATTCAACACCTCCCATCTATCTTTTAACACCATCCATATAGGATTTCTATTTGCCATATATATTTCAACTGTACTGTGATGTCTTACAAAAGTTCTGAACCTTTCTATTCTCATTGTTTCTACAGACTGTGAATTGAAAATAGACATTTTTGCTAAAAGTATTATTATGTTATTTATCGATTGACTATGACTTTTCAGATCACCCAGTAATGCTACCTGCAAGGTTAGCTCCAGGTAAATATTGCAATCCTTTATATCACACTGCAAATTTGCAATAACACGAAGACATCACTCAGTACTAATTGAATTAGCTAATGGCTCCCTTTCTCAAGCGTCACTAAAGATCTTGTTAATATGTTTGTCCCATGTGGCAGACATTCCTATATTAGATATGGGGAGTCAATGATTACATGTCTGAAGGCTGTTTTCTCTACGTAGATTTTCCATTGTAATTTTCCATTCTGGTTCAATAATACATGAGAATACATGGTGAATGGCAATACTTAGTAAGGGGCTCGAGACAAAGATAATAAATCCTATTTCGAAAGAAAAAAAAGAGAAAGATGTCAACCAACATGATAGTATATCAATATCCATGATCACGCTCAATATTTTGAACAGTTGCCTGGATACCCAGCATTGCGTACAACCATTGAATATACAGAAATTGCATTTTAGGATTACAACACATTGCAAAGCAAATACACGACCAGTTGCGCACGCACAAGTGCTGTCACAACCTGTGATATAGGTCTGTTATTTTACAGGAGGGACAGCTAAAATCATGACTTGCTGTCATGCCTTGGCAGCAGTAGACACTGAGCTTGACTCATATTGCCCCTCCTGTTTCGAAAATCATTGTTTTCCCACTAAACATCATGACCTAGTTCGCTCCTAAGGAGTCGGATCAGCAGTAGCGCTCAGTGCTAAATTACTCTTTGACATGTTGCAGTTTATACAGTGACACACTCCTGTCCAAACAACACGTCTGCCCAGCCAAGCATTATTGCCATTGCTAGGCTGTGTTAGACTTACATCACTGGCTTACACAACCCAGGCCAGCTTCACAATGAACTAGTTGGTTTCCCTGTGCTGGAGAAGTCTCTAAGATACCATTGTTTTGACACAATACATCATCACCTACTGTCATGAGTATGAAGAGTTGCTGCCAAACGGAGATACATTTGGTATCTATTAGTTCATAAATGTATGGTCGTCCAAGTCATTCAGATTGCCATGTAAGGACTGTAAGTCCGGAGCCAAAGTTAAAGGTCTGTGGGAGTCTGCCATCACTAAATAAGGACTTCATTATGAAATATTAAAGCCACGTTGGGTCTTTTAGTGCATTTGTCAATACACACACACACACACACAAACACACAGACACATCTGAAAACACACTCACATTCACCATTCCACACATCCAACCCCTGGAATTGTATTTATCCAAGGTAACAAACATTATCCCATAAAGGAGTTCGGTCGATTCATAAAAATATTTGCTGCAGTGCGTAAACTAGCCTGAAACATACGAAAAGAGTTTAAGCACTTAAGTCTAATAGCTGGGCTATGTCTTCAAGGTTTCACAAACGTTCTCAGGCTACTTTTTGTTATCAATCGAGTGGGCCTTGTTTTATTTTTTTAAAACCCACATTCTAACCAAACAACCCACTAGGCAAAACCTGGTTGAATCAATGTTGTTTCCACATCATTTAAACCAAAAAAATCATTGTGATGACGCTGAATCAACGTGGAAAACTGATTGGATTTGCAAAAAGTCATCAACGTAAGGGAATTTCATATTATTTTTTCATATAACATTTAACCTAAATCCAATGACAGGGTGAAATGTTTGGTTGATTTCACCTTGAATTCACATTAGCTGACAACTCAACCAAATGCAAATCAAAACTAGATGTTGAACTGACGTCTGTGCCCAGTGGGAATCTTCAAGAGTTTGTGCTATCAGCCATTTGCTTTACAAAATACATTGGCCACCTCTATAGTAAACAAATTACACTAGAGGGTAAGGTTCACAAAACTGTTTATCCTCTGTTCATATATAAACAGTGTGGCACAAAATGTACCATCCTCCCAAATCTGAAATTCACCCCTTTAAAGAAGGGCATGTTGACAAAATCCTCACATACACCCAGGTTACTGTGTACAGACATATCTTACACAACTGGGAAACAGCAGTGTGGGATACAAACTGACTCAGGGATAAATCTAACTGACAACAACGTGCGTTGCAAAACCCACACATGTTTTTCTAAGCATTTAGGGAACAAAATTGAGCAATTGTTTCTCTTGTCAGAGTGCCTGCAGCAATGGGACAAATCCACACATGCAGTAAGAGGAGTCAGAGCCACAAAAACAGAAAGAAAAGCTGAGCTTTACCTACTGCTCCCGCTCCAACCCCACTGTCACCAGAGAGATGTAAACTCTAAGAGGCCTGTGGGAAATGGAGCTGGCATTAGAGAACCACAAAGGTGGCCATTCAGAACAGAGCTGCCCTGTGAGCCCTCGCTCTCGTAATCTCCTCACACACACACGCAAGAATACACACGCACACACACACACCTTAGCCTAGCCCTAGCTGCATCTCTTAGTGCAAACTATGTGGGCAAGGTCATAGTCAACTCCTGTAAATTCAGGAAATATTTTCAAGGACAGTACAGGTCATGGACTGAAAGTTGCCCATAATATGAGGATATTTGTTACCCACGATTTATGGTTCACACATAATTCCCAGCCCTGTTGGATGGATCTGAGCGTTCTGATTCCCCTAATCTGCATCTTACAGTAAATACCCTCCTCTGAAGCAGAGGTTATAATAATAATAATAATAATATGCCATTTAGCAGACGCTTTTATCCAAAGCGACTTACAGTCATGTGTGCATACATTTTTGTGTATGGGTGGTCCCGGGGATCGAACCCACTACCCTGGTGTTACAAGCGCCGTGCTCTACCAGCTGAGCTACAGAGGACCACCACTGAATCCCATCTACCCCCTTTGGCTATACACATAATTCAATAATAGAACGCTACACTGAGTGTACAAAACATTAGGAACACCTGCTCTTTCCTTGACATTGACTGACCAGGTGAATCCAGGTGAAAGCTATAATCCCTTATTGATGTCACTTGTTAAATCCACTTCAATCAGTGTAGATGAAGGGGAGGAGACCAGTTAAAGAAGGATTTTTAAGCCTTGACACAATTGAGACATGGATTGTGTATGTGTGCCATTCAGAGTGTGAATGCGCAAGACTAAAGATTTAAGTGCCTTTGAACGGGGTATGAGGAGGTGCCAGGCGCACCGGTTTGTGTCAAGAACTGCAATGCTGCTGTGCTTTTCACACTTAACAGTTTCCCGTGTGCATCAAGAATGGTCCACCACCCAAAGGACATCCAGCCAACTTGACACAACTGTGGGAAGCATTGGAGTCAACATGGGCCAGTATCCCTGTGGAGCACTTGACACCTTGTAGAGTCCATGCCCCAGCAAATTGAGGCTGTTCTAAGGGCAAAAAGGGGTGCAACTCAATATTAGGAAGGTGTTCTTAATGTTTTGTACACTCAGTGTATATACTGTATGTAGGCTACTGTATGTGTACACCTGACGTGAGGAAACTCTGAAAAGCTAAATATTTGTGGTTTTCAAAGTATAAAGTAGGTACACTGTACTATGAACGTGTGAATGAACTTCAGTTGGGTTGCAACATAAGTCAATTTATTCACTCGCTGTGATTTTGCTGCCATTTTCTGCCGTGCGCTTGCACGCACCGGCTAAAGTGGCTGTATAAAATAATTAGAGAGTGGCATGAGTGTGACTAACACGACATGGATCAAAAATACATTATTTGGTTCATCTCAATTCACTATTACTTAATTTATCCCCAGTGGCAATTGTTTACAACAATGTGTAACCCCCCTTCTTCCCATGAAATTCTCAGAATGGTATTTGTGTTTACTTGGTTAAAGTGAAGACACTCATTTTAACTATCTTAGTCTTGGGAATCATTCAGCTGTATGGATTTGCTATAATAGATTCAACATTTTAAAAAATTCAGGCCTCTGGACATTTTAAAGTTGATTGTCTTTATGGCTACCCAAACTTTGCTGCACACCTATACTTCATTGAGGAAAGATTCACATTTTTGTACTTTCACTGCATAGAACTGACACCTAAAGTGGTACAGTTATTTCACACGACTAGAAATGGTTGATGAACGAGTTTCAAACAACTGACCGAAAGCATACTTACTTAATCCTCTTCGTTCTTATATGGAACAGAAGGCTTTCACGAGAAAGCGCCTCTGTTGCCGATATTTTGACTTTTTGGGGATGTTTTTCCATGACAGGCCACTGTCCTTCATCTCCTTGTCCACGGTTCTTCACCAGGTTTTCTTTGGGTTGCCAAAAACAGTGACAAGTTCTGATGAAAGAAGAGAGAACCCAGTTAGCCACTCCATTTTAAACATAAACAGTAAATAATATAGTAATAGCAATATAAATACACACCATGATGATGTGGCCGTTGACACTTTGCTTCTTGAAAGTCCAATATCGTGAAAACCTGACAGCAAAACATTTTAGGACTGTATCAAGAGTGGACTAAGGAAAAAAGGCCCAGTGCAGTCAAAAATGTGATTTTCCTGTGTTTTATATATATTTCCACACTATGAGGTTGGAATAATACTGTGAAATTGTGAAAGATAACGATAATGCTGTTTAGTATAAAAGCTGTTTGAAAAGGATGCCGGAAATGTCTGCCTGTTTTGATGGGATGGAGTTTTGGCCTGCCTGGTGACATCACCAGGCGCGCTGATAATCCATCCATTGTTGTCTAAAGAAAAGGAGAGAAGGGAATCTATTGGGTGATGAAGTCGTTATCTCTGAAAGTGTTAGCATTGTGTCCCTATTCACAGGTGAAAGCTCTCACCTGAAGTGGTCTAAGGCATGATATATTTATGTGTTTACCACTGATTAGGGTCCCAGGGGAAACAGTGACCAAACTTTGGTTCCTACCCTGTTACATTATTTTGAAGGTGCAGAAAAAAGCTACACTTATTGACATCCAGCACACAAATTAACCTGCCTCTGCTATGGCATTTGTGTCTATGGGAGAGCCACCCCTTAAGTAGACAGGAACTGACATTTTTTTGCAATGGTAAACGGCCTGAGTGAACTATCTTAATTTATCCACCATCTTTGGCAGAGCTATGGCAATGACCTAGGCCACTTCCTCTTTTGTGAGCCTGTGGTGCGTGTCCGTGAGGGGAATGTGAGCAGAGCAGGAAGAGGAAGTGAAACTAAGGCGATAGGGTCTGTGAGCGCCAGGCTGGCACCAACTGGACAGGGCTCAGAGGACCGTCAACCGCCGCCATACTGACCAATCATGTGATGGGAAGTGACAGGACAGGAAGTAGCAAAAAGACAGATATGGCTAAAAGTCAGAGGCCAGATGTTGCTTTAGTACCAGTCATGACAACGCTGCTTTACCCTTTCGTGAAATCCACTGGTGGAGTGTATGTACTGTTATAAAGGGGAAGTGTGCGACTCTAGAGAGCACCTACAAAAGTGTTCTAAAAAAGTTTGTTGGGTTGTGACTTGTGAGTAATTTCAACATTATATATTCTTTCAACATGCTTTACTAAAATAGTTCCCTTTTAGATATTTAAATAATGTCAGAATGTGCCATAAACAGATCAAGTGTAAACAGGAATACTATCCATATGCAAACTATTCCCATAAATCAGAAAATACACTTGTGGACATGCAAAGTTCACTGAACCATGACCGGCAGTATGCAAATGATCATATATCAATTATATACACAACAGTAAGTGTATGCTTTGCATTGGTGAACAGGTAAATGCTGACCCCTAGATGCAGTTGATTTTGTCCTGTAGGCCTAAGGCACAGCAGAATTGGAAGCAGTGCAGATCAGATTAAACAAGCCTTTACTGACCTCTGGTGGCGAACATCATTACTGCTATTTTATGTGCAAAGAATTAATGTCACTTGCACAAGTACAGTGAAATGCCTTTCTTGCAAGCTCCGAACCCAACATTGCAGTTATCAATATCAATGTAGCACTAAAAATAACATACGGTAAAAAAAGAAATACACGAGTTGGGTTACAACTGGGTGAACAGCCTTGGATAAATGTTTTGTGGAAATCGTTGTTCTGATCAAACATACATAAACACAGACATGCTGAGGAATGTGGTTTATAGTCTGAGTAAAAATATAACAGGAATGTTTGTTTGAAGCGCTTCCATGGCTTGTAAATATGCAGACGTTTCAGCGCACTTTCTGAGCATGTCAATGTGACAAGGACATTATTTTTTTAATGAAACACCACAAGTACAAAGTAGGCGTAAACAGAAAATAACTTTTCCATGTAACTTTTCCCCGCAACATAAAAACAGCAGCATCCACAAGGTGTTCATGTTACACCAGGCCTTTCGGGGTGAGCCACTGGGAAACTTTCTGTATTAATTCATGTGTTTAGACCTCTTCCCCTCACATGGACACATTAACCTCCCCTCCCTCCATCGCTCCTCTAAAATATATTCCTTTCTATCCAGGACCATATGTTTGACCCGTGGTCCCCGTGAATGCAGCCATCTGCTCCGTCCTCCAGATGATCCGCGGCTGCGTGAGAATGCGCCTGCCTTTGTACAAACTCACTGGGCGCGATGTGGGAGAATCCCCCCAGCCCCACAATGGAGAACAGTCAGACATTTTTAACCCATTCCCGGCCACACCTTCCTCAATGGCAGCCATCCCATCCCATTGTGGCGCTGACAAGGGAATGATGAACTATCAGTTTCTCATTACTGAACTGCTAACCCGTGCCATGGGTTCAGTTTTCCCTTTATTGTGCTCCAATTATTTTTGTCGTTGCTATGACCCATTAATCTTACTGGAGATGGAGGGCAACTGATCAACATCTTAAAAGGGGGAGAACTTTTATTGGATATCATTCGACAATTTAAAGTAATTGTCTAGTCATTGAGAAAAGGGAGATGGAAGCAGAAGCCTAACTGTTCCTACAGCAACTCAAGTATAGAGATTTGGTGTCACTGCCTTTCACATCTTGAGCTACTTTTAGCTTTTTGTCATCTTTAAAATAGCAGCCACGCAAATGACACAGCAGTTGTTTTGGCCAGGCTTCAGCTGTCATCTGAAGGCATTCAGCTTTATTACTATGCAGGGAGTGAGCAGCGGGGTGTAAAGATTAGGGATGAAACAAAAACCCTCTTATCTCCATATGAAATCTGATCCGCTTGACTACCCCCACCCTATGCACACACTGAACTCCCCACACACTGTGAATAACAAAGGACTAACTATAGAAGAGAGTAGTCCCCTGTTACAGTAGCCTACAGATTAATCTGTGGGTAGCATTTTGTTGAGCTGCTTTACATTGAAACAAACGTTCCAAAGAAGTCACGAGTAACTGTGCTATAACTAGGTTGGCGCAACAGGACGCTATAGGCAAACAATCCAATGTGCCACTGAACAAGCTATACACAAGTTATTTGGAATGACTCACCACAATTTGAAGAGGCATGTTCATTTGAGAATACAGTCGATATTATGCAAAAACACTGATGGCTCCATGACAAATTCAGTCTTTGTAAATGTAGTGCTGCATTTCATGGATGCAACCATTGTGGGCAGATTCCCTCAAACACCTTGAAGACAGCAGAAATACATTCATTGTAAGAGACTAAACAAACATTGTTTTAAAAAAAAGTTTATTTCCAGTACAAAAAACAATATATTAAACTTAATACAAACTCAAAAAGTTATCTATAAATACATTAAAATAAATTAAACTTAATTTACTAAAGATTCTCCATTAACACTAAACAAGCTTGAAACATGTTGGTCAAAAAGGCATTTAAATACAATGGAATGCAAAAAGAGCATCCACTCTCAGAACCAACTACCAAAACATCTCAGAAACAAACATCTACCATTTGATCTCCCAAAGGACTTCTAGAAAGACACAATTCAATCTACTGAACCAGGTGCAGTTTAGGTCCAACTCAATAGAATCAGATTTCAATAACAACCCAGTTTAATCATAGCACTTTGCCATTTACATGTATTTTTCTGCTAATCAGGGATTACATGCAGAGTCTACCACACAAGGGATACACACTGTACCCTTGGAGTCTTCAGAACGTCTACATACAACTTCAAAACACATTTGCAGAAATCACAGAAACAAGTGAGAAAACAATGATTAATTCTCACAAGCCACCTCGCTAAGTTAGGAAACCGATTTAAGCTTTGATCTAAAATAGAAAAAAAACAAGGTCCCCCTGCAACTAACAATGAAAATTGCAGTTTCCAACCAAAAAATAAAACAGTAAAAGTGTTTTTTTGGAAAGGGTAAATTTCTTACGCCCAGTCTGAAGAACACAGTGTACAATAAAGAAAAGAATGAGCCAGTATACAAAATATCACCACATTAGTCAACCAACATTCATAGGGGGAAATCTAACTTGGCAGAGATGCATTGTGTCCTTGTCTTTGGCTTTTTTAAACATTCTAAGATTCATTAATTGCTTCTCAAACTGTTGTTTCAATGACTAGTACACTTCTTACAACTCCAGGTGGCAGGAATGGAGGACTTCCAGCACAAATCACACTGTGATCACATTTTTTTTCTTCTTCAAAATAGTCAGTGCAACGCAACTTTGGCACCTTGCCTTACTGTTGACTTGGACCTCAAATTGTACAGCTTAATTTCGCTTGAGCTTAACTGAAGCACATTTCTGTGTCAAGGATCTGCCTGTACAATACAGTAGGTACACAATAGCATACAGTCAAGGTTCTTTAAAAAAATGCGCAAGTCTTTCAATGGACAAGACAAGAGTCACGGAGTGGTTCGGGAAGGTTTGAGTAGACCATCCTACCTAGAGGAAGAAGCTAGTGCCGCTGCAGCACTCGCTGCTGAAGCCCTCGTCAGGCACTGAGAGCTGGCTGAAGATGGGCAGCCGCCGACCAGACCCATCTGGACCAGAGGAGTCAGACCCACTGAGGCTGCTGGCTGAGCTGCCACACCCGCCCTCGTGGTCAGACAGGGAGGTGTAGGAGAGGCTCCTGGCCCCAAGAGCAGGCCCACGGGGGGGACTCTGGCTCTGCTGCAGGCCGCAGACGGAGGGGGAAGGCACGGGGGACAGTCCACAGAGGGAACAGCCTGAGTCAGGAGAGGGGAGAAACTGAGACTGGAGATCACGGGCCGGCTCAAAGACACAGTCCACCTCGGAGAAGGCGTGGGAGAGCAGGTCGGTGATGTCAGCTGAGGTGGGAGGGGAGCCTGAAGGCACTAGGAGGTAGGGGTGGGGGAGGGAGGGCTCCAGGGGCTGTGGAGGGGCAGAGGGGAAGCCTGCGAAGCTGAAGCTCTGCCTAAGTAGAGGGGGTCGTCTGGTGCGGGGGGCTTGGGGACCAGGACCAGGCCTGGCGGGGCAGGGGCCCAGGTCGTCCTCGTTGTTATGAACAAAGTGGCAGCGGATGCCGTAAGGACAGAAGCCGATGGTGTGGAAGGTGCGACAAGGCTCCGTCTTGTACTTGGGGTGTCTGTTGAGGTCACGTATCTCATCAAAGCCGTGGGCAAACTGGCACTTCCCCCCGTACTTACAGATGCCACTCTCAGCAAAGGTGCGGCAGAGTTCAGTCTTATAGCGTGAGGAGGTGGGAGACCCGGAGACAGGGCCACCAGTAGGGGAGGCTGGGGGCTGTTTAGGCTCTGTAGAGGCCCAGCCCAGGGTGCACGTGCTGGGCTCCACCATGCTGACCGAGCGCTCAGCCCAAAATGACATCTTGTTCAATCTTGATGGGAGTGAGGCCTCTGTGTTCTGCCCCCAGTGGCTGGAGGTCATGGATGCACTGTCTGTGGAGTCTGTAGAGAGGGCAGAGCTAGATGCAGAGGGGGAACAGGGCTTATTGTAACCAACAGGTCTCACTGGGAATGTTGACTGCTTGGATGCGTCCCGGAGGTCCAGGCTCAGAAGCTGCTGGATAGAGACAGTAAGAAAAGGAAAAAAACAATGTTATACATACATCTCCATTTTCTGTTGTCTAAAGAAAACTACAGTCAAGCCATTAACAGTATCTTATGTTTACTTCATCTCGAGGACCCACTTCTATATAAAAACAAAGACAGGAAATAGCAAAACCAAGGGAAACATCTGTTCTATTCTTTAGCTAGGCCCACGTTCAAAGGCCTAACATGAGTAGGCTAAACTTTGTAAGAATTATATTTTCAAATGCTTTTAAACGACCAAAGTAACAGCATAGTTCAACTCAGTCGACCATCTAGTTAGGTGCTATAAGATTTATTTTGCAAATGGCCAATCGTTAATGTGCAAGAAAGGCTGGACTGTCCAAAAAGTTCTGATTTGCTGTGGGTGACTTTAGCCAATGTAATTTAGAGGTATTACCTCTGGCTAGTTGCTTGGATTCAGTTAACGTTACTTTAGTAAGCTAACAGAACAACGTTACTATAGCTAGCTAATACCCTTCGTTGACTTTTGAAGCGCGCACTAAAACTAATTGAAATGCACGTTGGTTTATCTCCACAGTTGGCTTTTGCATTGAAAGCTTCAATCGTATTTTGGAAATGAATGTTTAGTTAGAAAGAGCAATCGATCTAACACGTTAACTACAAATTGTGAGTAATTTCCAGTGAAAAGGGTTAAATGTACGTCAATTAATGACAAGATGCTTTTGCTCACAAGCAGTTGCACGACTATATGCATTGATTTGTAAGTTAGTCAGACGCAAATTCTCTGCCATATTTTCTAATAAATATTATTCGCTTATTATTATTATTAGTTAGTTAGCTAACAAACATGATAGCACGAACCACCAAAAGTTACCACACCACTAGCTGGGGACTGAACTTGCAAGCAATCGAAAACAAATGGCTGCATAGCGCAGCATTGCAACTTCACTCACTGCCTGTATTCATTCGAAATCGAGTGGTTGGCAAGTTTAACTAATTAGGTAGCTAGCAAAACTATGCAGTGTATGCATATAGCATGCTGGATTTTGCGAATTTATAAGGCATCCGTTGATTTGTGCAACGCTAGCAACATAGACTTGCTGCCAGACACGAGTCATCGTTTGCTGGCTAACTAACTAGCTATTTTTATGGTATAAAAATCATCAAATTACCTTGCACATAACCTCTTCCAAATCAAGAAATGTATTAAGCGCGTATGATGGCATTTTCTTGAGATGGGGTTCCCTCTTGCACAAACGGGAAAGTCTGTTAGCTCCAGTTGACAAACTTTTCAAACTTTTCTGTACGAACTGCAAACCGTGTGTTGGTGCACGTGTGGTTTTAACGCTATACTGTATACGATAGCCACACCCCCGCACCAACTCTCATCCCTGTGTATGGCCCACGGTGCAGCCTAGTAGTTGCATGCATGCCAGTCATGCAAAACAGCACATCACAACAACAAATAATATTTTGATGCACATCAATTGATGGACAATATTGGACAACATAACATTTCTCTCTTACAATCCAAAGCACAACGTGTTTTCATACATTTTAATTTTGAGTGATTACAATTTAGAAAGACTCCAAATATATGTTGTAGTTTGATGAAGACAGAAGCCACAAGCACATATTCACGGTCAAATTGTACAAGATGATGAAGGTAGTGGATTTTCTCCTCACACAAATATTAATGAGCAGATGATAGGATGCAATAACAATGTAGCAATTCAAACCAATGTCAGTGCACTGCAATGAGCAACAGTACCTCATGTAAAATAGCAGCATTCTGCATACCATCCAATCACACATGCAATGAATCCAACAACAAGTTGTGTCCATAACATGCTCATTCAATGCATGACCACATTGGCCAGCATGGTAATGCTATGGTCACAACCCTTCTCACTTGTGGCGTCTGTAGCCCACATTATTAACTTATGGAAATCTCATAACACACATGAAGATATAGTTTCATCCTCAAGGCTCACCAAATGAAAACATCAAACTCGTTCTGAGTTTGTGTCCATATGGAGGAGGATCTTGAAGTACCCTGATGTCACGATCACGGGGGAGTTATGTCCTGGTCAGATAAAAGAGACCAGGGGCCAGGGGATCTAGTGTTGGCTAGACCAGGCAGAGCCCACCAGCAGCATCAGCCACTTGGTTATGGCCCAACTCACAGTAACCCTGGAGCTCAAATATACAGAGACGACAGACCTCCTGGAGAAAGGCCTTTGATTTCAGAGGTGGAAGGTGTTGAATGTTTTCACCCCCAGGCCAGAGATACAGACATTAAAGCCAATGCTGCCTGGAGGTGACGGAGGGAAGGCAGGGGTGACGTGGTCACACGTTGGGTGCAGCCAGCATTGGGGACTTTCGTTTAGAGATAGCACGGTCAGGGACGGCAGACTAAATCCTACCAGACGTAGCGTGAGTGGAGATGGTCCAGGGGACGTTTGGCAGACAGATAGTATGTGATCCTGGATGTTCAACACTGTTCTCAGTAAGTCAAACATCGTTTAGAGAAACTGTTGCAGGATCCTATCAATTGCAGTTTTATCCCATTCTCTCTTTCTCACTTAGTATGTAGTCAGTAATGACTTTTTGGTTCCCATTATGGTCCCCCTTTTCCATATTGAGCATTGCACTAACAAGGCTATCTCCCTTGTTGAGGGAAAGGAGAAAAATGCCAAAAAGGAGGAATGGGGGTAGACAGAGTGTTAAGTTAGGCCAAAGGGGCTTTTTGAGACACAAGGGCACTTGTGAACAAGCTGACTTAGGTCTTATGTCCATGCACTTAAGGTCTTTCAGTAACATTACTTGAGCTCAGGACAATGCCAAAAGAAAAGCTTTGTTTTGGTTATGCCCAAAGCTCAATGGTTTGTCCCCTCTAGAAACAGCAGCACATTTTAATCAAAGGTCCTCTATATGAGATGAGGAAACTCTAGCAGAGTTCCAAACAGGCTCCTCTATCCATCCCCCCAGTATCAATTGTAACGACAACTTGAAAGACACAACAAAAATAACATTTGTCACAACAATGAAGAAATGAAACCTCATTACTATAATTGAATGTAATGCATTCAAGTATAATGTATTATTCAAGATTTCTTGTCCATTATCAATGTCTACTGTGATGTGCTATGGCAAGACGAAGAAGAACGACTGTTTTCAAGTTCTGGAGCCACATGCAAAGAATTGGAAATGGAAGAAAATTATGATCCTGCAATATTTAAACCGTTCAAATATAACCCATAACTTTGGTTCCCATTAAAAGAGGACAGGAAAACACAGGGCTTAAGGGAACAGTCCTGACCAGTGTGCTGGCTGTAACACCTCACAGACAAGACCTCCAAACCGTTTGGTCTAAAGACCATTAGAGTGTGGTAAACAACAATCTGTGAGTTTGTTTTGGGTAGTTTAAGCGGCGCGTTAAGGGCTTCTATGTTTGATGCAATGTTGTCCAAAAGCAGGGGGAGTGGCTGAGTGTTGTGTGGCTAGGTAGAGAAGGGAGAGAGAAGAGGTGGAGGTGCGTTCTTGCCTCCTTTAGCTCAGCTTGGTTAGTAGGTCTTTAGTGCATAATGAGTAAGATGTTTTGGGGATAACAATGCCTGCCTCCCCCGTTGAGGAGGTGAAGGGGAGTGGTTTGACTGGAAGGGACTGGGGGAGGGGTATTGGGGATGAGGGGTGATTGTTTAGGGGGGAGAGGGCTAAACAACAGTGTCAGGAGGCACTGAGGAGCCCTGCCCCAAACGTCCTCTCCACCACCATCACTCATGAAGGTGGTGTGTGTGTGTGTGTGTGTGTGTGTGTGTGTGTGTGTGTGTGTGTGTGTGTGTGTGTGTGTGTGTGTGTGTGTGTGTGTGCGTGCCTGTGGGATGTGAGATGCTAAACTTTATCTGTGGTTACTATTATATAACATGCAGTCAGGCAGCAACCAAAGAACCATGGAAAGATAAAGTTGTTTATTATAAGCACAATTTGATTAATAAAACCTCAACAGAAGGGCATTGAAAACAAGAATTGGGTAGCAAGGGAAATTACTTAATGGGGCTAAATGCCACAGGTGGTTTGAATAATTTGCCTCAGTGAGTATGGGCATTTTGGCATAATACTATTCACACTGTTGAGTGAGGTCTAATAATGGGACACCATTAGGGACTATGACAGAAAATCCCTGCCCCCAGCACCAGGACTAAAAACAAAGACTGACTTGACAGGATCACAATGATTCAGTGTTACATGAAAAGACTGCTTCACACACTTCTCAGTTAGACATTGTCATGCTAATGTCATTTGTGCAATAGCAAAGCATGGGGAATGTGACACCAAACCCAATATTGTTTAAATTAAAGTATAGACTCATATAATACCCACCAATATACATGATTAATCTACTCTAAAAACACTTTCCACAGTTGTTATGCAAAATGGCCAGGTTTATCTGTCTTTATAAACCGGGTAGTTTGGGTCATGGATGCTGATTGGCTGAAAGCCGTGGTATATCAGACATTATAAACTGGGTGGTTCGAGCCCTGAATGCTGAAAGCCATGTTATACCACAGCAATATACCACGGCTAAAGGCTATATCCAGGCACTCCGCATTGCGTTGTGCATAAGAACAGCCCTTAGCCGTGGTATATTGACCATATACCACACCCCCTAGGGCCTTATTGCTTAAATATACCACGGGTATGATGCAAAGTTACTTGTTTACTGTTCTAATTATG
The DNA here is from genome assembly GCF_020615455.1 of Coregonus clupeaformis. Taxonomy (NCBI): domain Eukaryota; kingdom Metazoa; phylum Chordata; class Actinopteri; order Salmoniformes; family Salmonidae; genus Coregonus; species Coregonus clupeaformis. The sequence goes on from NC_059197.1 coordinate 43,790,221, forward strand.
TTGTTAACCAGTTTATAATAGAAATAAGGCACCTGGGGAGTTGTGGTATATGGCCAATATACCACGACTAAGGGCTGTATCCAGGCACTCCACGGTGCGTCGTGCGAAAAAACAGCCCTTAGTCGTGGTATATTGGCCATATACCAGACCCCCTCGGGCCTCATTGCTTAAGTATGTTTCTGGAAATCTTGAGTATTCTGTACCAATTAGGTTGGACATGACAATCACTCAGTCAGTTCTATACTCTGGCAGCTCTAACTAGGGCACACCTAGGCCTTTTGGTGTGAATCCTTCATATTGGTCTGTGAGGCCTATTTCAAGTCGTAGTCCTACTTCATTGCTAATGAGACAAACAACAACAGTCAGGGCCTGGAATCAGAGGTGTACCACATGCAGCCTACTCTTTCAGGCTAGCTCCCATGATCCTCTGCTCTGGGCCATTTGCAGACAGCTCTGTGACAGCGGGTCGTGCCATTTGTTTGTCCTCTCCACAGTAAATCTGTTGTGATTTCATTTGCAGGTGATGAAGTGCACACCCCACTGCGATGATTCAAATGTTTGTGTGTTATTACGTGTCACACACACTGATGTCCACTGTTCGACACCATATATCTGTGCCTGAACACTGGAGAGACAGCTTGTGCTCAAATAGCCAAAGCAATAGTTGAAATACTGTAGCATAATGCTGTGAGTAAACAGTGGTATGTGTTTCTATGTAGGATTGGGTGAAAATGCTGTAAATGGCTATGCCAGAGGTTTGATGATAAACAACAGTACTGTACTATTTTATGGATTCTAATGTTAGCAGTGTGTCTAAAGACCTCTATTCTTCTGTAAGAAAGTAGGGCAGATCTGTGGATAGTGTTAACTGCCAGAGAGATCCTGAGGGGATGCTAAGAGCAGGTGATACACCTCCACTTAAGACAAGCCAAAACAATATCTCATCCTGAGGGGAGGTATTCACTCTGTCAGGACAGAATGACAGGTAAACCCTCCCCAGCACAACCTCTCTTGCCAAGGTGTATAAGTGTGTGTCTGTGTTTGTGAGCATGGGAGTGTGTGACACAGAACAGGCTGAGGGGGGAGTTGGGGGGGGGTAGTTTACTCAGCCACAGTCCTGGAGCAGAGAGGAGTCTGGTTACCCCTACACAAACAAACGGCTTGACCGTCAGATCAGGTCTCCAGAAAACCACAACCATATACAAGCTAATGAACTATTGGCAATACTCCAAGGTTTGTCCAGGGGTTATGGATGAGTTATCAAGAATCACTCTGGTTTGTTGTTAGAGGATGTGCCATCCAGTGCAGGCAGTGAGATAAAGCACAAGGGAGGATAGAGGAAGATTGATTTCTGGTGGTCCTTCTCACTGGAATTGTGTGGCCAGATATAATTGCAAAACCACATGAGGCATTTGGGCCTTAAACTACTCAGCATGCTCTTGAAAGAGCATTAGGGAATGGCAGGTCATGGCTTTGAGGGGTCCAAATGGCATGTATTTGGCAACCCGATCCAAGGGGTCGGTTGTTAAAGGCCTAGTAGAGCAAAGGGACCAGAAAGGGCATGAAACACTTTTCCACAATGCATTGGAACAAACTAACTATCTGCAGTAATGGCAGGAAAATTAATAAATGTCTAATAGAGTATGATTTCAGAGCATTTAGAGCAACGTTTTAGTCAAGTGATGCTTTTTAGATCACTGATAATCATTTAGCGACAAAATACTGACCTCTTTCTGTGGACATTTTCGGTTACTTGTGTGAGGAGTCAGTATATCATTTTAGCCTTGGCTTTAATATGTTGACATACACCAGCTGCAACAACCTGGCCCCAAACGCCTTACTCATGGGAGAATGGAGAGTTAGAGAGGTAGAGTGAGAGTGGGAAAACCTTTTATTTTAATCTTTGGATATGAGAGGAGAGAGGGTGCTTTTCTTCATTTCTCAGAGGGCCTGTTTTCTATTTTCCAGCACTGGCCCCACTGGAAGGCCCTTGTGTTCCACACGCTGTCCGCTCTGTCCCGCTCCCCGCCGAGGGCCCTATCTTACCTCACATCAGGCAGATACGCTTTCAAAGGCTGCCCCTGCTGGCCCCCTGTATGGCCACTCTTTAATGGCCATTCAAAAGCATGGAAATGTTGGTGCATAATGGGAGAAGGGAGAGGGGAGGAAGGGGTGGAGGGAGAGAAAATGAAAAACACGGCCTGCTGTACAAAACCCCATTGAATGCAGCTCGAGGGTGCTGCATAGCTATGCCGGTGAGGGATTTTCTGAAGGCCCGGGAGTTATTTGGATGCTGCTGAACATCTGCTCGCAGTGAACAAGGCAAAGACAAGCCCACTCACGTCCTTCCTCCGCTCCCCCTCCCCCTCTCGTTCAGTCTCCTGCTCCTTCCCTTTCACCATGGCCGTCCAATCATAATAAACTTCAGGGCTTGCTCTAATTAGGGCTGGCCTGCCGGCTGAGGAGCGACTGACTGTGCATGCCTGAGCACAGCGATTGTGATTATCCTTCACATGAACAAAGAGCCCACCTCCACCACCACTGCTCTGTAGAGGGGCTCCTCTTCTAAAGGAAAGAATCCAACTACAGCACCATGCTGAGGGCCGTGCTCAATGAGGGAAATATATGTTATAGAATTGTGAAGAAATGGTATAGAACAAAAGTTGTTAATGACTCTGAATGTACAGGTAACTGTCAAAATAAAGGAAACACGTGAGTAAATGAGGGATACATTACATTTACATTTTAGTCATTTAGCAGACGCTCTTATCCAGAGCGACTTACAGGAGCAATTAGGGTTAAGTGCCTTGCTTAAGGGCACATCGACAGATTTTTCACCTAGTCGGCTCGGGGATTAGAACCAGCGACCTTTCGGTTACTGGCACAACGCTCTTACCCACTAAGCTACCTGTGTGGAACCACACCTGTGTGGAAGCAGGTGCTTCCACACAGGTGTGGTTCCTGAGTTAATTAGGGAAAGGGGGTACCTAGTCAGTTGCGCAACTGCAATGCATTCAACCAAAATGTGTCTTCCGCATTTAACCCAACCCCTCTGAATCAGAGAGGTGCCATTAACATCCCATCATGCTTAGGGTCATGCATAAAAATGCCCAGTTGCCCATTATTTTGGCTACCATGGCGAGAAGAAAAAATCTCAGTGACTTTGAAAGAGGGGTCTCAAAGGAGCATAGTGGGGTTAAAGGGTGTGTGTATGTATCTAAGTCACCAGATCTCAACCCAATTGGACACTTATGGGAGCTCAACAAAACGCAAAATTATGTAATTTCTTGTGGAAGAATGGTGTCGCATCCCTCCAATAGAGTTCCAGACACTTGTAGAATCTATGCGAAAGTGCATTGAAGCTGTTCTGGTGGCTCGTGGTGGCCCAACACCCTAATAAGACATTTTATGTTGGTGTTTCCTTTATTTTGGCAGTTACCTCTATTCACCACTGAAGGAAATGGGGTCGTATCGAATGAATGCCCTTTTTCTTCCTATTTGTTGTCCTGCTGTGAAGATAAAAGTAGCTAGTTGGGCGTCTTGGATTCTTCCTCTCTTTTTGGGGGGAACAGAATTAATACTGATTAGATGGGAAGCTAAGATTTTTTAACATAAAACATTTAACAATTTCCATTGTGATAAGGTATTAGTATGAGGCTTGAAATGGAATACTATTACCTTCAGTCAACCAGAAAGAATGCAGGATGTTATACCGATGGAATCTATGAGGTATAGATATGCAAATTCATCATAAATGGCTGTGACACAACTTTTGTGCGTTTCCTATCACACATCGCTCCCAATTGTAAAGCTTTTCTAAAACTACCTCTCAGTGCTTGGCATTTTTTGCAATACAATGTCCGTCCACGGGGGAGCAAAAGGGCTGGTTCAGAGTGGAAATGGATGGCAGAGAAAACCAGGTTAGAGTGATATGACATATCAGAGTTCCCTGTTATCAGTACAGTCACATGGGGGCTTGGGGAGGAATCAGATGTCATACTGCCATTAGAGAACACAGACTGTTCTTTCATAAAGACATTTGACCATTTATTAGAGTAATTAGTGAGCGAGAGCGAGAGAGACAGAGAGTTATATTTCTCTATCTGCATCTCAGACTGAGGGAATTTCCTTGTAGTATTTCAGCACTTTTCCTCAAAGCACCACAGTTTTGTATTCCGTCAGCATGACTTTCACACAATAACAATTTCTAAAAAAAGCCTATATACAAAATGTATGGCTGAGAGTATGCTTAGAAAAAGAGACAAACCACTTCCCCCACAATCCTGTGTTGCTCTACCCCCAGCACTACGTAGGTCACCATTTGAACAACTCCAAAATCTAAAACAGGCCCACATCTCTCCCTCTCTTTAGGCTCTGTTGTTTATTCCCCCTTAAGGCCACTTGACAAATAATCTGGTTACTGGGCTGATTTGTGGATCCTGAGGGTATGGAGAGAGAGGCGGATGGGGAGGGGGGAGGTGGTGGAGTGGGAGGTGTGCGCTCCACCCAAACCTCCAGCCACCCCCCAGGCAGAGGTAAGGCAGATGGGTTCTGGGTCAGAACATGTGGAGATGATTAGGCCTCAACAGGCCGCTAGCTGCTAACCATTCCCCAACTTCCAGGTTTCTGCCAGGCCTTCATGTAAATTATGTGGTTTTATGGTCTCTCAGCCGTGTCGGTTTGGTTCGATGTTTGTTTAGGTTGCTTTGTTGGTCTTCTGTTGTTGAGAGTGTTGTTTGGTTCTGTAGCCCCTCACTGTTAAGGCCAAGCAAGGCCGCCCCTAAGGGAAAAATATTTTTCTGGCAGCCGCACGTATTGTTGCACAAATGTCATGTTGTTTCATGTTGGTGAGTATGTCATGATATGTTTAATTTCCCAAAGCATAATGTGAAGTGTTGCTACTGAAGGGTTGTAATATTATTTTCACAAAAGAAACTCAATAGTTATTAAAACTTTCCATTAATACTCTTAAACAGATTGTTAAATTGTATTGTATCCTCAGATACTCCTAATGACAAATACAGATCGTAATTGGGTCACATATTTTCTATGGAAAGCCACTGCCATTGTTTACCTTCATTTTCCAGGATGAATCAGTGTGGCCAGAAGTGAAGAAACCCACTCGGGTCATGGTAATGAGTTCACCAGTGGATCTTTCTCCTTGCTCACCCTATACTAGAAAAACAGTCAGCCTCCTCTATCCATCTGGGTCCCATTATAGCTAGCAAAATACACACAGGCTTAATTTAGACCAACGCAGAGGCCCTGACACCCATCGGACATGCTCAGCAGGTACCGCACAGGGGCCAAAGGTGACGACCTTCCCTTTGCCCCCTGACATGGCCTCTTCCCCACCACTGGCCTTCCCCCACCCTGCCATTCCGTTCCTCGTAACAGCAATCCTGTTGATTCAATTAAACACGAAGAACGCTGTGGCGCTCCCGCACAAAGGGGGCAAAGGTACAAGGCCAGTCAAGGAGAGAGATGGAAGGCAAAAAGCATCCATTAGAGCCAAAGACAGGCAAACAAATGCTCTGTAACCAGGGAGAGGCCAAATGGGTGGAGGTGGGAGGGGTGGGGGAGAGGAGGAGGTACAGGGGTTGGACAAAGGGGTCATTATATTTGGGGTAGCCCATTGGATCCCAGTAGCGATGACATAGGGTGAGTCAGCTGTGAAGGACTTGGTGGGGTCGACTGGCCACGAATGCATGGATTACCACTGACACGACATTTCATTAGGTAAACATTGAACGATAAGCAAGAGTAACTAATTCTCTTCTATGGGTTTGGGGGATGTGGCTTTCTATTGAGGACTGTGTCAGTTCTGAGATGAGAAGAGACAGGGAAGGTGTCTGTTGTTGTTCTGCTCTGCAAACAAAACACAAACTACAATGTTGAAGCAAATGAAATGCATACAGCATATATACAGTTAAAATCGGAAGTTTACATACACTTAGGTTGGAGTCATTAAAACTTGTATTTCAACCACTCCACACATTTCTTGTTAACAAACTATAGTTTTGGCAAGTCGGTTAGCACATCTACTTTGTGCATGACACAAGTAATATTTCCAACAATTGTTTACAGACAGATTATTTCACTTATAATTCACTGTATCACAATTCCAGTGGGTCAGAAGTTTACATACACTAAGTTGACTGTGCCTTTAAACAGCTTGGAAAATTCCAGAAAATGATGTCATGGCTTTAGAAGCTTCTGATAGGCTAATTGACATAATTTGAGTCAATTGGAGGTGTCCCTGTGGATGTATTTCAAGACCTACCTTCAAACTGAGTGGCTCTTTGCTTGACATCATGGGAAAATCAAAAGAAATCAGCCAAGACCTCAGAACAAAACTTGTAGACCTCCACAAGTCTGGTTCATCCTTAGGAGCAATTTCAAAACGCCTGAAGGTACCACGTTCATCTGTACAAACAATAGTACACAAGTATAAACACCATGGGACCACGCAGCCGTCATACCGCTCAGGTAGGAGACATGTTCTGTCTCCTAGAGATGAACGTACTTTGGTGCGAAAAGTGCAAATCAATCCCAGAACAACAGCAAAGGACCTTGTGAAGATGCTGGAGGAAACAGGTACAAAAGTATCTATATCCACAGTAAAACTAGTCCTATATCGACATAACCTGAACGGCCGCTCAGCAAGGAAGAAGCCACTGCTCCAAAACCGCCATAAAAAAGCCAGACTACGGTTTGCAACTGCACATGGGGACAAACATCATAATTTTTTGAGAAATGTCCTCTGGTCTGATGAAACAAAAATATAACTGTTTGGCCATAATGACCATCGTTATGTTTGGAGGAAAAAGGCGGTAGCTTGCAAGACGAAGAACACCATCCCAACCGTGCACCACGGGGGTGGTGCACTTCACAAAATAGATAGCATCATGAGGAAGGAAAATTATGTGGATATATTGAAGCAACATCTCAAGACATCAGTAAGGAAGTTAAAGCTTGGTCGTAAAATGAGTCTTCCAAATGGACCATGACCCCAAGCATACTTCCAAAGTTGTGGCAAAATGGCTTAAGGACAACAAAGTCAAGGTATTGGAGTGGCCATCACAAAGCCCTGACCTCAATCCTATAGAACATTTGTCGGCAGAACTGAAAAAGTGTGTGCGAGCAAGGAGGTCTACAAACCTGACTCAGTTAAACCAGCTCTGTCAGGAGGAATGGGCCAAAATTCACCCAACTTATTGTGGGAAGCTTGTGGAAGGCTACCCGAAACGTTTGACCCAAGTTAAACAATTTAAAGGCAATGCTACCAAATACTAATTGAGTGTATGTAAACTTCTGACCCACTGGGAATGTGATTAAAGAAATAAAAGCTGTCAATGTGTCAATGTGCAGCGGTAGGACGGAGTCAGGCGCAGGACACAGAACTGAGTAAACGACGTACTTTACACGAAAAATAAACAACACTAATTTCCACGCAGGGAAAACACACCAGCTCACATAAGTCTCAGACACAAAACAAAGTACAAACACGCACAAAACCATGTGGGAACCAGAGGGTTAAATAAGGGAATTATATAATGTAATGGGAACCAGGTGTGTACAATCAAGACAAAACAAATGGAAAAAGAAACGTAGATCGGTGGCAGCTAGAAAGCCGGTGACGACGACCGTCGAACGCCGCCCGAACAAGGAGAGGCACCAACTTCGGCGGAAGTCGTGACAATTTAATGAAGCTACCAGTTGAGGACCTGTGAGGCGTCTGTTTCTCAAACTAGACACTCTAATGTATTTGACCTTTTGCTCAGTTGTGCACCGGGGTCTCCCACTCCTCTTGCTATTCTGGTTAGTGCCAGTTTGCGCTGTTCTGTGAAGGGAGTAGTACACAGCGTTGTACGAGATCTTCCGTTTCTTGGCAATTTCTCGCATGGAATAGCCTTCATTTCTCAGAACAAGAATAGACTGACGAGTTTCAGAAGAAAGTTCTTTGTTTGTGGACATTTTCAGCCTGTAATCGAACCCACAATTGCTGATGCTCCAGATACTCAACTAGTCTCAAGAAGGCCAGTTTTATTACATTTACATTTACATTTACGTAATTTAGCTGACGCTCTTATCCAGAGCGACTTACAGTTAGTGCATACATTATTATTTTCATACTGGCCCCCCGTGGGAAACGAACCCACAACCCTGGCGTTGCAAACGCCATGCTCTATCAACTGAGCTACCTCCCTGCCTGCCATTCCCTCCCCTACCCTGGACGACGCTGGGCCAATTGTGCGCCGCCCCATTGGTCTCCCGGTTGCGGCCGGCTACAGCAGAGCCTGGATTCGAACCAGGATCACTAGTGGCACAGCTAGCACTGCGATGCAGTGCCTTAGACCACTGCGCCACTTGCTTCTTTAATCATCACAACAGTTTTCAGCTGTGCTAACATAATTGCAAAAGGGTTTTCTAATGATCAATTAGCCTTTTAAAATGATAAACTTGGATTAGCAAACACAACGTGCCATTGGAACACAGGACTGATGGTTGCTGATAATGGGCCTCTGTACGCCTATGTAGATATTCCATTAAAAATCTGCCGTTTCCAGCTACAATAGCCATTTATAACATTAACAATGTCTACACTGTATTTCTGATCAATTTGATGTTATTTTAATGGACAAAAAAAATTGCTTTTCTTTCGAAAAAACAAGGACATTTCTAAATAGATTTGGTCCCAATGATTAGACAATTGAATAGGCTGTGGTGGGAAAGGTGAGATAGACACTTCGTTTTGTTATCAGGCTTTGTGTTTAATGAATAGTTAAGGACATAGCCTCCTCGAGCCAGTAATGTCAAACTGCAAAAGTCACCATTGTAATGCTTTGAGACATCCCTCCCCAACAGCACAGCATACATGCAGGATAAACTAATTGTGAAGTTTCCAAATGGCATTCTAATGAAATACCAGTTGGACACAGCTTTCTTAGCCAGTGGCATTTGGGGCATTGTCTTCCTGAAGGACGAAAATAAGGCTGATAATGGAAAGCGTCTGATTTGCCCAAACAATCCATTAAGTTAGCCCTGAGCTCTGTGAAACCCAAAACCCACAAGGTCTGCCTGCATTACCTTGGCACCGGAGTCAGGTCAGGGAGGGTGTGTAACAGCATTCTGGGAGTTGAGAAAGTAGCACTTAAGGTTATTTGAAAGAAAGTTGCTCTTTAATCCGGGGGATTCTAACGCGACCCCACCCCAGTTCAATGTTAACAAACCATCCCATGTCTTTGTCATGGCACATGTGAAGTGTGGCTCATGATGATGATGATGATAACTTCCTTTATATTGCGAGAGCTAAGATTCAGGAAAACAATGTGATTCTAAACAACTCTTCTTTCAATTCTTAGCAGTAGCACTATTAGCTTTTCAGCTTGTGTAAAGCCAAAACAATCCCATTAGTTTGAATAGGCTCAGTAGCCTACATGTGACTGGTTGGTCCAAAATGCAAGATTTGTTGTGGGGGATCAGTGTTGGGATTGGTTAACAATGTCTTAACTGAATTTAGCAATGGAATTCCCAAAAAAATCTAGAGACCAATCTACAGATTTGAATAGCTTGAAGTGATGTCCGACAACACAGGCTTTGGCTGGACAGGTTTTTGTAACGGCAACAGAAGCCTTTGATTAGTGAACTGCCACACTAACTCCAGTCCACACAATCTTTTCCAAAGCTCAGTAGTCAGGTAGCAACCACCCTTCCCCCCTTTAAAAGACCTGACTTCCTATCCCCTTGATACCCTCCTATGGTCTCTGCCTGTCTTTTAATCAAGAGGGGGGCTTTATCTGGGGGAAGTGATTAGCCACAAGCTCTTACAAAAAAAAAACAACGTAATCCTTTCACTAACGGCAAAAGAGAAAAAAGTTCCCCAGACGTCCTGGTATTGTAGCCAGATTTCCTCTCTCACCCACAAAGAAACGGTCATATCTTCCCTTTTGAGGAAAGAGTGATAAATTAAAAGTTATTGTTACTTTCTTGGAGATATGGGCTCCATACTCACCCACCACCCATTCCCTCATTCCAACCTTCTGGAAAATGTATAGGAGAAACAATGGGTGGAAAATTATCTGGAGAGCGCAAATGTCAAACAGTTTGAGGTAAACCTGCAGCAATGACGGAGGTTATAGCCCTCTACGCTGCAAACAGGATAACACAGTTAAACCGTTTCAAGAACATAAATCTTTCTGCATACCATAAACTACTCTGCAAAATTAGTCTCTCCAATGTAGCTTTCAACATTTTGAACTTCAAAAATAATATGAAACTCATATAGATGAGTATTTGTTAAATATTTAAAGTTGATTAATTGAATAAACCTGCAACTCACCTTTTTTATTGTCAGTACTGTGTGACTGGGAGAGAAGAACTAACAAATACAATTAGATACAGATACACTGAATATAGTGAGATGTGTAATAACATAGCTATGAGCGAGAAAATAATATTCTCTGCATCTCTCTTTTGCCATGAGCAAAGAGTGGATTCTTGAGAGAACTTGTGACAGCAACACAAATCAGTAAAGCCAGCAGCTATGGGGCAGTGGGTGTAGGAAGGGGGGCTGCTTTTGTGTCAGAGGTACTGTGTTCACTCATTCACTCCCCAGCTGCAGACGGTTTTCAGGGATCCGGTTCCCATACTTAGATTAAATCTTCCAAATTCTAGTGGTAAATGAGTGTGTGTGAAGAGGTTACTGATGAAGGGGGGGAGTAGAAAAGGACAAGGATGAGGAGAGTGTTTTCCACAGGCTGGGTCTGGGAGGCGGGGAGAGATGCAGGAGGACGGGTGGTGGGACAGGGTGTTTTTTGTAATCAGTCCAACCAAAGAGAGTCCCCTCCTGTAACTTTATTGATTGCATTGTGATGCAGGGAAGGCCTGGGAACGCCATGCAGCGCCATGCAGGGTAGCAGCTTGGCTCCCTGCCCACTCTAATCCACAAGTTTACTGCTCCTGCACAATCAAGCTCTGGAGACAGAGACCATTTTACGGTAGTTTGGGGAGTAGGATCCTTATGCTGTCAGCCATATAGTCTCTGTCCCGTTGACTTTGTTGTGTAAATGTTATGACATGCACAATGTTTACGGGCAATTCATATACTCTTCCCTTTGTTTTTATACGTCTTCCTTTCAATTCTCCCAGAACTCCCGTTCATGGTCAGAAAATAAGAGTTTGGTGCTGCTGAACATATCAGTGCTGCAAACATCACAGAAGTTAATTCCACCAATATTACCATGCAATATGGACAACGGAGTGTCACTGTGTATTACACCTGACACACTGCCAGCCTCCTAGTGGTTAAAATCAGCTTTCTGTATGTGTTGTATATGTTGAATCAGTCTAACTTCTACATCACAAGACAGTGTGCCACTTCTTTCACAGAAGATATTGAAGAGTTCAAACAATGATCTTTATTTGGAGAAAACATTATAATTTAAAGACCATACAGCTATTAAAGTACAGGTACTCATAGCACAACAATCATGGTAGTAAACATTGCATAGGAAATTACAGAAATACATTCACTACAACCAACTCTATACGGCAGTACACAACACAGGAAAAAATTAACATTTGAGGGAAGAAAGCTCTCCAGCACAGATGGTTATGCTTGGGAAACCCCCCAAAATAAAACAGAAAACTACATCAGAACGAAAAGAAAGGAATGGGGGGGGGGAGAAGATATGAAGAGGTGGAACTGTGGAGGATGTTTACTTGAACATACATTCAGACCAGCCGGGGCGTTTGAAGTTGGTCATAGTTCATTCTCTGCTTTAGAGTGGAGGAGGAGACACCACCTCGCTCCAGCCTCTTTATTATGGCTTTAGAAAGGAGAAGTGAGACAGCTGGAGTTCTGGCTCAGAGCATTTATTTACCTCTCCCTGTGGCAAAGTAAAAGTTCTCCACAAAGAGAGCCGGTGAATGGCTCAACCCGGGTAGTTTTGCCCTACGTACTCCTTTGTGTACCTTAGTTTAAAGCTAAAGCATTCTGTATTTGTTTCTTTTCATCAAGGGAAAGAAGGTGTTTAAGCGAAGGGATGGTGGCGGTGACCATGTCCTTGGATATGGCGATTTAAGACGTGTAAATGTGAAGGAATGATCGACCTTTGGCTATGTTGAGGGGAGCAATACAAGTTTTGGTTTTGGAGGTGCTAACATAAATCCTTTTATCCTAAGAATGCCTTTCCTTAAAAGGGCAAGGCAGGACATTTCTAAGTTACCTGAACCAAAGCCAAATTCAAAATCTTACAGAGAATTACATAACAGATGTCAGTCTAATAAAGCTTGTTTTAAGAGAGCACTAATAAATCTGACTTGACTGATATGTCAAAATCAGGAAGAGGACAGGGTCTTTGAAAAGGGTATAAAACCTATCATCAGAGGTAGGGAGAGGTTTCCATGTTGAATACAAATAGCTTTGTACTGTAAAATATTCCGCTTGATGTCAAAATGAATGAAGCCAAGATCACAAGGGAATGGATATCTGGGACACACTCCAGTCACATAGCCTACGTCCATCCTCCTTCCTCTTAAAAGTCCCCGGACAAGTAAAAACTAGAAGAGGATTTATCTAACCTAGCCTAATTCTGCTGCTCTGTATTTGTTGTCACGTCTTCAAAACAATATGCAGTTTTGACCATTACGAAGTTGTGCCAAATAGATCAATCCTGTCCAGTTAGTATTGCAGCACAATTTCATACAAAACACAGAGGTTTTGGCTGTGGGTGGCTCTCCCTTTGAAATGTTGAAAGCTGAACACAAAGCCTTTCTAGAGCCTGAGGCACTGATCGTAAACAGAACAGAATTATGCATTTAAATCCATAAAACATTTACATGGAACAGTAAGAGATGGGGTAACTTCCTGTTTTCATGAAGTATTACCAAACTTGATCAAACATTTTTCAAATAGTGTTTTAAAGCGGCAATCAGCAGTTGTAACAATAACAAAGCCTCCTCCCAGCCCCTGTTTCGGTAAAAAGCTGAGGGATGGGCTGGAGAAATGTAACCACTCTGAAATTCATAGACAGAGCTATGGATGCAAGGACTGTCCATCCCAAATTATAGTTTTAACCAAGTTTTGAGGCTATATAGTGTGTGTTAACATATACTTTATTTAAGGCACTGCATCGCAGTGCTAACTGTGCCACTAGAGATCCTGGTTCGAATCCAGGCTCTGTCGCAGCCGGCCGCGACCGGGAGACTCATGGGCGGCGCACAATTGGCCCAGCGTCGTCCAGGGTAGGGGAGGGAATGGCCGGCAGGGATGTAGCTCAGTTGATAGAGCATGGCGTTTGCAACGCCAGGGTTGTGGGTTCGATTCCCACGGGGGGCCAGTATAAAAAAATATGTATTCACTAACTGTAAGTCGCTCTGGACAAGAGCGTCTGCTAAATGACTAAAATGTAAATGTAAATGTAAATTTACAAACACTGGAGTAAAATAAGCTTATATTTTGGGTTCTGTAAGGGGTACAACAGTTGAACTAAGCTCATTAGGCATTTATAAGATATATTCTTAAAGAATCAAATTAGGTACATATCATTAATTTATAAGTCCAAAAATGGATGTAGCAACTGCAGATTTCCCCTTTAAAGTATTATTTTGTACAAACAATATTTTCAATCCAGGTCTTAAATGTATTGCTTTTGATGCAAGGTAAAGCAGACAGATCATATCCCAAGATAATAACATGACTCACAAAGTTTGAAAGAGACAACTGGAGAGCTGGATATCACTGCTGTACTGTTCAACTTGACTCTCTTTTAAAAGGAAAATGCACTCTGATTCCATTCAGGCATGCTGTCGAGACAGGCATGCTGTCGAGAAGAGTATTTTGCAGAGACTACCCTCTAGTGGCAGAAAAAAGTTACTATTTAACTATTTGTTGTTGCTTTCAGCAAATACAGTCAACAAAGAGCCAATGAAATGACATGGGATAAGTATGAAAATCATTTGAGAATAAAAATGCAATTCGTATTTGGTTTCCCTCAAGAACAGAGATGATACATACAACAAACCAGCTGCAATACCTTCACAACTGTCACACTGAAGAAAAATTGTAGTTAATATACAAAGACAGGATACAAAATAATCAGATAAAGACAATTAAATAGAGGATTATGTTTTTTGTAATTCTTTACCATGTACTATTCTTTACCAAGTGTGTAATTCTTTACCATGTACTATTGCTTTCTAAAAAGGAAAATAAATAAACATTTTAATACAAAAACAATATGTAGTAAACCACCTTCAATGTGATGACATTTAAGGACCTTAAGGTTGACATTCACATTATTTTATTGCCAAAGATGAACATACCATCATAAAGAGGTGGATCCAATTCAAATCTTCTGAATCACGACCTGAAATTTACCTGTGTGGGACCACAAAAGGTGGTAATATTACTTAAAAAGACAAACATTGTCTGACAAAGTATCCACATATTATGCACCTTGTCATTCATATTTTTGCATTGTAATTTCAGAAAATGTCTTTAATATACACTAAATGACCAAAAGTATGTGGACACCTGCTCGACGAACATCTCATTCTCAAAATCATGGACATTAATATGGAGTTGGTCCCCCCTTTGCGGCTATAACAGCCTCCACTCTTCTGGGAAGGCTTTCCACTAGATGTTGGAATATTGCTGTGGGGACTTGCTTCCATTCAGCCACAAGAGCATTAGTGAGGTCGGGCACTGATGATGGGCGATTAGGCCTGGCTCGCAGTCGGCGTCCCAATTCATACTCTGTGCAGGCCAGTCAAGTTCTTCCACAGCAATCTCGACAAACAATTTCTGTATGGACCTCGCTTTGTGCACAGGGGCAATGTCATGCTGAAACAGGAAAGGTGAAGCGTGATTTATCACTCCAGAGAACGCGTTTCCACTGCTCCAGAGTCCAATGGCGGTGAGCTTTACACCACTCAAGCCGACACTTGGCATTGCGCATGGTGATCTTAAGCTTGTGTGTGGCTGCTTGGCCATGGAAACCCATTTCATGAAGCTCCCGACGAACAGTTCTTGTGTTGACGTTGCTTCCAGAAGTAGTTTGGAACTCGGTAGTGAGTATTGCAACAGAGGACAGACAATTTTTACGCGCTACCCGCTTCAGCACTCGGTGGTCCCGTTCTGTGAGCTTGTGTGGCCTACCACTTCACGGCTGAGCCGTTGTTGCTCCTAGACGTTTCCACTTCACAATAACAGCACTTACTGTTGCCTGGGGCAGCTCTAGCTCGGCAGACATTTCACAAACTGACTTGTTGGAAAGGTGGCATCCTATGACGGTGCTACGTTGAATGTCACTGGGCTCTTCAGAAAGGCCATTCTACTGCCAATGTTTGTCTATGGAGATTGCATGGTGGTGTGCTCGATTTTATACACCTGTCAGCAACGGGTGTGGCTGAAATAGCCAAATCCACTAATTTGAAGGTGTGTCCACATACTTTTGTATATACAGTGGGGGAAAAAAGTAAAAAAGTATTTAGTCAGCCACCAATTGTGCAAGTTCTCCCACTTAAAAAGATGAGAGAGGCCTGTAATTTTCATCATAGGTACACGTCAACTATGACAGACAAAATGAGGAAAAAAAATCCAGAAAATCACATTGTAGGATTTTTTATGAATTTATTTGCAAATTATGGTGGAAAATAAGTATTTGTATAGTGTATCTACAGTAATAGTGGAATTAGTGTTTCACAACATCTTTCCCCCAAAAAATGTATTGGGCCCACACAAAATTGCATTCTAATGGTGCAGTCTTCTTATTGGTCAACAAAAGACAGACCAGTTCTTGTTGTAAAATTAACTAAGCATGAGTGGCACGCTAACCGATTACAATCCGTTAGCGCGCAGTACTTATACAAATGGCTCACCCCCAGTCAATTTGACAAGAGATTTGCTGGCCACAAACATATTACATGTAGCTCCTTTAATAATGGAAAATGAATCACTGAAGTGCTTCAGGTTCTGCACCAAGCTGATAGAGCTGTTGGTGTCCAAAGAGGGCCCATATAGAAAGAGGTGCCTCTAACGGCTGTTTCAATAGAAACCGCTGAAACGCTAGCTTAGCATGTCATGTCCTTCAAGCTAACTACGTAGAAACACCAGATCGTCTGAAGTTGCCAAGCTGTGCATGTGCAGTACAGCAGTCCTTTGAAATAAAAGTGGTTTTTGACAAATATGGAATTGTATAATCTTGTCACTTTCGCGGCTATATAGTGAAGACACATTCAGCTCTTTAAGAAACTGTCTCAAAGCTAGATGTGTTTGGAGTGAGAGAAAACCTACCAACAAGGGATGAGTTTGTCATTTTCCCCATTGACAACCAGCTAGCCAAAGTCTTGCCCTGTCTGCTTAACAACCTTTACAGGAAGTGCCTGTCACTGAATACTCTCTGATTTGAAACCTCTGTAGTATCGGTACAGTTTGGTGTGGTATGATGGTATATGATAAATGAAGATGATAAAAGAGACTCACATGAGGCCATTAGGGAGATCTCAGCTGTCACCACGCAGTCCATTCCCAGGTTAGACAAAGCTCCTCTCACCAATCCACAGGAGTATGCAAGATACTGTGGTGAAACACACCAGACCGTTATGGCTGAACATTTGCTTCTGAGTTAAATCACTAAAGGCCTATATTTCAATTTATT
This sequence comes from Coregonus clupeaformis, assembly GCF_020615455.1. NCBI lineage: Eukaryota > Metazoa > Chordata > Actinopteri > Salmoniformes > Salmonidae > Coregonus > Coregonus clupeaformis. The sequence goes on from NC_059197.1 coordinate 43,806,885, forward strand.
TGGCTGAATATTCTAGAATAATGCTAAACCTAGGGACAAACAGGGTGTACAAGCATTCGTTCCATCCAAGTACTAACATGCATACTTTAACTTATCAAGTTTAACTTGGCGTTAGTGCCGGGCTGGAAAAAAATGTGTTCCCATCCTAGGTCCCCAGAACCAGGATTTAAATCAAATCAAACTTTATTTGTCACATACACCGAATACAACAGGTGTAGACCTTACCATGAAATGCTTACTTAAAAGCACTTAAAATAATAAAAAGTAACACAATAAAATAACAAGGCTATATACAGGGGGTACCGGTACCGAGTCAATGTGCGGTGGTACAGGTTAGTAGAGGTAATTTGTACATGTAGGTAGGGGTAAAGTGACTATACAGTTGAAGTAGGAAGTTTACATACACCTTAGCCAAATACATTTAAACTCAGTTTTTCACAATTCCTGACATTTAATCCTAGTAAAGATTCCCTGTTTTAGGTCAGTTAGGATCACCACATTATTTTAAGAATGTAAAATGTCAGAATAATAGTAGAGAGAATGATTTATTTCAGCTTTTATTTCACATTCCCAGTGGGTCAGAAGTTTACATAAACTCAATTAGTATTTGGTAGCATTGCCTTTAAATTGTTTAATTTGGGTCAAACGTTTTGGGTAGCCTTCCACAAGCTTCCCACAATAATTTGGGTGAATTTTGGCCCATTCCTTCTGACAGAGCTGGTGTAACTGAGTCAGGTTTGTAGGCCTCCTTGCTCGCACATGCTTTTTCAGTTCTGCCCACAAATGTTCTATAGGATTGAGGTCAGGGTTTGTGATGGCCACTCCAATACCTTGACTTTGTTGTCCTTAAGCCATTTTGCCACAACTTTGGAAGTATGGTTGGGGTCATTGTCCATTTGGAAGACCCATTTGCGACCAAGCTTTAACTTCATGACTGATGTCTTGAGATGTTGCTTCAATATATACACATCGTTTTCTTTCCTCATGATGCCATCTATTTTGTGAAGTGCACCACTCCCTCCTGCACCAAAGCACCCCCACAGCATGATGCTGCCACAAGGACACCTCCAATTGACTCAAATGATGTCAATTAGCCTATCAGAAGCTTCTAAAGCCATGACATAATTTTCTGGAATTTTCCAAGCTGTTTAAAGGCACAGTCAACTAATTGTATGTAAACTTCTGACCCACTGGAATTGTGATACAGTGAATTATAAGTGAAATAATCTGTCTGTAAACAATTGTTGGAAATATTACTTGTGTCATGCACAAAGTAGATGTCCTAACCAACTTGCCAAAACTATAGTTTGTTAACAAGAAATGTGTGGAGTGGTTGAAAAATGAGTTTTAATGACTCCAACCTAAGTGTATGTAAACTTCTGACTTCAACTGTACATAGATAATAGACAGTGGGTAGCAGCAGTGTAAATACAAATGGAAAGGGGGGGGTGTCAATGTAAATAGTCCAGGTGGCCATTTGATTAATTGTTCAGCAGTCTTATTGCTTCGGGGTAGAAGCTGTTAAGGAGCCTTTTGGTCCTAGACTTGGCACTCTGGTACTGCTTGCCATGCGGTAGCAGAGAGAACAGACTTGGATGACTGGAGTCTTAGACCATTTTTGTGGCTTTAATCTGACACCGCCTAGTATATAGGTCCTGGATGGCAGGAAGCTTGGCCCCAGTGATGTACTGGGCCATACGCACTACTCTCTTTAGCGCCTTACGGTCAGAAGCCAGGCAGTTACCATACCAGGCAGTGATGCAACTGGTCCGGATGCTCTTGATGGTGCAGCTGTATAACTTTTTGAGGATCTGGGGACGCATGCCAAATCTTTTCAGTCTCCTGAGGGGGAAAAGGTTTTGTCGTGCCCTCTTCACGACTGTCTTGGTGTGTTTGGACCATGATAGTTTGTTGGTAATGTGGACACCAAGGAACTCTCGACCCGCTCCACTACAGCCCCGTCGATGTTAATGGGGGACTGTTCGGCCCGCCTTTTCCTGTAGTCCACAATCAGCTCCTTTGTCTTGCTCACATTGAGGAAAAGGTTGTTGTCAGGTCTCTGACCCCCTCCCTATAGGCTCTCATCGTTAATCAGGCCTACCACTGTTGTGTCGTCAGTAAACTTAATGATGGTGTTGGAGTTGTGTTTGGCCATGCAGTTGTAGGTGAACGGAGTACAGGAGGGGACTAAGCACGCACCCCTGAGGGGCCCCAGTATTGAGGATCAGCGTGGCAGACGTGTTGTTGCCTACCCTTACCACCTGGGGGCGGCCCGCCAGGAAGTCCAGGATCCAGTTGCAGAGGGAGGTGTTTAGTCCCAGGTTTCTTAGCTTAGTGATGAGCTTTGTGGGCACTATGGTGTTGAACGCTGAGCTGTAGTCATTGAACAGCTTTCTCACATAGGTGTTTCTTTTGTCCAGGTGGGAAAGGACAGTGTGGAGTGCGATTGCATCATCTATGGATCTGTTAGGGCGATATGCGAATTGGAGTGGGTCTAGGGTATCCGGGATGATGCTGTTGAGTACACGTCCTGGTAATCCATCTGACCCCGCGGCTTTGTGAATGTTGACATGTTTAAAGGTCTTGCTCACATCAGCTACCGAGAGCGTTATCACACAGTCGTCCGGAATAGCTGGTGCTCTCATGCATGCTTCAGTGTTGCTTGCCTCGAAGCGAGCATAAAAGGCATTTAGCTCATCTGGTAGGCTCGCGTCACTGGGCAGCTCGCGGCTGGGTTTCCCTTTGTAGTCCGTAATAGTTTTCAAGCCCTGCCACATCCAACGAGCATCAGATCCAGTGTAGTAGGATTCAATCTTAATCCTGTATTGACGCTTTGCCTGTTTGATGGTTCGTCTGAGGGCGTAGCGGGATTTCTTATAAGCGTCCGGATTAGTGTCCCGCTCCTTGAAAGCGGCAGCTCTAGCCTTTAGCTCGATGCGGATTTAGCCTGTAATCCATGGCTTCTGGTTGGGATATGTACGTACGGTCACTGTGGGGACGACGTCGTCGATGCACTTATTGATGAAGCCGATGACTGAGGTGGTATACTCCTCAATGCCATTGGATGAATCCCGGAACATATTCCAGTCTGTGCTAGCAAAACAGTAATGTATCGTAGCATCTGCGTCATCTGACCACGTCCATATTGAGCTAGTCACTGGTACTTCCTGCTTTAGTTTTTGCTTGTAAGCAGGAATCAGGAGGATAGAATTATGGTCAGATTTGCCAAATGGAGGGCGAGGGAGAGCTTTGCGTCTCTGTGTATGGAGTAAAGGTGGTCTAGAGTTTTTTTTCTTCTGGTTGCACATGTGCCATGCTGGTAGAAATTAGGTAAAATGGATTTAAGTTTGCCTGCATTAAAGTCCCCGGGCACTAGGAGAGACGCTTCTGGATAAGCATTTTCTTGTTTGCTTATGGCCTTATACAGCTTGTTGAGTGCGGTCTTATTGCCAGCATCGGTTTGTGGTGGTAAATAGACGGCTACGAATAATATAGATGAGAACTCTTGGTAGATAGTGTGGTCTACAGCTTATCATGGGATGTAGCTTAGTTGATAGAGCATGGCGTTTGCAACGCCAGGGTTGTGGGTTCGATTCCCACGGGGGGCCAGTATAAAAAAATATGTATTCACTAACTGTAAGTCGCTCTGGATAAGAGCGTCTGCTAAATGACGTAAATGTAAATGTAAATGTAAAAATCATAAGGTACTCTACCTCAGGCGAGAAATACCTTCGAGACTTCTTTAATATTAGACATCGCGCACCAGCTGTTATTGACAAATAGACACACAGCCCATCCCCTCGTCTTACCAGACGTAGTTTCTCTGAGACCACTGTTGTAGAACTAGAAACGACAATTTTTAGAGTCGTTTCTAGAGTCTACTTTTTAAAAATGATTGGATGTCTTACTTTCGGAGCTTCCTCAAGGTACTGCTTCCCGCTGGAAAACGGTGTCAAGAGTGCAAACTTGTTGTCTTGTAAAACATAAGTACCCTGTGTAGAAACAAGAAAGAAAGACCATGAATATTAGAGAGGAAGGCCATGGGTAGTGTGGTACATCAGCAGCTGTATTCCTGAACTAAAGTATCTTTCAAATATGGGCACACCTGGTGGTTTGTCCTAAGGTTGTCAATTTGCTTTCTGAAGACATTTATCCAGAAGTCTTTACAGATGAATTTCATGACATCCAAGTCATCTTTGAAGCTGGGCGAATCTTTTGTAAATCTGGATTGTCAGAAAACACACAATGTTAGCCTACATATATTGAGGATGTCATTCAGGTAACAACATTTCAATCAGGTAAACTGATACCAAAGTACTTAAAGGTGGAACTTAGGTCAAACTGAAATACAGTACAACTGGGCATATGCAATAGTGAAAACTGTTGTCCTACCTTTCGATAAGCCCCTGTCCTACTCTGAAGCCCATGCCTTCCAGAGTGGACACACAAGTGGCCCTATCCTGTGGAAAGAAAACATAAATAGCTAAATGTGCCAATAATGGATTCAACAAACACACCTTTTGATGATGACCAATCTTTCAAACAATGTTGAGTGGGTATGTCAAGTGGCTGTCATGTGTGACGTTACGAGCTTAACCTACCTTGTCCATTTCCCCTCTCGAGGCTTGGTCTTTGTAAATATGGGACACCATCTCCATGTGGAGGAACTCAAAGAGTACGTCGTCGGCCATGTCTGAAATAAAATCAAAATCTTAATACAAAAAGCTAGGCAACGTTCTCTAGCTGACTGACAAACGTATAGAACATGCTAGCTAAATGATCCTGGTACAGTGGGGGAGAACATTTAGCTACTGTAACTAACGTTAGCTAGTGCTTCAAACTGCGGGCAATGTTTTCTTCTGAATTGAAATATCCTTTGCTATCTATGTGCAATCAATATGATTACATATTACTAACACATGTAAATCCAACAAATTACCTATTTTACAGCTCTGGTTTGAGTTATTTTCCCCTGAAAACCTCACGATGTAAACAAAGCGTTACTTCCTGACTACGGAATCTGCGAAGGACGTACAACTTTGCTTAGGCGTGCCGAAGGACATAAATAGTTTGATTGGATGACTGATTACAAGAGAAAAGGCTAAACATTTGTATTTAGTGTTTTGTTAAGAAGAAAACATGATCAGAAACGTTTAATTGATGAATAGGGTCACCAGCTAGGACAACAATGCACATAGTTTGTTTCTTCATTCAGCTCACACCCTTCACAGTTTATGTGAAATTCCCTAATTCATATTTTAAGAGCAGCACATAATTTCAATGCATGTCCTTTTAATTTGACAGGTTTAACATTTAAATTTTAGTCATTTAGCAGACGCTCTTATCCAGAGCGATTTACAGTTAGTGAGTGCATACATTTTCATACTCTCTAATGAACATTTTGACAGGTTTAACTCTAATGCATATTTTCACAAAATATATTTTATTAAGGCCCCGTGTAGCTCAGTTGGTAGAGCATGGCGCTTGCAACGCCAGGGTTGTGGGTACGATTCCCACGGGGGGTCAGTATGAACATGTATGCACTCATTAACTGTAAGTCGCTCTGGATAAGAGCGTCTGCTAAATGACTAAAATGTAAAAATGTATTGAATATCTTCTCGTTTTAGGCTACCTTTTATTACAGCTTCAATGTTATGATACAAGTAAATTGGTATTCAGGCTTCTGGTATTGCTTAGCATTATTAGAGTACACTACAAAACAGTTTGGAGATCTTGGAGAATGAGGCTGAAAAAGGGTGCACAAAGAATTGTCCTGCAAAAACAGCTTGCATTTGAAGTAGATGTACATCATATTTTACTTTTGAAGTAGGCCTACATTGGACATTGCAACATGCATTTCTAATTCCAAAATGGCTAAAGCTACTGATGAGATTTGCAATTAATATATAAAAACCAGTCCCTCCATTAAATTGCATGTTTAATTCTTCACTTTTAAAAGTACAATAGTATCAATGACATTTTCACACACACGTTTCAGCCCATAAATAAGACTATTATCACAAGTATGCCTCTTTCTATTGTACTCATTTTGACTAGGTTTAATGTCAAGGTGCATCAAATAATTACACTAAATAACTATATCAATGGACTTGATACAAGTTATGATTGAAACTGGATGTCATGTATTAAAATGACTTTTGGAGAGAGGTGGAACATTGTCTTAAAGTCCCAGTGAGCTCAAAAACGTGATTTTCCTGTGTTTTATATACAGTGCATTCGGAAAGTAGTCAGACCCCTTGACTTTTTCCACATTTTGTTACGTTACAACCTTATTCTAAAATTAATTAAATTGTTTTTTTCCCCCTCATCAATCGACACACAATACCCCATAATGACGAAGCAAAAACAGGTTTAGAAGTTTTTGCAAATGTATAAGAAAACTAAAACGAATATATCACATTCACTTAAGTATTCAGAACTGTTACTCAGTACTTTTTTGAAGCACCTTTGGCAGCAATTACATCCTCGAGTCTTCTTGGGTATGACGCTACATGCTTGGCACTTTTACAGATGCACAACTTTTACAGATGCACAATTGAGAGCATCCTGTCGGGCTGTATCACTGCCTGGTACGGCAACTGCACCGCCCGCAACCGCAGGGCTCTCCAGAGGGTGGTGCGGTCTTACCGGGGGTATTACCGGGGGCAAACTACCCGCCCTCCAGGACACCTACAGCACACGATGTCACAGGGAGGCCAAAAATATAATCAAGGACATCAACCACCCGAGCCACTGCCTGTTCACCCCACTATCATCCAGAAGGCGAGGTCAGTACAGGTGCATCAAAGCTGGGACCGAGAGACTGAAAAACAGCTTCTATCTCAAGGCCATCAGACTGTTAAATAGCCATCACTACCACACTAGAGGCTGCTACCTACAGACATAGATTAGAAATCACTGGCCACTTTAAGAAATGGAACACTAGTCACTTTAATAATGTTTACATATCTTGCATTACTCATCTCATATCTATATACTGTATTCTATAATATTTTATTGTATCTTAGTCCATGCTGCTCTGTCATTGCTCGTCCATATACAGTTGAAGTCGGAAGTTTACATACACCTTAGCCAAATACATTTAAACTCAGTTTTTCACAATTCCTGACATTTAATCCTAGTAAAAATTCCCTGTCTTAGGTCAGTTCGGATCAACACTTTATTTTAAGAATGTGAAATGACAGAATAATAGTAGAGAGAATGATTTATTTAAGCTTTTATTTCTTTCATCACATTCCCAGTGGGTCAATTAGTATTTGGTAGCATTAAATTGTTTAACTTGGGTCAAACGTTTTGGGTAGCCTTCCACAAGCTTCTCACAATAAGTTGGGTGACTTTTGGACCATTCCTCCTGACAGAGCTGGTGTAACTGAGTCAGGTTTGTAGGCCTCCTTGCTCGCACACACTTTTTCAGTTCTGCCCACAAATGCTGCCACCCCCGTGCTTCACGGTTGGGATGGTGTTCTTCGGCTTGCAAGCGTACCCCTTTTTCCTCCAAACATAACGATGGTCATTATGGCCAAACAGTTCTATTTTTGTTTCATCAGACCAGAGGACATTTGTCCAAAAAGTATGATCTTTGTCCCCATGTGCTTTAGCAAACCGTAGTCTGGCTTTTTTATGGCGGTTTTGGAGCAGTGGCTTCTTCCTTGCTGAGCGGCCGTTCAGGTTATATCGATATAGGACTCGTTTTACTGTGGATATAGATACTTTTGTACCTGTTTCCTCCAGCATCTTCACAAGGTCCTTTGCTGTTGTTCTGGGATTGATTTGCACTTTTAGCACCAAAGTTCGTTCATCTCTAGGAGACAGAACGTGTCTCCTTCCTGAGCGGTATGACGGCTGCGTGGTCCCATGGTGTTTATACTTGCGTACTATTGTTTGTACAGATGAACGTGGTACCTTCAGGCGTTTGGAAATTGCTCCCACGGATGAACCAGACTTGTGGAGGTTTACACATTTTTTTCTGAGGTCTTGGCTGATTTATTTTGATTTTCCCATGATGTCAAACAAAGAGGCACTGAGTTTGAAGGTAGGCCTTGAAATACATCCACAGGTACACCTCCAATTGACTCAAATGATGTCAATTAGCCTATCAGAAGCTTCTAAAGCCATGACATCATTTTCTGGAATTTTCCAAGCTGTTTAAAGGCACAGTCAACTTAGTTTATGCAAACTTCTGACCCACTGGAATTGTGATACAGTGAATTATAAGTTAAATAATCTGTCTGTAAACAATTGTTGGAAATATTACTTGTGTCATGCACAAAGTACATGTCCTAACCGACTTGCCAAAACTATAGTTTGTTAACAAGAAATTTGTGGAGTGGTTGAAAAACTAGTTTTAATGACTCCAACCTAAGTGTATGTAAACTTCCGACTTCAACTGTATGTATATTTCTTAATTCCATTCCTTACTTTGATTGTGTGTATTGGGTATATGTTGTGAAATTGTTAGATATTACTGCACTGTCGGAGCCGGAAGCACAAGCATTTCGCTACACACGCAATAGCATCTGCTAAACACGTGTATGTGAAAAATAAAATTTGATTTGATTTTGATTTGACACCTGTATTTGGGGAGGTTCTCCCATTCTTCTCTGCAGATCCTGTCAAGGTCTGTCAAGTTGGATGGGGAGCGTCGCTGCACAGATACTTTAGGGTCTCTCTACAGATGTTCGATCGGGTTCATGTTCGGGCTTTGGTTGGGCCACTCAAGGACATTCAGAGACTTGCCCCGAAGCCACTCCTGCGTTGTCTTGGCTGTGTGCTTAGGGTCGTTGTCCTGTTGGAAGGTGAACCTTCGCCCCAGTCTGAGGTCCTGAGCGCTCTGAAGCAGCTTTTCATCAAGGATCTCGCTGTACTTTCCTCCGTTCATCTTTCCCTCGATCCTGACTAGTCTTCCAGTCCCTGCCACTGAAAAACATCCCCACAGCATGATGCTGCCACCACGCTTCACTGTAGGGATGGTGCCAGGTTTCCTCCAGATGTGACACTTGGCATTCAGGCCAAAGAGTTCAATCTTGGTTTCATAAGACCAGAGAATCTTGTTTCTCATGGTATGAGAGTCTTTAAGGTGCCTTTTGGCAAACTCCAAGCGGGTTGGCATGTGCCTTTTACTGAGGAGTGGCTTCCGTCTGGCCACTCTACCATAAAGGCCTGATTGGTGGAGTGCTGCAGAGATGGTTGTCCTTCTGGAAGGTTCTCCCATCTCCTCAGAGGCTCTCTGGAGCTCTGTCAGAGTGACCATCGGGTTCTTGGTCACCTCCCTGACCAAGGCCCTTCTCCCCTGATTGCTCAGTTTGGCCAGGGCGGCCAGCTCTAGGAAGATTCTTGGTGGTTCCAAACTTCTTCCATTTAATAATGATGGAGGCCACTGTGTTCTTGGGGATCTTCAATGCTGCAGACATTTTTTGGTACCCTTCCCCAGATCTGTGCCTCGACAAAACCCTGTCTCGGAGCGCTACGGACAATTTCTTCGACCTCATGGCTTAGTTTTTGCTCTGACTTGCACTGTCAACTGTGGGACCTCATATAGACAGGTGTGTGCCTTTCCAAATCATGTCCAATCAATTGAATTTACCACAGGTGGACTCCAATCAAGTTGTAGAAACATCTCAAGGATTAGCAATGGAAACAGGATGCACCTGAGTTTTGGCCTTCCATGGTGACATCACCATGCGATAAATTAGTCAGTGGTGTAAAGTACTTAAGTAAAAATACTTTAAAGTACTACTTAAGTAGTGTTTGGGGTATCTGTACTTTACTATTTATATTTTTGACAACTTTTACTTCACTACATTCCTAAAGCAAATAATGTACTTTTTACTCCATACATTTTCCCTGACACCCAAAAGTACTCAATACATTTTGAATGCTTAGCAGGACAGGAACATGGTCCAATTCACGCACTTATCAAGAGAACATCCCTGGTCATCTCTACTGTCTCTGATCTGGCGGACTCACTAAACGCAAATGCTTCGTTTGTAAATGATGTCTGAGTGTTGGAGTGTGCCCCTGGCTATCCGTAAATTTAAAGAACATGAAAATGGTGCCGTCTGGTTTGCTTAATATAAGGAATTTGAAATGTTTAAAACCAAATATTTTAGACTTTTACTCAAGTATTATTTTACTGGGTGACTTTCACTCTTACTTGAGTCATTTTCAATTAAGGTATCTTTACTTTTACTCAAGTATGACCATTGGGTACTTTTTCCACCACTGAAATTAGCTAATAGACCAAAGGTGCGTTCAGTTCGCTTGAACGTTTGCTAAGTTGCGGAACGGTTTGTACTGAACGACTCGTTTCCCCAAAATGTTCTTGAACAGACTTTGAGGTATGTCTGTTCCCGTTTGGTGGGTGTGGTGAGGTGTGGCTTGAAGCAATGAGTGACGTATTTAATGGGTAGTGGCCATGTTGACAGCGTTCCTCAACCCCTCCCCGTCTTTCGACTGGTCGTTCAGTACAGCATCGTTTCCATTCAATTGAATGTTCCAGAACATAAAAACGTATTGAACCCAGCCCAAGTTCCAAACCTCTCTGCCAATAATGTCTAATTTCCAGTTCTCCCCTCCACACTCAGACCACTCCCAGACATTCCTAGCAAAATTATTGCTTAAGAAATTGCCCTTTGTGATGAAGCTAGTTTTGTTTCATTTGACCATTTTAATTTAAAACAATCACAGTAAGGTACACATTTGTTACCCAGAAATGATTTAATATTGAGATAAAAACAGCTGCATTGGACCTTAAAGTTATATTATAGGCATACAGTATTTATACAGCATTTCCAGTTTTATAAATAGTTGAAAACAAAATGTTATTTCATTCTCTGTATGCGAGTCTACAGTATCTTGATGATACCCTATTTTTAAGTAAATGTAACTCTCTAAGGATATCCAATTTTAGAGTTTGCATAAATGGGCCGTCTTAAATTGCAGCCAGGTAACAAAATTACATGCAAAACATGCCAAACTGCAGTACTGCCAAGGTGTAGTAATACAATTCCAAGACACAAATGTTAGATGAATGAGTCTCTTATGAGATTGCAAATGTAGACTTCATTACCATATTGCACTTACATACTACAGTACCTCTCATCTTCAGCGAAGCTAGAGCAAAGTAAAACACATTAATTGGCCTAAATTAAAGCAGCCATGTGTATCCAAGACTATGCAAACAACTGTGCAAATCGAGTTCTACAAAGTCCCTGTTTAAAACAAGTCTTCATAGTAGAAATGCAGTTACACAAAATATCCTATATGTTTAGGAAAGGGAACATTTAGGAAAGAGGAGAAATTTGGATAAAGCCTTTGCTTGACCAGCTTCCACATAAATGTGTATGAGTTAATGAAACACCATTAAGTCCTCATGAAAGTGTGCTTTTTCCTAGTAAGGAAACAGAATTTTGGGAATCTAGCAAGTCTCAGTGGATGATTACTGGCAAATTGGAATATCTCTTCTTGACTAGATGAAATAAACCTCTGCGCTATGGTTTGTCAAAATTCTCTAGATAGTATACTTTCAAATATATCTGATTAAAACATCAGACTATTTACTTCTGCACATTAAAACATTTGGACATGACAAAATGAAAATAAAGAGGGAAGTTGGAATTTAAAAAAATACTCGTTTTTTTTTGTACAAGTCCCTCAAATGTAAGCACCCATATTTTTTTATTCTACAAAAAAGGTTATATCTACAACCTAAAAGGGTTCTTTGGCTGTCCCCATACGATAACCCTTTGAAGAACCCTTTTTAGTTCCAGGTAGAACCCTTTTGGGTTCAATGTAGAACCCTTTTCACAGAGAGTTCTACCTGGAACCAAAAAGGGTTCTCCTATGGGGACAGCTGAAGAACCCTTTTGGAACCCTTTTTTCTAAGAGTGTATGCTCTCCTCTGTCAGAGCACTGTACTTTCCACTACTGAATGAAGCTTCAAGAGCACTCACTTGTGCTGGCACAAGTCCGTTAAGCAGAACACCCTTCTGTGGGGAAGGGGAAAGCTGCTCTGAGCGGGATGGTCTTTGAGGTTCAGGCCGCCCATGGTCTGAGGGCTGAGGGTTGGATGTGTCACTAGTTGAGTTCCCATCCCTGGAGGGTGATCCTTTGTGGACCTCTAACAGAGAGACCGTCCTGGAGGGAGATGTAGGCTGTGAGGGGGAAGCCTTGCATGAGCATGGCTGGTGTCCTTGGGTTTGGACCTGTTCCACTCCTCTCAGGATGCGCACCAGGGAGTTGTGGACCTGCTGGCTGATAGGAGTGTCACTGTCGTCAGGTTCGGTCTTGACCTGGCGGCCTGTGGAGAAGTTGGAGAGCTGCTCCAGGACCTCTATCTGTCGGTCCATCATACCCAGCATGCTGCAGTGGAAGGCCCTTTGCTCAGCGAGCTGTTCCCCTAGCTTATGGTTCAGGATGGTCAGCTGCTGGAGGATCAGGGTGCTGGTGTCCTCACAAGTGCCTGTAGAGAAATGAACAGCAGGACAACTTGTATTTGTTTTAGGTTATCGTTGTAATATCAATTACCCAAAGCTTTAAACAACTGATATATACAAAGTAAAATGACATGATATTAGTTACAAAGAACACATTAATTACATAGAATATAGGTGGTCATGTAGCCACTCTAAATTCATCAGTTATAAAAGCACTCACCAGTTTGTTCTTCTGGACTACAGCTAGTGGGGTCACTAGCTCCCTCACCATCATGTAAAGAGGGTACTGAATGTGGCTCACTCTTCACTGGGTAAAGATACTCTCCAGACAGACCTAAAGTCATAATCTCTTCTGACTTCAGCGCCCAGCCCGGAGTGCTGACGTTGGCCTCTTCTGGGATGGCGTTAGTCTCGTCTCCTTCTCCCTCTAGAGCTGGAGCCAGGCTGTCCTGCCAAGGGGCCACAGAGTCAGGCTGAGCAACATCACCTGGGAAGAGAGAGAAGAAGAGTGAGCAGAGCAGGCCAACGCAAAGCAAACACTTCTTTACAATTCTTTAACGTCAAATAATAAAGGTATACAAATCCTAAAGCCAGAAAGTAGTACCATCAGTATGATCCTCCAGGTCCGAGGGGGTCAACACCACCATATTGTGTCCATCTGCAGTGCCTTGCTCTGGGGCCCCCGCCCGGGCCCTCCTGGCCAGCATGCGGTCCAGCATACGGAAGTAACGGAATGACTCGATGGCGGACAGGCGTGCAGCGGGGCTACGGTATCCTGCCATCTTGATCTTGCGGTATTTGTGCTTGAGGCTCTTCCAGCGGTTGCGTATCTGGTTGACGGTGAAGTGGATGTCCCGCTTGGCCAGGCTGTAGCGCAGGCGGCGGAAGTGCGAGTCGTTCCGCTGGCGCTTCTTATCCAGCTCATGCACCAGGTCCAACTGCTCAATGAGGGCCAGCATGGCGAAGGTGTCCGACTCTGTCCACCACTTGTTGGGCCTCCTCTCACTCAGGTCCATGGTTTCTGCCTCCCCTCACTGGGTGTACCTGCTCTGGTAGCAGCCCCTTAGGCTCCTCCTGGTTGGAAGTAAACAAGAACACAGGGAAAGAGGTTGAAGTACTACACCATAGGCTAATGTAATTTCTGTACATTAGAGGTAGACTGAGGGGTAGTCGAACGATTATGATAAAATGCCCTGAAATAAATGTTATGACTTTCTATTCAAATTACATTTTGTAGCAATATGCATAAAAGAGCAGCATTCAAGTTGCATTATAATAAAGTTGTATTCAAGACAGGAACATTGATGTTTTTAACAAAGGTATAGGGTAACCTCACTATGGGAGAATAAATGAGTCACGACAACATCCAAAATAGATGCTGGCTATAAATGACAGAAATACATTGTGACATAAACCACTCCAGAGATGTTCATTACAACATTCACACAAGAGTACAGTGACAGTTTCTTCTCCAGTCCCTTTGAAGTTCACCCAACAGCAAATCACGACTTTCCCATGTCAATTCCACTCAGATCAGACATAATGAGCTGAGTAGTATGCGTGCAATGTGAATTTATGCAGACATACAGGAACATAACGCTATCTTCTACAAAAAAAATACATTTGAAATAGCCTTTCCCTTTTGGTACAACAGTGAATTACTTGAAATAAAACTGATACTGGAAATTACAGACAACTGCATCACACACCATACAGAGACTCATTTAAAACTAGCTAACTGGTCATCAACAGTCTGACCACTGACAACCTAACAAGCTAGCACTGGCTAGTTGACAGGTCCAGTGGCTGACAGTGGCCGTAGCTGGGTGGTTGCAGTGGCCATCACTGGCGAATGCAGACGATGAAGAATGTCATTTCTTGCAGAACACTGCGGCCATGTGTTAGTGCATCGGTCCCAAAAAATTAAATACACAAACTATTGTTCTAAGTTAATAACCATAAAATAGCGCTTACTATTACTGCTACAGATTGCACTTCTTACCTTCATCTCAAAATATTTTACGCTGCGTCGTGGAAGCTTGCTTGCGTCGCACGATCATATGGGGTTTGTTGACATCAATGGGCTTGTTCGAAATTGCAGCCGACAGTGGAGGAAACTGCCGACTGGTTGATCTACAAATCACCGTGCAACGTAAATAACGACTCTTTATTATTTGTAGATCAGTCAGTCAGTCACCATTTACCCATAATACATCACGGTTTTGATGCTCTCGAACACGGCCAATGACTTTCTATGATCGACGTTCTCTATGTCACATGTTGTTCGATCTCTACTCTGATTGGTCAAGAATCATACTGCAAACTCACGAGGGTCAGTCTGTGCGAGGAGCTGCGCATATTCTCAGATCTAGACATCATCTAAATGTTCAATTTGAACGGATTTAACAAACATATAGTTGTAAAGATTAGCGAATTTGTGCAGTACTTAGTTTGGGCTAACTCTCGTGAGTGGTAGTCATCTGTTCTGAATCCTGTGCAGCATTGATGAGTTTAAATTCATGTGTGTCTCAGAGCAGACAGGATGTGTTGTATGAGGTTTTGCTGTGCTTGTATAGGGTGAAACAGATGGGGATATGTTATGTTCCTCTGGGTACCAGCTCATGTGGGAGTAGAGGGGAATGAGGAAGTGGATATTATTGCCAAGCAGGCTCTTAAACATCCTAATGTTGAGATATAATTGTCAATCAGTAAAGCAGAAGCCAAGGGATTAATAAGAACAGTGGTTTAAAATAAGTGGCAAGAGTTGTGGAAGAGGGAGAGTAAGGGAAGACACCTGTAATCCAAGATGGCGTAGTAGTGTGGTCGTGTATTGTGTTGTGTCCTCGTGTAAATAGCCTGTTTTTTAGTTTTTTGTCTTTTATACGTATATATTTCTCTATCTCACTTTCCATCCTTGAACTAAATATACTTTCCTGCAACCTGCCTCACCCAATGTGGAACGGATTCTATTATTTCTTTCTTTTTATCAAGAACTAGCTACTTGCTATTAGCCACTGATAGCGGTCTTCACCACTGTCCGTGGCCTGCACTACCTACCAGCCAGCTCTAGCCTGGACAATTATCGACCCAGAGCATATCGGATTTTCTGCCAGAATCACTGAATCACTGGACCTTAACACCGGACCATCGCAACTAACTAGCTGCAACCGAAAGGCTGTTGTTGGCTAATCACCACCTCCCGACGTACCAGTTAGCCTTGAGCTAGCCGCGAGCCAGGCCCATCTCCCGGCTATCTACCGCTCTGTCAACCGGACGGGACCTCCTAGTGTCGACACGGAGCCCCGCCGATCCATCACGACTGGTCTGCCGACGTAATCGTCTGATGTGGTTTCAACAGGCTTCCCATTGCGACGACCACGAAGATCCATCTGCTAGCCCCGGCCCGCTAGCACGCGCAATCAACAGCCGTGCCTCCTGCTCGCCTGTGCTTTAGCAGCCTACGATCTGCTCCCAGACTTACTTAGTGCTGTTCACTGGACCTTATGATCACTCAGCTACACAGCTAATGCCTGCTGGACTGTTCCTTTACACGGTACCCCATCCAGTTTATCTGTTTAGCCTCAGCCCAAACTTTCGTCGCCATTACCAGTTGTTGTCTTAGCCCTCTCGAATAACACCTGTGATTGCGTTATGCCTCTCTCCCATGTCAATATGCCTAGCCTATTGTTGTTTGGGTTAGTTCTTATTATACAATTTCACTGTAGAGCCCCAAGTTCAGCTCAACCAGCCTTAGAGAGCTCCTTTGTCCCACCCCCCATACACGCGGAGACCGGCTCAATCGGTACCTCCAGTGATGCTATCTCTTTCATAGTTACCCAATGCTTAGGTGTACCTCCACTGTACTCATATCCTTCCATATCCTTGTCTGTACATAATGCCCTGAATCTATTCTACAACGCCCGGAAATCTGCCCCTTTTCTCTGTACCCAACGCACTAGAAGATCAGTTCTTAAAGCCTTTAGCCATATCCTTATTCTATTCCTCCTCTGTTCCTCTGGTGATGTAGAGGTTAACCCAGGCCCTGTAGCCCCCAGTATCACTCCTACCCCCCAGGCGCTATCATTTGTTGACTTCTGTAACCGTAAAAGCCTTGGTTTCTTGCATGTTAACATCAGAAGTCTCCTCCCCAAGTTTGAGTTATTCACTACATTAGCACACTCTGCCAACCCTGATGTTCTAGCAGTGTCTGCAACTTTTTTTACAACATTTTCCGTCTAGATAGAACTGCCAAAGGGGGCGGAGTTGCAATCTACTGTATAGAGAGCCTGC
The DNA here is from genome assembly GCF_020615455.1 of Coregonus clupeaformis. Lineage (NCBI taxonomy): Eukaryota > Metazoa > Chordata > Actinopteri > Salmoniformes > Salmonidae > Coregonus > Coregonus clupeaformis. The sequence goes on from NC_059197.1 coordinate 43,823,630, forward strand.
AGAGCTCTATCATACTAACCAGGTCTGTGCCCAAACAGTTTGAGCTTCTACTTCTAAAAATCCACCTTTCCAGAAATAAGTCTCTCACTGTTAACGCTTGCTACAGACCCCCCTCAGCCCCCAGTTGTGCCCTGGACACCATATGTGAATTGCTTGCCCCCCATCTATCCTCAGAGTTCGTACTGCTTGGTGACCTAAACTGGGATACGCTTAACACCCCGACCGTCCTACAATCTAAACTAGATGCCCTCAATCTCACACAAATTATCAAGAAACCTACCAGGTACAACCCTAAATCCGTAAACATGGGCACCCTCATAGATATCATCCTGACTAATATACCCTCTACATACACCTCTGCTGTCTTCAACCAGGATCTCAGCGATCACTGCCTCATTGCCTGCGTCCGTAATGGGTCCGCGATCAAACGACCACCCCTCATCACTGTCAAACGCTCCCTAAAACACTTCAGTGAGCAGGCCTTTCTAATTGACCTGGTATCCTGGATGGATCAGGAGAGGATGCATGGATGTTCTTCAAAAGTGCTTTCCTCTCTATCTTAAATAAGCATGCCCCATTCAAAAAATCCTGAAAGAGCTGCTAAATCTGGACCACAAATCAGCTGGGCTAGACAATCTGGACACTTTCTTTCTAAAATTAGCCGCCGAAATTGTTGCAAACTCTATTACTAGCCTGTTCAACCTCTCTTTCGTATCGTCTGAGATCCCCAGAGGTTGGAAAGCTGCCGTGGTCATCCCCCTCTTCAAAGGGGGTGACACTCTAGATCCAAACTGTTACAGACCTATATCCATCCTGCCCTGCCTTTCGAAAGTATTTGAAAGCCAAGTTAACAAACAGATCACCAACCATTTCGAATCCCATCGTACCTTCTCCGCTATGCAATCTGGTTTCCGAGCTGGTCATGGGTGCACCTCAGCCACGCTCAAGGTCCTAAACGATATAATAACCGCGATCGATAAAAGACAGTACTGTGCAGCCGTCTTCATCGACCTGGCCAAGGCTTTTGACGCTGTCAATCACTGCATTCTTATTGGCAGACTAAATAGCCTTGGTTTCTCAAATGACTGCCTCGCCTGGTTCACCAACTACTTCTCAGATAGAGTTCAATGTTTCAAATCGGAGGGCCTGTTGTCTGGACCTCTGGCAGTCTCTATGGGGATGCCACAGGGTTAAATTCTCGGGCCGACTCTATTCTCTGTGTATATCAATGATTTCGCTCTTGCTGCTGGTGACTCTCAAATCCACCTCTACGCAGACGACACCATTTTGTATACATCTGGCCCTTCATTGGACACTGTGTTAACAAACCTCCAAACGAGCTTCAATGCCATACAACACTCCTTCTGTGGCCTCCAACTGCTCTTAAAAGCTAGAAACACTAAATGCATGCTCTTCAATCGAACACTGTTTGCACCCGCCCGCCCGACTAGAATCACTACTCTCGGCAGGTCTGACTTAGAATATGTGGACAACTAAAAATACCTAGGTGTCTGGTTAGACCGTAAACTCTCCTTCCAGACTCACATTAAGCATCTCCAATCCAAAGTTAAATCTAGAATCGGCTTCCTATTTCGCAACAAAGCCTCCTTCACTCATGCTGCTAAACATGCCCTCGTAAAACTGACTATCCTACCGATCCTTGACTTCGGCGATGTCATTTACAAAATAGCTTCCAACACTCTACTCAGCAAATTGGATGTAGTCTATCACAGTGCCATCCGTTTTGTCACCAAAGCCCCATATACTACCCACCATTGTGACCTGTACGCTCTCGTTGGCTGGCCCTCACTACATATTCGTCACCAAACCCACTGGCTCCAGGTTATCTATAAATCACTTCTAGGCAAATCCCCGCCTTATCTTAGATAATTGGTCACCATAGCAACACCCACCTGTAGTATGCGTTCCAGCAGGTATATCTCACTGGTCATCCCCAAAGCCAACACCTCCTTTGGCCACCATTCCTTCCAGTTCTCTGCTGCCAATGACTGGAACGAACTGCAAAAATCTCTGAAGCTGGAGACACTTATCTCCCTCACTAACTTTAAGCATCAGTTGTCAGAGCAGCTTACCGATCACTGCACCTGTACACAGCCCATCTGTAATTAGCCCACCCAACTACCTCATCCCCATATTGTTATTTACATTGTTATTTATTTGCTCATTTGCACCCCAGTATCTCTATTTGCACATCATCTTCTGCACATCTATCACTCCAGTGTTAATACTAAATTGTAATTATTTTGCACTATGGCCTATTAATTGCCTTACCTCCATAACTTACTACATTTGCACACACTGTATATAGATTTTCTATTGTGTTATTGACTGTACATTTTGTTTATTCCATATGTAACTCTGTGTTGTTGTTGTTGTTTTTATCGCACTGCTTTGCTTTATCTTGGCCAGGTTGCAGTTGTAAATGAGAACTTGTTCTCAACTGGCTTACCTGGTTAAATAAAGGTGAAAAAAAAAATAATAAGATCCAGGAAAAGGTGGGGGCAGGGAGGTAATCAGGCCGAGAGAGAAGGGAGGAAAGGCTGAGACTGGGACACACAAAGCTAAATAGTACATTGAAATTGGTTGGGAAACATCCGACTGGGAGGTGTGATCATTGTTAGGAGGAGATGGAGACAGTGGATCATGTTCTATTTCAGTGCCAGAAATATGTGAGAGAAAGGGAGTGATTGTTATTAGATTTGAGGAGTAATGGGGTTGAAGAGCCAGGATTAAGTGAACTGCTGGGGAAATCATCAGGGGATGTAGTATTTAATTATTTATTTCGTTTCCTTAGGGAGACGAGATTATTTTTAGGATTTAGACATTCACTGTCTCTTGTCCAGACTCCAGTCCAGTTGGTGGCGCTAATGCACCTTAAATGTTGGTTGCCAACCGCCATATAAAATCCACAGAAGAAGAAGAAGAAGAAGAAGAAGAAGAAGAGAGTGAGGTGGGGATGTTGACGTTGTAGTTTCAATGAGCAAGGCAGAGGGGAAAGCCTCATATGGACAGTGATGTTGCAGCGATGACAGGAGCAGTGGAATAGAGATATTAAGGGTAGGCATTTATTTCAAGTACAGAGGAAAGGGAAGAAAAAAAAATGAAACAAAAAAATAAAAGGAAGGGACAGAAGAGAGGAGGCTATTTTTACAAGATTAAGGGTGGGACACAGCCAGTTGAATAAGACCTTAACCCTCCCGTTGTCCTAGGGTCAAAATGACCCGCCACTGTGTTGAACCAACTTTATTTAATTTTTATATTTTTTGGATCATTTGTGAGAAGGAGGCAGTGATACTTTCTCTAAAGTCTCACTGCCTCTTTCTCACAAATGATCCCCAAAATATATTTTTTTAATAAAGTTGGTTCAACACAGTGGCGGGTCATTTTGACCCTAGGACAACAGAAGGGTTAAATGTGATAGGAAAGCATCCAACAGGAAAGTGTGATTATCGCCAGGAAACAGAGACGGGGAGCATGTATTGCTACAGTGTGGGCAGTATCAGAGGGAAAGCGAGAGGATGAGATCTAGTATCAGGGAGAAGGGGATACAGGAAATTAGTTGAAAGAGTATATTGAGTAGAACGTCATTAGATATAGTCTCAAATATTTTGTTATCTTTTTTAAGAGCAACGGGGCTGGAAGGTAGGATTTAGTATCTCCCTGTCGCTGGCCCACACCCCAATACAATAGGTGGCGGTAATGCACCATAACGTTGGATGCCAACCGCCGATAAACCCCACTGACGAAGAAGAGGAAGAAGAAGAAGACGAAGAAGCGAGTGAGCCTTTTGGCTGACTTCCGTGTGCTCATGTGATTATTTTTTGCAGGACTGTGGAGGTATGAGAATTTGTTTTACATACATGTTTCGAATAATAGCAGGCTAGCTATCTATATTCACATTGGTGAATTGATTTAATGTAGGTTGATTAACATAACATGTCATAGTTCAATTGAGTTCAACTCTATAACATAATGTTATGAAACAGGGAGGGCGCATTTCGATGGCTATCATCTCGCGCTAAAAATAATTTGGGCTAGTAGCGCACAAATGTGGGGTGAGGCACATTCCGATGGGCTGCTAGGCATCATCTGACGATGTAATAGTTCTATCAAACAATGCTTACCATCAGAACATGTCTCCCTGTTCCATGAAACTATGCCCCCCTATAAAACATGATAGTTTCTACTTCCTACTGTAGGCCTTAAATTGATCTTGTGTATTTAGGTGGTGTGGTGGAATGGCAAGTGACAAATACCAGATAGTGGTGCAAGGAGAGGCGTCAGAGACCGACTCAGATGATGAGGTATACATCACCTCCCTCTCTCCACATTCAACTGCCGGAGGGCAAAAGGTACCAGGGGAAGCATCTGAGACTGACAGCGAGGGGGAGGTTGAGAAAGCACGGAAATGTGTCATTGCTGCAAGCTCTGAAAACCCACAAATATTACGCAAGGACTTAACTCCTCTGCTTGTGATCAGAGATAACTCTGACATTCAGTCCGTGGTAGAGGAGAGGGTTGTGTCTAGGCCTGAGCACAGTGGGCTCTACTACAAGACTTTACTCCAGCAGAAATTACAGGAGAGCAATGCACGTCTGTGCACGGATGTGTCCCAGACCATCAAACAGGTGTATGGCAATGCCACAAAGGAGATCCGCATGGCCACAACCCACCTGAACAGCTCCCAGAACGGCATCATCAACGCTTCCCACAGCATCCGACTCATTCTGGAGGACCTCAAGTCCGTCTCAGAGAAAATGGACATTATCACCAGCTGTTATCTGCTCCCCGAAATTACCATCCCCTCCACTCCCACTACCCCTATTCCCGGACAGTGATGTTCCTTATTATGTTCCTCATTCAATGTTTTCATATGTCTTATGTAGGCTAAACAATGGACTGCGGTATCATTATTTGTAAGAGGCACTTGCATTCGGTGAATAAATTATGCATGCCATTATATTATTGCTACTCCATGTTATTCGGGTAATATTCAGATAGCTTATTCATTGTAGTTGGTCATCGCAAAGGATGCTTATTGGTCTCGATCATACATTAAAGTATTTAGCTGTTCACATTCACAACCATATAAGATGTCTTGTCAAGCACTGTATTTTCCAAAGCACCAAACCTTGTAGATCTAGTGCACAGCCCACTTTTGTGGTGTCAGTAAGACACTGCAAGTGATGGGACTGCTGTGGTCATGTTTGTATAGGCCTAGAGTTGAAGAAGCTACAGAATCCGCATTTATAAAAATAAAAAAAATTCTAGGACATTCATATGTCAGTCATTGAACTGCAATAGGCCTCTACTTCAGAGAACATTGAAGGAGCAGTTTCAAAACTTTAAGATCCATTCCATTCCTATACAGTGTAATCTTACCAAAGATATAAAAAGTGTTATAAAATTGAAGAACAGTTTTAATCCAATGGGAATCCAGAAGGTTTGATCAGCCATTGCTTTTGCAGAGTCACTGTCATGTCGCGTGAGGCTGAGCATCTGGCTTGGCTCCCAGGAAGTGCATGCTGAAAGTGATCCATTCTCCCAAGGTCATCTGAAGGGCATGTCTGATCTCACTGCTGCGGCCATAAACCAGAGACACTCCATCGAGTTGATTCTCTGTCAGCAGCTGCTGATATTTCACTGGAAAGTTCAGCTTCTCCATCTAGAGAACAATGCAGACATGACATTGAGACACACTGATATATATTTGAAATGATGCCATTAGACATGGTTGGGCGTCATTTGCTTATTCTAATGGGCCAACGGGGGTTCATGGAAAATGTTCTGGTGGGTGGGAAGTTCCATCATTGGCGATGGCTTGCATAGGACTACCGTATGCAGTGCTGCTGCTATGAATGCAAGGCTTGTGAGCTGAGGGCTATTAGCATACTTCTCTCCTGAAACCGCTAATTTCAAGGCCACTGACTTGGCATTTTCCCTGTGTTAACGAGTACACAATAGCAGCAGACTGAGGGAAAAGGTCAATTATTTTACGGGGGCATCGGGTTCTGTTGTGACTAATCTGTCTGATACAAAAGTGTAACATTACACAATTATTCTAATGGACTTAGCTACATGAGTTATGTAAATACCATAATTATATATACATGACACTGTATACTGACCCCCATGATATACTAGCCTGTATCATAAAATAATTAAATTAGCATAAAGATTCTTATTTTGAACTTACCTCTTTGCAGATGTCCTCTGTGCTCATACGGATAACTGTTCCAATCCGCAGTGGGCAGATGGTATTTGACTTGGTTCTGTTTCTCAAGCTGGGTCCCTGTCTAACCCAAGCCAGTTTTTCTTTAATGGATTGGTCCAGGTTGACTGTACACAATCTGAACTGCTCAACATCCTTCAGAGTAAACTGGAAGTCCACCTTAAGGAACCTCTCAAACAGCTCAGGGTCTCCATCCTGGTCTAGAACAGTCTCCAGACGATCTCTGAGCATTTGGAACTCCAGACTGGTCTCACTGAACACCTCCCATAAGGACCTGGCTTGGTTGATCTCACCGTCAGTGCCATCAATGTCAGCCCTCTGCTGGCAGTCCTCTGAGCATTGCAGGATCCAGCTCAGACGGCAGGGCCAGAGGTTGGCCATCACCACCCAGGCAGCAAGGTCTTTAGCTTTGGAGAAGCCCCCGTAATTCATAGCATCCATGACGATGACTGTCACCCTTACAGAGTTTATTATCCTTCTCATATGCACATGGTTTCCCATAAGATAAACATGAAGAGGGCTGTGTTTGGTATATATGGCTTGTAATGCCTCAGTTGTTAACGCCTTGACTTTCTTGGCCCAGATCTCCCAACGGATACCATTTTCTAGTAGCTCAGTCTCACTTTTGCCCTTTCCAATGAATGGCACAAGGCTGCCTTTTTCAAATGCAGAGAACTTCCCAGCTCTGTGCTTTACTCTTTTAATACATTCCCAGTCAGGCTCTAGATGGTTGTAAGCGAGGGTTTTAAAAGCTCTGCATTTGGAGTCGGGGGACATCTCAGGCACTGAGAAGGGCAGGGTGACCATCCTGTTTAGAATGTCGTACCCGCTGGATGTCAGGCCACTGAGCCACATGGTGCTCTCCACACAGCCCACCACCACTCTGGGGTCCACAGCTAGGATGGACACGAACGGGACATTCTCCCCCGCCAGCAGAACGTTCATAGCCTCCAGGGTGCGGACCACCCTGTCCGGGCTGCAGCGGTCCAGGTGGGTGATCTCCAGCACCACACGGATCCTCCTCCCCTCGAACACCTCCATGAAGTGGATGAAGTCCACCATAACGCCCACCTCCTTCCTCACTTTGTTCATGAAGCCCATCTGGTCGCTGACAGCCGAGCTGTTCATCTGGTGCTGGATACTGCTGCCCATGGTGTAGAGCAGGTGCTTGGATGTCCGCAGAATAGTCCTCAGGGCGAAGACTGTGGGAGGCCCCAGTGTTGCGATGGCCATCGATTCCAGCACAGTGACCCAACTGTGTGTGCTATTTGTTTGGAGCTGAAAGCCATATAAGTAGAGCACGATACATGTGCCAATGCTGAACAATATAGTGGCAAGGACTACAACCCAGAGGGGGAGGCAGAGCAGCTTTATGGCTTTCCAATTGACCTTATCACCTTAGCTCGTGACTTTCTTTGGGTAGGGGTGCTGGGTGGCTCTATAGAGGCCCAGGGGAAATTCCCCAAAGTCACCCTGGATGGCCTTGAAGAGGCGGATCACCAACCCAGCCCAGAGTTTATCACTGCCTGCAAAGTGCCAGGCACTGAAGCACACAAAAATCCACCTCACCCTTCTCCTCCTCCGCTCCTCTTCCTCCCTCCACACGGGACGGAAGAAGATGATGGAGAGGAGGAGGGCTAAGTAGCTAATCCATGCTGGAGGAGGGCGCTTCAACTTGTGCTTCTGTTCTCTCCACTCTGCCTCTCTGTTCATGTAAACTGTGAATGTAGAAAGAGCAACGTAATTCGATTTTTAGAACAAACAAAAAAACAAGTCATGTGAAGTCAACTTAAGTGTTAAACTTACTCTTGATCTTCTTCAGCAGAGTTTCAGTGCGTCTGGGGCACTGGGAGAACAGACCTACAGTGGCCGGAGGTGCCACCTTGATCAATGCTCTGGACAGGCCATATGCATAGACATCGTCCAACAGGGCACCTTTTTGTTTGACCAATGTAGAGGTAGAGATGGCAATCAATAAAAGCTGTTTTTAGCTGTATCACTAAACACATGTCAGATACATTTACAAACTTTCCACTTACCTTCTCCATCCATTTGTCTATGGTTCCAATACTTTGTCAATACTGAGGGAATAAAAAAGGTTATAACATTCATATGGTATAAGAATATAATTTTGCTTCATGATCTAAACTCCAATTATCAGTAAGGGTTAGTTATTATTCTACAGTGTCAATACAATGCTGGCTGAATGTTTTATAACATAATTTAGTCATTTCATTAAAATTAATCATAGATTATTATGTATTGATGTTGCTTTAGAGATGTTTCATTAGTTATTCACCGATAATGTGTAGTGTGTATGGGCTCAAATGCAGCACTTTCCTACACTGGCCAAAGTCATACAGAGTAAATGACCAAAATATAATGAGAGGAGTGAACATAAACATTAAGACAGCTTTTCAATAAATATTTTCTGTTGTACTGAAGTTCAATGACCACATTCAGGGTTAGCCAAAGTTATTTTCAGTCATGTCAGTGAGCTGAAGAACTTTGGTTGTATTGATTGACAACTTAGAGCATGAGTTTGCACAACAGTAATTGCCTCAAATATGTGTTGACGGTTCATTATGAATTTCAGCTTATATACAGTGAGGGAAAAAAGTATTTGATCCCCTGCTGATTTTGTACGTTTGCCCACTGACAAAGACATGATCAGTCTATAATTTTAATGGTAGGTTTATTTGAACAGTGAGAGACAAAATAACAACAAAGAAATCCAGAAAAATGCATGTCAAAAATGTTATAAATTGATTTGCATTTTAATGAGGGAAATAAGTATTTGACCCCTCTGCAAAACGTTACTTAGTACTTGGTGGCAAAACCCTTGTTGGCAATCACAGAGGTCAGACGTTTCTTGTAGTTGGCCACCAGGTTTGCACACATCTCGGAAGGGATTTTGTCCCACTACTCTTTGCAGATCTTCTCCAAGTCATTAAGGTTTCGAGGCTGACGTTTGGCAACTCGAACCTTCAGCTCCCTCCACAGATTTTCTATGGGATTAAGGTCTGGAGACTGGCTAGGCCACTCCAGGACCTTAATGTGCTTCTTCTTGAGCCACTCCTTTGTTGCCTTGGCCGTGTGTTTTGGGTCATTGTCATGCTGGAATAGCCATCCACGACCCATTTTCAATGCCCTGGCTGAGGGAAGGAGGTTCTCACCCAAGATTTGACGGTACATGGCCCCATCCATCGTCCCTTTGATGCGGTGAAGTTGTCCTGTCCCCTTAGCAGAAAAACACCCCCAAAGCATAATGTTTCCACCTCCATGTTTGACGGTGGGGATGGTGTTCTTGGGGTCATAAGCAACATTCCTCCTCCTCCAAACACGGCGAGTTGAGTTGATGCCAAAGAGTTCGAATTTGGTCTCATCTGACCACAACACTTTCACCCAGTTCTCCTCTGAATCATTCAGATGTTCATTGGCAAACTTCAGACGGGCCTGTATATGTGCTTTCTTGAGCAGGGGGACCTTGCAGGCGCTGCAGGATTTCAGTCCTTCACGGCGTAGTGTGTTACCAATTGTTTTCTTGGTGACTATGGTCCCAGCTGCCTTGAGATCATTGACAAGATCCTCCCGTGTAGTTCTGGCCTGATTCCTCACCATTCTCATGATCATTGCAACTCCACAAGGTGAGATCTTGCATGGAGCCCCAGGCCGAGGGAGATTGACAGTTATTTTGTGTTTCTTCCATTTGCGAATAATCGCACCAACTGTTGTCACCTTCTCACCAAGCTGCTTGGCGATGGTCTTGTAGCCCATTCCAGCCTTGTGTAGGTCTACAATCTTGTCCCTGACATCCTTGGAGAGCTCTTTGGTCTTGGCCATGGTGGAGAGTTTGGAATCTGATTGATTGATTGCTTCTGTGGACAGGTGTCTTTGATACAGGTAACAAGCTGAGATTAGGAGCACTCCCTTTAAGAGTGTGCTCCTAATCTCAGCTCGTTACCTGTATAAAATACACCTGGGAGCCAGAAATATTTCTGATTGAGAGGGGGTCAAATACTTATTTCCCTCATTAAAATGCAAATCAATTTATAACATTTTTGACATGCGTTTTTCTGGATTTTTTTGTTGTTATTCTGTCTCTCACTGTTCAAATAACCCTACCATTACAATAATAGACTGATAATTTATTTGTCAGTGGGCAAACGTACAAAATCAGCAGGGGATCAAATACTTTTTTCCCTCACTGTAATGACATATTTCTACTGCAATGAAAATAAACACACCCTCCCACACAAATCCACCTGCTTGTTCTTTTTGCCTTAGAGACTTTAACAAAAGTACAAATAAAATATCAATATTTGGTTAATGACTAATACCAGACAGCCCTTTCCAACGACCTTTCTATGGACTATAACCTATCAGCTAGTTTTAACAAAACATTACCTCCATATCTACTTATTAACATTGGATATACATTCAAATGTATTATTTGAATGGTAACGGCCATGGCCCAGAAAGTAATATTTTACTGTGTTCAATTCTAACAAAGAAAATTACAATATGTGTACCTTTATAATAGGCTAATTAATGACTCCATCCCCACGCATTAATATTCACAACAATTACCATACATCTATACGATTCTTGGGAGATGGGACAGGAGTGCTTCACGAACGCTTGATGTCGACTGGTCTTCTTTGCTCTGCTCTCTCTGATCCTCACGTCCTTATTAGATCCACTCTCTACCAAAGCTTCAAATAGCGTTGACATTTGCACACTGTCCTAGTTAACCATGTATGGAAATGTCGTGATTGATAGCTCTGCCAGAGACCAAATGTCACGCTCGGCCCACAGGGTTTCCCTCTTGGTCTAATGGACGTTGGCTTCCCGAGTGAGAGCTACCCGGTACCAACCCCACCTATTACAGAAAATATGATCTCCTTCTGTGTCTTTTCCCAATGACAGCAAGAACACAATCCCTGTACCCCAATCCATAGACTCGTAACTCCATCATGATACAGAATTCAGTATGTCTGTCGGCTATAGACCGCTATGGGGGCCCACTGGACACCGTGAGTCAAATATAGAATGTACAGGGTGATACATGTGACACCTTCACATTCCATGTGAAGAGAGACTACACTCAGTGGCCAGTTTATTAGGTACACCACCCCATTCACGAAAATGGTTTGCTCCTACAGACAGTGAGTCATGTGGCCATGGCTTGCTATATAAAACAGGCAGACAGGCATCAAGGCATTCAGTTACTGTTTGATTGAACGTTAGAATGGGCAAAACTAGTGACCTAAGCAACTTTGAGCGTGGTATGATCGTCGGTGCCAGGCGCAGCGGATCCAGTATCTCGGAAACGGCCGGCCTCCTGGGCTTTTCACGCACAACAGTGTCTAGGGTTTACAGAGAATGGTGAGACAAACAAAAAACATCCAGTCAGCGGCAGTCCTGTGGGCGAAAACAGCTCGTTGATGAGAGTTCAAAGGAGAATGGCAAGAATCGTGCAAGCTAACAGGCGGGCCACAAACAGGAATGCCAGTTCCTGTTGCGTCATGCTGATGGCAGAATCTGGTGTAAACAGCATGAGTCCATGGCCCACTCCTGCCTGGTGTCAACGATACAGGCTGGTGGCTGTGGTGTAATGGTTTGGGGAATGTTTTCCTGGCACACATTAGGTCCCTTGATACCAATTGTGCTACGTTTCCAAGCCCCGAAGAATTCAGGCTGTTCTGGAGGCAAAGGGGGGTTTGACCCGGTACTAGATAAACTGGCCACTGAGTGTATATTTACCATACACGCATACATACGCCCACACTTATCATGCATTGCATTAAAAATGATATCAAACTTTAACCTATGACAGTAAGTATAGAGCATTTATGCAGCATACAACTAACTGCCTGTGACAAATTGGATCAACTGGTTTCTGGTGACATCTGTGAGATTAAAAACATGACATTTCTCCTTGAGCTGCCCAATTAAATTTCCCTTCTCCACATACACTTGTTCACATGTTGCATCATGCCTGCAATGTGTTCCCAGTAGGGTTGCAAAGTTACCGGTAATTTGCCAAATTTACCAGAATCTTCAGTAATTTTAGTAATTAACAGAAAATCGATGGTAATCTATCGTCATTTTGGTAATTTATACTTGAATAACTTTTAAAACATGTATTCATATATAGTATTCATTTTGTATATCTGTGTCCATATTGTCCATGAGTTTCTAGTAGATACACCATGTGGTTCAAGATGAAATAGCCTAATTAATGAAAAAAGCATCTAATCAACAGAGGCATTATTTTCATTTACCTCTGCAACTCGTCCAACTATTTACTTTTTTCTCAACTGCAACCAGTTTCATGACAAAACATTGACAGCAAATACATATTGACATAAGTAAAATAAATAAAAGTGTAAAAATTATATAAAAGATATGTCATACTGAAACCCTCATATTAAACACCAACGGTATTCATTAAGTTGATGGTTTATATTTAGGATAATGTTTTACAGCTTTGTCATTCTATTTTTTATTTTTAAAATCATCTTATTTAATTATTTCATATATTTTACATGTGATAAGGCCAGTGAGAGGGCCAGAGATAATTACACTGTGATAATCTAAAGTACCCAAAAGGGCCACTAGATACAGTGGGTAAAAAAAGTATTTACTCAGCCACCAATTGTGCAAGTTCTCCCACTTAAAAAGATGAGAGAGGCCTGTAATTTTCATCATAGGTACACGTCAACTATGACAGACAAATTGAGATTTTTTTTCTCCAGAAAATCACATTGTAGGATTTTTAATGAATTTATTTGCAAATTATGGTGGAAAATAAGTATTTGGTCACCTACAAACAAGCAAGATTTCTGGCTCTCACAGACCTGTAACTTCTTCTTTAAGAGGCTCCTCTGTCCTCCACTCGTTACCTGTATTAATGGCACCTGTTTGAACTTGTTATCAGTATAAAAGACACCTGTCCACAACCTCAAACAGTCACACTCCAAACTCCACTATGGCCAAGACCAAAGAGCTGTCAAAGGACACCAGAAACAAAATTGTAGACCTGCACCAGGCTGGGAAGACTGAATCTGCAATAGGTAAGCAGCTTGGTTTGATGAAATCAACTGTGGGAGCAATTATTAGGAAATGGAAGACATACAAGACCACTGATAATCTCCCTCGATCTGGGGCTCCACGCAAGATCTCACCCCGTGGGGTCAAAATGATCACAAGAACGGTGAGCAAAAATCCCAGAACCACACGGGGGGACCTAGTGTAGCCAGTCTCCAGATCTCAACCCCATAGAAAATCTTTGGAGGGAGTTGAAAGTCCGTGTTGCCCAGCGACAGCCCCAAAACATCACTGCTCTAGAGGAGATCTGCATGGAGGAATGGGCCAAAATACCAGCAACAGTGTGTGAAAACCTTGTGAAGACTTACTGAAAACGTTTGACCTGAGTCATTGCCAACAAAGGGTATATAACAAAGTATTGAGAATCTTTTGTTATTGACCAAATACTTATTTTCCACCATAATTTGCAAATAAATTCATTAAAAATCCTACAATGTGATTTTCTGGATTTTTTTTCTCTCATTTTGTCTGTCATAGTTGACGTGTACCTATGATGAAAATTACAGGCCTCCCACTGGATCCAGGTGGTGAAGGAGTAGACAGCAATGTGGGGGGATTTGTAGTGGGAGGAGGTGTAGGCAAACCCCCTCTCTCCCATCGCTCCATCGACTGTTGTACTCGAACCATGGCTGTGCCGAGAGTCTGTAGCATGGTCGAGTGCTGCTGGATGCATTCCTCCACTGATACTGGAGGAATGGATGTGCCTGCTGACTCCATTATGGGTGCGTGATTCTGTCATGCGTTGTGTAGCGGTAGGACGGAGTCAGGCGCAGGACACAGAACTTAGTAAACAACGTACATTACTAAACAAAAGTAAGAGAGCATACCTTCCACGCAGGGAAGGAAAATACCAGCTCACAAGAAAGACAGCAAAACAACGAACAATCATGCACAACACCATGAGGAAACCAGAGGGTAAAATAGGGAAACAAATTAACGTGATGGGAATCAGGAGTGTGCAATCAAGACAAAACAAGTGGAACACAGAAACATAGATCGGTGGCAGCTAGTACTCCGGTGACGACGAACGCCGAAGCCTGCCCGAGCAACGAGGAGGGGCAGCCTCGGCTGAATTCGTGACATTGCCATAGATTTTCTGTTAATTACCAAAATTACTGAAGATTCCGGTAACTTTAGTAAATTACCGGTAGCTTTGACAATCTACTCATTAAGTCAAATCATCTTCATATTGCCTATTTACAGTTGAAGTCGGAAGTTTACATGCACTTAGGTTGGAGTCATTCAAACTCGTATTTCAACCACTCCACACATTTCTTGTTAACAAACTATAGTTTTGGCAAGTCGGTTAGGACATCTACTTTGTGCATGACACAAGCAATTTTTCCAACAATTGTTTACAGACAGATTATTTCACTTATAATTCATTGTATCACAATTCCAGTGGGTCAGAAGTTTACATACACTAAGTTGACTGTGCCTTTGATCAGCTTGGAAAATTCCAGAAAATGATATCATGGCTTTAGAAGTTTCTGATAGGCTAATTGACATCATTTGAGTCAATTGGAGGTGTACCTGTGGATGTATTTCAAGGCCTACCTTCAAACTCAGTGCCTCTTTGCTTGACATCATGGGAAAATCAAAAGAAATCAGCCAAGACCTCAGAAAATTAATTGTAGACCTCCACAAGTCTGGTTCATCCTTGGGAGCAATTTCCAAATGCCTGAAGGTACCACGGTCATCTGTACAAACAATAGTAAGCAAGTATAAACACCATGGGACCACGCAGCCGTCATACCGCTCAGGAAGGAGACGCGTTCTGTCTCCCAGAGATGAACGTACTTTGGTGCGAAAAGTGCAAATCAATCCCAGGACAACAGCAAAGGACCTTGTGAAGATACTGGAGGAAACAGGTGCTTTGCTGCAGGAGGGACTGGTGCCCTTCACAAAATAGATGGCATCATGAGGAAGGAAAATGATGTGGATATATTGAAGCAACATCTCAAGACATCAGTCAGGAAGTTAAAGCTTGGTCACAAATGGGTCTTCCAAATGTAAAATGACCCCAAGCATATTTCCAAAGTTGTGGCAAAATGGCTTAAGGACAACAAAGTCAAGGTATTGGAGTGGCCATCACAAAGCCCTGACCTCAATCCTATAGAAAATCTGTGGGCAGAACTGAAAAAGCATGTGCGAGCAAGGAGGCCTACAAACCTGATTCAGTTACACCAGCTCTGTCAGGAGGAATGGGCCACAATTCACCCAACTTATTGTGGGAAGCTTGTGGAAGGCTACCCGAAATGTTTGACCCAAGTTAAACAATTTAAAGGCAATGTTACCAAATACTAATTGAGTGTATGTAAACTTCTGACCCACTGGGAATGTGATGAAATAAATAAAAGCTGAAAGAAATAATTCTCTCTACTATTATTCTGACATTTCACATTCTTAAAATAAAGTGGTGATCCTAACTGACCTAAGACAGGGCATTTTTACTAGGATTAAATGTCAAGAATTGTGAAAAACTGAGTTTAAATGTATTTGGCTAAGGTGTATGTAAACTTCCGACTTCAACTGTACATGTGCTCAGTGAGTGTTTGAATATGAGATTGGCGAAAACATATTCCTGACTGACTTTAATCTTTCGACACTGGGTAATGCGGTGTAAATTCTCGGGTTATGATGCTTCAACCTCATTTTTTAGTTTTCCATTGAAGTATTTGGAGAAAACCAATTAACTTGAGACATTAAAGAGGATTTGACATGACCCCGCGGCACAGTAACTGTCAACATTATTCATACCACACACAAAACAAAACCAGTTTAAACTCAATTGAACTATCAAGCTATCGACTCGATTGAACAGAGGTCAGTTTACATGGCCAGTGTGATGGTGTTTAGAAAGCTCATGACAGAGAGCTGCCAATCCATCACTTTGATATGTGTAGACTTGTAAGACTGCCAGGATCAATCACATCCACATTATCTCTCTACCTGGGGACATATTGAGCTACACTCTTATTCTGATTTAGACACCTCATCTGGCTTGGGCTCAAGCTAGAATATCCCCATAAGAGAAAAAGTCATACAAATTAAGTGTGTCTCTCGCTGGGAAATTCTGTCTGGAGATGCTGCATCTCGCTCCTTTTCAGGCTGGGCGCCTTGCTCAATCCTAGTAATCACAGTGGGACAGTTGTTATGGCAACAGTGGGGTAAACGAGGAGTCAGAGGGGTCAAATGAAAGGAAACTCTGTGGCAGGGGAGATGAGTGCAGTGAAAATATACCTGACCAAGCTGGAATGACCACAGCTAGGGAGGAAAATATGGCTTCCCTGCAGCATACTGACACACAAAAAACAGAGAGATGAGTATAATATATCACACATTTTATTGTAGCCTTTTTAGGTTAGAGAGGAAAATATACAATGCATTGTCCAACTTTGCACCCAATCTCACAGAGGCTTACTGTGTACCTTTGTGTAGCCCGCGAAAGACCCCCAAGATCAACGTACTGTCATGCCATTGCACAAAAGACAGTGTTTGCATTGCAAATACGACATCCACATTTTCCCACTGATTTGTTACATAAAGGAGTTAAACTCACTTTATTGGCCTTTGCAGGACTTTGTCTAGCATTAGCGCTATATGCAAAGCAAACCATGTTCAATTCATTGTCCAACTGGAGACCTATTCATCCTCCAAGCAGCATAGGTGTGTGAGACTGAAGCTGGGTGCTTGTTGAAACAGCACCCGCACCATTGACCTGTCTTCTTCACCCAGCCGTAAGTTCATTGGACAGCTCTATCACCATGGAAACAACCCCGTGCTTTGAGAACGAGGAGCACCTCTTGTGATTTCTATCTATGGTAAGAGGAAAGTGATATGTTTGAGATTTCTACTGTATATACACACATATAGCATTAGATAATCAGACATCTTTGTATACAATTGATAAGCATCAGATTAGAATTGTACAACCCGCCTCTTGTTAAAATATTCTGAAATGGTGCCACCATATCCATGTCCTAATAGTAATCCTTGCAATCTAAGACGAGGCAGATATAAAAGTTAGATAACAACATGTAGTTGTAGTTTGCTCTACTGCCCCTGAGGGAAGGATCTCACAAACCAAAGCTTCTAAGAATTCACTGTTGCAGTAAAAGAGGGTGTTTGAGCTCAACATGACAGTAGAGTCAGAAAGAAGAGTCCTGAATGTTGTCAGAAACCATTCTACACAAACTGATATTAAACCATACCCAACCTGGATAGAAACCTGCTATTTGTGTCAAAGCTAATCAAGCATTAGCTTTTATAACACAAAAGGCAGGTTGTTCCTGCCTTCCTGATTGGTTCCTGCCTTCCTGATTGGTTTTTGAAAGAAATTGAGATGTTTGTCTGCTCCAAATGAACTCGCCCGCTGTCATGAACAATTGGTGCCAAGGTTTCACTTGGTCTTGGCTGTGAAAGCTTTGTCTTTCCTGACACCCACACAGGTACTCAATACTTCTCACACTGGTGTGTGGCATTGCACAGAGAAACCATCTATCATGCCTGGGGCGTGGAACCTGCTATTTATTTGTAGACTATTTACTGTAAAATGGCCATAATGGTTTTGACATTTACAGCACATTATAACTCAAGGAAATTACTCATTTTTCTCTTAACAGTAAACAAAATGTGGTGGTTGGTTCATTTTTATTATGCTCTGTAGAGAATGTCAGGTGTTTTTCAAAAAAAAGTGTTGTTGCTTGCTTGGTTTCTTGGGCGGCAGGTAGCCTAGCATTTAAGAGCGTTGGGCCAGTAACCAAAAGGTTGCTGGTTCAAATCCCCAAGACGACTAGGTGAAAAATCTGTCTGTGTCCTTGAGCAAGGCCCTTAACCCTAATTGCTCCTGTATGTTGCGCTGGATAAGAGTGTCTGCTAAATGACTAAAATGTAAATGTTTAAAATAAAAGTTAATGCAGTATAAATCTGAATCAAGTGCAAAACACATTTTTGGGTGACGTGTCTCAGCACTCAAAAGCATATTCACATGTTCAATTGTACATCCTCTATGCCAGGAAATGTGTCAAGAGTTTAAATCACGGGCACAGTGTTCTCCCTGAAATTAATTTAAAATGCAGACTCATAAATTCTGATCATGTTTGATGGTCCCTATCGCCATTCAAATCAGTCTAGTCATTCATCACCCTGCACTGAAATTGCTTGACTGTAAAAGCAATGGCACAGTATAATAACTCTTTTGAAAAAAGACTAAGATAAATAACTAATGTCGTCCTGTTTGATGATAACCCTCTCTTAACATCTCCCCGCAATGAAATGGGCCCTAGAAGTCCGCTTTAGATTCAATTAGGGCCCAGGTTACACAGTGATGGAGAATAAAGGTAGAGTAATACCAACATGTTTCAAGCGGACCACCATAGTCCCTGTGCCCAAGAACACTAAGATAACCTGCCTAAATGACTACCGACCCGTAGCACTCACGTCTGTAGCCATGAAGTGCTTTGAAAGGCTGGTCATGGCTCAAATCAACACCATTATCCCAGAAACCCTAGACCCACTCCAATTTGCATACCACCCCAACAGATCCACAGATGATGCAATCTCTATTGCACTCCACACTGCCCTTTCCCACCTGGACAAGAGGAACACCTACGTGAGAATGCTATTCATTGACTACAGCTCAGCGTTCAACACCATATTGCCCTCAAAGCTCATCACTAAGCTAAGGACCCTGGGACTAAACACCTCTCTCTGCAACTGGATCCTGGACTTCCTGACAGGCCGCCCCCAGGTGGTAAGTGTAGGTAACAACACATCTGCCACACTGATCCTCAACACGGGGGCTCCTCAGGGGTACGTGCTCAGTCCCCTCCTGTACTCCCTGTTCACCCAAGACTACATGCCAGGCACGACTCCAACACCATCATTAAGTTTTCTGACGACACAACAGTGGTAGGCCTGATCACCGACAATGATGAGACAGCCTATAGTGAGGAGGTCAGAGACCTGGCCGTGTGGTGCCAGGATAACAACCTCTCCCTCAACGTGATCAAGACAAAGGAGATGATTGTGGACTACAGGAAAAAAAAAAGGACTGAGCACGCCCCCATTCTCATCGACGGGGCCAAGCTTCCTGCCATCCAGGACCTCTATACCAGGCGGTGTCAGAGGAAGGCCCTAGAAATTGTCAAAGACTCCACCCACCCTAGTCATAGAGTGTTCTCTCTGCTACCGCACGGCAAGTGGTACTGGAGCGCCAAGTCTAGGTCCAAAAGGTTTCTTAACAGCTTCTACCCCCAAGCTATAAGACTCCTGAACAGCTCATCATGGCTACACAGACTATTTGCATTGTCCCCACCACCCCACCCCAACCCCCTCTTTTATGCTGCTGCTACTCTTTTTATTATCTATGAATAGTCACTTTAACTCTACCCACATGTACATATTACCTCTATAACCTCAACTAACCGGTGCCCCGCACATTGACTCTGTACCGGTAAACCCCTGTATATAGCCTCCCTACTGTTATTATATTTTACTGCTGCTCTTTAATTATTTATTTTTTGCTTAACACTTTATTTTTTACATTTCTTATATTTAGTTCATTTAAAAAAATATATATTTTTTTCTCATTTTTCCCCCTTAAAAACGACATTGTTGGTTAAGGGCTTGTAAGTAAGCATTTCACTGTAAGGTCTATGCCTGTTGTATTCGGCGCATGTGGCAAATAACATTTGATTTGATTTGATTTAACAGCAACGCTTTAATGACGCTAATTCATGACATTCATCTCAGTCCGGTAAACAGCCAAAATTAATGATGCAGGACGTGGGCTAATGAGGAGGCCATTTCCCTCATTATAGGGCACAGTGATGGTTTATGGCACTGAGCTCCACGGTACAGACAGCATTGACTCTGATGCCAGACTTCCACACGGTATGCTGCTACTGAGGCAAAGTGTCAGTACTCTGCAGGCTTCAGGCACAACCTCAAAGGCACACTTACTTGGATGGCAGATGGCTGATGCTCTAACATTCCCTTGCTACATTGTAAAGTATTGCCTATTGGAAAGCGAGAACCCATAATACCATTCTATCACACAGTTTTATTTGAATTCAGTGAATGGAAGTTTTCCCTCTTCATAACATCACAAAACAGTGTATTACAAAGAAAATATCTGACATTTTAACATCGGTGGCCTGATATTCCTTTCCCAGATTAAAGTGGTAGAATTCAACATCTGGGACAAAAACAGCAATTGCACTGGCCATTTTCACTGACCTAAACCCATTTAACCCTGTGTCAGCCTCACTTACAACCCATCTAAAGGGGTCACCTTCAATCGTAGCCTTCCCATATTTGGTACTGTAAAGGATTCTACTGAAAGGAAGGCAAGGGATTTTCAGTACCTTTTTTGCCTGTGCTGCCTTGCCTCCGGCAAAAACAGGTCACATCATGGAGAGATACTGTAGACTCTGCAGATGGCACAGTGATGCCACCGTCAGGATCCATCTGGTGTAGATCTGGATCCACTTCCTTGCCTCGCCTCGCCTGACTGATCCTCATGTGTCACCTCCTCTCCCCATACTCTATAAGGGAGGCAGAGGTGTAGCCTAGATGATTAGAATGAACAGCACGTCAGGAAATGGCAGGATGACGCCACACAAGGTGTTCATTGAGCTGACAATAAGCATGAGAGGAGGTGACATGCAGTATACAGTAGAGAGGCCCCATGTGCCAATCAGTCATATATTCATGTCAAAGTAGGATTACACATTTATACCTTGTAGGAGTACACATTTATACTCTTCAACATGAGCCTATAGAAATTTTATTTTTACATTTAGCAGACACTATTATCCAGAGAGACTTACAGGAGCAATTAGGGTTATGTGCCTTGCTCAGGGGCACAGACAGATTTTTCACCTCGTCGGCTCAGGGATTCAAACCAGCAACATTTCGGTTACTGGCCCAATGCTATTAACCGCTAGGCTACCTGCTGCCCTGAGGGGAGTGTGGTACGTTCACATAAATCAGTCACTTATTGGATGGCTTGTCATGTCTGGTGCTGTCACATTGACTCAGACTGTAGTATATTATCTTGAGAATGCAGTCTGCAGAAGTGATCCTTATTGCTTGTGTTGTGCCGCAATACATTTACTCCCCTCATGGTGTAGAGACCGTAATGAGTTTACCCATGACTAAAGCATGTTGATCTCTATACAATCCTGTGCCGTGTTGTTTTCCTTTCCACTTCAAACAGCTGAGACTGCTTCTGAACTAAAGCATTCTAATTAGCTCTCCTACAATAGAGGTAATATGCCTGCACTTGTGTACACATTTACACTAGGGAAAAGCAGCAAGCATCTTTGTACTTCCAGATATGGTCTGTTAACATAACAAAGCATACTATAACCATGCATTGTCGGCTAAACCGAGTGTATCAAGCTACTGCTTAATAACACCACAATTAGGTATATTGAAGACAAACACATTCCATGGACCAGAATATATGTTTTTGAAACGTTCTTCAAAGAAAATGTGTTTGTGAGCAGAGAAAGGTCAAACTCGAAAACATAATTTATAAAACAACATAAACAAAGAACGGAGAGTTTTTCACGGGACATATTTCAAATCAAATCAAATGTATTTATAAAGCCCTTTTTACATCAGCAGATATCACAAAGTGCTTATACAGAAACCCAGAATAAAACCCCAAACATATTTGACTTACAATATTTACTGATGTATAGTTGGTGCCCCACTGGAAGATACAGAGGTATTGAAATATAACTCCCAACTACATAATTCAATATAGAATTGGCCATGGTACCGATTCCTGAAAACAGATGGAAAACGGGAAAGAGGTAGAAAAAGCGAGTGACAGAAATGCACATATATAGACTCTGTCACGATGCGGAGCCAAATCAGTTGGGAGCTTTAGGTCTACTACCTACAGCTGTGGATCAATTTCCATGTTGAGAAGTTGCCAGTGCCTCATTGACATTCCCTAGTCCCCCAGGCCCTGAGAAACATACTTTTCCTGAAACTGTACATAACAATATTATCCCAGGGGCAGACTCAGAAACACAGCACCTGTACCTAAATACTTCAGTGTAGTCCACCGAGGCTCAGGCTTTGTCACTCACAGACTCCCTATGCAGACTCATACTTAGTCTGCTAATGTCTAGAAAAGTATTGAGAAACTTTCTACAGGTCTATTAAAGTGAGGAGAAAATTAAAGATCGCCCCCATATTTCCAACGCCCCTTGAGTCCCACGTCTTTGCTGCAGGGTAGTGTTGAGTCACCTGCTAATTATCACCACAGCTATGGGGCAGGGCAGATGCACAGCAGGGTGGTGTCAATTATGTCACCCCCACCACTTCCCGATCTTTGTTTTGTTCATATACACTACCGGTCAAAAGTTTTAGAACACCTACTCATTCAAGGGTTTTTCTTAATATATTTTTTAATTTTCTACTTTGTAGAATAATAGTGAAGACATCAAAACTATGAAATAACACATATTGAATCATGTAGTAACCAAAAAAGTGTTAAACAAATCAAACTATATTTTATATTTCAGATTCTTCAAATAGCCACCCTTTGCCTTGATGACAGCTTTGCACACTCTTGGCATTCTCTCAACCAGATTCACCTGGAATGCTTTTCTAACAGTCTTGAAGGAGTTCCCAAATATGCTGAGCACTTGTTGGCTGCTTTTCCTTCACTCTGCGGTCCGACTCATCCCAAACCATCTCAATTTGGTTGAGGTCGGGGGATTGTGGAGGCCAGGTCATCTGATGCAGCACTCCATCACTCTCCTTCTTGGTAAAATAGCCCTTACACAGCCTGGAGGTGTGTTTGGTCATTGTCCTGTTGAAAAACAAATGATAGTCCCACAAAGCCCAAACCAGATTGGATGGCGTATCACTGCAGAATGCATTGGTAGCCATGCTGGTTAAGTGTGCCTTGAATTCTAAATAAATCACAGACAGTGTCACCAGCAAAGCACCCCCACACCATAACACCTCCTCCTCCATGCTTTATGGTGGGAAATACACATGCGGAGATCATCCGTTCACCCACACCGCGTCTCAGAAAGACACGGTGGTTGGAACCAAAAATCTCAAATTTGGATTCGAGACCAAAGGACAAATTTCCATTGGTGAACAGTTGATGTTGTGATGTGTCTGTTACTTGAACTCTGTGAAGCATTTATTTGGGCTGCAATTTCTGAGGCTGGTAACTCTAATGAACTTATCCTCTGCAGCAGAGGTAACTCTGGGTCTTCCATTCCTGTGGCGGTTCTCATCAGAGCCTGTTTCATCATAGCGCTTCATGGTTTTTGCGACTGCACTTGAAGAAACTTTCAAAGTTCTTGACATTTTCCGGATTGACTGACCTTCATGTCTTAAAATAATGATGGACTGTCGTTTCTCTTTGCTTATTTGAGCAGTTTTTGCCATAATATGGACTTGGTCTTTTACCAAATAGGGCTATCTTCTGTATACCTCTCCTATGTTGTCACAACACAACTGATTGGCTCAAACGCATTAAGAAGGAAAGAAATTCCACAAATTAACTTTTAAGAAGGCACACCTGTTAATTGAAATGCATTCCAGGTGACTACCTCATGAAGCTTGTTGAGAGAATGCAAAGAGAGTGCCAAGCTGTCATCAAGGCAAAGGGTTGCTATTTGAAGAATCTCAAATATTAAATATATTTTGATTTGTTTAACACTTTTTTGGTTACTACATGATTCCATATGTGTTATTTCATAGTTTTGATGTCTTCAGTATTATTCTACAATGTAAAAAATAGTAAAAATAAAGAAAAACCCTTGAATGAGTAGGTGTGTCCAAACCTTTGACTGGTAGTGTATATACAGCTGCGGAAAAAATTAAGAGACCACTGCAAAATTATAAGTTTCTCTGTGTTTGGGTAAAAATAACATTTTTGTTTTATTCTATAAACTACTGACAACATTTCTTCCAAATTCCAAATACAAATACTGTCATTAAGAGCATTTATCTGCAGAAAATGACAACTGGTCAAAATAACATAAAAGATGCAGTGTAGTCAGTGTCACGCCCTGACCTGGAGAGACTGTTATTCTCTAGGTATTTTGGTCACGGTGTGAAACTCTATGTTA
Source organism: Coregonus clupeaformis (assembly GCF_020615455.1). Taxonomy (NCBI): domain Eukaryota; kingdom Metazoa; phylum Chordata; class Actinopteri; order Salmoniformes; family Salmonidae; genus Coregonus; species Coregonus clupeaformis. The sequence continues at coordinate 43,848,113 of NC_059197.1, forward strand.
GAATTTCTATGTTTAGGATCTAGAATTGTATTTCTAGGTTTGGCCGGGTGTGATTCCCAATCAGAGGCAGCTGTCGCTCGTTGTCTCTGATTGGGGATCATACTTAAGTAGCCTGTTTGCCTACCTTAGTTGCGGGATCTTGTTTATGTTCCGTGTTAGGCTTGTATGTGTATAGCCTGAGGACTTCACATTATGTTGTTTCTTGTTTTGTTTATGTTTATTGAGTTAAATAAACATGTACGCTTTTCACGCTGCACCTTGGTCTGACCCGTCTCTCAACGATAGTGACAGAAGATCCCACCAAATGAGGACCAAGCAGCGTGGCCAGGAGCAGAAATCCTGGGCATGGGAGGAGATCCTGGATAGTAAGGGATCTTGGACATGGGACGAGATCCAGGCTGGGATGGATCGCCGTCCTTGGGAACAGACAGAGGAAGCCCGGGTTAGAGAGGAGCAACGGCAACACAGAAGGCGCCGGCCTAGGAGGAATCCCGAGAGACAGCCCCAATAAATTGTTTTGGGGGGGCTAAAAGGGTGGTCGGGGATCGATAGAGAAGAGCCCCGACCATTGCACTCGTGGGGGCTCAAGGAGGAGTCCTCACTGGAGGAGGACTGGGCGCGGAAAGTAAAAGACTGGTACAGTCGGAGATCTCTAACGACAGTTCCCAGTCCGGTACACCTCGTGCCTGCGTCTCGCACCAAGCTAGTGGTGAGTGTCCCCAGTCCGGTACGGCCCGTCCCTGCTCCTCGCACCAAACCAGTGGTGTGTGTCGCCAGCCCGGTACGCCCCGTACCTGCTCCCCGCACCAAGCCAGTGGTGTGTGTTCCCAGTCCAGTACGGCCCGTCCCTGCTCCTCGCACCAAACCAGTGGTGCGTGTCGCCACCCCGGTACGCCCCGTACCTGCTCCCCGCACCAAGCCAGTGGTGCGTGTTCCCAGTCTGGTACGGCCCGTGCTAGCTCCTCGCACCAAACCAGTGGTGCCTGTCACCAGCCCGGTATGCCTCGTACCTGCTCCTCGCACCAGACCTGTGGTGCGTGTCCCCAGTCCGGCCCTGCCCGTTCCTGCTCCTCGCTCCAGATCTGTGGTGCGTGTCTCCAGTCCGGCCCATTCCTACTCCTCGCACCAGATCTGTGGTGTGTGTCTTAAGTCCGGCCCGCCCCGTACCTGATCCTCGCACCAGACCAGTGGTGCGTGTCTCCAGTCCGGCCCGGCCCGTTCCTGCTCCTCGCACCAGATCTGTGGTGTGTGTCTCCAGTCCGGCCCGGCCCGTTCCTGCTCCTCGCACCAGATCTGTGGTGGGTGTCTCCAGTCCGGCCCGGCCCGTACCTGATCCTCGCACCAGACCAGTGGTGCGTGTCTCCAGTCCGGCCCGGCCCGTACCTGCTCCTCGCACCAGATCTGTGGTGTGTGTCTCCAGTCCGGCCCAGCCCGTTCCTGCTCCTCGCACCAGACCAGTGGTGCGTGTCCCGGCCTGTTCCACCGGTGCCTGGTCCAGCAACGGTCAGCTGCTCCACTCCGGAGCCAGAGCAGTCTGCTTCACCGTTGCCCAGTCCAACTCCGGTCAGCAGTTCCACTCCGGGGCCAGAGCAGTCCGCTCCACCGGTGCCCGGTCCAGCTCCGGTCAATGGTTCCACTCCGGGGTCAGAGCAGTCCGCTCCACCAGTGCCCAGTCCAGCTCCGGCCAGCGGCTCCACTCCGGAGCCAGAGTAGTCCGCTCCACCGGTGCCAAGTCCAGCTCCGGTGCATCGTGGGGGGATTGCCAATCCAGGTCCAGACGTCAGCACCTCTCCAGGTTCGCGGTCTCCCACACCAGGGTCCAGACAGGGCTTGGTGCATCACGGGAGGATTACCGATCCTGGCCCAGACGTCCGCCCCTCTCCAGGTTCGGGGTTTCCCACACCAGGGTCCAGACAGGGCTTGGTGCATCATGGGAGGAAGGAGAGGGGAAGCATCGCGCCGAGGTCCAGACCAGACCAGGGGCGCAACGGGGAGGCAGAGAGGGAGAGGTCGTCACGCCTGGAGCCGGATCCGGCTGAATGCCCACCCGGACCCTCCCCTTATGAGTCAGGTTGGTGCGGCCGGAGTACCTTTGTGGGGGGTACTGTCACTGTATTCTCTAGGTAGTTTGGTCAGGGTGTGAAACTCTGTTAGAATTTCTATGTTTAGGATCTAGAATTGTATTTCTAGGTTTGGCCAGGTGTGATTCCCAATCAGAGGCAGCTGTCGCTCGTTGTCTCTGATTGGGGATCATACTTGAGTAGCCTGTTTGCCTACCTTAGTTGTGGGATCTTGTTTATGTTCCGTGTTAGGCTTGTATGTGTATCGCCTGAGGACTTCACATTACGTTGTTTCTTGTTTTGTTTATGTTTATTGAGTTAAATAAACATGTACGCTTTTCACGCTGCACCTTGGTCTGACCCGTCTCTCAACGTTCGTGACAGTCAGACCTCGAATAATGCAAAGAAAATAAGTTCATATTAATTTTTAAACAACACAATACTAATGTTTTAACTTAGGAAGAGTTCAGAAATCAATATTTGTTGGAATAACCCTGATTTTCAATCACAGCTTTCATGTGTCTTGGCATGCTCTCCACCAGTCTTTCACATTGATGTTGGGTGACTTCATGCCACTCCTGGTGCAAAAATTCAAGCAGCTCGGCTTTGTTTGATGGCTTGTGACCACCCATCTTCCTCTTGATCACATTCCAGAAGTTTTCAATAGGGTTCAGGTCTGGAGATTGGGCTGGCCATGACAGGGTCTTGATCTGGTGGTCCTTCATCCACACCTTGATTGACCTGGCTGTGTGGCATGGCGCATTGTCCTGCTGGAAAAATCAATCCTCAGAGTTGGGGAACAATGTCAGAGCAAAAGGAAGTACGTTTTCTTCCAGGACAACCTTGTACGTGGCTTGATTCATGCGTCCTTCACAAAGACAAATCTGCACCCCCAGATCATCACCAATCCTCCACCAAATTTCACAGTGGGTGCGAGACACTGTGGCTTGTAGGCCTCTCCAGGTTTCCGTCTAACCATTAGACAACCAGGTGTTGGGCAAAGCTGAAAATTGGACTCATCAGAGAAGATGACCTTACTCCAGTCCTCTACGGTCCAATCCTTATGGTCTTTTGCAAACCTCAGCCTGGCTCTTCTTTTCTTCTCATTGATGAAGGGCTTTTTTCTAGCTTTGCATGACTTCAGCCCTGACCCTAGGAGCCTGTTTCGAACCGTCCTCGCCGTGCACTTCACCCCAGCTGCCATTTGCCATTATTTTTGTAGGTCACTTGATGTCATCCTACGGTTGTTGAGTGATATTCAAATGAGTTGGTGGTCATCCCGGTCAGTAGAAAATCGTTTTCGCCCTCTGCCGGTCTGTAGCTTTGTTGTCCCCAATGTCTGCTGCTTGACCTTGTTCTTATGAACCGCCGTCTTTGAAATTTTAAGGATAGAAGAAACCTGACGCTCACTGTATCCCTCTGCCAGTAAAGCCAGAATTGAACCCTTCTTTTCCTCACTCAAAACTTTCCTTTTCAACTCTTTTGGCATGGTCAATAGTTATTTTCAGTAGAATGAGGTGTGCTTGTGTTGGAATTCAACAGACACTGGAATGGAATGGCTGTCATACATGTAGAGATGCTGATTTAAGAAAGAATTGCAGTGGTTTCTTAATTTTTTCCAGAGCTATATATATATATATATTTTTATATATATATAAATTATTTCTTTTACAATTGAAAAAATACATTTTATACAAAAGTGAAGCTGCTCCGAATACCCCAAACCCCTTGATTGTCCCCTGAGCCCTCCCCATCCCTCCCACATGTCCATCCATCTCCACCCCTGCCCACTACCAACCCTTGCTTAACCTACCTGATCTAACGTAACCTGAAAAGACACAAGAACGAACCCAGCAATTCTCTGTTAGGACGTGGTGATGCACACTACTCATTCACTCCCCATATTGTCTGACAAATAGGTTCTAAATTACAGGCCAATAGAAAGCCTGGTAGTGATGAGAGTTTTTTTTCGTAGCACAAGCCTGTCTTAATTAGGTCAGTTTCCTGTCAGCTACCGGGGGTTAGGGGAGAGAAGGAGGGAGGGGGGGATGAGACGCTGTGAGCGGTTGAGATGAGACGAGCGCAGGGGCTACCCTTATCAAAAGCCTCTGTGCCGCAAAACCCTTTGAAGCACTCTTCTGCAAACGGCGCTGCCAGGCAACAGAGCAGAGGCAGCCTCCAACAATAATATACATTTTAAATTCTTTAAATTATCTCTAATCAGCACTCCACCAGGGGGGACCACACTCCCCAGTCTCGCCTCCTCAGTGACAGGTTCAGTTTTCTCGTTTTAATCATGCTCTGCTCCCTGGGGAGGGGGGACTGTTCTCAGAGCAGCTGAGTGACATACGGAACCCTCCAGATAATGCAAACACTTATAGCCCCGACGCTCTGGAGTCTAATCCCAGATCTGAGCCCCCCTGGCTGTGTTGAAGAGAGGAGGCCAAAGGGGAGTCGGTGTTAGTCTCTGATGAAGACATTCTGTTGAGGGCGCTATCTTTGGAGTAGGGGAAAATCACATCCATCACGTTATGAAGAACCCTGGAATAGAGTGTGTTTCTGTTACTCAGGTTGCAGAGTACTCTGTTGGCAGACATTGGAATGTTTGCCGTAGAATTTGAATTATTGACTTAAGGTTTCAGATTTCTACTCACGTTGACACATATGTTAAATTGCCAATGCATTGTGATGTACTGTATACTACACCACTGCAGGCAGAACAGGGTTCTCCTCGTGTACACAAACACAACAATATTTCTAGGTGGCATATCAGCATTGTGTCTCATTTTTGCTTTCATGGTTGTCAAACTTTATAGAGTTAACACTGATTATCTGTTTAAGAGAACAATGCCATTTTGAACTAAAAACTAAAATGAGTACATTGCACTTGCTTGTTTGATGTTAATTTGTTGTTTTTAAGTAGGACTGAGGCAACCACACATAGGCCTAAATGATGTGTTTATATTCAATTTGATGAAATAAGACTTAAGTATCTGTTCACAACATATTTTCAGATTGTCGAATGGAATGCAAATAACCAGCAACTCAGCACCTATTAAAAACCTGAATATTATGGCCATAATAAAAGCGTCCAAACGGTTTAGTTTTTTTATACTAGATAAAGTAATAATCCTTTTAAAGCATGTCATAAATTAATGGATAATGGATAATAAATAACCATAAATGCACACTGAATGCAGATATGTTTTTATAACAACTAATTACAATTCTATATAAATGATAATTCACTTTTTTTGCATTGGTTTCCAGACCTTGTGATTTTGATTCTCTATTTTATGATGAGGATAAGACAAGGAAAGGAACTACAGTGCCCTTATACCTAAAATAAGACTAGCGCCTCTGAAACCCCAAGGTAATACTAAGTCTATTAGAGAAGGAGCAAAAGGCATGTGTCAGGTTCTCTAAGCCCACAGGAGAATAGCTGCTCTCACAGACAACAAGGGCACAATCAGACAGTACAATCACAGCTAAAGATGTCACAGGCTTCACTCAGAACAACTACCACCATGCCTTATCAAAACACCACCCAATATGTAGGTACCTGTTCTTGTGTGTATTTCCACTGCTTTTCCTGGAGGCTTCTCTTAGGCCCTTGTGCTAACGGAGGGTCTTGTTATCTTATATTTACTGTATAAGCCTCCCAACACAGATGGTCTCTACAGATGTGCATTGATTTCTAGAAGCCATAAACAAGATTAACTATCGGTGCTGGGATTTTTTTCAGACACTTTCTACACACGCTAATTCCTGCAAACTACGTCTAGGGAGGAAGGCCACATTTGGAATGTTTTGCACATATTTGTATATCTTATGCCAAAACCTGAGACCATGTTGTATATTGACAAATAGTTATGTTATGTTGTGTGTGTTGAGGGGACGAGGCTTGCAGATGTTATAGGCGGTCCAGATAGCGGCCAAATTATCTTAGCTATTGAATTTATGTGCTTATTCTTTGATCTTATGGTCTAGGTTTCATCTGGTACTCTTGATCCACCAAATTCCCCGAGGGCCTGTAGACCAGAGTAATCAATATCCACTGAGTAAACCAACAGATGATCACCATTCTAGTCTTGCCTGTTGCAGTGCTTCATGTTGACTCAATATCTTACTCATCTGAAAACTGTACACTTTTTATGATCAATGGTGTGGGAAAACTAGCTTTTTAGTTTTTTGTATCACACAATAATTAGGGTATTGTTGCAACTCGACAAATGGTGCTGGCTTTAATGAATGCTTGCTATACAAAATGCACAGTACACTGGTATCGCAGCGTTGCATACATTTTAGATTTACCCATTATCTGTTCATATGGCTGGATGTTTACTTAGGTAGATACCTGACTCAGCAAAAAAACACTCCTCAACCTAACTTCCAGAACAGCAATCAATGGAACTCCTAATAATCATATTATCTCAAGAATGGTCCAACCTCATTGTGAAGTTGCACTCTGAGGTGGTGGAGGAGGCCACTGAGGCAGACCAGAGGATTCAGTGCAATACCCAGGGTGAGGATGAGGGTAAAATGGGAATAAGGCACCAAAAGTATGTAGCCTACAATATGTACATCTATTAACAACAAAAATAACAAACAGGACAGACTCCTGACAGGAAACATAGCCTAAACTCAGGTAAACTGAAAGTAATCAATAACTCTGAGCTCTAAGTAACAAGTCTTTAAAGGCCCCCACCAGAGGGCAATGTCAGCCCTATTTCGACTTAATTTCTGACCTATAGCGGAAATTCTTGCTTTGTAAACAACAGGCGTGGACTAAAAGTGAAATGCTTACTCATGGGCCCTTCCCAACAGTGCAGAGAGAAAGAAAATAGACAAATAATAGAAAAGTAAAATACGTAATAATAAAAGTAATAATAGATACACGATGAGTAACGATAACATGGCTATCATGCCTTCAGAAAGTATACACACCCCTTGACTTTTTCCACATTTTGTTGTGTTACAGCCTGAATTAAAAATGGATTAAAATTAGATTTTGTGTCACTGGCCTAAACACAATACCCCATAATGTCAAAGTGGAATTACGTTTTTAGAAATGTTTACAAATTAATTGAAAATGAAAAACTGAAATGTCTTGAGTCAATAAGCATTCAACCCCTTTGTCAGGGCAAGCCTAAATAAATTCACCCTGTGTGCAATAATAGTGTTTACATGATTTTTGAATGACTACCTCATTTCTGTACCCCACACATACAATTATCTGTAAGTTCCCCCAGTCGAGCAGTGAATTTCAAACACAGATTCAACCACAAAGACCAGGGAGGTTTTACAATGCCTCGCAAAGATGGGCACCTATTGGTAGATGGGTACAAATTAAAAAAAGTAGACAGTGAATATCCCTTTGAGCATGGTGAAGTTATTAATTACACTTTGGATGGTGTATCAATACATCCAGTCACTACAAAAATACAGGCATCCTTCCTAACTAATTTGTTGGAGAGGAAGGAAACTGCTCAGGGATTTCACCATGAGGCCAATGGTGACTTTAGAACAGTTACAGAGTTTAATGGCTGCGATAGGAGAAATCTGAGGATGGAGCAACAACATTGTATTTACTCCACAATACTAACCTAAATGCAAGAGTGAAAAGAAGGAAACCTGTACAGAATGACAATATTCCAAAACATGCATCTTGTTTGCAATAAGACACTAAAGTAAAACTGCAAAACATTTGGCAAAGAAATGAAATGTATGTCCTGAATACAAAGCGTTATGTTTGGGGAAAATCCAACATCACTGAGTACCACTCTTCATATTTTCAAGCATGGTGGTGGCTGCATCATATTTTGGGTATGCTTGTCATCGGCAAGGACTAGGGAGCTTTTTTAGGATAAAAATAAACGGAATAGAGCTAAGCACAGGCAAAATTCTAGAGGAAAGCCTGCTTCAGTCTGCTTTCCAAGAGACACTGGGAGACAAATTCACCTTTCAGCAGAATAATAACCTAAAACACAAGGCCAAATATACAGTGGAGTTGCTTACCAAGATGACAGTTAATGTTCCTGAGTGGCCTAGTTACAGTTTTGACTCAAATTGGCTTGAAAATCTATGGCAAGTCTTGAAATTGGCTGTCTAGCAATGATCAACAACCAACTTGACAGAACTTAAATACTTTTAAAAAAAAGAATGTGCACATATTTTACAATCCAGTTGTGCAAAGTTGTTAGAGACTTACCCAGAAAGACTCACAGCTGTAAATACTGCCAAAGGTGATTCTAACATATATTGATTCAGGGGTGTGAATACTTATGCAAATTAGATATTTATGTTTTCATTTTCAATAGATTTGCAAACATTTCTAAAAACATGTTAATTTTATCATGGAGTATTGTGTGTAGATGGGTGAGAAAAAAATCAATGTAATCAATTTAGAATTCAGGCTGTAATACAATTTTTTTTGGAAGAAGTCAAAGGGTATGAATACTTTCTGAAGGCACTGTAGACAGGGTACCAGTACCGAGTCGATGTGAAGGGGTACAAAGTAATTGAGGTAGATATGTATAACTAAGAATAAAGTAACAGATAATAAACAGTAGCAGCAGCGTATATGATTGTAGTTAGTGAAAAAAGGGTAAATGCAGATAATCCGGGTAGCTACAGTGGCTTGCGAAAGAATTCACCCCCCTTGGCATTTTTCCTATTTTGTTGTATTACAACCTGTAATTTAAATTGATTTTTATTTGGACACAAAATAGTCCAAATTGGTGAAGTGAAATGAAAAAAATAACTTGTTTCAAAGATTTCTAAAAAATAAATAACGGAAAAGTGGTGCGTGCATATGTATTCACCGCCTTTGCTATGAAGCCCCTAAATAAGATCTGGTGCAACCAATTACTTTCAGAAATCACATAATTAGTTCAGTAAAGTCCACCTGTGTGCAATCTTAGTGTCACATGATCTCAGTATATATACACCTGTTCTGAAAGGCCCCAGAGTCTGCAAAACCGCTAAGCAAGGGGCACCACCAAGCAAGCGCCATGAAGACCAAGGAGCTCTCCAAATAGGTCAGGGACAAAGCTGTGGAGAAGTACAGATCAGGGTTGGGTTATAAAAAAATATCTGAAACTTTGAACATCCCACGGAGCACCATTAAATCCATGATTAACAAATGGAAAGAATATTGCACCACAATAAACCTGCCAAGAGAGGGCCGCCCACCAAAACTCACGGACCAGGCAAGGAGGGCATTAATCAGAGAGGCAACAAAGACACCAAAGATAACCCTGAAGGAGCTGCAAAGCTCCACATCGGAGATTGGAGGATCTGTCCATAGGACCACTTTAAGCTGTACTCTCCACAGAGCTGGGCTTCACGGAAGAGTGGCCCAAAAAAAGCCATTGCTTAAAGAAAAAAATTGCAAACACGTTTGGTGTTCACCAAAAGCCATGTGGGAGACTCCCCAAACAGATGGAAGAAGATACTCTGATCAGATGAGACTAAAATTGAGCTTTTTGGCCATCAAGGAAAATGCTATGTCTGGTGCAAACCCAACACCTCTCATCACCCCGAGAACTCCATCCCCACAGTGAAGCATGGTGGTGGCAGCATCATGCTGTGGGGATGTTTTACATTGGCAGGGACTGGGAAACGGGTCAGATTTGAAGGAATGATGGATGGCGCTAAATACAGGGAAATTCTTGAGGGAAACCTGTTTCAGTCTTCCAGAGATTTGAGACTGGGATGGACGTTCACCTTCCAGCTGGACAATGACCCTAAGCATACTGCTAAAGCAACACTCTAGTGGTTTAATGGGAAACATTGAAATGTCTTGGAATGCCCTAGTCAAAGCCCATATCTCAATCCAATTGAGAATCTGTGGTATGACTTAAAGATTTTTGTACACCAGCGGAACCCATCCAACATGAAGGAGCTGGAACAGTTTTGCCTTGAAGAATGGGCAAAATCTCAGTGGCTAGATGTGCCAAGCTTATAGAGACATACCCCAAGAGACTTGCAGCTGTAATTGCTGCAAAAGGTGGCTCTACAAAGTATTGACTTTGGTGGGGTAAATAGTTATGCACGCTCAAGTTTTCTGTTTTTTTCTATTTTCTTGTTTGTTTCACAAGAAAAAATATTTTGCATCTTCAAAGTGGTAGGCATGTTGTGTAAATCAAATGATACCAATTTTTAATTCCAGGTTGTAAGGCAACAAAATAGGTAAAATGCCAAGGGGGGTGAATACTTTCGCAAGCCACTGTATTTGGTTAAATATTGAAGTATTAAGCGGTCTTATGGCTTGGGGGTAGAAGCTGTCCAGGGTCCTGTTGGTTCCAGACCGCTTGCCGTGCGGTAGCAGAGAGAACAGTCTACGATTTGGGTGGCTGGAGTCTGACATTTTGTAGGGCCTTCCTCTGACACCGCCTGGTATAGAGCAGTGGAGGCTGCTGAGGAGAGAATGGCTCATAATAATGGTTGGAATGAAGTGTAATGGATGGAATATTATCAAACCCATGAAAACCATGTTTTTGATACCATTCCATTTACTCCATTCCAGCCACTATTATGAGCCGTTAACCCTTCAGCAACCTCGACTGGTATAGAGGTCCTGAATGGCAGCGAGCTCGGCCCGAGTGATGTAATGGGCCATCTGCACGACCCTCTGTAGCACCTTCGGTCGGATGCCAAGCAGTTGCCATACCTAGCGGTGATGCAGCCAGTCAAGATGCTCTCATGGTGCAGCTATAGAACCTTTTAGGATCTGAGGGCCCATGCCAAATCTTTTCAATCTCCTGAGGGGGGAAGAGGCATTGTCGTGCCCTCTTCAAGACTGTGTTGGTGTGTTTGGACCATGATAAATCCTTAGTGATGTGGACATAGAGTAATGTGAAGCTCTCTACCTGCTTCACGAGGGCCCCGTCGATGTGAATGGTAAGAATGACGCAGGCTGCTAATACATATTCACAAATTGGTGAATTGGCGGTGGGAATGTTGTGGCGACTACCACGTGGAGTAGAGAACTTACAACAAATAGGGCACTGTCAGCTGTCAGTGTAGCTAGCTAGCAACCTTTTCTAGCTAGCTAATGTTATCAGATGTTCCTACACTGTATTCAAAAGATTAGCTAGCTGGCTAGGCTATGGCTGGTTCTGGAGCTGGATTAGTCATAAGCATTTAGGGAACATTTCACCACAGATAGAAACCAGTATCTTTGACTTTGACATCTATTGTTATCTCCAAAGTTTTGGCAACTTTAATAAATTTGCGGCTGTGAATCCGCCATTGAAATAAAAAGAATACGATTAAACTCCTGTAAAATGGATAGCCTTACTATTGAAAGGTTTGGACTAGAGACGTGTTTTGTAATGGACATGGTGCAAACATTGGTAGGCTTCTAGCAGGCTATTCGGCTGCACCACAACAATGCCAAGTCAGCCCGTGCTCATGCCATGCTTTTCACAGGGGAAGTGATATGATAGGCTACAATGGCTTCGCTCTCATGATGCACGCCACAAATGATATGTAACAACACCCTGAGCGCATCAGAAATGAAATGAAACATCAATATAAATGTAACAACAGCACCAAATAGATAAATAAGTTCTTGGAATTGTCTTTTGCGGGTGCCTTTTCATTATAGAATAGACACTCTAGCTGCACCAATCAAAGCAGTGGAGTGTGGTCAAAACAATTTGTCTTGGGGCAATGGGGGGAGCGGGGTTCCAAAATGCAATCATATCACACTCAATTTTACCATTAATAAAATGGTCATTAATATCTACCTTTCTTTTATACAGACTAGCTAAAAAATAAGTCAAACTTCACAAATTATCCAATGGATTATGATCATTTGCTGGCAATTTTTTAATTTTATTTGCTCCGTGATTAATAAACAATGCCATTCTGGTGGGTGGTATTTTTTATTTTTGAAACAGCCCTGAAAAGAAACGTAGACTGAAAAGTATAAGCACGTCATATCATAGGGCAGGGATTATCAACTACATTCAGCCGCGGGCCGATTTTTTCATGAGCGGATGGTCAGGGGGCCGGAACATAATCACAAATATGTAGACCACAAATTGACCCCAAACAGATATCATATTTGATTAAAACATAATCATTTCAAACCTAGCTTACATTTGTATACGATCACATATCTTTTACAGATTTCCAAAATGTAAAAAAAATAATAACTTGGAGCTGATTTCCTGGTTTTTTTACAGTAATTTACAGTGCATTCGTAATTTACAGTATTCAGACCCCTTGACTTTTTCCACATTTTGTTACGTTACAGCCTTATTCTAAAAGGGACTAAATAAATACAAATCTCATCAATCTACACACAATACCCCATAATGACAAAGAAAACAGAAATACCTTATTTACATAAGTATTCAGACCCTTTGCTATGAGACTCGAAATTGAGCTCAGGTGCATCCTGTTTCCATTGATCATCCTTGAGATGTATCTACAACTTGATTGGAGGCCACCTGTGGTAAATTCAACTTGATTGGATATGATTTGGAAAGGCACACACCTGTCTATATAAGGTCCCCACAGTTGACAGTGCATGTCAGAGCAAAAACCAAGCCATGAGGTTGAAGGAATTGTCCGTAGAGCTCCGAGACAGAATTGTGTCGAGGCACAGATAAGGGGAAGGGTACCAAAAAATGTCTGCAGCACTGAAGGTCCCCAAGAACACAGTGGCCTCCATCATTCTTAAATGGAAGAAGTTTGGAACCAACAAGACTCTTCCTAGAACTGGCCAACCGGACAAACTGAGCAATCAGGGGAGAAGGACCTTGGTCAGGGAGGTGACCAACAACCCGATGGTCACTCTGACAGAGCTCCACAGTTCCTCTGTGGAGAAGGGAGAACCTTCCATAAGGACAACCATCTCTGCAGCACTCCACCAATCAGGCCTTCAGAGTGGCCAGACGGAAGCCCGCTTGGAGTTTACCAAAAGGCACCTAAAGACTCTCAGACCATGAGAAACAAGATTCTCTGGTCTGATGAAACCAATATTGAACTCTTTGGCCTGAATGCCAAGAGTCACGTGTGGAGGAAACCTGGCACCATCCCTACGGTGAAGCATGGTGGTGGAAGCATCATGCTGTGGGGATGTTTTTCAGAGGCAGAGACTGGGAGACTAGTAAGGATCTAGGGAAAGATTAACAGAACAAAGTACAGAGAGGTTTTTGATGAAAACCTGCTCCAGAGTGCTCAGGACCTCAGACTGGGGCAAAGGTTCACATTCCAACAGGACAATGACCCTAAGCACACAGCCAAGGAAACGTTGGAGTGGCTTTGCGACAAGTCTCTGAATATCCTTGAGTGGCCCAGCCAGAGCCCGGATTTGAACCAGATCAAACATCTCTGGAGAGACCTGAAAATACTGTAGCTGTGCAGCGACGCTCCCCATCCAACCTGACAGTACTTGAGAGGATCTGCAGAAAAAAATGGGAGAAAATTCCCAAATACAGGTGTGCCAAGCTTGTAGCGTCATACCCAAGAACACTCAAGGCTGTAATCACTGCCAAATGTGCTTCAACAAAGTACTGAGTAAAGAATACTTACACTACCGGTCAAAAGTTTTTTAACACCTGCTCATTCAATTTTTGTTTTTCATTTTTTATTATTTTCTACATTGTAGAATAATAGTGAAGACATCAAAACTATGAAATAACACTTATGGAATCATGTAGTAGCCAAAATCAAAATCTATTGTATTTTTTTGATTTTTCAAATAGCCACCCTTTGCCTTGATGACAGCTTTGCACACTCTAGGCCTTCTCTCAACCAGCTTCACCTTGAATGCTTTTCCAACAGTCTTGAAGGAGTTCCCACATATGTTGAGCACTTGTTGGCTGCTTTCCCTTCACTCTGCGGTCCCACTCATCCCAAACCATCTCAATTTGGTTGAGGGGATTTTTGAGGCCAGGTCATCTGATGCAGCACTCCATCACTCTCCTTCTTGGTCAAATAGCCCTTACACAGTCTGGAGGTGTGTTGGCTCATTGTCCTATTGAAAAACAAATGAGAGTCCCACTAAGCCCTAACCAGATGGGATGGCGTATCGCTGCAGAATGCTGTGGTAGCCATGCTGGTTAAGTGTGCCTTGAATTCTAAATAAATCACAGACAGTGTCACCAGCAAAGCTCTCCCACACCATAACACCTCCTCCTCCATGCTTTACGGTGGGAAAAACACATGCAGAGATCATCCGTTCACCCACACCGGGTCTCACAAAGACACGGCGGTTGGAACAAAAACTCTCAAATTTGGACTCCAGACACCGTTCTAATGTCCATTGCTCGTGTTTCTTGACCCAAGCAAGTCTCTTCTTAATTTTGGTTTCCTTTAGTAGTGGCATCTTTGCAGCTATTCGACCATGAAGGCCTGATTCACACAGTCTCCTCTGAACAGTTGATGTTGAGATGTGTCTGTTACTTGAACTCTGTGAAGCATTTATTTGGGCTGTAATTTCTGAGGCTGGTAACTCTAATGAACTTATCCTCTGCAGCAGAGGTAACTGTGGGTCTTCCATTCCTGTGACGGTCCTCATCAGAGCCAGTTTTGTCATAGCGCTTGATGGTTTTTGCGACTGCACTTGTAAAAACGTTCAAAGTTCTTGAAATGTTCCGTATTGACTGACCCTCATGTCTTAAGGTAATGATGGACTGTCATTCCTCTTTTCTTATTTGAGCTGTTCTTGCCATAATATGGACTTGGTCTTTTACCAAATAGGGCTATCTTCTGTATACCCCCCTACCTTGTCACAACACAACTGATTGGCTCAAACGCATTAAGAAGGAAATAAATTCTACAGATTAACTTTTAAGAAGGCACACCTGTTAATTGAAATGCATTCCAGGTGACTACCTCATGAAGCTGGTTGAGAGAATGCCAAGAGTGTACAAAGCTGTCATCAAGGCAAAGGGTTGCTATTTGAAGAATCTCAAATAAAAAATATTTGTTTAACACTTTTTTGCTTACCACATGATTCCATATTTACATTTAGCAGACGCTCTTATCCAGAGCGACTTACAGTTAGTGAGTGCATACATTTTCATACTGGCCCCCCGTGGGAAACGAACCCACAACCCTGGCGTTGCAAGCGCCATGCTCTACCAACTGAGCTACAGGGGACTATGTCATAGTTTTGATGTCTTCACTATTATTCTACAATGTAGAAAATAGTAAAAAATAAAGAAAAACCCTTGAATGAGTAGGTGTTCTAAAACTTTTGACTGTTAGTGTATGTAAATGTGATATTTCAGTTTTATGTTTTTAATACATTTGCAAAAATTTCTAAAAACCAGTTTTTGCTTTGTCATTATGGGGTATTGTGTGTAGATCCATTTTAGAATAAGGCTGTAACGTATCAAATGTGGAAAAAGTCAAGGGGTCTGAATGCTTTCCGAATGCACTGTATGTCCAACTATTTTAGTTTTTTTGCAAAGAAAACTTTGGTGGGCTAAATAAAATCACCCGCGGGCCAGTTGCGGAGCCCTGGGGAACTCTGTCATACTGGAAATACACGTCATTGTCACGGAAAATATCCAATGTTACTGCTTCGTATTTCTAATCAATCCCAAATATATCATACTTTGACTAAAACAATAACTTATTGACTTAAATTGTTGTGCTACATCATGGGTAAGCTATGGAAATCATCTTTCAGTTAAAAAAAAGTGAATTTCCGCTGGAACAATTATTAGTGTAGAGCCAGAAATAAGCAAATTAAGAAGAAATAAACCGGGGTACACATTTTTCTCCCCCTTCTGATTTAGCGTTACACAAAACACAGGATAATTGGCGCTCTTGGATTGTAGCTCTGGTTGACGACAGCGAGGAAGAAGGAGAAGAGCAGTGGGAAGTTGTGTGTTGAGGAAGAATGGCGCCAAGTACAAACCGTACCAAATACTGTACCAAGTTAGCTAGCTGAGTAAACTAAGTTAGTCTATTCCTGGAAACATTAAACTACTGTAGATTACAGCAATTATAATTTCTAAAGTGGAAGTTGGAAGAGTTGTATTTGAGTGTTTCAGTGAAAGGTTAGTGAGGGAGGCCTTGTTTCCCCAGATGTTTAGTTAATTTCATTCCGATCTCCTTTGCATTATTATAGCCTTTTCTGTAGCCTGTCAACTATGTGTCTGTCTATCCCTGTTCTCTCCTCTCCGCACAGGCCATACAAACGCCTCACACCGCGTGGCTGCTGCCTCTCCAACCTGGTGGTCCCTGCACGCACGACCCACGTGGAGTTCCATGGTCTCCGGCAGCCTCTGGAACTGCCATTCTGCGGCCAACAAGCTCAGCCTATGCTACCCTCCAGTCCCTCGACTTCTTGGCGCTGACGGAAACATGGATTACCACAGAAAACACTGCTACTCCTACTGCTCTCTCCTCGTCTGACCATGTGTTCTCGCATACCCCGAGAGCATCTGGTCAGCGCGGCGGTGGCACAGGAATCCTCATCTCTCCCAAGTGGACATTCTCTCTTTCTCCCCTGACCCTTCTGTCTATCTCCTCATTTGAATTCCATGCTGTCACAGTCACTAGCCGATTCAAGCTTAAAATCCTTATCATTAATCGCCCTCCAGGTTCCCTTGGAGAGTTCATTAATGAGCTTGACAAGTTCCTTTCCTGAGGATGGCTCACCCCTCACAGTTCTGGATGACTTTAACCTCCCTACGTCTACCTTTGACTCATTTCTCTCTGCCTCCTTCTTTTCACTCAGTACTACTACTCTCTCCTCTTCCATCCTATCATCTCTTCCCTCTGCTCAATCATTCTCCCTCCAATTTCCTGATTCTGCCTCCTCAACCCTCCTCTCCTCCCTTTCTGCATCTTTTGACTCTCTATGTCCCCTATCCTCCCGGCCGACTCGGTCCTCCACTCCTGCTCCGTGGCTTGACGACTCATTGCGAGCTCACAGAACAGGGATCCGGGCAGCCGAGCGGAAATGGAGGAAAACTAGACTCCCTGCCGACCTGTCATCTTTTCACTCCCTCCTCTCTACATTTTCTTCCTCTGTCTCTGCTGCTAAAGCCACTTTCTACCACTCTAAATTTCAAGCCTCTGCCTCTAACCCTAGGAAGCTCTTTGCCACCTTCTCCTCCCTGCTGAATCCTCCTCCTCCTCCCCCTCCCTCCTCCCTCTCTGTGGATGACTTCGTCAACCATTTTGAAAAGAAGGTTGATGACATCCGATCCTCATTTATTAAGTCAAATGACACCGCTGGTCCTGCTCACACTGCCCTACCATATGCTTTGACTTCTTTCTCCCCTCTCTCTCCAGATGAAATCTTGCGACTTGTGACGGCCGGCCGCCCAACAACCTGCCCGCTTGACCCTATCCCCTCCTCTCTTCTCCAGACCATTTCCGGACACCTTCTCCCTTACCTCACCTCGCTCATCAACTCATCATTGACCACTGGCTATGTCCCTTCCGTCTTCAAGAGAGCGAGAGTTGCACCCCTTCTCAAAAAACCTACACTCGATCCATCCGATGTCAACAACTACAGACCAGTATCCCTTCTTTCTTTTCTCTCCAAAACTCTTGAGAGTGCCGTCTTTAGTCAACTCTCTTGCTATCTCTCTCAGAATGACCTTCTTGATCCAAACCAGTCAGGTTTCAAGACTGGTCATTCAACTGAGACTGCTCTTCTCTGTGTCACAGAGGCTCTCCGCACTGCTAAAGCTAACTCTCTCTCCTCTGCTCTCATCCTTCAAGACCTATCTGCTGCCTTTGATACTGTGAAGCATCAGATCCTCCTCTCCACCCTCTCCGAGTTGGGCATGTCCGGCGCGGTTCACTCTTGGATTGCGTCCTACCTCACAGGTCGTTCCTACCAGGTGGCGTGGCGAGAAACTGTCTCCGCACTACGTTCTCTCACTACTGGTGTCCCCCAGGGCTCAGTTCTAGGCCCTCTCCTATTCACTCTATACACCAAGTCACTTGGCTCTGTCATATCCTCACATGGTCTCTCCTATCATTGCTACGCAGATGACACACAATTAATCTTCTCCTTTCCCCCTTCTGATAACCAGGTGGTGAATTGCATCTCTGCATGTCTGGCAGACATATCAGTGTGGATGACGGATCACCACCTCAAGCTGAACCTCGACAAGACGGAGCTGCTCTTCCTCCCGGGGAAGGACTGCCCGCTCCATGATCTCGCCATTACGGTTGACAACTCCATTGTGTCCTCCTCCCAGAGTGCAAAGAACCTTGGCGTGACCCTGGACAACACCCTGTTGTTCTCTGCTAACATCAAAGCGGTGACCCGATCCTGTAGGTTCATGCTCTACAACATTTGCAGAGTACGACCCTACCTTACACAGGAAGCGGCACAGGTCCTAATCCAGGCACTTGTCATCTCCCATCTGGATTACTGCAACTCGCTGTTGGCTGGGCTCCCTGCCTGTGCCATTAAACCCCTGCAACTCATCCAGAACGCTGCAGCCCGTCTGGTGTTCAACCTTCCCAAGTTCTCTCACGTCACCCCGCTTCTCCGCACACTCCACTGGCTTCCAGTGTAAGGTAGGGTCTTCCAGTGTAAGGTAAGCCCTTGCCTTGGTGCTTGCCTACGGAGCTGTGAGGGGAACGGCACCTCCATACCTTCAGGCTCTGATCAGTCCCTACACCCAAACAAGGGCATTGCGTTCATCCACCTCTGGCCTGCTGGCCCCCTACCTCTGCGGAAGCACAGTTCCCGCTCAGCCCAGTCAAAACTGTTCGCTGCTCTGGCAACCCAATGGTGGAAGAACAAGCACCCTCACGACGCCAGGACAGCGGAGTCACTCACCACCTTCCGGAGTCAAACCCCACCTCTTTAAGGAATACCTGGGATAGGATAAAAGTAATCATTCTACCCCCCCTGATGGCTCAGAAATTTTACCTGACGAGAGTGAGGATAAATTACCTGTGGTGGCAGGTGTGGTGAAGACCTCAGAGTCCGAGCCTCGCCCCAATGCTCATGCAAAGGATTATTCGGACCCAGGCTGGGTAGAAAATAAGTTGGGTACTGTTAAATCGATAAAGGTAGCTCAAAGTTATAATATGAGTGTTTCTTCTTCTTCTTCACCCTTCCCCTATTTCCCTGTGTTTCTATGCAGTAAAGTTCCCCAGTTTTCACCCCACACAGTAGGTGGCGGCATGCACCTCTAACTTATGTTGGCGTACCACCAAAATACCAAGAACAACAACAATAACAACGAGGACCTTACTTCAACAGACACTGTATGGCAAACAAGTATGGCAAACAAGTATCATAACAAGTATGGCAAACAAGTATCATAACAAGTAAGTGTACCTCTTACAGAACCTGTATGTCAAACTAAACATCATTTTGACTTAGACTTAGGCCTAGGCCATGCATTTGTGGAATCAAACTTTTCTTGGTTTAAATACCCTCTAAATGTTGAAACATTTTAAATGTCCATGGAGCTGTATATTAACAAATCCCTGATGACATACTGCCATATAAACCCATTTAAGAGCATAACTTCATCAAGCTCTTAAACTTCATATGGATTCTTTGATGTGTATGTAAATCTGTAACTTACACACGTCTCTGTAGACATAAGTCTGTGCAGTGACTAAGTGATCATAAACAGGGGTTGCAGTGGACTTATTTTATGTCTTGTGACATGCAAAGTGATTGGCAGCTCTGTATTCCCAATGTACCACCTGAGGAAGGACCACGCTATCGAATAATTCATGTTTAATACTAGGCCCATGTGACTCCTATAACTATTTTAGTTTGACCTACTAGGTTAAATCTCCGCTTTGAAGGTACTGTATTTCCACAAGCTGACGACTGTCAGTTATTGTTCAGTGTCAGAAAACTGTTTCAGAAAGTGACCATTTACAGCTTTGCTGGTGCAATATTGTTGGCTATCAAAACAAAAGCAGTGCTTTCTGTTCACTTTATCTGAGAAATTGACTGCATAGTTTACTACTTTTGTTCAGCTCCAACATATCTGTTTGTGTACATCACAACCATCATGTTATGTTGCGTTATAGCCAATATTTACTGCAGTAGAACAGTTGTATTCAGCCCACACAATTGCATTCAGCATTAAATGCCATTACTGTAATGATCATTTCATCAAGCCAACCATATTCACCCACCTAAGCTACAGTATCTTTATATTGGAAAACATATGGTAACAAAAACAAGTTTATCATATAATTACAGTAGAGAACAGAAGAATGATAAGGCCTCGGTGCTGAAAAGATCAATTAGATAATTTAAATCAGGCCCATACTTAGTGCAGACTAAATGGCCACATTAACCTTGAGCAGGCTCTGTTCAGTGCTATTTGTTTGCATGCGCCTAATGAACTGTCAAATGTGAGGAAAGGTCTCCAAATACACGCTCCTGGTAGACCCTTATTACTGTGGACATGCTAGGTAATGAGGTGGATGAGGCTGGTAGATGTGCATTGTCAGGACCTGTCATAATCTCTCCATTAAAACATCTTTCAGAGAGCCATTCAGCAGCGTGAGCGCTTGGGATGAGCTGCTAATGACAAATAATGGGCTTATTTGAGGCAGAGATATGAAATGGGGCCTTTGGACACACTGTCTCAGGACATGGGGTCACTTGTTGACAAGGTAAAGGGTGCAGCAGTAAAACTTACAGCTTCCAAACAATTGCTGCATGTATCAAATGTATACCTCTTATGGAACTTTTAGGAGGAAAGGTCCTTCTGACCTCCATTTCTCCAGACTGTGACTCAAAGAGATAGAGGTCCTGAAGTGGGGCAATGAATACTGATTGGAGTCTGATATGGCTTTGGTAGGTAATTATACCCATTAAAAGTGCTTTTAAATCAGCAAAAAGTACCCAGTCTTTAAAGCTTGGTTCAAGTGATTGATTATCTACAGTGCTTGGTAAAAAGGATGGTGCATTTGGGGAATAGATAAACTGTTTTGATGGGGTAGACTAAATTTAAACAACTCTTCAGAAACATACAAAATTATCCATGCTGTAAGTGCAATGCATTCTTCAGTACACTCTCCCATTTCACCTAGACTGTCAAATTATATGCCAAATTGATATGGCATGATGTGTGGAGTCCTGCCACACGAGCTCCATTAAAATTGGTGCTCAGGCTTTTTGCTTCAGAGGAGCTGTCAACAGGCTGTAAAAAGTAATGTCAGCCTTGCTCTTGAGGCTGACTATGCCAATTGATGATGACCAAAAAACTGTACTCTGATCTAACGCCCATCTTTTCATGGCCTTCATATCCCAAAGAGCACTTACTGTATACAGTGTGTGTTACTGCTTTGCTTTTTCCTGTCTATTAAATGACTCAGCTGTTTTTGTGCTATCTCAGCAACCTCACCGAACAGCATCTGTTCATCTGCCGTTAATCATCTCTTATTAAAGATGTCCTTTCATAATCACAGGATCATCATGTATCTCAGTCAGTAAACCCAAACTATGTCAATTAGGAAATGGTGAACAGTCAAATAAACCAGTGGTGACTGAGAGTTGGCTTGTAATGTAATAAATATGAATGTTCAGAGGAACAGGAAGCACCATGTTGACACAGTTGTTAAAAAATATATGTGGCGTCCCCAAACACAGGATCTGCAAAATAAGTTTAAAGGCTTCCACCAGAGGGCAATGCTGACCCTATTTAGACGCAATTCCTGCCCTAGAGAGGAAAAGCTTTAGGTACCACGTCCGAAGAATGATGCAGGCTACTTATACATATTCACGAATTGGGTGGTGGGAAAGAATGTCCTGGTGATTTCCAAGTGGACCGGAGAAACATCAACAAATAGGGAACTGACAGCTGTGTGTAGCTAGCTAGCATGCTAACCTTAGCTAGCTATCTTGCTAATATCTAGCTAGCTAATTTTATCTGTTGTTGCTGTTTTTTTTTTTTTACTACACCATATTCAAAAGATTAGCTAGCATGCTAGGTTGGTTCTGGAACTGGATTTATCATAAGCATAATAGGGAAAACTTCACCAAAGATGCAAACCAGTATCTTTGACTTTGCAATCTATTGTTATCTCCCAAATGTTGGCATCTTTCATAAGATACGTGTTTTTCTACATTATAATGGGAACTATGTAACTTTTGGTGGGTAGGCTGGGCAGGGGAAGGGGAAAGAGCATGATTAAGCCTTGTCTTTTTAATTCTAACATTGTCAGTCATCATAATCATCAGGAGGTGAAATACAAAACTGACCTTGTATCATTAACTCTGGGACTACTACATCTCTATCTGTATTTCAATGTAAAGCGTCTCTTTAATAATAGTTCCTGTTGACCCGACCAAGTGACCTCTCATCATGCTGTGCCCTCTATGTGTCAGCCAGTTCAGATGTGGGAGGGGTACACCGACACAGCTCATATAACCTAGAGGGTTTAGGGGGGAGAGGGATGAAGTGAAGGAGAGAGACTGTTATTGAGAAAATAAGGTAGTTAGAGAAAGTGTTAAACATGAATCTGTGTGTGTGTGGCAGCACCTGGTGTCCACACTGAGTGGCTGCAGAGTAATTTATACTGATAAACATGCACAGACACACGAGGACAAACAATATAGCGTAGTTACAGAAATATAAATAATTCAGTGTTTTACTATTCTCCATGGTTGCTTACTGCACAACACAATCCATCAATCAGATTGATACACAATTGTGTAGGTGTGGGTTGTAGGGTGTCTAATTGTTCTAATTTTTTCAATATGGGTGACTCTTAAAAGAGCCTGTTTTGTTTTTGTACAGACATCACCCTTACCTGAACATCACCTTCACCTGAGAAGTAGAAATCAAAGGGAGATAAACTGGGAATTGAATAACTGCAGTTGACATAGCTAAGTAAATGGAAGAACACTCTAATTGCAATGTGGGTGGCTCTTAAAAGAGCTTTTGGTTGTGCATAGTGTAGTTTATGGCATTGCCAGGGAATAGCACCCTCTTCGAAAAAGTAGGAGGTGAAGATCTCCCGCACACGGATTGCCTCCCGTGCTGCGTTGTTGGCCCCCATCCTTGCAACATCCTGCGGTGCAGCAGACCTCTCCTCCGGCACACAGCGGAGAGCTGCAGGTCCCCTCCTGGTCCTCATGTCCATCCTCATGAAGTTATGCAGGACACAGGTAGCCTTCACACATGCCTGAATTCCCCCACGAGGTATCTGTAGGAATATGGAAGATAATATCATTATTAGGCTTTTACATCACCAGGTCATTGTGGATTACTAAAGTATAATATCTCTTATAACATATCATGATAAAATTGGATATATAGGTGCATGTGCACACACGTCCATGTGTAGCATGTGACAACAGCAGGATCATATCAAGGATAGCATCACAAATGAATACATAAATACCACATGAAGCTTGATGAGTTGATCATTTGAATCAGCTGTGTAGTGCTAAGGCAAAAACAAAAATGTGCACCCGTTGAGTCCCCAGGACCAGGACTAAGAACCACTGCTCTTCATTGGGACCTCTTCATCTGCAGACAGACAGAAAACATCACAATAAACTGACTTCATTATACTCAAATTAGACAGCAGTGAATATTATGTTACTGTTATCTCTGTCCTCACTTCTTTCTAGGGACTGGAACTACACAAAAGTAGCTGCCCTATCCAGAATAGCCTACTCTCTCCCTTCTTTGACAGTTGAAGCTGCTATCCTTTAACCCTCTTCCATGGCTGTTAGCTAGCTACCTACAAATGCGTTTGGAGCTAATTTTTTACAATAAAAAAATAAAGATAGCTAGCTAATATGAAGTTTGGTAGCTGGTGAAATTAAATTCACTTAGCTAGCTAGCTATACAGTATTTAACGTTGGCTAGATAGCTAACTAGCTATGTTAGCAGCTCATTTGAGTTAGCCTGCACTATAGCTAGTTAGCTAATAATACATAGTTTTTTTTACATTTTCAAAATGTATTTACTTACCTGAATAGGTTCTCCCAGCCATGTGGACGATTGGAAGCAGGGCAGAAAAGTTTGTTTGTCACCAGAGCGGTTTAAAGCATATTACTATTTACCTGTGAATAAATTCATGAAATGGAGAATGGATTAAACTGTTTACCCATTTAATAACCAGACCTTCATACAAACTTGCTACTCTGAATTATTGATGCACAACCGAACTGCTGCTATATGCTGCCATATGCTGCCAGCACGCCCACAAGCAAGCCACTCTGGGGGGCCGAAGCGGTACGCGGCAATTTACTGCGTGCTACTGTACGAAGAGGAAGAACTTTGCAGGTGTTTCTGATTAATAAACAATGCCATGCTGGTGGGTGGTAATATTAAAATAGAACCCAGCCCTGAAAATAAATGTAGACTGAAAAGTATTAGCACGTCATATCATAGTGGAAACACACCGCATTGCCACTTCAAGCCCCAATGTATCATACTTTGACTAAAACTATGACTTATTGACTTCAATCGTTGTGCAACATCGCGGGTAAGCTCTGGGTATCGTCTTTCAGTATAATTTATTTTGAAATTCCACTCTTGTGGGCCTTTTAATAGTCAATGTACCATCTGCGTTACCTGAAGCCAGCACAGTATTTAAAATGAAAAAATTTATAGAAATGTATAATTTTCTATAGAATATAGCAAACAAAGTCACAGAATAAATGTGCTAGATAATGATTACATTACAGATTTCAGACTATTTGTCATCCCCTGCCATTTCCAGAAGTTAAGGGAAAACAATGGATTAAATATGCAATGGTATTTTGTGCATTTGATTGCAATTTCAACTTTAATCAATGGCCATTCCAACACCAGAATCTTAATTACCAATTACCCCCATTACTGCCAATAACCATAGCTCTCCATGGCAATAAATAACTTAATGATGAAAACATTCAAGCCAGGCACCCGGTATTTGAAACACAAGGCTTGGGAGTATGGCGCTTCAATTACATTACACGGTGGCAGCTAATTGCTGGACCATGGGTTTCTATAATGACTTTTTCAGAGAGTGAATTAACATGCAAGGCTTCACCAAGTGATTGACTGATAACAAGTTACTTGGAGGGCTTTCGGGGATAGAGGTGATTGGAAATGCAACTGTTAGATCAATTTTAGAGCCTGTTTTATACCCTTTTTTGGTTTCGAAAGAAGCTTGCTTCTTAGAAAAAGCTGTTTAATCAGTCAGTTCCATACACAGTTTAATGAGGAAACCATAAATGCTCACTTTGATAATGAAACTGCCCCCTGCCTGCAACCCCTATAGCTAGTATTAGCTGGCTATTATTAGCAGTGTAAATAATGTCTAGTGGGAAGAGTTAGGTATACATCTATAAGTGTACAGTATAGATGAGGACATGTTAAGAACATTTTGGCATGGAATTTAGAGCATGGCAGTCTTAACCATAAGTAGTGGGTTGACACCCCTTTGTAGACCCAACAGATCATTTCAAGGTAACTTTAAAATAGTTAGATCTGCTGTTCCTTCTGAGGATTGTAGTTATAAGAGAGTCTGCAACACTTAATAATTGACAGTATCTTCATTTGAAAATGGTGGAGCATGCCACAATCATCTCTGACTGACTTTCATGCTTCAGACTTCTCCACCTCCTCTGAAATTCGGTGACACAGTATATTTTCCAGCGAGATGGCACTACAGCAGCTCTGCCTTATCATTGTGCTGATCTCCCAGTAAGCCATGATGTCAGATCCGTCTTCCGTCCTCTCTGCCAGGAGGGGTTGTATGTATCATGGGGAGTATATCCTCACTGACAGACAACTGAGGTTCAACTTCACACTTATCCCCACATATCATGAATACTCTGCAGTTGATGAGGCAGATAATCATCTCCCCTAACTCAGATGAGCTTAATCTCTGTCTGTGTGCTATGTGCTGAACCAAGGGAAGACTGGGCCCCATATATTAACAGCGATTTCACTCAGCAGTGTGCCTCCCGCTTTGTACTTTATGGACTGAGAGCAGGTGCATATGAATTCCAGATGAGGAGCGGGGGCAGTGACTTTACTTGTATGAATAATTAAGACTTGCATATATTTAGTATATTTTTGTCCGTTCTTGGGGAAATCACAGGCTTAAGCACTGACAATACAGGGCAGTTTCACGGACAGAGATTAATCCTAGACTAAATTGCACTTTTAAACTAGACTAACTGAAATTGCATTTCTCAGGTTTAAAATAGTCTCAGACTTGCCCTAGTCTAGATTTTAAAAGTTTGATATCCAGAAGGATGATTAGAGTTAATCTAGATCTAAGTGAAGGCTTAGATTAAACCAGGCTGTCACGCCCTGACTCAGGGGACGTTTATTTGTTGAGTCAGGGTGTGCATATTCCGTGTTATGTTAAGTTTTCTATGTTTAGTGTCTAGATCGTGTAGATCTATGTTGGCCAGGGTGGTTCCCAATCAGAGGCAGCTGTAGCTTGTTGTCTCTGATTGGGGCCAATACTTAGGCAGCCGTTTGGCACCAGTCTGTGTGGGATCTTGTTCTGTATAGGTTTGTTTTGTGTAACCTTAAGACTTCACGTATCGTTTGTTTGTTGTTTTGTCGTGTTCAGTACTTAAATAAATATGTACGCTTATCACGCTGTGCCTTGGTTCCACGAGTCATTAAACGATCGTGACAGAAGATCCCACGAACTAAGAACCAAGCAGCGTGTCCAGGAACAGACAGCCTGGACCTGGGAGGAGATCCTGGACGGGAAGGGATCCTGGACTTGGGAGGAGATTCAGGCCGGAATGGATCGCCGTCCTTGGGAGGAAACTGTGGAGGCGCGCTATAGAGAGGAGCAGCGGCAACGCAGAGGTTGCTGGCCGAGGAGGAAGCCCGAGAGACAGCCCCAAGAAAATGTTTTGGGGGTCTAAAAGGGTGGTTGGCGGAGCCTAGTGTTAGAGCAGAGCCAACTCCCCGTACTCATGCAAAGAAGCGTGTGACTGGGCAGGCTCCGTGTTATGCGGAGCCACGTACTGTGCCGCGAGTGTTCCGGCACAGTCATGTACGTCCTGTGCTAGCACCACGCACGTGTCGTGCGAAGATGGGCATTCAGCCAGGACGGGGTGTGCCGGCTCAACGCTCGTGGTCTCCAGTACGCCTCCTCGGTCCCGTATATCCTGCGCCGGTGCTACGTGCTGTATCGCCAGTAGGCGTGCACAGCCCCGTACGTCCTGTGCTAATGCCTCACACATATTGTGTGGAGGTAGGCATTCAGCCAGGCAGGTTGTGTCAGCTCTCCGCTCCAGACCTCCAGTCCGCCTCCACAGTCCGGTACGGCCCGTTTCTGCTCCCCGCACTAAGCCAGTGGTGCATGTTCCCAGTCCAGCCCGGCACGTTCCTGCTCCCCGCACCAAGCCAGTGGTGCGTGTTCCCAGTCCGGCCCGGCCCGTTCCTGCTCCCCGCACTAAGCCAGTGGTGTGGGTTCCCAGTCCGGTCCGGCCCGTTCCTGCTCCCCGCACCAAGCCAGTGGTGCGTGTTCCCAGTCTAGCCCGGCCCGTTCCTGCTCCCCACACCAAGCCAGTGGTGCGTGTTCACAGCCCGGTCCGGCCTGTTCCTGCCCCTCGCACCAAGCCAGTGGTGCGCGTCGCCAGCCCGGTCCGGCCTGTTGCTGCCCCTCGCACCAAGCCAGTGGTGCGCGTCGACAGTCCGGTACGGCCCGTTCCTGCTCCCCGCACCAAGCCAGTGGTGCGCGTCGTCAGCCCGGTCCGGCCCGTTCCTGCTCCCCGCACCAAGGCAGTGGTGCGCGTCGTTAGCCCGGTCCGGCCCGTTCCTGCTCCCCGCACCAAGCCAGTGGTGCGTGTGTCCAGTCTGGCACGGCCCGTGCCTGTTCCACCGCTGCCTGTTCCGGCACCGGTCAGCTGCTCCACTCTGGAGCCAGAGCTATCCGCTCCACCGGGGTCCAGTCCAGCTCCGGTCAGCCGCTCCACTCCGGAGCCAGAGAAGTCCGCTCCACCGGTGCCCAGTCCAGCTCCGGTCAGCGGCTCCAGTCCGGAGCCTGTGCAGTTCGATCCACCGTCGTCGGGTCCAGCTCCAGTCAGCGGTGCCAGTCCAGACCCAAACGTCAGCCCCTCTCCAGGTTCGGGGTCTCCCACACCAGGGTCCAGACAGGACTTGGTACGTCGTGGGAGGAAGGAGAGGGGAAGCAGCGCGCCGAGGTCCAGACCAGACCAGGGGCGCAACAGGGAGGTGGAGAGAAAGTGGTGGTCACGCCCGGAGCCGGATCCGCCTCCGAGGCGGAATGCCCACCCAGCCCCTACCCTGTTATGTTTATGTGGCGCGGTCGGAGTCCGCACCTTTGGGGGGGGGGGGTACTGTCACGCCCTGACTCAGGGGACGTTTATTTGTTGAGTCAGGGTGTGCATATTCCGTGTTATGTTAAGTTTTCTATGTTTAGTGTCTAGATCGTGTAGATCTATGTTGGCCAGGGTGGTTCCCAATCAGAGGCAGCTGTAGCTCGTTGTCTCTGATTGGGGACAATACTTAGGCAGCCATTTGGCACCAGTCTGTGTGGGATCTTCTTCTGTATAGGTTTGTTTTGTATAACCTTAAGACTTCACGTATCGTTTGTTTGTTGTTTTGTCGTGTTCAGTACTTAAATAAATATGTACGCTTATCACGCTGCGCCTTGGTTCCACAAGTCATTAAACGATCGTGACACAGGCCAGAGGCACAAATACAAAATACATTTAGGCTCCACTGTGTTGTGTTACACAAGAAAACTAAAATGTCAAAGTGACTCTGATTTTGTAAAAGTGGGCCAACAATAAATACAGTATCTTACCTGACGTTGCTGTAGTGTCTTTTTGTTTACTTTTTCATTTGAGTTGAATTAATTACAAAAGGTAGTCCAGGCATTATTTTTCTTGTTTTCTCTTGATGAATCACGCTGTTTGTTCTCGATATATTGGGTGGTTTGACACAATTCGCCTCAAGTTTTTTTTCCAAAGTCGATGACATTTTTGTTTGGTTTTAGGTGACTTGCTCCAATTCCACACAATGCTTATGTATTAGTGTCCCATCCCTGGTTTTTGAACCATCCTCAGGTCAGCACCAAGTGCACATTGTTAATCTAATCAGGTTTCACAAATATTAACTGGTTAGTCCTAATTTACCTTAGTCTAGGACTCCCTAGTCTAAAACAAATGAATCTGAAGTTAAGCAATATCTCAGAAAGCCATTTTAAAAATCGGGATTCATTTAAGTAGAATTAGCCTAGTCCTGATTGAAATTCAACTCTGTCCACGAAACCACCCCTACTTGTCTAGAACACTTCTCTGAGTTTCCAGGAAGTGGGGTATGTCCTACCAGCATCCTAACTCTTCCCTGCTGGTTCTACCAATGTGGTGGTGTGTTTGCAAGGTTCTTTTTCATCCACAGCCATGTTATTGATATGCAGAAGGTAGTGGTGGACGATTGAAGCTACCTTCAAATAGGTTTAGGTAAACACACAATTGGACCCGAGCACTCATTTAGCTGCCACTGCAAGCTTTGGCTATAGACCACTCACTATAGCTGAAGCGCCAAGGACAGATGCAAAAAAAAATTGCTCTTACAAGTGATAAAAAAGAATACAGGCAAGACAGATACGGTGGAGAAGAGAAATGGAAGGAATGACATCTTTGCTGGTGGCCAGAATCATGTGAAGTCTTAACCCACAGCCAATGTCATGGAAAGCCAGAAAGGTCACACATGAATCATAAAATGGCCTGGTTGGCTCAGCTGTCAGTGCCACTTTCCTCACTGTTGGACACTTTACGGCTTGAGGAATATGTCATATTGCCCGCTACAAGTGTCCACAGTAGTCCCAAGTACATACAAATTGAGTTCCACTCCAGTGGTCTTCTACATGTCTAACCGATACATTGGGTGGGACTCATTATGTAGTCGTATTTCCTTATTCTTAATTAATGGGATATTGGTAGTTTTGGGACAAGATGCTGATCTTTGCTTCACACTAATTCCAACATGGTCCATGAAATCAACCTCCAACTTAAATATGCACATTATATTTGATGATACATGTTTTACCATTCTGCATCATGCCTTGGCAGGTTTATGAATGCATTACACACACACGTGATACAAAAGGGACATACAGTCGGGTCCATAATTATTGGCACCCTTGATATAAAGAATGAAATACTGAGCTATATTGCATGCTAAAATAATGGGGAAATTGTATGATTTTATACTAAAGTTGCGCAGAGAAAGAGTTTGTTTAACGAGAAATACAAAATAATCTAAAAAAAGAGAAGGGTAAAAATTATTGCCACCATGTTTTCAATACTCCCAAGGGAGTATAAGGACTGAGCCTTTTTCTCAAATATTTTATGAGATTGGAGAACACGTTGGGAGGGATCTTAGTCTATTCCTCCATACATAATCTTTCCAGATCCTTGAATTCCTTTGTCTGCTCTTATGGACTGCCCTCTTTAATTCAAAGCATCGGTTTTCAATGGGGTTCAAGTCTGGAGACTGAGATGGCCATTGTAGAAGGTTGATTTTTGTGGTCAATTAACCATTTCTTTGTGGATATTGATTAGTGCTTGGAGTTATTGTCTTGCTGGAAGATCCACTTGCAGCCAAGTGTCAGCCTCCTGGCAGAAGAAACCAGGTTTTTGGCAAAAATGTCTTGGTACTTGGTAAAGTTCATCATGCCGTTGACCATAACAAAGGCTCCAGGACCAGTGAAAGCAAAATAACCCCATAACATCAAAGATCCACCACCATATTTGACCATAGGTGTGAGGTACTTTTCTGCATATGCTTCTGTTTTTCTACGCCAAACCCACCACTGGCCTGCATGGCCAAAGAGCTCTATTTTTATGTCATCTGACCATAGCACCGGTTCCAATCCAAGTGCCAATGCCATTTATCAAAGTCCAGGCGATGCTATGGTCAGATGACATGAAACCATAGCTCTTTAGCCACGCACATCAGTGGAGGAATGGTCTAATCTCATAAAACATTTTAGAAAAAGGCTCAGTGTCTTTACCCTCGCAAGGGGAGGGTGCTAGAATATTGAAAACAGGGGTGCTAATAATTTTGACCCCTATCTTTTTGAGATTTGTTTTATTACTTATGGTTCGAATCCAGGCTCTGTCGCAGCCGGCCGCGACCGGGAGACTCATGGGCGGCGCACAATTGGCCCAGCGTCGTCCAGGGTAGGGGAGGGAATGGCCGGCAGGGATGTAGCTCAGTTGATAGAGCATGGCGTTTGCAACGCCAGGGTTGTGGGTTTGATTCCCACGGGGGGCCAGTATAAAAATAAAAATAAAAAATTTATTCACTAACTGTAAGTCGCTCTGGATAAGAGCGTCTGCTAAATGACTAAAATGTAAATGTAAATGTACTTGTTAAACAAAGTCTCTTTCTCTGAGCAATTTTATTTGTATAAAATAATATAATTTCCCAATTTTTTTAAGAGCTTCATATTATTTAAGAGCTTCGTCTTTTTTCCCCTCATATTTATTAAGGGTGCCAATAATTATGGACTGTATATGATACTAATATGAATAATCAGTGCCATAGAATGTACACAAATGAAAATTCTTTTAAAGCTGTTCAATCCAATATGTAACTTTTTGGGCGATCAACCAAATTCACATATAAATGTGTGTTATAGATCTATCATTCTCATCGAAAGCAAAGTCTAAGAAGCGGTAGATCTGTTCTATGTGCGCTATTTCTATGCTTCCGATTCTTAAGTTTAGTTTTTACGTCTTACTTCTGGTTTTGTACACGAGCTTCAAACAACTAAAAAGTACAATATTTAGGGTTATGGAAAACATATTTCACTGCGGTTTAGATGATACAATGATTCTCTACACTATGCTTGCTTGTTTTGTCACAAACTGAAATTAGGCGAACTATTAGAATTTTTGCAACCATCAATTAAAGAATCCTTTGGCATCAGAAGTATTCTGTTGGGGATGCAAAGAGCGGTTAATACACTTTCTAACCGTGAAGCAGTCACGCTCCAGGCAAGACCCATAAGCTTTTCACACCGTGTCAAAAACAGTGAGAGGTAACAATTCACTAAAACAAAATGTGTGTTTAGGACATGTCACTTTGGCAAATGAGTGTCCTCGGCTCCACCGATCACAGTATCAAAGCACATAAAACACACAACAAAAGAAAGTACCTGAGGATCGACATAAAAGAGTGAAGGTGGTGTCAGCAGGAAAATTATGGGACAATCCTTGTGTGGCAGGGAAACTTTATTTTTATAGTACAGAAAAAAAAAAATATTGCATTATTTGAGATTAAAAATTACATTTAGGGACATTTTATATGGGGATAGATTTGCTTTTGGAATTTTCCAAATATTTCAATATTATTCATTTCCAATTCCCTTGTCCGGAGCAAAGGATCTCAATTTCAAACCCTCCCAAAAAGTGCAATAATGAATATTAACTGAAAAAGAGGGATCTTATGTAGTTTCTTGCAATAGCCCTCTCTGACTTTAAAAACACATTGCTCTCAAATTTGTGATTCCTTAAAAATGTGTGTGGAGATTTGATCAACTGTCAGATTTGTAAAATTTTTTTTTTTTACTGCATATTATGCGTGGGCAAATTTGACCAATCACCACACTATTTCTGCATAAAACAGTAAAATCATTGCAATATTATCGCATAAAACTGTTCCCATCACCACAGTACAAAAAGAGGGCTCGCAATTTCAACTAATCACCGCACATTTGCCAAATAATATGGTTCAATCAAGCCACCTGTCAACAAACTTTTTCCCTCATCAGCACATTTTCATGACAAATTGGACAAAATCATTGCATATTGCCATTCAAAAATGTCAGAATTGCCGCAGCAAAATCAAGCATTTTTGTCCGCAAATATCACTGAAAATCTCCCCGAAATCCTGGAAGGACAATGTTGAAATCCCCATGGTCACAACCATAAACTGTCAACTCCATCTCCCTGATAGATTAAGATAGGATATGGATTTAGGTTCAAATATGTTTATTTTAATTCATAAAGCAACTGAGGAAAAACTAAATTGATACTTTATATACAGTGGGGGAAAAAAGTATTTAGTCAGCCACCAATTGTGCAAGTTCTCCCACTTAAAAAGATGAGAGAGGCCTGTAATTTTCATCATAGGTACATGTCAACTATGACAGACAAAATGAGAATTTTTTTTCCAGAAAATCACATTGTAGGATTTTTTATGAATTTATTTGCAAATTATGGTGGAAAATAAGTATTTGGTCAATAACAAAAGTTTCTCAATACTTTGTTATATACCCTTTGTTGGCAATGACACAGGTCAAACGTTTTCTGTAAGTCTGTAAGGTTTTCACACACTGTTGCTGGTATTTTGGCACATTCCTCCATCCAGATCTCCTCTAGAGCAGTGATGTTTTGGGGCTGTCGCTGGGCAACACGGACTTTCAACTCCCTCCAAAGATGTTCTATGGGGTTGAGATCTGGAGACTGGCTAGGCCACTCCAGGACCTTGAAATGCTTCTTACGAAGCCACTCCTTCGTTGCCCGGGCGGTGTGTTTGGGATCATTGTCATGCTGAAAGACCCAGCCACGTTTCATCTTCAATGCCCTTGCTGATGGAAGGAGGTTTTCACTCAAAATCTCACGATACATGGCCCCATTCATTCTTTCCTTTACACGGATCAGTCGTCCTCGTCCCTTTGCAGAAAAACAGCCCCAAAGCATGATGTTTCCACCCCCATGCTTCACAGTAGGTATGGTGTTCTTTGGATGCAACTCAGCATTCTTTGTCCTCCAAACACGACGAGTTGAGTTTTTACCAAAAAGTTCTATTTTGGTTTCATCTGACCATATGACATTCTCCCAATCCTCTTCTGGATCATCCAAATGCACTCTTCAGACGGGCCTGGACATGTACTGGCTTAAGCAGGGGGACACGTCTGGCACTGCAGGATTTGAGTCCCTGGCGGCGTAGTGTGTTACTGATGGTAGGCTTTGTTACTTTGGTTCCAGCTCTCTGCAGGTCATTCCTCCGTGTGGTTCTGGGATTTTTGCTCACCATTCTTGTGATCATTTTGACCCCACGGGGTGAGATCTTGCGTGGAGCCCCAGATCGAGGGAGATTATCAGTGGTCTTGTATGTCTTCCATTTCCTAATAATTGCTCCCACAGTTGATTTCTTCAAACCAAGCTGCTTACCTATTGCAGATTCAGTCTTCCCAGCCTGGTGCAGGTCTACAATTTTGTTTCTGGTGTCCTTTGACAGCTCTTTGGTCTTGGCCATAGTGGAGTTTGGAGTGTGACTGTTTGAGGTTGTGGACAGGTGTCTTTTATACTGATAACCAGTTCAAACAGGTGCCATTAATACAGGTAACGAGTGGAGGACAGAGGAGCCTCTTAAAGAAGAAGTTACAGGTCTGTGAGAGCCAGAAATCTTGCTTGTTTGTAGGTGACCAAATACTTATTTTCCACCATAATTTGCAAATAAATTCATTAAAAATCCTACAATGTGATTTTCTGGATTTTCTTTTCTCATTTTGTCTGTCATAGTTGACGTGTACCTATGATGAAAATTACAGGCCTCTCTCATCTTTTTAAGTGGGAGAACTTGCACAATTGGTGGCTGACTAAATACTTTTTTCCCCCACTGTACCACTTGAATTAAGAAGAAAACATTTATTTTTGTCTGCGCCATCAGATTTTTGTCTAATGTCAACTCTGTCAGAGTGCTGAAAGATCTGAAAGATATTTTACCAATGTTTGTATTGCACTTTTATTTTTAGAGGTTTTGAGTTTTTGTTGTTAACTCTGTCAGTGGCTTGTCAATTCTGTCACTCATGGCTAAACCCTTTAAGATTATTTCTTTTTGGTAAATATTCTGAACATATATTTTAATCACTGTTCTGCAAAATTTGCTTAAACTATTGAAGTATTTGCTGGGCTGGATCTAAGGGATGTTTGCTTAATAAATGTTTTTTGTTATGAATCTAGAAAAACATGTCAAAATGCTAACGACATTATCCCTGGAGCATTATATAACGCTAGAAAATAAAACAAGAAATGTGGAAATGTGTATTACGCATTCGAATAATCTAATGTTCGAATTAAACAATCAAGGCCTTTAAACACTTGTTGGACAATAAATGTAAAAATGAAATTCCTTGTATGGTGTCTGATGGAGTTGACATAAATCCAGTTGGTTGCAATCTATGGAAAAAATTAAATAGGACGTTTTTCATTTACATAGTGTGATAGCTAATACTTTGGTCAATCAAAATATATATTTAAAATGTTGTTAATATTAAGAAATATTTGTGCATTCTTTCAAGAATCCCTGATTGACATAATCCTCAAACTTTGTTGTTCTCAATGAGGATTGAGTCTGAGAATATAAACCGCACATTTGGAACAATCTTGTTATTTTATCTCCAAATACTTAACATACACGTTTACAAATTCCAAAAGCCTACGTTTTCAATGTGACTATTGCTGCATTTTTAATATCCCCTCCCTCAGATAGCTTACACATATTTGTATGGGTTCATTTGAAGTCACTGTAGTGCAAATGCAGCTGGATAGTACTCTGAAGAGGACCTCTTTCTGATTCTAAGATGAATTATTTATGCTGGCTATGATGTGTGTAATGTTTTATTGAGGCATCCTTACCAGGGGCTATCGAAGGAGGTCCCTTGGGATCCCAGTTTTTGACTCAGCATCTACTGGCCAAAGGGCAGTTTCTTGGATGCTCTTCTTAAAAACCAAAATAGCAAGTCCAAAAACATAAACCGAAACCCCAAACAGTTCACAAAGTTAAATCATGTTTCCCTGTGGACCGGCTCACTGTAGCAGTTAAAGCACAGCATCATTGATTTGGGGAGAATGACCCATACGTGTACAGTGCATTCTGAAAGTATTCAGACCCCTTTACTTTTTCCACATTTTGTTATTTAAAAGATAAATGGTCCCCCCCCTCATCATTCTAAACACAATACCCCATAATGAAAAATAAAAAAATACAACTGAAATATCACATTTACAGTGGGGAAAAAAAGTATTTAGTCAGCCACCAATTGTGCAAGTTCTCCCACTTAAAAAGATGAGAGAGGCCTGTAATTTTCATCATAGGTACACGTCAACTATGACAGACAAAATGAGAAAAGAAAATCCAGAAAATCACATTGTAGGATTTTTAATGAATTTATTTGCAAATTATGGTGGAAAATAAGTATTTGGTCACCTACAAACAAGCAAGATTTCTGGCTCTCACAGACCTGTAACTTCTTCTTTAAGAGGCTCCTCTGTCCTCCACTCGTTACCTGTATTAATGGCACCTGTTTGAACTGGTTATCAGTATAAAAGACACCTGTCCACAACCTCAAACAGTCACACTCCAAACTCCACTATGGCCAAGACCAAAGAGCTGTCAAAGGACACCAGAAACAAAATTGTAGACCTGCACCAGGCTGGGAAGACTGAATCTGCAATAGGTAAGCAGCTTGGTTTGAAGAAATCAACTGTGGGAGCAATTATTAGGAAATGGAAGACATACAAGACCACTGATAATCTCCCTTGATCTGGGGCTCCACGCAAGATCTCACCCTGTGGGGTCAAAATGATCACAAGAACGGTGAGCAAAAATCCCAGAACCACACGGGGGGGACCTAGTGAATGACCTGCAGAGAGCTGGGACCAAAGTAACAAAGCCTACCATCAGTAACACACTACGCTGCCAGGGACTCAAATCCTGCAGTACCAGACGTGTCCCCCTGCTTAAGCCAGTACATGTCCAGGCCCGTCTGAAGTTTGCTAGAGTGCATTTGGATGATCCAGAAGAGGATTGGGAGAATGTCAGATGAAACCAAAATAGAACTTTTTGGTAAAAACTCAACTCGTCGTGTTTGGAGGACAAAGAATGCTGAGTTGCATCCAAAGAACACCATACCTACTGTGAAGCATGGGGGTGGAAACATCATGCTTTGGGGCTGTTTTTCTGCAAAGGGACCAGGACGACTGATCCGTGTAAAGGAAAGAATGAATGGGGCCATGTATCATGAGATTTTGAGTGAAAACCTCCTTACATCAGCAAGGGCATTGAAGATGAAACGTGGCTGGGTCTTTCAGCATGACAATGATCCCTAACACACCGCCCGGGCAACGAAGGAGTGGCTTCGTAAGAAGCATTTCAAGGTCCTGGAGTGGCCTAGCCAGTCTCCAGATCTCAACCCCATAGAAAAT
Source organism: Coregonus clupeaformis (assembly GCF_020615455.1). NCBI lineage: Eukaryota > Metazoa > Chordata > Actinopteri > Salmoniformes > Salmonidae > Coregonus > Coregonus clupeaformis. The sequence continues at coordinate 43,885,325 of NC_059197.1, forward strand.
CTTTGGCGGGAGTTGAAAGTCCGTATTGCCCAGCGACAGCCCCAAAACATCACTGCTCTAGAGGAGATCTGCATGGAGGAATGGGCCAAAATACCAGCAACAGTGTGTGAAAACCTTGTGAAGACTTACAGAAAACGTTTGACCTGTGTCATTGCCAACAAAGGGTATATAACAAAGTATTGAGAAACTTTTGTTATTGACCAAATACTTATTTTCCACCATAATTTGCAAATAAATTCATTAAAAATCCTACAATGTGATTTTCGGGATTTTTTTTCCTCATTTTCTCTGTCATAGTTGACGTGTACCTATGATGAAAATTACAGGCCTCTCTCATATTTTTAAGTGGGAGAACTTGCACAATTGGTGGCTGACTAAATACTTTTTTTCCCCACTGTACATAAGTATTCAGACTCTATACTCAGTACTTTGTTGTAGCACCTTTGGCAGCGATTACAGCCTTGAGTCTTCTTGGGTATGACGCTACAAACTTGGCACACCTGTATTTGGGGAGTTTTTCCCATTCTTCTCTGCAGATCCTCTCAACCTCTGTCAGGTTGGATGGGGAGCATCGCTGCAAAGCTATTTTCAGGTCTCTCCATAGATGTTAGATCGGGTTCAAGTCTGGGCTCTGGCTGGGCCACTCAAGGACATTCAGAGACTTGTCCCGAAGCCACTCCTGCGTTGTCTTGTCTGGGTGCTTAGGGTTGTTGTCCTGTTGAAAGGGGAACCTTTGCCCCAGTCTGAGGACCTGAGTGCTCTGGAGCAGGGTTTCATCAAGGATCTCTCTGTACTTTGCTCCATTAATCTTTCCCTCGATCCTGACTAGTCTCCCAGTCCCTACCGCTGAAAAACATCCCCACAGCATGATGCTGCCACCACCACCATGCTTCACCATAGGGATGGTGCCAGGTTTCCTCCAGACGTGATGCTTGGCATTCAGGCCAAAGACTTCAATCTTGGTTTCATCAGACCAGTGAATCTTGTTTTTCTGATGGTCTGAGAGTCCTTTAGGTGCCTTTTGGCGGAGTGCCTACAATCTCGAGCGCCTACAATTTGATCCGCATCCGGGAGGGGGATGAATGAAAAACGGCCTTCAGCATAATGTATGGGAACTATGAGTACTTGGTGATGCCTTATGGTTTAGCCAATGCTCTGTCGGTGTTCCAGGCATTCGTGAACAAGGTGTTCCGGGACATGCTTGGGCTCAGGTGGTCGTTTATATCGATGACATCCTGATCTACTCTGCCACCTTGGAGGATCACATCACCCACGTCCGGGTAGTCCTGGGACGCCTCTTGGAGAACCATCTGTATGTCAAAGCGGAGAAGTGCCAGTTCCATCAGGCCTCTATCTCCTTCTTGGGATACCGGATCAGCCCAAAGGGAGTGGTTATGGAGGAGAGAAATGTTGAGGCAGTCAGGTCATGACCAGTCCCAACCACCATAAAAGGACTACAACAATTTCTGGGGTTTGCCAACTTCTACCACAGCTTCATTACAAACTTCAGCTCCATCGCCTCTCCTCTCACCTCTCTCCTCAAGGGTGGCCCCCGTAAGTTGGTGTGGAGTCCTGCAGCTGATGAGGCCTACTGAAGGGGTGTTTCACCTTCGCCCTGTTGCTGAAACACCCAGATCCTACGCTGCCCTTCGTGGTGGAGGTGGACACCTCAGAAGTCGGTGTGGGGGCTATCCTGTCACAACGCCAAGGTAACCCACAAAAACGGTATCCATATGCATACTATTAAAAAAAAACTGTCTCCTGCAGAGAGGAACTATGATGTCGGCGACCGGGAGCTCCTGGTGGTGAAGTTGGCACTAGAGGAGTGGAAACCCTGGCTGGAGGGCGCCAAGGACCCATTTCTCATCCTCACCGACCATCAGAACCTGGATTACAGGCGACTGAACCCACGCCAAGCAAGGTGGGCCCTTTTCTTCACTAGATTCAACTTCACCCTGTCATACCGCCCAGGTTCAAAGAACATCAAAGTCGATGCCCTGTTCCGTCTCCACGATTTGAGAGAGTTTCCTGTCCTAAATGTGCGCCCATCATACCGCCCTCCTGAATCATTGCCCATGTGCTTTGGGACGTAGATGTGGACATCTGCCAGGCTCTGGAGAGGGAACCCGTTCCTACTACCTGCCCTCTGGAGTGCACCAACGTACCCACGGAGGTAAGGGATCGGCTGTTGACCTGGGCACACACATCCCTTGCTGCTGGACACCCAGGTATCACCTGCACCGCTCAATCCATCTCCGTTAAAGTTCTGGTGGCCCACCTTGGCGCAGGACGTCATCCACTACGTATTTAACCAAATCTCCCCGGCACGCTCCAGCAGGAAAACTCCTTCCCATTCCCGTGCCTCAGCGGCCTTGGTCCCATCTGTCCATAGATTTTGTTACTTATCTTCTCCCTTCTGATGGTTTCACCACTGTTATGGTTGTTGTGGACAGATTCTCAAAATCCTTCCGTTTTATCCCTCTCTCTGGTCTCCCTACTGCTCTCCAGGTCCAGATACCGACCTCAGTCCAACGGGCAGGTAGAGAGGACTAACTAGGAGCTCGGGAGGTTCCTTAGGAGTCACTGTCAGGACCGGCAGGGGGAGTGGGACCAGTTCCTTCCCTGGGCGGAGTACGCCCAGAACTCACTTCATCACTCCTCCACCGGGCTGTCTACCTTCCAGTGCGTCCTGGGGTACCAGCTGGCCCTGGCTCTGTGGAACCTGAGCCAGACCGAAGCTCCTGCAGTGGATGGGTATTTCCGCCACCAGAAGGAGCAGGCGGACCGCCATCACAGTGAGGCTCCCGTGTTCCATCATGGTGATTGCGTCTGGCTCTCCACCAGGAACCTTGCTCTCCGCCTGCCCTGTCGGAAGCTGAGCCCCGGGTTTGTGGGGCCATTCAAAGTCCTCTGGATGGTCAATGAGATAACATACCGATTACAGCTCCCCACTAACTACCGGATCTCACCCTCTTTTCACTTTTCCCTCCTCAGGCCAGTGGTTCCTGGTCACCTGGCTGATGACATCCCCCACGACACCCCTCTGCCTCCCCTGGACATCGAGGGAAGCCCCGCCTATGCTGTCAGATCCCTCCTGGACTCCCGACATTGTGTGGGTCGGCTCAAGTACCTGGTGGACTGGGAGGGGTACAGTCCAGAGGAGCGGTGTTGGGTTCCGGTGGACGACATTCTAGACCCCGACATCATCCAAGATTTCCACCTTTACCGTCCAGACCAGCCCACTTCTCGCCCTTGGGGCTGTCGTCCTCCGGTGTCGTTCTCCGGCTGGAGCTGCACGTTGGGGGGCGACGGGGGGGTACTGTCATGTCTACTCCCACTCCGGCACTCGACGTCTCCAGTCTACTAACCACCGATCCGTTTAACTGATCATTGCGCACACCTGCGCCCCATCATTAGGCACACCTGGACTTCATCACTACCCTGATTACTTCCCCTTTATCTAGCACTCCGTTGTATCACCCATCAGTCAGTATTGTTTCAGTTTTTATGTTCAGACCCTACTCCTGTTTTTGTATTCACTCTATGTTCGTTCCTATTAAACTCACCGACTACACCTGCTTCCTGACTCCCTGCGTCTTCGTTACAGTAAAAACAAATGGAAAAAGGGAAGGGGTCTGAATACTTTCCGAATGCACCATATGCAGTTTGGTGTGCCATGGTTTTGGGTTCATAATTTGATTTCATAATTATTGTAATCCTCCTCTGGCTGTCTCTTTCTGCTCTCGCACTGCCCTTTTAGAAGGCACACCTAGTCTCAAAGGGTAAAGCACAGTTGTACTGACTGCATTAACTCAGGGAACCTGTACATTAGATATGGAAGAAAGCAGTAAAAGACGCTGTAAAGGAAGGGCAGTTTCAAGCGCCCACGCCTTCACTAAGCTAAACAAAACCAAACAACATCAATGATTTAGGGAAGATGACCCTTATATTTAGGTAAGGTGGCATGTTGTGTAGAGTTAGGTTTTAGATTAATAAATTGTTAAATATTTTTTTTTGGTCTATAAGGCCTTTTTAGGAGTGGTAGACACCAGTCAATCCATCCGTATGCTGACATACTCACTGAGCGTGGGTTTGCAAGTTAGATGTCTACACACATCCAAGGTCTTAGGATTATGGATAATAGTGTTAAGAGTTCTGTTGACCTGTGTATAATTAGGGGCAGGAAGTGGTGGGTATATTCATATTTATAGAACCATTTAACTCAGGCAAGGAGCCCCTGCATTCTGCCAACGCACATCTGCATCATGTTCCTGCTTTAGAGATGAACGCTCCTTTGGCTGTGTATATTCTGCAAAATTAAATAAGCTTCATGTACAGTCTGTTTCTATGTTCAAAATTTTAAGCAACATGTTATTTCCGTGTGCGCCACAGATGCTCATTTTGAGTGAGTAACTAATCTCTTGTGATCTTATAAACGTCTAAAATCTCTCAAGCGATGCTAATACATAATTACATGATACCAAATGTAATAAAATAACACTCAATAATAATAATACACCGACACAACATTCAACATTACCTTTTTCAGAACATCAATGAAAATATTGCTGTGAGCAAAGTAAAAGGAAATAGGAAGGGAATATAGGGTAGTAAACTGCAGCACTTGCTTGACATCAGAAATAGTGGTTCTATTTCACCTCTTAGCCGGTGGCCATGTTTGAAAGCAGTGTATTATTCCTGCCTCTGGCAAGGGCATCCGGTCAGATTTGAATATTAAAGTGTTCATTCCATATAACAGAGCAAGGGCTTAACATCACCTGGTCTGTGTGTGAGACTTGGGGAGTCATGCTTCTCTTCCCTCACCTCATTGACTGTGACAGACATTTACATTCTTTGATCGGGAGTTGTCTGCAGCCAGTTGAGTTCTAATGGTCTCAAGACAGATTGCTTCCTACTGACGAAGGTGGCCCAGAGTCTGGCCAGTAAACCAGCTTGAGTCTGTGCTTACTACGATAAGGTTGTGACGTTTCCCATTAACAGGTTAACAACTATTAGGATGTGCAGGAGTTTTGTACACTACATGTCAAGCCGTATTAGCCAAGCATTGCCTCTATTTCAGTGTTATTCTTGTGAATGCGCATGTTGACTAAACAGTGACCGTAGGTGACCTAGACAATGCCTACAGACTACAGTCACCTACAGCTGGGTGCTAATGGTGATCATTGAACGTGTTGTACTTCTTGAATACTCTTTTGTAGTCTTGCATGAAAAAAACCAGAGGTAATATGTGAATAAAGTTAATTTGGTTAGTTTTAATCAACCATCTGTCTTCTGGTGCAGGGATAATGCACATACAGTATGCACAACGGAATCTTAACAATTTAAGACAAGTGACAGAATGCAGGAAGTTATGTGAAATGCATACACAACTGTGACACTTACTCTAGTTCACCAAGTGTTCCAAGGTCCCTTCTTTCCCAAAACAAAGCCAGGGAAAAGTTCATATTTTCATTTGCTGCTACAAACAAACATGTGCCTCAAATGTAGTCTGTCTAGCCTGTACCAAAATGCAATTAATCAAATGCACAGACATAAACACAGATAAACTCACATACAATATTTCAAGATGACAAATGTAGGGAAATGTAGATCATGATATTAAAATTCCTTGGCTGCCAGATGTACAAATATGTAGCTGATAAAATGCAACAGTTCTCCCTGCCTGTGACTCACAATGAGTTTCTCGCCAAGCATCATAATATTATTCAGACGGAAATAAGATTGCTTGGAGTGAAAGAGAGATGTGTTCCACTGGTGCTAAAGTCATTGCAGCTCCATGGCCAGTTAATATAATCTCAAAGTGATCAAGGTGATCCCATCTAGGGCTGCATCTTCAGACTGTATTTGAAGATGGTCTATAGGTGGATGTAAAAACTCACACACACACGCACACACACACACAACGGTCTGGAACCAACAGGACCCTGAATAGCTTCTACCCCCAAGCGATAAGACTGCTAAATAGTTAACTAAATAGCTACCCGGACTATCTGCATTTACCCTTTTTGCACCAACTTTTTGACTCATCACATATGCTGCTGGTACCGTTTATTATTTATCCTGTAGCCTCGTCACTTTATCCTGTCACCGTTCTCCCCTCAGCAGCGTCCACTGCTATATGTACATACTGTATCTACCTCAATGACCTCATACCCCTGCACATCGACTCGGTTCTGGTACCCCGTGTATATAGCCAAGTTATCTTTATCTCATTGTGTATTTATTATTTCTTTATTTTCTTTCTCTCTGCATCGTTGGGAAGGACCCGTAAATAAGCATTTCACTGTTCATCTACACCTGTCGTTTACGAAGCATGTGACAAATACAATTTGATTTGACTTGACACACACACACACACTCACTCCACATTTAAGGCTCTACGCTTACATTCTGTCCTCAGGCACGCTCTCCCAGTTGTTCCAATGTGTCCAACAATCGATGCCACGTTGCCTTCATTCACCGTGTCACATACATCATGGAGCCCAGACTGTTTCTTCACACGCCATGAGCAGACAGTTTGCCAGCGGTGTGTGTGCACAGCCTGCAGAACACCATTATGTTCAGCTCGATCCACTTTAGTTAGTCACTAATCAATCAATGTACTCATCACTGCCACAGCAAGGTCATATGCTTTGAGAAACCAACATGGAGGACTTTCTTCAATATAGTATTCAAAAACATAGTAGAGGGTTTTTACCACTTTTGCCTTATCAGTAATACTTTAGTCAAACCACGTGGTTTCATGACAGTAAAGGAGTCTGTTGAGGGGGAGGGATAGGTTTGCTGTGCTAAAAGGTGTTTATACGTTCTTGTAAGTGGTCTATTTTATCAAGGGTTGCTGCTACATTCCCAGTTAATTTCATGCCACCTGAATTATACTGTGACCTTTTTTGAAAGAGTTCCACACAAAAAATAAAAATGCACATAATATACCTTCAGAGGTATACATATAATCTCACATGCTACTGTTCGGTACCTTTTAGGGTATATGTGCGTATAATATAGTGTAATGGTACATTGTTGTACCCAATATTTTGAATATAAAGTTACAATCATCACACACTCTAAAAACCACAGCCATCATTATCATATTTCCCAGCGTGCTCTATTGCAGGTTGATTTTGAGAATTGTTTGTTTCAATATGTGTGTTTCCGCATGCACATTGATTGATCTTACTCTACACAAAAATAAATAACATACATTTTTCTAAACTAATCCAATCTGTTAGTAGTTGGACTTAGTGCACCCGTTACTGAGATGGTTGTTCCAGTTTAGATGGTTTAGGTAGTCTCATTTATCGATTTTCCGTATCTTGGCAGTCATTCTGAATGATTAAAAGTTCAATATTTGGGATATCAGAACTCTGGCTGGATTCCAATAGGAATTACATATCACTTTGTAAGCCAGCATAATGTGACTTGACCGATGTCGTCTGCAAATCAAGACTTTCAGACGAATTTATGTAAAACTAGGCTGTTAAAGTATGGCCTTATGATATACTGTATGTAATGTATTTTCATAAAGAGTATAATTTCAATTATTAATATTCACTTAGGCACTCTCTTGGTGAAGAGTACAGGACTGAAAACTGTTGAATGCAACAATCATGTCTCTGTCACTAGCTAACACAGTCATGGGTGGTACTGGTAACTCACTTGGAAGGCACTCTGGGAAATATGCAAATAAGACTTTACACCCTACAGTGTTAAAACAACACCCCAAAAACTTTTTAGAGGTACATTTTTGCCACTTAAAAGGAACAAACAGCGTTGTCACTGTGCTGGTACCCTAAAAATGTTTCTAAAGTTGTGCTTTTGTACCTGTGGACTACATGTGAGCAAGGTACTATCTCGTCCCTTTTTTTAAAGGTGCCAACTGCAAGGGTGCAATTATGTACCCATAACAAAAAGTGCAATGGACGTACCTTACAGGGTACCACAGTTACAAGTGTTTGTACCCTTAAAAGGCCCAGTGCAGTCAAAAATGTGATTTTCCTGTGTTTTATATACACTGAGTGTTCAAAATATTGTCATGCTCTTTCCATGACACAGACTGACCAGGTGAATCCAGGTGAAAGCTATGATACCTTATTGATGTCACTTGTTAAATCCACTTCAATCAGTGTAGATGAAGGGGAGGAAACAGGTTAAAGAAGGATTTTTAAGCCTTGAGACAGTTGAGACATGGATTGTGTATGTGTGACATTGGACTGGGAAAGACAAAAGTTTTAAGTGCCTTTGAAAGGGTTATGGTAGTAGGTGCCAGGTGCACCGGTTTGAGTGTGTCAAGAACGGCAATGCTGTTGGGTGTTTCATGCTCAACAGTTTTCCATTGCATATTAAGAATGGTCCACCACCAAAAAGACATCCAGTCAACTTGACACAACTGTGGGAAGCATTGGAGTAAACATGGGCCAGCATCCGTGTGGAATGCTTTCGACACCTTGTATAGTCCATGTCCTGACGAATTGAGGCTGTTCTGAGGGCAAAAGGGGGTGCAACTCAATATTAGGAATGTGTTCCTAATGTTTTGTACACTCAGGATATATTTCCAGACTGAGGTTGGAATAATACTGTGGAAATGGTGATAATGCCCTTTAGTGTAAGAGCTGTTTGAAAAGACTGCCTGGTGGGATGGAGTTTTGTCCTGCCTGGTGTCAGTTAATAGATCAATAAGAAATAGAGTTCCAAACTGCTCTGCCAATAGCGGCTTGTTTTTAGTTTTCCCCTCCCTACTCAGACCACTCCCAGACTGTCCTAGCAAAATTCTTGCTTCGCTAAGAAGCTACTTTTGTTTCTTTTTGACCATTTTAATGGAAACAATCACAGTAAGGTACTTAAGTGTTACCCAGAAATGATTTGATATTGAGATAAAAATGGCTGCATTGGACCTTTAAGTACAATTTTAAACCTTTTTTTCTGAGAGTGCAAGAGTAAGGTTGTTCTATGTTGCAAATACCATTCAAAATATGTTGAGTTGTCTGCTGTGCAGGAAAAAAAAAATCCTCTCGGCCAGTCAGTACTTGCAATCCCAGTGGTAGTGGATTATTCCCTAGAGAGCACACTGAGGGGTTATTATACATGCAAGACATCAACAAGCCTGTGCAGTAAAGATCATTTGAATGCTGTCCGACAACACTCTCGACTTGCAGTCCGATCACGTTACCCAAGTGAAGATTCAGCAGTTAAAAGTTGGAGACTATCCCGTTCAACTCTCTTGTCCCTGAATACATTATCTAACTTCTGCAAATATTAAACAGAGTGATTTTCTAATATCTATGCCTCTCTCAAAGCCTTGGGGACATTTTCAGATTGCGAGACAGTTTTCACACTTTTTAAAAGCAACATTAAAAAAAAAAAATATTCTGATGTTTCTGCATAAGTGACAGACGGGAATCACAAAGCTCTTCATTGAATGATGTGAGCTGAAAACTGTAGTTTGCCAGTGGAAATGGGAAAGCACAGAGGAATTTAAAAACCTTTTCACCTCTCAAGGATTGCCTTTGCTAGCTAGGGAACACACTCAACCCATCTGAAAGGGCAGACTGCTGACAGCGTAGTCTTTTGAGTCAGACAATATTTACACTCTCAGGCCTATACGAGAGGGTTGGTACTATATATGGGGTCGTCCCATAGGAATTCAATCACTTTCTGACTGCACCCCGTTTGATTTGAACGAAACCTTCCATACATGTTTGTCCATGATAAAACTGGCCAGAAAGTAACTTTTTGGACCTGAATGCCAAAACATTCAGGAGATAGAGGTACTCAAAGTTGACCCATTTTGCATACACCACCCTACCATGAGATATCCTTGTCTTCATCACTGAAAAGGATAAATGGTTGAGTTTAATATACAATAATGAAAAACCTTACGAACAGGGTTGTCAAACTATTTGATCATTTCCTGATTTGTTATTTTATTTTTATCCTTTAACATCAATGATCTAAAAACGTGGAAACTCTGATGCTCACATATGTTGAAGCCTTATTTTACATAATCAGAGGTGTTTCTGTTCATCCCACCAACGGTTGACACACAGCTTGCTCTTGAATACAGGGTGGGTGTCATGTTTTGGCTGATAAATAATCTAAAATGTCAATAACATTGACATTTCAAATGTCAAATGGTACCACAAAGATGGTTGGAGGTCCACACATCAGAGAATGTTGATTTGAGTGGCAATATCCATTGTTTTAAAGTGTACTGTCAATCTTCGACAGCAGTCGGTGGACTGGCGGCCATCTTTCTGGTAGTAAATGACACAAAACAAATGGATTGAATTTCAATTTCAATGGTGTACCAGTTAAATTGCAGGGGTCTGAAGGGATCGATCCATTCTATTAATTCTGTTTCTATAATTGAAATGACACCCACCCAGTTTTCAAGAGAATGCTGTGTCTCAACCAATGACGGGCACAACGCAAACACCTAAGACAACGTAAAATAGTGTCTAAGCTACAACATAATTATGTGAAAATTTGAAAAATCTGAGTTGACGTGTTTTTTTGATAATTGATGTTAAAGCTTATTTGATAAATTCAGCACAAAAAGCTTATTTCTCTAAAATATTTGCCACTAATTAGTTTACATCACTGTTAGTGAGCATTTCTCTTTTGCCAAGATAATCCATCCACCTGACAGCTGTGGCATATCAAGAAGCTGATTAAACAGCATGATCATTACACAGGTGCACCTTGTGCTGGGGACAATAAAAGGCCACTCTAAAATGTGCAGTTTTGTCACACAACAAAATGCCACAGATGTCTCAAGTTTTGAGGGAGCGTGCAATTGGCATGCTGACTGCAGGAATGTCCACCTGATCTGTTCCCAGAGAATTCAATGTTAATTTCCCCACATCCGGCTTCTTCACCTGCGGGATCGTCTGAGACCAGCCACCCGGACAGCTGATGAAACTGTGGGTTTGCACAACCAAATAATTTCTACACAAACTGTCAGAAACCGTCATAGGCATGCTCGTGGTCCTCATCAGGGTCTTGCCCTGGCTGCAGTTCATTGTCGTAACCGACTTCAGTGGGCAAATTCTCACCTTGTACACTGCCACGCTGGAAAAGTGAGCTCTTCACGGATTAATCCCCTTTTCAACTGTACCGGGCAGATGTTGTGTGGGTGAGCGGTTTGCTGATGTCAACGTTGTGAACAGAGTGCCCCTTGGTGGCAGTGGGGTTATGGTATGGGCAGGCAAAAGCTACGGACAATGAACACATTTGCATTTTGTTGATGGCAATTTGAATGCACAGAGATACCGTGACTAGAACCTTTTGCCCATTGTCGTGCCATTCATCTGCCGCCATCACCTCATGGTTCAGCATGATAATGCACAGCCCAATGTTGCAAGGCACTGTACACAATTCCTGGAAGCTGAAAATTCCCAGTTATTCCATGGCCTGCATACTCACCAGACATGTCACCCAATGAGCATGTTTGGGATGCTCTGGATTGACGTGTATGACAGCGTGTTCCAGTTCCCGCCAATATCCAGCAACTTCGCATTGAAGAGGAGTGGGAAAACATTCCACAGGCCACAATCAACAGCCTGATCAACTCTATGTGAAGGAGATGTGTTGCGCTGCATGAGGCAAATGGTGGTCACAACAGATACTGACTGGTTTTCTGATCCACGCCCCTACCTTTTAATTTATTTTAAATCTGTGACCAACAGATGCATATCTGTATTCCTAGTCATGTGAAATCAATATATTAGGGCCTAATGAATTTATTTCAATTGACTGATTTCCTTAAGAACTATAACTCAGTAAAATCTTTGAAATTGTTGCATGTTGCGTTTATTTTTGTTCAGTGTATATTTCCTGTAACTGTTTGGGACTGGGATAGCAGAACTGAATATAGCGGAAGCTTTGATGTTTTCCCATCAGGTGTTAACAAATGACAGAACTCTGAACTCATAGTCTCAGAACTCAGGTTATGTTCTAAATCCAAATTATTTTGTTCTGAAAGAAGAAACACTTCGGGAGAAAATGAATGTATGATCCCACATTCTTTGTGTTTAACAAACCACTGCAAGGCCAAAAGAACTGAAGCACTCCTTTCTCTCTCACACAGCATGAGCAGTGCTCATTAAGGTAAACCTTGCATCCTTGAAATGAATAAAAAAGGAATATCTTGCATTTACTCTTTTGATATTCTTTAATGATGTGAAATCCAACATTTATCTTAGAAATGTAAGCATGGACATGAATATATTATGTTTATCCCGTTGTTTTTACATAAACTTGTATCTTAATACCATCAAACTCAAGGCAATCGTTACTCTGCAGTCCAATGATGAACATAAACATTTTTTCAATGTAAAACTAATTGTGTTGCCATTCAAATGGAATTTTACCATGCAGCAATAAACAAGGCAACAAACACTGATGTACTGTGTGTACAAAACACCAGAAGGCATTCAATCAGGTATTTACTGCATGGCATCTGAGAATGTGTACAGAAGGTTATGTACCACTTTCTAACCTTAAGAGTTAATTAAAATTATCTAGCTGGCTAAATGTTACTGATGTGCTGTTCCTGTAGATTTGGTACATCTTCCAAAGCTGGGAAAAATCAATTAACTCCTGACTTGATTTTAATCACTGTTGTGAAGGATTGCTGGACAACAACCAATCGGCTCCCCTCCTCCATCGAGCAAAAACTTAGGACTGACCTATTTTAGTGTAAGTCTGTAATAATACTTTTCTTGGGTAACAAGTTATCAATAATGAAAATGTTTTCAATGACATTTCTTATAGATATTTTGTGAGATAAAATTCTAACTTTTTGTTGTTAACCTTGTTGAACTGTAATAGACAGTGGTGTAGTTGCATATTAATCATATAGTGATATATTCATTAACAATAATACTAGAATAGGAGCAGTCTACAGTATTGTTATAACAGTTAGTCTGTGCAAACATATTGCACTCTGGTTGCTAGCACAAGATTTCAGTTGGCATCAAAACACAAGGAATTCCATGGAAAGGATAATTGTTTCATCGTCATGTGAATTTCCTTCCTGTCACGTATTCAGCCGAGGCTGCCCTTCCTCCTTGCTCGGGCAGGTTTCGGCGTTCGTCGTCACCGGCTTACTAGCCACTACCGCTCCATTTATCATCACTCCATTTGTCTTGTCTTGTCAATCACACACACCTGGTACTCATTTCCTCATTAGTCTGTGTATAAGTGTTCCCTCTGCCCCCTTGTTCTTTGTGAGTGATTGTTCATTGTGAGAGTGAGTAGCTCGGTTGAGCTACTCTTTCCTTGTATGTAGCCAAGGTGGATTTTTCCCTTGTGCTAGTTTCGTTTTGACGCTTGCTGCGGTTTATTCATGTACACTGAATAAACTCTGGATTTCTGAGTTTATCAAAGGCCTGACTCCGTCATTCACACCTCATCACACTTCCCTAGGGAGAAGACATTGAAAGCATTGTCAGAGCCTTTGATAAACTCTGCTGAAGGCTGGAAAAGCCAGAGTAATTCATGAAGGTAATTTTTAGATCCACTCAAACCCATCTGCTTGGAGAAGGTAAACCAGAAAACAGAAGGCTTGAATAATCACCATAAGCACAAAATAAAACAATCATGGGACTGCTGCAGAAAGGTCAACAACACATTTGCGGAAATAAAACCTATTTCCTCTTCGGGAAGTAAACCTGCCTCCAAGGCAGGTTTTTAGTAACATGATGTGGGAACTGAAGTCTGGAACTACTTCGAATCCTTACTTGGAACAGTATGGGTCTGAACTGTTCAATGAAAGTATGCTTTTTTGGGGGGCAAAAAGTCAAGAGTGAAGCTGTTCTTCTTTGACTGAAATCCATTATTATTCCAGTTTACTTAGGAAAGAAACCACAATTCAATGCATGACTAAAAGAGTAGGATGTGCCATTGATTTAACACTTAAACTAAGTAACGTTTTTTACAGAGCTACCATACAGGGAATCGCTCCAGGATGGGAAACACAATGAATTTGAACATTTTGGAGCCACTTGCTGGAGGGTTTAGCTCCAGGGTCTCATTTAACTTTCATCCCAATTTAGCTCCCTCTTAAACCCCAGCCAGCTGATGAGTATCTCATACTGCCACTACTGTGGTCTTGGCCCACTGCATTAGCACAGTTGGTTGTCTCACATCAAAGCCCTGCTAGAGACAATCCACCCATATCTCTATCATCTCCTAGATAATAGGAAGTTCAAGTTTCAAAAGTTTAACCAGAACGCTCACTTATTTAACACTTCCAGTATCTAGTGCGAGGGTATGATTGGGGGTGGCATAGGGGGGTAGGAAGGCGTCTTATGAAAAAGTATTAGTTTTTGCAGGTTTGTGTGTGGTGGTTGCTTCCCTCTCTATTCCCCAAAGCCTGTAATCCTGATTCCAATGAGTGCTCTCCTGTGGCTGCATGCTGTTACGACCCTCGATCCAATTATCTCTAAGGCCAGACGCCCCTTTTCATATTGGAGAGCAGTGACAGGGCCAGTCTCCAGGGAGATACCAGACACATCAACCTGTCAGCTAAACTGTGCCTGTGCCTGTGTATCTCTGGTGTGTGCCGCCACATCCTGGCTACACTGTCACACCTGTTTGTGTGTGGGTTTATGCGGGTGCGTGTGTGCATGCCTGTGTGTGAGTATGTATGCGTGTGTGTGTCTTTTGGCTGTCCATCCGGTGCAACATAGTCTCTAGTCCAGTGGTATTCAAACTTTTTCAGCGGGATCCCATTTTATCTGCCAGAATTTCTGGAGCCCCTTTTTTCCCCCCAAGAATTTCTAACGACCCCACCGCACCCCAAATCTAATGACACAACCTTAAAATCGTTACATTTATATTTTTACATCATTAAATAACCCACTAGGGGTCGCGACCCCGACTTTGAATACCGCTGCTCTAGTCAATGGGTTGAGCGTTTTAGTTTGACAGCAGTACTCCTTTAGGGTGAACACAGTTGTGCCCTTGTCAGGGGTGTCAGACATGAAGTGCATGAGTCCTAACACTGCCCACAGGCTTCATAAAGATTTGAGTCCCCTGCTTCCAGGGTTGAGGACACAGTATTCATTGTGAGGGGACAACAACATGTCTCACTTTATTCCATCAAGCTAAACCACTGCAAGGTGTGGTTGTACTGAGCGAGGATGACCTTGTGTTTCAGGTTTTGGGCTGTTTTGCAAGATTACAGAATATGAGTAGCTGGTTGTGAGGGTGAACCAAATATCCATAATATCCTCATAAATGTAACTTGTTTGCCATCTGCCAAATAGTTGCTGAAGGAGTAAGCATATTCATGTTTCTTTGTGAAAATCTTACAAAGTACAATTGTAAACACACTACTATTAGGCTTGGTGGGGGACTCAGGTGCAGAGACGGACACACGGACAACAGAGGGTGAATTAGGATGTCGTTTATTCAGCGTGTTATGGTAGAGAGAAGCAGTACAGGGTGGAGTAGCTTCAGGCCGGGGTAGGAGCTGAGTAGGGTGGAGAGCCAGTAGTCCTGAGGGCTGGATGACGAGGATATCAGACAACAGAGCAGGTTGCGGCGTGGGAATGGCAGGTAGGCAGGCAGCAGGAACAGACGGGATCACAGGTAGTGTAGGAACGAACTGGCGCTGGAGAGGTGTCCAGCCCGGGTAGATAACTGCTGGCTGATTGTTGACAACGAGCTGCAGCTGGATGTAACTGATCTTGTGAGAGAATGGCCACGCCCCCTGACCTAGATCCTCTGGACTGCACAGCAGGGGGAGACAGACACAAACAACACACACAGGGAAAAAGGGAAAGGAAACCCAGCAGGAACAGGACCAACAGTGCCGGACCGTAACAGTACCCCCCCCTCAACGGGCGCCACCCGGCGACCCACCCGGCTTGTCAGGGTGGTCCCTATGGAAGTCAGCCACCAGCTGCGGATCCAGTATAAATCGTCGGGGAATCCAGGACCTCTCCTCGGGACCGTATCCCTCCCAGTCCACCAGGTACTGAAACCCTCTACCACGCCTCCGGACGTCCAGCAGTCTCCGCACCGTGTAGGCTGGATGGTCGTCACATACGCGGGGCGGAGGGGGATCCACAGGCGGACACAAAGGGCTGGAGGAGACCAGCTTCAGCTGGGACACGTGAAATGTAGGATGGACTCTCATGGCCTGGGGAAGCTTCAACCGAACAGCCGAAGGGTTGATGATGGAGTCGATCTCGAAAGGACCCAAATACCGGGGCGACAGCTTACGGGAGTCAGTGCGCAGGGGGATGTTGCTGGAGGAGAGCCAGACTCGCTGACCAGGCTGGAACTGGGGAGCGACTACCCTGTGCCTGTCCGCCACCCTCTTGTTACGCTCTGCTGTCCGTAGAAGAGCCTCACGGGTGTCCACCCACACCTTGCGGCAGCGACGAAGGTTATCCTGAACTGACGGGACGGCTAACTCCCTTTCCTGAGACGGGAACAATGGCGGTTGGTACCCCAAAGCCGCCTCAAAAGGTGAGAGGCCGGTGGCAGATGAGGTGAGGGAATTGTGGGCATATTCGACCCACGGGAGATGTTTGGCCCAGGTGGACGGGTTCTGGGATGTCACACAGCGTAGAGCAGCCTCCAGGTCCTGATTGGTCCTCTCAGTCTGGCCATTGGACTGGGGATGGAAACCTGATGAGAGACTGACAGTGGCACCCAGAGCCGAACAAAACTCCTTCCATACCCGAGAAATGAACTGTGGGCCTCTATCGGACACTATGTCCACAGGTATTCCATGGGGACGGAATACATGTAGGACAATGAGGTCGGCTGTCTCACTGGCAGATGGTAATTTTGGTAATGCAACAAAATGGGCAGATTTAGAGAATCTGTCCACGATGGTGAGTATGGTGTCATTACCCTCAGACATAGGAAGTCCAGTGACGAAGTCCAAGCCCACGTGAGACCAAGGACGACTCGGGACTGGGAGAGGCCGCAGCAGGCCCGAAGGAGCCCTGTGGGGAAGCCTTATTTTGGGCACAGATGGAACAGGCCGCCACGTACTCCCGGACGTCAGCCTCGGCGGATGGCCACCAAAAGTGCCTCTTCAGTAGCGACAGTGTACGGTTCATACCAGGGTGGCAGGAGAAGCGTGAGGTGTGGATCCAGTTGAGCACTTGGCGGCCGCACGGCTGCGGGAACATAGAGAAGGTCGGGGGGCCATCGGCCGGTCCAGGTTCCAACTCTTGTGCCGATCGGACGAGGGACTCGATTTCCCAGTGAACCGCCGCCACCACACAGGAAGCGGGCAGAACAGATTCAGGATTGCTGGAGTCTTCATTGTCTGTAAACTGGCGAGAGAGAGCATCAGGCTTGACATTACGTGTGCCAGGACGATATGTTAAAATAAACTTGAACCTGCTGAAGAACAGAGCCCATCTGGCCTGACGGGAGTTCAGCCTCTTGGACGACTGGATGTAAGCCAGGTTCTTGTGGTCTGTCCAGACTATGAAGGGTTGCTCTGCTCCGTCTAGCCAGTGCCTCCACTCCTCCAACGCCAACTTGACAGCAAGCAACTCCCGGTTACCCACGTCGTAGTTCTTCTCAGCAGGGGTCAATCTCCTGGAGAAAAAGGCCACAGGATGGAGCTTCTGGTCCGTGGGGGAACGTTGTGACAGGACAGCCCCCACCCCCGAATCAGAGGCGTCCACTTCCACAATAAACTGCAAACTAGTGTCTGGATGAATAAGAACAGGTGAGGTGGTGAACAGTTCCTTCAATGTACTCACGGCTGACTCGGCCTCAGGCGTCCACAGGAATGGCACCTTAGGGGAGGTAAGCTTGGTCAGGGGGCAACCACTCGGCTGAAACCCCTGATGAAGCGGCGGTAGAAGTTGGCGAAGCCCAGGAAGCGTTGTAGCTGCTTCCGAGACGTGGGTGTGGGCCACTCCACAACCGCTCTGATCTTGTCAGGGTCTGGTGACACTTGTCCCCGCTCGATAATAAAGCCCAAAAAGGGGACGGACTGCCGGTGGAACTCACATTTTTCTGCTTTCACATACAGTTTGTTTTCCATGAGGCGTTGGAGAACCAGACGGACGTGGGAGACGTGTTCATCCTGTGACTTAGAGAATATTAGAATGTCATCCAAATAGACAAACACAAAACGGTGTAGAAAATCCTCAACACATCGTTAACCATGGCCTGAAACACTGCTGGGGCGTTAGTGAGACCGAATGGCATGACTAGGTATTCAAAGTGTCCGAGAGGGGTATTGAACCCAGTCTTCCATTCGTCTCCGGCCTGATCCTAACGAGGTGGTAAGCGTTACGTAGGTCGAGTTTGGTAAACACGGTGGCACCATGAAGGGGTTCAAATGCTGAGTTGATGAGAGGCAGGGGGTATGTATTTCTGACTGTGATGTTATTTAGTCCTCTGTAGTCAATGCAGGGGCGTAATGTTTTGTCCTTCTTCTCAACAAAAAGAACCCAGCTCCAACAGCGGAAGATGAGGGACGAATGATGCCAGAGGTTAGGGAGTCGCCTATGTAGGTTTCCATAGCTTCTCTCTCAGGACGGGACAGATTGAAAAGCCGACTGGACGGCAAAGGGGCTCCAGGCAGTAACTCAATAGCGCAATCGTATGGCCTATGAGGTGGTAATGAAAGTGCCTTGGACTTACTGAATACCTCGGCCAGGTCCAGGTACTCCTCAGGGACTGAAGAGAGGTCTGGGGTTTTGACAGGGGAAGCAGGGGAGCCGACCGAGGGCGGAATAGCCGACCCCAGGCAAACAGAATGGCAGTGAGTGCTCCAACTGTGTATCTTGTGGTTTTGCCAGTCAATATGGGGGTTGTGAAGGCTAAGCCAAGGGAAACCGAGGATAAGGGGGGAGGTCGAGGAGGAGACTACTTTAAACTGGATGGTTTCTTTGTGATTGCCGGACAGCATGAGAGAAACGGGGACAGTTTGGTGGGTGATGTTGGCAAACTGATGGCCGTCAATAGCGGTAACTGTTATAGGCTTAGGCAGAGGCTTAACAGGGATCTCAGCCTGAGTGACCAGGTTGACGTCAAGGAAACTATCCTCAGCACCAGAGTCGATTAGAGCAGCTAGTGGGAGAGATAGATTCCTGAACTGGACTGTAGCTGGGATAACTAGACGGGGTGCTGTGGGCATTGAGTCAGGTGTAGCACTCGCAAGTACGCCCACTTTTACCTGCGAGCTTGGCCTTTTGGGCGAACCGGACAGTTAACCAGGAAATGAGTGCGGTCCCCACAGTACATGCACTCACCAGCCCGCATACGCCGCTCCTTTTCGGCAGGGGACAGGCGAGCACGGCCCAGCTGCATGGGCTCGTCTAGTTCCGTGGAGGGATCCGCTGCGGTGTGTGGGCGGTGTCCGAGTGGTGGTGTAGCTCGGGCTGCAGAAAGCGAGGGGGCCCCGCCTGCGGTGTGGACCCGACCGCCCCTCTCCTGTCTCCTCTCCCGTAGCCTGTTGTCTATTCGTGTAGCAAGGGAAACGAGAACATGAAGGTTAGCAGGCTCATCACGAACAGCTAGTTCATTCTTAATCGTGTCACTTAGACCGTTCACAAACGCTCCCTGAAGAGCTTCGTCATTCCACTTGGAATCGGCTGCCAAGGTCCAAAAATCAATGGCGTATTCAGCCACGCTACCCGTGCCTTGTCGTAGCTTCAATAGTCTCTTTGTGGCGGTCCCGGCATGGTCCGGGTGATCAAACACAACTTTCAATTGAGAGGAAAAATCGTCAAACGACAGGCTGGCAATCTGCTGAGTAGAACAAGCCGCTTCTGCCCAAATCAAAGCTTTGCCCCTCATTAACCCCAGTGCGTAATGTACCTTTGAGGATTCCGTGGAGAAAGACAGGGGCTTCTGTTGGAACACCAAGCGGCACTGAAGCAGGAAACCACGGCATTTGTTCAGGTCCCCGGTGAAAGGTTCGGGTGAGGTGGTAGGGGGTTCCCGAAGGGCAGGAGCGGACGCCGAGCCTGGAGCCACTGTAGGAGGAACAGGCGGAGGAGAAGCAGAGGGAGGAAGGGTAGTGAGTGTTACCAGGTTAGCTACCTGAGAGGTGAGATGAGATACTTGATCCAACAACTGCTGGTTGTTATCCACAAGAGTCCGGATGAGTTGGTCGTGTTGTCCCAATACCATTCCCTGTGAATGGAGGGCGCGTTGTACGCCATCACCCGTTGTTTCATGTGGCATCTCTGCTGAGTCCATGTTTGGCCAGTTCGTTCTATTAGGCTTGGTGGGGGACTCAGGTGCAGAGACGGACACACGGACAACAGAGGGTGAATTAGGATGTCGTTTATTCAGCGTGTTATGGTAGAGAGAAGCAGTACAGGGTGGAGTAGCTTCAGGCCGGGGTAGGAGCTGAGTAGGGTGGAGAGCCAGTAGTCCTGAGGGCTGGATGACGAGGATATCAGACAACAGAGCAGGTTGCGGCGTGGGAATGGCAGGCAGGCAGGCAGCAGGAACAGACGAGATCACAGGTAGTGTAGGAACGAACTGGCGCTGGAGAGGTGTCCAGCCCGGGTAGATAACTGCTGGCTGATTGTAGACAACGAGCTGCAGCTGGATGTAACTGATCTTGTGAGAGAATGGCCACGCCCCCTGACCTAGATCCTCTGGACTGCACAGCAGGGGGAGACAGACACAAACAACACACACCGGGAAAAAGGGAAAGGAAACCCAGCAGGAACAGGACCAACAGTGCCGGACCGTAACAACTACAGCTTCATTATTTATCTACACTCCCCTATGTATTTATTTGGACAGTGAGGCAAAAACGTTTAATTTGGCTCTATATTCCAGCATTTTGGTTTGGAGATCAAATGTTTCATATGAGGCGACAGTACAGAATGTCACCTTTTATTTTCATACATAACTGTTTTACCATTTAGAAATTAATGCACTTTATGTATCTAGTCCACCCATTTGAAGGTGTCATAATTATTTGGACAAATTCACTTATAGTGTATTACATTTAGACAAAAGTTTAGTATTTGGTTCCATTTGCCTAGCACACCATTACTACATCAAGCATGTGATTATGTTGTGCCAAATGCAAATAAATGGTAAATAATGTATTGTGTCATTTTGAAGTCACATTTATAGAATATGTTTCTTCTACATGAATGTGGATGCTACCATGGTTACGGATAATCATGAATGAATCGTGAATAATGATGAGTGAGAAAGTTACTGATGCACAAAGATCATACCCCCCAAAACATGCTAACCTCCCACCATTACCAATAAAAGTGGAGGTTAGCATTTTTTGGGGGGTATGATATTTATGCCTCTGTAACTTTCTCACTCGTCATTATTATAGAGCCAAATTAAAAGGTTTACTTCACTGCCCAAATAAATACGTAAAGTGTAAACCTTGAATGAAGCTGTACATCGCTTATTTACATAGATATAAACACTTCCTTGTACAACGGAAAGCAGCTTACATCCAGCAGCCAGAAGACGTCTGAATCCATCTGGGCATAATCTTCAGACAGCAGACTGACAGGCAAAGCTGCTGGTTTCCACAGGCTCCAGTGAAAGGACATTGATGGGGAGGGAAGATGATAGTAAAGGGTTTGGTAGTGCATTCAGTGACCTGCAAGGTTTTGCTTATCACAACCTCCGCAGGATGTCTTGTCGGGGGCTTAAATCAGACTCTCGCCGTCCTCTCACCTTTCATATCGCCTCTGTTGTTCCCTGTGCTCAGAGAAGGGGACATCCAGCGGGCACCTCGGAGGATGATAACATCCCCCCCTTCCACCACCCTGGAGCTAAGAGAAGTGATCGCAATCTCTCCCCCACCCCTTCAACCTCTCTCTCGTTCTCTCTCTCTCTCTCTCTCTCTCTATCACACAGACTAAATGATAAACACTACACATCTAAAGCACAGTCACTTCCTCTACCGCTACAGTATATTCACAGAATGGCGAGGAAAGGGTGAAATTAAATTGCTGCGCCAGTTTTTTTGGCTCAACCTGTTAGAAATGAGTGAACTTACAGGTGGCAATTGTACAATTTCTCACCTACTGAAATACCTGTTCGATATTTCATTTTTGAAGAGATCAACTTACAGTTAAAGCTAGCTGTAACTAGCTTGTTTCTTATCTTAAGATCCAAAAATCATAGTACAAGAACGTGTATAAATGAAAGGTGAAAACAAAACACAAATGTTTCGGCCTTAGGCCATCCTCAGTGTAATAGTCAGCACACACACCTGGGTTCTATTTCAAGGATATATGCATATGTCACATGATCAAGAAAGAAAACATCAGAAAATCTATAAATCTAGTCCCATGGTCTACATTTTATACAGAATATACAATATATATTTTTTGGGCACCATGATGTTCTAATTAACATATTTATTTCCCATTCAAGCCTCAGTTTTGTATTTATTAATTTTTTTCGACAGTTTGCGGGTCTCCATCTCTTTCAGTTGTATACCTTGAAATTATTCATTAGATACTTTCTCAGAATTATATCCCTTGACTACTGAATAAAGATAGTCATAATGGACTATTTTGCATGTGGAAATATTGTGTTATTGCACATTTATCTATACCAGTTTAAGGGAAAGTGGTATCAAAGTGTCATTGCATTGAAAAGTCTTTCTGACACTTAAATCACAATTTTCTGAGATAAGTAATCTAGAAAAAGGTAGCCCTCTTACTTTTGATGTCTCGGTTGCCAAACCAGCTGCCTCCCTGAAGTCCTATTTGTCCGGAAATGGTGCCATTTTGAATGCAAGGCATACCCTCTCGTTGCAACAGGACAGCGATTGAGACAAAGTTTGGCTTGTTGAATCTTTTCTCAGAAGCAGTTGGTACAGGGCAGATGGTCTATTCATCTGAGATTTCTTACAATTAGTGGTGGATGTCTTCTGAATCTCAATGTCTCTAGCACACCAGATCAGTCTATCTGGTATCAGCCAAATTCAGAACTTAAATAAGTACAACACAAACCACCACTTTTATTCCCTGATCAGGCTTCACTCCCTCATAGTCTCCAGTGACGTCATCATTTAGAGCCCTGGTCAAACCCAGAATAGTTTAAATGATATAGATAGAGGGTATTAGGTCAAATATCACTGAATTGGTCTTAATTATTTTTTTCTTTGATTGATATACAGTTAATTCGGAAAGTATTCAGACCCCTTTACTTTTTCCACATTTTGTTACGTTACAGCCTTATACTAAAATTGATTAAATTGCTTTTTTTCATTTACATTTACATTTACATTTTAGTCATTTAGCAGACGCTCTTATCCAGAGCGACTTACAGTTAGTGAGTGCATACATTATTTATATTTTTCATACTGCCCCCCCCTGGGAATCGAACCCACAACCCTGGCGTTGCAAACCCCATGCTCTACCAACTGAGCTACATCCCTGCCGGCCATTCCCTCCCCTACCCTGGACGATGCTGGGCCAATAAAAATGTTTCCTCCTCAATCCACACACAATACCCCATAATGACGAAGCAAAAACAGGTTTTAGACATTTTTGCAAATGTATTAAAAATACAAAATATCACATTTACATAAGTATTCAGACCCTTTTCTCAGTACTATGTTGAAGCACCTTTGGCACCGATTACAGCCTCGAGTCTTCTTGGGTATGACGCTACAAGCTTGGCACACATGTATTTGGGGAGTTTCTCCCGTTCTTCTCTGCAGATCCTCTCAAGCTCTGTCAGGTTGGATGGGGAGAGTCGCTGCACCACTATTTTCAGGTCTCTCCAGAGATGTTCGATCGGGTTCAAGTGCGGGCTCTGGCTGGGCCACTCAATGACATTCAGAGACTTGTCCCGAAGCCACTCCTGCATTGTATTGGCTGTGTGCTTAGGGTTGTTGTCCTGTTGGAAGGTGAACATTCACCCCAGTCTGAGGTCCTGAGCGCTCTGGAGCAGGTTTTCATCAAGGATCTGTCTGTACTTTGCTCCGTTCATCTTTCCCTCGATCCTGACTAGTCTTTCAGTCCCTGCCACTGAAAAACATCCCCACAGCATGATGCTGCCACCACCATGCTTCACCGTAGGGATGGTGCCAGGTTTCCTCCAGACATGACACTTGGCATTCAGACCAAAGAGTTGGTTTCATCAGACCAGAGAATCTTGTTTCTTATGATCTGAGAGTCTTTAGGTGCCTTTCTGCAAACTCCAAGCAGGCTGTCATGTGCCTTTTACTGAGGAGTGGCTTCCGTCTGGTCACTCTATCATAAAGGCCTGATTGATGGAGTGCTGCAGAGATGGTTGTCCTTCTGGAAGGTTCTCCCATCTCCACAGAGGAACTGTGGAGCTCTATCAGAGTGACCATCGGATTCTTGGTCACCTCCTCACCAAGGCCTTTCTCCCCAGATTGCTCAGTTTGGCCGGGCGGCCAGTTCTAGGAAGGATCTTGGTGGTTCCAAACTTCTTCCATTTAAGAATGATGGAGGCCACTGTGTTCTTGGGGACCTTCAATCCTGCAGAAATGTTTTGGTACCCTTCCCCAGATCTGTGCCTCGACAAAATCCTGTCTCGGAGCTCTACGGACAATTCCTTTGACCTCACGGCTTGGTTTTTGCTCTGACATGCACTGTCAACTGTGGGACCTTATATAGACAAGTGTCATGTCCAATCAATTGAATTTACTACATGTGGACTCCAATCAAGTTGTAGAAACATCTCAAGGATGATCAATGGAAACAGGATGCACCTGAGCTCAATTTTGATTCTCATAGCAAAGGATCTGAACACTTATGTAATGAAGGTTTTCCTTTTTTTTTCTTTTTTGATAAATTTGCTAAACATTTGAGAAACCTGTTTTCGCTTCATCATTATGGGGTTTTGTGTGTAGACAGATGAGGAATGTGGAAATGCACTGTATCTAATAACCCTAAAACTCCCTTGAATTATGCATGCTGTATAGTGAACATTGATCTTCTTCTCATGAAAATCTATTTCTAGACCCAGTCTTTAATTGAAAAACAAAGCCCCCTGTTCCTGGCTTCTCCCAAAGAAATATACTGAATATACTCTACTGTAGTTGGATGGTATATGTAGCTATGTATAACAGGAAGGATGGTAGTTGTTTGATACTTTGTGCATGATGGAACTTGTAGAATGTTTTAGCCCTCCTCCCACCCGATCTGCAACAACTCCTATACTAATACTCTTTCATGATATCGATTTGTTTACTTTGTGCTCTTGAATGTCCTTATCCATCCTCCTTAATGGCTAATAAAGGGTTAACAAACCCAGGGTAAAAGCATTTGAGTAAACGGCTGTTTGACTAGACATCTGATTAAACGGCTGTTTACACAGACCGATCTGGGGGTCCAACTCCAGATGATGTTGGAAACAAAGAGCTGGGGGAGTGCTGGCTAACATGCCACCCAGGGGCGCCGCCAGGGGAGGGCCGGCTCAGCTAGCACGCCACTGTGTGTGTGTGAATGTATGGGAGACGCTAGCCTCGTCCCTAAAACGGGAAGCCTGGGGAAGTTCCATGGCAGAAATCTGCTAAAGAGGGGTTGGAACCTGATGTAAATCAGTGATGCCTCACAACACGTCAAACCAATCAAATGCATTACTTGGGCGGAACTCCAAAGGTGCTCGCTAGATTAGTGCCATATGTGCAACAGTGTGTGAGGATGGATGGGAAATCGCTGATTTTAAAACCACAAAATATGTTGAGGTTTATCGATTTTGTGTATAGCAACGTGAGACTAGGGAGACATTAAGTGATGTAGGTTGACAGCCATTCTAAGGAGCCCGGAATGGAAGGATTAGTACTATCTTTGCCCATATCTGTCTCCAGCTCTGCAGAAAAGGAGGCAGAAGGTGGGGGGAAAGGAACCAGAAAAACAAAACTGCTTTCTGTGCCACCTTCCAATTCAGAAAATGACTTGCCATTGACTTTTAGGGAGAAGGAAAAACTGCAGAACCATGTAGAGAGCAGAGCAAATTAAAATGAGATTATAGTATCTGAGGCTGATGGATAAGAGGGCGTCTTGCCTTTGGTTTTGTCTCTTGTTCAAAGCTCTAAATCATTCACTTTTGAAGGCTTGTTTGCTAGATGGTTGAAAAAGAAATAGCAAATTGGGATTCTGTATCGTGTTTTAGGTGTGATAGCCAGGAGGTGGGTGTTGTACAGATTGGCCTTCAACATAATAATATGGTGTGTTAGTGCAAACAACAACACGCTCTGGCCCAGGAGTAGGTAAGTTGGGGTTGATCCGAGCGTTCCTCACATTGACAGTCAAGCACCCAAGCTAACTGGCTACTTCCAGACACAAATGAGAGAACACCTCACTCTGACCATTTTACTGGCCCTAGCAGAGCTGGTTAGGCTGTTTACATGTTATGTAGAGCGTTCGCTAGCTAACCAAATGACACCTGCAGTTGTAGCCATCGAAGAATGATATGAGGGGGAAAAAGTCGGTCACTCACCCACTCCTCCAATCAAATGGCATGCCTCCCAGCAGCTAGCTAGCTAATGTTAGGCTCCGTGTTTTTAGCTTGCTAAATAAAGAGCAAAATAAATAGATAAGTGTATTGGCCACGTTATGACTGACTTGATAATTGCCCTTGCTAGTTTGATTGTAGTGAAATTCTCAGCCTTTGAAACTGAAACAGTGCTTCCCGAATTGGTGGAGGCAGCAAACAATGTACTAGGCCAGCTGTGTTTTACATCCTGATAGCAATATTTTTTGAACTACCAAGAAATGTATTGGTGTATTATACTGAACAAAAATATAAATTTAACATGTAAAGTGTTGGTCCCATGTTTCATAAACTGAAACTAAAATATCCCAGAAACGTTCCATACACACAAAAAGCTTATTTCTCTAATTTTGTGCACACATTTGTTTACATCCCTGTTAGTGAGCATTTCTCCTTTGCCAAGATAATCCATCCACCTGACAGGTGTGACATATCAAGAAGCAGATTAAACAGCATGATCATTACACAGGCGCACCTTGTGCTGGGCACAATAAAAGGCCACTCTAAAATGTGCAGTTTTGTCACACAACACAATGCCACAGATGTCTCAAGTTTTGAGGGAGCATGCAATTGGCATGCTGACTGCATGAATGTCTACCAGAGCTGTTGCCAGATAATTGAATGCTCATATCACTACCACAAGCCGCTTCCAACGTCATTTTAGAGAATTTTGCAGTACGTCCAATCGGCCTCACAACCACAGACCATGTGTTGGCGAGCGGTTTGCTGATGTCAACGTTGTGAACAGAGTGCCCCATGGTGGCGGTGGGATTATGGTATGGGCAGCCATAAGCTACGGACAACAAACACAATTACATTTTATCGATGGCAATTTGAATGGACAGAGATACCGTGACTAGATCCTGAGGCCCATTGTCGTGGCATTAATCCGCCGCCATCACATCATGTTTTAGAATTTTAATGCACGGCCCCATGTCGCACGGATATGTCTTCCATGGTCTGCATACTAACCAGACATGTCACCTATTGAACATGTTTGGGATTCTCTGGATCGACGTGTACGACAGCGTGTTCCAGTTCGCCCAATATCCAGCAGCTTCGCACAACACTTGAAGAGGAGTGGGACAACATTCCACAGGCCACAACCAACAGCCTGATCAAATCTATGCGAGGAGATTTGTCGCTCTGCATGAGGCAAATGGTATTCACATCAGATATTGACTGGTTTTCTGATCTACACCCCTACCTTTATTTTAAGGTATCTGTGACCAACAGATGCATATCTGTATTCCCAGTCATGTGAAATACATAGATTAGGGACTAATTTATTTATTTCAATTGACTGATTTCCTTATAGGAACTGTAACTCAGTAAAATCTTAGAAGTTGTTGCATGTTGCGTTCATATTTTGTTCAGTAAATATTAATAATGAATTGAACTGCATCCATCTATTCTGACAACAATACCTTAGTATACACTGTGGAATTTTGAGTTAAATAGAACCTATTCTTAAAACCTCTTATAAAATTTGATTTGTAGCATAAACTGGGAATTGTATATTTTTGACTGATATTATGATTGTCTGTTTGTTTCATATCTGCAAAGTAGTTAAAACATTGTCAGTTCCACTTTAAGTTATAAAGGGGGAACATAGATACAGTCCATATACACTATATATACAAAAGTATGTGGACAACTCTTGAAATTAGTGGATTCGGCTATTTCAGCCACACCCATTGCTGACAGGTGTATACAATCGAGCACACAGCCTTGCAATCTCCATAGACAAACATTGGCAGTAGAATGGCCTTACTGAAGAGCTCAGTGACTTTCAATGTGGCACCGTCATAGGATGTCACCTTTCCAACAAGTCAGTTCGTCAAATTTCTGCCCTGCTAGAGTTGCCCCGGTGCTGTTATTGTGAAGTGGAAATGTCTAGGAGCAACAACGGCTCAGCTGCGAAATGGTAGGCCACACAAGCTCACAGAACGGGACCGCCGAGTGCTGAAGCACGTAGCGCATAAAAATCGTCTGTCCTCGGTTGCAACACTCACTACCGAGTTCCAAACTGAAAGCAATGTCAGCACTGTTCATCGGGAGCTTCATGAAATGGGTTTCCATGGCTGAGCAGCCGCACACAAGCCTAAGATCACCATGCGCAATGCCAAGGATCGGCTGGAGTGGTGTAAAGTTCACCGCCATTGGACTCTGGAGGAATGGAAACACGTTCTCTGAAGTGATGAATTATGCTTCATCATCTGGCAGGCCCGACGGAGGAATCTGGGTTTGGCGGATGCCAGGAGAACGCTACCTGCCCGAATGCATAGTGCCAACTGTAAAGGAGGAATAATGGTCTGGGACTGTTTTTCATGGTTCGGGCTAGCCCCTTAGTTCTAGAGAAGGGATATCTTAATGCTACGGCATACAATGGCATTCTAGAAGATTCTATGCTTCCAAATTTGTGGTAACAGTTTGGGGAAGGCCGTTTCCTGTTTCAGCATGACAATTCCCCCGTTCACAAAGCGAGGTCTATACATAAATGGTTTGTCGAGATCGATGTGGAAGAACTTGACTGGCCTGCACAGAGCCCTGACCTCAACCCCATCGAACACCTTTGGAATGAATTGGAACGCTGACTGCCTAATTGCCCAACATCAGTGTCCGACCTCACTAATGGTCTTGTGGCTGAATGGAAGCAAGTCCCCGCAGCAATGTTCCAATATCTAGTTGAAAGCATTCCCAGAACAGTGGAGGCTGTTATAGCAGCAAAGTGGGGACCAACTCCATATTAATGGCAACAATTTTGGAATGAGATGTTCGACGAGTATGTGTCCACATACTTTTGGTCATGTAGTGTAAATCCTTTCACTGTTTACAGCAGGTCTTCAGCTACCCAAAACTGTCTAAGCAGCCTGATAGGGTGCCGTGGGTGTGTCAAGCTTACACCTGTGCAAATCCATGTGTGTATAGCAATGGAATGAAACATCAACCAATGCCTAGAGTCGTGCTGTAGGTCCACCACAAACCCAGAGGGTTGTGGGCTCCTGTCCAGAAGAAACCCCTACCCCTAGACACTTGTGGAGATCTGAGAAGATTGGACAGGTGTAAGCAATACAACCAAAAGGGGGAGCCATCAATCCCTCTCAGATCTCCACAAGTGTCTAGACCAGGGTTCTTCAATTCCGGTCCTGGAGGGCCGAAACACTTCTGTTTTTTATTTCTACCTGGTAGTTAATTACACTCACCTGGTGTCCCAGATCTGAATTAGCCCCTGATTAGAAGGAGAGGATAAAAAACAGAGGTGTTTCGGCCCTCCAGGACCGGAATTGAAGAACCCTGATTTAGACTCTGGGCAGTAGGGGTTGTTTCTGGACAGGTTATTATGGTAATCAGTCTCTGTGGCACAGTCTAAAAATGTTAAAGGGGCAGTGCAGTTAAAAACACGATTTTCCAGTTTTTTAAAATGATATTTCCACTATATATATATATATTTTTTTTTTTAGGGAGTAGGCCTATATCTTTGTTTAATCTAATTAATCAAATTATTTATCTAATAATACAAATCCTTATTATTTTCTAAGACATGTAAGGTCTTTTTACATGTTGCAATAAAGTTGACTAAAGTAGAAGCTTACCTTTTGTTTGTAGGTATTTTCAATTGGTAATGAGTAATAAGTAATTATATAAACATTGCTCATAGGTAGTTACACTTCACTTTAAATAGCTAAATCCTGTGTAACAACTAGCGACAACCTTGTACTTATGCAAATATTACAGCTATGTACTCTGTGGTGTATTTCTCACTTGGATGGCGCTTTCAGAAGCTGACGATTAGACTGTCAGAATTGGTGACATACTTTGTAGGTACACAATAATTACAAGTAAGTACCCCTCAAGATACACTTCACTTTAGCCAGTTAAATCCTGTGTAACACCTAGTAATCATATTGTACTTAAGCAGATTAGTATTAGATTATTATTATATACTCTGTGGCACTTGTGGGTTTATCCTTTCACTTGGATGGCAAGGAGGTTCAGGTTGTCACAATGGGAAACGTACACATTAATTATCAGCACAAAATACATATATACAGTCCCAGTCAAAAATGTGGACACACCTACTCATTCCAGGGTTTTTCTTTATTTGTAATATTTTCCACATTGAAGAATAATAGTGGATACATCAAAACTATGAAATAACACATATGGAATCATGTAGTAACCAAAAAAGTGTTAAACAAACCAAAATATATTTTATATTTGAGATTCTTCAAAGTAGCCACCCTTTGCCTTGATGACAGCTTTGCACACACTTGGCATTCTCTCAACCAGCTTCACCTGGAATGCTTTTCCAACAGTCTTGAAGGAGTTCCCACATATACTGAGCACTTGTTGGCTGATTTTCCTTCACTCTGCAGTCCAACTCATCCCAAACCATCTCAATTGGGTTGAAGTCGGGAGATTGTGGAGGCCAGGTCATCAGATGCAGCACTCCCTCACTCTCCTTCTTGGTCAAATAGCCCTTACACAGCCTGGAGGTGTGTTTTGGGTCATTGTCCTGTTGAAAAATAAATGATAGTCCCACTAAGTGCAAACCAGATGGGATGGCATATCGCTGCAGAATGCTGTGGTAGCCATGCTGGTTAAGTGTGACTTGAATTCTAAATAAATCACTGACAGTGTTGCTAGCAAAGCACCCCCACACCATCACACCTCCTCCTCCATGCTTCATGGTGGGAACCACACATGCAGAGATCATCTGTCCACCTACTTTGCGTCTCACAAAGACACAGCGGTTGGAACCAGAAATCTCAAATTTTGACTCATCAGACCACAGGACAGATTTCCACCGGTCTAATGTCCATTGCTCGTGTTTCTTGGCCCAAGCAAGTCTCTTATTCTTATTGGTGTCCTTTAAATCAAATCAAATCAAATTGTATTTGTCACATGCGCCGAATACAACAGGTGAAATGCTTACTTACAAGCCCTTAACCAACAATGCAGTTTTAAGAAACAATACCAAATAAAATCACAAAAAAATACAATATAAAATAATATGAAATAAAAGTAACAAATAATTAAAGAGCAGCAGTAAAAATAACAATAGCGAGGCTATATACAGGGGGTACCGGTACAGAGTCAATGTGCGGGGGGCACCGGTTAGTCAAGGTAATTGGGGTAATATTAAAGTGACTATGCATAGATAATAAACAGAGTGTAGCAGCAGCGTAAAAGAGGGGTGGGGGGGCAATGCAAATAGTCTGGGTAGTCATTTGATTAGATGTTCAGGAGTCTTATGGCTTTGGGGTAGAAGCTGTTTAGAAGCCTTTTGGACCTAGTATTGGTTTGTTTGTAGCAATTTGACCATGAAGGCCTGATTCACACAGTCTCCTCTGAACAGTTGATGTTGAGATGTGTCTGTTACTTGAACTCTGTGAAGCATTTATTTGGGCTGCAATTTCTGAGGCTGGTAACTCTAATGAACATATCCTCTGCAGCAGAGGTAACTCTGGGTCTTCCTTTCCTGTGGCGGTCCTCATGAGAGCCAGTTTCATCATAGTGCTTGATGGTTTTTGCGACTGCACTTGAAGAAATTTGACTGACCTTCATGTCTTAAAGTAATGATGGACTGTCGTTTGTCTTTGTTTATTTGAGCTGTTCTTGCCATAATATGGACTTGGTCTTTTACCAAATAGGGCTATCTTCTGTATACCAACCCTACCTTGTCAAACCACAACTGATTGGATCAAACGCATTAAGAAGGAAAGAAATTCCACAAATGAACTTTTAACAAGGCACACCTGTTATTTGAAATGCATTTCAGGTGACGACCTCATGAAGCTGGTTGAGAGAATGCCAAGAGTGTGCAAAGCTGTCATCAAGGCAAAGGGTGGCTACTTTGAAGAATCTCAAATATATCATATATTTTGATTTGTTTAACACTTTTTTGGTTACTACATGATTCCAAATGTGTTATTTCATAGTGTTGATGTCTTCAGTATTATTCTACAGTGTAGAAAATAGTAGAAATAAATAAAAAACCCTGGAATGAGTAGATGAGAATGAGTAAACTTTTGACAGGTACTGTATATAATCTGGGATAACACCCGTATCGTAGACCTACATCTGATCTGTTTTTGTAAACTCAACCAAGTTATCCCAGAATACACACTTTTTGGGGCAAGTGCTAGCAACAACATTGAGTGGAGATTCTGAAGAGTGCTCATTCACGGGTAGGTAATTAGAGCCTACTGAGCCTCCAACCTTTGTGATCTTGTGCACCAAATGTATCTGTCCACAACATATTACAATCTTGTGACAGTTTTTACTAAATTGAATGCAGCTGAGAGCAAACTAAACACTAAATTGGTGAATTTAGTGGAAACTTGCCCATTTGTAACGAGCATGTTAAGAAGCGTTTGTTGTTACACCTCTGTAATTACAGACTGCAATTACCACCAGTTACATGTTGTTGTTATAGTGTAACTATGAGTTATTACAATTAACTACAATACTTGTTACATTGTAAGTACACATATAATTACACTGTAATAAGGACCCCTTAAAATGAAGTGTTACCAAAAAAAAAAAATGGATTCTCACATATGTGGATACACATAAATTATATTTTTTATTAGTGTTATCATGTCAAATGCCAAACCCCTATGCCAAACCGCTACATAGTGATATTTCAGTGTGTCTGATTTCTTTAAAGAACGCACAGGGAGTAACCCACAGAGACCCAGAGGCAGTCTGAGCCCACCCTGAGCAGTTAATTATACGAATGGGTGGGTGTGGTGTGAGTGGCAGGGAGCCAGGGAGGAGTAGACACGTCAGTGTGGATGGTAACAGAGAAGGAGTCATTTTATTAGACCTTTATGGCACCAACAGTTTCAGCACCATGGACAGCAGCCAGTCTGGAACTTTCTTTTCTCTCTCTCTCTCTCTCTCTCTCTCTCTCTCTCTCTCTCTCTCTCTCTCTCTCTCTCTCTCTCTCTCTCTCTCTCTCTCTCTCTCTCTCTCTCTCTCTCTCTCTCTCTCTCTCGCTCTCTCTCTCTCTCTCTCTCTCTTTCTGTGTGTGTGTGTCTCTTTCTCTCTCTTTCTCTCTCTCACACACACACAGAAGGCAACCACATCAGGTGATTATATAACAGATAATGTCTGTAGTCATAAGCTGTTCAGAAGGAGATAAAACATTTCCAGACTCCTTTTCCTCTGATGAAACTTTCAAATGGCATAGTTATAGACACTCTGCTTTGTGAAGGCAACAAGAAATGTGGATCCAATTCCTGCTTCTTCCCCCTGCCTGAATAAGATATCTTCCCCAGTCTTTCACAGGGTGTGGATAATGTAACACTTTGTCTCATTCTGCTGTGTTTGGACGGGACTCAAACCCCAGTAGGGACTCACACGGCAAAGCAAACCGAATACTGCAAGAACCGGGGACCATGAGCAATGCCTAGCCCCAGCCTCAAATGTTTGATTCTGTTTTGTTTGTGTCTCTTCTTCCCTAACCAAGAGAGAAAGCTCACTGTGTGTGGTCACACAGGTCAGGCACCTTCTCAAGCAAGCCTAACAACGGGAGTCATTGAATAGGAAACAAGCTATTTGACACATGGTCAATGCTGAAGTAGATAAACAAGGCCCCTGGCTGGCCAGCATGCTGATGTTCTTGGGGTCCCTTTGAAAAATAAAACAACAACACAAACTACTTTTGACTTCCCCTGTCACCACTGTTTCTCTGAATCAAAGTATTGTTGTAGTTAAAGTCTATATCACTGTTACCTACTGTCTTTTGGAGAGAGGAAAAGTTGGTAGATTAGTTATTTACCAAAGTGAGTAATTTTCTGTATAGCTTGTACTGGTACATCAGTACCAGACCCCTTAGGAACAGAGCCAAGTCCTATGCTATGGCTCCTGATCAGGAAACGTTTTATCATTGTTGTAGTTGGTGGTTAGCTAATATATGAGCTAATATATGACCCGCTTCCTATTCTAAAGGTAATCCAACCCTTTGTTTCTAGTATGTTTAGGTATCTGTGGTGCAGTGCGTGGTTGTGGCATCATGGGATTAATCTCTACCCATGTGAGGAGAATAGCCCGTAAATTATGGATTTAAAATGTCAATTCCATGTACACTGAGTTTACAAAACATTAGGAACACCTGCTCTTTCCATGACATAGACTGACCAGGTGAATTGAGGTGTACTGTAAGTTATGATGCCTTATTGATGTCACTTGTTACATCCACTTCAATCAGTGTAGATAAAGGTGATGAGAAATGTTAAAGAAGGATTTTTAAGCCAATGTCTCAATTTAAGCAATTGTGTATGTGTGCCATTCAGATGGTGAATGGGCAAGATAAAATATTTAAATGTCTTTGAACGGGGTATGGTAGTAGGTGACAGGCGCACCGGTTTGAGTCTGTCAAGAACTGCAACGCTGCTGGGTTTTTCACACTCAATATTTTCCTGTGTGTATCAAGAATGGTCCACCGCCCAAAGGACATCCAGCCAACAGGCATTGGAGTCAACACGGGCCAGCATCCCTGTGGAACACTTTCGACACCTTGTAGAGTCCATGCCCCAACGAATTGATGTGTTCTGAGGGCAAAAAGTGGGACAACTCAATATTAGGAAGGTGTTCCTAATGTTTTGTACACTCAGTGTAAGTGTGCATAATAAACGGCCCAGTGGGTCACTATGATCTCTGCGTTCTGTTCCACTTATGCTGCAATTACCCCAGTGTTCCAAATGAGGACCAACTAAGTAACGATTCTTTAGAACATTTTTATTCCCTCTAGCAGGTCCTGCTTTCTTTGACACGCCAACAAGTTGAAGCGCTAGCCGCCTGCAGCACGTCATGAATACTGAAACAGAAAACAGGAAGACAGGAAGAGAGCAGGAGGAGAGCAAGATAAAGTATTTTAAAGCAGCAGAGACATGTAGTGGTGATGGAACTAAGGTAGATGCTTTCACTTCCATAGTGCGATGCCCCTCTATCTCCCCACACATCACAGTGAGAATAACAACCATGTGACTCCTCTAAGCT
Organism: Coregonus clupeaformis; assembly: GCF_020615455.1. Classification (NCBI taxonomy): domain Eukaryota; kingdom Metazoa; phylum Chordata; class Actinopteri; order Salmoniformes; family Salmonidae; genus Coregonus; species Coregonus clupeaformis. The sequence continues at coordinate 43,920,827 of NC_059197.1, forward strand.
CAGAGAAGAATAAAGTAATTATTATGAGTTATTTCACGTGAAACATCCCATGCGGAGGGGAATCAAATACAAACTTTTAGCAGACAAAGACATGAAGGTAGCTATTGGAGTATTGATTTGTTGTGCTGTCAGTGGAATCGTGGAGCCTGCCCTGGGCAAGGTAACAGAAAATACCCTCATATGTGTCTGTGGAGGAAGGAGGGCACCAAACAGGCACTGTGACGGCCGCTCTGATCCTCCTCTCTCCCCACGAGAGTCAGATTGATGGCTGTTGTGTGGCCTTGGTGTGGGAGTGATTCATCAAGGAGGGAGTGTGAGGAAATGACGAACCTAAAGACAATACTAGCCTAGCATTGCTTCTAGTGTTACTAGCCTAGCATTGCTTCTAGTGTTACTAGCCTAGCATTGCTTCTAGTGTTACTAGCCTAGCATTTATTCTAGTGTTACTAGCCTAGCATTGCTTCTAGTGTTACTAGCCTAGCATTGATTCTAGTGTTACTAGCCTAGCATTGCTTCTAGTGTGGTTGACTGGAATCAGGAGGATTTACGATGTGCATGATCTCAGTTATTATTCCATTCTCATTATCAGGGAGGCGAAATTCATTTGAATATTATATGAGGTGTATAAAGTCGATTAATCTAAAGTGGAAGTTGGGAGAGTTATATTTGAGTGTTTCAGTGAAACGTGAGGGAGGCCTCGCTCTCTCGCTTTCCCAGACAGATGCTTAGTTAATTTCATTCTGATGTCCTTTGCATTATTGTAGCCTTTTCTGTAGCCTGTCAGCTACGTGTCTGTCTATCCCTGTTCTCTCCTCTCCGCACAGGCCATACAAACGCTTCACACGGCGTGGCTGCTGCCACTCTAATCTGGTGGTCCCTGCGCGCACGACCCACGTGGAGTTCCAGATCTCCGGTAGCCACTGGAACTGCCGTTCTGCGGCCAACAAGGCAGAGTTCATCTCAGCCTATGCCACCCTCCAGTCCCTCGACTTCTTGGCGCTGACGGAAACATGTATTACCACAGAAAACACTGCTACTCCTACTGCTCTTTCCTCATCTGATCATGTGTTCTCGCATACCCCGAGAGCATATGGTCAGCGCGGCGGTGGCACAGGAATCCTCATCTCTCCCAAGTGGACATTCTCTCTTTTCCCCCTGACCCATCTATCTATCTCCTCATTTGAATTCCATGCTGTCACAGTCACTAGCCCATTCAAGCTTAACATCCTTGTCATTTATCGCCCTTCAGGTTCCCTTGGAGAGTTCATCAATGAGCTTGACGCCTTGATAAGTTCCTTTCCTGAGGATGGCTCACCCCTCACAGTTATGGGTGACTTTAACCTCCCTACGTCTGCCTTTGACTCATTTCTCTCTGCCTCCATTTCTCTCTGACTCATTCCCTCACTCCTTTCCTCTTTTGACCTCACCCTCACACCGTCCCCCCCTACTCACAAGACAGGCAATACGCTTGACCTCATCTTTACTAGATGCTGTTCTTCTACTAATCTCACTGCAACTCCCCTCCAAGTCTCCGACCACTACTTCGTATCCTTTTCTCTCTCGCTCTCCTCCAACACTACTCACTCTGCCCCTACTCAGATGGTAATGTGCCGTCGCAACCTTCGCTCTCTCTCTCCCGCTACTCTCTCCTCTTCCATCCTATCATCTCTTCCCTCTGCTAAATCCTTCTCCCTCCAATCTCCTGATTCTGCCTCCTCAACCCTCCTCTCCTCCCTCTCTGAATTTTTTGACTCTCTATGTCCCCTATCCTCCCGGCCGGCTCGGTCCTCCCCTCCTGCTCCGTGGATTGACGATTCGAGCTCACAGAACAGGGCTCCGGGCAATCGAGCGGAAATGGAAGAAAACTAGACTGCCTGCGGACCTGTCATCTTTCCACTCCCTCCTCTCTACATTATCTTCCTCCGTTTCTGCTGCTAGAGCAACTTTCTACCACTCTAAATATCAAGCCTCTGCCTCTAACCCTAGGAAGCTCTTTGCCACCTTCTCCTCCCTGCTGAATCCCCCTCCTCCTCCCCCTCCCTCCTCCCTCTCTGTGGATGATTTCGTCAACCATTTTGAAAAGAAGGTTGACGACATCCGATCCTCATTTATTAAGTCAAATGACACCGCTGGTCCTGCTCACACTGCCCTACCCTATGCTTTGACTTCTTTCTCCCCTCTCTCTCCAGATGAAATCTTGCGACTTGTGGCAGCCGGCCGCCCAACAACCTGCCCGCTTGACCCTATCCCCTCCTCTCCTCTCCAGACCATTTCTGGAGACCTTCTCCCTTACCTCACCTCGCTCATTAACTCATCCTTGTCCGCTGGCTATGTCCCTTCCATCTTCAAGAAAGCGAGAGTTGCACCCCTCTTCAAAAAACCTACACTCGATCCCTCCGATGTCAACAACTACAGACCAGTATCCCTTCTTTTTTTTCTCTCCAAAACTCTTGTGTGCCATCTATAGCCAACTCTCCTGCTATCTCTCACAGAATGACCTTCTTGATCCAAACCTGTCAGGTTTCAAGACTGGTCATTCAACTGAGACTGCTCTTCTCTGTGTCACGGAGGCTCTCCGCACTGCTAAAGCTAACTCGCTCTCCTCTGTTCTCATCCTTCTAGACCTATCTGCTGCCTTTGATACTGTGAACTATCAGATCCTCCTCTCCACCCTCTCCGAGTTGGGCATCTCCGGCGCGGCTCACTCTTGGATTGCGTCCTACCTGACAGGTCGCTCCTACCAGGTGGCGTGGCGAGAATCTGTCTCCGCACCACGTTCTCTCACCAGTGGTGTCCCCCAGGGCTCAGTTCTAGGCCCTCTCCTATTCTCTCTATACACCAAGTCACTTGGCTCTGTCATATCCTCACGTGGTCTCTCCTATCATTGCTACGCAGACGACACACAATTCATTTTCTCCTTTCCCCCTTCTGATAACCAGGTGGTGAATCGCATCTCTGCATGTCTGGCAGACATATCAGTGTGGATGTCGGATCACCACCTCAAGCTGAACCTCGGCATGATGGAGCTGCTCTTCCTCCCGGGGAAGGACTGCCCGCTCCATGATCTCGCCATCACAGTTGACAACTCCATTGTGTCCTCCTCCCAGAGTGCAAAGAACCTTGGCGTGACCCTGGACAACACCCTGTTGTTCTCTGCTAACATCAAAGCGGTGACCCGATCCTGTAGGTTCATGCTCTACAACATTCGCAGAGTACGACCTTACCTTACACAGGAAGCGGCACAGGTCCTAATCCAGACACTTGTCATCTCCTGTCTGGATTACTGCAACTCGCTGTTGGCTGGGCTCCCTGCCTGTGCCATTAAACCCCTACAACTCATCCAGAATGCTGCAGCTCGTCTGGTGTTCAACATTCCCATGTTCTCTCACGTCACCCCGCTCCTCCGCACATTCCACTGGCTTCCAGTTGAAGCTCGCATCTGCTACAAGACCATGGCGCTTGCTTATGGAGCTGTGACGGGAACGGCACCACCTTACCTTCAGGCTCTGATCAGTCCCTACACCCAAACGAGGGCATTGCGTTCTTCCACCTCTGGCCTACTGGTCCCCCTACCTCTGCGGAAGCACAGTTCCCACTCAGCCCAGTCAAAACTGTTCGCTGCTCTGGCACCCCAATGGTGGAACAAGCTCCCTCACGACGCCAGGACAGCGGAGTCACTGACCACCTTCCGGAGACACTTGAAACCCTACCTCTTTAAGGAATACCTGGGATAGTATAAAAGTAATCCTTCTACCCCCCTAGCCCACCCCCACAAAATATAAAAATAAATAAATAATAATAGTAATAATAATAATAATAATAATAAATAATATTAATAATAATAATTGTAAATAAAATAAACATTGTAAAGTGGTTGTCCCACTGGCTATCATAAGGTGAATGCACCAATTTGTAAGTCGCTCTGGATAAGAGCGTCTGCTAAATGACGTAAATGTAAAATGTAAATGTATAAACTCGTTGAGTAGGACTGGATTGTCTATGTTGGGATATAAATGTGAGGTACACTGGTCATAAAAAACTATGGGGAAGAATTTATCTAATATTACTGCCTTGTAAAGTTATCTTTAACAGCTGTGTGTGTGTGTGTGTGTGTGCAGCTATGCACATGATTTATACAGATTTTTCCCAGGTCTAGCCTGTATCTCCATTAGGTTTGGATGTTTTGTAATGCTCACACAATAGCTATTCACAGAACATTGCAACCTTGATTCAGTTTCGCAATGTCAACAAACACATGTCATTTGATGAATTTCCATCTAGTATGGAGGGATCTGAATGCACATTTAAAGGGTGTAGATTAGAAACTGTTTATGTTTACTCAAATGCAATCTGATTTTTGGAAGTCTGCGTGTCGCTCCGAGCAATGGTCCGGAGACTTTAATGTAGACTGTTAGCAAATGTATCCACTAAACGCAGTGGACTAAAACTTTTCATGTGTTCTGGGGGCAGATTTAGCCATAATTCCCCTCTTGCTGTCATATTTTAATGTTATTTAACTGAATTGAACTCGACTGGAAGGCCAAAGGTAAAACCACAGCAGCTCAACCCTTTACTCTTCATGTGTTACCAGAGACTAGGTGTATCATATAAATGGAGGATAGCAAAGATCCCTGGTAAACTGTTTTCATATGAGGCTGATGTTGTTCCGTTCTAATGGTGAGTGTTATTGCGAAGGATTACAAGGCCAGCCTTATCATCAAGAAACACAACATTCTCTCCCGCTGCATCTCTCATAGAAATCCATTCTATGATCCATTCTATGATGTACATTTCTTTTTTTCCTGAAGCCCGAGGAAGACTTTTCTTGCCAAAGGCCAAAAAACACATACATTAGGTTGCCAATTATTAAAGAGTCGTCTTCTTCTTATCCTCTGCACTCAATTACACGTGCGCACGCACACACACACACACACGCACGCACACACGCACACACACACACACACTCACACAGACACACACATAGAGAGTTATTATCACTGTCATTCCATTCCTATATCCTCATTTTACGCTCGCAAACACACAATGTGAGAACACAGATTCTTCCTAGTAAAGACTTGGCCCAATTGAACACCCTCAATAACCACTGAGTCTGAAACCGGCTGTTTACTTTTGTTTGCTTCTGAAATCAGTTAAAATAGTGGTAATTATCCATAAGCGTTCATCTCCCTTCAGACGTGGTGGGACATAAAGCGGAGGGGAAGGAGTTGTCATGTAACAAGGTAAATATCGTAATGAGGGTTAGGGGGTTTAACCCCGAACAGACTACTACTCCTCCTGTTAGCATGGCCTCTTTGTGTGTTGGGAGGCTGTAGGGAGGCCATGTGGATAATCATCTGGGAAAGCGTAAGCTCTCCCGCTTCTCTCTGGCTGCTCCTCCTGTATATATTTCCCCACCAAATGTGTTGATGGACTGGCTGGATAATGGAGAGCAGTGTGCTGTTCATCCCAGATTCATGGATCGTGTGCATTCACTCTGAAGTATCTTTTTTCTTGAATGTGTGTGGGATAAGTGAAAGGTGATGTGTTCCTGGTCAAGGACCAAGGTATAAGAAATCACAGTAAATGGATATTGATAGTTTTTGTTCATGTCTGTTATTGTTTGCTTGGCTGGTGTGGAGAGTGGACCTCACATTGATTGTTACTCATTCATCAATGTAGTTTGAACAATGTGAAATGCCAGTGGGGGTGAAAAAGGCACATGCCATGAACTCCACACTAACAAGGGAGAAAGGACAAGGCCTCACTTTATATCTCTGTGGAGAATGTTGGCTGTGTGGTATTTTCCATAAATATGGTCAGTTTTGGAAAGGGCAACATGATTCAGTATAGTCCTAACATCATGTATAGTTCAGCTGAAATGAATAGACCCTATTAGGCAGTAGTAATGCATGTCGGAAGAGACTTTGGGTAATGAATCAGCAATAAGGTGAGGGAAACTATAGCAGTAAACAGCTGTTCTCAAGCTGCATTTTAAAATATAGTTAAGTAAACTATCTTCAGGCATCAAACAGCTTCTTCGGTTGGTAGCTTCTAAACTTGTAATTCCTTGTTACCAAGTGGATTTCTCAGATATACTTTATATAAGTTATATCAGCACTCAGAGTGTGGCTCAGGCAGTGTGAAAGAGCTTCTCTTAAAGGGGCCTTGAGGGAGTCAGATACTGCATGCGGCAGTCATAAAGCAAGAGATATGTGGTTGCCCATCAGACACTTCCACAGGGGAACTACATAATGGTTCAGGCTATTGGAAATGAACCAACAGGTCAAAGCAGAGCTAAAGAGCACCACCTGTCTGGGTCATCAAGATAGGTTTCTTGTCTTGTTTTACAGCAACACACACACACACACACACACACACACACACACACACACACACACACACACACACACACACACACACACACACACACACACACACACACACACACACAGACACAGACACACACACACACACACACACACACACACACACACACACACACACACAGACACACAGAAACACAGACAGACAGACAGACAGACACACAGACAGACAGACGCAGACACACATACAGTCCCAGGGACATTTATAAAAGGATCCTCTCACTGCCACTAGGCCATGTCTAAGCATTAATCTAGCCCATGCACTGTGCCATACCAGGTCTCTCTCTCTCTTTTAAGGGCTTTAGTCACTGTAAAATCCCCTTAAATAGTCAGAGCCTCAGAAAGAGACTGATGGGGCCTAAGAGGAGATGCATGGTTGGCCATAGCACCACCTACTATGGGACCATTAAATATTTTTCCTACACATAACAATGTGACTATGTTTACTATCTTTTCGATTTAAAAAACACAATTTCCTCACAAAATAACATTTTATCTCTTATCTAAATATCAATATAGCCATTGTTTTAATGCCAACCCTCTCTCTGCCTTGACACGGTGACAGCCTGCAATATTGAAGTTTGATATGTGACTGGGATAAGTGGTTTGCATCGCATCCAGACAATTCTAAATCACAGGGTGAGACATGGTACTTTGGAGCACTGCTAAGTCGGTAAACACTCAGCCACGGAGCCTGCTCTCCCGCTGACGGCACTCTAGCACAAAGCACAGGCTGCTGTGCTGTTAACTCCAGCATCTGGCCAGTGTCAGCATGGTCACAGGTCAAATAGCTCAACCTCACCTCAGTATCACTTTGGATTGTTCAGCTTCAGCTCCCTCCAAGGAGGGAGCTCCCTCCAATTCACTATGAGAGCAGCACCTGGATTTTTTTTTTTTTTACTTCAACTATCATTATCCCAGACTGGTAGACATAGATTTGTGTCATTTGTGTGTGTCTTGGCCTTTAACAAGATTTTGATCACTGCAGTCTTGTGCATACTGTATCTTGCTAGGAGATACCGTACGTGACAATATATTAGAGGAAGCAATACTGATAAATTAATATGTTGTGAGTTTACACACAATTCTACGATTAAATAGGAAAAGTCGATGAATCATTGGCACAATCCTGTGTTGACGCCAAGTACTGATCCAAGAACTCTCCACCCAGTCAATATTTGTTCAACAGTATTGTAGAATGACCTGGAAAAAAGCACGTATCAGGCCTGCATGTCTTTTTTCATTAAGTACATTGATATTTGTCCAAGGCCTGTTCAATTGTATTAGCTTGGCTCTACAGACAACTTTTGCATTCACAAACGTGCTCATTTAGAGTGGGTGCTGGATTGTGATATGAGAGGACAGAAATGATAGGAATTTGGCAGGCAAAAGGTCTCGAGCTTGTGAACGTTTTCTCAATAAGGTAGACATTTGATTTTTCTATTGAAACAGTATGAAGGCCTGTGTTTATGTTAGCAGTATTTATGCTGAAAGGGTACTTTAGTGAACTCTTCGAATCCATTGATTGACATAACATGAGGGGGGGGTGAGAGATGTCTGTGTTTGAGCTATGCACTGGCTGTCTGAAGCCACTTGAAATATGCGTGAGTCCTTGGCATTCAATACTCAATGTGCCAAGGCAATGTAGTGTGAAAACTGTTTCACTATTACAGTGGGGGGGAAACGTATTTAGTCAGCACCAATTGTGCAAGTTCTCCCACTTAAGAAGATGAGAGAGGCCTGTAATTTTCATCATAGGTACACGTCAACTATGACAGACAAAATGAGGAAAAAAAATCCAGAAAATCACATTGTAGGATTTTTAATGAATTTATTTGCAAATTATGGTGGAAAATAAGTATTTGGTCACCTACAAACAAGCAAGATTTCTGGCTCTAACAGACCTGTAACTTCTTCTTTAAGAGGCTCCTCTGTCCTCCACTCATTACCTGTATTAATGGCACCTGTTTGAACTTGTTATCAGTATAAAAGACACCTGTCCACAACCTCAAACAGTCACACTCCAAACTCCACTATGGCCAAGACCAAAGAGCTGTCAAAGGACACCAGAAACAAAATTGTAGACCTGCACCAGGCTGGGAAGACTGAATCTGCAATAGGTAAGCAGCTTGGTTTGAAGAAATCAACTGTGGGAGCAATTATTAAGAAATGGAAGACATACAAGACCACTGATAATCTCCCTCGATCTGGGGCTCCACGCAAGATCTCACCCCGTGGGGTCAAAATGATCACAAGAACGGTGAGCAAAAATCCCAGAACCACACGGGGGGGACCTAGTGAATGACCTGCAGAGAGCTGGGACCAAAGTAACAAAGCCTACCATCAGTAACACACTACGCCGCCAGGGACTCAAATCCTGCAGTGCCAGATGTGTCCCCCTGCTTAAGCCAGTACATGTCCAGGCCCGTCTGAAGTTTGCTAGAGTGCATTTGGATGATCCAGAAAAGGATTGGGAGAATGTCATATGGTCAGATGAAACCAAAATATAACTTTTTGGTAAAAACTCAACTCGTCGTGTTTGGAGGACAAAGAATGCTGAGTTGCATCCAAATAACACCATACCTACTGTGAAGCATGGGGGTGGAAACATCATGCTTTGGGGCTGTTTTTCTGCAAAGGGACCAGGACGACTGATCCGTGTAAAGGAAAGAATGAATGGGGCCATGTATCGTGAGATTTTGAGTGAAAACCTCCTTCCATCAGCAAGGGCATTGAAGATGAAATGTGGCTGGGTCTTTCAGCATGACAAGGATCCCAAACACACCGCCCGGGCAACGAAGGAGTGGCTTCGTAAGAAGCATTTCAAGGTCCTGGAGTGGCCTAGCCAGTCTCCAGATCTCAACCCCATAGAAAATCTTTGGAGGGGAGTTGAAAGTCCGTGTTGCCCAGTGACAGCCCCAAAACATCACTGCTCTAGAGGAGATCTGCATGGAGGAATGGGCCAAAATACCAGCAACAGTGTGTGAAAACCTTGTGAAGACTTACAGAAAACGTTTGACCTGTGTCATTGCCAACAAAGGGTATATAACAAAGTATTGAGAAACTTTTGTTATTGACCAAATACTTATTTTCCACCATAATTTGCAAATAAATTCATTAAAAATCCTACAATGTGATTTTCTGGATTTTTTTTCTCTCATTTTGTCTGTCATAGTTGACGTGTACCTATGATGAAAATTACAGGCCTCTCTCATCTTTTTAAGTGGGAGAACTTGCACAATTGGTGGCTGACTAAATACTTTTTTCCCCCACTGTACAATAACAAGTTCCTATTTTGTTGAATACACGTACAATAGAAGAAACTCTATTGTCCACATAATATGGACATTTCCCTTTAGCTTCAAACAGTGACATTGACAGCATTCTGCTGCCGTCACCTACAAAACGCTGAATGGCCCACATGGCACATAACGCAGTTACATAAATATAGGACATTATAACTTGATTCCAAAATGTATTTATTGTTATTTGTTATTGCCTTTGGCATTCCATAGCACCTCTGTGACGATAACGGTTATTATCATTTATACAAAGAACCTCCCATGCCATTTAGAAAATGAAAAAAAGGTGGACAGGCACATTTGGAGCTATTTCTATGTCCTCTTTGTCCTATGATAGAGGAGAGTCGCTTCTCTATTCCTGAGATACTATCCTCAAAATAAACCAAATATAAATATATATCAAGGGGACACTTCTGGGTCCGTAAAATGAGTCTAAAAGCTAAAGCTAGTACTGAAAATAAGGGATGGGCATGTTACAGTGTCACTGGACCAAAACGCTGTCAGGAGATTGAGGAAGTCGGGGGAAAGTCATTGAATTATTTAGTCAAATGGATTGTCTTAGTTTTAGAACCAAATATTCTGGAGAGTTGCCATGAAACGTTCCAAGCTGTATTTGGCTATCATGACCCTGCAGATCTTAGAAGGGGAAACAAAGTGAACATAAGAGATAATGTATGCTGATTGAATCAAAAATACTTATCCAAGATACATATATCAGATCAATGTCCAATTTAGATTTGATGGAGTTATAAAATAATTTGTATTCAATTTTGAATAAACCATTTTAATTCTGTGAAAATTCCTGTTCCTATAAAACTATCAAATTGCCAATAAAAGGATCCCTTGTGAATAAGCAGGGAAGTGGTAAATACATCAAAGACATCTACATTACATATTTCACCGTTGCATACAGAAGGATAGCAGACATGTCATACATTACATTTTATTAGTTAAGCCGCATTGTGCTTAATTCATTTTCGGCTCATTATTGTCAAGGAAATATTATGTAGTAGACCTGCAGAACATTGCATTGCACAATAGCTCTCCTTGTCAATGTTGATCTTTATGAGATGACAACTAACATGGAATCTCTCTTTAATGACTGAATGGTACTGAAGTATGTAAAAGATTATCTGTACAAGCATATGATTGACACAGGGAAAATGCATGATCTTAAAAGCCTCAGTGACGTCATATTGTCATGCAGGCAGGCTGCATATATGTACACTATGCTGGTCATTCATCTGTGCTGTATGTTGAGAGCTCTCAGGGGGTGGGGTCACCTGGTGCGCACCCTGCCTAGCCTCAGGGGGTCAGGGGCTATAATCTCAGCGAGTGATGAAACAGGCAAAATAGATCTAATTAAATAGCTTTTTCTCCTCATCACAAGCTCCACTAAAGTAGGCTCAGACAGCTGAGTCATACAGCAACATTGTAGCAAGCCATGTGTTGCAACAATGATAAGGCTGGTCAAGCTACAGGCCACCCTTAGCCACATCTATATCAGATGTCACATGCAAACATTTAACATTTACATTTTAGTCATTTAGCAGACACTCTTATACAGAGCGACTTACAGTTAGTGAGTGCATACATTTGTCACACGATTGCTTTTACCTCCAACCAAAGGCACTAAAATACAGAGAAGTGAGAAATCTAAAAATAAGCTGCGAGAAAGTGATGTCAACACCAATGAATCACATACGAATGATGAGTCTTGGAAATTGATTGGTTTGAATGAATAATTTATTTAGCATCAAGATCATAAAGTTTAGTATGTTCAGAATGATTATATGTTGGCGTTAAGGTGCTCAGTTTTCTATAGAGGTCTCGTTTGTCAATCTGGCTTTCTATGGGGTCTCTTTTCTAAATCTGTCCTTGGAGGTGAGGTTCTATCTAGAGCTCAGCACCCTGATTTATTCAGAAATATTCTGGTACATTCTCAAAGAGAAACCTCTGGAAAACCTAACACTAATCATACAACTTATCACTGACCTCTGCCGATGGCCAAGTTATATTATAGAATCTGCCTCAGAGACATATGTAGCTTATTTTACTTGTCTTATCTACTCTCACTCTATTCCCCAGGCCATCACCATCACTTATGTCTTCTGGAGGAAATTAGAGATTTTAATAAACTAAGTTTCTGCGAGGAAGTACATAGGACTCCAGACAGTTCTTAGACAGCTAAGTTGAACTAAAATCAGCTAAAGTAAATTCTTACAGCAATATTGTGGATCTCATAAAAAGCACTGTTAGCGTTGATTCTGCACAGAAACACTTACAGTGGGGAGAACAAGTATTTGATACACTGCCGATTTTGCAGGTTTTCCTACTTACAAAGCATGTAGAGGTCTGTAATCTTTATCATAGGTACACTTCAACTGTGAGAGACAGAATCTAAAACAAAAATCCAGAAAATCACATTGTATGATTTTAAGTAATTAATTTACATTTTATTGCATGACATAAGTATTTGATACATCAGAAAAGCAGAACTTAATATTTGGTACAGAAACCTTTGTTTGCAATTACAGAGATCATACGTTTCCTGTAGGTCTTGACCAGGTTTGCACACACTGCAGCAGGGATTTTGGCCCACTCCTCCATACAGACCTTTTCCAGATCCTTCAGGTTTCGGGGCTGTCGCTGGGCAATACAGACTTTCAGCTCCCTCCAAAGATTTTCTATTGGGTTCAGGTCTGGAGACTGGCTAGGCCACTCCAGGACCTTGAGATGCTTCTTACGGAGCCACTCCTTAGTTGCCCTGGCTGTGTGTTTCGGGTTGTTGTCATGCTGGAAGACCCAGCCACAACCCATCTTCAATGCTCTTACTGAGGGAAGGAGGTTGTTGGCCAAGATCTCACGATACATGGCCCCATCCATCCTCCCCTCAATACGGTGCAAACGTCCTGTCCCCTTTGCAGAAAAGCATCCCCAAAGAATGATGTTTCCACCTCCATGCTTCACGGTTGGGATGGTGTTCTTGGGGTTGTACTCATCCTTCTTCTCCCATTCCTCCTCTGGATCATCCAGATGGTCATTGGCAAACTTCAGACGGGCCTGGACATGCGCTGGCTTGAGCAGGGGGACCTTGCGTGCGCTGCAGGATTTTAATCCATGACGGCGTAGTGTGTTACTAATGGTTTTCTTTGAGACTGTGGTCCCAGCTCTCTTCAGATCATTGACCAGGTCCTGCCGTGTAGTTCTGGGCTGATCCCACACCTTCCTCATGATCATTGATGCCCCACGAGGTGAGATCTTGCATGGAGCCCCAGACCGAGGATGATTGACCGTCATCTTGAACTTCTTCCATTTTCTAATAATTGCGCCAACAGTTGTTGCCTTCTCACCAAGCTGCTTGCCTATTGTCCTGTAGCCCATCCCAGCCTTGTGCAGGTCTACCATTTTATCCCTGATGTCCTTACACAGCTCTCTGGTCTTGGCCATTGTGGAGAGGTTGGAGTCTGTTTGATTGAGTGTGTGGACAGGTGTCTTTTATACAGGTAACGAGTTCAAACAGGTGCAGTTAATACAGGTAATGAGTGGAGAACAGGAGGGCTTCTTAAAGAAAAACTAACAGGTCTGTGAGAGCCGGAATTCTTACTGGTTGGTAGGTGATCAAATACTTATGTCATGCAATAAAATGCAAAATGCAAGAGAGGGCCACCCACCAAAACTCGCGGACCAAGCAAGGAGGGCATTAATCAGAGAGGCAACAAAGAGACCAAAGATAACCCTGAAGGAGCTGCAAAGCTCCACAGTGGAAATTGGAGTATCTGTCCATAGGACCACTTTAAGTCGTACACACCACAGAGCTGGGCTTTACGGAAGAGTGGCCAAAAAAACCCATTGCTTAAAGAAAAAAATAAGCAAACACGTTTGGTGTTCACCAAAAGGAATGTGGGAGACTCCCCAAATAAATGGAAGAAGGTACTCTGGTCAGATGAGACAAAAACTGAGCTATTTGGCCATCAAGGAAAACGCTATGTCTGGCGCAAACCCAACACCTCTCATCACCCCGAGAACACCATCCCCACAGTGAAGCATGGTGGTGGCAGCATCATGTTGTGGGGATGTTTTTCATCGGCAGGGACTGGGAAACTGGTCAGAATTGAAGGAATGATGGATGCCGTTAAATACAGGGAAATTCTTGAGGGAAACCTGTTTAAGTCTTCCAGGGATTTGAGACTGGGACGGAGGTTCACCTTCCAGCAGGACAATGACCCTAAGCATACTGCTAAAGCAACACTCGAGTGGTTTAAGGGGAAACATTGAAATGTCTTGGAATGGCCTAGTCAAAGCCCAGACCTCAATCCAATTGAGAATCTGTGGTATGACTTAAAGATTTCTGTACACCAGCGGAACCCATCCAACTTGAAGGAGCTGGAGCAGTTTTGCCTTGAAGAATGGGCAAAAATCCCAGTGGCTAGATGTGTCAAGCTGATAGAGACATACCCCAAGAGACTTGCAGCTGTAATTGCTGCAAAAGGTAGCTCAACAAAGTATTGACTTGGGGGGGGGGGGGGGTAGTGAATAGTTCAAATAGACTTCAAATCTGATGGTATATTTGGCTATTCACCTATTAGATATAAAGTCAAGCATTATTTTGGCCAGTTTACCTTTCCAAACACACAGGACCTAACAGTGATCTTAATAAACTTTAACCTCAGCCACTTTGTCTGCTTGTTTTTATCTTGTTTAGTGCCACTCTAGCTTTTTTTTTTTTTTTTGGGGGGGGGGGGGGATTATATTAGCTTTAATATTGCAGATAGATTGTGGCTTCTGTCAATGTAATTGTCTGCATCATTTCCAATCCTCCATATTTTTTACTAAGTATATATAAATATATATATACAGTAACAGTCAAAAGTTTGGACACACCTACTCATTTAAGGGTTTTTCTTTATTTGTACTATTTTCTACATTGTAGAATAATAGTGAAGACATCAGAACTATGAAATAACACATATGGAATCATGTAGAAACCAAATAAATTGTTAAACAAATGAAAATACATTTTATATTTGAGATTCTTCAAAGTAGCCACCCTTTGCCTTGATGACAGCTTTGCACACTCTTGGCATTCTCTCAACCAGCTTCACCTGGAATGCTTTTCCAACAGTCTTGAAGGAGTTCCCACATATGCTGAGCACTTGTTGGCTGATTTTCCTTCACTCTGCGGTCCAACTCATCCCAAACCATCTCAATTGAGTTGAGGTCGGGTGATTGTGGAGGCCAGGTCAACTGATGCAGCACTCCATCACTCTCCTTCTTGGTCAAATAGCCCGTAAACAGCCTGGAGGTGTGGTGGATCATTGTCCTGTTGAAAAACAAATGATAGTCCCACTAAGCGCAAACCAGATGGGATGGTGTATCACTGCAGAATGCTGTGGTAGCCATGCTGGTTAAGTATGCCTTGAATTCTAAACAAATCACCGAAAGTGTCACCAGCAAAGCACCACCACACCATCACACCTCCTTCTCCATGCTTCATGAACCACACATGCAGAGATCATCCGTTCACCTACTCTGCGTCTCACAAAGACACAGCGGTTGGAACCAAAAATCTCAAATTTGGACTCATCAGACCAAAGGACAGATTTCCACTGGTCTAATGTCCATTGCTCGTGTTTCTTGGCCGAAGCAAGTCTCTTCTTCTTATTGGTGTCCTTTAGTAGTGGTTTCTTTACAGCAATTCCACCATGAAGGCCTGATTCATGTAGTCTCCTCTGAACAGTTGATGATGAGATGTGTCTGTTACTTGAACTCTGTGAAGCATTTATTTGGGCTGCAATTTCTGGGCTGGTAACTCTAACGAACTCATCCTCTGCAGCAGAGGTAACTCTGGGTCTTCCTTTCCTGTGGCGGTCCTCATGAGAGCCAGTTTCATCATAGCACTTGATGGTTTTTGCGACTGCACTTGAAGAAAATGTCAAAGTTCTTGAAATGTTCCACATTGACTGACCTTCATGTCTTAAAGTAATGATGGACTGTTGTTTCTCTTTGTTTATTTGAGCTGGTCTTTTACCAAATAGGGAAACCTTCTGCATACCACGCCTACCTTGTCACAACTCAACTGATCGGCTCAAACGCATTAAGAAGGAAAGATATTCCACAAATGAACTTTTAACAAGGCACACCTGTTAATTGAAATGCACTCCTGGTGACTACCTCATGAAGCTGGTTTAGAGAATGCCAAGAGTGTGCAATGCTGTCTTCAAGGGTGGCTACTTTGAAGAATCTCAAATATAAAATATATTTTGATTTGTTTAACACTTTTTTAGTTACTACATGATTCCATATGTGTTACTTCATAGTGTTGATGTCTTCACTATTACTCTACAACGTAGAAAATAGTAAAAAATAAAGAAAAACCCTTGAATGAGTCAGTGTGTCCAAACTTTTGACTGGTACTCTTTTTTTATATTCCCCTAACTCTATCATCCCTCCCCTAATTTGAGTTTACTAATGGACAACAACACTTAGGCTTCTACTTCCAGCTTATACATACCATATACATTTCACAGACACAGTATATTTTGCAATAGTTAGACGACATCCCTTGATGTTGGGAGTCATTGCGCGCCGTCTCAGTACCGCCTGAGGGGCCACATTGGCAGTCCCATCAATCAGACCAAGATTAATCGTAGCGCCTTAGAGAGAGAGAGAGAGAGAGAGAGAGAGAGAGAGAGAGAGAGAGAGAGAGAGAGAGAGAGAGAGAGAGAGAGAGAGAGAGAGAGAGAGAGAGAGAGAGAGAGAGAGAGAGAGAGAGAGAGAGAGAGAGAGAGAGAGAGAGAGAGAGAGAGAGAGAGAGAGAGAGAGATTGGATCCACTTCTATTGGGGGTCACCAGACAGGGAAGCTTTTCCAGAGAGCCAGGGGATGGAGTCTCGTGCCATGGATCACAGCCCACTGCTGGTGGAGGGGGGTGAGTACGTGGAGGCACCGGGGAGTTAAACACTCCAGATGACAGAGGTAGATGGTTGCGGATGAATGTGACACAATTTGGACTCCCCACTCTTTTGGGCAAGTGTATTGGAACGACTAACATATTGGCACTGTCGATAGGTCAAGTGGTTAGAATAGCACATACATATGTATGGAGATGGCAAGCCCTGTGCAGCATAGTGGTGGTGTGTGACAACATGGGGTAGTTGGCATGCCTTCCCCTTTGAGCTTGTATTAATCAAAAAGCTAATGCTACCCAGCAAACAAGATCGTAGCTGGTGCTATAGAAAAAAACACACAGATTCAAACAGTCTTGTAATTTAATTGCCAATAAGCTATTCCCTGGCTGTATAATTACCCTGATTTATATTTTGATGAGACTTGCCAGAAAAACAGATTACCAGGATGATCATTAGACACATAATTACAGACAGATATATATGCACCAAAAACAAATATGACAAGCATGTCTCACCTATTAGGGACTCAATCCAACCTTACATCATTGTAGGCTAATCCAGTGAGTTATTTTA
Organism: Coregonus clupeaformis; assembly: GCF_020615455.1. NCBI lineage: Eukaryota > Metazoa > Chordata > Actinopteri > Salmoniformes > Salmonidae > Coregonus > Coregonus clupeaformis. The sequence continues at coordinate 43,937,995 of NC_059197.1, forward strand.
CCCTCTTCAGTCAAAGCCATGAACAACATAATCATATTTTCATCCTTAGGGGTATCCAATCTCTAATGTATGTCATGTTTTGGTTTACAATCGTATTATGATATTCACAAATATTATGATACACTAAACCATTTCCATAAAAGTGAACACACTGAAAAGTCTGGTTCTTGTGTCAAGATAAAACACACATCTGGGTAGCAACACACGGTTAGTAGTATGACAGACCTTTGAGTCATGTCTTTTTCTGCGTGGACATGTCTGTTTTTAATAGAGGGGGATTGAGGGCTGCATGAATGAAACATTGCCCTTGAAAAGCACAGGCTAACAATTAGATTTATTGGGGGGAGTTGAGGAGATTATATCAAAGGAAAATGCAATTCTGAAGAAGAAATCATTAGTGTAATACATCAGGGGTATCAATGTATCACCTAACATGTCACATGTCATGTCATTTCATTTTGTTATCTCATGCAGAATTTTAAAGGGATACTGTGTGATACTGTCGATTAAGCCATTTCTACTCACCCAGATTCAGATGAACTCGTGGTTACCATTTTTATGTCTCTGTGTGCAGTATGAAGTTAGAGGTACAATGGAATTCGCTCAGCGGATCACTGACGGCTCGAAGAACTAATCACACAACGTCTTTTGCAGACAGACAGGTCGAGTGGCGAATGAGGGGAGCCTCTCTCCTCCTTATAAGGCTCCACTTTCCCGCCCACTGCTCATTCTCGCATCTCTTACTTGCGAAAGAGATCAAGCTCACTGAAGCTCACCTGAGCACCACTAGATCCCTGTCTTTCAACTGAACTCAGGCAAATGGTGAGGTTAATGCTGCCGAATGTAGGGCCTGAGGTCCTGGCGATAGTGTTGAGTACTGACCAAAAGGAAAGTTTTGCTTCGAGTATCATATATTTTCTACTTCTCAGTCTCCGTTGGTAGGGTCACACGGCTAGCTATCAAAACTTGTTTAGCCCACGCTGCAAGGATTTAGCTAACTTGGCTAGCTAGCTGGAAGGCTAGCTAACCACACTACAAAGGGCTAGCTCTCGCCGTAAGGCTTAGCTAATCCAGGTAACGCGCCGCAAGTTTAGATAAACCAAACTAGCTTTTCTACCTGGAAGGGTCAAATTGCTAGCTCTCCTCTCGTGTTTAGCTCAACACATGCTCATCCGTGCCATGCTGACTAGACTGACTGCCCTAGTTTCACAGCTCGACGTTCGAGAGAAACGCTTTGTTCGTCGAGAGACACATTTGCTGTGAGGCGAACGCTAGCCAGCTCACACTTTGCTCGACTAATATTATTGTCGTGGAGCCATGGAGCCTGAATAGGGCCCAGTTTCCCAAAAGCATCTTAGGCTACGTTCATCGTAAAAACCTTAGTAGGAGCCTCGTTAAATCTCTGAGCTGTTTTGCAAAACTATCGTTACTATAGTTGCAGTTGAAAACACTAATTATTTACAAACTGCCTCACACCCCTCATAGAGCAGCTAAGTGCATTGTTAGATGCTTTTTTTCCCTACAGTGTCACTTTATACATGTAGAATCTAGATGTTTACCTGTCTCTCTGTGAGCGCTGATAACTTCACAATGAAGTTGACTACAAATACAAAGTTGCCAATGCCTTTGTAATTGTTGCAAACAAGTGAAGGATAAAAAGATGGAAAGGAAAACCAAGATGACTGCATAAAAATATAAATAGCCTAGGGCTACAGGCTATAATTAATATTGAAATAAATGTCATGTTCATTCAATTGAGTTTTATTTTGTTAATTGTAGTCTGCTGTCTGTAATTTTGCCTGAATATATTTCATGATGTTTAACAACATGTGTGCAATGATGTGCCAAAATCTTGATTTTGTGCAATATTATACGGTAAGCATTAGAATAGGCCACCTCGATATTAGCATCCATATCAGTATTGTGGAATAATTATAATGTTAAGTTAAGATTTGAATGGAGAAAGTTGATCTGAGAGCAGCTCTGCCTTTCTTTCGATCCTATCGGTATCGAGACATGCCTCAACAACGCACTTGTTACATCTTCGGGAAACGCATGTTACATCTTCGGCCGTTGTAGGAAAGATACATCGTTAAAACACTCATAAGCCTAAATTCCATCGCTATAGGGAAACCGGGCCCCTGGTGCCACAGCACCGGCGGCACACCCTTGCCCATGCGGGGTTATGATAGCAGGCAAAGATACACACCCCATGTGCATCGCCTGCTTGGTGTCCGAGTACGCTAAGGCATCACTCGCTAACCCAGAGTCCTGCTCACATTATAGGGCACTGCCTGCAAACTCCCTCCATCAGTGAGTGCGCAGAGCAACCCCTAAACAAGACTCGTCGTCCTCACATACCATGGGGTCCTCAAGATAAAGATGAAACAGCGGGGGAGGAGGACGGGGAACCTCGATATCGATAAAGAAGAAATTCTCGAAATTGACGAGGGAGAGGAGGAAGAAGTCTGTAAACGGGCATGAAGTATTTTATGTATTTTATTTGTTGTGTTTTGTTTCATGTCTGGACCCCAGGAAGAGTAGACACTGCCTTGGCAGTGGCTAATTGGGGATCCTAATAAATACTAAATACTAACTACTGTCTGTTATGTCATTTCATGAAGGCAGGGCCTCTGTTAAGGCCCGCACATACTGTATGATTTTGTCCATCTTATCCCACGATTTTGCCGTCCAAGACAAATTGTCCATGTCGTGGGCAAATGTTTTGGTCGTTAACGATTGTCAGACGTCTTGGCTCGTTCAATGTGACAGGGACTAGGTCTGCCGATTGAAGTACCACTACGTGCAGTCGTAGGCTCCGACAAAGTTCTGTCAGTGTCAGAAATGTTTTGTCTTTATCGCATAGCGTGGCTGGTGTTACCAGCTGATTCCGATGACTGACCAATAGGAACATGGCCGGCACTGAGTGTACACATAATAATCTGGTTGAATAGTCAGATTAATATAATAGTTTGATTTAAATGTTTACATGCTTTGCAAGTAGAACGATTTCCCTGATAACCTTTACTTGACACATCTGAAATCAGGCTACCTGATGGGATTTTGAAAATTGCACAAAATCAGCAATCAAAATAAACTTTCTACCACAGCGATCATGTTATTTTTGGGAAGCCTAATTGATTCTGATTTCGGATATATAACGTTTGAATTTGAAACTATTTATACAGTATACTTTCAGTTTTTCCGAACTCAGGTCACTTGCGCATAAGCATAGGAGGCTTGCGCTGTCTGGTAAATGCGCAGATCAAATACACCGCTGCAGTTCACCAATTTGTAAGTCCCTCTGGATAAGAGCGTCTGCTAAATGACGAAAATCTAATGTAAATGTACGTAGCCTACGTCGGCTAACGTAGCCTTGCAAGCCCGTCTTGGGATATGTCTATTGTGCTTTAGGCAATTTCACAGCAACCTTTTGAGCAGCTGGAAAGCTTGTAGCTGAAATACAGTATCTCTCCTTCAGCTTTGCTGATTGCTCTTACATCTGCAAAGCGAGTGAGTGAGCTGCACGCACTGTCAGTCCACCATTCATGCCTATATTTTGCCCCAGGATTATCCAAGGTAACATTGTTACCCAACCTCACCTTTATGCTTAAGGTCAGCAGCAATTACAATAGTCTCACCTTAGAGCTTATGGCTTTCCACCCACCGCCCTTCACTTCTACAGAAGAAGAGCATCTCCACTGTTTAAATCCAGTACACGCTTTGCACATCTATTTGGATAGAACAAGAGCATGGCGTAAGAGTGACCAACACTTCGTGTCTTGGGTGAGGGTTGGCCACTCACTCGTCAACTGCTATCCCATTGGATAGTGTAGGCTATTATATTGGCTTATAATAGCAAGGGTTTACAGCCCCCGGAGGGCCTGTGGGCTCATTCGACCAGTGGTATGGCTACTGTACCTCTTCGACACTGTTGAAAGGCATCTCTTTACTAGAGATTTGCGAGGCGGCATGCTGGGCCACCCCTCATAATTTTTTTACCGACTGGATGTCACTGCACCTTCATTGGTGCATACTGTGTCGGGGCCTCTGAGGGGTGATACTGACGGGGCTACCCTGGCTTCGGAGAGCATGTCTGAGGTATGGGAGTTGGCCATATCCCATTGTGAGACATCAAGACGAGTATTTGAAGTAGAACTTAGGGTTACTTGCGTAACCCTGGTTTTATGATAATTTGAGTGAGATGTCTCACCGCATTTCCCTGCTCTCAAGAGCATAAGGAAGAAAGGCATGCTAGAGAATGACCAGTTGGCGGGCAAGTGGTGCCTTATAAGGAGGAGAGGGGCTCACCTCATTCGCCATTCTGCAACAAATGTTGTGTGGTAGGCTCTTCGAGCCGTCAGTGATCCGCTGAGTGAATCCCATTGTGAGACATCTCACGTATATTATTACAGAACCGGGGTACACAAGTACCCCAACCCTTCGCGAGCCAATGCTAACTAGCGTTAGCACAATGACTATAATCTAACGTACCTGTAGACTTCCAGTCATTATGTTAATGCTAGTTAGCATTGGCTTGCGAAACTACCTCTAACTGCCTTCATACTGCATGCAGAGACATAAAAATGGTATCGATGACTTTATCTGACTCTGGGTAACATAGAAAAACTGCTTATTTGCCAGAATCTTGCAGTATCCCTTTAAACTGTAAACTCTCTAAAAACTCTCTGTGTAAAAAATCCATCTGGTCTCAAGCAAAGTTCTTCCGGCAATGTGACAATCGTGCAATATATGTGTGTAATATATAGTATTTGCAGTAGGCTTTGACTGACTGCAGGGATAGGACTGACAGAGGTCTTGCAGCCCTCAGGCTTTTCAGATGCTGAAGTGAACTGATGACTGGGGGTCAGCTTGTGAGGAGTTAATTGACAATCACCAGCCATTTTACCAGATAGGAAGTCAACATCAATTCCATGGGGGACATTTCTTCAGAGCAATCAGAAGTTCCCCTGCAGAAATGATTTTGATCACCCCAAGGACACTGCTTGCAACCTTTAAACTCACATTTCATGCTGAGCCTAATGTATTATATGCATACAGACAGAGGCTAACCAGCCATGGGTCCCAGAGGACAGCAAAGACAGAGCATAATTAAATGTGATTTCATCCAGCCTCTGTTGGAATAGAAACACTCTTGTTTTAGCTTAACAAAAGACTCACCAATTTCGACCACTGCTGGGGTTCCAGAGAGCATCCTCCATGTCGTTCATTAGGTGCATTAAACTGTGATTGTCTCTCATCAAGCTGATTCAAAATGGATCAAACATGATATCAAAACCCATTCAGGACACAGACACCGACGGTAGGCTATGCCCAAGTTGACAATGTACATACATGACTTCAAAGATAAATGAACTGTACGGCTCTCTGGCAACATACAAAAATGTATAAACATGAAGTATTTAGTGTTCTGTTCATTCTGTATAGTTTTGTTACCTATCCTCAATTCCCATAGCATTGTAATGAGACTGGAAATAAAAGTAAAGGGATTATCAACGCTAAATTGTGCAAAATGAAGCTAGTAAAATGAATGAAGCCAGCTCGGACATGGCCACATTTTTTGAATGGTTCCAGATAATTTGTTTATCTTTAAATGTAAAAAAAACAAAAAAAAACGTATTGTATTCACTAGTAAGAATAAGAAATATTGTAAGAAAAAAGAGCCAGAATCTCAATTGGTGGGAATGAATTGAAACAAGTCACATCCACTAGATGTATAATTGATGAAAAGTTATTCTGGAAAGATCATATTAAATTTCTCTGTAGCAAAGTAATGAAATCTGTTGGTATCATCAGAAAGATTAGTAGTTTGGTTCATCAGGCTTGCTTCCTAACTCTATACTACAGCTTAATTTACCCATATCTAATTTATTGTAATATTGTCTAGGCCAGTACGTATGCCTCCTACCTACACAAATTACTCATCATACAAGATAATTTTGCAAGACTAGCCACCTCCTCTAATTACCTGGCTCCATCTGTACCTTTGTTTAAGAAACTAAATATCTTGTCTATTTACAGCATGAATGTACGCCAATTATGCATTTTCATCTACTAATACTCATACCTCCCAGACAGTTTACCTAAACCCTTCAATGGATTCTTCCAGGTTAATTCTGAAATCCATCTATATAACACAAGACACTGCGATAACCTTCACCCTCCCCACTGCCGCACCTCACATAGTCAATTCTGTATCAGATACAGAGGTACCATACTCTGGAATTCTTATCTTCACATTGCCAAAACCTCATCATCCCTCAATAACTTCAAGTGAAGACTGGGGGTCAGCCTGATTAACCAAACTACTCAGTAATTTCCTCCATATAGCCCAACTCTCACACACTCACATCCACACATGCAAACACACATTTAAACAAAACATATACTGTTGTTTTTTTTTTGATTGCTGATCGGTTCATTTGTACAATTATGATTAGTGGGTTTTGTTATCTGTTTTATCTTATGTATGTACTTATGTGGTGTGGTTTTTACATAAGCCCTTGGGCATCCAATCACACCTGCACACCATTTATTTGTTTTATTTTATCTGTGTTGTTGTTTATCACTCGTTTCTTTGATGCAAATAAATTCAACCGTAAACCTAAACCCACATCTACCCCATACAAATACATGGCATCTTTCACTCCTCTCTTCATCTAAAGCCCTAGTGTATAAAGCCACACCATAACAGCAGCATCTATGCCAAAATCTTCAGTGACACTTTTTTCTCCTCAAATATGATGCCAAATATGATGCCATGTTTGAAAGCAGCTGCATACTCTCATAATTTGGAGCAACCTCTGCATATTTCCTCCTACTGCTTATAACTGGTATTAATATTTCACAAATCAGCCAGCCCTTCCTCTGGTGGATTAATTACAGAGAAAAACATTAGGATTATTACACGAAGGGGGACATTCAAATTATTTCCAGTGTTTCACTCTCTGCACAGACTACATTATTCATTGGAGGTGGGCAAACATAAGGAGAACCTCAAACACCAGATTATTAATATCAACAGTAATGGAAACGTATATGTTTGCACATAAGCATGCAGTCTAATTTCAATCTGGGTGTGTCATGTCTTAATGTCCCATCATCTGTGATGAAGAAATCTGTGACCTATAGCAGGAAACCAAATATAAAATATAGAAATGTTTTACACATTTTAAGTATGACAGATGCCATTAATAAATAAATAAATAAGATGACACTACTGAATTATTAAATCAATGGGAGATAGATATGTGTTACAGGAGGGGGTCGCAGTTCCAGAGCGACCCACTAGGTGTCATCCTCCGACAACCTTAGGCACCTCCTCACTCACGGTCGGGTCTAATCATCTTCCTATTGGTGTTACCTGTGTCTATCGGTTCACCTGTGTATTTATGCCCTCACTTCCCTGTGTTCCTTTGCTCAGTTTTCTCTGCTAGTTTCTCTATGTGCAGCAGTACTACTCAGTGTCTGATCAGAGATCTATGTACAGGTACTTGAGAATTGTTCTCCCTGTTTCGTTATTTGTTTTATTCTTAGGTAGTATTTTGTATTTTGGCTGTCAGCCGTTTTTTTTAGACTTATTTGCTCCGCCTTTATTTTATCGTGATAAGTCCGTTATTTTGTATTTTGGCTTCGGGACCACCAGTAAAGATCCTTGTTTCACCATCTCTGCCTACTGCCTACTGTATATACTGCACCGCACCTGGGTCACACCTCACCCCAACCCTTACAGATATGATGTAAAGCAGATGCAGTTTAAATCTAGTTCAATCTGGATTCTTGAAAATTACTGCTGGTGGCCATCTTTGAATCAGTTATCAGCATGAGACAACATTTTTGCTATGTAATGATTTCCACTCAGGACGTCTACTGCTACACCCAAAAAACGTTTGAATAACACTTGACTCATGAGTTCCTCTTTCTGTCTCCTAACCCATGTTTCTCCATTCAAATCCCTACTTATTCACTGCTCTCTGCGGATTTACATCCTGACAATTTAATCCTTCAAGACATGCTCTCCTGTGTCCTGCTCAAGGGCTTTGGGTCTGTCCTGCTACTTTGTAACTGTCAGCAAGGAGGTCAATTTCATAAATCCTGGGTAACCTTTTAAGATCATCAAGCTTTCCCCCGAGAACCTTGGGAAACTCAGCTCATGCCTGCCCCTGGACGACTGAAAAAATTTGGAAAAAAATAAAAATGTCTGAGCAGAGAGAGGGTCAGGGGATAGAATAGAAAGGGTATGTTTGTGTGTTTAAGATGGAGTCATCAATGTCATAATGATGTCAAGACTGGAATTTAGAGAGAGAGAAGAATCCTGACTGGCTGCTGCAGGCTATGAAGGTCTAATAAAATGGCCTCTGCTCTGTTACCATCCACACTGACATGTCTACTCTCCATGGAGAGAATAAAGTGTTTCCCCAAAAAAAGCTGGATGTTGTGTGAATCCCCATTAAAGGCCTGCCCACAAAACATCAACAGCAAATGTGTGCATTGCACCGTGGTCCCAAAATAGACCTAAAATAAAGGATTTTTCTCTGTTTAATTTATCTGTTTTGTCCACAGGAAACCAAATACATAGTTGCTGCTAGCGAGGATCTGCTTATGCCTTTAATTAGCCAGACAGATAAGACAGAGCAGAGCAGTCCTCACAACCTTGTTTCCATGTTGCTGTCTGACAGCTCTAATTCATCTTCAAGACTTCCCCAGCAAATATATTAATAGATGCACTCTCTCTAAACACGGTGGCAAGTTAATGATATGCATAAATATACGAAACAAATGTATGCCACATCTCAAAAAAGTACAACATGCATTCACATTTCCCGTATCTTCATGTACGTTGTATAGATCTCACAATCTAGGGTATCTAGTAGGGCAGGGGTGTCAAACTCATTCTACTGTAGGCAGGTTTTTGTTTTTTACTTTGAATTTAGACCTAGACAACCAGGTGAGGGGAGTTCCTTACTAATTAGTGACCTTAATTCATCAATCAAGTACAAGGGAGGAGCGAAAACTCACAGACACTGGGCCCTCCATGGAATGAGTTTGACACATGTGTAGCAGAGGAATATTTAGAGAATGAGAGTGGTTAATATGCATTTATTATCTCTATAAATACCTATTACATTGATAAATGATGCAGGCTTAGAAGTTATACATTTCTGAAATATGTTTTTAAAAGCTGTGCTCCACTGAACTTGACCTCAAAATATCTCTGAGGAAATATGGATATTCTACCAACATTCTGTGCATAAGCAATATCAGAACACCAGCCGTATGTGATTGAACTTTCATCTTCGCAAATGTTTCCTAATTGACCTATAAATGAACTCAAGGGTTAACCTCTCATACATCATATATACATTACACACAGTATCCTGATTTGCAATACAATTGAATGTGGTATGTACTCGCATAAAACGTCATTGCTTGTTCTATCACCAGCAAACCTACAGGAATTCCCCTCAATGCGTAAAACGGTAGCTGTCAAAATACTCCAGTATATTTTGCATACAAAACAAACACTTTGAAAACTTCATTCAGGAAGGTCATGTGTGGTTGTGGATAAGAAGGTGGAACCATCTTTATCTCTGCAAACAAGAATGAGAGGAACCACATAAATTCTGCAGGCCTGATGGAATTGTTTTGCTTGAATAATTTACGATAGCTCCACATACAGTATATGTCCTAATTTACACTTCCTGGCAGGAAGGCATGAAAGTAATGCTGACATCAGACAAAAATGTAATGTATTCCCTTAGCAGCGTAAATTGAGAAGTGTCTTCTGCCGACACTATCCTATTGATCCCATGCGAAATCAGGTTTCGCTACAGAAGGAACTGTGACATTGGGGTCACAATTTTATTATGGTATTTTTCTGAATGTGACATGGACAAATTGTGATCCTCCAATGTATGTTTAAAGTCTCTCTGGGAATTCAGACTACGTCATGTATGCCTGATCATGGATCTCTGTGGTACACAAACATGCTGCATCTGAAATCACAATGGTTAATTTATTGGTAATTCTAAAGGAGGCAATCTGGAGTTTCTGTGACCAATACAATGTTTGCTCAAATGAAAACACACTCATAATCATCATTCATATTGAATTTCTGGGGATTATCACAATTGTTTGAGTCATTTTTAACAGTAACAGTCATTGCAGTCGTAACAATAATAATAGATGCTAAAAGAGTTTTGCAAAAGGATTTAAAATAAAAAACTGAAATATCACATTTACATACAGTAGGTATTCAGACCCTTTACTCAGTACTTTGTTGAAGCACCTTTGGCAGCGATTACAGCCTTGAGTCTTCTTGGGTATGACGCTACAAGCTTGGCACACCTGTATTTGGGGAGTTTCTCCCATTCTTCTGTGCAGATCCTCTCAAGCTCTGTCAGGTAGGGGAGCGTCGCAGCACAGCTATTTTCAGGTCTCTCCAGAGATTTACGATCGCGTTCAAGTCCGGGCTCTGGCTGGGCCACTCAAGGACATTCAGAGACTTGTCCCGAAGCCACTCCTGCGTTGTCTTGATTGTGTGCTTAGGGTTGTTGTCTTGTTGGAAGGTGAACCTTAGCACCAGTCTGAGGTCCTGAGCGATCTGGAGCAGGTTTTCATCAAGGATCTCTCTGTACTTTGCTTCGTTCATCTTTCCCTCGATCCTGACTAGTCTCCCAATCCCTGCCGCTGAAAAACATCCCCACAGCATGATGCTGTCACCACCATGCTTCACCATAGGGATGGTGCCAGGTTTCCTCCAGACATGACGCTTGGCATTTAGACCAAAGAGTTCAATCTTGGTTTCATCAGACCAGAGAATCTTGTTTCTAATGGTCTGAGAGTCCTTTAGGTGCCTTTCTGCAAACTCCAAGCAGGCTGTCATGTGCCTTTTACTGAGGAGTGGCTTCTGTCTGGCCACTCTACCATAAAGGCCTGATTGGTGGAGTGCTGCAGAGATGGTTGTCCTTCTGGAAGGTTCTCCAATCTCCACAGAGGAACTCTGTAATGTAACAAAATGTGGAACAAGTCAAGGGGTCTGAACACTTTCCGAATGCACTGTATGCAGTATGAATAAACATCTGACCCAGTTAATTCAAAGCAATACATTTCAACTCGGTGCTAACAGAAAAGTTTAAGTGACAGTCACCATTCAATGTATTAAAAATAAATCGGGTAGTTTCCTCACTGTTCCCATTTTATAATGTCCGACTATTTTTATCAGAGCCTGCTGAATATGTAATCAAAAGAGAACCATCGCGCTCTCCCAGAAGTTCTCCCAAATTAGTCACAAAGAAATGCAGAATTTTAGGGTATGGAAGCGGGCACGAAGGGACTCACAAATCAATCGCCCTTCGTGCCTGCTCCCATACCCTATAATTCAGTATTTCTTTGTGACTAATTTGTATACAGGTAGACCAGAAAAGCCACATCCCTGATTGGCAGATGAGTGGCAACCCTGATTAGAAGCACCTGCTACTCATCTGTTGTTCTTTACAAATGCTGTTTTGAATTAAAATAAAATGTTACCTACACACTGAAGAAGGCTGTAAAGCCGAAACGTCTGTGTACGCTATCCCTGATGCTGTAAAAATAATAAAGAACATTGAATAATGAGGTAAGCTTTATGCAACATATTTTTGAGTGCGAACCCATTACACCTCTGTGTTTGTCTGAATTCACAGGTTTTATGCCCCAGCCAAGCTTCTGGGAGAGCGCGAGGGTTCTCTTTTGATTACATATTTAGCAGGCTCTAATAAAAATAGTCTGGACATTATAAAATGGGAATAGTGAGGAAACTACCCCATTTATTTTTAATACATCGAATGGTGACTGTCGCTAAAACCTTTCTGTTAGCCCTGAGTTGAAATGTATTGCTTTGAATTAAATTGGTTTGAGGAGATGGTTAAATCACAGTATTACCTTAAATAATTGATGATTTGGCTCAAGGGTAATGTTTTATTAATCTGTAGGAGATGGTGTGTCTTCAGCTGTAGAATGAATTCCCTCGGGTATCAGTTGCTAGAAAGACCATAGAATAATCTTTATGATACTATTGCAATACAATAATGAAAGTAACCCTGATTAGAAGCACCTGCAGCTCATCTGTTGTTCTTTACAAATGCTGTTCTGAATTAAAATTAAATTGTAACTACACACTGAAGAAGGCTGTAAAGCCGAAACGTCTGTATTACACTACCCCTGATGCAATGAAAATAATTAAAAACACTAAATAATGAAGCAAGCTTTATGCAACATATTTTTGAGTGCGAACCCATTCCACCTCTTTGTTAGCCTGCTGAATATGGACAGTAGTTAAACTCCACCTAGCAGCATGTAGCCTACAGTCGTGGTCAAAAGTTTTGAAAATGACACAAATATTAATTTTTACAAAGTCTGCTGCCTCAGTTTTTATGATGGCAATTTGCATATACTCCAGAATGTTATGAAGAGTGATCAGATGAATTGCAATTAATTGCAAAGTCCCTCTTTGCCATGAAAATGAACTTAATCCCCAAAAAATATTTCCACTGCATTTCAACCCTGCCACAAAAGGACCAGCTGACATCATGTCAGTGATTCTCTCGTAAACACAGGTGAGAGTGTTGACGAGGACAAGGCTGGAGATCACTCTGTCATGCTGATTGAGTTAGAATAACAGACTGGAAGCTTTAAAAGGAGGGTGGTGATTGAAATCATTGTTCTTCCTCTGTTAACCATGGTTACCTGCAAGGAAACACCTGCCGTCATCATTGCTTTGCACAAAAAGGGCTTCACAGGCAAGGATATTGCTGCTAGTAAGATTGCACATAAATCAACCATTCATCGGATCATCAAAAACTTCAAGGAGAGAGGTTCAATTATTGAGAAGAAGGCTTCAGGGCGCCCAAGAATGTCCAGCAAGCGCCAGGACCGTCTCCTAAAGTTGATTCAGCTGTGGGATCGGGGCACCACCAGTGCAGAGCTTGCTCAGGAATGGCAGCAGGCAGGTGTGAGTGCATCTGCACGCACAATGAGGCGAAGACTTTTGGAGGATGGCCTGGTGTCAAGAAGGGCAGCAAAGAAGCCACTTCTCTCCAGGAAAAACATCAGGAACAGACTGATATTCTGAAAAAGGTACAGGGATTGGACTGCTGAGGACTGGGGTAAAGTCATTTTCTCTGTTGAATCCCCTTTCCGATTGTTTGGGGCATCCGGAAAACACCTTGTCCGGAGAAGACAAGATGAGCGCTACCATCAGTCCTGTGTCATGCCAACAGTAAAGCATCCTGAGACCATTCATGTGTGGGGTTGCTTCTCAGCCAAGGGAGTGGGCTCACTCACAATTTTGCCTAATAACACAGCCATGAATAAAGAATGGTACCAACACATCCTCCGAGAGCAACTTCTCCCAACCATCCAAGAACAGTTTGGTGACGAACAATGCCTTTTCCAGCATGGTGGAGCCATAAGGCAAAAGTGATAACTAAGTGGTTCGGGGAACAAAACATCGACATTTTGGGTCCATGGCCAGGAAACTCCCCAGACCTTAATCCCATTGAGAACTTGTGGTCGATCCTCAAGAGGCGGGTGGACAAACAAAACCCCACAAATTCTGACAAACTCCAAGCATTGATTATGCAAGAATGGGCTGCCATCAGACAGGATGTGGCCCAGAAGTTAATTGACAGCATGCCAGGGCGGATTACAGAGGTCTTGAAAAAGAAGGGTCAACACTGCAAATATTGACTCTTTGCATAAACTTAATGTACTTGTCAATAAAAGCCTTTGACACTTATGGAATGCTTGTAATTATACTTCAGTATACCATAGTAACACCTGACAAAAATATCTACAAATACTGAAGCAGCAAACTTTGTAAAGACCAATACTTGTGTCATTCTCAAAACTTTTGACCATGACTGTACATCATAACTTGGCATACAACTCTCCTTTTAAGTTTTAGTTCAAACTGAGAGACTTCAATTAGCTAAATTGAATTTAGAGAATGCATAAAACATTTACTCTACATTAAACCATATCCCCAATTACTAACTATAAGGACACATATAAATACAAAGGCACTGCAATAACTTCATGACAAACTGTTGAAGTTAACAGATTATGCAATATTTTCAACAATGCCCAAGCCAGAATATCACACTGTATGTTAGTAATGTTAACTTAAACACATTTCGAAATAGCAGTGCATAAGTGGACGCCAGGTAACATATAAGCAGGTATTGTGTAATACCAAGTAATTATATTCTGTTTATCAACATTTTTGATAAAAAATGTAACGTGTTGTTCAAACAACCCTGGATGTAAATGTATGCTCACAATATGGAAGCAGGTGTTTGGAAGTCTGCCAAGTTGTCTACCAGAGAGATGTGAAAGCTTCGGAAATTCTTCTCAATGTTCAGAATTGTGGAAAAGCCTGACATCCACTCTGTTTGTATTTGATTCCTGCTGACACCACATGGCCACGCTCAGACAAGTGTGTGTGTGCATGTGTTCTCACAAGTGTGTGTGTGCATGTTTGTGTGTGTATCACCATCATCTATCAGTTCAAATGCACACAGCTGTTGCACACTCGAGTGAGCAGTGGTCGGACCCATTGCACCTGTCTCTACACAGCTCAATCAACTCTGCACAAGGAGGAACGCTCAGACCCGCTCTGATTACTGATCCTCACCCTTCATCGTTAGCATGTCAGTATTTCTGGGTGAGAAGATGATCCTTGCACATTTACTCTCCACAGTGTGTTAAATGGAAGCAAACACTGCGCTTGGTTGTTGATGATCCATAATAAGAGGGTATTGAGTAAGGCCCACATTTAAGGCATTTCAGTATTTCATACCGTGACGATTCCATGTCAGTGTAGCCCGAAAATATTTGTGTGATCTCAGATTGTTCTGGCAAATCTCACATATAAACTTCATTGGGAGGAAGGATGTTGGACATGCTTTTTACATTTGTATCACAACATTGAGAAAATCATGATGAAAGTGCCCATTTTAGGCCCTTTTTAGAAGCCTAACGACTCACACTAAAGTATTCCGCTAATCTGTCATTCGCTACAAACAGTTGAAGTCGGAAGTTTACATACACCTTAGCCAAATACATTTTAAACTCTGTTTTTCACCATCCCTGACATTTAATCCTAGTAAAAATTCCCTGGCTTAGGTCAGTTAGGATCACCACTTTATTTTAAGAATGTGAAATGTCAAAATAATAATGTGATTATTCCACTCCAGTCTTTGACGTGTTTATTTTTCACGGTGAAGTTTGCACTCACGGGACTGGTGTCATGAATGAAGCCTTCACATGATATCAGGTCAGCTTTATTGTTCAAACTTTGCCAATCTCATTTAGCTTAGCTTAGCTTAATTAGCTTGGTCCCCTGTCCCAAGACACAGGCTTCAAGCAAAGTAGAGACAAAGAGAATCAAACAATTACATTTATGTGTATAAATATTAGATAAAACATTAGGGAGTGTGTGTGCGAGGGACCTGAGTTGGGAGGAAGATGTCAGTGGTATTATGATGTCCTAGTTTCCAGACACAATGGATGTTTAGGGTGACTGTACTGTAGGTTATGTACTATAATTGTTTGAAAACTAACAAAGAAAACTGAACCAGAAGCTACTCTTAACATTTCTAACTCTAGTCTTCCCTCAATTTCCCAATTCAGATAATGAGTGGCTAATAGATTTATTTTCAGTTGCTCCAAAACAAAAGCTCAAGATGTACATACAGCTGAAGTCGGAAGTTTACACCTTAGCCAAATACATTTAAACTCAGTTTTTCACAATTCCTGACATTTAATCCTACTAACAATTCCCTGTCTTAGGTCAGTTAGGATCACCACTTTATTTTAAGAATGTGAAATGTCAGAATAATTGTAGCGAGAATGATTTATTTCAGTTTTTATTTCTTTCATCACATTCCCAGTGGGTCAGAAGTTTACAAACACTGAATTAGTATTTGGTAGCATTGCCTTTACATTGTTTAACTTGGGTCAAACGTTTCGGGTAGCCTTCCACAAGCTTCCCACAATAAGTTGGGTGAATTTTGGCCCATTCCTCCTGATAGAGCTGGTGTAACTGAATCAGGTTTGTATGCCTCCTTGCTCGCACACGCTTTTTCAGTTCTGCCCACACATTTTCTATAGGATTGAGGTCAGGGCTTTGTGATGGCCACTCCAATACCTTGACTTTGTTGTCCTTAAGCCATTTTGCCACAACTTTGGAAGTATGCTTGGGGTCATTGTCCATTTGGAGGAACCATTTGCGACCAAGCTTTAACTTCCTGACTGATGTCTTGAGATGTTGCTTCAATATATCCACATAATTTTCCTTCCTCATGATGCCATCTATTTTGTGAAGTGCACCAGTCCCTCCTGCAGCAAAGCACCCCCACAGCATGATGCTGCTGCCACCCCTGTGCTTCACGGTTGGGATGGTGTTCTTCGGCTTGCAAGCGTTCCCCTTTTTCCTCCAAACATAACGATGGTCATTATGGCAAAACAGTTCTATTTTTGTTTAATCAGACAAGAGGACATTTCTCCAAAAAGTACGATCTTTGTCCCCATGTGCAGTTGCAAACCGTAGTCTGGCTTTTTTATGGCGGTTTTGTAGCAGTGGCTTCTTCCTTGCTGAGTGGCCTTTCAGGTTATGTCGATATAGGACTCGTTTTACTGTGGACATAGATACTTTTGTACCTGTTTCCTCCAGCATCTTCACAAGGTCCTTTGCTGTTGTTCTGGGATTGATTTGCACTTTTCACACCAAAGTACATTCATCTCTAGGAGACAGAATGTGTCTCCTTCCTGAGCGGTATGACGGCTGCGTGGTCCCATGGTGTATATACTTGCGTACTATTGTTTGTACAGATGAACGTGGTACCTTCAGGCATTTGGAAATTGCTCCCAAGAATGAACCAGACTTGTGGAGGTCAACAATTCTTTTTCTGAGGTCTTGGCTGATTTATTTTGATTTTCCCATGATGTCAAGCAAAAGGCACTGAGTTTGAAGGTAGGCCTTGAAATACATCCACATGTACACCTCTAAAGCCATGACATAATTTTCTGGAATTTGCAAAGCTGTTTAAAGGCACATTCAACGTATTGTATGTAAACTTCTGACCCACTGGAATTGTGATACAGTGAATTATAAGTGAAATAATCTGTCTGTAAACAATTGCTGGAAAAATTACTTGTGTCATGCACAAAGTAGATGTCCTAAATGACTTGTCAAAACTATAGTTTGTTAACTGGAAATTTGTGGAGTGGTTGAAAATGAGTTTTAATGACTCCAACCTAAGTGTATGTAAACTTCCGACTTCAACTGAACTTTAGTCTGAGACTGCCATCATTGAAGTCGTTTGTGGTGAGGAGGGACATGAGGGGCGTTGTAAAAAACAAAGTAATTAGCGATTGGATCGTCTCTAATCAGAGTATCAAAGCCAATGACGAATTTTCAAACCTCCACTTTACCAATGTGTGTTCTGGCTCTGGCCCAAACCATTGGTTTCTGGACCAATCAGATGACCCCGAATGTGTTCGCATTCGGTGAAGGGTCGGGGAAGTACTCAGATCCAGACTCATTGTTGAGAAGAAACTAATGTCCGTGGCCCTAGCATGGAGTCTGAGTAGCCAGGCAACCTGTATACATGCGTCCTGTAAGACCCTTTGATCTGTGAACTGTACATGATACAGACTTCATCTTGGTGTCGTTATACTCATTATAGTTTGCTCTAAAATATGGAGAACGTCTTGATAAAATATGTCACATTCTTTTATTCAATATTAAAATATTATTTAATTTTGTAAATGTTTAGACATATTGTTTGGAAAGATATACTATACAAGTACATCACATTTTCAGAGTGGACTCCCTGCTAATTATGAAGGTATGATCAATTTTATGAGCCCCACCAACACGGTGGCTGTGTGTAAATACCCATACTAAAGTACTACATACCTAAACTGCATACCATGTACTCATCGTACACATACCGTTTAGTACAAACTATGCAGTATGCCACTGCCTCAACGCAGGAGCGGCTCCTGACTGGCTGAGTAGGTGGGGCGGGGAAGAGTGCGTGTGGATTTTTCCAAATTCTCTAAACTCTGAATAGAATAGGAATGGAGTCATAGGCCTACTCAGGCTGGTTATAGGCAGACTATGATGTTCGACCTATACCGTAGCCCATATATCTTATTTAAAAAGGACTGAAGAGAGAAAGATAATTTGGTTCCATTTCAACATACAGTATCTCACAAAAGTGAGGACACTTTAGGGGTGTACTCACTTTTGTTGGCAGTGGTTTAGACATTAATGGCTGTGTGTTGAGTTATTTTCAGGGGACAGCAAATTTACACTGTTATACAAGCTGTACACTCACTACTTTACATTGTAGCAAAGTGTCATTTCTTCAGTGTTGTCACATGAAAAGATATACTCAAATATTTACAAAAATGTGAGGGGTGTACTCACTTTTGTGAGATACTGTATATATTAGTGAAAACAAATTGCTGTAACATATATAAATGAAATCAAATAGCCTAGTACACACACCAAAACTTTTCAAATGTTCAAATCAAAAGGCTTGATTAACATGACATCAATAACGCAGCCACATCCCGAGTCCCCGTCGCCGACACATTCAAAAATAGAAATATGGTTTAGTATTTCGGTTAAAAGCTGTGACGAAGGCCAAGAGAACAATGAGACAACAGAAATCCACTTTGGGTAACAAAACAAACAAAGATGTAGCCTACAATGCAATACTCGTGATCATTTTAAGGAGAACAAAAACTACTTAGCCTACATTTGAACACCTCCACAGAAGCTTTGCTATTCGGCATCTTAACAATTAAGTAGCCTAGTTTTGTTGTTTGGGTACTTGAAGAGAACTAGGGCCTATTACTCGCAGCCCACCTCTTCCAATTCATTGTGGAAAAGTAAGCATTGAATTCTACTAGATTCAAGACTCAAGCCAAAATGAGTATAACATCCTGGCATTGCAACTATACAAAATGTTTGCATACTGAGAACGCGTCATGCGCGAATGCATTGTTTCCCGTTATTTGTTAATGTCAGTAACGCATCCCCAAATCGAATTGATCAGCTGTTGTCAAAGCCGAAAAGAGTATGACATCCGGGACAGTATACTTGATTTTCAAAATGTTGCATACTATTAAACTTAATTTTTTCGCATACTCAAACTGCCTACTATTTAGGACTCAAGTATGGGTATTCGGACACGGAGTGAATGGGAAAATAGATTCAAAGGCAACTCACCCTGCTGGTGATTTGCTGAATGTGCAATCCCAAAGGAGGGCTGTGATTGGTTAATGACCTATAATGGCCATTTTATATGTATAAAATGGGTCATATTGTTAAAAGGACCAAAGAGCCCACTCTGGGAATTTGACATGTTTGAAGAGTATATTGTTTCAAACGAGATGTGAAAAAAATAACTAAATCAAAAAGGGTACTTTTGACATATTCATATCTCAATACAAGCCTATACACGGAACAAGATCCCACAACTAATGATTGCAAAAAGGCTACTTAAGTATGATCCCCAATCAGAGACAACGAGCGACAGCTGCCTCTGATTGGGAATCACACTTGGCCAATTATAGAAACACAATACCTAGAATGTAAACATAGAAATAATAACATAGATCTCCACACCCTGACTCAACATACAAGAGTTCCATAAGTCAGGGCGTGACAGTACCCCCCCCAAAGGTGCGGACTCCGACCGCACAAACCTGTCATAACAGGGTAGGGTCCGGGTGGGCATTCCGCCTCGGAGGCGGATCCGGCTCCGGGCGTGACGACCTCATTCTCTCAGCCTCCCCGTTGCGCCCCTGGTCTGGTCTGGACCTCTCCTTCCTCCCACGATGCACCAAGCCCTGTCTGGACCCTGGTGTGGGAGACCCCGAACCTGGAGAGGGGCTGACGTCTGGGCCTGGATCGGCAATCCTCCCGCGCTGCACCAAGCCCTGTCTGGGCCCTGGTGTGGGAGACCCCGAACCTGGAGAGGGGCTGACGTCTGGTTCTGGACTGGAGCCGCTGACCGGAGCTGGACTGGATATCGGTTGAGCGGACTGCTCTGGCTCCGGAGTGCAGCCGCTGACCGGAGCTGGACTGGACATCGGTGGAGCGGACTGCTCTAGCTCCGGAGTGGAGCAGGTGGAACGGGCACGGGCCATGCCGGACTGGACACACGCACCACTGGTCTGGTGCGAGGAGCAGGCACGGGCCGTACCGGACTGCGAACACGCACCACTGGCTTGGTGCAAGGAACAGGAACGGGCCGGGCCGGACTGGGGACACACACCACTGGCTTGGTGCGAGGAGCAGGCACGGGCCGGACCGGACTAGGAACACGCACCACTGGCTTGGTGCGAGGAACAGGAACGGGCCGGGCCCGTTCTCGCTCCCCGACCACCCCTTTAGCCCCCCCCAAACATTTTCTTGGGGCTGCCTCTCAGGCTTCCTCCTCGGCCTGCGCCTTCTGTGTTTCCGTTGCTCCTCTCTAACCCGGACCTCCACTGTCGCCTCCCAAGGACGACGATCCATCCCAGCCTGAATTTCCTCCCATGTCCAAGATCCCTTTCCGTCCAGAATCTCCTCCCATGTCCAGGATGTCTGCTCCTGGGCACGCTGCTTGGTCCATGTGTAGTGGGATCTTCTGTCACGGGCGTTGAAGGACGGGTCAGACCAAAGCGCAGCGTGAAATGCATACATGTTTATTTTATAAAATAAAGACACGAACAAAAACAACAAAACAACGTAACGTGAAGTCCTCAGGCTAAACACAATACAAGCCTATACACGGAACAAGATCCCACAACTAATGATTGCAAACAGGCTACTTAAGTATGATCCCCAATCAGAGACAACGAGCGACAGCTGCCTCTGATTGGGAATCACACCCGGCCAAACATAGAAACACAATACATAGAATGTAAACATAGAAATAATAACATAGATCTCCACACCCTGACTCAACATACAAGAGTTCCATAAGTCAGGGCATGACACATAGGTTCTTACAGGAGGCATGTACAGTGAGAGAAAAAAGTATTTGATCCCCTGCTGATTTTGTACGTTTGCCCACTGACAAAGAAATGATCAGTCTATAATTTTAATGGTAGGTTTATTTGAACAGTGAGAGACAGAATAACAACAAAAAAATCCAGAAAAATGCATGTCAAAAATGTTATAAATTGATTTGCATTTCAATGAGGGACATAAGAATTTGACCCCCTCTCAATCAGAAAGATTTCTGGCTCCCAGGTGTCTTTTATACAGGTAACGAGCTAAGATTAGGAGCACACTCTTAAAGGGAGTGCTCCTAATCTCAGCTTGTTACCTGTATAAAAGACACCTGTCCACAGAAGCAATCAATCAATCAGATTCCAGACTCTCCACCATGGCCAAGACCATAGACCTCTCCAAGGACGTCAGGGACAAGATTATAGACCTACACAAGGCTGGAATGGGCTACAAGACCATCGCCAAGCAGCTTGGTGAGAAGGTGACAACAGTTGGTGCCATTATTCGCAAATGGAAGAAACACAAAATAACTGTCAATCTCCCTCGGCCTGGGGCTCCATGCAAGATCTCACCTCGTGGAGTTGCAATGATCATGAGAATGGTGAGGAATCAGCCCAGAACTACACGGGAGGATCTTGTCAATGATCTCAAGGCAGCTGGGACCATAGTCACCAAGAAAACAATTGGTAACACACTACGCCGTGAAGGACTGAAATCCTGCAGCGCCCGCAAGGTCCCCCTGCTCAAGAAAGCACATATACAGGCCCGTCTGAAGTTTGCCAATGAACATCTGAATGATTCAGAGGAGAACTGGGTGAAAGTGTTGTGGTCAGATGAGACCAAAATGAAGCTCTTTGGCATCAACTCAACTCGCCATGTTTGGAGGAGGAGGAATGCTGCCTATGACCCCAAGAACACCATCCCCACCGTCAAACATGGAGGTGGAAACATTATGCTTTGGGGGTGTTTTTCTGCTAAGGGGACAGGACAACTTCACCGCATCAAAGGGACGATGGACGGGGCCATGTACCATCAAATCTTGGGTGAGAACCTCCTTCCCTCAGCCAGGGCATTGAAAATGGTTCGTGGATGGGTATTCCAGCATGACAATGACCCAAAATACACGGCCAAGGCAACAAAGGAGTGGCTCAAGAAGAAGCACATTAAGGTCCTGGAGTGGCCTAGTCAGTCTCCAAACCTTAATCCCATAGAAAATCTGTGGAGGGAGCTGAAGGTTCGAGTTGCCAAACATCAGCCTCGAAACCTTAATGACTTGGAGAAGCTCTGCAAAGAGGAGTGGGACAAAATGGTGCAAACCTGGTGGCCAACTACAAGAAACGTCTGACCTCTGTGATTGCCAACAAGGGTTTTGCCACCAAGTTCTAAGTCATGTTTTGCAGAGGGGTCAAATACTTATTTCCCTCATTAAAATGAAAATTAATTAATTAATAACATTTTTGACATGCATTTTTTTCTGGATTTTTTTGTTGTTATTCTGTCTCTCACTGTTCAAATAAACCTACCATTACAATTATAGACTGATCATTTCTTTGTCAGTGGGCAAACGTACAAAATCAGCAGGGGATCAAATACTTTTTTCCCTCACTGTATAGGTCTAAAAAGTGTCTAAAATTGTCACTTTCGTCAAGATTTTCTCAAAAATAGTTTGTGATACAAATGTAATAAGCATATCAAACATCCTTCCTCCCAATGATGTTACTATATGAGAATTGACAGAACAATCTGAGATACCCAAAATTATTTTCAGGCTACGCTGGCGTGGAATCTCCCGCCTGTAATAGTGTAGATGACTCAAAGGGATTATCACAACACAATCATGTTTACAGATGATAATTGAATTTCCACTAGATACATTATTCTCTCTTCCAGTTTCCTTTTTCCCCAAAAGTAATTGCCACATTGAGTCTGTATCTCGCCATAAACCATTATGCAACCCAATGAACTGAACATTGCAGAACTTCTTCTGCTTAGTCATGGCATTCCCTAGATTTACTGTACAAACAAACAAACTGTCATTTTCTCCTGCTGTTCATCCTCTCATGTCTAAATCAGTGAAGGGTCAGGCATGCTCTGAGAAAAAAAAGATGGGAGAGTAAATGAAAGCAATTTCTTACCAGCTGTGAACTGAGCCCCCAAACACAGTTTCCCATGCAGACTACTATTTTTATTAAATCTCAGATCCTTTTAAAGAATTTCTCACTGAAGTGAAAACGCAAACTGGTAGATGACAGTTATTGCGTGAGCTGCCCCTCATTGTTTTTGTCATGGCTCCTAAGAGGCCATAGACAACATTTGTCCATGTGGAACATCCCTATCAGAAGAATGGGTTTGCACCACACAGACCACACTGAAGATAAATAACTAAATAGTTAAATTGACTAAGCATGTTATTATTCATTATTTTATTTATGTTTGTTAATTATGATAATGAAATACAGTGCAGTATGATAAGCTAAGCTACAGTAATATAATTCATTACTATAGATATTTCAAACACTGTATACTTACATTTTAAAAGATGAGCTCTTGGAGGACGCATGGATTATTATATTCCCATCACAAGTTGAGACAATCTCATTTTGAATGCTCAGTCAATACGTAATCCCACCAAACAGCTGAGATCCACAGAGCCTTAAAACCACACTGACACAGATACATGACATTGCCAGAACATTGTTATTTACGCCATAGCGATGCAGCTAACTTTCCAAAGTTACTCCAAGAGCAATCTTCTGCCAGGCAGCCACATAATTGTGATTTAAATGGAGAACCAAACCCTCCCTCTCCAACTCCTCACCAAGGTCAATGGCATGCATTGGAATGCAGAAAAACAAACTGAAAGGTGACATTTTCTAATATAAGTTTTGCTTACTCTTTACTATAGGACTTCTTATTGAAGGTGAATAATGTGTTGCATTTCACCCTATCTATCCATCATGTTCTGTATCAGCAGAAGTTAAATAGTGTTCTTCCCGATCGGGGGAATCAAACCTTTTGGTTTCAAATTACTATCTCTAAATTACCTCTCTTTTCCCGAATATGGACTGTTTGGTCAATTCACAAGAAATGGGAAGATGGACTATGTTGACAGGGCTGCACTATTCTGACATTTTCTGGATGAGCGGTGGCAGCACACACCAAGCTCAGAGAGAGCCATTTGTTGCCTCTGCAATTCACTGATAGTCTCTCATTTGAGGATGTCCAATTGATTGTTTTTACTGAATTGCTATCAAAAGGAGGTTAGTCATCGTCTTGAGAAAGAAATCAAATACAGAAGCGACTGTCAAGGGAAAAAACGCAATGCAGGAGTGAGAGAGCGACCTAGCATCCAAGACTACCTCTTTAATTAATTTACTCGAAACAAAATATTTGGGCTGTGGGCAATGCAAATACTTCAAAGTCACCACACATCTCCCAGCTTGGATGGAGTGTTTCATTTAAATTTTAATCTGGGTAATTTGGCTCCAGATAATCACTATTTGTTTTGTATTTTTTTCTTCCTCCATAGAGCCACCGACGCCTGGAGCTAAAAGCTTCTGTAAGGAGAGGCTACACTATGCATAGGCCTACAACACTCCTACTCCACCAACGCCGACTGTTCTCTTATGGCAAACAAGCAAATGGGAGAGGAAGTGTTTGAGCTTGTAATTGGCAGAAGGCTCTGTCCTTATGTTCACTCTCGCTGAAGATGCATGGCCCACCGAGTCTCGGTGACTTTGAAGCACTCAATCACATTCCGTTTACTTCACTTGGCATGAAAGGAGGGATTTGGAAAGTACCTCCATCCCTTACCACCCCCTCTTTTTCTGGAGAAGCTGTTTATTTTTTGAGAGCTTGTGTTTTGTCGGTTTGGAATTATGGATGAAGCTTCCCGAATAGGATTTCACTTGAAAGTAACAACATATCTCTGGTTTAACACGACTGCTATTATTGTTTTCAATGTAGCGTTCCCTTCTGCCTGACTCTGGAGAATGGCTCTTGTTATGTTATTCTCCTCCTGCTCTTTTTTTAGTTGTTGATCTTTGGTTTGTCCTCTATCAAACTCCAACATATTACCACCTTTCAGTTCAAGGGTGGTATTACATTTATCTTGTTTAAAAATATTAAAGTGAAGGTTGAATACAACTTTTTAGCAGGAGGTTGTTTGACAAAGCAGGCTCAAAGAGCTTCCTTCTTCACTCAACTCAATAATACAAATAATACAACATTATCAATGAACCAAACATAATTCCTCCCTCCAGCAAGACTCTTGGATGTTTGGGTCAAAGTGAAGTAATTGAGAGTGATGCTCTTTTAATGAACATAGTTTCTCTAATGACTGAGCACAACTGAAGGCAATTACAAAAATGTTGGTCTATACTTTTCCCTAATTCAGCATAATAAACCATCTGAGTGGTTAAAGGTTACAAAAACAGATGAGAATTTTTGGAGGGCATTTTTTGGAGATGTATTATTCAATGTCTGTTGTTGACTTTTTAATTGCTACAATATATTGTAGTATGGGTAACAGGTTGTAAGATGACATTTTATGTAGCTATTTCAATTGCAGTGAACATATGTTTTTGAAAACCGTGACTTTGTCTAGATCTCTTTATGAAACTACCCATAAGTGAATGCCAATCATGTCTATGTATTTTTTTTTTTTTATCTCTCAGGTTCTTAATCATCATGTAGCCTGGTAACTACTGTACTGTGTGTGACGTGACATGAGTTCAGAAATTCTAAGAAAGAGAAGTTCACAGGATGGTGGTGCCAGGAGACTAATGGTGCAGTGTTCCAGTTGACAGATCATTATCTGGCATAGAGGTGAAGGGTCAGGACTCAGACGCTCCACAGCTGAATGAGACATGTTGAAGGGCCTTTTGACTTGTGTGCTTCAAAGAACAATTGAACACATGCATTTTGTTATGGCTGAAATACTCTACAGTACTGTCCAATTACCCAACCATCACATTTCTCGTCCCGCATATTTACAGTTGAAGTCGGAAGTTTACATACACTTAGGTTGGAGTAATTAAAACTCGTTTTTCAACCATTCCACACATTTCTTGTTAACAAACTATAGTTTTGGCAAATCGGTTAGGACATCTACTTTGTGCATGACAAATCATTTTTCCAACAATTGTTTACAGATTATTTCACTTATAATTCACTGTATCACAATTCCAGTGGGTCAGAAGTTTACATACACTAAGTTGACTGTGCCTTTAAACAGCTTGGAAAATTCCAGAAAATGATTTTATGGCTTTAGAAACTTCTGATAGGCTAATTGACATCATTTGAGTCAATTGGAGGTGTACCTGTGGATGTATTTCAAGGCCTACCTTCAAACTCATTGCCTCTTTGCTTGACATCATGGGAAAATCTGGTTCATCCTTGGGTACGCAAGGTACGCAAGTATAAACACCATTGGACCACGCAGCCGTCATACCGCTCAGGAAGGAGATGCGTTCTGTCTCCTAGAGATGAACGTACTTTGGTGTGAAAAGTGCAAATCAATCCCAGAACAACAGCAAAGGACCTTGTGAAGATGCTGGAGGAAACAGGTACAAAAGTATCTATATCCACAGTAAAACGAGTCCTATATCGACATAACCTGAAAGGCCGCTCAGCAAGGAAGAAGCCACTGCTACAAAACCACCATAAAAAAGCCAGCTATGGTTTGCAACTCCACATGGGGACGGAGATCATACTTTTTGGAGAAATGTCCTCTGGTCTGATGAAACAAAAATAGAACTGTTTGGCCATAATGACCATCGTTATGTTTGGAGGAAAAAGGGGGTTGCTTGCTAGCCGAAGAACACCATCCCAACCGTGAAGCACGGGGGTGGCAGCATCATGCTGTGGGGGTGCTTTGCTGCAGGAGGGACTAGTGCACTTTACAAAATAGATGGCATCATGAGGAAGGAAAATGATGTGGCTATATTGAAGCAACATCTCAAGATATCAGTCAGGAAGTTAAAGCTTGGTCGCAAATGTGGTGAGTGTGGAGTCAGGCGCAGGAGGGTAATCACCGAATACATTGTTTATTCCTTTGTTGACACACACATGCGCTCCAATAGCGATCAACGAAACAGGCACAGGGGAAATCAACATCCCTGGCAATACACTGTAACGGAATCCAATAATGCATAGGCACAAGGGGAAAATGTACCCTGGCTCCACCGAGCTACATACTCTCACAATAACAATCACCCACAAGGACAAGGGGGCAGAGGGAACACTTATACATAGACTAATTGGGGGATAGGAACCAGGTGTGTGTGATTGACAAGACAAGTGTGATGATGATTGGGGCGGCAGTGTTTAGTACTCTGGTGATGACGAACGACGAAGCCTGCCCGAACAAGGAGGGGAGGTAGCCTCGGCCGAAGTCGTGACAGTACCCCCCCTCCCCCCCGACGCGCAACTCCAGCAGCGCGCCGACCCCGGCCTCCCCACAACAGGGAGGGATTGAGGATATCCCTCACCGGGACCCAGCACCGTTCCTCCGGCCGTACCCCTCCCACTCCACGAGGTACTGAAGGCCCCCCACCCGACGCCTCGAATCCAGGATGGCACGGACAGAGTACGCCAGGGCCCCCTCGATGTCCAGAGGAGGTGGAGGAACCTCCCGTACCTCCGACTCCTGGAGCAGACCAACCACCACCGGCCTGAGGAGAGACACATGAAATGAGGGGTTAATATGGTAATCAGGGGGGAGTACCAACCTATACGTAACCTCATTGATTCTCCTCAGGACTTTGAACGGCCCCACAAACCGCGGGCTCAGCTTCCGACAGGGCAGGCGGAGGGGCAGATTCCGGGTCGAGAGCCAGTCCCGATCCCCCGGTACGAAGACTGGGGCATCACTGCGGTGACGGTCAGCGTTGGGCTTCTGATGATGCATGGCGCGTTGGAGGTGAAAGTGGACCAGAGGTCAGGCTGACCGAGACCCCCAGACGTTCCATGAACGACTTCCAAACCTTGGACGTGAACTGGGGACCTCCGTCGGACACTATATCCTCTGGCACCCTGTAGTGCCGGAAGACGTGAGTGAACAGGGCCTCCGCAGTCTGCAGGGCCGTGGTGAGACCGGGCAGAGGAAGGAGGCGGCAGGACTTGGAGAAGCGGTCCACAACGACCAGGATGGTGGTGTTACCTTGGGAGAGGGGAAGATCAGTCAGAAAATCAATGCTAAGGTGAGACCATGGTCGTTGAGGAACTGGGTGCCTTACTCTGGGCGCACACTGAGCAGGAGGAGACGTACACCCTCACGTCCTTAGCCAAGGTAGGCCACCAGTACTTTCCGCTCAAGCAGCACACTGTACGACCGATACCTGGGTGACCAGAGGAGGGTGAGATGTGTGCCCAGAAGATCAGATGATCACAGATAAGAGCAGGCACGTACCGCAGCCCAGCTGGACACTGCGGTGGAGATGGATCTGTGCGTAATGCCCGCTCTATATCCGCATCCATCGCCCATACTACCGGCGCCACAATGCAGTATGCCGGGAGTATGGGGGTGTTGTCTCTGGGCCTCTCCTCTGTGTCATACAGCTGGGACAGTGCGTCTGCCTTCACGTTCTTCGTACCCGGAATGTATGATGGTGTAAAATCAAACCGGGTGAAGAATAGGGCCCACCTGGCCTGGCGAGGATTCAGCCTCCTCGCTGCCCGGATGTACTCCAGGTTACGGTGGTCCGTCCAGACGAGGAAAGGGTGTTTCGCCCCTCGAGCCAATGCCTCCACACGGTCAAAGCTCAGACAACAGCCAACAGCTCCCGATCACCAACGTCGTAGTTCTGCTCCGCCGGGCTGAGCTTCTTCGAAAAGAAGGCACAGGGGCGGAGCTTGGGTGGCGTGCCCGAGCGTTGGGACAGGACAGCGCCTATCCCTACCTCGGATGCATCCACCTCCACTACAAACGGTTGTGATGGATCGGGGTGGGCCAGTACCGGAGCTGAGGTGAACAGACCCCGCAGTCTCCTGAAGGCCAGATCCGCCTCAGCAGACCAGCGGAGCCGGGAGAGCCCACCCTTCAACAGGGATGTGATGGGAGCTGCGACTTTGCCAAAGCCCCGGATAAACCTTTGGTAGTAGTTGGCAAATCCAAGGAATCGCTGCACCTTCTTAACCGTGGTTGGAGTCGGCCAATTATGCATGGCTGAAATGCGATCTCCCTCCATCTCCCCACCTGAGGTGGTAATGCGGTATCCGAGGAAGGAGACGGACTGCTGGAAAAACATACACTTCTCTGCCTTGGCATAAAGGTCATTTTCCAACAGTCTGGCAAGCACCTTGCGAACCAGGGACACATGCTCAGCACGAGTAGCGGAATACACAAGGATGTCATCGATGTAGGCCACTACACCGCGACCAAGCAAATCGAGGTATTCAGGGGGAATGCGCAAGGTGGAGGTACCGTCAGGACTTTCCACCGTGGTTGCACCAACGGAAACATCTAGACACCTACCCTGACATTCACGTGACCACCCCGTGAGAGCCCTCTGCGGCCATGAGAAGGTGGGGTTGTGGAGTGCTAGCCAAGGGATACCTAATACCACAGGGAAAGCAGGAGATTCAATAATCGAAATATAACCTGCTCACAATGAGTCGCCTGGGTGATCATGGTGACCGGTATAGTGACTTCTGTAACAAACCCGGACCCTAATGGTCGACTACCGAGTGCTTTGATGTGGAGTGGAATGGAGAGGGGAACCAATGAAATGCCTTGACGGCGGGCAAATGCCCTGTCAATAAAGTTCCCTGCCGCGCCTGAATCGACTAGCGCCTTACACTGGGGAACTACCATGATATCGGGAAAGTGTATAGGTAGGGTACAGTGCGCAACAGAGGGCTCTGAACAAGTGTGGGTGTTCGATACCTGGGGTGATGCGTGGATGCCCTGCCTGCCGCCTCCCGGCCCAAAAGAACGTTGACTACGACATGTGGTGTACTGTCCCTTCGTGCCACCAGAGTGGCACTGTTGCTGTCCTCCTCCGCTCTCTCGGCCGGCGGCTCCACCCAGCTCCATCGGCTCGGGATCTGAGTCGTCCGGGGTGGAAACGGGCAGACCCCTACCAGGACGTCCTCTGGCTGCCAGCAGGTTGTCCAAACGAATGGCCATGTCCACCAGTTTATCGAAGGACAACATGGTGTCCCGGCAGGCTAGCCCTCGTCGGATGTCCTCCCGCAGATGGCACTGGAAATGGTTGATCAGGGACCGCTCGTTCCACCCGGACCCCGCTGCCAGTGTCCGAAACTCCAACGCGAAGTCCTGCGCGGTCCTCGTCCCTTGCCTCAGGTGGACCAGCCGCTCACCCGCCTCTCGACCCTCGGGCGGGTGATCGAAGACTGCCCGAAAGAGGCGAGCGAACTACCTGTAGTCCTCCAACGCGGCTCCTCCCTCGTTCCACACCGCGTTGGCCCACTCCAGGGCTTTCCCACAGAGGCAGGAAACGAGGACGGACACCTTCTCCCGCTCCGATGGCACCGGTCTGATGCTGGCGAAGTATAGCTCCAATTGGAGGAGGAATCGCTGGTACAGCGCCGCCGTCCCATCAAACGGCCGTGGACGGGATATCTGGATCCCTCCGGGTGCTGGGGTGTAGATGGCTGGATCCGGTTGGCCAGCTGGTCTCGACAGATCGCGTCCTCTCCTCTCCAGGCATTGGACGGCCTGAAGAACCCGATCCATCGCTTCCCCCAAGCTGGCCAGCATTGTGGAATGCTCCTGGACCCGTGCCACGACTCCAGGCATGCGCTCTTCTCCCGCTGACTCCATAGCAGGTGGGTGATTCTGTGGTGAGTGTGGTGAAAGGAGTCAGGCGCAGGAGGGTAATCACCGAATACAAAGTGTATTCCTTTGTTGACACACACATGCGCTCCAATAGCGATCAACGAAACAGGCACAGGGGAAAACAACATCCCTGGCAATACACTGTAACGGAATCCAATAATACATAGGCACAGGGGGAAAATCTACCCTGGCAACACAATGTTATGAGTAGCTCCACCGAGCTACATACTCTCACAATAACAATCACCTACAAGGACAAGGGGGCAGAGGGAACACTTATACACAGACTAATTAGGGGATAGGAACCAGGTGTGTGTGATTGACAAGACAAGTATGATGATGATTGGTGACGACGAACGCCGAAGCCTGCCCGAACAAGGAGGGGAGGCAGCCTCGGCTGAAGTCGTGACAGCAAATGGGTCTTTCAAATGGACAATGACCCCAAGCATACTTCCAAAATTGTGGCAAAATGGCTTAAGGACAACAAAGTCAAGGTATTGGAGTGGCCATCACAAAGCCCTGACCTCAATCCTATAGAAAATGTGTGGGCAGAACTGAAAAAGCGTGTGCGAGCAAGGAGGCCTACAAACCTGAATCAGTTACACCAGCTCTGTCAGGAGGAATGGGCCAGAATTCACCCAACTTATTGTGGGAAGCTTGTGGAAGGCTACCCGAAATGTTTGACCCAAGTTAAACAATTTAAATGCAATGCTACCAAATACTAATTGAGTGTATGTAAACTTCTGACCCACTGGGAATGTGATGAAATAAATAAAAGCTGAAAGAAGTCATTCTCTCTACTATTATTTTGACATTTCACATTCTTAAAATAATGTGGTGATCCTAACTGACCAAAGAGGGAATTTTTCGTAGGATTAAATGTCAGGAATTGTGAAAAACTGAGTTTAAATGTATTTGGCTAAGGTGTATGTAAACTTCCGACTTCAACTGTATGTACAGCTTGAGCTTTTGTTTTGGAGCAACTGAAAATAAATCTATTAGCCACTCATTATCTGAACTGTGCAATTGAGGGAATACTAGTAATGACTAGAGTTAGAAATGTTAAGAGAAGCTTCTGGCTCGGTTTTCTTTGCTATTTTCAAACAATTATAGTACATAACCTACAGTACAGTCACCCTAAACCTCCATTGTGTCTGGAAACTAGGACATCATAATACCACTGACATCTTCCTCCCAACTCAGGTCCCTCGCACACACACTCCCTAATGTTTTATCTAATATTTATACACATAAATGTAATTGTTTGATTCTCTTTGTCTCTACTTTGCTTGAAGCCTGTGTCTTGGGACAGGAGACCAAGCTAATTCAAATGGGGGTCATGGGCAGTGCATGGCATCTGTGTGAGCTGTGTTAGTATCAGCTAAATGAGATTGGCAAAGTCTGAACAATAAAGCTGACCTGATATCATGTGAAGGCGTCATTCATCACACCAGTCCCGTGAGTGCAAACTTCACAGTGAAAAATAAGCATGTCAAAGACTGGAGTGGAATAATCGCATAAAGTTTTCAACTGGTGAGCAATTGCGGTAGAGATGTCATTTCTCATGCCATTATGAAGCCTGCTCTTCACAGGAAATAAAAAAGAACAAACAATCAAAGAACAGCACAAGCACCACATGAGACCACAGACTTCAAACCTGCCTTTTTTTTCTTTTGTGATTGAATATATACAGTATATCACAATGAGAAGATTCACAATGAGTGATGAGGCTTGCCAGTCATAGCTCAGAGCCAGTATATTGGGCTAGCTGAAAGGCGACGCAATCCTGTCATCTACAAATAGGATATGTCCTCTAACAGGGGTTTGAACCATTCATCTTATACAGTTCAAATGATAGCTTATAATGAAATAGTTTTGCTACAGGCTTTGCACTTCTAGTCATTTATTAATTAGCACTAATTTGACCTCAGTAAGTAACAATAGTTGGGAATAGATTGATATCAGAAAATATGGTGGTTTCATGTCAAACTAATACTTTTCTGGATTCTATCTAGAAGAAGGAACAAAGTGCTGTTACACGATCCACATAACTAATAACCAATCAATTAAGCTAAAATGACTGGAAGTTAGAACCAGTGGCCAAATACTTCTAGGAATTCAATTTTAGACCCCTGTTTTGCGCACACTAACTGCATCTAAATCCTAAAATGAGGTGGGAGTGGCACTTTTTTATTTTCAGCATGTTTTGTAATTGAAACAAAGATTGGCAATGCATGCTCAGCTCCAATTCCTGCAAATACTCCCATTTAGTTTTTGTAATTGGATCTTAATTGAAGTGTGGTGCTCAAATAGCCATTGTGGGAAGAGCAGGTAGGATCCATAATTTGGTGAAATCCAAGTAATTAGAATTTAATAAAGCACTGGAAGAGAAGAAGGTTTTGATGAGAATATTCTTTGGATGTATAAGACATCGGCTACAGTTGAACTTTTA
Source organism: Coregonus clupeaformis (assembly GCF_020615455.1). Lineage (NCBI taxonomy): Eukaryota > Metazoa > Chordata > Actinopteri > Salmoniformes > Salmonidae > Coregonus > Coregonus clupeaformis. Next base: position 43,971,328 of record NC_059197.1, read on the forward strand.
TTAGATTACATTGTGCAATTAAGGGATTCATAAAGAGCACACACACAAGCACCATGCAGAAACTCATCTAATTAGTCTTTATTGCCAATCTAACATATCCAACCTTAGACATTCCAGGTGTGAGCTTGAACAGAAAATGAGTTCAGAGATTGAATTTGCCCGGACTCAGATAAATTGGTTGAGTAAACGTAATAGATTTTTTGTAATGAATGTCTTTGTGATGAAGGGTGAAAGGGAACATATGCAGTGGCTACCTGTCATTCAGGGCAGGTGGAAAAAGTACCCAATATCATACTTGAGTAAAAGTAAAGATACCTTAATAGAAAATGACCCAGTAAAATACTACTTAAGTAAAAGTCAAAGGGTATTTGGTTTTAAATACACTTAAGTATCAAAAGTAAATGTAATTGCTAAAATATACTTAAGTATCAAAAGTAAAAGTAAAAGTAGAAATCATTTCAAATTCCTTATATTAAGCAAACCAGACGGCAAAATGTTCATACTTTTTTTTTACTGATAGCCAGGGGCACACTCCAACACTCAGACATTATTTACATACGAAGCGTTTGTGTTTAGTGAGTCCGCCAGATCAGAGGCAGGAGAGATGACCAAGGATGTTCAATTGATATGTGCGTGAATTGGACCATTTTCCTTTCCTGCTAAGCACTCAAAATGTAACAAGTATTTTTGGGAGTCAGGGAAAATGTATGGAGTAAAACATACATTATTTTCTTTAGGAATGTAGTGAAGTAAAAGTACAAATACCCCAAATAAATACTTAAGTAGTACTTTAAAGTATTTTTACTTAAGTACTTTACACCACTGCTATTTTTCTTTCTTGAGTAAGGCAGCTCCAAAATGCAAGCATTTCAGCCTAGCTCAGTGCTTTCTGTGGTGGTGGTGGTGGTGGTGGGGCAGCCAGCGGAAAATACGGAGCTTAGGGGTTGGTAATGTTCTCTAGTTGCGCCCTGATTGGCTCAGTGTTCTATCACTCATGGGGACACTACATCACCGCAAAATCTCCTGGGAGAGCTCGAAAATTCAAGCCCCCTGGGTGCTGCCATAGAGTTACATTGGAAGTGCCTATCCAAGAAGGCTCAAGGTCATTGGCCACAGATGAAATGACGTCAAATCACGTTATATCTACAGTAGCTTTGATTGGACGGATCATGTCAACATCATACTTTCAAAATCTTAGCTAGCAAGCTAGCAGTCATCATCAAGACAACTGGGAACTCTGCAAAAAAATTAGCTCTGACTGGGAAAATACCTTTTGAGCGGACATCCAATTCAGAATTCCAAGTCGGGAACTCGGCCCTCTTTCTAGAGCTCTGACCTGAAGATCACTGACGTCATGATTTGACGAGTTCCCAGTTGTCTTGAAAGCACCATAAATCCAGAGAATGCCAGACTTTGATCATAAAATTTGCCCACGAAGGACCGCCGCGCCACCTTCCTATTCAAGTGAGCACAGAACAACAAGTTGAGTCCAAAAATGTCTTGTATGCTGCTATATAAATGATGTAATATTCCAGGGAAATATGTATACTGTAGCTAAGAAAGTAATACTAACTGTATGTTGTGTGGTAAGCTGTTAGTAGCCCATGTGCCTCACCCTAATCATTTGGTCCCTTTTCCCATCATAATTTAGCCTACTGTTCTGACTTGGAGGTGCACATGTAGCCTATAGCCTGTTTAGAGAAATGTCATCGAATATTGTAAGAGCTTTCATTGTCTGCAAATATGCCCCCTTTATTTAACCTACGGTTCTGACTTGGTGTACAGGGAGAATACTGTAAGAACGGTTCTGAATTCTGTCGATGTACATTTCAAAAGTGCTGAACAAATAGTTCAATTGACTACGTCCGTCCTAGCTCACTCATTAATGTCTTAATCGAAATTACAGATTGCCTCTTATCCGCTTGTCGTCCCCTTATGCCATAGTTTGTACATCTCAATTGTCAATAGAAACCACATTTGTTTAAGCAAGTCAGCCATGTCGTTTTTTTTTAAAGGCAGTAAATGAGGCTGAATGAACTGTTTCGCTGCCAGACAAGGCTCTGCTGATAGCTAGGTGTAACAGTGGTAAGGTGTTGGAACTGCTGTTGGGAATCTGCTGTTGTGACAGCTTTATGTAGGCCCTAACAGTTTGTGGGCACAGTTGATCACCGTTATAGTCCAATTAATGTATTGTTTAGTGTTTGTGTAGTGGCTTTGCTGGCATGCATATCTATTTTTTTTTGGGGGGGGGGTGGAGTTTGCCCCATCAAGATTTACATGCTAAAATCGGCACTAGTCTGAGGTACAAACTGGATAGTCTGAGGTACAAACTGCCCTTGTTCAAACCCATTCTCTCTGAAGTAATAAATGTTTTTTGAAGAATATGTCAAATGTAAATTTTTACATTTACGTCATTTAGCAGACGCTCTTATCCAGAGCGACTTACAAATTGGTGCATTCACCTTATAGCCAGTGGGATAACCACTTTACAATATGTTCATTTTTTTTCTTTCTTTGGGGTGGGGTAAGGGGGGGTAGAATAATTACTTTATCCTATCCCAGGTATTCCTTAAAGAGGTGGGGTTTCAAGTGTCTCCGGAAGGTGGTGAGTGACTCCGCTGTCCTGGCGTCGTGAGGGAGCTTGTTCCACGATTGGGGTGCCAGAGCAGCGAACAGTTTTGACTGGGCTGTACGTGAGATTTGTGTAAAATCATGGATGTTTAACATTGATAGCTGTTGTTGCATTGTTTTCTGATAACGCTGCATCATGACGTCGTCCCCACAGTGACCGTACGTACCCCAACCAGAAGCCATTGATTACAGGCAACATCCGCACTGAGCTAAAGGGTAGAGATGCCGGGACTCTAACCCGGACGCCTATAAGAAATCCCACTATGCCCTCTGACGAACCATCAAACAGGCAAAGCATCAATACAGGACTAAGATTTAAGCGTATTACACCGGCTTGCAAACTATTACAGATTACAAAGGGAAGCACGAGCCTACCAGATGAGCTAAATCACTTCTATGCTCGCATCGAGGCAAGCAACACTGAAGCATGCAAGAGAGCATCAGCTGTTCCGTACGACTGTGTGATCACGCTCTCCATAGCGAATGTGAGTAAGACCTTTAAACAGGTCAACATTCACAAGGCTGCAGGGCCAGACGGATTACCAGGACGTGTACTCCGAGCATGCGCTGACCAACTGGCAAGTGTCTTCACTGACATTTTCAACCTGTCCCTGACTGAGTCTGTAATACCAACAAGTTTCAAGCAGACCACCATAGTCCCTGTGCCCCAGGTGGTAAGAGTAGGTAACAACTGATCCTCAACACATGGGCCCCTCAGGGGTGCAAACTCAGTCCCCTCCTGTACTCCCTGTTCACCCATGACTGCATAGCCAAGCACGACTCCAACACCATCATTACATTTGCCGACGACACAACAGTGGTGGGCCTGATCACAGACAATTATGTTATCCAGGCCGTGAGGTGCCAGGATAGCAACCTCGCCCTCAATATGATTAAGATAAAGGAGATGATTGTGGACTACAGGAAAAAGAAGAGGACCGAGCATGACCCCATTCTCGACGGGGCTGTAGTGGAGCAGGTTGAGAGCTTCAAGTTCCTTGGTGTCCACATCAACAACAAACTATCATGGTCCCAACACATCAAGACAGTTGTGAAGAGGATATGACAAAGCCTATTCCCCCTCAGGAGACTGAAAAGATTTGGCATGGGTCCTCAGATCCTCAAAAGGTTCTACAGCTGCACCAGCGAGAGCATCCTGACTGGTTGCATCACTGCCTGGTATGGCAACTGCTCGGCCTCCAACCACAAGACACTACAGAGGGTAGTACATACGGGCCAGTACATCACTGGGGCCAAGCTTCCTGCCATCCAGGACCTCTATACCAGGCGGTGTCAGAGGAAGGCCCTAAAAATTGTCAAAGACTCCAGCCACCCTAGTCATAGACTGTTCTCTCTGCTACCGCATGGCAAGCGGTACCAGAGCACCAAGTCTAGGTCCAAAAGGCTTCTTAACAGCATCTACCCCCAAGCCATAAGACTCCTGAACAGCTAATCAAATGGCTACCCAGACTATTTGCATTGCATAGTCTTTAATAACTCTACCTACATGTACAGTGGTGTGAAAAAGTGTTTGCCCCCTTCGTGATTTCTTATTATATTCACACTTAAATGTTTCAGATCATCAAACACATTTAAATATTAGTCAAAGATAACACAAGTAAACACAAAATGCAGTTTTGAAATTAAGGTTGTTATTGTTAAGGGAAAACAAATTCCAAACCCACATGGCCCTGTGTGAAAAAATGATGCCCCCTACAACCTAATAACTGGTTGGGCCACCCTTTGCAGCAACAACTGCAATCAAGCGTTTGCGATAACTTGCAATGAGTCTTTTACAGCGCTGTGGAAGAATTTTGGCCCACTCATCTTTGCAGAATTGTTGTAATTCAGCCACATTGGAGGGTTTTCGAGCATGAACTGCCTTTTTAAGGTCATGCCACAGCCTCTCAATAGGATTCAGGTCTTTGACTAGGCCACTCCAAAGTCTTCATTTTGTTATTCTTCAGCCATTCAGAGGTGGACTTGCTGGTGTGTTTTGGATCATTGTCCTGCTGCAGAACCCAAGTTCGCTTCAGCTTGAGGTCACGAACAGATGGCCGGACATTCTCCTTCAGGATTTTTTGGTAGACAGCAGAATTCATAGTTCCATTTATCACAGCAAGTCTTCCAGGTCCTGAAGCAGCAAAACAGGCCCAGACCATCACACTACCACCACCATATTTTACTGTTGGTATGATGTTATTTTTCTGAAATGCGGGGTTACTTTTACGCCAGCTGTAATGGGACACACACCTTCCAAAAAGTTCAACTTTTGTCTCATCAGTCCACAGAGTATTTTCCCAAAGGTCTTGGGGATCATCAAGATGTTTTCTAGCAAAAATGAGACGAGCCTTAATGTTCTTTTTGCTCAGCAGTGGTTTTCATCTTGGAACTCTGCCATGCAGGCCATTTTTGCCCAGTCTCTTTCTTATGGTGGAGTCATGAACACTGACCTTAACTGAGGCAAGTGAGGCCTGCAGCTCTTTGGACGTAGTTGTGGGGTCTTTTGTGACCTCTTGGATGAGTCATCGCTGAGCTCTTGGGGTAATTTTGGTCGGCCGGCCACTCCTGGGAAGGTTCACCACTGTTCCATGTTTTCGCCATTTGTGGATAATGGTTCTCACTGTGGTTCGCTGGAGTCCCAAAGCTTTAGAAATGGCTTTATAACCTTTTCCAGACTGATGGATCTCAATTACTTTCTTTCTCATTTGTTCCTGAATTTCTTTGGATCTCGGCATGATGTCTAGCTTTTGAGGATCTTTTGGTCTACTTCACTTTGTCAGGCAGGTCCTATTTAAGTGATGCCTTGATTGAGAACAGGTGTGGCAGTAATCAGGCCTGGGTGTGGCTAGAGGAATTGAACTCTGGTGTGATAAACCACAGTTGAGTTGTGTTATAACAGGGGCTCAAACACTTTTTCCCTTAATAACAACCTTCATTTCAAAACTGCATTTTGTGTTTACTTGTGTTATCTTTGACTAATATTTACATTTGTTTGATGATCTGAAACATTTAAGTGTGACAAACATGCAAACAAATAACAAATCAGGAAGGGGGCAAACACTTTTTCACACCACTGTAGATACAGTGGGGAAAAAAAGTATTTAGTCAGCCACCAATTGTGCAAGTTCTCCCACTTAAAAAGATGAGAGAGGCCTGTAATGTTCATCATAGGTACACGTCAACTATGACAGACAAATTGAGGAAAAAAATTCCAGAAAATCACATTGTAGGATTTTTAATGAATTTATTCGCAAATTATGGTGGAAAATAAGTATTTGGTCACCTACAACCAAGCAAGATTTCTGGCTCTCACAGACCTGTAACTTCTTCTTTAAGAGGCTCCTCTGTCCTCCACTCGTTACCTGTATTAATGGCACCTGTTTGAACTTGTTATCAGTATAAAAGACACCTGTCCACAACCTCAAACAGTCACACTCCAAACTCCACTATGGTCAAGACCAAAGAGCTGTCAAAAGACACCAGAAACAAAATTGTAGACCTGCACCAGGCTGAGAAGACTGAATCTGCAATAGGTAAGCAGCTTGGTTTGAAGAAATCAACTGTGGGAGCAATTATTAGGAAATGGAAGACATACAAGACCACTGATAATCTCCCTCGATATGGGGCTCCACGCAAGATCTCACCCCGTGGGGTCAAAATGATCACAAGAACGGTGAGCAAAAATCCCAGAACCACACGGGGGGACCTAGTGAATGACCTGCAGAGAGCTGGGACCAAAGTAACAAAGCCTACCATCAGTAACACACTACGCCGCCAGGGACTCAAATCCTGCAGTGCAAGACGTGTCCCCCCTGCTTAAGCCAGTACATGTCCAGGCCCGTCTGAAGTTTGCTAGAGTGCATTTAGATGATCCAGAAGAGGATTGGGAGAATATCATATGGTCAGATGAAACCAAAATAGAACTTTTTGGTAAAAACTCAAAGAATGCTGAGTTGCATCCAAAGAACACCATACCTACTGTGAAGCATGGGGGTGGAAACATCATGCTTTGGGGCTGTTTTTCTGCAAAGGGACCAGGACGACTGATCCGTGTAAAGGAAAGAATGAATGGGGCCATGTATCGTGAGATTTTGAGTGAAAACCTCCTTCCATCAGCAAGGGCATTGAAGATGAAACGTGGCTGGGTCTTTCAGCATGACAATGATCCCAAACACACCGCCCGGGCAACGAAGGAGTGGCTTCGTAAGAAGCATTTCAAGGTCCTTGAGTGGCCTAGCCAGTCTCCAGATCTCAACCCCATAGAAAATCTTTGGAGGGAGTTCAAAGTCTGTGTTGCCCAGCGACAGCCCCAAAACATCACTGCTCTAGAGGAGATCTGCATGGAGGAATGGGCCAAAATACCAGAAACAGTGTGTGAAAACCTTGTGAAGACTTACAGAAAACGTTTGACCTGTGTCATTGCCAACAAAGGGTATATAACAAAGTATTGAGAAACTTTTGTTATTGACCAAATACTTATTTTCCACCATAATTTGCAAATAAATTCATAACAAATCCTACAATGTGATTTTCAGGAGAAAAAAAATCTCATTTTGTCTGTCATAGTTGACGTGTACCTATGATGAAAATTACAGGCCTCTCTCATCTTTTTAAGTGGGAGAACTTGCACAATTGGTGGCTGACTAAATACTTTTTTTCCCCACTGTATTACCTCAATTACCTCGACTAACCGGTGCCCCCGCACATTGACTCTATACCGGTGCCCCCTGTATATAGTCTCGCTAGTGTTATTTTACTGATTATATTTTTTACTTCTATACTGTTTACTTAACACTCATTTTTCTTTAAACTGCATTGTTGGTTAAGGGCTTGTAAGTAAGCATTTCACTGTAAGGTCTACACCTGTTGTATTCGGCGCATGTGACAAATAACAATGGATTTGATTTGATTTGATTAATTATTGACAATCATTTTTCTAAGAAAGGAAGGAAAGGGTGCCAATAATAGGCATTATCCATCTGCAGTGTGGGTTGAAACTACCCACTGTCTTAGAGACTCGATACAGGTGCACAAAATGGCTGTCTCATAAACGTTTATACGTAGTAACAGATTTTTTATGGAAAACTGTCAGCGCTATGTCCAGATACTCAAACAGTACGGAGAGTATAATTATGCACAATCAAATATTTATGATTGGCTTAAAAATTTGATAGTATCTCACTGAGTGAATGGATAAGCATTTCAACCGTGGCACTATTAAAGGTATTGTATGAGTTTTTGAGAGGAAAAGTGTGACAGTAGGAGAAGAGAGAGAGAGAGAGTTTGAGTTTGAGTTTTTATAAAACCTTTATTTTATACTCAAGTGTTAACACAAATAATGGCACACTGCCTTTTCAGAAATGAAACAACAAATGTCATTCCTAAATAAAAATGTAAACAAAAATAAAAATACAAATACATTAAATACAAATACAAAAAAACATATATATACATTCAACTCATTTCATCAACAAAAAATAGTATCCCCTCCACAAAACAAACCACTCCTTCGTAAGCCTGCTTCTCCTCAAACAATGGGAGATCTTTTACAGTCGAGAAGAACAAAAAAAAAATATATATTCTCGCTTTCACTAATCTTTTAAAAACACATCTTACATCCTGCCCATATTGTGATGAGGTGTGAATGACGGAGTCAGGCGCAGGAGGTAAAACACCGAAATCCAGAGTTTATTCAGTGTACATGAATAAAGCGCAGCAAGCGTCGAAACGAAACTAGCACAAGGGAAAATTCCACCTTGGCTACATAGCTCATGAGGGAATGAGTACCAGGTGTGTGTGATTGACAAGACAAGACAAGACAAATGGAGTGATGATAAATGGAGCGTAGTGGCTAGCAAGCCGGTGACGACAAACGCCGAAACCTGTCCGAGCAAGGAGGAGGGGCAGCCTCGGCTGAATTTGTGACAGTAAACCCCACCCCCCCCTTGACGCGCAGCTCCAGCAGCGCCCCGACACCGGCCTCGGGGACGGCCAGGAGGACGCGGAGCAGGGTGAGTCGGATGGCGATGATGGAAGTCGCTCAACAGAAAGGGATCGAGGATATCCCTCACTGGGACCCAGCACCATTCCTCCGGACCGTACCCTTCCCAGTCCACGAGGTACTGAAGGTCCCCCACCCGGCGCCTCGAATCCAGTATGGAACGGACAGAGTATGCCGGCGCCCCCTCGATGTCCAAAGGAGGTGGAGGGACCTCCCGCACCTCAGACTCCTGGAGCGGACCAACCACCATCGGCCTGAGGATAGACACATGAAACGAGGGGTTAATACGGTAATAAGGGGGGAGTAATAACCTATATGTGACCTTGTTGATTCTCCTCAGGACTGAACGGCCCTACAAACCGCGGGCTCAGCTTCCGGCAGGGCAGGCGGAGGGGCAGATTCCGGGATGAGAGCCAGCCCCATCCCCCGGTACAACATGGGACTCACTGCGGTGACGGTCAGCGTTGGCCTTCTGACGACGCACGGCGCGTTGGAGGTGAACATGGGCAGCGTTCCACGTCTCCTCCGCGCGCCGAAACCAGTCATCCACTGCAGGCGCTTCGGTCTGGCTCTGGTGCCACGGTGCCAGAACCGGTTGATAACCTAAAACACACTGAAATGGCGTTAAGTTCGTAGAGGAGTGGCGGAGAGAGTTCTGGGCATATTCTGCCCATAGCAGGAACACCGACCACTCCCCCGGCCGGTTCTGGCAATAGGACCTCAGGAATCTACCCACATCCTGATTTACCCATTCCACCTGCAGTTTGCAGAGCCGTGGGGAGACCGGGCAGAGGAAGGAGGCAGCAGGCCTTCGAAAAGCGGTCCACAATGATCAGTGATCAGGATCTACCTTTACCAGGCAGATCAGTAAAAAAATCAACAATCAAATGAGACCATGGTCATTGTGGAACTGGTAAAGGTTTTAACTTACCCGCTGGGAGGTGCCTAGGTGCCTTACTCTGGGCGCACACTGAGTAGGAGGAAACATACACCCTCACGTCCTTAGCCAAGGTAGGCCACCAGTACTTTTCGGTCAGGCAGAACACTGTACGACCGATTCCTGGGTGTCCAGAGGAGGGTGACGTGTGTGCCCAGAAGATTAGATGATCACGGATAAGCGCAGGCACGTACTGCAGCCCAGCTGGACACTGCAGTGGAGAATGATCTGTGCGTAATGCCTGCGCTATATCCGCGTCCATCGCCCATACTACCGGCGCCACAATGCATGAGTCTGGCAGTATGGGGGTATTGTCACTGGGCCTCTCCTCTGTATCATACAGCCGGGACAGTGTGTCTGCCTTCACGTTCTTCGTACCTAGAATGTATGACAGTGTGAAATTAAACCAGGTGAAGAATACCGCCCACAAGGCCTGGCGAGGGTTCAGCCTCCTCGCTGCCTGGATGTACTCCAGGTTACGGTGGTCCGTCCAGACGAGGAATTGGTGTTTCGCCCCCTCGAGCAAATGTTTCCACACGGTCAGAGCTTGGACAACAGCCAACAGCTCCCGATCACCAACGCCGTAGTTCTGATCCGCCGGGCTAAGCTTCTTTGAGAAGAACGCACAGGGGCGGAGCTTTGGTGGCGTGCCCGAGCGTTGAGACAGGACTGCTCCCATCCCAACCTCGGACGCATCCACCTCCACTACGAATGGTAGTGATGGATTGGGGTGGGCCAGTTCCGGGGCCGAGGTGAACAGTTCCCTCAAGTTACTGAAAGCCCTGTCAGCCTCAGCAGACCAGCGGAGCCGGGACGGCCCACCCTTCAACAGAAATGTAATGGGAGCTGCGACCTTGCCAAAGCCCCGGAAAAACCTCTGATAATAGTTTGCGAAGCCAAGGAAGCGCTGCACCTCCTTTACCGTGGTTGGGGTCAGCCAATTACACACGGCTGCAATGCGGTGGCCCTCCATCTCCACACCTGTGGTAGAAATGCGGTATCCGAGGAAGGAGATGGACTGCTGGAAAAACATACACTTTTCTGCCTTAGCATATAGGTCATTTTCCAACAGTCGGGCCAGTACTTTGCGAACCAGGGACACATGCTCGGCGAGCATAGTGGAATACACCAAGATGTCATCGATGTAGACCACTACACCGTGACCAAGCATGTCCTGAAACACCTCGTTCATAAAGGACTGGAAGACTGAGGGAGCATTCATCAAACCATAGGGCATCACCAGGTATTCATAATGCCCCGTGGTTGTGCTGAATGCTGTCTTCCACTCAGCTCCCTCTCGGATACGCACTCCTGAGATCTAATTTAGTGAAGAAGCGCGCTCCATGCAATGACTCAACCACTGACGGAATGAGGGGGAGAGGATAACTAAATCTAATCGTCTCCTTGTTCAGTGGTCGATAGTCAATGCACAGGTGCAGACCGCCGTCTTTCTTCTTCACAAAAAAGAAACTTGAGGACGCGGGTGAAGTGGAGGGACGTATGTACCCCTGGCGCAGTGACTCGGTGATATAGGTCTCCATAGCCTCCGTCTCCGCCTGTGACAGGGGATACACATGACTCCTGGGAGGTACAGTGTCTACCCGAAAGTTTATTGCGCAATCCCCCGCCCGATGAGGTGGCAATTTAGTTGCTTTATTCTTGGAGAAAACTTGTGCCAGATCATGGTATTCGGGGGGAATGCGCACAGTGGAGGCACCGTCTGGACTTACCACCATGGTTGCACCAACGGAAACACCCATATACCTACCCTGAAACTCTCGCGGCCACCCCGTGAGAACCCTCTGCGGCCATGAGAAAGTGGGGTTGTGGAGTGCTAGCCATAGAATACCTAACACCACAGGGAAAGCAGGAGACTCAATGATGGAAAAAGTGACCTGCTCACAATACGTCTCCTGTGTGATCATGGTGACTGGTACCATGACTTCCTTTATCAACCCGGACCCTAATGGTCGACTATCAAGTGCTCTGATGGGATGTGGAATGGATAGGGGAACTAATGAAATGCCCTGTCGGCGTGCAAAAGTTTTATCCATAAAGTTCCCAGCTGCACCTGAATCTACTAGCGCCTTACACTTGGGAACTCTCATGTAATCAGGAAAGTATATGGGTATGGTACAGTGCGCAGCAGAGGGCTCTGAACAACTGTGGGTGCTCAATACCTGGGGTGATGCAAGAGTGCCCTGCCGGCCGCCTCCTGACCCAAAAGAGCGCTGACAACAACGTGTGGTGGAATGTCTCTTCGTGCCTTCTGATTGGCACTGGCGCTGTCGTCCTGCCGGCACCACCCAGCTCCATGGGCTCTGGATCCGCGTCGGTCGGGACGGGAATGGGCAGCCCTCCTCCAGGACGTCCTCTGGTTGCTAGCAGATTGTCCAGACGAATGGCCATGTCCACCAGTTCGGTAAAAGACAAACTAGTGTCACGGCAGGCTAGCTCCCGTCGGACGTCCTCCCGTAGATGGCAGCGGAACTGGTTGATCAGGGCCCGCTTGTTCCACCCAGATTCTGCTGCCAGAATCCGGAACTCAAGCGCGAACTCCTGTACTGTCCTCGTCCCCTGCCTCAAGTGGACCAGCTGCTCACCCGCCTCTCGACCCTCGGGCGGGTGATCGAAAACCGCCCGAAATAGGCGGGCAAACTCCCTGTAGCAAACTCCAACGCGGCTCCTCCTTCTCTCCAAACCACGTTGGCCCACTCCAGGGCTTTCCCAGAGAGGCAGGAAATGAGGAAGGACACCTGCTCTCGATCTAATGGCGCCGGCCTGACACTGGAGCAGTACAGCTCCAGTTGGAGAAGGAATCCCTGACATAGAGCCGGCGTCCCAACGAATGCCCGTGGTCGAGATATCTGGATCCCTCCGGGTGCTGTGATGTAGGTGGCTGGATCCAGTTGGCCAGCTGGTCTCGACGGATCGGTTCCTCTTCTCTCCAGGTGTTGGACGACCTGACGAACCCGATCCGTTGCTTCCCCCAAGCTGGCCAGCATAGTGGAATGTTCCTGGACTCTTGCCACTATTCCAGGCATGCACTCCTCTCCTGCTGACTCCATAGAGGTGAGTGATTCTGTGATGAGGTGTGAATGACGGAGTCAGGCGCAGGAGGTAAAACACCGAAATCCAGAGTTTATTCAGTGTACATGAATAAAGCGCAGCAAGCGTCAAAACGAAACTAGCACAAGGGAAAAATCCACCTTGGCTACATACAACGACCTAGCTTTAACATTTGTTGGGACAGATGCGAACTGGCTGAATCGATTCAGTGGCTAGCTTTGCACTTAACTGGCTAACAGTAGCTACTAAGGGTAAGTTATAACCTACATTTATTTTTGTTTTGTTTTTACATACTGGTAACCAGAGTCGTTCAAGGGAATTCGGGACATGGGTGACTAGTTAACGTTAGCTTGGCTCTCTGTGTGTTCGTGCCGTGGGAGGAGGGGTTAGTTTGTTGGCAGAGAGCAATGGCTAGCTAGTATGCTAACTATTCTAGCTAACTAACTGGCTGAATAAACCAAAACTTTACACAACGTTAGACACGGACATGAATGATCTGCTTGGCATGTTAACACACTGGTGGTTTGTTGTAACCGAGTATTGGTGCTAAACCGTGTTATTGGAGGCTGGCATGCTAGTTGGCTTTGGCGTCATAGGATTCGGTGCCCTGGACGGTTTTCACGGAAGAATACTGTACCAAGTTAGCTAGCTGAATAAACTAAGATTAGAGTCTATTCCTAGAAAACATTGAACCGCTGTAGTTTACAACAATTATAATTTCTAAAGTGGAAGTTGGGAGAGTTATATTTGAGTGTTTCAGTGAAACGTAAGTGAGGGAGGCCCCGCTCTCTCGCTTTCCCAGATGTTTAGTTCATTTCATTCCGATCTCCTTTGCATTATTGTAGCCTTTTTCTGTAGCCTTTCAACTATGTGTCTGTCTATCCCTGTTCTCTCCTCTCTGCACAGGCCATACAAATGCTTCACACCGCGTGGCTGCTGCCACTCTAATCTGGTGGTCCCTGCGTGCACGACCCACGTGGAGTTCCAGGTCTCTGGCAGCTTCTGGAACTGCCGTTCTGCGGCCAACAAGGCAGAGTTCATCTCAGCCTATGCTACCCTCCAGTCCCTCGACTTCTTGGCGCTGACGGAAACATGGATTACCACAGAAAACACTGCTACTCCTACTGCCCTTTCCTCGTCTAACCATGTGTTCTCGCATACCCCGAGAGCATCTGGTCAGCGCGGCGGTGGCACAGGAATCCTTATCTCTTATAAGTGGACATTCTCTCTTTTTCCCCTGACCCATCTGTCTATCTCCTCATTTGAATTCCATGCTGTCACAGTCATTAGCCCATTCAAGCTTAACATCCTTGTCATTTATCGCCCTCTAGGTTCCCTTGGAGAGTTCATCAATGAGCTTGACGCATTCATAAGTTGCTTTCCTGAGGATGGCTCACCCCTCACAGTTATGGGTGATTTTAACCTCCCTACATCTGCCTTTCACTCATTTCTCTCTGCCTCCTTCCTTCCACTCCTTTCCTCTTTTGACCTCACCCTCTCACCGCCCCCCCCCCCTACTCACAAGGCAGGCAATACGCTTGACCTCATCTTTACTAGATGCTGTTCTTCTACTAATCTCACTGCAACTCCCCTCCAAGTCTCCGACCACTACTTTGTATCCTTTTCTCTCGCTCTCGTCCAACACTACACACTCTGCCCCTACTCAGATGGTAATGTGTCGTCGCAACTTTCGCTCTCTCTCTCCCGCTACTCTCTCCACTTCCATCCTATCATCTCTTCCCTCTGTTAAATCCTTCTCCCTCCGATCTCTTGATTCTGCCTCCTCAACCCTCCTCTCCTCCCTTTCTGCATCTTTTGACTCTCTATGTCCCCTATCCTCCCGGCCGGCTCGGTCCTCCCCTTCTGCTCCGTGGCTTGATGACTCATTGCGAGCTCACAGAAGAGGGCTCCGGGCAGCCGAGCGAAATGGAGGAAAACTAGACTTCCTGCGGACCTGTCATCTTTTCACTCCCTCCTCTCTACATTATCTTCCTCTGTTTCCGCTGCTAAAGCCACTTTCTACCACTCTAAATTTCAAGCCTTTAACCCTAGGAAGCTCTTTGCCACCTTCTCCTCCCTGCTGAATCATCCTCCCCCTCACTCCTCCCTCTCTGTGGATGACTTCGTCAACCATTTTGAAAAGAAGGTTGATGACATCCGATCCTCATTCATTAAGTCAAATGACATCACTGGTCCTGCTCACACTGCCCTACCTATGATTTGACTTCTTTCTCCACTCTCTCTCCAGATGAAATCTTGCAACAACCTCTCTTCTCCAGACCATTTCCGGAGACCTTCTCCCATACCTCACCTCGCTCATCAACTCATCCTTGACCGCTGGCCATGTCCCTTCCGTCTTCAAAAGAGCGAGAGTTGCACCCCTCCTCAAAAAACCTACACTCGATCCCTCCGATGTCAACAACTACAGACCAGTATCCCTTCTTTCTAAAACTCTTGAGCGTGCCGTCTCTAGTCAACTCTCCTGCTATCTCTCTCAGAATGACCTTCTTGATCCAAACCAGTCAGGTTTCAAGACTGGTCATTCAACTGAGACTGCTCTTCTCTGTGTCACGGAGGCTCTCCGCACTGCTAAAGCTAACTCTCTCTCCTCTGCTCTTATCCTTCTAGACCTATCCGCTGCCTTTGATACTG
Source organism: Coregonus clupeaformis (assembly GCF_020615455.1). NCBI lineage: Eukaryota > Metazoa > Chordata > Actinopteri > Salmoniformes > Salmonidae > Coregonus > Coregonus clupeaformis. The sequence goes on from NC_059197.1 coordinate 43,986,621, forward strand.
TGAACCATCAGATCCTCCTCTCCACCCTCTCCGAGTTGGGCATGTCTGGCACTGCTCATTCTTGGATTGCGTCCTACCTGACAGGTCGCTCCTACCAGGTGGCGTGGCGAGAATCTGTCTCCGCACCACGTGCTCTCACCACTAGTGTCCCCCAGGGCTCAGTTCTAGGCCCTCTCCTATTCCCTCTATACGCCAAGTCACTTGGCTCTGTCATATCCTCACATGGTCTCTCCTATCATTGCTACGCAGACAACACACAATTAATCTTCTCCTTTCCCCCTTCTGATAACCAGGTGGCAAATCGCATCTCTGCATGTCTGGCAGACATATCAGTGTGGATGTCGGATCACCACCTCAAGCTGAACCTTGGCAAGACGGAGCTGCTCTTCCTCCCGGGGAAGGACTGCCCGCTTCATGATCTCGCCATCACGGTTGACAACTCCATTGTGTCCTCCTCCCAGAGTGCAAAAGAACCTTGGCATGACCCTGGACAACACCCTGTCGTTCTCCGCTAACATCAAAGCGGTGACCCGATCCTGCAGGTTCATGCTCTACAACATTCGCAGAGTACGACCCTACCTTACACAGAAAGCAGCACAGGTCCTAATCCAGGCACTTGTCTTCTCCCGTCTGGATTACTGCAACTCGCTGTTGGCTGGGCTCCCTACTTGTGCCATTAAACCCCTACAACTTATCCAGAACGCCGCAGCCCGTCTGGTGTTTGACCTTCCCAAGTTCTCTCATGTCACCCCACTCCTCCGCACACTCCACTGGCTTACAGATGAGTCTCGCATCTACTACAAGACCATGGTGCTTGCCTACGGAGCTGTGAGGGGAACGGCACCTCCTTACCTTCAAGCTCTCATCAGACCCTACACCCAAACGAACGAGGGCACTACGTTCATCCACCTCTGGCCTGCTAGCTCCCCTACCTCTACGTCATATCATATCATAAGTTGAATGAACCAATTTGTAAGTCGCTCTGGATAAGAGCGTCTGCTAAATGATGTAAATGTAAATGTAATACAAGGAAAGAGTAGCTCAACCGAGCTATTCTCTCTCACAATGAACAATCACTCATAAAGGACAAGGGGGCAGAGGGAACATTTATACACAGATTAATGAGGGAATGAGTACCAGGTGTGTGTGATTGACAAGACAAGACAAATGGAGTGATGATAAATGGAGCGGTAGTGGCTAGTAAGCCGGTGACGACGAACGCCGAAACCTGCCCAAGCAAGGAGGAGAGGCAGCCTCGGCTGAATTCGTGACACATATCCCATTTCTATCTTATGTTTCCTACTCAGAAAAATTGACATTTTAGCTTGTCCCAAAATAAAATGTAACAATTGACATTTCATTTTCTGTTGCTTACTATATTGAAACCCCAAAATAAAAACAGTGTAATTGCAAATCTCCCCTAAAGCTTTAAACAAAGACTCCAGCATTTCCAAGAGAGGTTTTATCCTCTCACACTCCATAAAACAGTGAAACATGGTTTCTCTTATATTACAAAAAGGACATCCATCTCCAACATTAGATTGCATTAACTGCAATGATGCCATGCAAAACCCTTTATTGCATATCACCAGTACCCTTTTGTAATGGTGGCTTGTACAGTGCTCTACATGCTGGCTTTACCTTGTCATCAATGCCCAATGTTACCTTCCATGGAGTGTCTTTTCTATTTTTCAATGTATCTTTATTCAAGTCTTTCCCATTCAACACATCCAAACCCACCTCTTCCAACCCTCTCAAATCCAGTAATAACACCTTTCTTTCTGACTTCCTGCAGCTTCCCAGCAGTTGTCCGACAATCCTTTCCGACCTCACCTCCAAATGTTCAGCCACCCGTTTTCCATCCATTAAGGCGGGCCCAGCCATGGCCAACTGTTTTAAGGTGATGATTTTGCCCTTCACCAGAATCTTGGAATAATGTGGAACAGCTGCAGTTGTACAATCCAGTCTTGCCCCATACACCAAAGGTTCCTCCAACAGCCAACGCACTGACTCTGCTGAAGTGCGTCTGGACACCTTCATTATGCTCCACACCCTAAGAAGGCCTCTGTAAAACGGAGGTACTCCCTCCCTAGAAATCTGGCTACTATCAACCAAAAATAAAGCCTTCTTTAAACCTAATCCCCCAACCTGTTGTAATACAAGACCTGCCACCCCTCTCCAAACCACATTTTCCGGTCCATAAAGCAACCTTTTAATAAACTGAAACCGGAAAGCAGCAGCCTTGTCCCCCCTCCTCTTTTGACAAATACAAAACAGTTTGTGGAACCCAATTATGTTTATCCTAAAATAAATCTACAATAATCACCTGTATGTTAGCCAGAAGGCCAGATGGTGGCTCTAAAACGGAAAACCGATGCCACAGTGCAGAGGCAATCACATTGTTAACTATAATAGTGCGCCCCCTACATGACATACGAGATAACAACAAACACCATCTCCTCATCCTCCCTTCCACCATTTCAACCACCCCAATCCAATTTATTTCCATTGTCCCCTCATCTCCTAGGTACACTCCAAGATACTTAAAACCTCCCTTACACCATTCCAGCCCCCCAGGGCAAAGCCACGATCACTCCAGACAATTCTCTAATATGTAAAGCACAACTTTTTCCCCAATTTACCTTTGCAGAGGATATTCCCCTAAAACGATCAACCATTAGACTCAAACTATCCACCTCCGCTTGATTTTTCACTAAAATAACTACATCATCAGCATAGGCTGAGAGACGAATAGGAGGAATATCCTCTGAAAGGTACACCCCTTCAATGCGACTTCTAATGCTATTTAGTAGTGGCTCTATAGCAATGGCATATAACATTCCCGACAAAAAACATCCCTGCCTAATACCTCTACACACTTTTAAAGGAGCTCTCAAGCCACCGTTAACTTTCAATACACTTTCAATGTCACCATATATCACCTTTATCATGGCAATAAAACCAGAGCTGAAACCAAACGCCTCAAAAGTGTGCCATAAGTATTGATGTTCAACTCGGTCAAATGCATTTTCCTGATCAATTGAAATTAGACCAGCATCCAACCCAATAGCCCTAGAGACATCAAAAAAATCCAGAATCAGAGAAATGTTATCCCCTATCTTTATGCCAGGAACACAGTAGGACTGGTCCGTATGATTTGCCCCATCACCTCCCTCAGCCTGTTGGACAAAGGCTTTAACAGGATCTTATAATCAGTGCACAATAAAACCACCGGCCTCCAGTTCTTCACCTTCCTAGGGTCACCCTTTTTGGGCAGTAGGGTGAAGACAGCCCTTCTGCAGCTTAATGGTAGTAACCCTCCGGTTAAACTATCATTAACTACTGCTAGCCAATCCTCTCCTAACATAGCCCAAAAATACTTAACAAAGTCAATGGGAAGCTCATCAATGCCTAGTGCCCTTCCATTTTCCATGCCTTTTAATGCAGTGTATAGCTCCAGCAAAGACAATGGTTGCTTTAGCTCAACCTGAGCTTCTGCAGCCACCTGTGGGAGCCCATCAAGGAACTGCTGTGTCACTGTTTTATCCTCTTTGTACTCACACTTGTAGAGATCAGCATAGAACTCTACTGCCTTCTTTCTAATTTCACTAGTGCTAGTGAGCTCCTGTCCAACAGCTGATTTGAGACAATTAATCATTATTCTTTGTCCATTCTTTTTCTCTAAACCAAAGAAAAATGTGGATGGGGCATCCATTTCAGAGATTCCCTGAAACGTACTTCTCACCAATGCCCCCTGTGCTCTGATACCCAGCAGGTCTGCCAATGCGGCTTTTTTGCATGGCCTCGATCTCCTGTGGCCTCAACCAACGTCATGAGTTCCACTATTTCAGTCTCTAGGTCTTTCATTGATCTGGTGATATCCTTCGTGACATTCCTTGTGTATTGATTACAGAATTGTTTAATCTGGATTTTCCCTATATCCCACCACTGTTGAAGGGATACAAAACTGGCCTTTTGAGATCTCCACCTCTCCCAGAAAAAACTAAAACATTTCCTGAAGTGAGCATCACTCAATATTAAACAATGATCAGAAAATACCACTGGGGTTAACACACTTGGTTTACAGACCAGAGATTGATGCTCAAAACAATAAAACCTATCTAACCTGGCCATAGAGATGGTGTTCTCTCTCACACGCCCAGGTGTACTGTCTCGTGCCTCCATGTTGACTCCGCCAAATATCACACAGTTCATGTGTTACAATGAGGCGTTTTTACAAAGTCCTTGAGGCTATATTAGGTTATTTGTTATTTCTATCTAAATCACTGACTGTGCAGTTAAAATCGCCAGCAATAAATAAATAATCTTAATTATTACATTTCTCAATGGTATTTTATCATGTCTCTAAAAAACATACCCCCTCATAACTGCCACCAGTGGGTTATATACATTTATCAGACACATAGTGATGTTTTCATACCTCGCTCTAACTTTTAATAACCTCCCCTCAACTACCTCTTCAACCTCATATGACAAAGACAAAACCCTTTTGAGAACAAGATGGCCACACCCCCACTTTTTGAGTTTTTATGACTACACACCACTGTCGTCGTCCCCCCCCCACTCCTGTTGCCACATTACTATGGGTTTCTTGTAGAAAACTCATGTCACTTTCCTTTCCCCTAATTAACTCATACACTATGGCTCTTTTTTAAAATGTCTCTCGCCCCATTTATGTTTAAAGAAGAAATCTTAAAACTGCTCATGGATGAGAACAAAATACAGAGGAAGACACAGAAACCACATCTCTTTACAGAGTTAAGGCTGCGACTGAACTCTTTCATTTTCTTTAGAATTTACATCACTTATCACTCTCTTGAGTCTAGCAATTTCAGGGCTTGTCAAACCTCAATCTTGTTATTTTTGACATCAGAAACTTTGCTGATTCAATAAACAATTAACTTTCAGGAAAAAAATCTGTTACATCATAATCCTGTATATATTTCTTCCCTTTTGTCAACTTCAGAAATTGATGTACCTTCTCAATCCCATACCTCCCTTCCACCCCATTTATCTCACTATTTTGCTATGACGAGTCAGATGACTCACTCTCGCTATCCTCCCCAGAAGAAAACTCCACCATCTCTACAACCTGTTTATCCTCAACTGATTTATCAATCTCTACCTTCCTCTTGGAATTAGACCCTTCACCATCCCTTAAATTATTCCTCTTACTCCTCGGTACTTTGAAAACAGCTGCTTCCTTTTCCATTATTTCAATCTCCTCTTGACCTCCAATTTCATTTTCCAGCACCACCTCAGCGACCGCAGTCGCAATCTCACCTACTGTTTCCCCTCCATCTTTGTTCTCATCTACTACAATTGCCCCCGTATCCACACTGCTTTCCTTTCCTACTTTTCCAACCACATCTGCCCACCTTCTCCCTTCCCCTGCACCCTTAGCATGTTCATCCCTTCGCGGTGGTGCATTAGCTGCATCAGCACTAGAGCTGCTACCAGGCTCTGCTCGCTCGTTCTCGGGACAATTACGTACCAAATGCCCCTCTGTAACACAGCCAAAGCATTTCATTTATTCAGTAGAAGCGTAGAAAACATAATCAAATCCATCAATCTTAAAACTGAATGCTAAATTCAGTTCATCAGTGTCCTTCTTTAAAATCATATGCACTTGTCTCCTATGAGACACGACATGTTTCAGCAAAGGAGATTTGCATCCAAAAAGAACCTTCTTTATTGTAGATACAATTTGACCATGATGAGATAACTCTCGCACCAACACTTCATCTCTAACAAATGGTGGCACGTTAGAAAGTATAACTTTCTTCGCCGGATTCATAAGAGGATATATCGATGTCTGTGTCTCCCGCAACACAACACCACTCTCAACTATTGTATTCACCTTTTCAATGGAATCTAAGAATATCACTACAGCGCTGATTTGATACTATCATACCCAATGATAGCACCCACTGCCAAGCTACATTCTTCCACTGAACACCCGGCCACAGCAGGAATCTTTATTCCATGCCGCCGACTAAGTTTTTCAAACTCAAAACTTCAGCGAGTGGCCATTGCAACCAGCCCCACCGGCTGGTTGTGCCCTCGCGAAAAACAACCTCAATGATCCCACCACCCCTATACGTGCTTAGTGATAGTTAGACAAGATAACCTTAAATCAACTAATCTAATCAATATATATTGTGATGTCACGAGAGGCTGTGTCCTGGAGGGACGTTACATCCCCCTGAGATGGCTGCAAACCCAGACAGCTATGGCTCCATCTGCTGGTATGGTCGGGAACTCCAACCCTCTATGGCCAATCTTCCCACGCAGCTGAAACCAATCAGGAGCTGATGAGCTGAAGGTTTGTTGAAGGGAAGAGACACGGTCTCCAGGCTGGGCTCTCTGGAGGACAAGAGTGCTGCACGTCCACTTCCATGAGGAATATAAGGATTTGGAGATACTTACCTTTGGGAAATACTCACCTTTGGATATATGCACCTGTGGAAATACGTGTGGGACATTTGGAAGGACGTTTTGCTGGGTTGGCCACTAGCTGCAACGTGGAATACAGTAAGACTGGGGAAACGTTATTTGAGCGAGGGAGAGTTATGATTTTGGATGTGGAAGAGACATCCCTGAACTGTTAACCCTTAAAGAGCCACCAGAGAACAGAATTGTGTTATACTTTCGTTAGTTTCCCAAGACCTTTAATAAAATCCTTGTTTTGGTTGAACCTGGTCTCCTTGCACTACTTGAGCAATCCCGCTGAAAGCTGTGTAGCCTCTCGTGACATCACAGATGGTGGAGAATACAGGCAACGCTCAAGCGTTAATAGTGCATGTCAGAGGAGGATACCGAAGGTTTGATCACCCAGTTTTCCAAGTTGGCCGTAGGCTCCCCGCCGACTGAAATGGAGGACATATTGAAAGCCCTTGTTGCTGGCCAGCAAGCCCAGATGCAAGCAAACGTGGCTCTCTTGGAGGAGCAAAAGAAAGCCAACCTTCTGAAGGCAGAGGAATTGCAGTTGCAGAGACAGAGGGTGGTCCAAAATACCCGCCCAATAAAGGCAAGTGACTTTATATCTAAGATGGGAGCTACCGATGACATTGAGGCATACCTGCATGCATTTGAGGCCACGGCCACTAGGGAAGCCTGGCCCAAGCAACAGTGGGTTGGTCTGTTAGCCCCCTTTCTAACCGGGGAATCGCTGAATGCTGTCCCGGGACCTGGGCCCTGACCAGGTTACTGACTATGATGCCCTGAAGTCTGAGATCCTCAGCAGATATGGACTCACAAAGTTTGGTATGGCCCAGCGCTTTCACAGCTGGACCTTCCAACCAGACCAACCTCCTCGGGCGCAGATGCATGAACTTGTCCGAATCGCAAGGAAATGGCTGGATCCGCAGAGGAATCCAGCAGCGGCGGTGGTGGAGGCCGTTGTGGTGGATCGTTACCTACGCGCCCTGCCTTATGAGGCAAAACGGTTCATCAGTCAACAGGCCTTGACCACGGCTGATCTGACCGTGGAAGCTGTGGAAAAGTACCAGGCCACAGCGGAGATGCTGAATGCTTCCCGAAAAGACCCCAGGAGTGCGGCCCCACCACAAATGGGAAGAACCCGTCCAAAGGACCCCAAGGTCTCGAACCCAGCCACGTCAGGACTTATCCCGGCTCCAGGGGAGCCAGAAACCAGGCGGGTCCAAGAAGAGTACACCAGGAGGGGGAAACTCGACAGTGTTACCGGTGTGGGGAGATGGGACATATCTCCTGGCAGTGTGGGAAACCAGCCGATGAACCTATGCCCACTGCGGAGTCCTCCAGCTCAGCACCCACACACCGTTTTGCCTCGCTCTTGGGAGTCGTAGATGGCGGCCCAGATCGACCCCCCACCTGCCCGGTAACTGTGAATCACCATGATGTGGAGGCCTTACTGGATTCTGGTAGCCGGGCCACCCCTGGTGCGTAAGGATTTGGTGGGCCCAACGTGTCTGACCCCGGGGAAAGTCCTCCCAGTTTCCTGTGTCCATGGGGACACCAGAGAATACCCCATTACTGAACTTACAATGACCAGCACACGGGGAACCATACACACGACGGCGGGGGTGGTTGATTCCCTCCCCGTCCCTGTCCTAATTGGACGAGACTGCCCAGCCTTTTACCCACTCTGGAGAGAGTCTCAGGAGAGGATAACCCGAGTACCTCGGAAACGGAGAGGCAAGACTCATCCTGGGAAGGCTCCGGTGCAATCCTCCGAGTTACTCACTCCCGCCCGGGCTCTGATAGGGATGGCAGGTGCCCAGACCGACACAGAGACGGAGCTACAGAATCTGGACAAAGAACTGTCTGGTCTGAAGGGGACCGCTGAGAGGTATCGTTTGTTAAAGCAACAGTTAGACATGAAGACAGAAGAGTTAGATATCCTCCAGGCTAAACTCCAACAGAGCTCCTTCCCTAAGCAACAGGAGGAGCTGGAGAGGCTGCGCAGGACCATCGAGGAGTGTGAGGAGACCCTGCGCAGGAGTAAGGAGGTCCAGAAGAAGGCAGAGGAGAAGTACAAGGTGTTGGAGAACAAGATGAAGAATGCGGAGGCAGAGAGAGAGAAGGAACTGAAAGCTGCTCAACAGAAGCTAAACTCTGCTAAAACCAAGGCTGATGCGTTCAGTAAGAAACTCAAGGAGAGACAACAGGAGGCTGAGTCCCTGGTCCTAGAGTTGGAGGAGTTGAAGAGAGAGCAGTCTGGCAAGCACCACGGCAATGCGGACGCCCTCTCCCGGCGTGATGCCTTCTTCGCTGCCTTTACCCGACGAGGACGTCGGTCCCGAGGAGGGGGATGTGTGATGTCACGAGAGGCTGTGTCCTGGAGGGACGTTACATCCCCCTGAGATGGCTGCAAACCCAGACAGCTATGGCTCCATCTGCTGGTATGGTCGGGAACTCCAACCCTCTATGGCCAATCTTCCCACGCAGCTGAAACCAATCAGGAGCTGATGAGCTGAAGGTTTGTTGAAGGGAAGAGACACGGTCTCCAGGCTGGGCTCTCTGGAGGACAAGAGTGCTGCACGTCCACTTCCATGAGGAATATAAGGATTTGGAGATACTTACCTTTGGGAAATACTCACCTTTGGATATATGCACCTGTGGAAATACGTGTGGGACATTTGGAAGGGACGTTTTGCTGGGTTGGCCACTAGCTGCAACGTGGAATACAGTAAGACTGGGGAAACGTTATTTGAGCGAGGGAGAGTTATGATTTTGGATGTGGAAGAGACATCCCTGAACTGTTAACCCTTAAAGAGCCACCAGAGAACAGAATTGTGTTATACTTTCGTTAGTTTCCCAAGACCTTTAATAAAATCCTTGTTTTGGTTGAACCTGGTCTCCTTGCACTACTTGAGCAATCCCGCTGAAAGCTGTGTAGCCTCTCGTGACATCACAATATATATATATACAGTGGGGAAAAAAGTATTTAGTCAGCCACCAATTGTGCAAGTTCTCCCACTTAAAAAGATGAGAGAGGCCTGTAATTTTCATCATAGGTACACGTCAACTATGACAGACAAATTGAGAAGAAAAAAATCCAGAATATCACATTGTAGGATTTTTTATGAATTTATTTGCAAATTATGGTGGAAAATAAGTATTTGGTCACCTACAAACAAGCAAGATTTTTGGCTCTCACAGACCTGTAACTTCTTCTTTAAGAGGCTCCTCTGTCCTCCACTCGTTACCTGTATTAATGGCACCTGTTTGAACTTGTTATCAGTATAAAAGACACCTGTCCACAACCTCAAACAGTCACACTCCAAACTCCACTATGGCCAAGACCAAAGAGCTGTCAAAGGACACCAGAAACAAAATTGTAGACCTGCACCAGGCTGGGAAGACTGAATCTGCAATAGGTAAGCAGCTTGGTTTGAAGAAATCAACTGTGGGAGCAATTATTAGGAAATGGAAGACATACAAGACCACTGATAATCTCCCTCGATCTGGGGCTCCACGCAAGATCTCACCCCGTGGAGTCAAAATGATCACAAGAATGGTAAAAAAATAAAAAAATTAAAATGGTGAGCAAAAATCCCAGAACCACACGGGGGGACCTAGTGAATGACCTGCAGAGAGCTGGGACCAAAGTAACAAAGCCTACCATCAGTAACACACTACGCCGCCAGGGACTCAAATCCTGCAGTGCCAGACGTGTCCCCCTGCTTAAGCCAGTACATGTCCAGGCCCGTCTGAAGTTTGCTAGAGTGCATTTGGATGATCCAGAAGAGGATTGGGAGAATGTCATATGGTCAGATGAAACCAAAATATAACTTTTTGGTAAAAACTCAACTCGTCGTGTTTGGAGGACAATGAATGCTGAGTTGCATCCAAAGAACACCATACCTACTGTGAAGCATGGGGGTGGTAACATCATGCTTTGGGGCTGTTTTTCTGCAAAGGGACCAGGACGACTGATCCGTGTAAAGGAAAGAATGAATGGGGCCATGTATCGTGAGATTTTGAGTGAAAACCTCCTTCCATCAGCAAGGGCATTGAAGATGAAATGTGGCTGGGTCTTTCAGCATGACAATGATCCCAAACACACCGCCCGGGCAACGAAGGAGTGGCTTCGTAAGAAGCATTTCAAGGTCCTGGAGTGGCCTAGCCAGTCTCCAGATCTCAACCCCATAGAAAATCTTTGGAGGGGAGTTGAAAGTCCGTGTTGCCCAGCGACAGCCCCAGAACATCACTGCTCTAGAGGAGATCTGCATGGAGGAATGGGCCAAAATACCAGCAACAGTGTGTGAAAACCTTGTGAAGACTTACAGAAAACGTTTGACCTGTGTCATTGCCAAGAAAGGGTATATAACAAAGTATTGAGAAACTTTTGTTGTTGACCAAATACTTATTTTCCACCATAATTTGCAAATACATTCATAAAAAAATCCTACAATGTGATTTTCTGGATCTTTTTTTTCTCATTTTGTCTGTCATAGTTGACGTGTATCTATCATGAAAATTAAAGGCCTCTCTCATCTTTTTAAGTGGGAGAACTTGCACAATTGGTGGCTGACAAATACTTTTTTTCCCCACTGTATACACCAAAACCCAATAGAGTGAAAATAATTCCAGTCGCTCTCACAATCACTCCTGCTTCACGACTCACTCCCAGCATGCACTCCAACGAGAGAGAGAGAGAGAGAGAGAGAGAGAGAGAGAGATAAACTGTCTAAGTTGAATATTGAATATTACCATGACTAGTTGAAATAATAAATGTATACGCTGCAAAACTAGTGATGATCTCAATAACCAGTAAACATGTTGTGTGCTGACTTCAGTGCTTTATAGTCAGTACTGAAACAGGGAGGGCTGGTGTGATTTGCAGCACAATCTTAGCCAAGCCACATGGGAATGGTACTACATAATACAGTGCATTCGGAATTTATTAAGACCCCTTGACTTTTTCCACATTTTGTTACGTTACAGCCATATTCTAAAATTACTATAAAACATTATTTTACTCATTAATCTGCACATAATACGAAAAAAGCGAAAACACCTTATTTACCTAAGTATTCAGACCCTTTGCTATGAGACTCGAAATTGAGCTCATGTGCATCCCTTTTTCCATTGATCATCCTTGAGATGTTTCTACAACTTAATTGGAGTCCATATTTGGTAAATTCAATTGATTGGGCATGATTTGAAAAGGCACACACCTGTCTATATAAGGTCCCACAGTTGACAGTGCATGTAAGAGCAAAAACCAAGCCATGAGGTCGAAGAAATTGTCCTAGAGCTCCGAGACAGGATTGTGTCGAGACACAGATCTGGGGAAGGGTACCAAAATATTTCTGCAGCATTGAAGGTTCCCAAGAACACAGTGGCCTCCATCATTCTTAAATGGAAGAAGTTTGGAACCACCAAGACTCTTCCTAGAGCTGGCCCCCCAGCCAAACTGAGCAATCAGGGGAGAAGGGCCTTGGTCAGGGAGGTGACCAAGAACCCGATGGTCACTCTGACAGAGCTCCAGAGTTCCTCTTTGGATATGGGAGAACCTTCCAGAAGGACAACCATCTCTGCAGCACTCCACCAATCAGGCCTTTATGGTAGAGTGGGCAGTCGGAAGCCACTCCTCAGTAAATGGCACATGACAGCCCGCTTGGAGTTTGCCAAAAGGCACCTAAAGGACTCTCAGACCATGAGAAACACGATTATCTGGTCTGATGAAACCATGATTGAACTCTTTGGCCTGAATGCCAAGGGTCACGTCTGGAGGAAACCTGGCGCCATCCCTACGGTGAAGCATGGTGGTGGCAGCATCATGCTGTGGGGATGTTTTTCAGCTGCAAGGACTGGGAGACTAGTCAGGATCGAGGGAAAGATGAACGGAGCAAAGTACTTGAGATCCTTGATTAAAACCTGCTCCTTCCAACAGGACAACGACCCTAAAAACATAGCCAAGACAACGCAGGAATGGCTTCGGGACAAGTCTCTGAATATCCTTGAGGAGCCCAGCCAGAGCCCGGACTTAAACCCAATCGAACATCTCTGGAGAGACCTGAAAATAGCTGTGTAGCGACACTCCCCATCCAATCTGACAGCGCTTGAGAGGATCTGCAGAGAAGAATGGGAGAAACTCCCCAAATACAGGTGTGCCAAGCTTGTAGCGTCATACCCAAGAAGACTCGAGGCTGTAATCAGTGCCAAAGGAGCTTCAACAAAGTACTGAGTAAAGGGTCTGAATACTTATGTAAATGTGATATTTCCGTTTGTCTTTTTTCATACATTTGCAACAATTTCTATAAACCTGTTTTTGCATTGTCATTATCGTGTATTGTGTGTAGATTGATGAGAGGAAAAAAATCTTTTTAATCATTTTTTTAATAAGGCTGTAACATAACAAAATGTGGAGAAAGTGAAGGGGTCAGAATATTTTCTGAATGCACTGTATAGGGTGCCCTCCCCTCCCACCAAATCCAAGGAGACGAGCTAGGGCTCTGGAGCATACCCAGGGGACTAACCTCTTCCCTATGGAACACCCCGATAAGAGTAGAGAACATGTGTTCTGCAAGTATAACCTTGCTTTGCTCCACCTTTGCAACCGAAGATGAACATATGGAGCCCTTGCTTGAGTGTCTGGAGAATGCAATGGTTTCAGCTGGTAAATGCTGGCTCTTTGCCTGGACTTGGCCCAAATTATGCACTGTACTGTAAAAAGATTAATCAGTTGTGTCAAATCTGAGTACATTTTTGGATAGCAACTGGGATAGCAACTGTAATCTATATCTACAAATATGTGCTGTATGCTTGAGAGAGCTTAACATTTGGAGGGATCGGCTAAAGAGCCATTCTCCCAGGCACAGGAGCCCAGATCTGTGTGCTACTGGAAGTGTATGTTCCAAACACTTATCAAATATTCAGAGCCGTCAAACTAGCATGCAAGATAATCTGCATGCCACATCAAAGGGATAGATATTTCCGGAGCAGTGCCCTATCTTAAGGAATTAGAGATCCGTTTTTATCCCCCCCTGTATATCTCCTGCAGGTTGGACACAAGTGTCAATTGATAAAAATGGATTAAATCTGGCTTCACCTTTCCCAGAAAATCCTTTTGGTGATACGGCAACAAGTGGTCTGTCGCGATTAAATGGGATGCAAACAGCATAAGCTCATGCAAAGCCTGCCAAGCTTGTGATAGACAAATATAGTACCAAACACCATAACTACAGTAGTACATGCTGTAATACAAAATATAGACTGTATATCTACTACAGCATTCACCCACTTGTTCAGTCAAAGATCAAGCCCTTATCAAAGCCGTGTGATAAGATCAAGTATAGCTGAATATATCTGGATCTGATGTAGCTACCAGAGAGTTAACATGCCTCCAGAAGCGTACATACACTTCCTTATAACAGTGACCTCTGGGAAACAAACCTCTCCCTGCCTGGAAATGATTAAAATCTACCCAAGGTGGGCAAGTCCCTCAGAGGAGCTAAACATGCTCTGCATGTCTAATGAGCTGGGCTCAATACACACAATCCCGAATGTCAGTATGAAAATGGACTAGTGCCCTCTCTAAACTGCTTCTGGGACTCGGGTTTGAATCACAGACAGGCCATACAGTTAAATCTCAACAGACTGTAAAGGGGTAAGTCCTGGGCCTTGTGTTAACTGCCCTGTGAAAACAGCAGTGTAAAGAGTGATGCACAAATACAACTATTTGTGTTTACACTGTGTGAACTCAACACTGATTAGAAGAGGCATATTGGAAGTGCTTGAACGGTAAAAGAACCCAATAGAAAACATGCATACAAAGGAAAATGATTGTGTATCAACTAAACATTTTGGCCATTACCACGCATCGGGTTGACTATTGAATTGTGCACAGCTGCTGGATAAATCATAATAAAACTGAGAACTGAGACCAATCAACAGTTACCTCTTGAATCCTGAAGGATTCAAATAGATGATTTATGTTCTGCCTTGACTAAGAGGCACACTTAACCCATATGGCCTAGTTACATCAATATGAAACGTGTTGTAGTCACCCTTGTGTTCATGTAGATAGCATATTGATGTAAGAAGTGACTCTCAACCCTCAAAGGAATGTTCACCTATTCTCCACACATGAGGGAATACAAGCAGAGCAAATTTCCCAGAACAAAGAGAATACCCAAGCTAATATCAAATGCAATGGGGAATCATTTTGAGAACATATTTATCTCACTTTTTCACAGTGTGTTTGGCAGATATATTAGCATGGTAACGCATATGCAACATCAGAATCTGACATACGAGAATTCAAAACAGAGCTTTCTTGAGTCAAAGGTGCGGAGAGATTTTACGCTTGGGAGGACACCCGAGCCCATCGGAGAGAATTTAGATGGACAGGCCACTGTGAAATACCTGGGATGATACCGATGTTTCCAGCCGACACGCCGGAAAATGTCATTACCGAGAGGAGTGGAAAAGGCATTTGGGCGAAAATGTGTGCACTTTATTTAACAGTTCAATCAGGACCCATCTTTGTGCTTAATAGAGCGGAAATAAGAAAAGCCTACAGTTGTCAGAGGTGCATTACCCATTCCACACCGGGACCATATATCATAATACACTGTTGATCTGTTGCCATAACAAGCACTACAACTACTCTTTATTCTATGGGTGGCTTTGTATAAAACTATATATATATTATGACAGACAACTTTTCGTTTGTTCACATCAGTGTGAGTGGAGCACTAGTAGAAGATGGCCTTGGAGGACGTCCTTGGAGAGGTGTTTATTTTTTTGGGCATGTGTGTCAATAATTAATGTGTGTTTTTGCATCCGATACACTTTTATTCAGCAATGACATTGCTTTCTCTAGTTACTGTGTATTCACATGGCCATGTCACACTTCACTGGATGGCTGCCTTCCAACACAGAGGAAAATAATTTGGTGTCCCACTGTTGAATCGAATTCCACACTTGCCTTTAGAAAGTATTAGATGGGAAGGAAATATGGACAGACGTATCATACAGTTAACTTTAAATGCATTGTAATGTTTAAGTGATCAGCTTACAAGGTCATTACACAAAATGTCTCCACTACAGAAGTAGGATCTTAATTTGATCACCTGTTGTAGGAGAACTTTCCTGTAAAACTTGTAGTGTATTTTAGGTTTAAAAAGGCTTCTGAAGTTTATAATTTCCACTTTGAAATTGCAGACTTGATTTTCTGTTACAAAAAATGTATCAACACCTACAAAATTGTCCATTAATTACAATCCACATAATAATTCACTTTTCCTGTTGCTGCAGGATTATTTTCCTGCTGTAGTAAACTGGCTCAAATGAAAATCCTACTTACATTTTACATTTACATTTTAGTAATTTAGCAGACGCTCTTATCCTTCTGTAGTTAAGTTGACTGTTCATGTAGATGTTAATTGAAAATCATAAACAAGGCAAGGGCTTCTTCTTAAAACCACTAAGTAAATGAGCCATGAGCATACGATTGCATTTATACTTCATGAACACAATTTTTAAGCAAAAATAATAATTTTAATTTGAGATGTTTTCTACCCTGTTAGGTAGGTGACAAATAAAGTGTTGCTTTTCAGAGCTTAGTATACGGATTAGTGAAACACCGGGCCATTTCACATTGCTGAATGCAGATGAGGGTAGTTTAGGATGAGAGCATCATTGGCTTGTCGCTGCCACAGCTTTGTTTAGCTTCAATGCACTCTATCCTCAAAACTTAGAGTGGCGCTATTGATCCAAACAAATTCACCAAGTCAGCTGAGTCTTGACAGTTTCGGGACAAATCAATTGCGGCCAGGTGTAAGTGAGTGTTTTCCATGTACAACAAAGCTATAATGAGCTTTGTCATAAACAACTTGATTTGTAGCCAGCACATAGGCCTACCCAATAGCACTTCCCTTTTCTCTATCTTTGCATTAGGGAAACTAAGAAAGTGTCTCATGAAAACGAAAATACTTTGTGTCTAGGGAGATATCTGAATTTCATGACTGCTTGAGCTGGGATTTGTGGCAAACTAAATATGTCAAATGATTTATTGAAAGTCTGTTGAGAAATGCAAAGTGTTGTTCCGAGAGAATGTTGAAGTACTTGGGAGAACACTTTTCATGGACACTGCATTTGCAATATGAACATTGATATGCAATGAAAACAGGTTCTATCATCCATGCCTAAGACATGTTTTATAGACCTGTAGTTAACTATGCTAGATCCAGGACATGCAGTAGTCTCCTGGAACAATGTAAGGCCATGATTCAAACCAACACTAAGACAGCTGATAAAGGGGGAGTCATAGACATTGGCACTGAAGATCTTTTTAAAGATCACATGTAAATGAACACCATTGTGTTGTACAGTACCATACTTGCAGTTTGCTTTCCATTGCACCATGCTCTACCTCTCTCATATTATCCTCCTCTCTAGCTCTGTTGAATATCTTTGAGGAGAATCTATTGTTTGAATCAAATATCTGCAATGGTCTGGCTGTCCCTCCAGGGGAAATCACAATCCTCTCCCTCTTCAATATTGGTTTAGAATATCCCTGAGCTGTAACTCCACATACATAACATTTTGAGGGTGTTGATACTGTATAATGCGTCATACTGTTCTATACCAATTGCCTATGGACATTACAAGGCACTGTAAAAACAATATGTGCTACATGTGGGTATTATTAGTGCACGTTCAGCTTTACACTAAAATAGTATGGGAAATAATCTGGGGAAAGACTGCAGATCCCTATTTGTATGGCTGTCTCTTGGGGATGCAAACATCCATTGAAATTTACCATATTGTTTGTTGCGTTAGCATCACAAAGAAAATGTGAAATGGGCCATGCATAACGCCCAGGCTAATTGACTACTCCTTCAGTTCTTGTGTCAAAACACAATTATTTCTGCATCTGAAACAAGTTAGACATAAGGGCGGGGAGCTAAGGCATGCTAAATATGTCTCCCAAAATGAGATCTGATCAAGTAGGAAAAAGAGGAGCTTGCCACACATCAAAGGCGGATGTCAACGCGGCAACATTTTTGGACCCCTCTAAGCGCCAACATTTTTGGACCTCTCTAAGTGCCAACATTTTTGGACCCCTATAAGCGGCAACATTTTTGGACCCCTCTAAGCGGCAAAATTTTTGAACCCCTATAAGCGGCAACATTTTTGGACCTCTCTAAGCGCCAACATTTTTGGACCCCTATAAGCGGCAACATTTTTGGACCTCTCTAAGCGGCAACATTTTTGAACCCCTATAAGCGGCAACATTTTTGGACCCCTTTAAGCGGCAAAATTTTTGGACCCCTATAAGTGGCAAAATTTTTGGACCCCTCTAAGCACCAACATTTTTCGTCCCCTCTAAGCGGCAACATTTTTGGACTCCTATAAGCGCAAACATTTTTGGACCCCTATAAGCGGCATAATTTTTGGACCCCTGTAAGCGGCAACATTTTTGAACCCCTCTAAGCACCAACCTTTTTGGACCCCTCTAAGTGCCAACATTTTTGGACCCCTATAAGCGCCAACATTTTTGGACCCCTATAAGTGCCAACATTTTTGGACCCCTATAAGCGCCAACATTGTTGGACCCCTATAAGCACCAACAGGGTTCATGTTTGACCCAAAATCTGAAAGGATCGATGACAAAAAGACACTTCCTGTCAAACAGTTAAACATTTTATTTTATTAACCTTTTGTAACACAAGAAATTGTTTAAATTCCCTCAAATAAGTATATATTATCAAATGTTCACATATTTATAGTCAGATTTGCAAATATCATTTTTTGTATGTTTTTCATGTTTTGAACAGATATTTTTATACATTTCACCATAGCCACTTGTTATGAACATTTGTCTGTTATTATTTCAAAGTGGTTGTATCTGTGATAGAGGCTAATAAATTGGAAATTGAGCTAATCTGACATACCGATACGATCTAAAATGGACACAGATATGGGCAATATAGGCAAAATGGGTGCCGGTGCCACCAGACTTTTACATAGCTCTAACTTTGGAACGCTATGGGCTATCAACTCAGTTCCAATTGCATCCGGAAGATGAGACTATCACCTTGGTATAGAGACATTAGGCATGTTTTCTATTGACCCAGGTTTATTCGACAGAAGAAATGGCGCAAAAACAATTATTGCGACGTGTAATTGAAACGGCAGATATAGGATACATTTTCTAAAGATCGACAACAGGGGTGGATTTTTTAAACGATGATGGACAATTTTTTAAAATATATATATATATAAATCATGATTTCCTAATTATTTTGGTGGTACGCGGGGCAATTATTAGAATATGGCAAATATTAGTCAGTTATTGCATTCTATCCATGCTGGCTTTCGCGGGGTACCTGAGACATGAAACAGATATGTGAGAGGGCATACAGGCTGTCGCCAATTTATTAATGTACAATTTGCCTAAATGGTTAATGGAAACACTTCAACCGTTGTGTATCAGGCAATTGTCGTATCTATTTTCTGTGTGAACTTTCTAAATATCGACAGAAAATCATTGGACACCTTAATGGAAACATACTGTAGCTAGCAGCTGGAAGCTAAACATGTATTTGAATTTTTGAGTAATCTTGTTGCTATAGTGACTGCCACGCCCCCCAGGGGCCAAATCTTTGGTGGCTCCATATCTATATCTTTTCAGGATACATACATTTACCTATGTGCCAAATGTTGTGTGTTTATCACAACGTTTACTATTGAGTCTACATTTTCACCTCTATCATTCCTCTATGTTAACACATAAATCATGGTAAATTGTGTGTTTTTTATTGTTGGTAACTAGTTGCTTCACAAAGCCCTACAATTTCAGACGTATAAAAAAAATGTTTTTCGAAATTATGCAATTTTTGACCACTTGGGGTCAAAATTGAACCCTGATGGTGTGTTTAGGGTTAATGCACCCTTTTGGAAAACGATCGCTAAACCAGTAAGTGTTTCACTATCCGTTTGTTCTGGTGTGGTGAGGGGATCTGGGTATCACGGTTCCAGGGTTCTACCACTGTGCCAAGGAGTTTACAAAGATAGCACTGCGCAATAAGATACTGAGTAGGTGAGAAACTGAGTAAAGGCATCCGCATACTTCCAAGCTGAAACAGTTTGGAAGTGTTTGTGCATCTATTATGACGACATTTTGTGATATTTTTGTTAGTTCTGGACTTCGGTAGTTATTTTTTTTGGCTGTTTGGGCACACAAAATGTTTTCTCGAGGCAAGCCGAAGTCGGTAGCCGAAGTCGGTAGCCGAAGTCGGTAGCCGAAGTCGGTAGCCGAAGTCGGTAGCCGAAGTCGGTAGCTGAAGTCGGTAGCCGAAGTCGGTAGCCGAAGTCGGTAGCCGAAGTCTACGCCCCTTCGTCTGTGACTGGTCAACAATAGGGATTCTTCAATAAAGTATTTGTTATCGTTCAACGAGAGACAACTCGTTTTCATGCAAACAATTTCATTGAGAAATACTGCACCAAACATTGTGTGACTAAGATCTCCCCGGCAAAAACGTCAAAATCAATTACAGATTTCTTGAGTTATCTTAGATTAATTCTGACTATTTTGAGGAAGTGGCTGGCTAAGGCATCTCAAAATGGACAGACAGTACTATTGCCGCTTGCTGTCTCATTTTTCAAGCGAAGGTCTTTTAATGGAGTATGCAAGCACACTCATTTGGTTTGCCTAGCCAAGTTTGGCTAGAAGTATGCTGACACCTTAAGAGGTGTGTGTTTTAAAAGGGATGCTTAGGGATTTGAGCTAATCAATTAACTATGCTGCGTTTTGAAGCAAATATATGCTAGTGTGTCGCTGTCTGCCCAATTATCGCAAGTACATCCTATTAAGTGCCCGTTGTAAATGACGATTATAAAATGTTTATCTATTTTCCATGTCGAGGTATTCTTCTGGTTTTGAATGTTTATTATTTCATTTGAATTAATTTAGAATAATTAGGTACTGTTTTTAGAATGATCTAGTTAAGCAAATTCAAGCTAAAATAATTGCATTGTAATTACAGTGGTATTGCACAGTGTTACTACAAGTTCTGAACACATTCCCCAACAATCCAAGATCATGGCCAAGTTGTTACCTTTTAAGAAGCAATTATAATTGACTACATTCTAGTTGATTCACTAAATCTGCCCCTTTCTGTTCTGAAAATGGCCTAACACTGTTTTCTTCAACACATGCCTGATTTATAATTATCACCCTTTCAATGTTCAGCTGACATGAATGTAACAGCACAGGTTCATCAGTATGCCCTGGCTGTTGAGCACAGCTGAATTGCTCTCTGGGAAGCTTTTGTGAGATGCTTTAGTTATTCCTGGCAATGCAAACACGGGACAATGCCACGCTAATTAGCTGGCAGCGATCATACTGTAGAAATGCAGAAATCCTGCCCTGGTATTCTGAAGAGGCAGACCTTTATGCCAGTCAACATGGCTCTTGACATGAAAAAGCCATTTTATAAATCCAGGAGAAGAAGGAGAGAGGTCCTTGGCAGACGAAAGGCAAAAAAGATAGCTTTCTGTATAGGCTTCTCTGCTGAAACAGAGCTCTAGAGTCTGGAAGCATGCATTGTAAAAATGAAAGGCTACATTTCTTGAGAGGGTGCCAAAGGCTGATATTTTGCCATTGTTTTCTGCCCCTTCAGCACTGAGAGAGCAGAATGCTTAAAGGAAGTATAGTAATATCGAGAGCTTGGGACTATAAGGTTATATCTGCAAAAAGATGATTCTGAGATAATTGGTATTAAAGTTCCGAACCCTCATTGGTTTGAAAGGTGTCAGCAATTTTTATATTGTATTCTTTTATACTTAACAACATGAATTGTGGGTGTTTAGAGTACTATATAGGTAGAGAAGATTGAACAGAACAAGGCTATGTCAATAACAGCATTTTGACAAAAATGCAGATAGAACCCCATAGTCCCAAGCTCTCTATCACCAATCAATAATCCAAAAATAAATGAGCAGATAGAAAACTGATGTATGAGCTGAATACACTGACCCTGACCATGACCTTAACCCCACAGGACCACTGACTGGTATTTGTATTTGTATTTATCACTCTTATCAATCATTACTACTCTTCCTGGGGTCCAGCAGAATTAAGGCAGTCATTCATTTATTTTTAAACATTACAATACATTCACAACAGATTTCACAACATATTAAGTGTGTGCCCTCAGGCCCCTACTCTACTACCACATATCCACAACACAAAATCCATGTTATCGTGTGTTTGTGTGCATGTGTCTGTGCCTGTGTTCGTGTTGCTTCACAGTCCTCGCTGGTCCATAAGGTGTATTTTGTATCTGTTTTTTAAATCTAATTTTACTATAGTCATGGCTCTATTACACACCACGGACCAACGAATATTCTTTACATCAACAACATAGGAATCGCTACAAAACTTCTGGTAAGAAGATTACCTGACCCCAATGACCCGACAGCCTGACCTGACCTTACTCACTGATGGGCGGCGCACAATTGGCCCAGCGTCGTCCAGGGTAGGGGAGGGAATGGCCGGCAAGGATCTAGCTCAGTTGATAGAGCATGGCGTTTGCAACGCCAGGGTTGTGGGTTCGATTCCCACGGGGGGCCAGTATAAAATTTTTAAATATATGTATTCACTAACTGTAAGTCGCTCTGGATAAGAGCGTCTGCTAAATGACTAAAATGTAAATGTAAATGTAATGAAGAAAGCTTCCAATCAAAATACTTCTGCTCTACACCTACAAATTCCATAGCCCCATTTTAATATTTTAATAAAAAATAAAAACATCTATGAAATTGCAATAGATCCTCCTCCATGCTATGTAAGCCAAAATTAAACCAGGAAATTCATAGTTAGACAGGATGGTTTAAAATCAAGGATGACGTTCTTTCTCTGCTAAACATGCTTCTGCATTCTAAATAGATGGAAGGGCATCCAAAACTAATTGAAATACTGCAGAATCATGGCCATCCTAAAATTGGAAACACATTCTACTTTTGCTGTTTTTTAAGGGAAATATTAACCTTTCAAGGCCAGTTATTTCATCCTGTAAAAATAAAAAGTATGTTGACAAAGTGTATTTTATTGCAAGTCTATGATCAAGTATTGACCTCCCTAAAAAAACATTATCCCATTCGGCTTCTCTGAAATGAAGCGTATCTGTGTATCCCTCCATTAAAATTCCATTAGGCTGAGGTTGGGTCACTGACGTTTACAACCTTAAACAATCTTAAGTTGCACTCGGCTCACATCAGTGATCTTTACTTACCCTTCCTCCAGGGAGAAGCATCTTATACTATTAGTACAGACATAAAGACATTTGTTGTATTTCTTGATTTATCCTCTTTGACCCAAACATAAGGATACATAATTGTTCAATGGCTAATATGTTCCACCAGACATCCGCAAAGACCCATTTTGAGATGCACAATTTTCCAGCTACATTGGCTTATAAATGGAGGTGAGACAGGAAGAATAATATGATTGATTGGCCTTGGTTAGACACAGGGTATGGAGAGCATCAAAGAGGTGGACCTAAAACATTTAGCCATCAGACTTTCAGGAATACACACACACATGCTCTAATTAGAATTTGTATTACAGATTGCATTAACTTCATCAGAATATAATTAATATTTGACAAACCATTACAACTCCAAGGTATGCCACTTTCCTCCATTCAAGTGTTGAGATTGTTAGTATAGTATTAGTTTGTAGCATTGTTGTGTTTATTTGTAACAGAAGACACAATCATAAGGTTTTCCACTCCTACACACCACCCACCTACCTGATGGAGAGGAATGGCTCTTGGCAAGAGGAGTCGTGTCTTAAGATGGTGTTTTCTGCTGTTTAAGTGTTGAGTCAAGTCATAGGGAAGAGAGCAGGTCTGCTTCTCACAGTTTTTATTTTTACCTCTATTACTCAGCCTGTCTGTGTCTCACACAACTGTTCCACGTCATTTGAAACAGAACAAGATCTCACGTTGAAGTCATTATCTTTTTAACCCTTGTAGCTTGTGTCGAAATGGAAATATTCAAGGATAAACACATCTTATCAACTTTTGACAACCAGCCTGACCCTGATGGGGAGCATACTCTATATATTCATGCTGACACTCTCTCAGTGTTCTTGTTGAATAAGTATATTACTAACCTCCCATGTACCATATACCTAGAGTACAAAAACACAGATTGAAAACACAGATTGAAAAAAAAAGATAGTTCAACAATATGATTGGTGTACAAGCTTAGTCTTGGCTTTAATTGGGTATATTAGTGATTTCGGCCCTATGCACATGTTGGTATCCTGTGTTGAACCCATGTCCTTGCAACAGGAAAAGCCCATTGGTTTACATGCTTTTTTGCCCAGATTATTTCAGAAACAATCAGTGTTGCTAAGAGCACTGTAGAGATATCTTGTGGGAAAACACACAGCATTTCTACACATAAGAGATGTCTAACATAATTGGGATAGAGGCGAGCCAAAGAGACACTGCAGCTGTGAGGCAGACCATTATATTTTCCCTTGCAATCAAATGTAATTATCATTGAAATGTTGGGTTTTGTGCCGAGATAGGCTCTTGAAAATTGTAAGGACTCTGTGTGACTGTAAAGGCATGGTGTTGTCGCAACACAACACAGTGCAACACAATACAAGTATATTGCTTTAGAATGAGTCTACCAGGAATTTCAATGCAGTGCAAATGTGAGACCTTCAACCTTCACTCCTATTTTTAGGCTCGCTTACCAGCTGCTAAGACTAATAACGCACCAGTCATGACTCACAAGTGTGATATGAAATGTGTCAGACCTTCACAGAGGATTTAATTATCTCCAATGTTTCACACATAGTGAAGTGGCATAGTCCTAAGAACATTGCACATTA
Source organism: Coregonus clupeaformis (assembly GCF_020615455.1). Taxonomy (NCBI): domain Eukaryota; kingdom Metazoa; phylum Chordata; class Actinopteri; order Salmoniformes; family Salmonidae; genus Coregonus; species Coregonus clupeaformis. Next base: position 44,010,997 of record NC_059197.1, read on the forward strand.
CTTTTAATTCACAACTAAAGCACGGAGGATGACAGCCCTAATCAAAGTTTTAAATTCATACTTTTGCCAGTCTGTCAACTTTTGGCATCTTTTGAAATCAAGAGTTCTGAAAGATATTCAAATTAGTTTGATATGACAGAGTTGTGTATGGATATTAAAACGATCATGGTTAACACATACAGAATACATTTGAATGCAGTGTACCAAGTGCGTTAAAGGCATGTCACATCAAATCATACACTACACTTTGTGTTGCTATGAAGAGCCATGTGAAGGTCTTTGTCTTCAGGATTTTTTATTTTGTTCAATCACAATAATAATTTCCTTTGATTAATATAATTTAAATCTATTAATGTGGCAGAAAAAAATACACTTGTTGTCAGAGTTAAATCAGATAAGGATCCAAACATTAAGGTTAGGTGTTTGGAAACCACATTAGGCAGGTAACTATCACTTATTCCTAATAGTGGTAATTGTCATGGGGGAAGTGCAGGTTACATTTGAAATATTAAGTGCACTTAAGAGTAGAAACATTTGCAAGTGATGTGTTCATTGAGTGGAATCCCAGTGGGCATGTTGGAATCTCTGTGAGCTGGAATTTGATACACCTGGAATATATTGCGTAGGGATAATATGAATGATTCAAACAGGAATTATTGCACCATATCAAAATGTAGCTAATCTATTTCAAAGGCCTGATAACTCTGGGACTCATAATCAATTAATCAGCCCTGGTGTGGGAAATGTCTGACAAAACATACAGCATTTTGTTTTCAAATGTATCAACTGGATAGAGTTATTTACTCTTGTCGTTTAGCAAAATAATGCCTCTCAACGCACTAATACACCAAATTTATTTTTAATGGGAAAGAAGGAAAGTGCAGAGGACATACAGTATTACCATATAACAAAGTACATTCCATATGTTATGTTGTGCTGATGCTAATGCATTCATGTGTTAACTTAGATCTGTAAAGCCAGATATTCCACAAACAGTTGTCCCCCAGCATTATTCACTTATATAATTAACTTACATAATTCTCACCAGTATTATTACATCTGAAATAGTGGAATAGTGGTAAGTTAAACTGCAATAATTTTGCATAGTGATTTAAAATGATTTGTAAAATGTACTTTCAACATTCTAGCTCCATTAGTCAGAAATAATAAATAATTGAGATTGGTTGCTTGAGTTTTAGAACACACATATATAGCGCCCCTACTGACACTCCTTAGTATGTGTAGAAAATATATTTATTTTTTAACTGAAGCAAGTACAAAATGTTTTGAGAAAATCACTTTCTACACATCACACCCAAGGGAGGATTCAAATAAAATGTTTAAAGCCATTCAACTTTGAGCAAGGTCAGAATGTTCTATATATTTTTGGAAGCACCAGTCATTACAGTTTGGGTTGAGTGAGCTCTGTCAGTGCAGTTACCAATTCGTTCAGAATGTTTGACACGTGAAGAAGGGCTGTTTCACTGTGTGCAGAATGGTATTGAACCTGTCCTGTGAAAAGGAGCAGTAAATAAACATACCATAATTATTCCCTATATATGGCAGGAATATTTATAAAATAGCCTCCGGCAAGGTTTTCACAAACAGTTTGAATATATTTTCATGACAAAATACACAAAAACACCAGTTAACCTCTCGTCTTGCATTAATTAACTTATTTTCTCTTTTAAGTGTAGGAAACTATTGTGAGCACATTAGAAATAATTAGGAAAAGATTAATCGGCTTCCATTCAATTATTCAATTTTAATTGGAATGCTTGTTATTATATGCAAACCAAACAAAAATGTGTTATTTTATAACAATGGACATAAAAATATTATATATTGAACCCACTACAGTTGTTACACCAGACGATCTTGATGAAAGTCAATGTACATCTGAAGAAAATTGAGAATAACAATTCTAAGATCAGTTACAGCAGCTCTTTTCAGATGATGTCATATATGACAAGGCCAGGCTACACTTAACAATAATACATATTTTATGATATTTTATGCAGATTTACACAAGAAAGATTTGATCAATTTTTGCTGACTGAAAACATTATATCACAACATACTGTATATACAGTGGGGGGGAAAAGTATTTAGTCAGCCACCAATTGTGCAAGTTCTCCCACTTAAAAAGATGAGAGAGGCCTGTAATTTTCATCATAGGTACACGTCAACTATGACAGACAAAATGAGGAAAAAAATCCAGAAAATCACATTGTAGGATTTTTTATGAATTTACTTGCAAATTATGGTGGAAAATAAGTATATATAGTCACCTACAAACAAGCAAGATTTCTGGCTCTCACAGACCTGTAACTTCTTCTTTAAGAGGCTCCTCTGTCCTCCACTCGTTACCTGTATTAATGGCACCTGTTTGAACTTGTTATCAGTATAAACGACACCTGTCCACAACCTCAAACAGTCACACTCCAAACTCCACTATGGCCAAGACCAAAGAGCTGTCAAAGGACACCAGAAACAAAATTGTAGACCTGCACCAGGCTGGGAAGACTGAATCTGCAATAGGTAAGCAGCTTGGTTTGAAGAAATCAACTGTGGGAGCAATTATTAGGAAATGGAAGACATACAAGACCAATGATAATCTCCCTCGATCTGGGGCTCCACGCAAGATCTCACCCCGTGGGGTCAAAATGATCACAAGAACGGTGAGCAAAAATCCCAGAACCACACGGGGGGACCTAGTTAATGACCTGCAGAGAGCTGGGACCAAAGTAACAAAGCCTACCATCAGTAACACACTACGCCGCCAGGGACTCAAATCCTGCAGTGCCAGACGTGTCCCCCTGCTTAAGCCAGTACATGTCCAGGCCCGTCTGAAGTTTGCTAGAGTGCATTTGGATGATCCAGAAGAGGATTGGGAGAATGTCATATGGTCAGATGAAACCAAAATATAACTTTTTGAATGGATGCCGGACCTTGCATTTACGGTGGATGTTACAGAGCACCTGAATAACTTGAACAAACAGCTGCAAGGGCGCAACAAAGTTGTCACGCAGTATTATGACAGCATACGTTCTTTCAAGTTGACGCAACTTGCCGGTGGTGATGCAGCTCACTTCCCCTGTCTGAAAAATGTGTGCGCGACCCAACATGTGGCAGACATGAAGCGGTTCAAAGATAAAATAACGGGACTGTTACGGGAGTTTGAGCAACGCTTTCAGATTTATGTTTATATGTTTTTATGTTGATGTGCTATTGTTTTTAATTGGTTTTATTTTATTTGTATATTTAACCTATTCTTGACTCTGTGGTTCTTGCACTTGTTTGGGGAACAGGATTTCATTATTTTTATCTACATTTCTGCCTGAGAAATGACACCCTGATATAGTTCTGTGATCTGTGATATACTTCTGTGAATCACTGAGGCATTGTGTGTTTGTGTGTTCTTTGTCCTCAGAACTTTCAAATAACTTGAGGTGTTTTATGATTAATAGTGATGTTGTGCTTTTGGACACTGTCCTCAGGCTCCAGCTTTATGTTTATATGTTTTTATGTTGATGTGCTATTGTTTTTAATAGATTTTATTTTATTTGTATATTTAACCTATTCTTGACTCTGTGTTTCTTGCACTTGTTTGGGGAACAGGATTTCATTCTTTTTATCTATATTTCTGCCTGAGAAATGACACCCTGATATAGTTCTGTGATCTGTGAAACAGTTCTGTTAATCACTGAGGCATTGTGTTTTGTGTGTTCTTTTTCTTTAGAATTTTCAAATAAACTTGACGTGTTTTATGATTAATAGTGATGTTGTGCTTGTACTATTTTGGACACACTGTCCTCAGGCTCCAGCTTTATGTTGTATGTTGATCGTATTAAAACAAAGAAAACAATCTGAAGTTGTTGTTTTTAAGTTATATATACCATGATTTTTCCGGTCCGGCCCACTTGGGAATAGATTTTCCTCCATGTGGCCCCTGAGCTAAAATGAGTTTGACACCCCTGGTGTAAAGGAAAGAATGAATGGGGCCATGTATCGTGAGATTTTGAGTGAAAACCTCCTTCCATCAGCAAGGGCATTGAAGATGAAATGTGGCTGGGTCTTTCAGCATGACAATGATCCCAAACACACCGCCCGGGCAACGAAGGAGTGGCTTCGTAAGAAGCATTTCAAGGTCCTGGAGTGGCCTAGCCAGTCTCCAGATCTCAACCCCATAGAAAATATTTGGAGGGAGTTGAAAGTCTGTGTTGCCCAGCGACAGCCCCAAAACATCACTGTTCTAGAGGAGATCTGCATGGAGGAATGGGCCAAAATACCAGCAACAGTGTGTGAAAACCTTGTGAAGACTTACAGAAAACGTTTGACCTGTGTCATTGCCAACAAAGGGTATATAACAAAGTATTGAGAAACTTTTGTTATTGACCAAATACTTATTTTCCACCATAATTTGCAAATAAATTCATTAAAAATCCTACAATGTGATTTTCTGGATTTTATTTTCTCATTTTGTCTGTCATAGTTGACGTGTACCTATGATGAAAATTACAGGCCTCTCTCATCTTTTTAAGTGGGAGAACATGAACAATTGGTGGCTGACTAAATACTTTTTTTCCCCACTGTACAAGGCAACATGAATCCCTGTATCACAACATGTCAGATCAAGTTCATACTAAACAGTCCACTGAGTAGGTACTACTCTGAGATTGATTGGAGTGCTGTTTTAGCAAGCTATTGACATTCACCTTCAGTCACTGCTCTTGCACATGTCCGAGAGATACTGCGGGAGGTAAGCAGGAGGTAAGCTTGGCTTCTTATATGGTGGACACAAATGATCTGTTTGGCGTGTTAACACACTGGTTTGTTGTAACCGAGTATTGATGCTAAACCGTGTTATTGGTGGCTGGCATGCTAGTTGGCTATGGCGTCATAGGATTCGGTGCCCTGGACAGTTTTCATGGAAGAATACTGTACCAAGTTAGCTAGCTGAATAAACTAAGTTAGAGTCTATTCCTAGAAAACATTGAACCGCTGTAGTTTACAACAATTATAATTTCTAAAGTGGAAGTTGGGAGAGTTATATTTGAGTGTTTCAGTGAAACGTAAGTGAGGGAGGCCCCACTCTCTTGCTTTCCCAGATGTTTAGTTCATTTCATTCCGATCTCCTTTGCATTATTGTAGCCTTTTTTGTAGCCTGTCAACTATGTGTCTGTCTATCCCTGTTCTCTCCTCTCTGCACAGGCCATACAAATGCTTCACACCGCATGGCTGCTGCTACTATAATCTGGTGGTCCCTGCGTGCACGACCCACGTGGAGTTCCAGGTCTCCGGCAGCCTCTGGAACTTCCGTTCTGCGGCCAACAAGGCAGAGTTCATCTCAGCCTATACTACCCTCCAGTCCCTCGACTTCTTGGCGCTGACGGAAACATGGATTACCACAGAAAACACTGCTACTCCTACTGCTCTTTCCTCGTCTGACCATGTGTTCTCGCATACCCCGAGAGCATCTGGTCAGCGCGGCGGTGGCACAGGAATCCTCATCTCTCCCAAGTGGACATTCTCTCTTTTTCCCCTGACCCATCTGTCTATCTCCTTATTTGAATTCCATGCTGTCACAGTCACTAGCCCATTGAAGCTTAACATCCTTGTCATTTATCGCCCTCCAGGTTCCCTTGGAGAGTTCATCAATGAGCTTGACGCCTTGATAAGTTCCTTTCCTGAGGATGGCTCACCCCTCACAGTTATGGGTGACTTTAACCTCCCTACGTCTGCCTTTGACTCATTTCTCTCTGCCTCCTTCTTTCCACTCCTTTCCTCTTTTGACCTCACCCTCTCACCGTCCCCCCCTACTCACAAGGCAGGCAATACGCTTGATCTCATCTTTACTAGATGCTGTTCTTCTACTAATCTCACTGCAACTCCCCTCCAAGTCTCCGACCACTACTTTGTATCCTTTTCTCTCTCGCTCTCCTCCAACACTACTCACTCTGCCCCTACTCTGATGGTAATGTGCCGTCGCAACCTTCGCTCTCTCTCTCCCGCTACTCTCTCCTCTTCCATCCTATCATCTCTTCCCTCTGCTAAATCCTTCTCCCTCCGATCTCCTGATTCCACCCCCTCAACCCTCCTCTCCTCCCTTTCTGCATCTTTTGACTCTCTATGTCCCCTATCCTCCCGGCCGGCTCGGTCCTCCCCTCCTGCTCCGTGGCTTGACGACTCATTGCGAGCTCACAGAAGAGGGCTCCGGGCAGCCGAGCGGAAATGGAGGAAAACTAGACTCCCTGCGGACCCGTCATATTTTCACTCCCTGCTCTCTACATTCTCTTCCTCTGTTTCCGCTGCTAAAGCCACTTTCTACCACTCTAAATTTCAAGCCTCTGCCTCTAACCATAGGAAGCTCTTTGCCACCTTCTTCTCCCTGCTGAATCCCCCTCCTCCTCCCCCTCCCCCATCCCTCTCTGTGGATGACTTTGTCAACCATTTTGAAAAGAAGGTTGACGACATCGATCCTCATTTATTAAGTCAAATGACACCGCTGGTCCTGCTCACACTGCCCTACCCTATGCTTTGACTTCTTTCTCCCCTCTCTCTCCAGATGAAATCTTGAGACTTGTGACGGCCGGCCGCCCAATAACCTGCCCGCTTGACCCTATCCCCTCCTCTCTTCTCCAGACCATTTCCGGAGACCTTCTCTCTTACCTCACCTCGCTCATCAACTCATCCTTGACCACTGGCCATGTCCCTTCCGTCTTCAAGAGAGCGAGAGTTGCACCCCTCCTCAAAAAACCTACACTCGATCCCTCCGATGTCAACAACTACAGACCAGTATCCCTTCTTTCTTTTCTCTCCAAAACTTGGGCATCTCCGGCATTCCTCACTCTTGGATTGCGTCCTACCTGACAGGTTGCTCCTACCAGGTGGCGTGGCAAGAATCTGTCTCCGCACTACGTGCTCTCACCACTGGTGTCCCCCAGGGCTCAGTTCTAGACCCTCTCCTATTCTCTCTATACACCAAGTCACTTGGCTCTGTCATATCCTCACATGGTCTCTCCTATCATTGCTACGCAGACGACACACAATTAATCTTCTCCTTTCCCCCTTCTGATAACCAGGTCGCGAATCGCATCTCTGCATGTCTGACAGACATATCAGTGTGGATATCGGATCACCACCTCAAGCTGAACCTCGGCAAGACGGAGCTGCTCTTCCTCCCGGGGAAGGACTGCCCGCTCCATGATCTCGCCATCACGGTTGACAACTCCATTGTGTCCTCCTCCCAGAGTGCAAAGAACCTTGGCGTGACCATGGACAACACCCTGTCGTTCTTCGCTAACATCAAAGTGGTGACCCGATCCTGCAGGTTCATGCTCTACAACATTCGCAGAGTATGACCCTACCTTACACAGAAAGCGGCACAGGTCCTAATCCAGGCACTCCCGTCTGGATTATTGCAACTCGCTGTTGCCTGGGCTCCCTGCCTGTGCCCCCTGCCTGTGCCATTAAATCCCTTCAACTTATCCAGAATTTTGCAGCCCGTCTGGTGTTCAACCTTCCCAAGTTCTCTCATGTCACCCCGCTCCTCCACACACTCCACTGGCTTCCAGTTGAGGCTTGCATCTACTACAAGACCATGGTGCTTGCCTACGGAGCTGTGAGGGGAACGGCACCTCCTTACCTTCAGGCTCTGATCAGACCCTACACCCAAACAAGGGCACTACGTTCATCCACCTCTGGCCTGCTAGCTCCCCTACCTCTGCGGAAGCACAGTTCCCGCTCAGCCCAGTCAAAGCTATTCGCTGCTCTGGCACCCCAATGGTGGAACAAGCTCCCCCATGATGCCAGGAAGGCGGAGTCACTGACCACCTTCCGGAGACCCTTGAAACCCTACCTCTTTAAGGAATACCTGGAATAGTATAAAGTAATCCTTCCCCCCTAAAAAAAAAGAAGGAAAAAAAAAGGTGGTTGTCCCACTGGCTATCATAAGTTGAATGCACCAATTTGTAGGCCGCTCTGCTAAATGATGTAAATGTAAATGTAATACTGTGGTGTCATGTATAGAATTGGCCCAACAAAATGTCACAGATGTTGCACACCACTTAGAGAGCGATAGCAGGCCAGTTTAAATCAGATCATTTGTCTCCTGTACAGGATTTGGAGGAACAGCAAGCCATTGGGTGAAAAGTTTATGCCTGACTAGTCCCACCTCCTGTGGTTTCCTTTTCAGGTCAGCCTTTATTCCAGGGAATAATTAGCACAATTAGCTTGTGGGGCCTGTAAAATAGCCTAGATGAGACAAAGGTAATCACCACGTTCCATATACTTCATACAAATCCTCTCCATGAGGGTCAATAATTATAAGACTTTGGCCCTCTTTTCCATTAAGTAAAATCAGATAGCTTTCTCAATTTTGTTCACCAGCGGTTCACTCTTTTTATATTTTATTTAATAATTTTGACCGACCACCTGGATTCGGTCCTATGTAGCAAGATTTGAAATCGTGTTTTTTACATTGGATAAAAGTAGAGACTCAGAGCTAGAAAATGATATATCATACTATACATTTGAGGAACAATGGGAAAGTAATTCTGCTTTGAAAGTTAATAAACCCCACTTTTGAGAAAATGGCCCTTCAATGTTTTGGTACACCTACTGGAGAGCTCTTCTTTGTCTAAATGTCACGCCCTGACCTGGATAGACTGTTATTCTCTAGGTAGTTTGGTCAGGGTGTGAAACTCTATGTTAGATTTCTATATTTAGGATCTAGATGTGGTGTTTCTATGTTTGGCCGGGTGTGATTCCCAATCAGAGACAGCTGTCGCTCGTTGTCTCTGATTGGGGATCATACTTAAGTAGCCAGTTTGCCTTCCTTAGTTGTGGGATCTTGTTCTGTGTTTAGGCTTGTATGTGTATAGCCTGAGGACTTCACGTTACGTTGTTTATTGTTTTGGTTTATGTTTATTGAGTTTAATAAACTTGTTCGCATACCACGCTGCACCTTGGTCTGACCCATCTCTCAACGATCGTGACAGAAGATCCCACCAAATGAGGACCAAGCAGCGTGGCCAGGAGCAGACATCATGGACATGGGAGGAGATCCAGGCGGGGATGGATCGCCGTCCTTGGGAACAGACGGAGGAAGCTCAGGTAAGAGAGGAGCAACGGCGACGTCAACGGTGCCGGCCGAAGAGGAAGCCCGAGAAGCAGCTCCAATAAAACATTTTTGCGGGGCTCACGGGGTGGACGACGAGGCAGCAGGAGGCCGGGAAAGGGGTGACTAGAGAGGAGGAGGCCGCTATTCTAGAGGTCCTCCAAGACCTGCGGATCGAGAGTCTGAGAGAGGAGGCCACCACGTTATGGGAGCTGTTAGCTCAGAGGGGGCAGGAGTTATCCGTTCAGAGGGAGGCGTTACAGGATGCTCAAAGGGAGAAGGAAGTAGTGGAGGCAAGGAGAGAGGAGCTGGTCAGGCAACAGAAGGAGTGTGTGTTCATAAAGGAACCTAAGTATGCGGAGATACGCACTGTGTCGCCAGTGCGCATGCACAGCCCAGTGCGTCCTGTGCCAGCGCCCCGCACGTGTCGTGCGAAAGTGGGGATCCAGCCAGAACGGGTTGTGCCAGCTGTAGACTCCAGACCTCCAGTACACCTCCACGGTCCAGTATATCCTGCTCCGGTTCTACGCACTGTGTCACCAGTGCGCCTCACCAGCCCGTTAAGCCCCATACCTGCTCCCCGCACCAAACCAGTGGTGCGTGTATCCAGTCCAGTACGGCCCGTACCTGCTCCCCGCACCAAGGCAGTGGTGCGTGTATCCAGTCCAGTATGGCCCGTACCTGCTCCCCGCACCAAGCCAGTGGTGCGTGTCGCCAGCCCGGTACGGCCCGTCCCTGCTCCTCGCACCAAACCAGTGGTGCTTGTCGCCAGCCCAGTACGCCCCGTACCTGCTCCCCCCACCAGGCCAGTGGTGCGTGTCTCCATTCCGGCCCGGCCCGTGCCTGCACCTCGCACCAAGCCAGTGGTGCGTGTTCCCAGTCCGGTACGGCCCGTGCCTGCTCCTCGCACCAGACCAGTTGTGTGTGTCCCCAGTCCGGCCCACCCAGTTCCTGCTCCTCGCACCAGACCAGTGGTGCGTGTTCCCAGTCCGGCCCGGCCCGTTCCTGCTCCTCGCACCAGACCTGTGGTGCGTGTCTCCAGTCCGGCCCGGCCCGTTCCTTCTCCTCGCACCAGACCAGTGGTGCGTGTTCCCAGTCCGGCCCGGCCCGTTCCTGCTCCTCACACCAGACCTGTGGTGCATGTCTCCAGTCCGGCCCAGCCCGTTCCTGCTCCTCGTACCAGACCAGTGGTGCATGTTCCCAGTCCGGCCCGGCCCGTGCCTGCTCCTCGCACCAAGCCAGTGGTGCGTGTTCCCAGTCCGGCACGGCTCGTGCCCGTTCCACCGGTGCCTGGTCCAGCACCGGTCAGCTGCTCCACTCCGGAGTCAGAGCAGTCCGCTCCACCGGTGCCCAGTCCAGCTCCGGTCAGCGGTTCCACTCCGGAGCCAGTGCAGTCCGCTCCACCGGTGTCAAGTCCAGCTCCGGTCAGCGGTTCTACTCCGGAGCCAGGGCAGTCCGTTTCACCGTTGCCAGTCCAGCTCCGGTCAGCGGTTCCACTCCGGAGCCAGAGCAGTCCACTCCACCGGTGCCTAGTCCAGCTCCGGTCAGCGGCTCCACTCCGGAGCCAGAGCAATCCACTCCACCGGTGCCCAGTCCAGCTCCGGTCAGCGGATCCACTCCGGAGCCAGAGTAGTCCGCTCCACCGGTGCCCAGTCCAGCTCCAGTCAGCGGTTCCACTCCGGAGCCAGAGAAGTCTGCTCCACCGCAGTCCGCTCGGACCGTTGAAAAACTAATTTAGGATGTGTCAATCTAGCAAACCAGGCAACTAAAAGCAACTTTCTAAACAATGTTTTGATTTGTTTCTAGCTTGTTAGCTAGCTAACTTTAATTTAGCTGGATAGCCAGTTCAAATGATGACCATATCATAGCTAACAACGTCTTAACTTTAGCAAATTTGTATTCATTAAGACAGAAAAATAAACTCACAACAAGATAATTATTTACAAGGTAATGGCAAGCTAATTACAGAAAATTCTTACTGTTGTGAGTGTGACGAAATAAAATCAAGGCATTCTACCAGAGAATTTTAGAACTTGGACACTGTCTCGTTGGCCTAACATTATACCCTAATTTGACTTTGGTGCAGGTCATGCTGTTCTTCACATTATTGTCTCTGGTAAACACACACAATATCAAATAAAATCTAAGTTTGTTTGTCACATGCACAGGATACATAAGGTGTAAACGGTGCAGTGAAATGGTTACTTGCATAGTGGAGTCTTTTGTTTAGACATGCAGCTAGCTAGCTAAACAATAAACCATAATCCCAACTCATAACGTTACTACCATGCATGAATCTGCAGGTAAGTAAATTTAACCAACTACAGTTGAAGTCTGAAGTTTACATACACCTTAGCCAAATACATTTAAATTCAGTTTTTCACAATTCCTGACATTTAATCCTATTAAAAATTCCCTGTCTTAGGTCAGTTAGGATCACCACTTTATTTTAAGAATGTGAAATGTCAGAATAATAGTAGAGAGAATGATTTATTTAAGCTTCTATTTCTTTCATCACATTCCTAGTGGGTCAGAAGTTTACATACACTCAATTAGTATTTGGTAGCATTGTCTTTAAATTGATTAACTTGGGTCAAACATTTCGGGTAGCCTTCCCAAAATAAGTTGGGTGAATTTTGGCCCATTCCTCCTGACAGAGCTGGGGTAACTAAATCAGGTTTGTAGGCCTCCTTGATCGTACATGCTTTTTCAGTTCTTTCCACACATTTTCTATAGGTTTGAGGTCAGGGCTTTGTGATGGCCATTCCAATACCTTGACTTTGTTGTCCTTAAGCCATTTTGCCACAACTTTGGAAGTATGCTTGGGGTCATTGTCAATTTGGAAGACCCATTTGCGACCAAGCTTTAACTTCCTGACTGATGTCTTTAGATGTTGCTTTAATATATATACATAATTTTCCTTCCTCATGATGCCATCTATTTTGTGAAGTGCACCAGTCCCTCCTGCAGCAAAGCACCCCCACAGCATGATGCTGCTGCCACCCCCGTGCTTCACGGTTGGGATGGTGTTCTTCGGCTTGCAAGCAACCCCCTTTTTCCTCCCAACATAACGATCGTCATTATCGCCAAACAGTTCTATTTTTGTTTCATCAAACCAGAGGACATTTCTCCAAAAAGTATGATCTTTGTCCCCATGTGCAGTTGCAAACCGTAGTCTGGCTTTTTGATGGCGGTTTTGGAGCAGTGGCTTCTTCCTTGTTGAGCGGCCTTTCAGGTTATGTCGATATAGGACTCCTTTTACTGTGGATATAGATACTTTTTTACCTGTTTCTTCCAGCATCTTCACAAGGTCCTTTGCTGTTGTTCTGGGATGGATTTGCTCTTTTCGCACCTAAATACATTCATCTCTAGGAGACAGAACGCGTCTCCTTCCTGAACAGTATGACGGCTGCGTGGTCCAATGGTGTTTATACTTGCGTACTATTGTTTGTACAGATGAACTTGGTACCTTCAGGCGTTTGGAAGTTACTCCCAAGGATGAAACAGACTTGTGGAGGTCTACAATTTCTTTTCTGAGGTCTTGGCTGATTTCTTTTGAATTTCCCATGATGTCAAGCAAAGAGGCACTGAGTTTGAAGGTAGGCCTTGACATACATCCACAGGTACACCTCCAATTGACTCAAATGATGTCAATTAGCCTATCAGAAGCTTCTAAAGCCATGACATCATTTTCTGGAATTTTCCAAGCTGTTTAAAGGCACAGTCATTTTAGTGTATGTAAACTTCTGACCCACTGGAATTGTGATACAGTGAATTATAAGTGAAATAATCTGTCTGTAAAGAATTGTTGGAAAAATTACTTGTGTCATGCACAAAGTAGATGTACTAACCGACTTGCCAAAACTATAGTTTGTTAACAAGAAATTTGTGGAGTGGTTGAAAAATGAGTTTTAATGACTCCAACCTAAGTGTATGTAAACTTCCGACTTCAACTGTAGGTTAAATGTTAGCTAGCTAGCTAACATTAGGCTATAACTAGCAATGCAAATCGCTTTAGGAGATTCGAATAATATTACTACACAGATCTTACACATAACGTTAGCTAGCAAGCTAGCCATTTAACGTTACCTAGCTAGCTAACAGTATGCTTTAACTTGCAATGAAAACGACTTTCAGACAAAAAAAAAGCACTGCATTGTGCTAGGACCTTGCAGGGGGTTCCTGCAAAACTGCGCTACACCACTGCCATCACACTTTTTTGCTTATCTGAATTAACGGGTTTTACGCACCAACAAAACTTTTAGGAAAGTGTGATGGTCCCCTTTTGAATAGATATCCTGTGGGACACATTCATTACATGAACTCTGTTAAACTGACAAAGGAGTTAAAAACAAGTATGAGAGGGGGTGTGATTATGTTGAATGATGCTAACTTGGGAAAGCATGACACAAGTTCAGCACCCACAGTGAAATTATTCAGAGATGTCAGAAAGCAACAGCCGTTGCCAGTTTAGTTAAGCATTTCCAAAACCCAGAGCATTTGCGAAGTTTGGAATCAACAAACCTTTGTTTGAGCTGATGTCCAGGCATTCCAATATGCTGTGTGTTATTTGTACAGTATATCCTGACAGATGCACTTACAGGTTTGTATTTGTTTAGGCTGGATCACTTGCCTGTCTTGATAGTGATATAGAAGAATCAGTAATCTGTCCATCTGTGTTAGGGTAAACACATCCACACTTGCAAATGTAAGGATTCAATGCATGATTGATGGCTTGTGTAGGTGGAGAGTTGTGAATGTGTTCTAATAGCAGGAGAGGGAGTGGATCTATCCTAATGCCACAAATGATGGAAGCCAATTTGTAATGGGATGGCAGTGCCTCAGGGTCCATTACCTTATCGTTTCCTCTTGCTTTTGACGTTTTAAAAATATTAATTTGAAGGCAGACACACAATAGCCTGCACCGCTCACTTTCAAGTCAGAAACTAAACAAAATCGTACGCACTTTTAAGGCTGTCATTTGTGAGCCTTTGTTGTTTTATGATGGATACTACACTTCACAGCATGACTCCATCTTTGTCTATGTACTTTTAAAAATCTCCAGGATATGTCAAGCTTCAAACATAAAACTCAGGGGTAGAAAATTAAACCAATACACTTGATCCTGGTTCGCACACCAATGTAATAGGTAAGCTATGTGTGCCCAACACAAATCACGTTCCAGTTTATGTTGTGACATTCTTTTTTCAACCTCAATTTAAGTCTCAACCTCAATTTACGTGTTCCAGTTGCTGATTGCATCCGGTTAATATAATTTTTACAACGGAAACCAGCCTTGTGGCTGGTAACAAATAGAAAATACTGTGCCACTTGGAAAGCTAGGTGACAAATTGCATGTATTTCACATTTAACCTATGCTATTTGATGGTATTTCAAATATAACATTGAAAATTGCTCTGGCTTGAATGTCAAAAAGGATTAATTTTAAATGCAGTCATCAGGACCAAATCAAGCAGCTATAGTACATTCAGGGACATTGAAATTCTTTATGATAGACTAATGCATTACTGTTCTCTTGAGGACACCGAACACCATCTGTACATGGCCACAGACACTTGACAGGCCTTTCATTCTCCCTATTGGAGGTATAAACATGAACCCACTCCCTCTCCCTGCCCCTCCACCTGCCAGCTCCCTAGAAGCCCAGCACAATGTCACAGGGATTAGGCGGAAGGCATTCAGCTCCATCCTTGAACCCAATCCAAAGCTTTGATATTTACTATTTTTCCCCCTTTCTCTCTTTTCTGAGGGCCACCAACATGTGTTAAATTGCCTCGACGCCATGTCCATTATGAAATATGGCCAGCTGGGTAACACACTGGCCTACTGATGGTAACCACATTAACCTCTACGGGATCGGTGTCCCGTATACGGGACGGTTGAGCTAACGTGCGCTAATGTGATTAGCATGACTGTTGTAAGTAACAGCAAACTTTCCAGGACATAGACATGTCTTATATGGGCAGAAAGCTTAAATTCTTGTTAATCTAACTGCACTGGCCAATTTACAGTAGCTATTACAGTGATAAAATACTATGTTATTGTTTGAGGACAACAACAAAAAACATATCACGGCAACTGGTTTGATACGTTCACCTCTGAAGGTAAATAATGTACTTATATTCAGGAATCTTGCTCTGATTTGTCATCCTGAGGGTCCCAGAGATAAAATGTAGCATAGTTTTGTTTGATAAAATCCATTTTTATATTCAAATGTAGGAACTGGGTTCTACAGTTTGAACCCTTGCTGTCTCTGGCTCCACACCCACCCCGCCCGGCAATCTAGATGTGTGAAAGTTAGTGTATAAACTAATGATCCATCATGTATGACATTCCTGGGAGTGTGTAAACTTACATTTTGTATTAACATATCATTTTTGTATGTTCTCTATAGTTATGTACTTGAAAATGTATCAATTGACCAATTCGCCGTATTTGGGCAGACTTGATACAAAATAGTCCAGTATTGCAATGCTTCACTGGATCATTCTGAAACTTTCCACACAGACTGCTTCCATCTAGTGGCCAACATCTAAATTGCGCCTAAACTGCAATATTATATTGTGGCCTTTCTCTTGCACATACAAAGTAATAGAACATGCATGTATTTGTATTTGTATTATCTTTTACCAGATCTAATGTGTTATATTCTCCTACATTAATTTCACATTTCCACAAACTTCAAAGTGTTTCCTTTCAAATGGTATCAAGAATATGCATATCCTTGCAGTTAGATTTGTGTATGTCATTTTAGGTGAA
Organism: Coregonus clupeaformis; assembly: GCF_020615455.1. Classification (NCBI taxonomy): domain Eukaryota; kingdom Metazoa; phylum Chordata; class Actinopteri; order Salmoniformes; family Salmonidae; genus Coregonus; species Coregonus clupeaformis. Next base: position 44,026,898 of record NC_059197.1, read on the forward strand.
AATTGAAAAAAAGGGTCCGATCCATAAGAGGTTAACTTTGCTACATGCAGCAGGCTATGGTAATTGAAAAAATTACAACAACCCCCAAATGCCACTACATTACCAAACATGTCGAAGACTCTATTGGACTTTATTGGAGATAGACAGTGTAAAATTCATCTTGTGTTTATGAGCTAGGTGTCATACTTCAAAGTATGTCTCTGCTGACGTGGGCTGTAGACACAAGAGACAGAGGTTCTCTTTGACTCTCAGTGAAAACTTAAATCTTAGGGGGTTCTACCGGGACTCATAGATTATGCCGTGTGGTTGAGTTACAGCCCTGACTGGACGGATCGGACTTCTATAGGATCAGGAGTCAACACCTGTTATTAATACATAGCAATAGCACTAAGGTACGCAGGTTTGGAGAATAGACATTTGCAGGAACTGTCTAACTTCAAAAGGTCATACAGCCTACTTCCTCATGCATGTGTGATGCACTCAGTTGGTGTTCATGGCTGTAACATGCTTTTTTCATGTGCATTTACAGTGTATGGATGTCTTTAATAATACATCCTGGATGACCTTAATGTACTTGTTTGTGTGCGTTCAAGCAGGTGCTTGACTCAATGCTAGAGTCCTAGTATAGTAACTGGATATTTGCACCAATGTGAGTGCATGCCAGTCTGGGTTCCTGTGGAATTGAATATGCAGTCCATGGGTATGCTGGGATAACATTGTGTTAGTGGAGAGTAATACAGACCTCTCAGGCTTGACTCAGAGTTTAATTAGTAGCACTCCTTTCTGGACTCAAGGCATCGCTCGCTGTCTGCAGCTCACTGGGGACTAATTAAAACCCCCACCTAGCTAAACCTGAGACACGTCCCTTAATTGTGCTGCCTTATCTCCCAAAGACACACATTCACTACCACAGAGACAACTATATTTTAACACACAGGTCAGAACTCACTGACATGCTAAAGGAACCGATTGGCTGGGTTATCTCAAACTCAGTAATGTAGTTAAAGGAGTGTACGTTACTTAAAATAAGGGTTACATGGAGAAAATCGGACCTCTCTGAAATGAAAATATATTTGACCTAAACCCTCCCTGAATGCTTGAAAATAAAAACAAGTGACCCTTCCCTATAACCAAAATAATAATAAAACATAAATAAAACATAAAATGGATAGCAGAGAACATTCTTACCTTTTACCCTCACTTCTTGGACAGACCAGAGCCTTAGATATGCCTTTGCAGAAACTGTACTCTGTCCTGTAAGCGTTACATGGCAACACAGGAATTTTGGTAGCGCAGAGGGCTGCGGGGCAGAAGGTTGTGGGTTCACAGACCACTGTAGACAAGAGTAGGGGTGGAAATATCTCCTTATAGCAAGCATTGCATTAATCTTTCATTGTATTTGCAGGTCTGAGAAAAAAATGCCTTTTTAAACATTTCATGAAATTCTACATAACTTTACATATTAGCAGAATCTTTTTTTAATAAAACATTGTTTGTGATCCAATTGATATTTTAGTCATTTAGCAGACACTCTTCTCCAGAGCGACTTACAATTAGTGAGTGCATACATTTTTCATACGGGCCCCCCGTGGGAAACGAACCCACAACCCTTGCGTTGCAAGCGCCATGCTCTACCAACTGAGCTACAGGAGGGCCACATATATAATACCACACATATTATAATATAATACCACACATATTACCGAAATTACAGGCTAAGACTGGACAGAGAGATAGGCCTATGTATTCATCTTATCATATTTCTCCAATGCCAAATCGGTGTGTCTTGTTTGCAAAGAAACTGTCAACGTTTACAAATAATTACATCTGAGACGTCATTAGGAATCTGAGCATGGTACTTTCAAAAGTTAGGCCTACCTTTCCACCCCAGACAGTAGGCCTACCGATGCAGAATGTAAGCTTTAACTGCTGGCTATTCTTCTTCTGTCGCTTAACCCAACAAGAGAAGGTCACAAGTGTTTCCCTAAAAGCTGTCTATTACAGAAAGTGAATAGCTTAATCAGTTGATAGTGGCAGAATTAGATTACTTCCCAAGCAAAGTCCAGTTTTTTGTGTCCTTGGTTGTAGCTCAGCCTCTGAATGTCAATGAAACGAAACGATGATATCCCCATATGCATCGGACTCACTTCTTTCCTGGGTATTTTACAGCTTCTTTCTAGCATAAAGCTTAACGGACCAAGTCTCTGTTATGGATCTCTTTATATAATCTATTTAATTTTCTTCAAAATCTTAACTTAACAATGGGTAGGCCGGTGCTTTTTGTAATCTTCTTTAATAAAAGGTAGGCCTATGGCACAACCTCTCAATTTGAGTCCTGGTTTAAACTTAACAGCCCTTCACTGACACAGAGGTAAGCTATTTAAAGAGTGCATGGTGTGTGGAGGAATTGGCCAACAAATCTACAGTGCCTTCAGAAAGTATTCACACCCTTTAAATGTTTTACAAATGAATCAAAAATGAAAAGCTGAAACGTCTTCAACCCTTATGTTATGGCAAGCTTAAATAAATTTGGGAGCAAAAATTTGCTTAACAAGTCACATAATATGTTGCATGGACAATACTAGTGTTTAACATGATTTTTGAATGACTAACAGAAAACAATTGCCTTCTGGGTAATTACAGTGCCTTCAGAAAGTAATCACACCCCTTGACATTTTGTTGTGTTACAGCCTGGATTTAATATGGATTAAATTGAGATGTTTTATCACTGGCCTAGACACAATACCCCATAATGTCAATGTGGAATTATGTGTTTGGATATTTTTAACGATTCATGAAAAATTTAATTCTGAAATGTGTTGATTCAATAAGTATTCAACCCCTTTGTTATGGCAAGCCTAAATAAGTTCAGGAGTAAAAATGTGCTCAACAAGTCTCATAATAAGTTGCATGGACTCTGTGTGCAGTAATAGTGTTTAATATGATTTTTGAATGACTACCTCATTTCTGTACCCCAGACATACAATTATCTGTAAGGTCCCTCAGTCGAGCAGTCCCTTTCAAACAAAGATTCAACCACAAAGACCAGTGAGGTTTTCCAATGGCTTGCAAAGAAGGGCACCTATTGGTAGATAGGTTAAAAAAAATCAGAAGCTGAATATCCCTTTCAGCATGGTGAAGTTATTAATTAGGCTTTGGATGGTGTATCAATACACCCAGTCACTACAAAGATACAGGTGCCCTTCCTAACTCAGTTGCCCGAGAGGAAGGAAACCACTCAGGGATTTCACCATGAGAACAATGGTGACTTTAAAACAGTTTATTGGCTGTGATAGGAGAAAACTGAGGATGGATCAACAACATTGTAGTTACTCCAAAATACTAACCTAATTCACAGAGTGAAAAGAAGGAAGCCTGTACAGAATACAAATATTTCAAAACATACATCCTGTTTGCAACTTTTTATCCTGAATACAAAAGTTTTACACTTGGGGCAAATCCAATACAACACATTACTGAGCACCACTCTATATTTTCAAGCATAGAGGTGGCTGCATCATGTTATGGGTATGCTTGTAATCGTTAAGGACTGGGGAGTTTTTCAGGATAAAAAAAAACGAAACGGAGCTAAGCACAGGCAAAATCTGTGGAAAACCTGGTTCAGTCTGCTTTCCACCAGACACTGGGAGATTAATTCACATTTCAGCAGGACAATGACCTAAAACACTAGGCCAAATCTACACTGGAGTTGCTTACCAAGAAGACAGTGAATTTTCCTGAGTGGCTGTGTTACAGTTTTGACTTAAATCTACTTGAAAATCTATGGCAAGAACAGAAAATGGTTGTCTAAAAATGATTTTTAAAAACAAATTAGACAGAGCTTGAAGAATTTTGAAAAGTACAATGGGCAAATGTTGCACAATCCAGGTGTGGAAAGCTCTTAGAGACTTACCCAGAAAGAGTCACAGCTGTAATCGCTGCCAAAGGTGCTTCTAAAAAGTATTGACTCACGGGTGTGAATACTTATGTAAATTTACTAACATTTCTAAAAACATGTTTTCACTTTGTCATTATGGGTTATTGTGTGTGGATGGGTGAGAAAAAAAATATATTTGATAGATTATTTTATTCAGGCTGTAACACAACAAAAGGTGGAATAAGTCGAGGTGTGAGAAAGCCTGTCCCTTTAAGAACTCATTTTGCAACGCCAGGGTTGTGGTAAGGTATAAGTAAGGTATATGTTTTCCCCCTGTTTTGCTGACGAAGTTGTCAATAGTTTAAGAATATTTTTGTCATTATTACAGCATTATGTATCTCGTTTTTATGCTAGCTAGCTAGCATTATTAGCCACATTTTTGCCTGTCATTGTTATCTGGTTAGTCTGATGTTGCTAGTTACTTGTATTTTCATTTCAGTCATTGAATTATTATAACAGATGAGAGTTGTATATCTTGTTTTGTTATGCTAAATGAATGTGCCTTATCTCAGTATCGATGCCATTGTATTCATGTTTATTATTTCCAGACCACGTCTTTTATGGATAAATGGACAGTTAATTGGATAATCATAGCTGAGTGACATGGCACATCATTTCAAATATTGTTCATCTACAATCAACATTAAATAACCCTAAACTGAGGAACTGTCTCTCTCACAGTCTCTGATAGGAGTACAATCTCCATAACTTCACTTACTCAATCAGTGTATAAATTCCAGAGGCATCATCCTCTAATTCATGGTCCTTCAGAGTCGGATTGAGTAAACCACCCGAAGATATGGATCCAACACATACGGACACACCTGAACCATCCGTGCGGCGCCATTCCCAGAGAGAAAGACATCCCCCGCTCACCTGGGTGATTATGCTGTTGAATATGCCCCTCACCAGGAACAACGCCTATCCATAACTCAGGCACCCCCCTCGTTAGGATGAAGGAGTAGTCGAGCAGACATCCGATCAGAGAGGAGAGCTACCAGCTCCAGATATAGTGCCCGCTCATCGGTGAGCCGCTTCCCAGATATATCCGACCCCCAAGCGGCTATGTTAGAGGAAATAATTAAGCTCATGGAGTTTTATGACCTACAACATCAGCTAGAGCAAAATCAAAATGTTGACATAGTGTCGACACATAGTAGCTGTAGCCAGAGAAGCTCAGCAACAACAGGAAGAAGCTCAGTGTCGACATGAGGAAGCTCACCAGGCCCGAGAAGTAATAGCTACAAAACTGAACAGGCAGCGGCATCTACCGAAGGAAGCTAATGATCTAGAACTAGTTAAGCGTGTCACATCCTTTCTTAAAGAAAAGGATGAAGGTGTTGATGCAGCCAGAACCCAGATGACTCAGGCAGAGCAGAGGAGCCCCTCCATAGCGCCGTCTGATGACTCAAGTGACAGCTTTGCGTCTATCCCACTCACACAACCACAACAAGCCAACCTAGGAGAAAGAGGCAGCGCCCATGAAGAATCACATCATCTCTTTGCCTACCCGAGGCACTCATCAGCAGCTCCCGTGGTTCCGCACCCGGCTCCAGCTCCTGTGGTTCCGTACCCAGCTCCAGCTCCCGTGGTTCCCTACCCAGCTCCAGCTCCCGTGGTTCGGCACCCTGCTCCAGCTGCCGTGGTTCGGCACCCTGCTCCAGCTCCCGTGGTTCCCTACCCAGCTCCAGCTCCCGTGGTTCCGCACTCTGCTCCAGCTGCCGTGGTTCGACACCCTGCTCCAGCTCCCGTGGTTCCGTACCCAGCTCCAGCTCCTGTGTTTCTGCTCCCGTGGTGCCGCACCCAACTCCCGTGGTTCCGCACCCAGCTCCAGCTCCCGTGGATTCCTACCCAGCTTCCATGGTTCCGCACCCTGCTCCAGCTCCCGTGGTTCCGCACCCTGCTCCAGCTTCCCTGGTTCCGCACCCTGCTCCAGCTTCCATGGTTCGACACCCTGCTCCTGCTCCCGTGGTTCAGTACCCAGCTCCAGCTCCTGTATTTCTGCTCCTGTGGTGCCACACCCCGCTCCAGTTCCCGTTGTTTCCTACCCAGCTCTCGTGGTTCCGCACCCTTCTCCAGCTCCCGTGGTTCCGCACCCTGCTCAGCTCTCGTGGCTCTCTAAAGTTAATCATGTCCACTTCGAAATTTCAGACTTGATTAGCCCTAAGGAAAATGTATCAAACCCCAATTAATAAAAATAACTTAAAAAATGTAGCCATATAATTGTCCTTTTTCTGCAGGATAATTTTCCTGATGTAGCAAACTGGCTCAAATGAAGATCCTACATCTGGCACCATATGGCATATAGAAGCAAACCGGATGGACATCATGAAAATGATCGGAGAGGTTGAGAGTAGAAGAAGTTCATGAGCAAAAACAAATAAAATAGAATTATTGTAAAATTGACTGTGTGCATAAGGTGTAGATAGTAAGTATAGGCTGGAAGTAGAGGCCTGGGCATTGTTGTTCACTAATTTACCCCAAGTAGGGGATGGTGGGGTTGAAATGTAATAAAGGGGAGTATATATATAAAAAACATGGGGGATTGGAAGTGATGCAGACAATTACATTGATGGAAGTTACAATCTATCTGCAATATTAAGCTGATCTACCCCCCCAAAAAAATAAAAAATAAAAAATATCCTACATCTGTAGGCTAGTCCGGCAAAAGATATTGACTTTTTTGGACTAAGCCTAATCAAAAAGTATTTTCGTAAGAGGTCTTTGACTCTCCTCCTGAACTGCCACTGTAGGCCTACACAGCACATCATTGGTTAGGCAGCACACAAAAATGTTTTGATCAGCAAGAGTGGAGCAGGCTGGGGCTCAGGGTTGGAATATCCATTGCAGTGTGTAAAGCAGCCTAGCAGCTGCCATCCCAGCAGCTACACTACATGACCAGTATGTGGACACCTGCTCGTCGAACATATCACTCCAAAATCATGGGCATTAATATGGAGTAGGCACCCCCTTTGCTGCTATAACAGCCTCTACTCTTCTGGGAAGGCTTTCCACTAGATGTTGGAACATTGCTGCGGGGACTTGCTTCCATTCAGCTACAAGAGCATTAATGAAGTTGGGCACTGATGTTGAGCGATTAGGCCTGTCTCGCTGTCGGGGTTCCAATTCATCCCAAAGGTGTTTGATGGGGTTGAGATCAGGGCTCTGTGCAGGCCAGTCAAGTTCTTCCACTCCGATCTCGACAAACCATTTCTGTATGGACCTCGCTTTGTGCACGGGGGCATTGTCATGCGGGAACAGGAAAGGGCCTTCCCCTAACTGTTGCCACAAAGTTGGAAACACAGAATCCTCTAGAATGTCATTGTATGCTGTAGCGTTAAGATTTCCCTTCATTGGAATTAAGGGGCGTAGCCCGAACCATGAAAAACAGCCCCAGACCATTATTCCTCCTCCACCAAACTTTACAGTTGGCACTATGCATTGGGGAAGGTAGTGTTCTCCTGGCATCCGCCAAACCCAGATTAGTCCGTCAGACTGCCAGATGGTGAAGCGTGATTCATCGCTCCAGAGAACGCGTTTCCACTGCTCCAGAGTCCAGTTGCCACAAGCTTTACACCACTCCGGCCAACGCTTGTCATTGCGCATGCTGATCTTAGGCTTGTGTGTGGCTGCTCCGCCATGGAAACCCATTTCATGAAGCTCCCGACAAACAGTTATTGTGCTGACGTTGCATCCAGAGGCAGTTTGGAACTCTGTAGTGAGTGTTGCAAACGAGGACAGACGACTTTTACGCATTACGCACTTCAGCACTCGGCAGTCCCATGCTGTGAGCTTGTGTGGCTTATCATTTCACGGCTGAGCCGTTGTTGCTCCTAGATTTTTCCACTTCACAATAACAGCACTTACAATTGACCGGGGAAGCTAGAGCAGGGCAGAAATTTGACAAACTGACTTGTTGGAAAGGTGGCATCCTATGACGGTGCCACGTTGAAAGTCACTGAGCTCTTCAGTCAGGCCATTCTACTGCCAATGTTTGTCTATGGAGATTGCATGGCCGTGTGCTCGATTTTATACACCTGTCAGCAACGTGTGTGGCTGAACTTGCCTAATCCACTAATTTGAAGGGGTGTCCACATGCTTTTCTATATATAGTTTAGCTTAGAAATATACAGTGTATTTTTGCTCTGTGCTTCTCCAAGCATGCACTTCGTAGCTTATAGGCTATAGGCTATGGATCATTTGATTGAGACCACACTAGCCTATAGGAGCACTTGATATTGCGGAGCAGCAGAGAATCAGAGGTGAGGGGTGGCATCGGACACACATCGATATATATATAGCCTAATAAGCAATTTATTCTAAAACACTGAGAAATACTAAACCCTTCCCTTGACTGAAATTGAAAAAGCATGACCCTCCCCCATTTTCCTCCAGGTACCCATTCTGTACATTTCGATCCATCCCTAAGTCAAAAGGTCACTTTGTTCATATCTCTCAATTATGGACCGACCAGCATTATATACTGTGCAGTGTGTTGATTACTGTAACTTGATAGTAATGTATTGGTTTAGTTGGTCTCACTTTCAATGTCACGTCCATAGCTGAAGTGTTACTAACCAAAATCCTTTTGGTGAGATAACCCACTGGGCACATATGTCAATTCAATGTCTATTCCACGTTGGTTCAACGTCATTTCATTGAAATTATGTGGAAACAACGTTGATTCAACCAGTGTGTGCCCAGTGTGAAATAATCGACAAAACTGCTTCAGGGCATATCAACAAATTTTATTACAACACATTACATAGCACCCAATGATTGAAAAACCTTTTTGACCAGAATGACTACCTGCCTCCGTAGTAGGAAACAAGTAGGAAATCAGAGCATGGCAGTTGCAGTTGGCAACTCCGTGGCTCTGGCCATGGTGTTTGACAAATGCACATTGCCTCCAAACTGCTGTTCGAGGCATTTTTATCTCAAAGAGACAGACCCTTGGAGGGCTCAAAGGAAAGGTTGTGAGCTGACAATAGAACACAGATAGCCTCTGTTTTAAGGAAATGGTCCAAAATTACAATGTCCAACTCTTTGGGACTCTTGGGGTAAATCTATGTGTCTGTAAATCTGAATATATTTATGGACAGGAATTATATTTAAATCAAATTATCAATTTATCAAAAACACAGAATGCTAATGTAGATGCTAAGGATGCTTTGTTGAGATACTGTATGTGTAGACCAGGGCTCTCCAACCCTGTTCCTGGAGAGCTACTGTCCTGTAGGTTTTCACTCCAACCCTAATCTAGCACACCTGATTCTATTAATTAGCTGGTTGATAAACAGAACCAGGTTAGTTACAACTGGGATTGGAGCGAAAACCTACAGGAGAGTTGCTCTCCAGGAACAGGGTTGGAGAGCCCTGGTGTAGACTATATGATCATGTTATAGGATTTTTTAATAGATCCTACTTAATTTATCTAGGTGCCCCGTGCGAGGACGATTATTTACAACATATTTAGAATGGGTTCCAATGGACATTCACTGTGATGTGAATGGAGTGAAATAATATGCTGTTCGTCCGCTAGGCAAGGTGGTGAGTGTTTGTCACCAATACTGAATTTCAACAAAACCTGAGGAAAAAAGTGCACATGCAGGACAGGAGGGCAGCAATCACTCTCACTCTGACATAGCATGAGGATGGCTGAAAATGCCAGAAAGGACCACCCCTATGGCACTTCTGTCTCATGCTGTGCCATGCTAAGTGTGCATGGACTGCAGATTTTGCCAGCTTGCAGCCTCAACCCACCATGACTCAGCCTTGACCTCTGGCTCTGCAAGCTGTGACTCAAACAGCTGCCACTCATGGTCATTGCAGGACAATGCCCTTTGCTATCCGGATCTGTCAGTGTAATGTTACAGGTTGAGGCCTATCCTTCACAACTGTCTCAGAGAGATAAGATATCAAAGAGGCCACCCACAGACTCGGAGAACATCTGAGTGAGATTTATTTCCATAGATATAGCCACAACGTCTCCATCAATATCTTAGTGTGTTATCGGCCATTGAAGAGCACCGAAAGTGCTGGCGAACACACACTCTATTCTCTGTACCCCACAACATTGGGTTGATCTCTTTGAACTAATGAAAGGCAAAAGCAATGCATTTCTGAACACCCTGTGCTTCAGCTCTTCATAGACTGTGCATCACCTCCGCTCACTCAGTGTACTAGTTCTCTGGTGTGTCTTTGTGCAGATAAAGTAAAAGTAAAAAACAATGCATTTTTTAGGAACCATGTCTCATTTCATATACAGAACCGCCTACACTAGAGATTGCATTCTTCGTTCCAGTGCCTCCCCCCCGGCTCTCCACACAAATGTATTTGTGATAATGTACATTTGTGTACTGGATATGAAACAGTTTCCCTTTGCCTCGCTCTCTCTCTCCCCCTCTCCAATGGAGGAGTGAGTGCTCCCCTAGCAGCCAGCTTCCGCTGTCTTTTCTTTATTTCTGAACAACAAGGTTCCCTCTCTTCAGGGACACTCATGTAAGGGATCTTGTTTTAATGTTGAACTTTCTTTCTTTTATTCACATCCCTGTTGGAGGTCACAAGGAAGGGGTGATGGAGTAAGCATAACGATAACAATACCTCAATACCTTAGGCAATTCATGTTTTTTCCCATGTGATGCAACACTGTTGTTGGCTCTGTAAAAACTATACCATTCTTCATGTCATTCATGCAATAAATTAATTCAGAAAGAGGGTTATGGTTGAATGAATGGGAATATGGAATTTAACACTGACAAATTATTTTTCAAAATCTTGTCAGAGGAAAGAGGATTTAATACAAAAACACCCAGGAACAACCAGGAATTTTCTCAGTATTATGTAAAATAATGTGCTCACGATGAAATAATTTTGGCCCAATGGATCATGGTGCATTGGATGAGATGATCCATGGGTAGGCTGTTCGTTCAGAGTGGGAAATGTTCAGAATGAGTAATTGCAATGTCACCATGAATATGAGAAAGCATTTATTCTGAGTTTAATTATTTATACAGCGACAATGCACTCATTTTTACACAGGACTTCTCCAAGACTGGAACCATCCGTATCCTTTAGGCTGGCAACCGCTGAAAAAAGGACAAATTGAACCTGTTCATTCAGCAACCATCCATTGCATATGATACACCTTACAGTAATGGGGCATCAGGGCTCAGTAAACAAGCATTATTCATTTCACTGGTCAACAGCCCCCCCAGTCACTGTGAAATACCCATGGGTCAGTTGAGATTTGACACAGTGTGAGGGGTGTCAAGCTGAGTCATGAAGGAGATGCCGGAAGGCAAAGACCACATTCTGATTGGCCAAACGGCTACTCTTTGAGAATTTACAAACATGCTGCCATGGATGTTTCTCCCGGTGGAGTTCCTGGTGATAATGACTACTGTAACAAAGCTGCTGATCTGGGGATTGAGTGCTAATTGAAAATAAGCATCAGAGCTTTGTAGTGAGCTAAATCTCATTGGAGATATGCTCATAGTGACCCTCCTGTAAGGCTTGATTCTGAGGTAACAGAGCCCTTCGTGCAGTTTGGTTTCTTTGGAGATTAGATACACCTTTTTTCCCCTCACATATATTTTTCTTCTACACTTAAGAACAGACAGGACTGGTTGAATTTCAGGAGGGCAGATGGTAACACAGTTGCTATGAGACCCACCGGAAACAGCACACCTTCTAAAAGTTGCCAAATTCTAGAGTTGGATGAATGTTAATTTAACATTCATACCATGTCTTTTAATTAAAGGCATTATATTCTCATATTTCATAAATACATTTTACAGCTACATTTACATTTGAGTAATTTAGCACACACTCTTATCCAGAGCGACTTACAGTAGTGAGTGCATACATTTTCATACTTTTCATACAATGTACCAGATGTTAATTATTTTTTGACTGTTGTATTTTCAGACAATATGTAATCAAATCTAATCTAATTGTATTTGTTACATGCTTCGTAGACAACAGGTGTAGACTAACAGTAAAATGCTTACTTACTGGTTCATTTCCAACAATGCAGAGTTTAAGATAAAAAAAAATAACTAAAGATAAAGAAATTGTGACATGAGGAATAAATACAAAGTGAATATCTATTTGACCAGTATTACGCAAATGTATGAGTGCAGTCTGCCCCTACATCATAGTGTCTCTCAAGTTGATAACAGATTGGTTTTAGTTGATATTAGAGCTATGAATCTGCTTCTTACAAGGTTTTGTGTAACTGTCATTTTGTGAGATTCTCCCTGTCCATTTCCCCTCCCATGTAGGTTTGCCGGCCATGGCTCACTCTCTGTATGACATCTTCATTGAGATGCAATGTGTCAAAGCAGTGTTATATCACTGAATAATATATAAACCCTGTGCCAGTTGTCCAGTTCACTGTGGAAATACTGGTTCATAAAGTGTAAACCACTGATTTCAATGATATCATCTCATATGCAAAGTGTCAGTGTGAGGTCACACATTCAAGCTTGTGTTCTCACCAAGCTAGTCACACGTCTCATTGTGATAGTTCCCTTCTGTGTCTCAATACTTTGCATTGAAATGGTTTAGGTGAGAGATATCCCTCTTCTGTGTCCCTGTCAGCTATAAGGCTGCGTTTAGACAGGCAGCCCAATTCTGATCTTTTTTCACTAATTGTTCTTTTGACCAATGTGCTTTACAGGAAAAAAAATAAAAAAAATATGAAAATAAAATATGATATATTTACCACAGAAACAGATAAAAAACAAAAGTTTGACGCAAACTGAACAACTAAAAAGCAACATAAGGAAAAGCAAAGCTATTCAGGCAGGCTACTCCAGAGGCTGGGGGAATAATAACTAAAGGCTGCCTCTCCATGCCTCTTTGTTTAGGCTTTTGGATTGTTAAAATACCAGTGCCAGAGGACCTGAGGGACCTACTGGGTACATAACTTAAAAGCATGTCTGACATATATGGGGGTGCTGTAGAGGATTTTTTGCACAGTGCTGATATTCTCTCATTCTTAAACAAACCTTTAGAAAATGACAAAGACTTCTGAGTATATGTAAAATATCTTTAGTTATGCAATTGCAGGTAGAAGTTAATACAGAGTCACACAGGATTTGGATGGCTCCTCATAAGTTCTACAAAAGTGGCTAAAACAATCTCTGCCTTTAATACAAGTATGCCCTCTACACATACCCTCTACACATACCATATACAGTTCTAACTTGCTGCTGATGATTAGGTACAACAAAGATAGTCAATTGGATTCTTTCCCTGTAAAGCGTTTGCTCCCAGAGTATGGCTGCCCAGGAGAGAACACCTGGCAATCACAGAGTCTGGGCATTCAGCCAATATTCCACCCCTACCGAGCCAACCCTGTGAGCAAACCTTTGTCTACAACAGGTGCATTCTAAGTATGCAACAGGTCAAACATCAAAGTCTTCAGCAGTAAAGGGTAGCTCAGCTAATCCTTCGTAACCTGCATTCTGGCCCTGGGTCATGGCAACATTTAACATTACATTTCTCCTTGAATTTGTTACCAGTTTTAAACACATATTGCAGCAGAACTTCAACATGAGGATGAGCAGCAAAATCAATACAATGACTAAAACAACGGTCAGACACAGTTGCATGATCCACCCTCCAAAACCGGTATTATCCTGCCTAGCAAACGACGGTGGGCCTGTGTGGTTGTGTCATACAGAAAACGTCATGGGGTCAGGGTTACATGTATCTCCACTAAGAATGGTAATTATTTGCATATTCAGATTTACCCCTATGGGAACTCCCACAAGCAGTAAACCTGCTCCTACCTTAACCGGCCCCAACCCACACACCCAACACTCTTTTTGTCCAGATGTAAGATTAGCAACAATTTCTGCTCTAGATAAGAACAAATTGTCCTCATTGTTGTGATGGCCCAGCAGGGCTTTCTTCCGACGATGACCATCTGCTTCTGGGACTCTACTCCGGGTCGGCGTTGGGTCCCTTTGGCTCGGGACCTTCTTCCGTCACCAGGGTCTCGACATCCTCAGTTTCCTCATCTCTCGGTCGTCGGTTTCCATGCGGTACTCTGGTGCAGTGGTCGACCCTTACGACAGTTGGTGTAGCCTGGGTGACGGTGTATGGTCCCTCATGTCTCTGTTCATTCCACTTCCTTCTGAAGACCCTGACGTAGACCTTCTCCCCCGGGACCACTGGTCGTGATGGATTCGCCTCTGGTTCTGGAACTCTGCTTCTCTCCTGTTGGTATATAACTTCATGTATAGCAGTTAGTTGCCTGATATACTCTTCGAATTCCCTTTCTAACTGTTCTAGAGGTGGACCCTCATATGGTCCCCTAAGCACTAGCATGGGTCGACCCGTAAGCATTTCATGCGGTGTTAGATGCGTTATTCTGTTAGCTTGCATATATGGAGACCAGAAACCCTGTTTTCTAAGTTGCCTTACTACCTCCCCTCTTCCACAATGATCAAACCCATTAATTACTACTAGCTTTGGCTATGCTCTCCCTCCAGCTCTTTCCTTCCTCCCAGAACATTTTCAAAATGTCTCTCTCTTTCTCTCTCTTCTTCTTTCTTTTCTCCCCATTCTCTCCTGTTTTATAGTTCTTTATTAGGGTATCCATTTCCTCACACACTGTCACGTCAATCGTCCCTTTCTTTGGCCATTTTGTTGCTATTTTTCTGGTAATGTTATAATTGTAAACTATTGCATTAATTTAGTCAAAATATAAATGTGTTATTTAATAAATCTAGAACCTGCAAAAAGTTGGTGCTGTCCCATCAGCGTAATAGTCAAAGCTACCTGCAATCCACTGTTCCACGTAATCGGAAACAGATTATCGTTTTAGAATTCATTAACTGTTTGCATAAATCACTGGTGTTACGCAAAGTATAGAATTGAGTAATAATAATTTGAAATTGTCAAAGAACGTTTCCGATTCAACTTCCATATTAACTTACTTTCCTTTGTTATCAATTAAGATCATAGCCACAGCTCGATCGCAATAGCCAGTCCGCTATTATTGGAAGTCAGTAGATTTAGGTAACTGTCCTTTCTGATTAGGCTACAGGTAACAAAACAAACACTCGCTGTAGTTGACAAGCATATATTGAGTTAATATCCATATTCAATTCAATATTTTTAATTACAACCTCATTCTCAGTAGGTTTCTCCAACAAACCATTAGGCCACACACAAAAAAAAACCTGCATTACCTCGAAATCATTCCACTATTCATGTTCAATAACTTAGCCTCTCAATTTGAATAAGCAAACTGCTAAATCGTTCAGTTGACAACTTAAAATAAACACTGGCTGCTATTTCAATCTAATCAACCCATGGCCATAGTTGAATTATAATCAGAAACACTGATTTTAGTCAGTAACACAGAACCTATGCCTATTGAAATGACAAGTAAATCCTGCAAATATCACAATTACAATGGTTTGTAGTCTTAACATTTGGCACATAACACAATTACCAGAAAATAGTCTTAATGGTCATCCAAGTGTTTCTTTGAAAAGATCTCACATGCTCAAAGGGAATAAATTAGCAGTCAACGAGTCAAATCCACATTCATTGATTTGGAAACAGATCTAGCGAGTTTAATCAAACAGATTATGTTTTCCCTTGTGACATAAGGAAATTCCTTTACTACATCACATTAGCTCCGCAATGATAGACAGTCATATAATGCTTAACCTTATCTCTATCAAATGATCTATGTATTGTTTCCCACCCCTCACGTATCTCTACGTTTGGGCGCGCAAGTTAATATATGAATAGTATTCCACTTATTACTTTATCAAAACTCTAGTAATCGATTACACGCACATAGAATTCATCATATTTTCATACTCATCACATTCACACAATGCTATTCCCTCATTCATACTTAATCAATATTTGTATAACCTGCAGGAATATTTTCTTCTATTAAATTTGGAATGTCAACCCTATCACATTTATCATTTTACTGTAATCAATTTTACCATAATCACCTCTACATTTTCCAAATATAATGGCCGAAACCAACTCTAAAAGATTGGCCGAAATACAATGTGTAGACGTCATACAACAACACCGATACACGTGACCTGTTGCTCCAACAGGATTTTGTCATACCCCTCCTGGTAACGTGAATTTTCCACACTCAGTTGGTCAATGAATATCCACGCACCATTTATTCTTCTCTTCCTAATGCGAGATTGGGCACGCCCTCTCCCCATCAGAGACAGAATCTTCAAGCGACCTCAAATATAGTCCCTCTTCTGATTAACACAGAAAAGGCTATTATTTGCAGGATTTCTTGTTCTTTTCTGATCACCCACACAGATGAGCAGCCGCCCGCGATGAAATTAATCAGACAGAATGACCAGCAGGACGGACAAATGAATCAGACGAATTGAACAAATACATCAGACGAACAACCGAGTGACTTCGATGAATTGAATGCACGAATTGAGTCAGACCAGTTGACGAAGATGAACGAGTTGCTTTCGCAAACTCAAGCAGGTCCAATAAAACCAGTCTTGTACAAAACGAGTCAGACAAAACAATAAAATCAAACAGATTGATCAAGCTGATCAAATGAGCAACCTGAATAAGACAGATGAAACATCCAACTTAATCACAATTGAATGAATCACAGCCGCTCAAGCAAACCACTCACCCGCACGAGATGAGCAGAGCTACTCTATCTAATGCTTTCTCTATATTTTGCAGCCCTGGTGGCTATTTCACAACTGTTCACCTACTCCGTATCACCAGCGCTACTTCCAACTATTATATCACCTACTCAGGATGACCTACGTCTTTACCTAATGGCCCTGTCTAATTATTGCATCACCACCCCTCCTCTATATATTGCAGCCATCAACAATGAGTCACTCATAATCATATATACAATTTATACAACAGACAATACAACTAGGACAGACATCTCGTTTACCGTCCTATCACTCCGGAGTGAAAAGTTACCCTAACCATCGGCTTTATACTTTAAACTGTGGTCACTCTGAGGCTTTCTTAACCGTGTGACCAGGTTACTCAGAAGCAACAAGAAATTGAAACAATACAGGTCTATCTGTTCCTCAAGTTTCTCTCTATCCCATGTCCTTGACTACACGCCCAGACCAGCTGCAGGGAGCTAGAGGGGACCCTCCTTATGAAAAGCACAGCATTGGTAGTTAAGAAATGTCTCTACTATTGTTAAGCATATTAATTATTAACTATTAATATTAAACAAATCAGGCAAATACGTGTATTCCCCATCAGTGCACAATCGTGGATTGATTTAGAAACCAATAGAATCATCTTAAAATGAATTCTAAAGCTCACAGGCAGCCAGTGCAGACAGCTTAAAACCAGTGTAATGTGTGCTCTCCGTCTGGTCTTGGTCAGTACCCGTGCTGCAGCATTCTGTATGTTTTGCGGTTGACCAATGGCTTTCTTGGGAAGAACCGACAGGAGAGCATTAGAGTAGTCAAGCCTGCTTGTAATAAAAACATGGATGAGTTTCTCCGTATCAGTGTCACAACTTCCTCCGAAGCTGCCTCCCCTCCTTGTTCGGGCAGGCTTCGGCGTTCGTCGTCACCGGCCTTCTCCATATCTCATCATTCCATTTGTCTTGTCTTGTCAATTACACACACCTGGATCTTATTGCCCTAATTAGTAAGTGTTTAAGTGTTCCCTCTGCCCCCTTGTCCTTGTGGGTGATTGTTCATTATGAGGATTAGTAGCTCGGTTGAGCTCAGTATTTCGTATTGCCGGGGTATTTTCCCTGTGTGCATGTTTGTTCCAGTGTGCCTGTTTTGTGCACTGGACTGGTTATGCTGGATTACGGAATTAACTCTGTATACTGTGATTTACCCTCCTGCGTCTGACTCCTTCAAATCACGCATCACAATCAGCCTGAGAAAGAAACGGCCGCACCTTGATTCTCCTCAGGTGGTAAAAAGCTATTTTGGTTACATTACTAATTTGTGATTCGAAATGTAGTTTAGAATCTAAAATAACACATAGGTTTTTTACGTTTTTTCTTTATTGCCCGTGAATTAAAATGTACGGCTAGCTTCTCTCTCCAACAATAAGTACCTCAGTCTTGTCTTGATTTAGCTGGATGAAATTGTGAGCTATCCAAGTATTTACATCACTAATACAGTTTAACAATTTCTGTCTGCGTAGCAGTGAAAATCAATGCTGGGCTTTCTGATAATGCTGCCAAGTGGTAACGTATATAAACTGAACAGTACCGGACCCAAAAACGAACCTTGTGGAACTTCACGTGATATGTAATTTCTCTGAGTTATTTTCACCAAGGGTGACAAAAAAATCTCAACCGGTTAAATAGGTCCTAAACCAATTTAGAACTGGACTGGAGAGGCAAACTCACCTCTCCAGTCTGTCCAGAAGGACATCATGGTCAACAGTGTTGAATGCAGCACTTAAATCTAAGAGTACAAGGACAGAGAGCTGTTTGGCATCTGTGTTGACTCTAAGATAATTTACTACTTTGACTAAGGCTGTCTCTGTGCTGTGGTGGGCACGCAAACCAGATTGGAATTTAAAAAAAATACTGTTAGCACTTAAACAAATCATTTAGCTGTTTGAACACCAATTTCTCCAGAATTTTGCTTAAGAATGGAAGGTTGGAGATTTGCCGGAAATTGACAGGTAGAAGGCTTAAGCTGTAATATCGCTTTCCTGAGCATGTCTGTGTCAACCAGGGAAAATAAATCCATAGTGCCTTTGCATGGTAGTCTAGGGCACATATCATCAAACTTCTCATCAGATCTTGCTTGACTGATACCCAGCCTAATGTTGGTTATCTTATCTCTGAAATATGCTGCAAACTTAGATGTGGAGGAAAGTTCACATAGGTTTGTGGCGGTAGGATTTATCAGGCCATAAATGGTCGAGAAGAGCACTCAAATTATTCTGATTAATAGTGATCAAGTTAGAAAAATGTCATATCCACTTCCTACCCTAGGCTGGTTATTTTATCATGGGAAATGTTTCTACAGTGCCCTATAGCCATTCTACACACATATAGAATCAACAGAGTGTGTCCAACCATCTGATTGTTTGAAAAAGGCTGATTCCCTTGTAGATTACATGAATCTGTCTCAGAGAACACCTGGGGTCCTGTGCAATAGTCTTTAGCATCTTCACTGTCCTCTAACCAATCTGAGCACAACAGGCTTACCTTGGCTTCGTCGAGCTGTTACCGTGGCGACTGGGAGGGCCGATTTGCCAGGGTTCCTAAAGCATGTCCATCTGACTGCTAGCCGTGAATAAATATTGTAATTTATACTATCCCCGGGAAAGGAGTCATTTGTCCTTGATGGGAATCAATGACTCTGCAATTACATCTTATGAAATCACAAATTTGTGCAGCATGGGTGATGGAGGTAATGATTTTAGCAAAAAGAACAGGCAAGGTGGTCTGTCATCCTGAACTGAGAGACTCCCAGATTTGGCATTACTGCTGATCTTAAAACAAACAAGCATGCACGAACACGCGTGCATATGAATGCACATGCACCCCAGCACACAAATATGCACACAAATACACACACACGCACATGCACACACACACACACACACACACAGACACACACACACACCATATTGCCCATTGCTGAGCAGAGGTGATTGCAAACAACAAAGACCTAAACATAATACCTTTTTACAGATTGAGGTGCCATAGTTCACTAATATTGAGGACCTTCTAGCAGGAAGCAAGATATCAATTTTTTCTTCTTCTCTGAAAAGCTGTCTGTAGTGGCGTGTTCTTAGAACTATCAGAAATCTGTCTTGATGGATATTGGACTTTGAATGACATATGTGACTCGTTTCAGGAAACTAGGCATATGTCGCACGTCACTACTTCACAGGAGCGCCATTTGAATGTTAAAACATAATGTTTTTATCAAAATGCGTTTTTGGGAAGAAATGCCTTCTGGAACATGTGAACTTTCATGTGCCTTAATAACATACTTAATATTCCATTGAATTACGAGCCTAGTTGGTTTAGCCATGGAAAAAGACAGGAACCTTCCCGCTAGCCATGATTGGCTGAGATAATGGATGGGCTGGACATGCCGGGAGACGAGTTTGGATTGTTCTGCCATGTAGCACGCTTCTGTCTATAATGTGAGCTGTTCAGTATGTGTTGACAGTCTTAAAGATATAACGTTAGCCATAGAGAACAACAAAAGTTTTGCTACTTTTCTCAACAACATTGATTCCCTAAATTTAGCAGGCCCTATCGACAGATCAGTTGGAAAAAGTGATGGGCTACTTTCTGCAAACGCCACGGTCAGTGTGGACCGGAGTGACTTGACACAACGCTGGCCAAACAAGAAGAAGCTACAAACAAAACAGAGTTAAATGGTTCCAGTCTGCCGTGAAGCCTTCATCCATGTATATGGGTAAGAGTCTAGCTACATTTTCAGATATATGTTTCTAATTTTGTCAGAATTTCGTATTTACTGCAAGTTAAAGTGTACTGTTAGTTAGCTAGCAAATGTTAGCTTGCTGGCTCGCTAGCTAACGTTATGTGTATGACCTGTTTAATTATATTATTCGAATCAGGAACCATTTGCATTGCTAGTTGCAGCCTAATGTTAGCTAGCTAACATGTAACTTAGTTTGTTAGCTTTAGACATTTACGTCATTAAGCAGACACTCTTATCCAGAGCGACTTACATTCACCTTATAGCCAGTGGGATAACCGCTTTACAATGTTTGTTTTTTTGGGGTGGGGGGTTGGGATAAGGGGGGGGGGGGTAGCTACCTGCAAATTCATACTACAGCTATGACAATGTTTGTATTGGTAGTAGTATTGGTAGTAGTTTTGATTATGCCGGTTCATTGTTAGCTAGCTAGCTACCTAGCAACATGTCTAAACAAAAGACTCCACTTCAGCCGGATTATTACATGACCCATCAAATTAACCAGGTGTGTCTGGGGGTGATTACGGCCATCTATTGTAGTTCATGAACATGTGTACATGTCTAGACAATAGTGACCCATTCACTTAGCTAGATGTGGCTGGGGGGTGGTTATAGCATTTCCTTCACATGACCCATCAATTTAGACAAGTGTGTCGGGTAAGCGTCATCTGATATGTTATGGCATGTTTGTGTTCAATTTGCACATTTTGACATTCATAGTCATATCTCTCTAATACAATGAGTGACTCTGTAACTTTTAAAGATGGAATCTTCGACATTCAGAGAAATACAATTATGTTTATATCTGTGTGTGGCAGAGCTGTCCAAAGTAAACATCCTCTCACCATGACAGTAGTGACAGATCACACAGCCAGACTTTAATTTGGAGTGTAGTGCCATGCAGCGGGAAAGCTGAGCAGGAGAGCTGTGCCGAAAACACAAAAGGAACGCCCTCGCAATCTCCTGTGACAGAAATAATGGAGAAATGTGTTGGATGGCCGAAGCGGCGGTGGATGTGTGCCCGATCCTGTGATAGACCAGACAGCTTGCTGACAGAGAGGAACAAGATAACAGAAGAAAAATCACATCAGCTCAGACAATTCGTCTGTTATGTCCCTGACTCCCCCCACTTATCAACCTGCCAAGGGAATTTGCTGTAAAGAAATGTATTTACAAAAACATATAACAATTCAGACATTGTATCTCGTCAGTGAGAGCAAACACTGGGATTGAAACACATATACATTTAAGGTTGACTGCACATAACTTTTATTTTTATGATGACTCCCACCGATACCAATTTGTTATTGTCAAAAACAGTCTTAGCCGTTTTAAATAATTAGCACTGTTTAGTTTGACAACTTCCTTATTGAAAAGGCTAGTATCCTCCCACATGGTATTCTCACAGTTTTAGCCCAACAATGCATCTGAATCCCATGAATCCCACCAGCTTTGCAACAGAAAAGCCTGGGAATCTAGCCTTCCACTCCACTGGCCAGTACAGTACCTCATGTTCCTCTGTACTACTTTATTCAATCTACCCTCCACCAGATGAAGATGGCGAGATAAGGGAAGACAACAATAGGTTGTTCTCCCAAGTCAGTCTGCTTTGCAGCCCCTGCTGGACAGCGGTAAACCAGCCCATAGTTGTCACTCTGCTGATAACAGTGTTAAGATTTCTTTTTTTTCCTTCCTGAAGGTAAAGGTGACCCTGGACTCACAGAGTGATGGCAGGAGCGAACATTGAGTTCGGGAGTGTGTGTGATTGACATTTGGCTACATGACATGAGACTTGTGGACATTCAGCTCAGTTGGAAATCAGAGAAAGTGTGTGTTGGGGGATTTTATACAATTTCATGTGTGATTTTCTTAGACTGAAGTTCAAATGTGATACTTAAATTTTGCCTTAGGTGCCCACTTTCAGTTAAATTCCATTCATGAATTGGTTGCTTGTATGCTGATAAACTGACCCTGTATTTGAACAACCACTTGGGTATTGAAGACCCAGTTTTAACATAACCTCACTGAATACAATACTTACAAAACTGTGAAACTATTAGCATAATTCGACAGGTGGAGTTCTCTGTCCAAATCTGCAAGACAGAAACCGCCAGAGGCTGGTTGAGTTTGGGAAGAATGAATTGCAAACACAGATGTTAACAAAAGCCCCTTTCAGGTGAAATAAAAAGTTTTCAAAGATTTATTGAAAGAAGTTGTATGCATTTTCTATTATTGACAGAGAAAACATTTCACACATCTGTAAAGCAGAAATCCAAAAAGCGTGCATGTGCACACATAGACGACACACAAACACACACACTCACACAAGACTAAATCATAGCAGTATTTAGGTAATAGCATAATATATTATGGTTGCTTGCTGTGCTAACTCTGTGGAGCATATAGAGTGGATTCAATTTCTATTCATCCAGACCATGAAGCATGGATGGAGCTTAGTGCTGTATTGATTCAGCATGGCTTCATGATAAATAGGACTGGTGGATGTGGCTCCAGCATACCACAGGATTCTCCTGCCAAGCCACATCAACTTATTGGAAATATTGAGCTATGTATGAATAAGGTTTCTCTCATGCTCTTTCCAACTCCACCAACGTCCAACAGTCCAACAGTGTCATGCTACGACCAATTGTGTTTACATTTACATTTTAGTAATTTAGCAGACGCTCTTATCCAGAGCGACTTACAGTTAGTGAGTGCATACATTTTTCATACTGGCCCCCCATGGGAAACGAACCCACAACCCTGGCGTTGCAAGCGCCATGCTCTACCAACTGAGCTACAGTTTAAATATCAAGCTGGGTCCTAATCCCCATGCAGTACCATTATCCTCTAGGGCCCTGGCCTCAGTTTGATGAGATGTTAAATCCAGTGCCGAAATATTCAAGCCATCAGGCTGAATCAAGGGTATGAATAATCCTGACACCACTACTTGCCCCAAGACAGCCCAGCAGTCTACACACACGCCATCAAAACCAGGACAATTTTTCCATTTCAATTGAATTTGATATTAAATTATTCTCTAGGAAGTCACTGTTCCAGAGAATGTTTTTTTTTTAAAGTGTAAATGCATGTCTATAAACCAATGATAGACTATGGCCAAATGGTTTGTGGTGATTTGTTGTGGTGATTTGTTTTGAAAAGGATAAAAAGTGACATATGAATACTGTATAATAGCTAACTGATTGCCAGCAGAAATGTATTGTTTAGTCACTTGCTAATCAATTCTAAAACGTGTGCATGGCTTGGCTCACTGGCAGACCTGCTTCACCTCTCTTCCTTTGTTGCTACTTCTACCTGGATGCCAGTGGCAGTCGGTGCAATTTAAGATGAGGGAGGATTTTATGATCATGGCCTTATTTCTATTACAGCATATTGGATGACTGTCATTCATATTCCATTCACCCAGCTCAATGTAACATCGATAGGTTTAGGCTACTACATAATTCAAAATGTTCCCTATACCCGTCATGAAGTTGCTACAACCTAGCCTACGAATGAAAGTTTACCACGTACAGTAGGTGCACAGGTCGAGATATTTTTTTTTGTTGTAATCAAGGTGACAGAGAGTGACACATTCAATACCGCCTTGCACTCTTACCTGAACCTAGCTGATCTAGGGTGTAATCATTAGTCCAATAGCTGCAAACAAGAGTTTCTATTGGACAAATTCAGGTTTGTTTATCCCCGTTTCGTTTGCTTCTGTTTATGAAAAGTTTTTCAACAGAATCGGCAGAATGAATACACCCCTAATCACCTCAATCACAGTTCACTTTCATAGCAGCCACATACAAAGAGCATGATCATTTGCTCATAATATAATTCCTTCTCGCATCTACACACTCACCTCCTCTCACCTTTTCCCTTCGCTTGTCTGTGACCAGGTGAAAACACCTTTCAAAGCCAAATCTTCACTACATAACTGCTAACAGCTACACACAGCATACATTGTTGTCACCATATTAGCTAACATCATAGTCAACATAGCTAGCTGCTAGAGCTAACGCGTTAATAAACCCGCTACAATCATGGTTCTTGCTTCAACCCCCAAAAAATCCTACACACACACACATGCACACACACAATCGCATAATTTCACTCACTATCTTGATCACGATCTCCAAACACCACATCAGCAATCAACACAACAATCTCGGAGCTCTCGCAAGTTTTCAACACCCAATAATTTGCTGTTGATACACTCCAGAGTAACGAGAGTCTAACTAACAATCGTCAGGAGAGGCCCTCGGGCACTGAGTGATTGGTGAAGAGTTCAGCTAGTGGCGTCGCCAGAGGCATTCTAATGGGACTTTATGAGACTGAAGATCAGATTCAATGAAGTTGGCTAACTCTGGAGACAGTGGAGTAGCAGCAAAGGGGAAATGCCCCCTTAGCGACTGTGTTAGAGGTAACCCTAGTACAAGCTAGGGGCTAAAGTGCTGACACCTCCCACTCCTCCTCCTCCCCTGCTCTGTCATGGGTCTCTCTCAACCATAATTTACCTCAGATCACTGAGGGAGAACTGGGTCTATGCTAACGTGCAAAGAGGCTGGAAATTACAGGGAATTTTTAACACTTGATTTTGACTACTCTACTACTTAAATACAGTCCCATGGAGAATTTGAATAATGCAAATAATATTAACTCATTTTTTCATATTCATTCAACTTCAAAAGGGTGCATATTATGGGCTGCATGACCTTGACTGCTGCCTTCAACGTGCCTTTGAAAAATATCTGGTGCAAAGATCACAAGCTCCCGCCTTATTCATTTCATACTCTCAACTCTCGGCTTACCAACTGCCAATATGTAGGTTGGTGACAGACTATAGTCAGGGTCACAGTCAATATGATAATAGATAGGGTGCTGGTATGGGATGAGTTGGTGTGTCTTGTATGGGTTAGATAAGTAATGGTAATCCTTCCTTTGTTTGTGCTACCAGAGATCAAAGACAACACACCAACCCAGTGACATCTACACTAAGTGTACAAAACATTAGGAACACCGGCTCTTTCCATGACATAGACTGACCAGGTGAATCCAGGTGAAAACTATGATAATTCACCTGTTAAATCCACTTAAATCAGTGTAGATGAAGGGGAGGAGACAGGTTAAAGAAGGATTTTTAAGCCTTGAGACAAATGAGACATGGATTGGGTACACTGAGTGCACAGAACATTAGGAACACCTTCCTAATATTGAGTTGCACCCCCCTTTGCCCTCAGAACAGCCTCAATTCGCTGGGGCATGGACTCTACAAGGTGTCGAAAGTGTTCCACAGGGATGCTGGCCCATGTTGTCTCCAATGCTTCCCACAGTCGTGTCAAGTTTTCTGGATGTTCTTTTTGTGGTGGATCATTCTTGATACACAAGGGAAACTGTTGAGGGTGAAAAACCCAGCAGCATTACAGTTGTTGACACACTCAAACCGGTGCACCTGGCACCTACTACCATACCCTGTTCAAAGGCACTTAAATATTTTGTCTTGCCCATTCACCCTCTGAATAGCAACCAAAGGAGGAATTATCCTAAGTGCATTTCAAACTTCCTTTACTGTCAAGTTACTGTCTCATTTAACATCCTGAAGTATTTAGGACTTTTACAAATGTTCTTAAGCATTGCAAAATAAATCATGCAAAAGAAGAGACAGTAAAGACCATTTGGCATGGCTGTTGCTGATCTGCATGGGTTACATATAGAGGGGTGCTTCTTACCAACGTGTTGGCCCCACAAGGGGCTAACATGGGGGGCAGCAGCCCAAGCCTGCACTCACAGTGACAACGCCAAAAACTTTAATTGGCCAGCACCTTAAAGGCAAGACTAAAAACTTGCAGATTAAGAGACATTTTGTGTTGAATCATCCTAAAATAGCTGGTCAGATAATTGGATTTAGTGTAACAGAGATGTTTTGGAAGAGAGTATCACTAGAGATGGGAACTGGACATGAGGAACCAGATAGTGTAACAACCAGCCCTTAGTAAATGACACATACGTGGACACAGACTTGGCTGAATCCACTCTGGAAAACAGGTTAGTTGTTCAGAGTCAAGCTTAACCTGAGGAAGTAGTGCTGTGTGCGAGGCAACATGAGTAATTGTTTCCTTATTATTCAACGTGGTGTCAGAGCATTTCGTATTATTCTGTACTTACAGTTGAAGTCAGAAGTTTACATACACCTTAGACAAATACATTTAACCTCAGTTTTTCACAATTCCTGACATTTAATCCTAGTAAAAATTCCCTGTTTTAGGTCAGTTAGGATCACCACTTTATTTTAAGAATGTGAAATGTCAGAATAAAAGTAGAGAGAATGATTTATTTCAGCTTTGATTTCTTTCATCACATTCCAAGTGGGTCAGAAGTTTACATACACTCAATTAGTATTTGGTAGCATTGCCTTTAAATTGTTTAACTTGGGTCAAACGTTTCGGGTAGCCTTCCACAAGCTTCCCACAATAAGTTGGGTGAACTTTGGCCCATTCACTCCTGACAGAGCTGGTGTAACTGAATCAGGTTTGTATGCCTCCTTGCTCGCACACGCTTTTCAGTTCTGCCCACAACATTTCTATAGGATTGAGGTCAGGGCTTTGTGATAGCCACTCCAATACCTTGACTTTGTTGTCCTTAAGCCATTTTGCCACAACTTTGGAAGTATGCTTGGGGTCATTGTCCATTTGGAAGACCATTTGCGACCAAGCTTTAACTTCCTGACTGATGTCTTGAGATGTTGCTTCAATATATCCACATCATTTTCCTTCCTCATGATGCCATCTATTTTGTGAAGTGCACCAGTCCCTCCTGCAGCAAAGCACCCCTACAGCATGATACTGCCACCCCTGTGCTTCACGGTTGGGATGGTGTTCTTCGGCTTGCAAGCCACCCCATTTTTCCTCTAAACATAACGATGGTCATTATGGCCTAACAGTTCTATTTTTGTTTCATCAGACCAGAGGACATTTCTCCAAAAAGTACGATATTTGTCCCCATGTGCAGTTGCAAACCGTAGTCTGGCTTTTTTATGGTGGTTTTGGAGCAGTGGCTTCTTCCTTGCTGAGCGGATTTCAGGTTATGTCGATATAGGACTTGTTTTACTGTGGATATAGATACGTTTGTACCTGTTTCCTCCAGCATCTTCACAAGGTCCTTTGCTGTTATTCTGGGATTGATTTGCACTTTTCGCACCAAAGTACGTTCATCTCTAGGAGACAGAACACATCTCCTTCCTGAGCGGTATGACGGCTGCGTGGTCCCATGGTGTTTATACTTGCGTACTGTTGTTTGTACAGATGAACGTGGTACCTTGAGGCGTTTGGAAATTGCTCCCAAGGATAAACCACTTGCATAGGTCTACACATTTTTTCTGAGGTCTTGGCTGATTTCTTTTGATGTTCCCATGATGTCAAGCAAAGAGTCACTGAGTTTAAAGGTAGGCCTTGAAATACACTGCTCAAAAAAATAAAGGGAACACTAAAACAACACAATGTAACTCCAAGTCAATCACACTTCTGTGAAATCAAACTGTCCACTTAGGAAGCAACACTGATTGACAAAAAATGTCACATGCTGTTGTGCAAATGGAATAGACAACAGGTGGAAATTATAGGCAATTAGCAAGACACCCCCAATAAAGAAGTGGTTCTACAGGTGGTAACCACAGACCACTTCTCAGTTCCTATGCTTCCTGGCTGATGTTTTGGTCACTTTTGAATGCTGGCGGTGCTTTCACTCTAGTGGTAGCATGAGACGGAGTCTACAACCCACACAAGTGGCTCAGGTAGTGCAGCTCATCCAGGATGGCACATCAATGCGAGCTGTGGCAAGAAGGTTTGCTGTGTCTGTCCAGAGCATGGAGGCGCTACCAGGAGACAGGCCAGTACATCAGGAGACGTGGAGGAGGCCGTAGGAGGGCAACAACCCAGCAGCAGGACCACTACCTCCGCCTTTGTGCAAGGAGGAGCAGGAGGAACACTGCCAGAGCCCTGTAAAATGACCTCCAGCAGGCCACAAATGTGCATGTGTCTGCTCAAACGGTCAGAAACAGACTCCATGAGGGTGGTATGAGGGCCCGACGTCCACAGGTGGGGGGTTGTGCTTACAGCCCAACACCGTGCAGGACGTTTGGCATTTGCCAGAGAACACCAACATTGGCAAATTCGCCACTGGTGTCCTGTGCTCTTCACAGATGAAAGCAGGTTCACACTGAGCACATGTGACAGACGTGACAGAGTCTGGAGACGCCGTGGAGAACGTTCTGCTGCCTGCAACATCCTCCAGCATGACCGGTTTGGCGGTGGGTCAGTCATGGTGTGGGGTGGCATTTATTTGGGGGGTCGCACAGCCCTCCATGTGCTCGCCAGAGGTAGCCTGACTGCCATTAGGTACCGAGATGAGATCCTCAGACCCCTTGTGAGACCATATGCTGGTGCGGTTGGCCCTGGGTTCCTCCTAATGCAAGACAATGCTAGACCTCATGTGGCTGGAGTGTGTCAGCATTTCCTGCAAGAGGAAGGCATTGATGCTATGGACTGGCCCGCCCGTTCCCCAGACCTGAATCCAATTGAGCACATCTGGGACATCATGTCTCGCTCCATCCACCAACGCAACGTTGCACCACAGACTGTCCAGGAGTTGGCGGATGCTTTAGTCCAGGTCTGGGAGGAGATCCCTCAGGAGACCATCCGCCACTTCATCAGGAGCATGCCCAGGCGTTGTAGGGAGGTCATACAGGCACGTGGAGGCCACACACACTACTGAGCCTCATTTTGACTTGTTTTAAGGACATTACATCAAAGTTGGATCAGCCTGTAGTGTGGTTTTCCACTTTAATTTTGAGGGTGACTCCAAATCCAGACCTCCATGGGTTGATACATTTGATTTCCATTGATACTTTTTGTGTGTGATTTTGTTGTCAGCACATTCAACTATGTAAAGAAAAAAGTATTTAATAAGATGATTTCATTCATTCAGATCTAGGATGTGTTGTTTAAGTGTTCCCTTTATTTTTTTGAGCAGTGTACTTCCACAGGTACACTTCCAATACACTCAAATGATGTCATTTAGCCTATCAGAAGCTTCTAAAGCCATGACATCATTTTCTGGAATTGTCCAAGCTGTTTAAAGGCACAGTCAACTTAGTGTATGTAAACATCTGACCCACTGGAATTCTGATACAGTGAATTTTAAGTGAAATAATCTGTTTGCAAACAATTGTTGGAAAAATTACTTGTGTCATGCACAATGTAGATGTCCTAACCGACTTGCCAAAACTATAGTTTGTTAACAATACATTTGTGGAGTGGTTGAAAAATTAGTTTTAATGACTCCAACCAAAGTGTATGTAAACTTCTGACTTCAACTGTAAATCCGAGACACACCATTTAGTATGATATTTTACGTTTCGCATGGCATTATTCATGTGTGGATGTCCATCATCCATTTTGTATGATATGTTACGAGTTACAATTTGTACAATATGTTATGAATTTGTAAGACGTATGGGCCCCGTGTAGCTCAGTTGGTAGAACATGGCGTTTGCAGCGGCAGGGTTGTGGGTTCGATTCCCACGGGGGGCCAGTATGAAAAATGTATGCACTCACTAACTATATGTCGCTCTGGATAAGAGCGTCTGCTAAATAAAGTAAATGTAAATGTATGATATGTTACGAACTCCAATTTGTCTTGGCTAACCTTAGCTAGGTGGCTAACACTAATGTTAGCTAGGGGTTAAGGTTAAGATGAAGGGGAAGGGTTAGCTGACATGCTAAGTAGTTGTCCATGATGAAATTCAAACACAACCTTTGGGTTGCTAGACATTCGCACTATACGCCAACAAACCACCTTTTGTTTCTGCCTTATGTAACCATACCAAACATATCATACTAATTTCTGTGTTCCGGATTTATGTTTACTATGTTTTGTCTAGTCCAGGCTGTATTATTTGATCCACTACACTTTCCCTAATACTTTATCTTCAGTTCAAATGTAGTGTCTGTCTCTCTCACGCTCCCACTGGCCCAAGTCGTGCCACAGCCAATCACGTTGCTATAACTCAGCATTACTGATTTAATCCCCAACATTTTCAAAAGTGGAAAATGTCAATTCCAATAAGTTTAGTATTCAACGGAGCTCAGACTGTTGTAGAAAAATGAATACACGAAAAACCTGACACGAAATCAAATGGCTTGATGAAAAGAAAAGTTAACAATTTAACTTGTTCCTCTCAAGTAGAGAAAGGGAACAAAAGTATGCAGGGGGTACAGTTAGCCCCAGGCAAGGAGAGGCCCATTGCTTCCAAACCTAACAGGGGTTCTCATTGAGGAGAAGAGTCACATCAGGCAGGTAAGGAATTTGCGGCATTTGAGGAGTGACAGGAGGCTCCATTAGAAGAACGGGAGCTATGACATTCAAGGGAGGAAAACACACATAAACTAGAGCATAATTAATCAGCAAGGGGGTGTGAGCAAGTGTGTTTTCCAAACTTTAATTACACAGGTCCAGCCATTTGCTCATGCATGCATCAGTACACCTTAAAGCTGTGGAACGCTCTTTATTCAGACAAAACTTTGGAATTGGACACTACGACGCCCATTCATTCATCCGTGATGCTCCACGATGGCACTTTGCGGCTATGGGGGCTTGTCAAGGTAAGATCCCCGGATGAATAGGAGGCACCATTACTGTGCACGTCTGGTTCTGCTTCCTTTATCTCCTCGCTGTGGAGTTGACCTCCAAGCTGTCTAGTTGCTGAAGTGTCAGTGACGATGCAAGGCTAATGTGTTACATCATGCGAATGAGGGTCAAGCCCTCCGTAAGTAGAGAATGAACAGTCTGTCATCAGAGGGGACTGAGTCACTTCACTTCGATCTCCTCTGGGCACAACATGGCCAAATAAGCAACAGTTCTGACCCAGCGAATCACATCACCGTAGACTCTATGGTTGGGCCAAGTTACCCGGTGGGAGCACATACGGTGACAATCCTCTCAAAACACAGGCAATGGGAACTCTCCAGGATTATTAATCCTTGACCTTTCAGATGATCGTTTCACACTTGAGTGCTCCATGAGTGGGGCAGTAGCAGTACCGTTTCCCTAAGGGCCAGTTCCTCTTTGCTCTCTCGACCCTCCCCAAAAGTAATGTTCTTTGCACAGAGCCAGCTCTAAAATGCTGCAGTACGTGATTTAATTTCACTTAAGGTGGTGAGTGATGGGACATTTCTTTCCCATTCTCCATACTAACCTTGAGTGCTGTGCTGTGAGTTCATTTGATCACCATGTATAAGAAGAATTGGCATTCACTTGAGCAGTCATGTCGTTGACATTGAAAGACTGAATGCAAGGATGTTTTGATACCAAGAGAATCATTAAACTAAGCTGAACATGAACAAAAGCAATGAATAAAAAGGCCATCATGACAGTCACGCATTATGCCGTTTACTCTCTCTAACACGCAAATATGCCCTTCCCCCAGAGAGAGAATGAGCTAGCCGCTGAGATGAATACCTTGGCATGGAAACTCATCAGGGAGAATAATTGGATGCCGTTACTCTGATATACGGACCGCCGCTCCCACTGCTGCATTTTTATGACTTGATGCCTGCAAATCCTATGAACAAAGACAAAATGGACTCCCCTCCGATTTGAATGGTGACAGAAGAATTCACAATTAAATCCCCCTATTTCAGGCCAAGGTCCATTCCTCTTCTTGGAAAGCACCATCACAGAGTTTATCACATACAGTGCTGCCTTGAATTCAATCATCACTTCAGTCAAGTCCACCGGGGCAGGACAGACTGGAAGATTAGACTCAAGGAGGACTGCATGGACAGGCATGTGGACTGAACATGAACACAACACAATTAGATGATTATAGTGTATTAGCTTTACAGAGAAGGTGGAACTGACAGTATATTTTTATTGTTGCAGTTAGCCTGATTGAAGAAGCACGTGTACCATGCAGTCTGATGTGTCTGCCTTCATCACAAAACAGCTGCTATAAGAGATTGCACTGCACACTTCATTTGCAGTGATGGGCTGACACAGACACTTTGTCATTTGCATTGCCTTGACAAGGAAGGTTGATTTGGTGATGTCCCTTTTTTTTATAGTTTTCTCTTTCTTCTCATGTCTATGAAAGACACAGGTTATATATCCAGCACACTGTAAATTAATGAAAGTTCTTCGGACGACATTCAATCAACATAGCAGGTCAACATTTAAAATTTACCTTTCACACCGTGGTAATTTAATACCAGTACAGCAAGATTGGATCATTCTCCATTGCAAATAATTTCCTGAATTAATCTTAAAAAACTAAGGCAAGTAGCCCAAGTTCTCCAGGAGTTTGATTGCCCATGACTGCAGTGGTTGACAGTGAGTAATTACAATGCAGAGTTATCCACTAAGTAGTGGTGCTTCATCATTCTAAAACAAACAAGTTTCTGCCTCATACCAGCCCACTTTGGTGTAATGTCAGAGCAGTTGCCCTGAAGGCACATATGATAAAGAGACTTTCATTATAAACAGGGCAACAGCTATTTATAATGGCTATAAGGGAAATGTTAGTGCCTTAGTGATCGAAAGGGCACCAGGCTATCCTTATCACCATCTTCCTCCACCATGGGGAATTGGGGAAAGGGTAATGTGCAAGGGAGTCATTCACATATGTGGGTAAAAAAAATCGAACAATGTTTTGCAAAGTCAACATTGTTGCCTTCTGTCATCTGTAGCCATTTTTCTCCACTCTCACCTCTCTCTGACAAGCATGGGATCAATCAGCCAAATCAGACCTGCAGACTGGGGCTGGGTAGCTCCTTGGAGAGATGGCACAGGTGCAGTTTGGAGCTGTAGTTTGATTCATTGCACATCCTTCTCAGGAAAGGTGAGCTAAGCAGCAACGCACTGAATAATGAGAGGGCTCCTATCACAACCTTAGCGCCACAGGTACATTCTCCATTATGGTTTCTCCTTTAGGGCACAGGCAAGTCGACGCTCTGCCATTCTTCTTCTGAGGAAGGACACAGTCCAGTACTCCAACACTGCCTGTGAATCTCCCACTGTTTCAGAGTGGAGCAGATGTCTCTATTCCATTAGCCACAGTAATTAGCTGAATTAGCTCTCAGGTGAAGTGAGAAACAGAATGATAAACTAAGTCACACACTGGAGAGGCTGAAGATGAGGAAATTTGGCTGCTGGGCCGAAACGCTCTGAACCGTGAATGAATAGAGAATAACACATGGCAACACCCCGCTGGTGTTGATCATCTACCTTCCATGGTAACATCCCATCCTCCCTCTTCTCCTCCTCATCCTTTGTTATTCATCTGTAAACTGCAGAGGAGATGTCTCTGTATTTCTCCTTCTGCAGCTCGTCCCCTGACAGATGGCTCCATGTGGTCGCTCAGTGTTCTACGAATGCCTCGGAACCTTGCGAAAAAGGGTGTGTCATGGCGCGGGGAGAAAAAATATGAGCTCGGATGTCCAGGTGTACCACATTTTTAAAATGTTATACCAGCCTGGCTCCATGGCGGCCGATGCAGGGGCTCACATTTCATCCGGGCCTAATCTCATTATGATTTTATGGCCTCTGCGACCGGAGGGGGATCAAAACACAAAATAGATTCTCTCCAAAGCAGACACCAAGCTCGTCTCCACCGAATGAGAATTCCAAACCACACTTTATATTCAACACAATTCTCTGCTATCTAAAGGTAACCACAATATTTGGCAAGGCTTGTGGTTTGGTCATGAAGGGAAGTACTGGGGAGTTTTTATACCAATCCATATCACAGTTGTTTGCTGTTCCGTGAAAGTCAAAAGTGTTTAAAGTTAATGACGTCCAATTAGAGCTAGCCTGTGTAAGGTTCTGTATTTATTTTCTTAGGCAACCTTATGTTCTTGAACGTAGCCCTGTTTCTTTGTGTGCTTGAACGTAGCCCTGTCTTTAATTTTTCTTCATTGATTTCACCTGTGTTTGTTACTCACCTGGTCTCATTAGCTCCTTAATTAGTTCAGTTCATTCTGTTTGTGCCTTATGAGGTATTGTTCATTTTGACTCTATGAAGCCTTTTCCTAGCTCGTTTGTGAGAACCAGTTATAGCCTTCAGTCCTAGTTTTTGATTCTCCTGCCTGTTTGCCTACCTGTGTATGACCATTGCCTGCCTGTGACCCCGATTCCTGCCTTTTGCAAAGGCGAAATTAAACACCTGACGCGCTCTGCGTGTGAATCTACACCTTTTTTTCCCTGAGTATCCATTACAGCCTGGAGAGACTTTACTCAATATTATGCAATGGAGTATGATTTGCTAACACAACAAAGCATGAGTAACTGTGTTGTAAGAGGGGGAAAAACAGCCTCGAGTTTAGCAAGAATGTGTTTTCATTTTAGCTTGAATAACCTACTTTATTAAATGATGTTGTGACACAACAGGATCTGATGACCGAAAGATACCTTTGACGTCCAAATAAGAGAGGATGAATCAACTGCATACGTGCTACACCTGCAGCCTTTCATCAATAACAATGTTTTGCACATTTCATTGTTATTGTCATTTATTGGGTGTTATTATGAGTTCCTTCATAACATTTTTTTAACAATTAGCTTGAGATACTGCTAAAAACAATAACCCTCAAAACAAATGTCAATAAAAGACTACTAATGAAATTCGTTTTCATTACCCTTGATACTGTGTGTTCTCTGTGAAACCTCCATAGGTTCAGGTTAATTGTTTTCATCCTCTAGCAGGTGGAGGCTCTTCCCTCCCTCTGTCTCAGTCTAATTTAGTGTTGACAGCAGTGTGCCTCGTTTGGAGCGGAAGATTTGCGCCATCTGTCTACGGCACGCTGAGATGTTATTTTTATCGTTGTGACGGTGAACGCGTGGGTGTGAGGATTGCTGGGTCCATTTCACCCTGGGGACAAGGCAGCCCAAAATCCCACTGCACTCCCAACACGTACACACCTCTTCCTTATCATTCAGACACATACACACACTGTACAGAGGAGCAGTCATCTACTGAAATGAATATACTCATTCTGCCTCCAACCTGCACACCCCTCTACACACACACACACATTAATATATGCCCTGTAGCCCCATCTCTCTCCACACACAGACACAAAGACACAAGGCTGTGGGTCTGGATTGCAGGGCGTGGGTGGAAACTTGTAGTGCTGAAAATCACTGTCATTGCCTGACATACTGTATCTCTCATTTGCTAAGCATCAGTAGGCTAACAGACATGCCTTGCAGTGGATTATGCTGTGTGCCATAACAATGAGAGGAATAGCTACCTCTTTAACATTCCCTTCAGAGGGATAGAGTTATCATTTCTCAAGTACCCCAATAGAAGTGGTTTGCAGTCAGTTTTCAGGGTGACTGTCAAACAGTGAAAGGCATATCTCACCTGCCTTCACAATTTCTCAATGCAGGTGTATGGACATGTATAAATATTAATTTCTATTGTAAAGAGGCAATTTGTGAGCTTTTTTTTGTCTCCTGTACATTCAGGTGATTGACGGATTTGAAAATGTTACCCCCACCTCGCCCCACGGTCGGCTGACAACCTACCTGTCAGGCCAGAGAGAGAGACAGAGGAATAGACGGAAGGTGGTGATAGAGGGGGAGGTGGGGAGTGTGGATGCTGGTGATGGTAGAGGTAGATTGGCTCGTGACTGACAGATTGAGAAATTAGCATTCAGATCCATTCTGGTCCTTTGATATCTCCTTGCCGCAAGCCACCGGCACTCCGTAATTCATCCACCACTCCGCGGACAGGCATTTGTAAGCTTCCGGCGTCCTCACCACCCCATTTCCTCCCCCCTCCCTCCCTCCCTCCTGCCATCTTGTCCAAGCTCCCTCAACAGAACATGTGCCAGGGACTGGAAACGTGTGAAGAATCTGTTCCCCGCTCCAACAGTACTCCCAGGCTTCACAGAAGTGCAGACTGTCATTACTGGGAAGAAGTTCTTGAGAACCTGCATAATTGTGTCACAACAGACTACAAAGCCAGATACTTTACAGTTCTACTGTATTACCACCTACCATTTGACTCAGGGTAAACACTGCCTCAAAATACAGTAGGGATAACCACAAAGTTATGGGGATATTATAAGTGAATAGGTCACTCATGCAAACATTTATTTGGGGGAGGAAGTAGCACAACATTAATATTCAATAGCAAGCGTGGTGTTTTTGTAGTAGGTAAGAGTTATTTCAACCAGACAATGTAATGAATCACAATAGAATCAATTGCTGGAGAAAAGTCTGTTCGGGTTCAATGCATCAGTTGAATAGAAGGTGTCTCACTTTCTAATTCCTATGCAGATAGTCTGTGTGCCTTCCCCCGTCCCTCCGTAACTGAAAGTGATAGGTTGCAGCTTAGGCATCCAATACAGTTGAAGTCGGAAGTTTAAATACACTCAATTAGTATTTGGTAGCATTGCCTTTAAATTGTTTAACTTGGGTCAAACGTTTTGGGTAGCCTTCCAAAAGCTTCCCACAATAAGTTTGGGGAATTTTGGCTCATTCCTCCTGACAGAGTTGGTGTAACTGAGTCATGTATGTAGGCCTCCTTGCTCGCACACGCTTTTTCAGTTCTGCCCACAAATATTCTATAGGATTGAGGTCAGGGCTTTGTGATGGCTACTCTAATACCTTGACTTTGTTGTCCTTAAGCCATTTTGCCACAACTTTGGCAGTATGATTGGGGTCATTGTCCATTTGGAAGACCCATTTGCGACCAAGCTTTAACTTCCTGACTGATGTCTTGAGATGTTGCTTCAATATATCCACATATTTTTCCTTCCTTATTATGCCATCTATTTTGTGAAGTGCACCAGTCCCTCCTGCAGCAAAGCACCCCCACAGCATGATGCTGCCACCCCCGTGCTTCACGGTTGGGATGGTGTTCTTCGGCTTGCAAGCGTTCCCCTTTTTCCTCCAAACATAATGATGGTTATTATGGCCAAACAGTTCTATTTTTGTTTCATCAGACCAGAGGACATTTCTCCAAAAAGTACGATCTTTGTCCCCATGTGCAGTTGCAAACCGTAGTCTAGCTTTTTTATGGCGGTTTTGGAGCAGTGGCTTCTTCCTTGCTGAGCGGCCTTTCAGGTTATGTCGATATAGGACTTGTTTTACTGTGGATATAGATACTTTTGTACCTGTTTCCTCCAGCATCTTCACAAGGTCCTTTGCTGTTGTTCTGGGATTGATTTGCACTTTTCGCACCAAAGTACGTTCATCTCTAGGAGACAGAATGTGTCTCCTTCCTGAGCAGTATGATGTCTGCGTGGTCCCATGGTGTTTTTACTTGCGTACTATTGTTTGTACAGATGAACGTGGTACCTTCAGGCGTTTGGAAATTGCTCCCAAGGATAAACCTGTCACGGTTCTCTAAGACCGAAACCAGAAGCAGACCAGGACAAGGTGAGTTGAACGAATGTGAGTGTTTATTTACAGATTCAAAAGATGCAGAATAATCCAGGAGATGAGTAGGTGGTGGGGAAGTGGCAGATTAACTGCTGGCACGGCAGGGGTTGGGTGAAGGTTCCGGGAGAATGACTGTAGACAGAAAAAACGGAGGTAAGTACAAGGCAGGTCAACAAGGTGCAAAAAACAACAAAACTAACGCTAGTACTCAGAGGCTGATACGCTGGCAAAACATACTGTTAATGGCTAACGATCCGGCAGGGAATGGATGTCAGGTCAGAGCTTATGAAGGGGTGATGATCAGGACCAGGTGTGCCGAAGCTGATGAGAAGCAGGTGCGGGTAATCGAGAGATCACCCGCCTAGCAACGTCGCCCGGCAACCGGACAGGGTGCGTTCAGGAACCCTCGGGAAACAGGAGATTCAGAGCAGAAAAATGGCAACACAGGCAGGAACAGACTCAGGACGCAGGGTTCATGACAAAACCAGACTTGTGGAGGTCTACACATTTTTTTCTGAGGTCTTGGCTGATTTCTTTTGATTTTCCCATGATGTCAAGCAAAGAGGCACTGAGTTTGAAGGTAGGCCTTGAAATACATCCACAGGTACACCTCCAATTAACTCAAATGATGTGTATTAGCCTATCAGAAGCTTCTAAAGCCATGACATAATTTTCTGGAATTTTCCAAGCTGTTTAAAGGCACAGTCAACTTAGTGTATGTAAACTTCTGACCCACTGGAATTGTGATACAGTGAATTATAAGTGAAAAAATCTGTCTGTAAACAATTGTTGGAAAAATTACTTGTGTCATGCACAAAGTAGATGTCCTAACCGACTTGCCAAAACTATAGTTTGTTAACAATACATTTGTGGAGTGGTTGAAAAACAAGTTTTAATGACTTCAACCTAAGTGTATGTAAACTTCCGACTTCAACTGAATGTTCATGATTTCGTCAAAAGGTAAATATGTTATTTATGTTTTACACAACATGTCTGATATAAAAATGTCACGGCTCTATTCAATCCGTATCATGGAAGTTCAGCGGAACAGTATTATTTACATTTAAAGGAAAGGAAAGGAAAGGAAAGGGGATATCTAGTCAGTTGCACAACTGAATGCATTCAACCGAAATATGTCTTCCGCATTTAACCCTAGGCAATATTCCCGCGTTAGCAAACACTGCATTCACGGTAAATGCTGCATATGTTGGCTCAATTGTAAATTACCTTCTATTGTGGGTCCGGCTTTAAATGACGTTAAGTTTATAAAGGCTTCATAAAGCGTTCATAAAGCCATAAACACTACAAAAAAGTGTTACAAATCCACTATAACCATATGTCATGCTTTACAAAGGGTTCATAAATGTGGCATAACTGTGTGATATAACCACCAATGTCAAATGTGACATAACCTACTATGGCATAAGCACTGCTTAATAAAGGCCTTATAAATCACATTAAATTGAGGCTTCAAAAAGCATTTATAACCCTGTCATGCATCTTGGTAGAGAATTGCAGCACCAGGATATTGGGTTCGATTCCTGGGACCACCAAGACGTAAAAATGTATCCACGCATGACTGTAAGTCGCTTTGGATAAAAGTGTCTGCTAAATATTATATATAGTATTATATTTCACTAAAACATTTCTAGGATGGCCCAACCTCTTTCCCTCTTGGGTGCATAGTCAATATTGGACCTGACCACAACTTTACCCAAAATGCTGTGCTCCTGGATGACACACACTCTAAAGTGTAGTCATGAACAGCAAAAAACGTCGGCCTTTTAAAATCAGTTTTCATTTTTGGTTTGCTTTTGTTTTCCGTTTTATTGGTTGTGTTCTTCTAGGTTTCGGATTTCCCCCAATTGTTTCTGGTTTAACCCTGTTTTTTTCAAATGTTTTAATAGAAAAGCAACAAAATAGGATTTTATGTGTTCACAAAAATGCTTAAACCACATCAGGGGATGACCTTTCGAGGTCAGGGAAAAATTTAAGAAACTTCCATTTTTGAGTGTAGTTGCCCTTTAAATCAGTGAGAATGCCCTGCTCTGTTGGTTGGATAGCGAGTTTTCTGTAGTGCAGTACAGTGCCTTGCAAAAGTATTCATCCCCCTTGGTGTTTTTCCTATTTTGTTGCATTCAACCTGTAATTTAAATAGATTTTTATTTGGATGTCATGTAATGGACATACACAAAATAGTTCAAATTGGTGAAGTGAAATGAACATTTTTTTTTACGGAAAATGGTGCGTGCATATGTATTCACCCCCTTTGCTGTGAAGACCCTAAATAAGATCTGGTGCAACCAATTACCTTCAGAAGTCACAAAATTAGTTAAATAAAGTCCACCTGTGTGAAATCTAAGGGTCACATGATCTGTTACATGATCTGAGTATATATACACCTGTTCTGAAAGGCCCCAGAGTCTGCAACACCACTAAGCAAGGGACACCACCAAGCAAGCGACACCATGAAGAACAAGGAGCTCTCCAAACAGGTCAGGGACAAAGTTGTGGAGAAGTACAGATCAGGGTTCAGTTATAAAAAAATATCTGAAACCTTGAACATCCCACTGAGCACCATTTAACCCATTATTAAAAAATTGAAAGAATATGACACCACAACAAACCTGCCAAGAGATGGACACCCACCAAAACTCACGGACCAGGCGAGGAGGGCATTAATCAGAGAGGCAACAAAGAGACCAGAGATAATCCTGAAGGAGCTGCAAAGCTCCAGAGCGGAGATTGGAGTATCTGTCCATAGGACCACTTTAAGCCGTACACTGCACAGAGCTGGGCTTTACAGAAGAGTGGCCAGAAAAAAGCCATTGCTAAAAGAAAAAAAAAAGAAAACACGTTTGGTGTTCGCCAAAAGGCATGTGGGAGACTCCCCAAACAAATGGAAGAAGGTACTCTGGTCAGATGAGACTAAAATTGAGCTATTTGGCCATCAAGAAAAACGCTATGTCTGGCGCAAACCCAATACCTCTCATCACCCCGAGAACACTATCCCCACAGTGAAGCATGGTGGTGGCAGCATCATGCTGTGGGGATGTTTTTCATCAGAAGGGACTGGGAAACTGGTCAGAATTTAAGGAATGATGGATGACACGAAATAAAGGAAAATCCTTGAGGGAAACCTGTTTCAGTCTTCCAGAGATTTGAGACTGGGATGAGGTTCACCTTCCAGCAGGACAATGACCCTAAGCATACTGCTAAAGCACCACTTGAGTGGTTTAAAGGGAAACATTTTTATGCACACTCAAGCTTTCTGTTTTTTTGTCTTATTTCTTGTTTGTTTCACCCCAAAAAATATTTTGCATCTTCAAAGTGGTAGGCATGTTGTTTAAATCAAATGATACAAACCCCCCCAAAAAATCTATTTTAATTCCTGTCACGATCGTTGCACGATGAAGCGGACCAAGGCGCAGCGTGATATGCGTACATTCTTTTATTGCAGTACACAACACGAACCAAAACAACAAAACAAACGATACGTGAAGTCCTGGGTTGAACACAAACCTTCCGGAACAAGATCCCACAATAAACAGTGCCAAACAGGCTGCCTAAGTATGGTCCCCAATCAGAGACAACGAGAATCAGCTGCCTCTGATTGGGAACCACCCTGGCCAACATAGATCTACACGATCTAGATCATGAACATAGAAAATACAACATAGACACTACACACCCTGGCTCAACATTTAAGAGTCCCCAGAGCCAGGGCGTGACAGTACCCCCCCCCCCCCAAAGGCGCGGACTGTGACCGCGCCAACCAAACACAAGAGGGTAGGGGCGGGTGGGCATTCCGCCTCGGAGGCAGATCCGGCTCCGGGCGTGACCACCACTCTCTCTCTACCCCCTGTAGCGCCCCTGGTCTGGTCTGGCCCCGCTGGCTGGAGCTGGACTGGACATCGGTGGAGCGGATTGCTCTGGCTCCGGTGTGGAGCAGCTGACTGGTGCCGGACCAGGCACCGGTGGAACAGGCACGGACCGTGCCGGACTGACGACGCGCACCACTGGCTTGGTGTGTGGAGCAAGAACGGGCCATACCGGGCTGACGACGCGCACCACTGGCTTGGTGCGGGGAGCAGGAACAGGCCGGACCGGGCTGGCGACGCGCACCACTGGCTTGGTGCGGGGAGCAGGAACAGGCCGGACCGGGCTGGCGACGCGCACCACTGGCTTGGTGCGGGGAGCAGGAACGGTCCGGACCGGGCTGGCGACGCGCACCACTGGCTTGGTGCGGGGAGCAGGAACGGGCCGGACCGGGCTGGCGACGCGCACCATTGGCTTGGTGCGCGGGAGCAGGAACGGCCGGACCGGGCTGGCGACGCGCACCACTGGCTTGGTGCGCGGGGAGCAGGAACGGGCCGGACCGGGCTGGACGACGCGCACCATTGGCTTGGTGAGGGGAGCAGGAACGGGCCGGACCGGGCTGACGACGCGCACCACTGGCTTGGTGCGGGGAGCAGGAACGGGCCGGACCGGGCTGACGACGAGCACCACTGGCTTGGTGCGGGGAGCAGGAACGGGTTGGGCCGTACTGGGAACACGCACCACTAAC
This sequence comes from Coregonus clupeaformis, assembly GCF_020615455.1. Lineage (NCBI taxonomy): Eukaryota > Metazoa > Chordata > Actinopteri > Salmoniformes > Salmonidae > Coregonus > Coregonus clupeaformis. Next base: position 44,069,298 of record NC_059197.1, read on the forward strand.
TTAGTGCGGGGAGCAAGAACGGGCCGGGCCGTACTGGGAACACACACCACTGGCCTTGTGCGGGAAGCAGGAATGGGTCGGGCCGTAGTGGGAACACGCACCACTGGCTTAGTGCGGGGATCAGGAACGGGCCGGGCCGGACCGGACTGGTGACACACACCACTTGCTTGGTGCGAGGAGCGGGACTGGGTTTCCTTATAAACCTCCGCTCCCTCTGCTGCCTAACCAGTTCCTCTCGCCGTGCCTCTACACTCTCCTTATCGCCTCCAGTAGCTCCTCCCTCTGACCAATTAACTCCTGCTCCCTCATGACCAATAGCCCCCGTAACCTGGTGGCCTCCTCTCCTATTCTGCAGATTCGCCCTGTAGCTGCCTCCTGCTGCCCCGTCGTCCACGCCGTGTGCCCCCCCCCAAAACTTTCTTGGGGTTGCCTCTCGCGTGTCCGTCGTCGGCACGGTTGGCGCCGTTTCTCCTCTCCTACCTGGGCCTCCTCATTCATCGCCCTCCGGTAACGGACGGCCTCCTCCTCCGTGATTCTCCCCCAACCGAGGAGGACATCTACCAACGTTACCTCCTGTTTAGTTCCCGGCGTTAGCTCCTGAACACGCTGCTTGGTCCTATTTTGGTGGGATCTTCTGTCACGATCGTCGTTAGATGAAGCGGACCAAGGCGCAGCGTGATATGCGTACATTCTTTTATTGCAGTACACAACACGAACCAAAACAACAAAACAAACGATACGTGAAGTCCTGGGTTGAACACAAACCTTCCGGAACAAGATCCCACAATAAACAGTGCCAAACAGGCTGCCTAAGTATGGTCCCCAATCAGAGACAACGAGAATCAGCTGCCTCTGATTGGGAACCACCCTGGCCAACAGATCTACACGATCTAGATCATGAACATAGAAAATACAACATAGACACTACACACCCTGGCTCAACATTTAAGAGTCCCCAGAGCCAGGGCGTGACAATTCCAGGTTGTAAGGCTACAAAATAGGAAAAATGCCAAGGGGGGTGAATAGCTGTGGTCCTCTGTAGCTCAGCTGGTAGAGCACGGCGCTTGTAACGCTAAGGTAGTGGGTTTGATCCCCGGGACCACCCATACACAAAAAAAAAAAAAATTATGCACGCATGACTGTAAGTCGCTTTGGATAAAAGCGTCTGCTAAATGCCATTTATATTTATTATTTATTTATATTTAATACTTTCGCAAGCCACTGTAAACGCACATGTGATGTGATTTGGCCGCCAATGGAATGGGTGGAGTAAAAGGCCAGCAATATTCCCTATTATTCAGAGCCTCATGAAATGACACAATATATACTTTCTACAAACCCTACTGAGTATTCCATACAATACTTTTACTGCGGCAACCAGAATAGTTCTTCCTCTGTCAGTCTGTATTACATATACATTTATTCACATTGCGGGCGTTTATTTGACTTTGGAACATGTTTTAAAACCCATATTTAATGCAAATGTCACTTAAATATGAACAAATATGAATCGTTGTTAATGTTTAGACAATTCTTTTTCATATCATGAATGGTTATTTCATTTGTTTTACTATTACGTGGGGGACTTTTATTTTGAAAATGTTCAAATTCCGTGACCTGGAAGTACTTTTTTAGTGTTGCTGACGACACACTGATCATTTGATGAGTTCACAAATCAAATGCCCCACTTGTGCTGCCACGGACAGCGAAACAAGTAAGTTAAGCTTTATTCATTGTAATTTAAATTAGTTTGTAGTAGTTAGCTAAGTGCTGAGTTAGATTACATACTGTATCTACCTCAATTGTTATTTCAAATAATTCTGGTGATGTCACAGCAATTGCTAGCTAGCTGAAAAGTAGCTAGCTAAATACAAATCGCTCTAGATACAGCCATGTCTCACAGTCAAGTCATGAGATTTGTAAATGAAAGAGGAATATAATAATACAAAATGAATGGAGTTTCCCATCTTCCCATTTAGAGTTTCTGGCTCAGCACAGAAATGCCCTTATCCATATGATGTAACAAAGGCATTTCCTAACAGACCTGTTCACTTTCTTTGATGTTACTTTTAAGGTTGGAACCAACATGCAGTACCTCCAGCTACACTATTCACAGCCCTATGTACTGTTCAATGTAATTGAATTACTGAACTTTTTGAAACGTAATGTACCAAAGGTGTCTGACTTTATAGTAAGTCCAGCGTCATATGATACAAGGCATTTATGTGCAAAAATAAAAGAGTATTCAGACCCTTTGCTTTGAGACTCGAAATTGAGCTCAGGTGCATCCTGTTTCCATTGATCATCCTTGAGATGTTTCTACAACTTGATTGGCATCCACCTGTGGTAAATTCAATTGATTGGACATGATTTGGAAAGGCACAACCCTGTCTATATAAGGTCCCACAGGTCAAAGGAATTGTCCGTAGAGCTCAGAGACAGGATTGTGTCGAGGCACAGATCTGAGGAAGGGTACCAAAAAATGTCTGCAGCATTGAACGTGCCCAAGAACACAGTGGCCTCCATCATTCATAAATGGAAGAAGTTTGGAACCACCAAGACTCTTCCTAGAGCTGGCCGCCCGGCCAAACTGAGCAATCGGGGGAGAAGGGTCTTGGTCAGGGAGGTCACCAAGAACCCGATGGTCACTCTGACAGAGCTCCAGATGTCCTCTGTGGAGATGGGAGAACCTTCCAGAAGGACAACCATCTCTGCAGCACTCCACCAATCTGACCTTTATGGTAGAGTGACCAGACGGAATCCACTCCTCAGTAAAAGGCACATGACAGCCCGCTTGGAGTTTGCCTGAAGGCACCTAAAGGACAATAAGAAACAAGACACTCTGGTCTGATGAAACCAAGATTGAACTCTTTGGCCTGAATGCCAAGCGTCACGTCTGGAGGAAACTAGGCACCACTCATCACGTACGGTGAAGCATGGTGGTGGCAGCATCATGCTGCAGGGATGTTTTTCAGCGGCAGGGACTGGGAGACTAGTCAGGATCAAGGGAAAGATTAACGGAACAAAGTACAGAGAGATCCTTGATATAAACCTGCTCCAGAGCGCTCAGACTGATGAAGGTTCACCTACCAACAGGACAATGACCCTAAGAACACAGCAAAGACCACACAGGAGTGGCTTCGGGACAAGTCTTTGAATGTCCTTGAGTGGCCTAGCCAGAGCCCAGACTTGAACCCGATCGAACAACTCTGGAGAGACCTGAAAATAGCTGTGCAGCGACGCTCCCCTTCCAACCTGACAGAGCTTTAAAGGATCTGTAGAGAAGAATGGGAGAAACTCCCCAAATACAGGTGTGCCAAGCGTCATACCCAAGAAAACTTGAGGCTGTAATCACTGCTAAAAGTGCTTCAACAAAGTACTAAGTAAAGAGTCTGAATACTTAAGTAAACATTTTTTTTGTTTATACATTTGCAAAATCTTTAAAAAACTGTTTTTGCATTGTCATTATGGGGTATTGTGTGTTGATTGATGAGGGGGAAAAAATAATTTTATACATTTTTGAATAAGGCTGTAATGTATCAAAATGTGGAAAAAGTGAAGGGGTCTGTATGCTTTCCGAATGCACTGTATGTGTTTTAAATGACCAAATGGGTCTGACTTCATAGTAAGTATAGCATCCTATGATATAAGGCATTTATGGATGTGTTATGAATGACCGAAGGTGTCTCACTTCAAACTAGGTATTACAGGACACTACATAAAGTTTCAATAAATAGGTTATTAAAATTCTGCTGATTTATGAAGGTACTCTCATGAGCCACAGGTTACTGTAGGGTGTGAGAGGTATTTAAATGGATTGATGGACCTGCAAAGCTTGCATTTGTGTGTGTGTGTCTGTGTCAGAACCAATATGATTTAGTGTAGTCCATCCTGAGACTACCGCCCCAGGTATTCCTCTTCTGTTCCCATGCTGGAGACCAGAGCTTGATTACAACCTGCTACAGTGGTGCCCACATTTTGTGGCTGATCTTTTAGCAGGGGGGGCAGGTGAATGTGTCAAAGACCTGACTGGGCCCAATACCGCACGGTATGCCTAGTTTTTGTTGTGTTTGTGTACTGAGGAACATGTAACTTGGTTCCAGAAGAAAGACACTTTCAATGTATTTAGGTTGGGGACTTTGATTGAGGTAAGTGTTTCTTGGTGTAAAATCATCCCCCAGGCTATTGCACACACAGCACATATAAGTCTGGGATATCAACTATTCAAAGTTGGCCTTAGTGGGAGTGACCATAGAATTCTATAGGAGTGACCTTTCTGAGTAAAGTATTTGTCATTGTCACCACTTAACACAGTCAAACAGTCATATTTATTGGTAAACCCTGCTCATTTCCACAATTTATCTTCTTAATATTTTATTTTAAACCTAACCCTAACTAATGAAGGCCAAGTTTGATGCGTTGGTCCACCAGACCTACCGCACATTTGGGCGGAAGTGTCTTGGAATGAGATTTGGTGTAATGTGACTAACAATGACATCACTTTAGAGCATATGCCATCCTTCAGCATAACATGTCACCCTTTATAAAGCACATGATTATATCGTATTCGACATAGTGGGTTATGTCACATTTGATATTGGTGATTGTCACACAGTTATGCCACATTTATTAACCCTTTATAAAGCATGAAATACAGTTATAGATGCTTTGTAACACTTATGTAGTGCTTATGAAGGCTTTATGAAGCCTTTATAAGCTGAACGTCATTTAAAGTGTGACCCTATTGGTCAATCTGTAACGCTTCAGCGATACAGATTGAATAGAGCCCTCAGTGTTTAATCCTTTACACTTGTGGGAATTGGCCTATCTGGATAGGGCTAAATAGAAATGTTTCTTACAGAAGAAATATGAAATGCATATGTATAAACATGGTAGCAATTGAATGAAAACAGTTTGGAGATAATGGGAAAATTATTAGACCAAAGGGGAATACACAACAGTTCACCTGACACAAGTCTGAATCCAAACATTACACTGTTGATGTTATGTGCATTGTACTTTTACTGTTCTTTTCGCCACATTTATTGATAACGAAATATGAAAATACTCTGGATACTTGAGTGAGAGGACTAACTGGTGTCTCCAATTGGCCACACGTCTCTCCAATGTGTGCACAGTTCCTAATTAATTTCAATGCACTTTTATGACTCAAACAAGAGTCTTCAACTATAAAGTACTTTTTTGAGCTCTCCTAGCTGGGCCATGATTAATTGGGCTAGAGAGACTACTTGAAGTCAAGAATATCAAGGGGGGAGGCTACATAGTCATGTCCACATAAGTTTGTGATTAATTGTTTAATTATGTTCGGTTAGAAGATGAATGGGGCCTAATTTAATCGTGTGTATGGCTCCGTAGAGCTAGGGTTGTTATGAGCACCGCAACTCTTGTCGAGCCATTTGTCATCCAAGCACATTGGAGAATCTTTTCATGTCTCTCATTAGCACTATTTGGGACAATTATCCAACATAAGATGAATACACAAATAAACCTGTGTTCAAAGTACAACACTAAAGGCGTTCATTAGCATTAGAAGAATGTGAAATGAGACCCTCTATTTGATTAAATCCAAGGGCACATTTGTATGGATTCGTTTTCATTAGGAAGGTGAGCGAGAAAATGTAAGGTCAACCTATTTGTGACTAAAGAGGCATCCCCATTATGACAACACCAGCCTCAATGGGAATTTAGACCAAATGACCTGGCTCATTTTGCTCTGACGAGAGATGCTTTTGGGACAAACTGTGCTTGCAGAGCACCAACAAGTCAAATAAATGTCACTAAAATTCATTAAAATGACTTTCACGATGACTGTATGTAAAAGAGCAGCTCCAGTACAGGAGTTAAATGGATGTCCTCCTCCCTCTCTGCAGACTAGAGAACAGTCAGCCAGTCAGCCATTGTTCCCAGATGTACTCTGAGCTGAACTGTATGTGGAAGCGGCTGTGGTAGCTGTAGGTACTCTAATATGAATCGTGTTTCTTTGTTGTGTGTTAAATGTTTAATCATTAACTGTGGAGGGGCAATGCCATGTCAGCTGTACCTTGTTTCAAACCCCCTTTGGTGCTGGGATTCATGTAGACTTCCCACTAATCTTCTATACCATCTCCCTTCATTGGAATGACAAGCTACTTTACGTCTTACACATCTTCTCTCATCAATTCTGAGACTGCTTAAAAACCTTATTCTCTGACAGTGGTTGTTTGTCTCTCATGAATTAATCATTGGAGTTTTATGTACCTGGGCGAAATGAGCGTCTGCTGGTGCGCTACATGACAGGAATCCATAGTGGTATGCCTGTGTAGGCGTGATTAAAAGTGATAGGTAGAGAGAGGGCTGGCGCTGCAATCAGAACCATCAAATGGGCGATCGATGGTGAGACAGACAGAGGGGGTCCTGGGCCCTGTCGTGACTGCCATGGGAAAAAAAGGGCTAAGATACTGTGAACATGATGAAACACCAGCATTTTCCCTGTGTTTCTATCCATCACAATGAGGGAGCTCTCTCTCTGTCTGCTAACTATTAGCTGTGTCTGACATAACTGTGTAATTAGTTCTCTCTCTCTCTCTCTCTCTCTCTCTCTCTCTCTCTCTCTCTCTCCTTCCATGATTGCACTGATCACTTGACAGCGGTTAAGTCACATACTAATGGCATCGCTGTCATTGTTGCTGTCGTGTGTATAAGGAAAACAAACCCAACAGAGGGATAAAGCCCCATTCCACTTGAATTTGCATTGACCCTAATAATTACAGCATGACTGATTATTCCACAATGTGCCTGTCTAACTAAATGCCCAGTTTAGATCAAAGGCACATACAGGTCTTGTGAATTCTATGGATGCTAGCTACATAGTTCAGTATTTTCTAAGATAATCTATTGTGGACAGACGCATGTAACATAAATGGTAGTAGCGTCTGTCGACAGATTGTGGGATGCAACGACTAACAAGGAACTTTGTTCCGGTATACAGATTTTATGTCAATGATAATTCCGACACATCACGATTTCGTATGTGTTAGCATCTTTCAAATTTAGTAAGGGTAGGGGACATTTGGCCAATAGACTTGCCCGAAAGCTGAGTTTCTGTTTAGAGGGGTGGAGACTTCGCTAGTCTAACACGTATTCCCTCCCGAACTTAATTGAGCATCTGACGCAATTACGGAAGATTTTTAAAGATGCCACTAGCATACAGAGCAGGGATGTTGTGGTAAAAAGGTGGTAAATGCTGAATGTCAGTCGAGATTACAGGTGGCAAGTAACATATAAACGCTAACAAAGCTTATTTAGTGTAATAGGTGCACTATTCACCATTTAACTTCATTGCCCCCCAGCAATAAAAGAGGAACATACCCCTCATGCCCCATCTGTTACGAAGTTTTAGATAGAGGATACTGCAAAATCTGGTGTTTACAATGTGTCACAGCGAAGAAAATATGGGAGCTTTTCTATGCATTTGATAAATAGGAAGGATCCTTTATTTGTATATCTAATGTGACACCTCCGTTACTTGGAGTTATACTTTGAGCCACACAGATATGCACCCACTCCAGTGTGACAAGACTGATCACAACCTGTCGCCCTCCACAGACTCATTTGAATAATCAATGTCTGCACGATTCAGTTTCTGTCTCCAGAACAGCCTTTTCAGTTTCCAATAGTTCATTAATATTTACCATGCAACTTTCTAATGCAGGAACAGCTTTACCATGGCCTAATAGGTCAAATTGGCTTAATTGACTTGCATGGCATACACTCCCCTGCCTACTATCTTGCTTGGTGACGATGAAATTCATGTTCCCACATGGCTTCCAATAATACTTTAAACTTAACAGGATGCCATTTCGGCTGCACTGTAGGCTATCTTACCAGCATGAATTAAGCTAACTTTGAATGGTAAAGTAGCATGATGAAATGGGTTAGCTGGGTTATGTTGCGCATGTCACGACTTCCTCCGAAGCTGCCTCCTCTCCTTGTTCAGGCAGGCTTCGGCGTTTGTCGTCACCGGCCTTCTAGCCACTGCCGCTCCTCATATCATCATTCCATTTGTTTTGTCTTGTTAATTACACACACTTGGTTCATATCCCCTCATCAATACCTGTATAAGTGTTCCCTCTGCCCCCTTGTCTTTGTGTGTGATTGTTTATTGTGGAGGTTAGAGAAGCTCGGTGGAGCTCCTTGTATTTTGTATCGCCGGGATATTTCCCTGTGTGCCTTGTTGTTTCCAGTGCGCCTGTGTTGCGCACTTGAGTGTTTTGACGCATTACTGTGTAACTCTGTGTTTCGGAATAAATCATGTTATTCTGTGATTTACCCTCCTGCGCCTGACTCCTTAGAAATCACTCATCACTGATTCACACACCAAGACATGGAGTCAGCAGGAGAGGACACATGCCTGGAGTCGTGGCGCTAGTCCGGGAGCATTCTACGATGCTAGCCAGCTTGGGAGAAGAGATGGATCGGGACCAGCTGAGTTACCTGATCCAGCCACCCACACCCCAGAACCCACAGGGATTCATATACAGTTGAAGTCGGAAGTTTAAATACATTTAGGTTGGAGTCATTAAAACTAATTTTTCAACCACTCCACAAATTTCTTGTTAACAAACTATAGTTTTGGCAAGTCGGTTAGGACATCCAATTTGTGCATGACACAAGTAATTTTTCCAACAATTGTTTACATACAGATTATTTCACTTATAATTCACTGTATCACAATTCCAGTGGGTCAGAAGTTCACATAAACTAAGTTGACTGTGCCTTTGAACAGTTTGGAAAATTCCAGAAAATGATGTCATGGCTTTAGAAGCTTCTGATAGGCTAATTGACATCATTTGAGTCAATTGGAGGTGTACCTGTGGATATATTTCAAGGCCTACCTTCAAACTCAGTGCCTCTTTGCTTGACATCATGGGAAAATCAAAACAAATCAGCCAAGACCTCAGAAAGAAAATGTTAGACCTCCACAAGTCTGGTTCATCCTTGGGAGCAATTTCCAATCGCCTGAAGGTACCATGTTCATCTGTACAAACAATAGTACGCAAGTATAAACACCATGGGACCACGCAGACATCATACCGCTCAGGAAGGAGACGCGTTCTGTCTCCTAGAGATGAACGTACTTTGGTGCGGAAAGTGCAAATCAATCCCAGAACAACAGCAAAGGACCTTGTGAAGGTGCTGGAGGAAACAGGTACAAACGTATCTATATCCACAGTAAAATGAGTCCTATGTCAACATAACCGGAAAGGCCACTCAGCAAGGAAGAAGCCACTGCCCCAAAATCGCCATAAATAAGCCAGACTATGGTTTGCAACTGCACATGGGACAAAGATCGTACTTTTTAGAGAAATATCCTCTGGTATGATGAAACAAAAATAGAACTGTTTTGGCATAATGACCATCATTATGTTTGGAAGAAAAAGGGGGTGGCTTGCAAGCCGAAGAGCACCATCCCAACCGTGAAGCACGGGGGAGGCAGCATCATGCTGTGGGGGTGCTTTGCTACAGGAGGGACTGGTGCATTTTACAAAATAGATGGCATCATGAGGAAGGAAAATTATGTGGATATATTGAAGCAACATTTCAAGACATCAGTCAGGAAGTTAAAGCTTGGGTCAAATGGGTCTTCCAAATGGACAATGACCCCAAACATACTTCCAAAGTTGTGGCAAAATGGCTTAAGGACAACAAAGTCAAGGTATTGGAGTGGCCATCACAAAGCCCTGACCTCAATCCTATAGAACATTTGTGGGCAGAACTGAAAAAGCGTGTGCGAGGAAGCCTACAAACCTGACCTCAGTTACACCAGCTCTGTCAGGAGGAATGGGCCGAAATTCACCCAACTTATTGTGGGAAGCTTGTGGAAGGCTACCCGAAATGTTTGACCCAAGTTAAACAATTTAAAGGCCTCTCTCGCGTCACCCCAGGTATCGAACACCCACACTTGTGCACAGCCCTCTGCTGCGCACTGCACCCTACACATCCACTTCCCTGATTACACGGTAGTTCCCCAGTGTAAGGCGCAGGTCGATTCAGGCGCAGCTGGGAACATTATGGACAGGTCGTTAGCACATAGTCTAGTTATTACATTTGTTCCCCTATCCATTCCACTCCCCATCAGAGCACTTGACAGTCAACCATTAGGGTCCGGGTTCGTTAGGGAAGTTACCGCACCAGTCACTATGGTTACGCATGAGACCCATAGAGAGCAAGTCACGTTTTTTATTATTGAGTCTCCTGATTTCCCTGTTGTGTTGGGTCTTCCCTGGTTAGCACTACACAACCCCACCTTTTCATGGCCGCAGAGGGTTCTCACGGGGTGGTCACGAGAGTGTCAGGGTAGGTGTCTAGCTGTTTCCGTTGATGCAACCACTTTGGAAAGTCCAGACACTTCCTCCACTGTGCGCATTCCCCCCGAATACCTTGATTTGGCGCACATGTTTTCCAAAACGCAGGCGACCAAATTACCACCTCATCGGGCGGGGGATTGCTCGTTTCACCCCGACAGTAATGGGCAGGTGGAACGGGTGAATCAGGATGTGGGTAGGTTCCTGAGTTCCTACTGCCAGCACCGGCTGGGGGAGTGGTCTGTGTTCTTGCCATGGGCAGAATATGCCCAGAACACTCTCCGCCACTCCTCCACTAACCTATCGCCATTTCAACGTGTTTTAGGTTACCAGCCGGTTCTGGCACCGTGGCATCAGAGCCAGACCGAAGCTCATGCGGTGGATGACTGGTTTTGGCGCGTGGAGGAGACGTGGAACGCTGCTCACATCCACCTCCAGCATGCCGTGCATCGCCAGAATGCCAACACTGACCGCCACCGCAGTGAGGCCCCAGTCTTGGTACCGCGTGATCGGGTCTGGCTCTCGACCCGGAATCTGCCCCTCCACCTGCCCTGCCGGAAGCTGAGCCCACGGTTTGTGGGGTCGTTCAAAGTCCTGAGGAGGATAAACGAGGTTACATATAGGTTATTACTCCCTCCAGATTACCGTATTAACCCCTCGTTCCATGTGTCTCTCCTCAGGCCGGTTGTGGCTGGTCCGCTCCAGGAGTCTGAGGTGCGGGAGGTTCCTCCACCCCCCTGGACATCGAGGGGGCCCCGGCGTACTCCGTCCGTTCCATCCTGGATTCGAGGCGTCGGGTGGGGGGCCTTCAGTACCTTGTGGAGTAGGATGGGTACGGTCTGGAGGAGTGGTGCTGGGTTCGGGTGAGGGATATCCTCAATCCCTCCCTATTGCGTCAAGGGGTGGGGGTACTGTCACGACTTCCTCCGAAGCTGCCTCCTCTCCAGGCTTCGGCGTTCGTCGTCACAGGCCTTCTAGCCACTGCCGCTCCTCATCTCATCATTCCATTTGTTTCGTCTTGTTTATTACACACACCTGGCTCATATCCTCTCATCAGTACCTGTATAAGTGTTCCCTCTGCCCCCTTGTCTTTGTGTGTGATTGTTTATTGTGGAGGTTAGAGAAGCTCGGTGGAGCTCCTTGCATTTTGTATCGCTGGGATATTTCCCTTTGTGCCTTGTTGTTTCCAATGCACCTGTTTTGCACACTACGCAGTAATGTTTTGACGCATTACTGCGTAACTCTGTGTTTCGGAATAAATCCTGTTATTCTGTGATTTACCCTCCTGCTACTGACTCCTTCAAAATCACTCATCACAGCGCCACTCAAAGTTGGGAGTATAATTGCACTGTGCACTAAATCCAGCCACACATGAATATGCAAGGTGAAGTGTACTTTGATGTACTTTTTATCTTTAAAATGATTTCCCTCATTGTGTAGGGAGATAGAGGTCTGGTCAATGCAAGTACTGGAACATGATGTCCTGGGTTCAGTCTTTCCGCCCACTCTAGTTGCTGCAGTAGGGTTGATATGTAACCATAATGCTTTAGAATTTATACAAACAGAAATGAGTTGAAAAGGAATTAAATGACTTTGCCATTACACCAACATACAGTGCCTTGAGAAAGTATTCATACCCCTTGACTCATTCTACATTTTGTTGTGTTACAGCCTGAATTCATTTTTCCAGCCATCTACAAACAATACACAATAATGACAAAGTGAAAACATGTTTATGAAATGTTTGTACATTTATTGAGAATGAAATAAAGAAATATCTAATTTACATAAGTATTCACACCCCTGAGTCAATACCTTGTAGAAAACACAGTTGGCAGTGATTTCAGCTGTGAGTCTGTCTGGGTAAGTCTCTAAGAGCTTACCACACCTGGATTGTGCAACATTAGCCCATTATTCTTTTCAAAATTCTTTCAAGCTCTGTCAAATTGGTTGTTGATCAGTGCAAGACAACCATTTTCAGGTTTTGTCATAGATTTTCAAGCAGATTTAAGTCAAAACTGTAACTCGGCCACATAGGAACATTCATTCTCTTCTTGGTAAGCAACTCCAGTGTAGATTTGGCCTTGTGTTTTAGGTTATCATCCTGCTGAAAGGTGAATTTGTCTCCCAGTGTCTGGTGAAAAGCACACTGAACCAGGTTTTCTTTTAGGATTTTAGCTGTGCTTAGCTTTATTCAGTTAATTTTTTATCCTGAAAAACTCCCCAGTCCCCAACGATTACAAGCACACCCATAACATGATACAGCCACCACTATGCTTGAAAATATAGAGAGTGGTGCTCAGTAATGTGTTGTATTGGATTTGCCCCAAACTTTTGTATTCCGGACAAATAGTTAATTACTTTGCCATTTGTATTGCTGTATTACTTTAGTGCCTTGTTGCAAACAGGATGCATGTTTTTGAAAATGTTTAGTCTCTACAGGCTTCGTTCTTTTCACTCTGTTATTTAGGTTAGTATTGTGGAGTAACTACAATGTTGATCCATCCTCAGTTTTCTCCTGTCACTCCTATTAAACGTCACCATTGGTCACATGGTGAAATCCCTGAGCGGTTTCCTTCCTCTCCGGCAACTGAGTTAGGAAGGACGCCTGTATCTTTGTAGTGACTGGGTATATTGATACACCATCCAAAGTGTAATTAATTCCCCATGCTCAAAGGGATATTCAATTCCTGCTTTTTTTATCACCCATATACACTTCTTTGCAAGGCATTGGAAAACCTCCCTGGTCTTTATGGTTGAATCTGTGTTTGAAATTGACTGAGGGACCTTACAGGTTATTGTATGTGTGGAGTACTGAGATGAGGTAGTCATTAAAAAATCTTGTTAAACACTATTCTTTCACACAGAGTGAGTCCATGTAACTTATTATGTGACTTGCCATAACAAAGGGGTTAAATACTTATTGACTCAAGACTTTTCATTTTTTAATTTCTGTTTATTAACATAATTCCACTTTAACATTATGGGATGTTTTGTGTTGGCCAGTAACAAAACATCTCAATTTAATCCATTTTAAATTCAGGCTGTATGTAATGAATACTCAGGGGAAAAAAGGTGTAGATTCACGCACAGAGCGCGGCAGGTGTTTATTTCGCCTTCGCAAAAGGCAGGAATCGGTGTCACATGCAGGCAATGGTCATACACAGGTAGGCAAACAGGCAGGAGAATCAAAAACTAGGACTGAAGGCTATAACTGGTTCTCACAAATGAGCTAGGAAAATACTTAGTAGAGTCAAAATGAACAATACCCCAAAAGGCACAAACAGAATGAACTGAACTAAATAAGGAGCTAATGAGACCAGGTGAGTAACAAACACAGGTGAAATCAATGAACAAAAATGAAAGACAGGGCTACGTTCAAGAACACAAAGAAACAGGGCTACGTTCAAGAACACAAAGTTGACTAAGAAAATAAATACAGAACCTAACACTGTAACACAACAAAATGTGGAAAAATTCAAGGGGTGTTTTTTTCCTTAAACATTTTGGTTATTAGATAAGAGCAGTAACTGTTGCAGAACCTATTCTAAGTCACTTACAGCATGTATGGATCATTATCCTGTGTGATTGAATTTTAAACTGCTGATTTTGCTTTTCTATGGCTCTCAGACATTTGAAGCTGACTAGCTTTGAAACTTGCGTGGCTTTCATAGTGCTTCTCTCATCTGAGCTGGATCATTCTGCAGGTTGCCATGCCCATGGAGTTGGCTCTAACTCTCAGTATTACCCTGGTAATTATTGTACTTTGATTAAAATTGGAAAACCTCCCTGGTCTTTGTGGTTGAATTTGTGTTTGAAATTCACTGCTCGACTGAGGGACCTTACAGATAATTGTATGCCTGGGGTACAGAGATGAGGTAGTCATTCAAAAATCATGTTAAACACTATTATTGCATACAGAGTGATCCATGCAATGTATTATGTGACTTGTTAAGCAAATTTATACACCTGAACTTATTTAGGCTTGCCATAACAAAGGGGTTCAATACTTATTGTGTCACGACTTCGGCCGAGGCTGCCTCCCCTCCTTGTTCGGGCAAGCTTCAGCGTTCGTCGTCACCAGCTTACTAACCACTGCCGCCCCAATCATCATCACCTTCGTCTTGTCTTGTCAATCACACACACACCTGGTTCTAAACCCCTCATTAGTCCATGTATAAGTGTTCCCTATGCCCCCTTGTCCTTTTGGGTGATTGTTATTTGTGAGAGTAGTGTAGCTCGGTGGAGCTACTCGTACATTTTGTTGCCAGGGTAAATTTTCCCCTGTGCCTATGTATTATTGGACTCTACCATTACAGTGTATTTGCCAGGGATGAGAGTTTCCCCTGTGCCTGTTTCGTTGATCGCTATTTTAGCGCATCTGTGTGTCCACGAAGGAATAGACTCTGTATTCGGTGATTACCCTCCTGCGCCTGACTCCTTCCATCACATTCAAGACATTTCAGCTTTTTATTTGTTATTAATGTGTAACATTTTAGAAGAAACATAATTCCACTTGGACATTATGGGGTATTGTGTGTAGGCCAGTGACAAAAAAAATCTAATTGAATCCATTTTAAATTCAGGCTGTAACACAACAAAATGTGGAATATGTCAAGGGGTGTGAATACTTTCTGAAGCTACTGTAATTACACAGAAGGCGATTGCTTTCTGTTCTTTTACATAAAAATCTTGATTATTAGATAAGAGCATTAACTGTTGCAGAATCTATTCTAAGCCACTTACAGCATGTACTGATCATTATCCCAGGTGATTGAATTTCAAACTGCTGATCTTGCTTTTCTATGGCGGTCAGACACTTGAAGCTGACTAGCTTTGAAACTTGCCTGGCTTTCAAAGTGCTTCTCTCATCTGAGCTGGATCATTCTGCAGGTGGCCATGCCCGTAGAGTTGGCTCTACCTCTTCAGTTTTACCATGTTAATTATAGTTTGATTAAAGAAATCAGCCAACTCAGGCATTTCATTCATTAGAATCAGAGGTTGTAATTAACATTACAGAGGATAAGTATTTGTCTTATCCTGGTCTTAGCCAGTATACCAGAGTGTTATACTGCATTGGGATAAGATATTGTAGCTACTGCCAAGGCAATGTCCTCTCTTAAAGATATCGCAGCATTGCAGCACCATCAGGAAGTTGCAAGCAGAGCACTACTTTGACAGGTGTCGAGCCTCTTTGTCAAGAGCGATGCTGTATGCACCACGACCACCAACAACTCATGTCAGACGTGATTGACAAACTTCCACACTCCCCGACCCTTCCCCTCCCACACTCCCACACCAGTTCCCTTGATCGTTTCCTCAGCCGGATTCTCCACAGCAGTTCTTGTACGTTGGATCGTCGTCACCGATGCAGTATATTGTTATCATTTGTTTTGTTCTCCATTAGACAATGATGATGAGGCGCTTGGGGAAGCTATTGGCAGTCAGAGAGCAGATGTAAATCCTCCATTTGTAATGAAATTGTCAAATTGAAAGATACAGTAGATTAGAGCCGGACTCCCTCATTACACCCACATATCCACTTTAGCCATTTTGTGTTGATTGTTTGTCTTCATACCATCGAAGCCACGCTATTTTAAATGACATCTAGTTTTACCTCCAAAGACAACCAAACATAACTATTTTGAACAACTTCAGTTCATGTAACAATTTACAAACAGCGAGTTAATACTGTTAATATTATCCAGCCTACACAGTACATTGTGTACTTTATAGTAAGCCCTCAGCAGTTGAAGTCGTCCCTCTCCCCAGCCCTAGCTAACTCCTCTGGCATGTTAAATTGAGCAGCTCTTAAAGGAAACTACCACTCAATAACTATATTTTGGTATTTGTTTCATTAGTCCACTGTTAATACAGTACAGTCAAAAAATGTTTGCATGTCAGCAATGGAGTTTTCAAGATATAGAACTAATTGTCACAGTATGATGCGTTTTCCATTTTGAATTGAAGAGGGCAGTCCATAAGAGAAGACGAAGGATATCAAGTATCTGGAAATATTCTGTATTGAGGAATGGTCAAAGATCCCTCCCAATGTTCACCAATCTCATAAAACATTTTAGAAAAAAGCTCAGTGTCATTATCCTCGCAAGGGGAGGGTTATAGAGTATTGAAAACAGGGGGGCAATAATTTTTTGCCCTATCTTTTTGATATTTGTTTTATTACTTGTTAAACAATATCTCTTTCTCTGAGCAATTGTATTAGTATGAAATAATATAATTTCAAAAAGAAATGGGAGCATACAGTAGCTCTGTATTTGTATGAATTATTTTATAGTATTTTTTGCCAATCTTTATCAAGTGTGCCAATAATTGTGTGTTTTTGAGCATTTGCTTGTTACACTGTGGATAGAATGTGCAGTTGTTGCACATTGCACTTCAAAGCACACAACAAGTAAACAATCCCTCTCAGCAATACCACTGTTGGAGTTAAAACAAAAATACAATTTGAAGGATAGGAGCGTCAATATCTATCATCGTCTTAACTATTGAAGTCACTGTATGTATTAATATTATGCGAATAATAATAGCATAGTAATGGAGCATTGATGAATCTAACCCAGAATGTCGTTCATGTAATGCAGTGTGAACAGTGAACAGGGCTGACTTGCATTAGGAGTGCATCCAGCGATGCTAAAGTTTTCTTTTTTTTTAAGCATATTGCAGATTGAAGAGTGTTGCTGTAATGGCTTTAAACAATGTCCCAACATTTTAACTAGGCCACTTCTATTGATGCCTTTACAGGGTTGGTTCCAAAGCATTTCCCCATTGAGAGTTGCAGTTAAATTATATTTATTACTCACAAAGAATTGTCTGGGTTGTCACACAGTTCCAGGTTGATAAATGAAGGATTTTTTTTTTACAAAAGGTGGTTGAAAACTGTAACTCCTTGGCGTCTTCTATTCATGCGCATTCAGGTGTTCCAATTGTCTACATTGCCGCCATCTTAGGTTTAACCCTTTAAATGCTGTCCTAACCCAAAAGTTTGCCACCAGGTGTCACAATAGCTTTAAAAATTGAATTTCTATATCAACATAAACCATAAAAACAATGAAACAGCAATAACAAAAACAAAAAAACATATTCTATACATGTTCTTTAACATATACAAAATGGCTCTTACAGTTACACTCAGCCTCCCAGCATTCTTTGTGGCTCTGTGTCTTTTCTGCCTGGAGGTGAGCATAAGGATATACCTTGTGGCGTTCCACTCCAAATCCACAGCCATCAACATCAGAATGCCACGCTAGACAAAGGCCTGTGAGTCATGGGCCCGGCCTTTCACGTTCCCATGGTGTCATTTATCATGGATGCCAGTGTGTTCTGACAGGTACGCAGCTGCTAACTGCTGGGGAAAGCAAAGAAACCCCTGCTTCTTCCTGACCAACGTGCATGATCTGCAGTCATGGGTTTAGATCAGTGTCAGACCAGTGCTCAGGTGGAGCAATGGGAACATCGCCCTGCCTTCTAAGAGGCAGAATCCCATGGACATGTATGGAGAAGTAATGACCATGAAAAGCAGACATACTGTACATTAAAGCACCATATGTGACTAGTTTCAGGAAACTAGGCATATGTCGCGCGTTACTACTTCACAGGAGAGCCATTTGAACGTAAACTTATTTAAAAAAATCTAAATGTGTTTTTTTAGCAGAAATGCCTTCTAGAACATGTGAACTTTCATGTGCCTTAATAACAAACTTGTATGCCATCTGTAAATACAAATACAATTGTTGAATTACGAGGCCAGTTGGTTTAGCCATGGAAAAAGACAGGAACCATGATTGACTGAGATAATGGGTGGGCTGGACATGCCAGGAGATGAGTTCGGATTGGTCTGCCATGTAGCAAGCTTCTGTCTATAACATGAGCTGGTCAGTGTGTGTAGGTAATCCTTTCTAACGTGGCTTTTTTAAAAGATATCATACAATAGAACTGCAAAGGTGTTGCTCTACACTTTCTGGAGGACTGAGTTTAGAAATCAGTGGAATGCCCAGTGGAATTAGAGTATGATAGCAAAGGGGATGGAGAAAATTATGGTGTTTGATTGCAAAAATGCAGAGGGAGTCGAAAAGTGAACAAACAGAAGTCTATTGTATAAAACACCTGTGTCCGAATTACTTCTTCAAACTAAAGGCAACCATGGCATTCGTGACAGAGAGGGAGAAGCGTCCAGCCATGTATATGGGTTAGATAGTCTAGCTAGCTACATTTTCAGATATTACACGTTTCTAATTGTGTCAGAAAGTCATTTTAATTTCAAGTTAAAGCGTACTGTTAGCTGGCTGGCTCGCTAGCTAACATTACGTGCATGATCTGTGTAGTAATGTTATTCGTATCTCAGAGCCATTTGCATTGCTAGTTATAGCCTAATGTTAGCTAGCTAGCTAACATTGAACCTGGTTGGTTAGCTACCTGCAGATTCATGCAGGGTAGTAATGATATGAGTTGGGATTATGGTTCATTGTTTAGCTAGCTAGCTACATGTCTAGACATGATGTCACTGTGACAAATGTTGATAGACGTAGCTGGTAAATTCGCTCTGGCTATCTACTCCGATTTCAGACCACAGTTAGTCACCAACGCTCTGGATAACATAAAAAAGTAAAATGGTCAGAGTGAGCTGTTCTCTCATTTGTGGTTGGAAGTAGCTAGCAAGCTAGCAAATGTTAGCCCGTTAGATTGGGTGCTTGACTTCTGTTGTTAGGTCAGAATGTTCGGATCAACCCTACTCCTTGGCCAGAGCGTCCAATGTGAGTTCTGAACGCTCCGAGAGCGAAACGCTCTAAATTTACGAACAGACAATCTGACAATGCTCTGAGTTTATGAACGCGCACTCTGAGCTCACTCTGGCAATCCAGATTGAATTTTACAAACACACCATAATATAAACCAGCCTTTAGTCTTGAAATCTTTGGTTGATTAGTACAGTGCCTTGCAAACGTATTCATTCCCCTTGGCATTATTCCTATTTTGTTGCATTACAACCTGTAATTTAAAATGATTTTTAATTTGATTTCATGTAATGGGCATACACAAAATTGTCCAAATTGGTGAAGGGAAATTTCAAAAAATTCTACAAAATAAATAATGGAAAAGTGATGCTTGCACATGTATTCACTCCCTTTGCTATGAAGCCTCTAAATAAGATCTGGTGCAACAAATTACCTTCAGAGGTCACATAATTAGTTAAATAAAGTCCACCAGTGTGCAATCTAAGTGTCACATGATCTGTCACATGATCTCAGTATATAAACACCTGTTCTGAAAGGCCCCAGTGTCTGCAACACCACTAAGCAAGGGACACCACCAAGCAAGCAGCACCATGAAGACCAAGGAGCTCTCCAAACAGGTCAGGGACAAAGTTGTGGAGAAGTACAGATCAGGGTTGGGTTATAAAAAAATATCTGAAACTTTGAACATCCCACGAAGCACCATTTAAATCCATTATTTTAAAAAATGTATTTTTTAAATAAAAGTATTTTGCATCTTCAAAGTGGTAAGCATGTTGTGTAAATCAAATGATACAAACCCACCAAAAATCCATTTCAATTCCAGGTTGTAAGGCAACAAAATTGGAAAAATACCATTGGGTGTGAATACTTTCGCAAGCCACTCTATATGGCCTCAGGTGAATCCTTAAAGAGATGGGTGGGGCTAAGTGGTCTAAGGCACTGCATCGCAGTGCTAGCTGTGCCACTAGAGATCCTGGTTCGAATTCAGGCTCTGTCATAGCCGGCCGCGACCGGGAGACCCATGGGGCGGCACACAATTGGCCCAGCGTCGTCCAGGGTATACTTATGTTTCCTGAAATACAAACGGGATATAGGACATTACAGATGTTTCATACAGCAGATAGTTAAGGCACCTGCAACATTATGGCTCTCTGTGTTGCTTTCCCCTTCTTTGATACTGCCTGAGAAGAAGTAACATTTTAAATCCAAAAGTATTCCACTGCATCCACTCTTGTACTCAGCCACTGTGTAATACCTTCTCTTTGCCTGTGTTTTTTTTGTACGTCTCCATTTCAACCGCTCAACCCCTCTCATTTTGACAACCGACCACTCAGGAGGAATTACAGCCCACGCCTGCCCGCGTATGTTGCAGAAGGATGTATTGGTAATTTTCTGCTACCTCATTGTGTCCACAACAAGGCTTGTCCTGCCACTGCAAGCATGACGGCTCTCCCACGATGGAGAAGTCCCCCTTTAAATCTGCACTACCCTGCAGACATCTGGGCACAATAGAGGAGTATTTTTAGGTCAGCAAAGCACTCTGGGATATGAATCACAGATCAGCGTGAGCATTGGTGAGAAGGAGGGGAAAGTATGAGAGTGTGTGTGTGTGTGTGTGTATATTTGTGTTTGACTTGACGAATAGAATGGGAGGATTCCTTGGGTGAAGTATGTGTTTAACCATCAATATGTTGTCTTTTCCCTGTTAAACGCATCTCTACCATGACAGAATAATAACTGGAGAGAAATAGAAGAAAAAGGCTTTTTCGCCTTCCAATTCATTGCATAACCATCTAACTGCCTTTATTATAAATTAATAACATATACCGTAGTAACTGATGCTGAGATAAATATAGTCAAATCTCTATAAAAAATCTCTATAAATGGGTTGTGGAATATTAAACCAAGGTGACAGATTCATCTCGAGGTCCACGCAATTCCTGTCAGACTTTATTTTTGGTGACTTGTATGCACAGCTTTCTGCAAAATGTTTTAGACAACCCAGAAGGAGCAAAGCTTTTAAAGAAAACAAGACAGTTACACCTGAGTGTGTGAACATATGACTGTCCCACTGTGAACTCCCCCAGGTAATTAACCAGCCCTGGGGAGCCCACTGACGCATACCCCTCCGTCCTCCACCCCTCCCTCCACACCTTTTCCCCTCCATTTCTTCTCTCTCGTTTCTTGTTTTTCTCTCACCTCAACTGCCACTGTTCTCGGCACATCGCTAGCTAGAGGCATTTTCTGAAAAGAAACTTCCTATTGGAGATGTCTTTGAAGTCTGGGGAAAGGCCATCTCTAAAGTGTGGAGGTCTGAGGTGTACAGATTAATGCAGAGTTTTTATTGGATTTCTCTTCTCCTGCGAATAAGCATAGTTATGGTAGTATCTGCACATAGTCCTGACATCCTATCTGCACAGTAAATCTCGGTGTAACATCGAGGTTTGTTCTCTCATTCATGAATGATTTAGAATGATGTAATAGATTATTCCACTGCATGGGCAAATGTGGACAAATCTTCAAATTAGTGCATTCGGCTATTTCAGCCACAACCGTTACTGACAGGTGTATAAAAACGTCTAGGAGCAACAACGGCTCAGCCGATAAGTGGTAAGCCACACAAGCTCACAGAACGGGACGCCGAGTGTTGAAGCGCGTAGCGAGTAAAAATCGTCTGTCCTCGCTTGCAACACTCACTACCGAGTTCCAAACTGCCTCTGGAAGCAACGTCAGTACAAGAACTGTTTGTCGGGAGCTTCATGAAATGGGTTTCCATGGCCGAGCAGCCGCACACAAGCCTAAGATCACCATGCGCAATGCCAAGCGTCGGAGTGGTGTAAAGCTTGCCGCCAGTGATGAATCACGCTTTACCATCTGGCAGTCCGACAGACTAATCAGGGTTCGGCGGATGCCAGGAGAATGCCCCAATGCATAGTAACAACTAAAAAATAATATAATGGTCTGGGGCTGTTTATCACGGTTTGGGCTAGACCCCTTAGTTCCAGTGAAGGGAAATCTTAACGCTACAGCATACAATGACATTGTAGACAATTCTGTGCTTCCAACTTTGTGGCAACAGTTTGGGGAAGGTCCTTTCCTGTTTCAGCATGATAATGACCCCGTGCACAAAGCAAGATCCATACAGAAATGGTTTGTCCAGATCGGTGTAGAAGAACTTGACTGGCCTGCACAGAGCCCTGACCTCAACCCCATCGAACACCTTTGGGATGAATTGGAATGCCGACTGCGAGCCAAGCCTAATTGCCCAACATCAGTGCCCGACCTCACTAATGCTCTTGTGGCTGAATGGAAGCAAGTCCCCGCAGCAATGTTCCTTCCTAGAAGAGTGGAGGCTGTTATAGCAGCAAAGGGGGGACAACTCTTTATTAATACCCATGATTTTGGAATGAGATGTTTGACGAGCAGGGGTCCACATACTTTTGGCCATGAAGTGTATACTGAATCTTTGAAACTTTGCACAAACATTTTCACAAAGATTATTGACTTGTACCACTATTGATATGCTGGCAACCAGCCAACTATATCACCTCTAAAACTATTAACAATAATTACACTGTTTCACACTATTACACTTCTACTGCCATGATTATACTCTGAGCTGTCATTTCCAGTGAGTCACCCCCACCCAGGCATTCATTGGCAGTCAGGCTGAGCACCTCCATCAAGACAGTGATGAGGTGGAGCTATTATCTACCAGAGTACATTTCTCATTTCGACTTCTCCTACTCAAAAGTGAATAGAAAGTGACAGGGAATGGTAAACAATCTTTCAAACTGATGCGCAAGTCCAGTACGGAGGGCTGTGATCTTTTCTTTTGGTTGTTTTCACTCGACTGGTTGATTTAATTTATCGATTGCCTTATGAATCCGCTCTCCTGCAGTCTCTAAGACTGATTCTGCTGCTGACAAACAGAGGAAATTGATGAACATCGGAGTATGTGATAAATGATGCTCTTATTTCATTACATCAAAAAAATTCATAATATGTGTGAGCAGAAAAGTTTAATAATCTATCTTGTACCAGCCAACCAACCAAGCAATTTGTTTAATACACAGGATTTCCCTGTCATAAGGATAGCATTAGAGAATCTAAACATTAGACAGTACCATCCATCATTGGCTCATTACTGACAGGCAGGTAAATGCCAGTACAAAACACAATGATAATTAGCCTCAGAGCTAAGATAATAAACACACAGTCTCATTGTTTGGACCTAGATCTCAGCTCGAACAGATGAGAGAAAATGTTTTCACACTCTTATGTCCTTAACAAAAGCCCTACCACAATTCATGTTAGTCATTAGTAATGTGATATAATGTCAAATGACTAAGGACTGTAAATAGTATGTGATGCAGAGACTTGACTAATAGACAGAGTCACAAAGACATGAATAGACCAAAAAGACATTGTCATGTGTTACACAATCTCAGAGCGTACAGTAGAGAAAAGTAAAGGAGAAAAATATCTTATCCTGAATGAGAGAATACATTTATTAGGCCCTAATCAATGGATTTCACATGACTGGGAATACAGATATGCATCTGTTGGTCACAGATACCTTTAAAAAAAGGTAGGGGCGTGGATCAGAAAACCAGTCAATATCTGATGTGAATACCATTTGGCTCATGCAGAGCGACAAATCTCCTCGCATAGAGTTGATCAGGCTGTTGGTTGTGGCCTGTGGAATGTTGTCCCACTCCTATTCAATGGCTGTGCGAAGTTGCTGGATTTTGGCGGGAACTGGAACACGCTGTTGTACACGTCGATCCACAGCATCCCAAACTTGCTCAATAGGTGACTTGTCTGGTGAGTATGTAGGCCATGGAAGAACTGGGACATGTTGAGCTTCCAGTAATTGTATACAGATCCTTGCGACATTGGGCCGTGGATTATCATACTGAAACATGAGGTGATGGCGGTGGATGAATGGCACAACAATGGGCCTCAGGATCTCGTCACGGTATCTCTGTGCATTCAAATTGCCATCGATAAAATGCAATTGTGTTCGTTGTCCGTAGCTTATGCCTTCCCATACCATAACCTCACCGCCACCATGGGGCACTCTGTTCACAACATTGACATCAGCAAACCGCTCGCCCACATGACTCCATACACGTGGTCTGCGGTTGTGAGGCCGGTTGGACATACTGTCAAAAATGAACATTAAATTCTTTGGTAACAGCTTTGGTGGACATTCCTGCAGTCAGCATGCCAATTGCACGTTCCCTCAAAACTTGTGATGTCTGTGGCATTGTGTTGTGTGACAAAACTGCACATTTTAGAGTGGCCTTTTATTGTCCCCAGCACAAGATGCACGTGTGATGATCATGCTGTTTAATCAGCTTCTTGATATGCCAAACCTGTCAGGTGGATGGATTATCTTGGTAAAGAAGAAATGCTCACTAACAGGGATGTAAACTAATTTGTGCACACAATTTGAGAGAAATAAGCTTTCTGTGTGTATGGAACATTTCTGGGATCTTTTATTTCAGCTCATGCAACCAACACTTTATATGTTGCACTTATATTTATGTTCAGTGTAGTATCAGAAAGAGCAGATTCTGAGGTTTCCAAAACCCTTACCATTGTCAAATAACTCTGAAACTCACTGTTCCATGTGCTCCACACGTGAGCACTCGGCAACAGATAGCCTACAGTAACATAAATTAATGAAAATACTTTTGTGTTCTTTGAAATACTTATTTTCCGTGTTCTGATGTTACTGAAGACCTTCATAAACACAACCAAAGGATTATTTTTCCAATACCTTATATTAAATGTTTTTATTAGACTGTTAGAATGTTAAAGTAAAAATGATTTCCCTGTGAAATGGGAAACACAAGCGAGATAAATATACTTTTCATAGGCATCATAAACTCAAGCAACACAACCAGAGAATATAACTATAAATAAATGCAATGAAGCGTTCTTGCAACTCAATTCTCTTTATTACATAATCATGCTCTTTACTTTGATTGTGGTGTTAGAATGTCCAATGGGGAGGTCAAATTGCCTGCAGAAGTTATAATCAACTATTGGTAAATTATATGTTGTAGAAATGTGTCGTCAGGGGCACTGAATACCTAAAGAGTCAAAAATATGTGGCTTGCATTGAGCCTAGAATTGTTTCCTCCCTGTGACTCTGCAAGAGGTCGGGAACCCGTTCGGTGCAACAGATGATGAAATTAGCATCACCGCCAGGGACTAATCCAACCAGAACTAATGGGAATTTGTTACATTTAACGTAAAGTAGGGAGGACACATTTAGTGCACCATCAAATAAATGTGAAGTCAGTGTCAAAAGATTAAATACATATCTACATGCAAATGCAATAGTACACGTCAACAAACATGCGCACACCACACACACACACACGCACACGCACACACAGCACCAGTGAACCTCTAAAATTCAATTAGACAATTTGGCCAAGGGCTAGCCCCACAGTTGAGCCCCATGACAATTGTCAGAGGTTCATTTCTAGCTCTCAGGGTGTCATATAATATGGAGCTTGGAAGCTACAGGATGTACAGTGAGGGAAATAAGCATTTGACCCCCTCTCAATCAGAAGGATTTCTGGCTCCCAGGTGTTGTTTATACAGGTAACGAGCTGAGATTAGGAGCACACTCTTAAAGGGAGTGCTCCTAATCTCAGCTTGTTACCTGTATAAAAGACACCTGTCCACAGAAGCAATCAATCAATCAGATTCCAAACTCTCCACCATGGCCAAGACCAAAGAGCTCAGGGACAAGATTGTAGACCTACACAAGGCTGGAATGGGCTACAAGACCATCGGCAAGCAGCTTGGTGAGAAGGTGACAACAGTTGATGCGACTATTCGGAAGAAACACAAAAGAAACACAAAATAACTGTCAATCTCCCTCGGCCTGGGGCTCCATGCAAGATCTCACCTTGTGGAGTTGCAATGATCATGAGAACGGTGAGGAATCAGTCCAGAACTACACGGGAGGATCTTGTCAATGATCTCAAGGCAGCTGGGACCATAGTTACCAAGAAAACAATTGGTAACACACTACACCGTGAAGGATTGAAATCCTGCAGCGCCCGCAAGGTCCCCCTGCTCAAGAAAGCACATATACAGGGCCATCTGAAGTTTGCCAATGAACATCTGAATGATTCAGAGGAGAACTGGGTGAAAGTGTTGTGGTCAGATGAGACCAAAATCGAGCTCTTTGGCATCAACTCAACTCGCCGTGTTTGGAGGAGGAGGAATACTGCCTATGACCCCAAGAACACCATCCCCACCGTCAAACATGGAGGTGGAAACATTATGCTTTGGGGGTGTTTTTCTGCTAAGGGGACAGGACAACTTCACCGCATCAAAGGGACGATGGACGGGGCCATGTACCGTCAAATATTGGGTGAGAACCTCCTTCCTTCAGCCAGGGCATTGAAAATGGGTCGTGGATGGGTATTCCAGCATGACAATGACCCAAAATACACGGCCAAGGCAACAAACGAGTGGCTCAAGAAGAAGCACATTAAGGTCCTGGAGTGGCCTAGCCAGTCTCCAGACCTTAATCCCATAGTAAATCTGTGGAGGTAGCTGAAGGTTCGAGTTGCCAAACGTCAGCCTCGAAACCTTAATGACTTGGAGAAGATCTGCAAAGAGGAGTGGAACAAAATCCCTCCTGAGATGTGTGCAAACCTGGTGGCCAACTACAAGAAACGTCTGACCTCTGTGATTGCAAGGGTTTTACCACCAAGTACTAAGTCATGTTTTGCAGAGGGGTCAAATACTTATTTCCCTCATTAAAATGCAAATCAATTGATAACATTTTTGACATGCGTTTTTCTGGATTTTTTTGTTGTTATTCTGTTCTCACTGTTCAAATAAACCTACCATTAAAATTATAGACTGATCATGTCTTTGTCAGTGGGTAAACGTACAAAATCAGCAGGGGATCAAATACTTTTTTCCCTCACTGTATTTACAGCTCAATTCTGCTCACCGGGAACTCACTGTACAACCTGCCTTTTTCAGGAGGGCAACAATTATCCTATGGAAGACACCCATGGTTAACCCCTTGTCCAGGCTCTGTCGTAGCCGGCCGCGACCGGGAGACCCATGGGGCGGCGCGCAATTGGCCCAGCGTCGTCCAGGGTAGGGGAGGGATTGGCCGGCAGGGATGTAGCTCAGTTGATAGAGCATGGCGTTTGCAACACCAGGGTTTTGGGTTCAATTCCCACAGGGCGTATGAAAAAATAAATAATGTATGCACTAGCTGTAAGTCGCTCTAGATAAGAGCATCTGCTAAATGACTGAAATGTAAATGTTTGAAAAAAGAATGTTCTCTCTCCTTCTCTTTCTCTCTCACAACCTTCATATTTTATTAGTTTGGTGCAATTCCAAGATAAGAAACATCAGCCTTGCAGCAGAGCACAGATGATATACCACATAGAGGAATGATAGTATGGACGGTAGTGTATCTAATGCCTTGAGTCATACAGTACCTATCTCAGAGAGGATTACATCTCCTTAGTACATTAACACTAGAAGAGCCAAATGAGTCATTTTGACTCAATATGAATTTAAAATGTGAAAATCTCTGCCATTTTTAAAGTCATGCCCTTGTCCGTCCTTGACTTTTCCTAAATAGGTCTATTTAACACACATATGTTGTAAGAATTTCGATATCACAATCATAATTTCTGTTATAAGCCGTTTTTAGAGTACATGCCATTTTTTATCAGTAGCGCCAAAAAGTGACTTTTTCAAATCCTCCTACATAGTCACATGCAGGTAAGGTGTTGATTTCTATATAGAATCATAAAGAGTAGATTCTGAGGTTTCCAAAACCCTTACAATTGCCAAATAACTCTCAAAATTGAAGAAATTAGCTCTACAATGTTCCATGCGCCTCCCACGTGAGCATGTGGCAACAGATAGCCTACAATAACATAAACTAATGAAAATAGTATTGTGTTCTTTGTAATAATTATTTTTTTGTATTCTGATGTTACCCAAGACCTTCATAAACACCACCAAATGATAATTTTTTTCTGATACCTTATATTAAATGTATTTATTAGACTGTGTAAAAATAACTGCTCGAGGCCCGTGTTATGTATGGCGCGACGTGCTGTACGTCGTACTGTACGTTGTTATGGTTTACGACAGTGTGCTGCTTTACGGATGAATGGGTTGTCAGAATGAGTGGACATGTCATTAAACGACAGAGTGATGTACAATGTGAAACTGTGCAGATGTGCGTTCTTCTACAGCTAGGCTAGATACAACATTAGCGACGAAGATGGCTGAATTCAGTTTACCACCACCAGCACCATTCCTCGCCGTGCCTGGCGAACCTCCAGTCCCGTGGAATAACTGGCTTAAAAGTTTTAACACTTATCTCGAAGCTATGGACTTTTCTACAATCTCCGACAAGCGGAGGACAGCACTGCTCCGTCACTGCCTCGGTACAGAGGGACAGAGAATTTTCAGAGCACTTCGATCGGCTCCTACATTCACTGCTGCAGTCAGCCTCCTACGGAATCACTTCGCTGGGAAAGAGCGAGTGCTCCTCCGACGCTACCGGCTACGGAAGAGACACCAACGGCCGGGTGAGTCCATTCAAAGCTACGTGGCTAATCTGAGGGATTTGGCTAGCTCTTGTAACTACGGGACACTTCAGGACGAGATCGTCAGGGATCAGTTGATAGAGGGGATGTTATGTGAAAAGACAAGGGAGAAACTGCTTTTGGAATCGGATAATTTACAACTAGATGGAGCTATTAAAATAGCACTCCAGGTTGAAGCGGCGTTGGAATGCTCTACTATGCTAACAGACAGCTCTGCAGCATACACTCGGCCCCCAGCCATTCTCACACAGCAGCTTCAGCCCGAGCAGGCGCACTACAATGATCACGCGCTGCGCACGACTTCCACGTCGATAGCTGCATGGACACAGACACCTGCATGCCCGTGCAGCAGGCACACAGACAAACAAACAGAAGTAGCTGTGGCAACTTTGGGGCTAGCTTTCACAATTCAAGGGCTTCAAACTGCCCAGCCTGTGGGAAAATATACAAGAACTGTTCAAAATACAATCACTTTACGAAAGTGTGTCGTTCTGCCCCAGCTACTAGCTCCACCCAGAACAGGCCCTTAGTTTAATCTCACTCTCAAAATGAACACACGGAAATCTGAACCGTCTACACCAACCATGTGTCATTCAGGACATGCACTGTGCAGCTGGGTGAGGTGGGTTTGCCTTTGCTGCTGGATACTGGCGCTGCGGTGTCGTTGCTCAACCTTGCCACTTACTACAACTTTTTCAGTCACCTACCACTCCAACAGCCCTCCACTGCCCTGTGTGGGTACGGTAGATCCAATATAGATATTGTAGGCACCCTCAAGGTACACTACGGCACCAAGCATCTGCCATCATTCACATTTCATGTTGCAAAGCGGGGTGCCAACCTCCTGGGCCTCGACCTCTTCACAGGCTTGGGATTCACACTGAGAGATGACAGTGGGTCAGCTATCCACCAGGTTACCTGCACATGGCAACAGAACTGGCCAACTCTGTTTGATGGACTGGGCTGCCTCACAGCCTTTACTCACAGGCCCCTAGTGAATCCGGAAGTGACCCCAGTCATGCAGCCCCTGCGGCGCATTCCCTTTGCACTGCGTGATGACGTCACAAAAGATCTCCAGTCACAGTTGGATGCAGGCATCATTGAGCCAGTCAACGCTGCCCCCTGGATTTCAAACTTGGTCATTGCAACCAAAAAGTCAGGTGGAATCCGGACCTGTGTGGATCTCCGTGCTGTGAACAAGGCCGTTGTCCCGGATAAGTACCCCTTGCCTACAGCTGAGGAGCTGACCGCACAATTCCATGGCTCCACGATCTTCACGAAGCTTGACCTTTGTCAGGGTTATCTTCAGGTACCCCTCCATGCAGCTAGCAGAGACCTCACGGCCTTTGTCACACATGCCGGCGTGTTCAGATATACACGCATGCCTTTTGGACTTAGCTCCGCCCCCAGCTGCTTCCAGAAGGTGATGAGCACCATCCTCGCTGGAATACCTGGGGTAGCGGTCTATCTGGATGACATCGTGGTCCACGGCCCTGACCTCCACATCCATGATAATCGACTCCACAGAATATTCAGTGCTCTACTGCGGAACAACCTGACCCTTAACGGTGGAATGTGCACCTTTGCAGCTCAAGCCGTCGAGTTTGTGGGGTTCCGCCTGTCGGCCAAAGGCATTGCCCCACTCATGTCGAACATTGAAGCCGTCCACAGGATCCCGGAACCGACCTCAGCCTCTCAGGTGGCCTCATTCTTGGGCATGACAGCTTACTACCTCCGGTTTCTGCCCCACTACTCTCAGACCACAGCGCCCCTTCGCCAGCTCCTCAAGAAGGATGAGCCATGGGCCTGGACGGCAGGCTGCTCAGACGCGGTCCGCTCACTGAAGAGCCAGCTCACCACAGCCAAACGCTGAAGAACGGCATCAGAGCGCACCTGGTCCAGGGTTGCACGTTCCAAACTGCTTTGAATCAAACGCTAATGCACTACAGAGCAAGCAAACACACGACAACACAGGTATCCCCGGCATCCCTCATGCTAGGTCGTGAGATGGAACTGCCACTGGACAGACTCAGAACACAGAGAGTAGCAGAACCGGCGACTAGGCGCACCCAAGAACAGCAGGCAGTGACCAGGCACCAAAGAGCAATGAAACAGCGTTTTGACAAGGCACACAGGGTGAAGAAGTCGATCATCCAAGTGTCAGACTGGGTCCGAGCCCGACGGCCTCAGCGGTGCAACAAAATGGCCTCATTCTGGTCAGACCCCTTGCAGGTCAGTCGACAACTGGGGCCCGCCACATTCATGATGAGCAATGGACCTGCCCCTCGAGGAATACGAATGCACACGAAACAGACATGCAGGCCACCTGAGCCCCAGCCTCTGTGGGCTCCCCAAGGGCCAGATTCACAAGCGGTGGCGGTTGAAGAAAGGCCTATGCGGGCACGAACTTGCCCTGCTCATCTGGGGGACTACTTAACCTCTTTTCATTCTTAGGCTCCGTTAGGTGTCTTAGTCAACCTCCAAGTTAATGGACTGAACTGGCTAGTTTGGAGAGTCCTTCCGTTTAAGGGTTAATGTTTATTTCTTACAGGTATCACTCTAGGTTCTTGCCCTATGGTCATTTGATATATAGTACCAGTCCCTGGTTTTGGAAAGGGGGGGAGGGGAATGTTATGCATGGTACGACGTGCTGTACGTCGTACTGTACGTTGTTATGGTTTACGACAGTGTGCTGCTTTACGGATGAATGGGTTGTCAGAATGAGTGGACATGTCATTAAACGACAGAGTGATGTACAATGTAAAACTGCTTCTTTAGTGTTAAAAACCAATCTGATTCTATTTCAGTTGATTGCCAATAAAGTGCATACAGCAATAGATATGGTAGAGACATATTGTTATTAGTAAGACAAACTGGAAAGCCGAGTCCTGTGACATACAAATGTAATCAGAAATCTCCACATCTTTTGCCTAATTTCCCTGTGAAATGGGAAACACAAAAACATAGGCATTTCCTCCCTATGACTCTGCAAGAGGTCGGGAAACCGTTCGGAGCAACAGATGATGAAATTAGCATCACCGCCAGGGACTAATCCAACCAGAACTAATGGGAATTTGTTACATTTAACATAAAGTAGGGAGGACACATTGAGTGCACAATCAAACAAATGGGAAATTTGACTAAATGAACAAAAAAAGTATGTGTCAAAAGATTAAATACATATCTTCACCATGCAAATACAGTCATGGTCAAATGTTTTGAGAATGACACAAATACTAATTTTCACAAAGTCTGCTGCCTCCGTTTTGATGATGGCAATTTGCATATACTCCAGAATGTCATGAAGAGTGATCAGATGAATTGCAATTAATTGCAAAGTCCCTCTTTGCCATGAAAATGAACTTAATCCCAAAAAAACATTTCCACTGCATTTCAGCCCTGCCACTAAAGGACCAGCTGCCATCATGTCAGTGATTCTCTCGTTAACACAGGTGAGAGTGTTGACGAGGACAAGGCTGGAGATCACTCTGTCATGCTGATTGAGTTAGAATAACAGACTGGAAGCTATAAAAGGAGGGTGGTGCTTGAAATCATTGTTCTTCCTCTGTTAACCATGGTTACATGCAAGGAAACACGTGCCGTCATCATTGCTTTGCACAAAAAGGGCTTCACAGGCAAGGATATTGCTGCTAGTATGATTGCACCTAAATAAACCATTTATCGGATCATGAAGAACTTCAAGGAGAGAGGTTCAATTATTGTGAAGAAGGCATCAGGGCGCCCAAGAAAGTCCAGCAAGCGCCAGGACCGTCTCCTAAAGTTGATTCAGCTGCGGGATCGGGCACCACCAGTGCAGAGCTTGCTCAGGAATGGCAGCAGGCAGGTGTGAGTGCATCTGCACGCACAGTGAAGCGAAGACTTTTGGAGGATGGCCTGGTGTCAAGAAGGGCATTAAAGAAGCCACTTCTCTCCAGGAAAAACATTAGGGACAGACTGATATTCTGCAAAAGGTACAGGGATTGGACTGCTGAGGACTGGGGTAAAGTCATTTTCTCTGATGAATTCCCTTTCCGATTGTTTGGGGCATCCGGAAAACACCTTGTCCGGAGAAGACAAGGTCAGCGCTACCATCAGTCCTGTGTCATGCAAACAGTAAAGCATCCTGAGACCATTCATGTGTGGGGTTGCTTCTCAGCCAAGGGAGTGGGCTCACTCACCTTTTTGCCTAAGAACACAGCCATGAATAAAGAATGGTACCAACACATCCTCCGAGAGCAACTTCTCCCAACCATCCAAGAACAGTTTGGTGACGACCAATGCCTTTTCCAGCATGATGGAGCACCTTGCCATGAGGCAAAAGTGATAACTAAGTGGGTCGGGGAACAAAACATCGACATTTTGGGTCCATGGCCAGGAAACTCCCCAGACCTTAATCCCATTGAGAACTTGTGGTCGATCCTCAAGAGGCGGGTGGATAAACACAAACCCACATATTCTGACAAACTCCAAGCATTGATTATGTAAGAATGGGCTGCCATCAGTCAGGATGTGGCCCAGAAGTTAATTGACAGCATGCCAGGGCAGATTGCAGAGGTCTTGAAAAAGAAGGGTCAACACTGCAAATATTGACTCTTTGCATAAACGTAATGTAATTGTCAATAAAAGCCTTTGACATTTATGGCATGCTTGTAATTATACTTCAGTATACCATAGTAACATCTGACAAAAATATCTCATAACACTGAAGCAGCAAACTTTGTGAAGACCAATACTTGTGTCATTCTCAACTTTTGACCACGACTGTACAATAGCACACGGCAACGAACGTGCGCGCGCACACACACACAGCATCAGTGAACCTCTAAGATTCGATTAGACAATTAGGCCAATGGCTAGTCCCACAGTTGAGCCCCATGACAATTGTCAGAGGTTCATTTCTAGCTCTGAGGGTGTCATGTAATATGGAGCTTGGAAGCTACAGGATGTATTTACTGCTCAATTCTGTTCACTGAAAACACCCTGTACAACTTACTGTTTTCAGGAGGGCAACAATTATCTTATGGAAGATACCAATGCCTACCCCATCTGCTTGAAAAACAAATTCTCTCTCTCTCTCTCTCTCTCTCTCTCTCTCTCTCTCTCTCTCTCTCTCTCTCTCTCTCTCTCTCTCTCTCTCTCTCTCTCTCTCTCTCTCTCTCGCTCTCTCGCATACCACAAGCCTGCTCTTTTCTGATAAGTTACCAGCCAGATAGTGAGCCTGCTGTTCAGTGAGAATACTCTCTCCTGACTTCTCCCACTGCATGACTAGACTGATGTCTTATCTCCACCAGATAGCACACAGCGAAGTCTACCTGCTTCTTGTGTGATCAGTATAACATAGCATCACATTGTGGTTTAGGTGGACATACAAGTAAGGGAGCGTGTGCAAAGGTACAGATACTGTAGTTATTGCACTAGTATAGTTACAGTGGGGAAAAAAAGTATTTAGTCAGCCACCAATTGTGCAAGTTCTCCCACTTAAAAAGATGAGAGAGGCCTGTAATTTTCATCATAGGTACACGTCAACTATGACAGACAAATTGAGAAAAGAAAATCCAGAAAATCACATTGTAGGATTTTTAATGAATTTATTTGCAAATTATGGTGGAAAATAAGTATTTGGTCACCTACAAACAAGCAAGATTTCTGGCTCTCACAGACCAGTAACTTATTCATTAAGAGGCTCCTCTGTCCTCCACTCATTACCTGTATTAATGGCACCTGTTTGAACTTGTTATCAGTATAAAAGACACCTGTCCACAACCTCAAACAGTCACACTCCAAACTCCACTATGGCCAAGACCAAAGAGCTGTCAAAGGACACCAGAAACAAAATTGTAGACCTGCACCAGGCTGGGAAGACTGAATCTGCAATAGGTAAGCAGCTTGGTTTGAAGAAATCAACTGTGGGAGCAATTATTAGGAAATGGAAGACATACAAGACCACTGATAATCTCCCTCGATCTGGGGCTCCACGCAAGATCTCACCCCGTG
Organism: Coregonus clupeaformis; assembly: GCF_020615455.1. Taxonomy (NCBI): domain Eukaryota; kingdom Metazoa; phylum Chordata; class Actinopteri; order Salmoniformes; family Salmonidae; genus Coregonus; species Coregonus clupeaformis. The sequence goes on from NC_059197.1 coordinate 44,104,035, forward strand.
GGTCAAAATGATCACAAGAACGGTGAGCAAAAATCCCAGAACCACACGGGGGGACCTAGTGAATGACCTGCAGAGAGCTGGGACCAAAGTAACAAAGCCTACCATCAGTAACACACTACGCCGCCAGGGACTCAAATCCTGCAGTGCTAGACGTGTCCCCCTGCTTAAGCCAGTACATGTCCAGGCCCGTCTGAAGTTTGCTAGAGTGCATCCAGAAGAGGATTGGGAGAAAGTCATATGGTCAGATGAAACCAAAATAGAACTTTTTGGTAAAAACTCAACTTGTCGTGTTTGGAGGACAAAGAATGCTGAGTTGCATCCAAAGAACACCATACCTACTGTGAAGCATGGGAGTGAAAACATCATACTTTGGGGCTGTTTTTCTGCAAAGGGACCAGGACGACTGATCCGTGTAAAGGAAAAATGAATGGGGCCATGTATCGTGAGATTTTGAGTGAAAACCTCCTTCCATCAGCAAGGGCATTGAAGATGAAACGTGGCTGGGTCTTTCAGCATGACAATGATCCCAAACACACCACCCGGGCAACGAAGGAGTGGCTTCGTAAGAAGCATTTCAAGGTCCTGGAGTCTCCAGATCTCAATCCCATAGAAAATCTTTGGAGGGAGTTGAAAGTCCGTGTTGCCCAGCGACAGCCCCAAAACATCACTGCTCTAGAGGAGATCTGCATGGAGGAATGGGCCAAAATACCAGCAACAGTGTGTGAAAACCTTGTGAAGACTTACAGAAAACGTTTGACCTGTGTCATTGCCAACAAAGGGTATATAACAAAGTATTGAGAAACTTTTGATATTGACCAAATACTTATTTTCCACCATAATTTGCAAATAAATTAATAAAAAATCCTACAATGTGATTTTCTGGAATATTTTTTCTCATTTTGTCTGTCATAGTTGACGTGTACCTATGATGAAAATTACAGGCCTCTCTCATCTTTTTAAGTGGGAGAACTTGCACAATTGATGGCTGACTAAATACTTTTTTTCCCCACTGTAATTGGTAGTCCTCCGACTAGACTGTAAGGCTGAGTGCCTAGCTGGCAACTTCTAAAAGGAAATGTCTTGAAACCAAATTGATTTTGTGTGTTGCTCCCTGGGGGATGTCTCGTCATAAGTTAGCATGACCACTGCACGCTATAGCACATTAATATTGAAATTCATCCCTGTCCTCGGCTACCCAAAGTATTTGTATTACAAAATCGTTCTCTGTGTTGCATCATGTAATCCTTCCAAAGAGGTTCAGAGTCTTCAAAAGCAAAAGTGCCCACTTGACAAGGAAACTTCATACTCTATAACTGCTGCTGTTTAAATACAATATAGCACAGTAAGACATTCCATTTACACAATTTCAAACCGTCCTGTCACATAAAGTCTCCCATCAAAAGCCAATATTACATATACAAAGATGTGCGCAAAGTGCAGACTTATCATCCATTGTCCGCACAGATGGACATACTGTAAGTACAGTTGAAGACGGAAGTATACATACACTTAGGTTGGAGTCATTAAAACTCATTTTTCAACCACTCCACAAATTTCTTGTTAACAAACGATAGTTTTGGCAAGTCGGTAAGGACATCTACTTTGTGAATGACACAAGTAATTTTTCCAACAATTGTTTAAAGACAGATTATTTTACTTATAATTCACTGTATCACAATTCCAGTGGGTCAGAAGTTTACATACACTAAGTTGACTGGGCCTTTAAACAGCTTGGAAAATTCCAGAAAATTATGTCATGGCTTTAGAAGCTTCTGATAGGCTAATTGACATCATTTGAGTCAATTGGAGGTGTACCTGTGGATGTATTTCAAAGCCTACCTTCATACTCAGTGCCTCTTTGCTTGACATCATGGGAAAATCTAAAGAAATCAGCCAAGACCTCAGAAAAAAAATTGTAGAACTCCACAAGTCTGGTTCATCCTTGGGAGCAATTTCCAAACGCCTGAAGGTACCGCGTTCATCTGTACAAACAATCAGGAACACAAAGGACACCAGTGATTAGGGCAGAAGGAGAGGAAAAATACAAATACACATACAGGATACCTGTATCCGTAACAGCAAGTATAAACACCATGGGACCACGCAGCCGTCATACCGCTCAGGAAGGAGACGCGTTCTGTCTCCTAGAGATGAACGTACTTTGGTGCGAAAAGTGCAAATCAATCCCAGAACAACAGCAAATGACCTTGTGAAGATGCTGGAGGAAACCGGTACAAAAGTATCTATATCCACAGTAAAACGAGTCCTATATCGACATAACCTGAAAGGCCGCTCAGCAAGGAAGAAGCCACTGCTCCAAAACCGCCATAAAAAAGTCAGACTACGGTTTGCAACTGCACATGGGGACAAAGATCGTACTTTTTGGAGAAATGTCCTCTGGTCTGATTAAACAAAAATAGAACTGTTTTGCCATAATGACCATCGTTATGTTTGGACCAAAAAGGGGGTGTCTTGCAAGCCGAAGAACACCATCCCAACCGTGAAGCACGGGGGTGGCAGCCTCATGCTGTGGGTGTGCTCAAGATCAGTCAGGAAGTTAAAGCTTGGTCGCAAATGGGTCTTCCAAATGGACAATGACCCCAAGCATACTTCCAAAGTTGTGGCAAAATGGCTTAAGGACAACAAAGTCAAGGTATTGGAGTGGCCATCACAAAGCCCTGACCTCAATCTTATAGAAAATGTGTGGGCAGAACTGAAAAAAAGCATGTGCGAGCAAGGAGGCCTACAAACCTGACTCAGTTACACCAGCTCTGTCAGGAGGAATGGGCCAAAATTCACCCAACTTATTGTGGGAAGCTTGTGGAAGGCAACCCAAAACATTTGACCCAAGTTAAACAATTTAAAGGCAATGCTACCAAATACTAATTGAGTGTATGTAAACTTCTGACCCACTGGGAATGTGATGAAAGAAAGAAAAGCTGAAATAAATCATTCTCTTTACTATTATTCTGAGATTTCACATTCTTAAAATAAAGTGGTGATCCTAACTGACCTAAGACAGGGACGTTTTACTAGGATTAAATGTCAGGAATTGTGAAAAACTGAGTTTAAATGTATTTGGCTAAGGTGTATGTAAACTTCCGACTTCAACTGTGTCTTCATTTCAGTTCATTTCCCCTCTGGCACTGGTAAGCCTCCCACATACGAGTGCACTCAAACGTGCCTTCTTCCCCCGCTCTATTTGAACCTGAAGTGGGTTTACTCCAGTTGCCACCAGGGGTGCTGCTTCAGTTCACAAGCCAGTCGCGTATGGTCAGATGAGTTGTGACAGTGTGCAGGGCCGAGGAGCCAAAGCTAGCGGCGGTAGGTATACAATCTGTGGATTCCGAGCACAGACCTTGACAGGCAGGAAATGTCACAGACTGCTCCACACTCCAGTCCCCCTCCACTGCCCCTGGGAATTCTCCCACTCTACTGCCAGCCCAACACAGCCCTGGGAGGCAGGACAGACCACAACCACCACACCAGACATAGCAACAAGTCAGAGAGCAGGAACTAGCTAGGGAGACAATAAACAACACCAGAATTATAAACCGCAGAACAACGATCAACGGCAGATACTGTATATCAACAAGTACAATATCATCTGCCTTGGATAGGAGAATGGGTCTAAACAACAGCTATATCAAGTAACGTAACCAGGTTGGGATTATTCCTTTATATCATCTGATATCAGCTGTTGCCCTCTCTTTGAGGCCACTCACCAAATCCTTGTCATTCTGGCAGTTACCATGTGTGTTCTGTTATCCAGTGACCCACAGTCCCTCCATCCCACTCTGCTTGTCACCCCACTACGTGTTCCCTGCGCCTTTAAATATCAACAGATGAAATGCCCACAGCATCTGGAGGCACATGTTTGTCTGCCTTGGTATTTGCAAAGGGCTCAAAGTGGCTTTTATAACAGCATTAGTGACATTGCCTGGCTCCTAGAGAGAGTATTCGCTCTTGTGAAATGTCACAGCATTTGGAAATGGGTCTCAAGCTTTCAAAATGAAGGGGGGTAGAGAAATGTATGTGTTTTATCTGGCTAAGTGCAGGTAATATTGCAGCCTGGTCTCATAGACTAGACGTAACATAATAAAAGTAAATCAGACACTCAATTTAGTATGATATGTTACGTTTGGTATGGTTACATAAGACAGAAGGTTACTTAAGGCAAAAACGAAAGGAGGGTGGTTGATCGGGGTGGATGGGTGGGCATATAACGCGAACGTCTAGCAACCTAGAGGACAACTTTTGGTTTTAGCTAATTAGCAACTTTTCAACAACTTAGTACTTTTTAGCTACTTTGAACTACTTAGCACATTAGCTAACCCTTCCCATATCCCTAACCCTAACCTTAACCCTTATAGGAAACCCTTCCCTTAACCCTAACCCTTAGCCTAGCTAATGTTAGCCAGCTAGCTAACGTTAACATTAGCCACCTAGCTAACATTAGCCACAACAATACTTTTTATTGTAACATATTGTACGTTTCGCAAATTTGTAACATATTGTACATTTAGCAAATTCGTAACATAGCATACGAATTGTAACTCGTAACATATTATACGAAATGGATGATGGACATCCTCAAATTCATACATACCATACTAAACGTAACATGTCATATTAAATTGAGTTTCTCGGATTTATGTACAGAATATTACGAAATGCTCTGAGACCAGGTTGAATAATGAGATACATCATACACACATACTGTACAGAAACATTTCAATGATGTTGTTATGATTTGAGAACATTTACAGTGTGGACCATTATTTGACTCATTGTCACCACACCAATGAACCACCAATGTATTTGTCAACACTGTAGGTCTCTCTATGCGATGATGCGGAGGTGTTCAATTTACAACATAAATCGGGGATGACAGTTGAGGGAAGTCTTATGGTATCTTCCAGCCTTCCATGGAGACAAACTGGGAAAGCCAATATAGGGAAAAACAGCCACAGGCATTTGAGGCTCTTATGTCACACAGCATTCCCTATATCCCCTCCCCCTTGTCCCCAAGGAATCATCCACTGCTCCCTCCATCAGTGCCCATGAGAGCAGCAGCCTGCCATGATGAAGGGGGGCATGATGGGGCATGTTTCCGCTTCGCTGACCTCCTGCAGAGCACAGCTCCCTGCTAGCCAAACAGGGCATCATGGAGTCAGTTCCTCTGAATGCCAGTTTTTCTCCTCTGATGATGACAGCTCTCAATTAAGGCTTTCTGTCTCGATGCTGATCGACCTTCTAACAACAGTTTCCACATGAACACCTTCAGACTGGCTGACTTGGTTTTTCAAAGGAGCAGCAGGATTGGAGATTCAGGCAGTCTGGTGACTGTACATTGTGCATTTCCTCTTCACAGCAGCCATTTTGGCTGAAACAACAATACTCTAGCCCCAGCATCTCGATTTTCATTTTGGTCCTGTTTTGGTCTTTCAATATTACTAAGGTTGTGTTACTGAGCTCTGATCACAAGGGTTTGAATGGCATGGGGAGAGTATTAGCCCTCCAACCTAGCACGTCAACGTGTTTTTAGTGATTAAGGGCTTTATTTTTCGGCTGGCGTTAAGGCGGCGCTAGTGTCAAGTGCAAGTTAGTTTGCAATTTCGTCATGTAAAAACTGGCGCACTGGCATTTTCCAGCCCTAACACCAGGTTTGGAAATGTACCTGTCTAACATCAGCACGCCTACGCTCAGGTAGGAGGGGTTGGAAATATTTTAGGCGTGTTCTTAAAAACATGATCCAACGTACTAATTTCAGACAGCACTGGTAGGGATATTTAAGACCCACCAAAAGCTTTTTTTAGCAGTAACATGGTTATGGCATGAATTTTGACAGCGGAAACGCAGCCTATGAAGCACACTACCCATATGCGCATGAAACATGAGTAGCCTAATGTGCTTTTGGTGCCTGTTTACTTCCTATTTAGAAACTTAAATATGTGTTTTCCTATTTCGTTTTATTTGGTTAAAAACCAAGCACAGCCTCCCCTCTTAATTAAGGCTTTTTTGGGGGCTTGCCCAATGCAATCGCGTAGTTGTCAAGACTATCGATAAAGGGTTTGGCTCCTGAGACCGCTTGGAAATAAATCTTAGGAGTGTGGGCAGGTGAATTATTGGATGCTTTTTTTGTTTAAATTACTGTCTTAAACAGTTTTTTTGTTTGTTTATTTTCTGGATTTATCGACCGACAGCCTGTAAGGTCCACAAAGATATATCCATATTTTGTTTTGTTATCTCCTTTTGTCTTGTATTCAGCCCAACTAAGAAGCTTCAATTGCTGGAGAAGACTGAATCCAGCAAATATCTATTTGAGGATCAACCATCCATCAATTCTTGAGTAAGAAGTATATTCACTGTATAATGCTGAATAGTCTTGTTGATACATTTCAATGTTAAACAAATTACTTTAAACATTAACACTACAATTAAAATGGCCGCTGCAGTTGTGGCTATCTCCAGCGATGCAAAAACTGATGACCTGGAGCAAGGTTGTGGGACGAAATGCCCCAAATGAGACTGTTTTACCTATTTTTATCATGGAGAGAGAAGTCCTGACAAAAGAGGAGGCCATAGCCAACTTTAATGGAGGAGGAGCTCTACCACAGTCTCATACATGAAATTCTTCCAAACCACTTGAGGTCAGTACAGAGAGTATGTGCACTCTTGCTTATATATCTTCTCAGTAAGGAAGCAAGGGCAAAGCTTCTGATCAGAGGAATAACAGTTGTGTTCAAAGAGAATAATCCTTTCAGTTTGAAGTCACGCATGGCTGACCAGAACTCAATTGAAGTTACAATTAAATAACTACCTGAATCAGCAGATGATAATGTTGTGTCTGAGTTTCTGGCTAAAGCTGGATGTAAGGTGGTAGGGAGGGTTATGAGACGCATGATAAGATACAAGGGTCAACTCATTAACTGCTGGAGATCATTTTGTATATGTTGAAGCAGCACCTATCACTCCCATAACACAGTCTGTAAAGATTGACCCTGACTGGATCAAAGTGTTTTATGATGGTCAAGACCCTGCGCGTAGACAGGACTGGCAGACACAATCCCACTCTAGATGGGGTCAGAAGATGGTAGAGTACAGTCCTACTACACTGGAAAACCTAAGGTGCGGAGAGGAAACTTTTTCACACTATGTGCAGGACAACAATCCTGTCCCCATGAGTAGGGCAGACATATCAAGTATCCCAGCTGAAATGACAGAAAGTGAGACTGAGGTTGAAGAGGATAATTTCTCGGCTCCCAAGACATAGGCGATGTGAATGAAACATTGGAGTTGGTACCTGGTGAGCCAGAGTACAACAATGACCTCTCATTCCAAGAAGAAGAAGAAGAAGAAGAAAAATGCTAAAAATGAAGCATGGAAAGTGGCTACTGAGACCAGTGACAATCATAACCCAACAGAAAACTGAGGATAATAAGGGGCTCCAAAGGCGGTGCAACTCTTTGGGGAATACAAAAGAAGGCAGCCAAACAATGCTGGCCTTCATTCAAACAATCCGGAATCAACAAACACCCAAGCGTCCCATGGTACCAAGCTCCCCTTCAGAGTCTGGAGTTACAGTAGGACACCTGCAGAAAAGAAGGCTGACATGGAGGATGTCATTCTGGGAGAAGTGGAGAAAAGTCCACCTAATTAGCCATCCAGACCGAAATCATTGATGAATGGTGGAATATGAATGATTGAAATCATCTAGATTTGAGTAGCCTATATTACCTGGTTCAAAAATTGTCATTATGTGTATGTGAGTATAACCTCTGTCACCTGACATGGCTTTTCAAGAGAATGAGCAATCTGCAGATAATCTCATTTTAATGCAAACTCTTGATACATATCCCAAACAAAACCTGCCTTTGAGACAGAAACTCAGTTCCCTTAAACCAGCTATTAGAAAACATTGTACCATTAACCTTTTTCAAACCGTTAATCAGGGTAAAATGCTCTGGGACCCTCATTCCAAGCCTAAAGGAATATTAGGAGGTCACCTGAATATTCATAGCATTATTTCTAAGAGTGAACAGGTGGAACATTTATTGACTGACTCTAATCGTTTTTCTGAGACATGGCTGAAGAAATCTTCTCCTATTTATACTTTTAATGTCCCTGAATATTCCATATTCAGGAGGGACAGGGGAGAGGGCAAAGGGGGTGGATGGCTTATGAACATGAAAGATAACTTTAAAAGCAATAGTATCATATTGAAACATGGCAATGACCTTGAATGTATGGGGCTGAATGTCTTCCTCTCCCCTCTATGTCTCTCACTATTATTGGATTATATCGACCACCAACATCTGATACCTCATTGTATTACCATCTAAATGCCATGCTTAAAGAACGTGATCATAAGATCATCTTCCTGGGCGATTTCAATATAAACTGGGAAAACAAAACTTGCAGGAAAAAACTTAAAGAGATCACAGACCATTTCAACCTGACTCAAACAACCAACTAGAGTAACACAGACATCCCAGACTCAACTTGATATGGTATTCACTAACAGACATGATCGAATAACTAAGTCCATTAACTTACTAGCTGGCATATCTGACCACAATGCTACATTGGTGGTTAGAAAGCTCACTAAGAAGAGAGCTAAGAACCATATCAATATGCAACAGTACGATAAAATAATTGTGAGCAGAGTAACTACAATGCAGCTATAAGTCAAATTGACTGGTCTGGTCTGTTATGCAATGAAGACCCAGAGTCTGGATACAGAACATTTATGTTAGCTATTGACAAAGTGAATACCTCTTTTACCAGGAAATGTAAATGTAAACCAAGACGTAAAACCTCTCTACTATGGCTTAACGAGGACTTCTGGAGGCAGATGAGAGAACGGGATCTTTCCTTGAAAAAAGCACTGAAGTCTGGTCAGAATGATGACAGACGTATATTCACATCACTGAGAAATAAGTTGGTAAAGAATATAAAAATAGCCAAAGAAGAGATCTTCCTCAGAGTGATCAATGAAGCAAAAGGAAATGCCACAGTGATTTGGGAAAATCTCAACAAATTAACAGGGAGAGGAGCTGAAAAGTCCAAAAAGCATCATAAATGAAAGTTTGATGGGATTCTATTTCAAGACTCCAATTTCATATCCACCACCTTTAACCATTTTTTTTGTTGACTCTGTCAGGGAACTGGCTCAAAGATTTTCAACCAAGACCACAGTTCTCACTCCCATGAATAATAATAAACCAATATTCAGAATTCCTGAAATCTCAGCGTCAGCAGTGTACAGTATTATCAGCTTCTTCAGGAGCTCTAGAACAAAAATATAAATTTGGTCTAGACACTGTATTCCTGAAGACACACACATATTCTCAGATTTCTATTGCAGTGATACCTGTTTTAAAATCTGGTGACCCAACACTGGTAGAAAATTACCGACCTATAAGCATTCTTCCAGTGCTATCAAATGTAGCTGAAAGATGGGTGGCTGATCATCTGACTGATCACCTCAATCAGGGCAACTCCATACATCAAATGCAATTTGGATTAACCATTCTACCGAAACTGTCACGGTACACTTGTGGATGTGGTGGTGAAGTCAGGCGCAGGACACAGCGGATAAGTCAAAACGACTTTACTGAGACTCAATGAACAAAATACAAAAATAAATGGCCTCGTAAACACAGGAGGCGAAAAGACTATGCGCAACGCGTAAAATACACTCATGCACAAAATATACCGAACCTAGACAAACGACAGGCGGACAATAACACACAACTGCAAACAAAACCAAAGGGTAACTTATAGGTGACATAATCAATACAGAAGACGAAACAGTTGCACCAACTAGACAAGACCAAACAAACATCGAGAACATCAAGCGGTAGCAGCTAGTACTCCGGGGACGACGACCGCCGAAGCCTGCCCGAGCAAGGAGGAGGAGCAGCCTCGGTGGTATTCGTGACAGTAACCCCCCCTTGATGCGCGGCTCCAGCCGTGTGCCGACCCCGGCCTCGGGGACGGCCAGGAGGACGCGGAGCAGGGCGCGTGGGATGACTACGGTGGAACTCCGTCAGGAGGGAGGGATCTAAAATGCCCCTCCTGGGCACCCAGCACCGTTCCTCCGGACCGTACCCCTCCCACTCCACGAGATATTGTAGACCCCCCATCCGACGTCTCGAATCCACGATGGACCGGACTGAGTACGCCGGAGCCCCCTCGATGTCCAGTGGGGGCGGAGGGGTCTCTCTTATCTCACACTCCTGGAGTGGACCAGCTACTACCAGCCTGAGGAGAGACACATGGAACGAGGGGTTAATGTGATAATCATTAGGCAGTTGTAACTTGTAGCATACCTCGTTCAATCTCCTCAGGACTTTAAATGGCCCCACAAACCGCCGACCCAGCTTCCGGCAGGGCAGGCGAAGGGGCAGGTTTCGAGTCGAGAGCCAGACTCGATCTCCAGGTGTGTATACTGGACCCTCACTGCGGTGGAGATCGGCGCTCGCCTTCTGCCTACGGATAGCCCGCTGCAGATGTACGTGTGCAGCGTTCCACGTCTCCTCCGAGCGCCGAAACCACTCATCCACCGCAGGAGCCTCGATCTGGCTCTGATGCCATGGTGCCAGAGCCGGCTGATACCCTAACACACACTGGAAAGGGGTCAGGTTAGTAGAGGAGTGGCGAAGAGAGTTCTGGGCCATCTCTGCCCAGGGGATATACCCCGACCACTCCTCCTGCCGGCCCTGGCAATATGATCTCAGAAACCTACCCACATCATGGTTCACTCTCTCCACCTGCCCATTACTCTCAGGGTGGAAACCTGAGGTAAGGCTAACCGAGACCCCCAAGCGTTCCATGAACGCCCTCCAGACCCTAGAGGTGAACTGGGGACCCCGATCAGACACTATATCCTCGGGAACCCCGTAGTGCCGGAAGACGTGGGTAAATAAAGCCTCAGCGGTCTGTAGGGCAGTAGGGAGACCCGGCATGGGAATTAGACGACAGGCCTTAGAGAACCGATCCACAACAACCAAAATAGTGGTATTCCCCTGAGAGGGGGGAAGGTCCGTGACGAAGTCGACCGAGAGGTGAGACCACGGCCGTTGTGGAATGGGCAGGGGTTGTAACTTCCCCCTGGGCAGGTGTCTAGGCACCTTACACTGGGCGCACACCGAGCAGGAGGAGACATAAACCCTCACGTCCCTAGCCAATGTTGGCCAACAGTACTTAACACTAAGGCAGTGCACTGTCCGGCCAATACCTGGATGTCCAGAGGAGGGTGACGTATGAGCCCAATATATGAGACGATCACGGATCTCGAGCGGAACGTACGTCCGCTCCACTGGACACTCTGGAGAAGTAGGGTCGGTGCGTAACGCCCGCTCGATTTCCGCATCGACCTCCCACACCACCGGTGCCACCAGACAAGACTCCGGCAGTATGGGAGTGGGCTCAATGGACCTCTCCTCTGTGTCATACCGCCGGGACAGGGCGTCTGCCTTACCGTTCTGGGACCCTGGGATGTAAGTTATCTTAAAAACGAACCGGGTCAGAAACATGTTCCACCTAGCCTGACGAGGGTTCAATCTCCTAGCTGCCCGGATGTACTCCAAGTTACGATGGTCAGTCAGAATGAGAAAAGGGTGTTGAGCCCCCTCAAGCCAATGCCTCCACACCTTTAGGGCTTAAACCACGGCTAGCAGCTCCCTGTCCCCTACGTCATAATTTCGTTCCGCCGGGCTGAGCTTCTTAGAATGAAAAGCGCAGGGACGGAGCTTAGGAGGCGTGCCTGAGCGTTGCGACAATACTGCCCCAATCCCGGCCTCTGACGCGTCCACTTCCACCTGGAACGCTAAAGCGGGGTCCGGGTGCGCCAGCACCGGAGCTTCTTAGAATAAAAAGCGCAGGGACGGAGCTTAGGAGGCGTGCCTGAGCGTTGCGACAATACTGCCCCAATCCCAGCCTCTGACGCGTCCACTTCCACCTGGAACGCTAAAGCGGGGTCCGGGTGCGCCAGCACCGGAGCCGAAGTGAACAGGTCCTTCTGTCACGAGTTGCTAAGCCAGAACCCAGAAGCAGACCAGGACAAGGTAAGTTGAAACGAAGGTGAGTGTTTATTTACAAATTCAAGAGTGATGCTGAATAATCCAGGGAACAGAGCGGGCGGCGTTGATTAGTTGTTGGGGGTGCAGTGGTTGATCCCATCCTGGGTCGGCAGCCGCCGACCACCAGGCAGAGGTTGGATGAAGGTTCCGGACGGGTGACTGCAGATGGAACAAAACGGGGGTAAGTATGCAACAAACCAACAAGGTGCAAAAACAACAAAACTAACGCTAGGCTCTAAGACTGATACTCTGGTAAACCTACTGTTCATGGCTAACGATCCGGCAGGGAATGGATGTTAGGCCAGAGCCTAAGAAGGGTGATGATCAGGACCAGGTGTGCAGATTGCTGATGGGATGTAGGTGCGGAAATCAAGAGAGCTCCCCGGAGCGTTCCAGAACCCTCGGGAAACTGGAGATCACGAACATAAAAACTAGTCCACAGACAGGACCCGACTCAGACTGCCGGGATCGTTACACCTTCAGTTTACCAAACGCCCTGTCCGCCTCAGCCGACCACTGCAGACGCACCGGGCCCCCCTTCAGCAGGGAAGTGATGGGAGCTGCCACCTGTCCAAAACCCCGGATAAACCTCCGGTAGTAATTGGCAAAACCCAAAAACCGCTGCACCTCTTTAACTGTGGTTGGAGTCTGCCAATTACGCACGGCCGACACACGGTCAATCTCCATCTTCACCCCTGACGCGGACAACCGATGACCCAAGAAGGAGATGGACTCCTGGAAAAACAGACATTTCTCTGCCTTGACATACAAGTCATGCTCCAACAGCCTAACCAACACTCGGCGCACCAGGGCTACATGCTCGGCTCGTGTAGAAGAGTACACTAGGATGTCGTCAATGTACACTACCACACCTTGCCCATGCAGGTCTCGGATGATCTCGTCCACAAAGGATTGGAAGACTGAAGGAGCATTCATTAACCCGTATGGCATGACGAGATACTCATAATGACCCGAGGTGGTACTAAATGCTGTCTTCCATTCATCTCCCTCCCTAATGCGCACCAAGTTGTAGGCGCTCCTGAGATCCAGTTTTGTGAAGAAACGTGCTCCGCGTAATGATTCAGTCATACTCGCAATCAGAGGAAGAGGATAACTGTATTTGACAGTGATCTGATTGAGACAACGGTAATCAATACACGGGCGCAACCCTCCATCCTTCTTCTTCACAAAAAAGAAACTCGAGGACGCAGGGGAAGTGGAGGACCATATGTATCCTTGTCTCAGGGACTCGGCTATGTATGTCTCCATAGCCGCCGTCTCCTCTTGAGACAGAGGATACACATGGCTCCGTGGAAGAGCCGCACCTGCCTGGAGGTTTATCGCACAATCTCCCCGTCTATGAGGTGGCAATCGCGTCGCCCTAGTCTTGCTGAACACGAGTGCCAAATCCTCATACTCGGGGGGAATGTGCATTGCGGGCACTTGGTTCGGACTCTACACCGTGGTCGCCCCGACGGAAACACCTAAACATCGCCCGACACACTGGACAGACCATTCCTTGAGAGCCCTCTGTTGCCACGAAATGGTGGGGTCATGGGCGATTAACCAAGGAAGCCCCAGCACCACGGGATACGCAGGAGAGTCGATCAGGTACAATTGAATGATCTCCTCAAGACCCCCCTGCGTCTTCATCTTTAGTGGCGCAGTGACCTCCCTAATCAACCCAGATCCCAACGGACGGCTATCTAGGGCATGGACAGGGAAGGGTGCATCAACGGGCATGAGGGGAATCCCTAACTTAACACAAAATGTACGATCAATGAAATTCCCAGCTGCGCCTGAATCGACTAGCGCCTTATGCTGGGAATGAGATGCAACCTGAGGAAATACTACAGGTATACACAAGTGAACAACAGAGAGCTCTGGGTGAGTTGGGTGCCTACTAATCTGGAATGACTCCCCAGTGCGCGACCTGTTGCCTCGATTCCCTGGAGACCCTCCCCAGCACCTAGCCGCAGTGTGTCCTCCACGGCCACAGTTGGTGCAGGGGACGGCCCCCCTCGGGCTCTCTCTCCTCCTCTCTCTAGCGCCAGCACCCCCGAGCTCCATAGGGCTCGGCTCGGAGGTGCTGGGGGATGGAATGGACGGCCCCAACTCTGGACGTCCGCGGGTGGCCAGCAGGGTATCCAGACGGATTGACATGTCCACCAACTGGTCGAAGGATAGATTGGTGTCCCTGCAGGCCAACTCTCGTCGAACATCCTCACGCAGGCTGCACCGATAGTGATCGATGAGGGCCCTCTCATTCCACCCCGCATCCACCGCTAGAGTCCGGAAGTCCAGGGCGAACTCCTGTGCGCTCCTCTTCCCCTGTCGAAGGTGGAACAGACGCTCCCCCGCCACTTTGATAAAAAACAGCCTGATCAAAAACAGCCTGAAGCGGCGGGAGAACTCTGCGTAGCTGATGGTGGCGGCGTCTATTCCCCTCCATTCGACATTGGCCCACTCCAACGCCTTGCCGGAGAGACAGGAGATGAGGGCGGAGACGCTCTCGTATCCCGAGGGCGCCGGGTGTTTGGTTGCCAGGTAGAGTTCCACTTGAAGGAGGAACCCCTGACACCCGGCTGCGGTGCCATCATATGCCCTCAGGAGCGAGAGCCGAATCCCACTGGACTCCGGAGCTGGTATGGTGGGGCTGGCCGATGGTGGTGGTAAGGTAGGAGGAGGTGTGGGCACGCCTCCTCGCTCCCATCGGCGCAGGGTGTTCATGACTTCTTGCATGGCTGATCCGAGTTGCTGGATCCTGGCGTCCTGGCAGCTAACCCGATCCTCCAGCGACTCGGTCCCCGCCGCTGCTCCTGCTGACTCCATTGTAATGGTGTGTTATTCTGTCACGGTACACTTGTGGATGTGGTGGTGAAGTCAGGGGCAGGACACAGCGGATAAGTCAAAATGACTTTACTGAGACTCAATGAACAAAATACAAAAATAAATGGCCTCGTAAACACAGGAGGCAAAAAGACTACGCGCAACGCGTAAAATACACTCATGCACAAAATATACCAAACCTAGACAAACGACAGGCGGACAATAACACACAACTGCAAACAAAACCAAAGGGTAACTTATAGGTGACATAATCAATACAGAAGACGAAACAGGTGCACCAACTAGACAAGACCAAACAAACATCGAGAACATCAAGCGGTAGCAGCTAGTACTCCGGGGACGACGACCGCCGAAGCCTGCCCGAGCAAGGAGGAGGAGCAGCCTGACATTCCCTTTTAATCTATGCATTGTAGGCAGGCCCACATTATTTTTGCCATGCAGTCTGTGTTGTTTTAATATGATATGCCTACGGGGATAAATGATGGTGCCTGAAAGCCAGCCCTTTCGTACCAATGCCAGCAAGTGCGCCGATAGTTGTAATAGTGAAAATAGCAAAAATATTTATGACACACCCCTGAACCTATAGCTCTACCACATGCGCTTAGATTTACCATTGCGTTTGGTTTGTTAAAATAGAGCCCTAAGTCTGTAGGCCACTAGTTTGACTCAGAGCTTTCTCGACCATACCTCTGCTCGAACAAAAGACGGCCCAGGCAAACAATATCCCATAATGTGTCCTTTGGGAAATAGACAGAATCACCTTGCATACAATAAGAAGCCTCTCATGCGAGGTACTCTAAAAAATCCCCCATTGAAAAGAGGAGGCAAGATGCTGCTGCTCAAGGCTGTGAAGTGAAAACTTTAAATCATCCAGAAAAGCACTATTTGACTTTACTTACCATGTTAAGTAACCATGACTTTACTCATACGAGTGACATATTTTCTCACTCGTCTCTGACTGTCTCTGATTCTGAAACTATTTTAATATGACAATGGAATGCACTCCTAATGCACACTAGCTGTCCTAATGCACACTAGCTGTTCTTTCCCCCAGAGTGTGAAAATTAAAAACAACAGAAAATTCTGTTCTCATGATATTACCTGGAGATGAATTAGATAGCTGCAGATTATCCTTTTCAGATGGAATACTCTTGATTTCAATCCCAAAGTGTGGTTTGTAGACAGGTTTCAACATGCATGATTTAATCTGTTTGTTTAAAGGGCTGAACTATCTTTTAATTTTACACAGTTGCAGACTTCCCTTGGGACCTCTGCTCTGTGAGCACTGCCCTACTTTCCAACGTTACTTAGCCATAGAACAATAGCTTATGAGCCATGCCAGGAAGAGCAGGCTGGGGGAAAATGCAGACTAAAGCATCCAGTTGGAAATTACAGTCTGAAAACATGTGATCTGAAGTGGTGAGATTTCTTAGAATGTATGTCACACTTTAAATCTCTCATATGATAAGGACTGTTTTCTGCCACAGTGTCAGGTTTTAATTAGACAAACATGTCTGAAACAATAAAGACAGTCAGGACAAACAAGCTCACTCAAAGACAAAGGCATTCAGTACTTTGATCATGAAAAACATCCCAAGTGTTGGATGTCCTCAGAGATATTCTACAGTAAGACAGATGCCCATCAATCCTACAGCATAACTGCTCTTTAACAGCATGGTATGGAGACGTGACTAGAACTCTCTTGTGTTATTAATTATTTTGCTTTCCTCCATGTCGTAACAAGATCAAAAACATCAGTCTGAAACTGGGTGTAAAACACAACAATGGCATCATGCTACTGCAGTTTGTACTCCTCCAGCGCTGATGGAATTTTGAGAGATCGTTGAAATGTAGTGTGTCCAAGTTCAATAAAACAACATTTCCCCAGAAGTTGACTGCTCATGCGAGGTCCAATCCCAGGGTTTTAGTGGGATTGTTCTAAGAACCAGCTGTTTCTGATCTGCTATCTCCCAATGACGAGTTAGCTGAAGCTCTCTAGGGGCTTTCTCCAGAGTGCCGAGAGAAAAGGATAGTAGCTTGAATCATCCTCCTCATCTTGCAGTAAAGAGATGTTGGCACAGTGACAAGAAGAACTTAGTACAGTCAATCAATCAATCAATCAATTTTATTTTATATAGCCCTTCTTACATCAGCTAATATCTCGAAGTGCTGTACAGAAACCCAGCCTAAAACCCCAAACAGCTAGTAATGCAGGTGTAGAAGCAGTCATACTGTGGCTTGCACTGCAATGGCTTGCACATGTCTTTGTAACCAATAGATTGCTTTTTCAAATCACAGGTAGGAATACTGTGTGGACGCAGTCTTGAGAGAAGCCCTGAAATGTAATGCTACAGAATATTGGACCAAATAGATACATCCTATGTAGAAAATGAGAGGTATCCACAGGGCGCATTTTGAAATGGTTGCGTTTTATGATTATAAAAGCGGAAAATGTGTTGGAAAGCAAGGGTATACCTGGTTTGCAAGGGTATACCTGTTCACATTATTGGCGTTCTGCAGCACTTATGTCACACCCTTGATCTTTCACCACTATAACTAGACCCTGTTATATCATCCAGAGCCGTAACGGGGTTTGAGTGTTAATGATGTCCGAAAGGGGTAGGGGGAATTTGTTGAAAGTGGAAGCTCATTTACTGCATTTCTATACAATTAAAACACATTTAAATGCTATTTGGAGAACAGCAAAAACAAGCAAAAATAACCCCAGCCATTATCACCTTGGCAGCTGTAGGTTCATTCACCTCAGTCCATCTACAAACACATACAGTGGGGAGAACAAGTATTTGATACATTGCCGATTTTGCAGGTTTTCCTATTTACAAAGCATGTAGAGGTCTGTAATTTTTATCATATGTACACTTCAAATGTGAGAGACGGAATCTAAAACAAAAATCCAGAAAATCACATTGTATGATTTTTAGATAATTAATTTGCATTTTATTGCATGACATAAGTATTTGCTCACCTACCAATCAGTAAGAATTCCGGCTCTCACAAACCTGTTCGTTTTTCTTTAAGAAGCCCTCCTGTTCTCCACTCATTACCTGTATTATCTGCACCTGTTTGAACTCGTAACCTGTATAAAAGAAACCTGTCCACACACTCAATCAAACAGACTCCAACCTCTCCACAATGGCCAATTCCAGAGAGCTGTGTAAGGACATCAGGGATAAAATTGTAGACCTGCACGAGGCTGGGATGGGCTACAGGACAATAGGCAAGCAGCTTGGTGAGAAGGCAACAACTGTTGGCGAAATTATTAGAAAATGGAAGAAGTTCAAGATGACGGTCAATCACCCTTGGTCTAGGGCTCCATGCAAGATCTCACCTCGTGGGGCATCAATGATCATGAGGAAGGTGAGGGATCAGCCCAAAACTACACGGCAGGACCTGGTCAATGACCTGAAGAGAGCTGGGACCACAGTCTCAAAGAAAACCATTAGTAACACACTACGCCGTCATGGATTAAAATCCTGCAGCGCACGCAAGGTCCACCTGCTCAAGCCAGCGCATGTCCAGGCCCGTCTGAAGTTTGCCAATGACCATCTGGATGATCCAGAGGAGGAATGGGAGAAGGTCATGTGGTCTGATGAGACAAAAATATAGCTTTTTGGTCTAAACTCCACTCGCCGTATTTGGAGGAAGAAGAAGGATGAGTACAACCCCAAGAACACCATCCCAACCGTGAAGCATGGAGGTGAAAACATCATTCTTTGGAGATGCTTTTCTGCAAAGGGGACAGAACGACTGCACCGTATTGAGGGGAGGATGGATGGGGCCATGTATCGCGAGATCTTGGTCAACAACCTCCTTCCCTCAGTAAGAACATTGAAGATGGGTCGTGGCTGGGTCTTCCAGCATGACAACGACCTGAAACACACAGCCAGGGCAACTAAGGAGTGGCTCCGTAAGAAGCATCTCAAGGTCCTGGAGTGGCCTAGCCAGTCTCCAGACCTGAACCCAATAGAAAATCTTTGGAGGGAGCTGAAAGTCCGTATTGCCCAGCGACAGCCCTGAAACCTGAAGGATCTGGAGGTCTGTATGGAGGAGTGGGCCAAAATCCCTGCTGCAGTGTGTGCAAACCTGGTCAAGACCTACAGGAAACGTATGATCTCTGTAATTGCAAACAAAGGTTTCTGTACCAAATATTAAGTTCTGCTTTTCTGATGTATCAAATAATTATGTCATGCAATAAAATGCAAATTAATTACTTAAAAATCATACAATGTGATTTTCTGGATTTTTGTTTTAGATTCCGTCTCTCGCAGTTGAAGTGTACCTATGATAAAAAATTACAGACCTCTACATGCTTTGTAAGTAGGAAAACCTGCAAAATCGGCAGTGTATCAAATACTTGTTCTCCCCACTGTACCCTATTATCTATACAATTGTAATGTTATACCCCTGAAAGGGTAGAAATACACCCAACAAAATGATGGTTCCTCAAGTTTTGATTTTCAAATACAGTACAGTGAAATGCCTTTCTTGCAAGCTCCAAACCCACAATGCAGTAATCAATATCAATGTAGGATAAAAAATAACATAAGGTTGAACAAAAACACACAAGAAATAAAAATATGAAATAAGAAGAACATGAGGAAAGTAAGAAGCTATATACCATATTTACAATGTGCAGCGTTACTGGAGTGATAGAGGTAGATATGTATCTGGGTAAGGTGACTAGGCATCAGGATATATGATAAACAGAGTAGCAGCAGCGTAAATTAAGATTGTATGTGAGAGTGTGTGCGTGTGTGTAGAGTCAGTATGAATGTGTGTGCATGTTATGTGTGTGTAGGAGTGTCAGTGTGCGTGAGTGTGTAGAGTACTGTGAGTGCGTAGAGTCCTGTGAGTGTGCATAGAGACAGTGCAAAAAAGAAAATACAAAGGTCAACTCAGATAGTCCATGTAGCCATTCTGTTAGCTATTTAGCAGTTTTATGGCTTGGGGACAGAAGTTGTTCAGGAGCCTGTTGGTGTCGGGCTTGATGCACCGGTACCCCTTGCCGTGCGGGAGCAGAGAGAACAGTCTATGGCTTGGGTGGCTGGAGGGTTCTTTGGGAAGGGAGATGGTTCTCTGTGGAACCATAATGACTCAAATAACCATTTGACCTCTTCAATGGTTCTTTACAGTTCACAAAAAGGTTACTTGCTCTTATAGTGATAATTTAAATGTGGGGAGGCGGCTCATTAGAATATTTGGCGGCTTGCACCCAGCTCTTTTTGTGCAACCATGAGTGAGAGTGTCATTCCAGTTTATCTAAAGTGTTGTGTTATACCATTACATACTACTGTATATATGAATATGGCCAGTGATGGTGTCTTGTGAAATAATCATGTATTGGCTTGTGTCAATTGAGAATGCTTGACTAAATCAGCCAGTGGTTCTCAATTCTCTCCTCAGGGACCCAAAGCTGTTCCAGAGGTAGCTCACTTGAGTCAACTTGTCAATTAACACAATAATAACACCTATGGAATTGTATTAATATAATATGGCTGACCAGAATAAAAAACCCTATATGATTCTTCAAAGGATCTACAAAGAACCTTTCAAATTGAAAACGGTTTTTTTGGGCGCCATTCTCCATAAAAAGAAAAAAAAAAAAAGGGTTCTAACCATAGCGGAACACTTTTATGGTGCTTTATAGATGTTTTTGAATGGTTCTTTATAGAACCTCAGGAAATGGTTCTTTATAGCACCACACAGGTTCCATTTAGAACCTTAAGAGCATGGTTCCTCATTGAACCTTCAAAAAAGGGTTCTACAGTGCATTCAGAAAGTATTCGAACCCCTTGACTTTTTCCACATTTTGTTACGTTACAGCCTTATTCTAAAATGGATTAAGTTGTTTTTGTTCCTCATTCATCTACCCACAACACCCATAATGACAAAGCAAAAACTAGTTTTTAGACATTTTTGAAAATGTATTAAAAATAAACAACTGAAATATTACATTCACATAAGTATTCAGACACTTTACTCAGTACTTTGTTGAAGCACCTTTGGCAGCGATTACAGCCTTGAGTCTTCTTTGGTATGACGCTACAAGCTTGTCACAACTGTATTTGGGGAGTTTCTCCCATTCTTCTCTGCAGATCATCTCAAGCTCTGTCAGGTTGGATGGGGAGCGTTGCTACACAGCTGTTTTCAGGTCTCTCCAGAGATGTTCGATCGGGTTCAAGTCCGGGCTCTGGCTGGGCCACTCAAGGACATTCAGAGATTTGTCCCCGAAGCCACTCCTGCGTTGTCTTTGCTGTGTTCTTAGAGTCCTGTTGGAAGGTGAACCTTCGCCCCAGTCTGAGGTCCTGAGTGCTCTGGAGCAGGTTTTCATCAAGGATCTCTCTGTACTTTGCTCCGTTCATCTTTGCCTCGATGCTGACTAGTCTCCCAGTCCCTGCCGCTGAAAAACAACCCCACAGCATGATGCTGCCACCATGCTTCACCGTAGGGATGGTGCCAGGTTTCATCCAGACATAACTCTTGGCATTGAGTCCAAAGAGTTCAATCTTGATTTCATCAGACCAGATAATCTTGTTTCTCATGGTCTGAGAATCTTTAGGTGCCTTTTGGCAAACTCCAAGCAGGCTGTCATGTGCCTTTTACTGAGGGGTGGATTACGTCTGACCACTCTACCATAAAGGCCTAATTGGTGGAGTGCTGCAGAGATGTTTGTCCTTCTGGAAGGTTCTCCCATCTCCACAGAGGAACTCTAAAGCTCTGTCAGAGTGACCATAGGGTTCTTGGTCACCTCCCTCACCAAGGCCCTTCTCCCCCGATTGCTCAGTTTGGCCGGGCAGCCAGCTTTAGGATGAGTCTTGATGGTTCCAATGATGGAGGCCACCATGTTCTTGGGGACCTTAAATTCTGAAGAAATGTTTTGGTACCCTTCCCCAGATCTGTGCCTTGTCACAATCTTGTCTCGGAGCTCTACGGACAACTCCTTTGACCTCATGGCTTGGTTGTTGCTCTAACATGCAGTGTCAACACTGGGACCTTATATAGACAGGTGTGTGCCTTTCCAAATCATGTCCAATCAATTGGATTTACCACAGTTGGACTGCAATCAAGTTGTAGCAACATCTCAAGGATGATCAATGGAAACAGGATGTACATGTAGTGTATTGACAATATGATGGTGTTAAATGTTGTTTAAATGGAACTGAAAGAAGGTTGATTGTTGCTATCAAGAGGGAAGGTTTTAGCGTGACGTCACATATGACAGACAGGAAGTGGGTTGTAAGATACAGGGATTGAACAGTAGAGGGAGCCATTCAACTCTTGGAAGGCTATATAAAGGGGGGAGCAACGACGGAGAGTTAGAAAGCATTAAGATTCATTTGGGACTGCTTCTCCGGATCGCTGCGGTGTCTGTACTTACGCTGTAACCTCGTGGTATTAATAAAATTCTCTAGAACACGATACAGCCTAAGGGATTCTTTGATCGACAGCAATACCCACCAGCATTCGACACGATACCACAAATGGAGGTCCTACCGAGATTCTGATTGCATTGTGCTGTTTCCTGCCTGAGACGCGAGGTGACTACTGTCCAAGCCGGCTAAAGGTGAGATTACTCACAAACTTTGGGCATTAGTGATTTCGTTGATTGGGGAGAGGGCAGTGAAGGTGTACAGATTAAAAATACTTGGATCGTTGTTGATGTGGGGTGTTGCGGTCGATTACGGGTCTTTAAAACTATTCTAAAAGTTATATTTCATTGGTAACTATAGACAATGATGGGGGTTATATTTCATTGGTAACTATAGACAATGATGGGGGTATATTTCATTGGTAACTATAGACAATGATGGGGGTATATTTCATTGGTAACTATAGACAATGATGGGGGTTATATTTCATTGGTAACTATAGACAATGATGGGGGTATATTTCATTGGTAACTATAGACAATGATGGGGGTTATATTTCATTGGTAACTATAGACAATGATGGGGGTATAGTTCATTGGTAACTATAGACAATGATGGGGTTATATGTCATTGGTAACGATAGACAATGATGGGGTTATATTTCATGGATAATGTGATTCATGCATCATTTATATATCATTTTTTAAATTCTTAGGTGAAATTGAGGTTTAATTTGAAAGTGGTTGTTTTGCAAAAGATACTGTTTGGTCGTTTCTTTTCTTTTCATTCCAGAAGCATTTGGGGGAACATGTGACTCAAACAAAGACAATATGAAGGGACAATATGACTGGAGGAGATGAAACAAGGAGGGTGTGGCTGATTCCATCATCAACAAGTCCATTGGAAGAGGACACTACAGGGAGATGAAGTGTAGTGGACTACATTCCAGTGTTTGCAATGAAATATAGACATGTGTAATACATAATTGTGTCATATTTTTAGGTATTAATTTTGGTAGAATGATGTTTGATGTTATTGACTACATGTAAGGATCTTAGATGTTTTTGTTTATTTCGGTGAATGTTTAGGGACAGAGAGGCTAGGAAGGGAGAGTTTCATTGTCCGGTCCAATGGGTTGACCAGCCGTACAATGGATGTTTATGGATAGGATTTTGTTTGCAGGGGCTTACATGTGTATTTAATTGCATCATAGTTTCAAATGCATTTACATGGTTAATGAGGTTATCTGGAGTACCGACGGTGGTTGCCTGGGGCAGAGGGACCGTAAGAGAATTTTACTGTCTTGATTGATGGATGGATATCTGAAAAGATGGCTGCCGGATAGTTTTTCGCTCTTACACTCCATAGAGATTTCTTCATGTGCCATAGTAATGTATTCCCACTTCATAAACAGTTATTGCATAGAAAGGAATTTACGCTCTAGAGAAGAATGTTTTGGGTTAATGTTAAAGATACTCAATGAGATAAATTGTTACTTGTTATAATCTTATTCTGTTTGGTTTCGAGACGTTTAGGTTGTCTCTAAAGGGGGGAATGTAGTGTATTGACAATATGATGGTGTTAAATGTTGTTTAAATGGAACTGAAAGAAGGTTGATTGTTGCTATCAAGAGGGAAGGTTTTAGCGTGACGTCACATATGACAGACAGGAAGTGGGTTGTAAGATACGGGGATTGAACAGTAGAGGGAGCCATTCAACTCTTGGAAGGCTATATAAAGGGGGGAGCAACGACGGAGAGTTAGAAAGCATTAAGATTCATTTGGGACTGCTTCTCCGGATCGCCGCGGTGTCTGTACTTACGCTGTAACCTCGTGGTATTAATAAAATTCTCTAGAACACGATACAGCCTAAGGGATTCTTTGATCGACAGCAATACCCACCAGCATTCGACACGATACCACATACATAATCTCAATTTCGGGTCTTATAGCAAAGGGTCTGAATACTTATGTAAATAAGGTATTTTTTCGTATTATTTTTTTTAGCAAATAAATCTACAAACCTGTTTTCGCTTTGTCATTATGTGGTATGTAGATTGCTGAGGATTATATATTTTTTAATCAATTTTAGACTAAGGCTGTAACGTAACAAAATGTGGAAAAAGTCAAGGTGTCTGAATACTTTCCGAAGGCACCAAAATGGCAAAAGAACCCCTGGTATTCACACTGACACATAGCATCAGCGATGAAACAAAAACATATTACATTTTTAGAACTGTATTGTTTGCATTTTGATAGCATTTTAATGTAGGCCTATAGGGAAGATAAGCCATGTGGAGATGTTCATAACTTGTTTGATAAGATTAGTACAGATTTTCTCAGGAGATCCCAAATGGGGCCCGACCCCACGTTTGGGAACCACTGTACTAACCTCTCTCTCTGTCTCCTCTGCTTCCTCCTGCATGCATTGCAGCCTGCCTCATTCTCACCACTGAGCACCACATCACTGTCTGTCTCAGTAGCCTACTCTCTGTAAAGCAAAGTTATTATCAGAACTAAGTGGTGTATTTTTTGCTCCTGCTGAGGTACGCTCCGTTTAACGTTAGCTTCTTACTTCATCCTTCTAGCTGGCTAAGTAATACAAGCCAGAGCACTTCAATGTTACTGGAATAGAAGTCTCTGCCACCTGACTGACTGACATATTTATAAGCAACTATTTAACAGTTGTGTACTCATTCTCCGAGAGTCGTTTTTTGTTTGTTTGGGGATGTCTGTAGGCACGTAATACGTTTTAAAATTGCCTTTTGTCCGGCATCTCACAAACACACTGTCAGCAGTGTCTCTAGACTACTTGCCAACTTGAGCCGACTGCGTGCTGGGGTACTACGTTTCACGTCTCAGGCCCTGGCCCTGACCTGTGCCGCGAGAGGGCGGAATTTGCCCTCTCAACTTTTAGAATGTCATTGTATGCTGTAGCATATATTTCCCTTCACTGGAACTAAGGGGCCTAGCCCAAACCATGAAAAACAGCCCCACACCATTATTCCTCCTCCACCAATTTCTACAGTTGGCACTATGCATTGGGGCAGGTAGCGTTCTCCTGGCATCCGCCAAACCCAGATTTGTCCGTCGGACTGCCAGATGGTGAAGCGTGATTCATTACTCCAGAGAACACGTTTCCACTGCTCCAGAGTCCAATGGCGATGAGCTTTACACCACTCCAGCCAACATTCGACATTGCGCATGGTGATCTTAGGCTTGTGTGAGGCTGCTCGGCCATGGAAACCCATTTCTTGAAGCTACCGACTAACATTTATTGTGCTGACATTGCTTCCAGAGGTAGTATGGAACTCAGTAGTGAGTTTTGCAACCGAGGACAGACGGTTTTTACGCACGACGAGCTTCAGCACTCAGCGGTCCCGTTCGGTGAGCTTGTGTGGTCTACCACTTCACGACTGAACCGTTGTTGCTCCTAGACGTTTTCACTTCACAATAACAGCACTTACAGTTGGCCGGGGCAATTTGTCGAACTGAATTGCTGGAAAGGTGGCATCCAATGATGGTGCCATGTTGAAAGTCACTGAGCTCTTCAGTAAGGCCATATTACTGCCAATGTTTGTCTATAGAGATTGCATGGCGGTGTGCTCGATTTTACACACCTGTCAGCAAGGGGTTTGGCTGAAATAGCCGAATCTACTAATTTATATATATATATATATATATATATATATATATATACAGTGGGGAAAAAAAGTATTTAGTCAGCCACCAATTGTGCAAGTTCTCCCACTTAAAAAGATGAGAGAGGCCTGTAATTTTCATCATAGGTACACGTCAACTATGACAGACAAAATGAGGAAAAAAAATCCAGAAAATCACATTGTAGGATTTTTAATGAATTTATTTGCAAATTATGGTGGAAAATAAGTATTTGGTCAATAACAAAAGTTTCTCAATACTTTTGTTATATACCCTTTGTTGGCAATGACACAGGTCAAACGTTTTCTGTAAGTCTTCACAAGGTTTTCACACACTGTTGCTGGTATTTTGGCCCATTCCTCCATGCAGATCTCCTCTAGAGCAGTGATGTTTTGGGGCTGTCGCTGGGCAACACGGACTTTCAACTCCCCTCCAAAGATTTTCTATGGGATTGAGATCTGGAGACTGGCTAGGCCACTCCAGGACCTTGAAATGCTTCTTACGAAGCCACTCCTTCGTTGCCCGGGCGGTGTGTTTGGGATCATTGTCATGCTGAAAGACCCAGCCACGTTTCATCTTCAATGCCCTTGCTGATGGAAGGAGGTTTTCACTCAAAATCTCACGATACATGGCCCCATTCATTCTTTCCTTTACACGGATCAGTCGTCCTGGTCCCTTTGCAGAAAAAACAGCCCCAAAGCATGATTTTTCCACCCCCATGCTTCACAGTAGGTATGGTGTTCTTTGGATGCAACTCAGCATTCTTTGTCCTCCAAACACGATGAGTTGGGTTTTTACCAAAAAGTTCTATTTTGGTTTCATCTGACCATATGACATTCTCCCAATCCTCTTCTGGATCATCCAAATGCACTCTAGCAAACTTCAGACGGGCCTGGACATGTACTGGCTTAAGCAGGGGGACACGTCTCGCACTGCAGGATTTGAGTCCCTGGCGGCGTAGTGTGTTACTGATGGTAGGCTTTGTTACTTTGGTCCCAGCTCTCTGCAGGTCATTCACTAGGTCCCCCCATGTGGTTCTGGGATTTTTGCTCACCGTTCTTGTGATCATTTTGACCCCACGGGGTGAGATCTTGCGTGGAGCCCCAGATCGAGGGAGATTATCAGTGGTCTTGTATGTCTTCCATTTCCTAATAATTGCTCCCACAGTTGATTTCTTCAAACCAAGCTGCTTACCTATTGCAGATTCAGTCTTCCCAGCCTGGTGCAGGTCTACAATTTTGTTTCTGGTGTCCTTTGACAGCTCTTTGGTCTTGGCCATAGTGGAGTTTGGAGTGTGACTGTTTGAGGTTGTGGACATGTGTCTTTTATACTGATAACAAGTTCAAACAGGTGCCATTAATACAGGTAACGAGTGGAGGACAGAGGAGCCTCTTAAAGAAGAAGTTATAGGTCTGTGAGAGCCAGAAATCTTGCCTGTTTGTAGGTGACCAAATACTTATTTTCCACCATCATTTGCAAATAAATTCATTAAAAATCCTACAATGTGATTTTCTGGATTTTTTTTCCTCAATTTGTCTGTCATAGTTGACGTGTACCTATGATGAAAATTACAGGCTTCTCTCATCTTTTTAAGTGGGAGAACATGCACAATTGGTGGCTGACTAAATACTTTTTTTCCCCACTGTATATATATATATATATATATATATATATATATATATATATATATTCAGTGGGGAGAACAAGTATCTTTATTTTTTATTTTATTTTATTTCACTTTTATTTAACCAGGTAAGCCAGTTGAGAACAAGTTCTCATTTACAACTGCGACCTGGCCAAGATAAAGCAAAGCAGTGCGATAAAAACAACAACACAGAGTTACATATGGGGTAAAAAAAAACATAAAGTCCAAAAATACAACAGAAAATATATATACAGTGTGTGCAAATGTAGCAAGTTATGGAGGTAAGGCAATAAATAGGCTATAGTGCAAAATAATTACAATTAGTATTAACACTGGAATGATAGATGTGCAAGAGATTATGTGCAAATAGAGATACTGGGGTGCAAATGAGCAAAATAAATTACAATATAGGGATGAGGTAGTTGGGTGGACTAATTTCAGATGGGCTGTGTACAGGTGCAGTGATCGGTAAGGTGCTCTGACAACTGATGCTTAAAGTTAGTGAGGGAGATAAGAGTCTCCAGCTTCAGAGATTTTTGCAATTCGTTCCAGTCATTGGCAGCAGAGAACTGGAAGGAATGGCGGCCAAAGGAGGTGTTGGCTTTGGGGATGACCAGTGAGATATACCTGCTGGAGCACAGACTACGGGTGGGTGTTGCTATGGTGACCAATGAGCTAAGATAAGGCGGGGATTTGCCTAGCAGTGATTTATGGATGGCCTGGAGCCAGTGGGTTTGAAGACGAACATGTAGTGAGGACCAGCCAACAAGAGCGTACAGGTCACAGTGGTGGGTAGTGTATGGGGCTTTGGAGACAAAACGAATGGCACTGTGATAGACTACGTCCAATTTGCTGAGTAGAGTGTTGGAGGCTATTTTGTAAATGACATCGCCGAAGTCAAGGATTGGTAGGATAGTCATTTTTACGAGGGCATGTTTGGCAGCATGAGTGAAGGAGGCTTTGTTGCGAAATAGGAAGCCGATTCTAGATTTAACTTTGGATAGGAGATTCTTAATGTGAGTCTGGAAGGAGAGTTTACAGTCTAACCAGACACCTAGGTATTTGTAGTTGTCCACATACTCTAGGTCAGACCCGTCGAGAGTGGTGATTCTAGTCGGGTGGGCGGGTGCCAGCAGCGTTCGATTGAAGAGCATGCATTTAGTTTTACTAGTGTTTAAGAGCAGTTGGAGGCTACTGAAGGAGTGTTGTATGGCATTGAAGCTCGTTTGGAGGTTTGTTAACACAGTGTTCAATGAAGGGCCAGATGTATACAAAATGGTGTCGTCTGCGTATAGGTGGATCTGAGAGTCACCAGCAGCAAGAGCGACATCATTGATATACACAGAGAAAAGAGTCGGCCCAAGAATTGAACCCAGTGGCACCCCCATAGAGACTGTCATAGGTCCAGACAACAGGCCCTCCAATTTGACACATTGAACTCTATCTGAGAAGTAGTTGGTGAACCAGGCGAGGCAGTCATTTGAAAAACCAAGGCTATTTAGTCTGCCAATAAGAATGCGGTGGTTGACAGAGTCGAAAGCCTTAGCCAGGTCGCTGAAGACGGCTGCACAGTACTGTCTATTATCGATCGCGGTTATAATATCGTTTAGGACCTTGAGCGTGGCTGAAGTGCACCCATGACCAGCTCGGAAACCGGATTGCATAGCGGAGAAGGTACGGTGGGATTCGAAATGGTCGGTGATCTGTTTGTTAACTTGGCTTTCAAATACTTTCGAAAGGCAGGACAGGATGGATATAGGTCTGTAACAGTTTGGATCTAGAGTGTCACCCCCTTTGAAGAGGGGGATGACTGCGGCAGCTTTCCAATCTCTGGGGATCTCAGACGTTACGAAAGGCTAGTAATAGGGGTTGTGACAATTTCGGTGGCTAATTTTAGAAAGAAAGGGTCCAGATTGTCTAGCCCAGCTGATTTGTAGGGGTCCATATTTTGCAGCTCTTTCAGAACATCAGCTGTCTGAATTTGTTTGAGCTGTTGGCCGGGGTAGTGGTAGCCAGATGTAACGCATGGCCAGCCGTAGCAAAATGCTTGTTGAAATTCTCGATTATTGTAGATTTATCGGTGGTGATAGTGTTTCCTAGCCTCAGTGCAGTGGACAGCTGGGAGGAAGTGCTCTTATTCTCAATGGACTTTACAGTGTCCCAAAACTTTTTGGAGTTAGTACTACAGGATGCAAATTTCTGTTTGAAAAAGTTAGCTTTTGCTTTCCTGACTGCTTGGTTCCTAACTTCCCTGAAAAGTTGCCTATCGCGGGGGCTATTTGATGCTAACGCAGTACGCCACAGGATGTTTTTGTGCTGGTCAAGGGCAGTCAAGTCTGAGGAGAACCAGGGGCTATATCTGTTCTTAGTTCTGTATTTTTTGAATGGGGCATGTTTATTTAAGATTGAGAGGAAATTACTTTTAAAGAACAACCAGGCATCCTCTACTGACGGAATGAGATCTATATCCATCCATGATACCTGGGCCAGGTCAATTAGGAAGGCCTGCTTGCTAAAGTGTTTTAGGGAGCGTTTGACAGTGATGAGGGGTGGTGGTTTGACCGCGGACCCGTTACGGACGCAAGCAATAAGGCAGTGATCGCTGAGATCCTGGTTGAAGACAGCGGAGGTGTATTTAGAGGGTAAGTTAGTCAGGATGATATCTATGAGGGAACCCATGTTTACGGATTTAGGATTGTACCTGGTAGGTTCGTTGATAATTTGTGTGAGATTGAGGGCATCTAGTTTGGATTGTAGGATGGCCGGGGTCAATTTGATACACTGCCGATTTTGCAGGTTTTCCTACTTACAAAGCATGTAGAGGTCTGTAATTTTTATCATAGGTACACTTCAACTGTGAGAGACGGAATTTAAAACAAACATCTAGAAAATCACATTGAATGATTTTAAAGTAATTAATTTGCAATTTATTGCATGACATAAGTATTGGATCACCTACCAACCAGTAAGAATTCCGGCTCTCACAGTCCTGTTAGTTTTTCTTTAAGAAGCCCTCCTGTTCTCCACTCATTACCTGTATTAACTGCACCTGTTTGAACTCGTTACCTGTATAAAAGACACCTGTCCACACACTCAATCAAACAGACTCCAACCTCTCCACAATGTCCAAGACCAGAGAGCTGTGTAAGGACATCAGGGATAAAATTGTAGACCTGCACAAGGCTGGGATCAGCTACAGGACAATAGGCCAGCAGCTTGGTGAGAAGGCAACAACTGTTGGCGCAATTATTAGAAAATGGAAGAAGTTCAAGATGACGGTCAATCACCCTTGGTCTGGGGCTCCATGCAAGATCTCACCTCGTGGGGCATCAATGATCATGAGGAATGTGAGGGATCAGCCCAGAACTACACGCAAGGTCCCCCTGTTCAAGCCAGCGCATGTCCAGGCCCGTCTGAAGTTTGCCAAAGACCATCTGGATGATCCAGAGGAGGAATGGGAGAAGGTAATGTGGTCTGATGAGACAAAAATAGAGCTTTTTGGTCTAAACTCCACTCGCCGTGTTTGGAGGAAGAAGAAGGATGAGTACAACCCCAAGAACACCATCCCAACCGTGAAGCATGGAGGTGGAAACATAAATCTTTGGGGATGCTTTTCTGCAAAGGGGACAGGACGACTGCACCGTATTGAGGGGAGGATGGATGGGGCCATGTATCGCGACATCTTGGCCAAAAACCTCCTTCCCTCAGTAAGATCATTGAAGATGGGTCATGGCTGGGTCTTCCAGCATGACAACGACCCGAAACACACAGCCAGGGCAACTAAGGAGTGGCTCCATAAGAAGCATCTCAAGGTCCTGGAGTGGCCTAGCCAGTCTCCAGACCTGAACCCAATAGAAAATCTTTGGAGGGAACTGAAAGGCCGTATTGCCCAGCGACAGCCCCGAAACCTGAAGGATCTGGAGAAGGTCTGTATGGAGGAGTGGGCCAAAATCCCTGCTGCAGTGTGTGCAAACCTGGTCAAGACCTACAGGAAACGTATGATCTCTGTAATTGCAAACAAAGGTTTCTGTACCAAATATTAAGTTCTGCTTTTCTGATGTATCAAATACTTATGTCATGCAGTAAAATGCAAATTAATTATTTAAAAATCATACAATGTGATTTTCTGGATTTTTGTCTCTCGCAGTTGAAGTGTACCTATGATAAAAATTACAGACCTCTACATGCTTTGTAAGTAGGAAAACCTGCAAAATCGGCAGTGTATGAAATACTTGTTCTCCCCACTGTATATATATATACACAGTACCAGTCAAAAGTTTGGACACACCTACTCATTCCACATTTTTTCTTTATGTGTACTATTTTCTACATTGTAGAATACTAGTGAAGACATCCAAACTATGAAATAACACATGGAATCATGAAATAATATTTTATATTTGAGATTCTTCAAATAGCTACCCTTTGCCTTGATGACAGCTTTGCACACTCTTGGCATTATCTCAACCAGCTTCATGAGGTAGTCACCTGGAATGCATTTCAATTAACAGGTTTGCCTTGTTAATTTGTGGGATTTCTTTCCTTCTTAATACGTTTGAGAAAATCAGTTGTGATGCGACAGGGTAGGGGTGGTATACAGAAGATAGCCCTATTTGGTAAAATTCCAAGTCCATATTATGGCAAGAACAGCTCAATTAAGCAAAGCGAAACGACAGTCCATCGTTACTTGACATAAAGGTCAGTCCATTAGGAACATTTCAAGAACTTTGAAAGTTTCTTCAAGTGCTGTCGCAAAAAACATCACGCGCTATGACAAAACTGGCTCTCATGAGGACCGCCACAGGAAAGGAAGACCCAGAGTTACCTCTGCTGCAGAGGATAAGTTATTTAGAGTTAACTGCTCCTCAGATTGCAGTCCAAATAAATGCTTCACAGAGTTCAAGTAACAGACACATCTCAACATCAACTGTTCAGAGGAGACTGTGTGATTAAGGCCTTCATGGTAGAATTGATGCAAAGAAACCACTACTAAAGGACACCAATAATAAGAAGAGACTTGCTTGGGCCAAGAAACACGAGCAGTGGACATTAGACCGGTGGAAATGTGTCCTTTGGTCTGGAGTCCAAATTGGAGATTTTTGGTTCAAACCGCTGTGTCTTTGTGAGATGCAGAGTAGGTGAACGGATGATCTCCGCATGTGTGGTTCCCACCGTGAAGCATGGAGGAGGAGGTGTGATGTTGTTGGAGTGCTTTGCAGGTGACACTGTCTGTGATTTATTTAGAATTCAAGACACACTTAACAACCATGGCTACCACAGCATTCTGCAGCGATATGCCATCCCATCTGGTTTGCGCTTAGTGGGACTATTATTATTTTTTCAATATGACAATGACCCAACACACCTCCAGGCTGTGTAAGGGCTATTTGACCAAGGAGAGTGATGGAGTGCTGCATCAGATGACCTGGCCTCCACAATCACCCGAACTCAACCCAGTTGAGATGGTTTGGGATGAGTTGGACCGCAGAGTGAAGGAAAAGCAGCCAACACGTGCTCAGCATATGTGGGAACTCCTTCAAGACTGTTCAAAAATATTCCTCATGAAGCTGGTTGAGAGAATGCCAAGAATGTGCAAAGATGTCTTCAAGGGAAAGGGTGGCTACTTTGAAGAATCTAAAATATAAAATATATTTTGATTTGTTTAACACTTTTTTGGATACTATATGATTCCATATGTTTTATGTTATAGTTATTATTATATTAATGTAGAAAATAGTAAAAATAAAGAAAAACCCTTGAATGAGTAGGGTTGTCCAAACTTTTGACTGGTACTGTATATGTTATTATTATTATTTATTTATTTATTGGAAAAAATAACAGAAGTCCGGACCTCTGTGTCCTCATATGTAGTTACGGCCGTGATATCATCATGACACAGCAAAACATTGCAGAAAGATAGCAAAAGTAATGGCAACAGATCATTTTTCATCCCCTCTCGTCTCAGAGAATGACTGACTTCATTTGTCTGTCTATATGGGAATCTGCACAATCACTTCAGCTCAACTTTTAAATGTTTCCAAGGACTCTGTGGCACCACCCAGATCTTCCCTCTGCAAACAAGATAAATACAGTGCCATCTTTCCGATGCAATTTCATATACTTAATTGATTGTTCCCCCCTGCGTTATTTGGCTAACTGAAACAGCCCCTTGTAATGTAATTGGGAACCTTCATTGACATTTGTCCTCTTCTTTATCTAACTCTTTTCTTCCTTCCCTCTTCTTGCAAATCTCTTTAACTCTGATGACCCCCGACGGTCTCAGACATTGATGGGGCCTGTAAGCTGGACAGCGATTTAATATCAAACAGGGGATATCACCTTGGCTCCTCGGCCCAATGTGTGCCACAGCCAGCTTGTTTGGCAGGGCCCTTCTAATCCGTGAATGTCATCTATCACTTAGCCACGGCCTTCATGCCTGTCAGGAGCCCAAAGTGAAGAGTCAATAGACAGTCCTTGCTGATGTGGATAACATCCAATACATCAGGAAATAAACCACCTGGAAAGCATATTGAGAAAATATGACAAGCTCAATTTAACGTGTCATTCCCGAAATGAACACACAGTTTGGGTAAATTAGAATTAACCAGCTTTTAAACATGTTAATATTTGGAAATATAACTTTGATGTGCAGACAATTACAGAGCTCGATCCTTTGTAAACAGTGATAAATGGAGAGGTTGTCTAACAAGATACATGTGATGTTAGGAATAAGTCTATTGAGGGTTATTATTTATAAAAGTAATACTTATCTTCATTGTGCTAAATAGTACTATTAGTGGGTTATAGTGCTAATAGTTCTATTAGTCGCCAGCCAGCTTTTAATCTGAACTCATAGGGTTCTCACAGCATACTAATTTACATACATACCCACAGTGCACCAACACACTGATTGATAAATCTGCACAATGGTCTTACAATGGTTCTTTGGACCCTCTCGGAAAATCACTGTTTTTGAATCCAGTTTTCACTATAGCATTCCTGCATTTTGCAACAATTACTGTAGTCCATTGTGTTAGTCTCTGCAGGATAATTGCTTTATGTAGCCATAGGCACAGATAATATATGCTTGGTCACCTAGCAAAGACCGACATCGCTGCAGGAATTTGCCTCATGGTCTCCCCCATCATCTCCTTCAATAGATAATAAACTAACCAAGGCAGTTGTTACCTACTATTCTTCAATGGTCAAATTAGTAACAGTTTAAAGATGACATTTTAGATAGTCATCGCCGTGTGTAACATTGTAGTATCATCTTTGAAAACCACACTCAATCGATTTAACAACAGCATTGTTCAAGCTAATGGCTTGAAAGGTAAAATAACCATACATCTGGGCCATGTTCAGAAGGCAGGAAACAAGAGACAACATTTTGAAAATAAGTGAAACGGAAGGTACCGTACTACTACCTGAACTTGACCAATAAGAACATGCTCATCTTCTGTAAAAAAATGGTTTGCTACATTTTACTGACTTGTAGGACTATGCACATATGAGCATTGTCATTATAAATATCATCAATTATTCACAAAATAACAGACTATTTTCTATTTGACCCTCTCACCTATGAATTAGTAAACACATCTGCCAGGCAAATGAATAATACAAAATGTTGTAATGCACAGACACCTGACATCTGTCACATGTCTGGGAAGTGGAGCGTGAAGTGCTTCAGAGGGTCTTGGCATACACCATGCATTAGTACACTACAACATGTGACGTCAGGCCCCTGAGAGGACAGAGTCACAAGAGGTGAGCCCTCAGGAGAGGTTAAAGAGCTTCACATTTGGGTAGTGGGCCAATGGAGTCCCAATGGACATTACTTAAGATGAACTTAAGTGAGTTCAATGGTCAATAGTTCCAATCCAGTGCTATTCTTTGAAAGAAGGGTAGCACTTTACAATAACTCATTTATAATGGATTAGTAAATCGTTTATTCATCATTTATTAAGCATTACTCCATTCAAATAAGTTTATATAGGTCCTTATAAACCATTTACTAATCATTAGTGTAGTTTAGTTGTGTGGCCTCATCTAAAGAGTGGGCTATTTATACTTTATAAATACTTTATAAATGTGACCAGTATAATTTTTCACAAAAAGATTGACATGCCATTGGTGGACATTCCAGCAGTACCTGATGTTCCTTAAGGTCTGAAAATAAATAATGAAATGGTAAAATAATAACACACAGTACAGGATGTTAAACATTTTGTTCACAAAAACTGTTGTTGACTTGAGGAAGAGTTGTAATGTGAATGTTTTGCTAATGTTGTCAACCTCACAAACTATTCAAACAACAGGGAGATGTGGCCTACACACAACAGCTGGACAGTTTTTTTCTCTGTGGATTTTTATTCCTTCATTACTACTGATATGTGATTGAGGTAGAAATGTTACATGTATAACCTTCAAATGCTTCCAGTGCTTCAGTATTTTAACTGCAGACTATTTTCACCCATGGCTTTGTTTGGCTGAACCTTTACTGGGCCTTTAAAGAAACTCTTTAAAAGTAATGGGATAGTTCAACTAAATAATGTATTCAGATATTTGTTTCCTTAAAATAGTTTATAAATGTATGAATAACTAGGTTACTAACATTTACAAATGTGGGAGAAATGATTAATACATGATGAATAACAGGGGTGCAACATTCACTGGGGAATACAACTGTCCCCCCCAGTTTTATCTTTGGAATGTGATACAAAACGATGCAACGGTGTGCTTTAGGATCATGCGGACGCCTCCAAGCGGTCGGGTATGGTGTTTGAAGTGTTTATCTGACTGGATTAAAAATAAATAAATAATGCCCCCCCACACTTCTAAAACTAAAGTTGCACCCCTGATGAATAAACTATTTACTAACCCATTATAAGTGCTTTATTACATTTTTTTTGGACATTTTAGTCATTTAGCAGACGCACTTATCCAGAGCGACTTACAGTTAGTGAGTGCATACATTTTTCATACTTTATTACGTGGAATTATTATAAAGTGCTACCAAAAGAAGAGTGAGTAATGGACTATGCACAGCATTTGTTGATTATAGCCTGTGTGTCTGATAATATAACTAATTATAGATCTATACGGTGAAAAAGCAGATGTCTTTAGAGCATGTTCCGTTGAAACTGACAGCTTGGTCAACCCCTGTGGGCGACTGAACAACTGTGTGATTGCCAACAGACTGCATCCTTGTGTGAAAAACATCAGGTGATACAATACGATTTGTACAGACACAACGCCAATGTGGGAGCCAGAGCAAGACAGAGGACAAACTCAAGGGGCAATGGGAGAGAGGCAATAGTGTTTCATATGCCAGCTTAATGAGCTCTTCCAATACCAATTAGTATGGTTGGTAATACAGTACACATCCTCTTATTATTACAGAAAGGCTACACAACAAACTACATAGAGTCATGAATTATCCTGTATTATAGCTGCACAAAATCTATTTCCTCTATTCTGGTTGCCAGATTATATTATTTAATGGTTGATCCCTGGAGCCAATGAGATTGTTGCTGGAAGCTAAAGACCCCCCAGCATCAGAAACCTCCTAAGAACCATGCTGTTATCAAAGCTCTCTACTCAAAAGACAGAGGTATACCCTGCCCACGTTCTCCTCCACAAAGAAAAGACTCCTCACGAAAATCCCCTCTGGTGAGGATGGTCTCTGTGTGTGGGCTGAGAGAGAGAGAGAGAGAAAGAGAGAAACTAGAGAAAGGTAAAGAGAGAGAGAGAGATCCTAACTGTTAAGAGTGAGTCTCTGACCATTGCATTGCTACAGGGCTGTATGTTTGTTTTGGTACATTCGTGCCTCAGACATTTCAGATTTTATTAGCATCGCCATTAGCCGACGCAAATGGCGACAGCTAGTTTTACTGGGGTCCGACACATAACGAAAAAGACTACAGACAAAAGACTAATATTTACACACATTTAAAACATTGGATCATTTTTGGGGGGACTATCTGTTGTTCCATGTAGTGAATCGGTCATTCAATGCATTTGTATGGGCTAATAGCAGTAAGACCATTTTTTCATCAAATAATTGTTCAAAATATATTTTTTATACATTTTTACATTTACATTTTAGTCATTTAGCAGACGCTCTTAACCAGAGCGACTTACAGGAGCAATTAGGGTTAAGTGCCTTGCTCAAGGGCACATTTTATACTTCAAGGGGTCTAAAAAGGGGGACTTAAAATTTAAAGTCAAATAGCAAAATGATCCTTGGTATGACCTTCTTAAAACAATACTAGTAGAACCCCCCCCCATTTTTTCTACAGTTTGCTAAAAGCTGGCAGGAAGCTGATAGGTCGGCTGTTAGAACCAGTAAAGGCCGCTTAACCATTCTTGAGTAGCGGAATAAATGTGGCTTCCCTCCAGGCCTGAGGACAAACACCTTCCTCTAGGCCAGTCCTTCTCAAATAGTGGGGCGCGCCCCCCTGGTGGGGCTCGGAGCAATGCCAGGGGGGGCGCGTGTGACCCCGTGGAACATGTTTTTTTTCCCCGCAGGGAGTAGGTTTTTTTTGCACCGAACAAGAGCACACAGCAGGAGATATGAAGTGCAGATAACAAACCCTTAAGAGACACCATGGAAAAATATTTAACAGGGATGAAAAGAAAGGCAGAGAGAGACGGAGATAATGAGACAAATGTAAGTCTCCCGAAAGCTAAGACGAGGAAATATGACGAAGCGTATGTAGCGCTTGGCTTCACTGTGACTACGGTGGGAGACGAGGAAAGACCGGTATGTTTACTGTGTCTAAAAATGTTGGCTGCGGACAGCATGAAGCCAAATAAATTAAGGCGTCACTTAAAGACATTACACCCCACCTCACGCTGATAAGCCGCTTGAGTTTGTTCAGCGAAAACGTGCCGAATATTGCCAACAATCGTCCCGCTTTGTGAATGCTACTTCAGTAAACCAGCGAGCACTGTTAGCATCATATAAGGTGGCGTACCAAATTGCTCAGTGCAAAAAACCCCACTCCATAGCAGAGGAGCTGATACTGCCTGCAGCATTAGACATGGTCTCTGTCATGCTGGATGACGCAAGTGCTGCAAAAATAAAAACTATCCCTCTGTCCAATGACACTGTCGCCAGACGTATAAATGACATTGCTAACGATCTTAAAGAACAGCTGGTAGATAAACTCAAAGACAAACATTTTGCCTTACAGTTCGATGAAGCAACTGACAGCAACAAAGACTGTTTGTTTATCGCTTATGTACATTTTGACATGACAAACTCCCTGTGTGAGGATCTACTTTTTTGTAAATATGTCAGAGACAGAGCCACAGCTGAAGAGCTATTCAAAATGCTGAACTGCTTCCTGACTGAGAATGGGCTAAAGTGGGAGAACTGCATTGGTGTTTGCAGTGATGGTGCACAGACCATGGCAGGGATGAGAAAATGACTTTGGGCACTCATCAAGAAGGCCTCACCTAATGCTGAGTGGACACACTGTGTTATACACAGAGAAGCACTGGCATCAAGGCACCTTTCCTCTGAATTAAGTGAGGTAATGACTGACATTGTAGATGTAGTCAATTTTATGAAGACCAGACCACTAAAAACAAGAGTCTTCTCTGCTATCTGTGAGGAGATGGGAGCTGAACATCAAGCTGTGCTGTTTCACAGTGAAGCAAGGTGGCTGTCACGAGGAAAAGTCTTGTCCCGAGTTTTTGAGCTCAGAGAGCAGATAAGAATGTTTTCGGAGCAGGAGCACAAGTATGACCTCGCAGAAAAATTTAGTGATGAGAACTTCCTGGCAAAACTGGCCTACCTGAGTGACATATTTGGAAAGCTAAATGAACTAAATCTACAGCTTCAAGGGAAAGATAAACACCTCCCTCAGGTCACAGACAAGATCAGCTCTTTCACTCGAAAGCTTGCAATGTGGGGCAGGCGACTTGATGAAGGACATACTGATTCATTCGAGAACCTGCATGAATTTGTTGACACTACTGACTATGATGCCACCTCAGTGATTCCATATATTAAGGAGCATATTTCATCACTGATGGGATTCTTTAAAAAGTACTTCCCTGAAAACAGTTCCCAATATGACTGGGTCAGAGATCCTTTTAATGCACCAGCTCCAACTGGTTTCAGCTCTGCAGAGGAGGACCAGTTCATTGATATGACGTCTGACTCCACATTGAGACTGAGGTTCACATCACAGACACTGAGTGAATTCTGGCTGAGTGTAGAGAGACAGTATCCACTCTTAGGGCAGAGGGCCATGGGCATTCGTCTTCCTTTTGCAACATCTCATCTTTGTGAGACTGGCTTCTCTGCTGTTGCTGCACTGAAGACCAAGTACAGGTCCCAGCTAAACATTGAGCAGGAGCTGAGAGTTGCAGTATCATGTTTCAAACCCCGCTTCAAAAAGCTGTGCACTGCAAAACGTGCTCATTGTAGCCATTAATCCTGACTTCCTCATTTAGATTTTTATAAAATCAGCACAAATTGTTTTATTCATTTTTGTTTTATAGGTCAGTGTTTCATATATTGTACTCCTGAGTTAATGTTGCTGATCAATTTGAATGTATTATTATTTATTGATTATATTTAATTTTATTTTTCAGTATCAAATGGTCAAAAAATGTTTACAGTTTAAATAAGGATTGAATAATTTTTTTAATTTCAGGCAAATCGATGCACTTTAAGTATTTTCTGTTACAGACTAAAAATGTTAATAAAGTTATTCTTTGTAAGTTGATCTATATTTCTTTTTTGTTTTCTTTAATGTTAATAAGGATACAATGTTATGCAGAGGTGTACTTATAACAATTTTATAGACAAATGATACTATTTACAGTCGCAGCGGAGAGTTGGGGGGCGCAAAATGTTTACTTCTTCCTAGGGGGGGCGTAACAGAAAATAATTGAGAAGCACTGCTCTAGGCTCAGATGAAAGATATGACAGATAGGAGTGACTATAGACATGGTTGAGCTACCATCATCAGTAGCTTTCCATCTTAATTGTCAATGCCAGGAGGTTTGTCATTATTGATCGATAAAAATCGCTTCTCGCAAACTAACTTTACACAATTCAAACTTGCAATGCTTTTCTTTCATTATTTGTTTTTTTTATGCATAAATAAGATGGCTCACTGTTTGTTGTTGGCATTTCCTCTTGAACGGACAGCTTGATGAAAAC
Organism: Coregonus clupeaformis; assembly: GCF_020615455.1. Lineage (NCBI taxonomy): Eukaryota > Metazoa > Chordata > Actinopteri > Salmoniformes > Salmonidae > Coregonus > Coregonus clupeaformis. The sequence goes on from NC_059197.1 coordinate 44,144,855, forward strand.
CAGTCGATATTTAGGTCCCCAAGAAAGTAGACCTCTCTGTTTACATCACATACAGTATCAAGCATTTCACACACTGTATCTACATTCTGACTGTTAGCACTTGGTAGCCTATAGCAACACCCCAAAATAATATGTTTAGATGAGGCAGGTGCAACCACAACACTTCCATAACACTTGACATGAGATCTTCTCTAAGTATTACGCCAACCATTTTCCCTTTTGCCCCAGGAGCACATCCGGCTGCCTAGCTCTTCATTTCTGTCCCACAACAATGGCCCTTTCCTGTTTATATATATATATATATATATATATATATATATATATATAAAAACAGTGGGGAGAACAAGTATTTGATACACTGCCGATTTTGCAGGTTTTCCTACTTAAAAAGCATGTAGAGGTCTGTAATTTTTATCATAGTTACACTTCAACTGTGAGAGACGGAATTTAAAACAAAAATACAGAAAATCACATTGTATGATTTTTAAGTAATTAATTTGCTTTTTATTGCATGACAAGTATTTGATCACCTACCAACCAGTAAGAATTCCGGCTCTCACAGACCTGTTAGTTTTTCTTTAAGAAGCCCTCCTGTTCTCCACTCATTACCTGTATTAACTGCACCTGTTTGAACTCGTTACCTGTATAAAAGACACCTGTCCACACACTCAATCAAACAGACTCCAACCTCTCCACAATGGCCAAGACCAGAGAGCTGTGTAAGGACATCAGGGATAAAATTGTAGACCTGCACAAGGCTGGGATGGGCCACAGGACAATAGGCAAGCAGCTTGGTGAAAAGGCAACAACTGTTGGCGCAATTATTAAAAAATAGAAGAAGTTCAAGATGACGATCAATCACCCTCGGTCTGGGGCTCCATGCAAGATCTCACCTCGTGTGGCATCAATGATCATGAGGAAGGTGAGGGATCAGCCCAGAACTACACGGCAGGACCTGGTCAATGACCTGAAGAGAGTTGGGACCACAGTCTCAAAGAAAACCATTAGTAACACACTACACCGTCGTGGATTAAAATCCTGCAGCGCACGCAAGGTCCCCCTGCTCAAGCCACCGCATGTCCAGTCCCGTCTTGACCATCTGGATGATCCAGAGAAGGAATGGGAGAAGATCATGTGGTCTGATGAGACAAAAATATAGCTTTTTCGTCTAAACTCCATTCGCCGTGTTTGGAGGAAGAAGAAGGATGAGTACAACCCCAAGAACACCATCCCAACCGTGAAGCATGGAGGTGGAAACATCATTCTTTGGGGATGCTTTTCTGCAAAGGGGACAGGACGAATTGAAAGGCCGTATTGCCCAGCGACAGCCCCGAAACCTGAAGGATCTGGAGGTCTGTATGGAGGAGTGGGCCAAAATCCCTGCTGCAGTGTGTGCAATCCTGGTCAAGACCTACAGGAAACGTATGATCTCTGTAATTGCAAACAAAGTTTTCTGTACCAAATATTAAGTTCTGCTTTTCTGATGTATCAAATACTTATGTCATGCAATAAAATGCAAATTAATTACTTAAAAATCATACAATGGGATTTTCTGGATTTTTGTTTTAGATTCCGTCTCTCACAGTTGAACTGTACCTATGATAAAAAATTACAGACCTCTACATGCTTTGTAAGTAGGAAAACCTGCAAAATCGGCAGTGTATCAAATACTTGTTCTCCCCATTGTATATATATACTACCAGTCAAAAGTTTGGACACACCTACTCATTCAAGGGTTTTTCTTTATTTTTACTATTTTCTACATTGTAGAATAATAATGAAGACATCAAAACTATGAAAAAACACATATGTGACCCGTTTCAGGAAACTAGGCGTATGTCGCAAGTCACTACTTCACAGGAGAGCCATTTGAAAGTTTTTTCAAAATGCATTTTTTTTGGCAGAAATGCCTTCTGGAACATGTGAATTGTCATGTGCCTTAATATCAAACTTGTATGCCATCTGTAAATACAAACACAATTGTTAAATTACGAGCCATGTTGGTTAAGCCACAGAAAAAGACAGCAACCTTCCCACTAGCCATGATTGGCTAAGTTAATGAGTGGGATGGACATGCCGAGAGAGGAGTTCGGATTGGTCTGCCATATAGAAGGCTTCTGTCAGTCTGTGTTGGTAATCCTGTCGAGCGCGGCTTTTAAAAAAAAAATATTGTGTAGTGCAGCTACATACAGTAAGTGTTGCTCTCCACTTTCTGGAGAATCGAGTTTTGAAATCAGTGGAATTAGAGTATGATAGCTAAAGAGATGGAGAAAACACTTGTCTCCGGATTACATCTTCAAACTAAGGGCAACCGTGGCATGGCATCTGTGATGAAATTGTGTATTTTACATTGGGTAAAAGTAGAGACTAGAAATTGGTATATCATACACTACAGTTCAGGAACAATGGGAAAGTAATTCTGCTTTGAAAGTTGAAAATGTCAGAAAATGTTTTGGTACTACTACTGGAGAGCCCTTCTTTGTCTACACCCATTCAGCATCGTTCACACCCTCTCAAGCTTTAGCCCCACCCATCTCTTTAAGGGTTGATCGGACTATTTGCACTGCCCCCCCACCCCATCCTTTTTACGCTGCTGCTACTCTGTTAAGTATTTATGCATAGTCACTTTAACTCTACCCACATGTACATATTACCTCAACTACCTCAACTAGCCGGTGCCCCCGCACATTGACTCTGCAACGGTACCCCCCTGTATATATAGCCTCCCTACTGTCACTTTATTTTACTTCTGCTCTTTTTTTCTCAACACTTTTTTTGTTGTTGTTTTATTCTTACTTTTTTTGTTTAAAATAAATGCACTGTTGGTTAAGGGCTGTAAGTAAGCATTTCACTGTAATGTCTGCACCTGTTGTATTCGGCGCATGTGACCAATAAAATTTGATTTGATTTGATTTGATTTAATTTGATCCGAGCGTTCTGTCCTAACAACAGCAGACAAGACCCAAGCTAACTGGCTAACATTGGCTAGCTTGCTAGCTACTTCCATACACAAATGAGAGAACAGCTCACTGACCATTTTACTTGCCCTAGCAGAGCTGGTTAGGCTGTTTTTATGTTATACAGAGCGTTGGTGACGGCAACTGTGCTGCTGGCAACAATTTAAGTTTTTTTGCCAACGTTTACTGACACCGGCCATATTCAACGGGTTTTGAGCATTCGTAAATTTGTCAGTTATTCTGAGCTCTGGCACACTCAGACGAGAGTGCTCTGAAATTGGAGTAGATAGCCAGAGCGAATTTACCAGCTACGTCTATCAACAGTTTTCACAGTGACATCATTAACATTATTTTGTTAAGACATGTAGCTATCTAGCTAGCTAAATAATTAACCATAATCCCAACTCATGACGTTACTACCCTGCATGAATCTGCAGGTAGCTAACCAACCAGGTTCAATGTTAGCTAGCTAACATTAGGCTATAACTAGCAAAGCAAATGGCTCCGAGATACGAATAATATTACTACACCGATCATACACGTAACATTAGCTAGAGAGCCAGTCAGCTAATGTTAGCTAACTAGCTAACAGTACATTTTAACTTGAAATGAAAACTACTTTCTGACAAAATTAGAAACGTGTAATATATGAAAATTTAGCTAGCTAGACTTTCTTACCCGTATACATGGACGCCTCTCATTCTCTGTCACGGATGCCATGGTTGCCCTTAGTTTGAAGATGTAATCCGGAGACAGGTGTTTTCTCCATCTCCTTAGCTATCAAACTCTAATTCCACTGATTTCAAACCTCGGTCCTCCAGAAAGTGGAGAGCAACACTTATGCAGTTCTACTACGTGATATATATTTTTTAAAGCCGCGTTAGACCGGATTACCTACACATACTGACCCGCCCAAATAGACAGAAGCGTACTACATGGCAGACCAATCCGAACTCATCTCTCGGCAGGTTGCTGTCTTTTTCTGTAGCTAAACCAACTAAGTTCGTAATTGTATTTGTATTTACAGATAACATACAAGTTTGTTATTAAGGCAAATGATAGTTCACAAGTTCCAGAAGGCGTTTCTGCCAAAAAACACATTTTGATTTTAAAAAAAAGTTTACGTTCAAATGGCTCTCCTGTGAAGTAGTGACGAGCGACATATGCCACATTTCCTGAAACTAGCCACATATGGAATCATGTAGAAACCAAAAAAGTGTTAAACAAATCAAAATATATTTTTGATTTGAGATTCTTCCTAGTAACCACCCTTTGCCTTGATGACAGCTTTCCACACTCTTGGCATTCTCTCAACCAGCTTCATGAGGAATGCATTTCCAACAGTCTTGAAGGAGTTCCCACATATGCTGAGCACTTGTTGGCTGCTTTTCCTTCACTCTGCGGTCCGACTCATCCCAAACCATCTCAATTTGGTTGAGGTTGGGGATTGTGGAGGCCAGGTCATCTGATGCAGCACTCCATCACTCTCCTTGGTCAAATAGCCCTTACACAGCCTGGAGGTGTGTTGGGTCATTGTCCTGTTGAAAAACAAATGATAGTCCCACTAACCGCAAACCAGATGGGATGGCGTATCGCTGCAGAATGCTGTGGTAGGCATGCTGGTTAAGTGTGCCTTGAATTCTAAATACATCAAAGACAGTGTCACCAGCAAAGCATCCACACATGCAGAGATCATCCGTTCACCTACTCTGCATCTCACAAAGACACTGCGGTTGGAAACAAAAATCTCAAATTTGGACTCATCAGACCAAAGGACAGATTTCCACCAGTCTAATGTCGATTGCTCGTGTTTCTTGGCCCAAGCAAGTATCTTCTTCTTATTGGTGTCCTTTAGTAGTGGTTTCCTTGCAGCAATTTGACCATGAAGGCCTTATTCACGCAGTCTCCTTTGAACAGTTTATGTTGAGATGTGTCTGTTACTTGAACTCTGTGAAGCATTTTTTTGGGCTGCAATTTCTGAGGCTGGTAACTCTAATGAACTTATCCTCTGCAGCAGATTTAACTCTGGGTCTTCCTTTACTGTGGCGGTCCTCATGAGAGCCAGTTTCATCATAACATTTGATGTTTTTTGCGACTGCACTTGAAGAAGCTTTCAAAGTTCTTGAAATGTTCCTTATTGACTGACCTTCATGTCTTAAAGTAATGATGGACTGTCATTTCTCTTTGCTTATTTTAGCTGTTCTTGCCATAATATGGACTTGGTCTTTTACCAAATAGGGCTATCTTCTGTATACCAACCCTACCTTGTCACAACACAACTGATTGGCTCAAACGCATTAAGAAGGAAAGAAATTCCACAAATTAACTTTTAAGAAGGCACACCTGTTAATTGAAATGCATTCCAGGTGACTACCTCATGAAGCTGGTTGAGAGAATGCCAAGAGTGTGCAAAGCTGTCATCAAGACAAAGTGTGGCTACTTATTTTGATTTATTTAACACTTTTTTGGTTATTACATGATTCCATATGTGTTATTTCATAGTTTGGATGTCTTCACTATTGACTGGTACTGTACGTATGTATAAATCTGTATGTATAGGTGTGTATATTTAAAAAATATATATATATATATATATATATATATATATATATATATATATATATATATATACAAAAAAATATATATATACAAAAAATATATATATACAAAAAAATATATTGGGGATTGGAAATGATGCAGACAGTTACATTGATGGAATCTACAATCTATCTGCAATGTTAAAGCTGATCTACCCCCTAAAATATATTAAAAATAAAATAAGTGTATGCCAGAAAGAGCTATAATATATCCTTTCAAAACTACATTCTCCAACCCCCTCCTCACAACTTTTAAAATGTAACACTCCCAAGTGACAACCCTGATTGACAGTTTAATTGTCACTTAACCACTCATATTAGCTATTTCAATGAAGGCTAGACTGAGGTGCACCATTTGTAGTGCAACCATATAGCTCACTAAAAAGGCACAGTTAAGCGAGTGAATCGGTGTGTAGTGGTACAATTCTGTGACCTTTTAAATCAGACTTTTCCTAGTATTTATCTAGTTATCATCCAGGACATTGGACATTACAGTTGTGAAATGGAAAAATGTCAAGCTATTAATAGAGGAAGAGATGACTGACAGTGGACTGGAGACAGCTATATATCTGTCATTTCCTGACATTTAAAGATGTGCTGTGGCCCTAAAGTTAAGAGGTAATTGATATTTGTTTCTTTACTCATCTTTTCCTACTCTCAGAAATCCTCAGAAATTATTTCAGCCCTGATTCTATTTGGTCCCTTTATTAAAGTGCGGTAGCTCACAGGCAGCCATCCTGGGGCAGGTAATATACAGTCCATTACTGGGCCTAAATGAATTGTGATGGTGTGAGACAGCGTTTTATCAAGGTGGCTATTAAAACCAGAAGGTATACTCGGAGCCAAAGCATCAGTAAACAGAAGATACTCTGCAGTGAGGCGCAGCGTTGCCATGAAAAATAAGGCGAGGTGTCAGAGATTTCTCAAGACACAATGTCAAACGGTATTGAGCAACTTGAATGAGTAATCTATGTTCTAGTCTTAGAAGAGCAATCTGGCATTGTTCAAACTGCTGAGGTCCCCTCATGAATGCCAAATAACGAATGCAAAAGACAATTATGGTAGACGTTCTCTACAGGACATCAAATTGCTCCTCAAAATGAAATACAGACATCTGCGCAACATAAAAAAAAACAGTGAAAGAGTCTAGACTAGCTAAATGCCACTTCACTGTAAAATGCAGGGTTGTTTATAAGAGTGCACATGAATCATATCATAGAACTCTATAAAGTCATTTTCACAGTCGGTCTTCTTTGGAACACTGAAAAATGGTGGCTCACTTTTGCAATATCTCAACATGACTCCTCTACTTATGAAATGGTAGCTATTATAAGGGTTTAATTTAATCTGCTATATTTCTACGATTACATCAGATCTTATGCTACATTTGACTGATGCCCATGCAAAACCAAAATGGTAGTGATATACTACATGGCCAAAAGTATGTGGACACATACTTGTCGAACTTCTCATTCCAAAATCATGGGCATTAATATGGAGTTGGTCCCCCCTTTACTGCTATAACAGCCTCCACTCTTCTGGTAAGACTTTCCACTAGATGTTGGAACATTGCTGCGGGGACTTGCTTCCATTCAGCCACAAGAGCATTAGTGAGGTCGGGCACTGATGTTGGGTGATTAGGCCTGGCTCGCAGTCGGTGTTCCAATTCATCCCAAAGGTTTTTGATGGAGTTGAGGTCAGGGCTCTGTGCAGGCACTATTCCAGGTAAAACCATGTTGTGACTCGTGAGAACACAAAAACATAGATTCACAACCTATAGGTCTACTCTCAGCAATAAAAGATAACACTAGATAACACATACAGTGGCCACTGTCACCAAATACATGCAATTGAAATGGTACTGTAGAGTTGGTCATCAAGAAATAAAATACCCCCCAAACCAGTTGATAGCCATCCTCCTTTTGTGACATTACATCTCCTTACACCTTAGACTATCACAGTGGCTTTCTAAAACCGTTTGATGAATCTGGGCTGTGCTAAAAAGCCAATGGAGCAAGATATAGCCTAGTTCTACAGACATTTAGATTGCATTATCTCCAGCACTGTCTGCGAGGTCTCTGAATCAGACATTTTCTGTTGTGACTGACTGTCCTCCACTGCGGTTTCACCTACACAGGTTCCACAGTCCATTGGCTCCTGAGGGAGTTGTGCCTCCCATCTGGAAAGGTCACAGCCACATCACCAGTGTATCTCAATTATACAGCTTGGCCTAATGGCCTCCCTTGCAATGCAAAACATGATGGAGCATGTTCACTCTGCATTAAGCCCATGTTAAATATTCACAGGCTCTAATGTTGTGCTATATGCATTTCATGTACAGTTGAATGGACTTTGCATACAAATATGTATATTGTAGCACCCTCTAATTGGTACCTCCCAGCATATGGCATGTCATATTCAACACTTAACAACATGTGATAACATCTGAGAATGTTGGCACTCTGTCATGACTCACATCTCTCTCAGGTAAGTGCTGGCATTTACAGTGGGTTTCATTTCCTGTGATGTTGGCAGAAACACTAGAGACTTGGGTATGACATCTCTCTCTCTCTAGTCGGCTTGTGAAACAACAGGAAGCATGGAGAAGAATCGTTTGGTGGTGGGTGGTGGATGGTTAGAGAAGAGGACACAGGTCTTTGTGGGCTGGGACAATAATGCCTCTCTGAGGCGATAGTAGAATGGGAGGGGAGTTCCAGGATTGTTGTCCTGTTAGCCCTGTGTCTGGTGATGTGGGCTTGCTTCCCTGTGGGGTGTCCCTGGGGGTGACAGTAGCCCTGTCTCCTGCCTTAGAGGATCACAGATTGGGCTCTATCGGAGAGCAGCAGGCCCTTTCAGGCCTTTTGATGACTGGAGAGGTGAATAAGCTGTGGACAAAGCCTGTTGCTATTTTGTTTTTTTAATCATTAGCAGCCACTGGGTCGTTCTGCTCTTAGGCAAGGGCAGGGAACCAATCACAACACTTCCCCTTGCAGCCCCTCTTGGAGAGCAGCGACTCTGTGTGTTTCTGTGTGCGTGTGTATCCTCTCAAGTCTCCTTAAACAGAGATCCAATTGAATAGCAGTTATAATTAAATATCATACACACAGTATGTAAACTGTGTGAAAACCCCTTTGAGTATGTGACCATGTACACACAATATACAGCATTGCATCTGAGCCCAGAAACCCGATTCTGCCTTTTCTCAATATTTATCCAGTAATGGCCTCAGCTTTTAAATTAACTGAGTTGCCTTGGTTTACGAAATTCCTTTGCAATGTAATTGGGTCAGCCTTTCTAGTCCTAATTCAGTTCCCCAGACATTGACCTCCTTGGGCCTCGCTTTTGAAGCTAGCTGCAGACTGAAGGTTTCACCACCTCTCAACCCATCACGTTGTATTGCTATAGTCTGAAAATTACTTAGGCAAATGGATTTACGCTAATCTGCATGTGTGAGCATGCCCTCAATCCTGGTGAGCTTGGAAGTGTGATTACTGCTTTAGGCAATCGCGGGTGAAACACAACACAGCTGCAGAGGTAACCTGTTATTGAAATGATTTAATTGCCAGCCAGTCCTTGGTTTAAATAGGTGAGTTCACAGGACCATTAATGAGTTGAGTGACAACAGTCAGATCCACAGTTAATAGCACCTGTGCCAGCAGGGCTCTGGTGGAAGTTGAATCAGACTGTAATCAAGGAGGATTCATAGAGGATAGCAGTAGGCCTACAATGGTTCGTTATTCACAGAAATATTGTGACTGTTTGGTAATAATCTATGAAGCTACGTTTCAAAATGTTGCTTTCAACCACACATTTGCAAAAGTGTGCATAGCAATGTTCTTATTCAAATTCATACACTACAATGCATATGTATACTTTTTCATTTTCTTTATCTCATTCTCAACAGGGCAAACACAATATTGCACTCAACAGCTAAATCTTCTCCATGAAAAGGTAATGGACTGACTGTCATGGTTAGTTGGCACAACTTCCAATGCTCTCTTTGAGAATGGCAATATGAAATGGATAAACATGGAAAATTCTGATTATACATCTTTTTTCATGTTAGTGATGCTGTCCAAATCAGAGTGACAGGCATTGCAATGCCATAGTGATGTGGCTTTTCATGTATAATGCTGCTTGCTGGAATGCAAAATGACAGTTCTCCCAAAACCTTAATTAATGGAAAATATTAAAGTTGGGGGGAAATTGGTGTGAAGTGGTGAAAAGCTGAGTATGTGAGCATATGTTTTGCAACATACTATAAATGTTTGCTTTGGGGTTAGTTCAAAGGTGCTATGGTTTAAAATAAGCACTTTAATGACTAAGGATTATGACCAAAGCAAAAGCAACTGCAGCAAAAAGAAGTTAATGAGAAAGGAAGGAAATCTCTTGGGGTTCATCTGCCCAAAAACACTTTAAAAATCAACAATGTCCATCTTTCTGCTCCTAGTTACCAAGACGAGTCATGGAGGCCTGTGGCTGTAGCCCAGATTTTAGCGAGAAAAGGGACAAATCAAAGAACAGTACATGTCTGTAGGGGGCAGATTCATAAGAACAAAGTTTAACTTCCTAAAAACAACAAACATTTGGCTCCACTCCACAGGGAATCTTCCCATTGTGTGGTGACATCCTAAAAATGCCGCCTCAAACATGGTTTACTAGGAACACAGAGTCAAATTATACTGCTGCCACAGCCGGCAGCAGAGTATTTACTTACTGCTCAGCATTTTCATTCCAGCATGTTGGGAAGGGAAGCAGTGCTCTCTCTGTGACTGTTTATTTGTGTCAATATACGGCGCCTTGCACAAACTGACCTAACCTGAAATGTAACACTCGTTGGCAGTCTTGTTTTATTAGTTTATAAATTGATTGCCTCTTCCTGTAGCTGGGTTTTAAATATGTCAGGAAGGGGAAATGTGTCTCCCTGTACGCTACCAGTCGAAAGTTTGGACACACCTACTCATACAAGGAGGGGGAGGGGGGGTTATACAGAAGATAGCCCTATTTGGTAAAAGACCAAGTCCATATTATGGCAAGAACAGCTCAAATAAGATAAGAGAAATGACAGTCCATCATTACATGAAGATCAGTCAATACGGAACTTTTCAAGAACTTTTCAAGTTTCTTCAACTGCAGTCACAAAAACCATCAAGTGCTATGATGAAACTGGCTCTCATGAGGACCACCACAGGAATGGAAGACCCAGAGTTACCGCTGCTGCAGAGGATAAGTTCATTAGAGTTACCAGCCTCAGAAATTGCAGCCCAAATAAATGCTTCATGGAGTTCAAGTCACAGACACATCTCAACATCAACTGTTCAGAGGGGACTGTGTGAATCAGGCATTCATGGTCGAATTGCTGCAAAGAAACTACTACTAAAGGACACCAATAAGAAGAAGAGACCTGCTTGGGCCAAGAAACACGAGCAATAGACATTAGACTGGTGGAAATTTGTGAGACACAGTGTGGGTGAACGGATGTTCTCCGGATGTGTAGTTCCCACCGTAAAGCATGGAGGAGGAAGAGTTATTGTGTGGGGGTGCTTTGCTGGTGACACTATCTGTAATATATTTAGAATTCAAGGCACACTTAACCAGCATGGCTACCACAGTATTCTGCAGCGATACACCATCCTATGTGGTTTGGGCTTAGTTGGAAAATCATTTGTTTTTCAACAGGAAAATGACCCAACACACCTCCAGGTTGTGTAAGGGCTATTTTACCAAGAAGGAGAGGGATGGAGTGCTGCATCAGATGACCTGGCCTCCACAATCCCCCGACCTCAACCCAATTGATATGGTTTGGGATGAGTCGAATGGCAGAGTGAAGGAAAAGCAGCCAACAAGTGCTAAGCATATGTGGGAACTCCTTCAAGACTGTTGGAAAAGCATTCCAGGTGAAGCTGGTTGAGAGAATGCCAAGCGTGTCATGAAGGCAAAGGGTGGCTATTTGAAGAATCTCAAATATAACATATATTTTGATTTGTTTAACACTTTTTTGGTTTCTACATGATTCCATATGTGTTATTTCATAGTTTTGATGTCTTCACTATTATTCTACAATGTAGAAAATAGTAAAAAAATAAAGAATAACCCTTGAATGGGTAGGTGTGTCCAAACTTTTGACTGGTACTGTATTTACCAAAGTTTCACTTGTACAGATCCGGGGTTTCTATTTTATCTAAAATATTTCAAGATGCTCTGAAATAATATTCAAGACAATAATCCATCTACTACACTTGAATAATGTACAGTAATAGGGATGCATTCAACTTGTCTGTTGTGTTCAAGAGCTGAATATTCTCCTAACAGTGTTTGCCCTCTCAGTTGGTGAACTTGAATAATTGTGAACTTGAATAATTGAATAAGAATTCTACCACTCTATCAACCAATCTTTTACGGGGTCATGGAGAAATGTCAAAACCATTCAGGTAGTTTATCTCATTCCTTGATAAAAAATTATATGTTTGTCTTTTAATTTGAAGACATTTCTATGGTTATATTTGTCTCCTTAATGGTGAAGGTGAGCATGTGGACTGTTGATCTTATCATTCTTATTAGAGAAGATTATCTTAAAGATCTCTTAGATGGATTCTGAAGGAATAGAACAAGTAGTAGCTCCTTTAGAAACATGTAGCCTAACTTCCCAGACTGCCAAGGACAGGAAGTGCATGGATACTCTGAACAATAGCAACAAGGGAAATGATGAGTGGAAATAATAGGAAATTATTTCTCTCATTTGGGCTATTTTGTTGAGTGGACATTTTTCCCCTAAATACAGTGGTAATTTATGTATGTCCCTGCATGATAAACTATGTAATGAACCCATCTGGGGAAAGCATTGTTGATCAACCAAAGAGATGGATTTCTTAATGATTTATGTGCATGAACAACTCAAAATGAGCTTGTTTCATTGTTCATAATGAAGTCAGGCCCTCGTTTGTAGGAATATCAGAGAGCACTTTGATATACGAAGCAGATGAAGAAGTGCGAGAGGATTTGAATCGTGTTGGTTGTTGGTGGAATAATCATGCTCTAGTTTGTTGAAAATCGATGTCTACGACTTTCTCATCTCCCAGTGTAGGAATTTATATTTTAATAAAGGAAAGTTTGCACTGTTCATTGATCTCTCACTTTAGCTCCTCTCCTAATTTTCTCTGCCCTGTGCTCATGGTTTTATTCACCCCAAAGCTGTTTCACAATCATTGCTGCCACACTAGACTAATAGGCTACTTTGGATTTTACAGAGGCTTTAATAGTTGATGATTCTTCCAAAGTTGAACATGACCTCTCACTCCTGGCCAATGTCCAGCGCCAGCTCAATCAATACCTAAGCCAGATGGGTAAAGCATATACTGCAGTTATCAGGTCAAGTGGGTATTGATGAGCACATCATTAATCACCCACCTCCCACTGCTCACATATTTAAATGGGGTTTCATCTTTAAACCATTGAATCAATTTGAGAAGCCATCGAGGCTCTCGTTTATCAAGATTGAATGACCTTCTTGCCAGAATGCTGTACACGGTTTCCCCATATGTCCTTCATCTTAGCTGAGTGTATGGCACAACCTAAGTACATTACTGCCACCTGCAACACTTATTGAGCACAGAGGCAAATGGCTGTCAAGTTCACAAGTCCTCACTCTCTACACTACAAGTGGAATCTATTACAATGTCCCGAGGACAACTTTGTCTGCCACTCTAATATACATCAATGCAATTTTCAGTAGTGCTGAAGTAAGGTGCTAAGGTATGTGTCCCTTTCTACCATGATGCAACAAACTGTAATGTACATCTCCCAGCACCTCCCATGACTTTATTCTCTATACATTTGAAGTCGGAAGTTTACATACACCTTAGCCAAATACCTTTAAACTCAGTTTTTCACAATTCCTGACATTTAATCCTAGTAAAAATGCCCTGTCTTAGGTCAGTTAGGATGAACACTTTATTTGAAGAATGTGAAATGTCAGAATGATAGTAGAGAGAATTATTTATTCCAGCTTTATTTCTTTCATCACATTCCCAGTGGGTCAGAAGCTTGCATACACTCAATTAGTATTTTGTAGCATTGCCATTAAATTGTTTAACTTGAGTCAAACGTTTCGGGTAGCCTTCCACAAGCTTCCCACAATAAGTTGGGTGAATTCTGGCCCATTCCTCCTGACAGAGCTGGTGTAACTGAGTCAGGTTTGTAGGCCTCCTTGCTCGCACACGCTTTTTCAGTTCGGCCAAAAAAAAGGTCAGGGCTTTGTGATGGCCACTCCAATACCTTGACTTTGTTGTCCTTAAGCCATTTTGCCACAAATTTGGAAGTATCCTTGGGGTCATTGTTCATTTGGAAGACCCATTTGCGACCAAGCTTTAACTTCCTGACTGATGTCTTGAGATGTTGCTTCAATATATCCACATCATTTTCCTTCCTTATGATGCCATCTATTTTGTGAAGTGCACCAGTCCCTCCTGCATAAAAGCACCCCCACAGCATGATGCTGCCACCCCCGTGCTTCACGGTTGGGATGGTGTTCTTTGGCTTGCAAGCAACTCCCTTTTACCTCCAAACATAACGATGGTCATTATGGCCAAACAGTTATATTTTTGTTTCATCAGACCAGAGGACATTTCTCAAAAAAGTACTGTCTTTGTCCCCATGTGCAGTTGCAAACCGTAGTCAGGCTTTTTATGGCGGTTTTGGAGCAGTAGCTTTTTCCTTGCTGAGCGGCCTTTCAGGTTATGTCGATATAGGACTTGTTTTACTGTGGATATAGATACTTTTGTACCTGTTTCCTCCAGCATCGTCACAAGGTCCTTTGCTGTTGTTCTGGGATTGATTTGCACTTTCCGCACCAAAGTACGTTCATCTCTAGGAGACAGAACGCGTCTCCTTCCTGAGCAGTATGACGGCTGCGTGGTCCCATGGTTTTTATACTTGCATACTATTGTTTGTACAGATGAAAGTGGTACCTTCAGGCATTTGGAAATTGCTTCGAAGGATGAACCAGACTTGTGGAGGTCTACAATATTTTTTCTGAGGTCTTGGCTGATTTCTTTTGATTTTCCCATGATGTCAAGCAAAGAGGCACTGAGTTTGAAGATAGGCCTTGAAATACATCCACAGGTACACCTCCAATTGACTCAAATGATGTCAATTAGCCTATCCGAAGCTTCTAAAGCCATGACATCATTTTCTGGAATTTTCCAAGCTGTTTAAAGGCACAGTCAACTTAGTGTATGTAAACTTCTGACCCACTGGAATTTTGATACTGTGAATTATATATGAAATAATCTGTCTGTAAACAATTGTTGGAAAAATTACTTTTGGCATGCACAAAGTAGATGTCCTAACAGACTTGCCAAAACTATAGTTTGTTAACAAGAAATTTGTGGAGTGGTTGAAAAACTAGTTTTTATGACTCCAACCTAAGTGTATGTAAACTTCCGACTTCAACTGTATATAGCACTACCAATTCTGTAACTGACACACAATTACAAAGTTATGTTTGTTACAATGACATTCAAAGGTAATTAGTTAATCATTAGACAGTCAGAAAGCCTCCCCACTGGGCACAGCCATCCTTTCAACGTCTAGTTTTTGATTTACATTTGGTTGAATTGTCAACTAAAGTGAATTCAACATGAAATCAACAACAAATGTCACCATGTCATTGGATTTAGGTTAAATATTGGGTGAAAAAACTATGAAATGCCTTTACGTTGATGACTTTTTGCAAACACTATCAGTTTTCTACGTTGATTCAACGCCATCACATAGATTTCTTGGGTTGAAATGACTTCGAAACAATGTTGATTCAACCAGTTTTTGCCCAGTTTTGGCTATAGGGAAACTATGGCTATATTTGACTCACTCACTCACTCACTCACTCACTCAAAGGGTCTCCACTTCTGTTGGTATTTGGCCATCTTCTCCACCGTACCCCAGTTCTGCTGATGTTTCTGGACTCCGTCACGTGGTCTATGGACTAAGTAAGTAAAAGTAAGAAAGAGAAGAGTGTCAGGCAAAGTTGCAAGTCTGGAGACACTGGTGATCTGTGAGAATAGGGGCTCTGAGGCAGTGGAATGCAGGGTTGGGCCAGAGCCAAATACATAGAGAGTTTGGCCAGGTTTTAGAATGGCTGCCATGTTAGTGCCTTTGTTCTCAAAAATTGGGTGATGCAACAATAGGAGAGCGCCTACGATAATTCCCTCTGAAATGACCCGCTGTAAACAATCAAAACAGAGCAGCGAATTTAACAGACGTTTTTATTGATTAACCTTCGGGATAATGTGTAAGTCTGTACTGTGTTGTGGTGTCAACAAATTGCATATCTGCTTTCTCTGGACATCTTCATAGGTTTTTTAAAATGATCAGAAATAAACAGCACAATGCGGAAGGGTCAATTATCAATTAGCAACGACTATGGAGGAGAAAGTGGCGCTATCGGAACTGTCACGTTCGTTTAAGGACGGGTCAGACCAAGGCGCAGAGTGAAATGCATACATGTTTATTTAAATGATAAACACACGACAAACCAACAAAACGTGAAGTCCTAAGGCTACACAGAAAACAAGCCTACTCACGGAACAAGATCCCACCACTAATGAATGCCAACAGGCTGCCTAAGTATGATCCCCAATCAGAGACAACGAGCGACAGCTGCCTCTGATTGGGAATCACACCCGGCCAAACACAGAACTACAACACCTAGACTGAAACATAGAAAACACAACATAGAACCCCATAGACTCAAGTCAGGGCGTGACAGTACCCCCCCCAAAGGTGCGGACTCCGCTCTCCTTCCTCCCACGAAGTACCAAGCCCTGTCTGGAGCCTGGTGTGGGAGACCCCGAACCTGGAGACGGGCTGATGTCTGGGTCTGGACTGGAGCCGCTGACCGGAGCTGGACTTGGCACCGGTGGAGCGGACTGCTCTGGCTCCGAACTAGAGCTGCTGACCGGAGCTGGACTATGCACTGGTGGAGCGGGCTGCTCTGGCTCCGGAGTGGAGCCGCTGACCGGAGCTGGACTGGGCACCGGTGGAACGGACTGCTCTAGCTCCGGAGTGGAGCAGCTGACCGGAGCTGGACTGCAACCCGGTGGAGCGAACTGCTCTGGCTCCGGAGTGGAGCAGCTGACCGGAGCTGGACTGGACCCTGGTGGAGCGGACTGCTCTGGCTCCGGAGTGGAGCAGCTGACCGGAGCTGGATCAGGCACCGGTGGAACAGGCACGGGCCATGCCGGACTGGACACACGCACCACTGGCCTGGTGCGAGGAACAGGAACGGGCCTGGCCAGACTGGCGACACGCACCACTGGCTTGGTGCGAGGAGCAGGAACGGGCCGGGCGGGCCTGGCGACACGCACCACTGGCTTTGTGCGAGGACCAGTAACAGGCTGGGCCGGACTGGGAACACGCGCAACTGGCTTGGTACGAGGAGCAGGAACGGGCCGGGCCGGACTGGCGACACGCACCACTGGCTTGGTGCGAGTAGCAGGAACAGGCCGGGCCGGACTGGGAACACGTACCACTGGCTTGGTGTGAGGACCAGGAACAGGCCGGGCCGGACTGGCGACACGCACCACTGGCTTGGTGCAGGGAGCAGGAACGGGCTGGGCCGGACTGGGAACACGCACCACTGGCTTGGTGCGGGGAGCAGGAACGGGCCGGGCCGGACTGGGAACACGCACCACCGGCTTGGTGCGAGGAACAGGAATGGGCCGGGCCGGACTGGGAACACGCACCACTGGTCTGGTGCGAGGAGCAGGAACGGGCCGGGCCGGACTGGGGACACACACCACTGGCTTGGTGCGAGGAACAGGAATGGGCCGGACCGGACTGTGGAGGCGGACTGGAGGTCTGGAGCGGAGAGCTGGCACAACCCGTCCTGGCTGGCTGCCAACTTTCGCACGACACATGCGGAGCGCTGGCACAGAATGCACTGGGCTGTGCATGCGCACTGGCGATACAGTGCGTTTCTCCGCATACCTGGGTTCCTCTATTAACCCCCGCTCCTTACAGTGAGGGAAAAATGTATTTGATCCCCTGCGGATTTTGTACGTTTGCCCACTGACAAAGAAATGATCAGTCTATAATTTTAATGGTAGGTTTATTTGAACAGTGAGAGACAGAATAACAAAACAAAAAAAATCCAGAAAAATGCATGTAAAAAATGTTATAAATTGATTTGCATTTTAATGAGGGAAATAAGTATTGACCCCCTCTTAATCAGAAAGATTTCTGGCTCCCAGTTG
This sequence comes from Coregonus clupeaformis, assembly GCF_020615455.1. Taxonomy (NCBI): domain Eukaryota; kingdom Metazoa; phylum Chordata; class Actinopteri; order Salmoniformes; family Salmonidae; genus Coregonus; species Coregonus clupeaformis. The sequence goes on from NC_059197.1 coordinate 44,162,660, forward strand.
TCTTTTATAGAGGTAACGAGCTGAGATTAGGAGCACACTCTTAAAGGGAGTGCTCCTAATCTCAGTTTGTTACCTGTATAAAAGACATCTGTCTAGAGAAGCATTCAATCAATCAGATTCCAAACTCTCCACCATGGCCAAGACCAAAGAGCTCTCCAAGGATGTCAGGGACATGATTGTAGACCTACACAAGGTTGGAATGGGCTACAAGACCATCGCCAAGTAGCTTGGTGAGAAGTTGACAACAGTTGGTGCGATTATTCGCAAACGGAAGAAACACAAAAGACCTGTCAATCTCCCTCAGCCTGGGGATCCATGCAAGATCTCACCTCGTGGAGTTGCAATGATCATGAGAACGGTGAGGAACCAGCCCAGAACTACACGGGAGGATCTTGTCAATGATCTCAAGGCAGCTGGGACCTGTCACGAGTTGCTAAGCCAGAACCCAGAAGCAGACCAGGACAAGGTAAGTTGCAACGAAGGTGAGTGTTTATTACAAATTCAAGAGTGATGCTGAATCCAGGGAACAGAGCGGGCGGCGTTGATTAGTTGTTGGGGGTGCAGTGGTTGATCCCATCCTGGGTCGGCAGCCGCCCGACCACCAGGCAGAGGTTGGATGAAGGTTCCGGACGGGTGACTGCAGATGGAACAAAACGGGGGTAAGTAAGCAATAAACCAACAAGGTGCAAAAACAACAAAACTAACGCTAGGCTCTAAGACTGATACTCTGGTAAACCTACTGTTCATGGCTAACGATCCGGCAGGGAATGGATGTTAGGCCAGAGCCTAAGAAGGGTGATGATCAGGACCAGGTGTGCAGATTGCTGATGGGATGCAGGTGCGGAAATCAAGAGAGCTCCCGGAGCGTTCCCGAACCCTCGGGAAACTGGAGATCACGAACAGAAAAACTAGTCCACAGACAGGACCCGACTCAGACTGCCGGGATCGTTACAGTACCCCCCTCCGGCGAACGCCACCGGGCGGACTCCCGGAGCGCCAGGATGGAGGCGGTAGAAGTCACGGATGAGGTCAGCATCTAGGATCTGTCGCCGCGGAATCCAACTCCTCTCTTCAGGACCATACCCCTCCCAGTCCACGAGATACTGGAAACCCCGGCCCCGCCGTCTGGAATCCATGATGCGTCGCACCGTGTAGGCAGGACCACCTCCGATCATCCGAGGAGGAGGAGGGGGAGGCGGAGGAGGCAACAGAGGACTGAGGAAAACAGGCTTGAGGCAGGAGACATGAAAGGTGGGATGGACTCTGAGCGTCCTCGGTAGTTTGAGTCGAACTGCCACTGGATTGATCACCTTCTCCACCACAAACGGACCAATGAACTTCGGTAACAACTTCCTAGACTCAGTCCGTAACGGAAGATCCCGTGTGGCCAACCAAACCCTATCTCCGATGGTATAGGTGGGAGCGGGGATCCGGCGACGATTCGCCTGGAGCTGATACCGGTCCGAAACTCTAAGGAGTGCCTTTCTGGCCCGATGCCAGGTCCGGTGGCAACGACGAATATGGGCCTGAACAGACGGCACTGAGAGCTCCTTCTCCTGAGAAGGGAACAGGGGAGGTTGGTAGCCATACAGGCACTGGAAGGGAGACATCCCAGTGGCAGATGTAGGGGAGAGTATTGTGGGCATACTCAACCCAAGGCAACTGAGAGACCCAGGAGGTGGGGTTGGAAGAGACCAGACAGCGTAGCGTGGATTCCATCTTCTGGTTGGCTCTCTCCGCCTGACCATTGGATTGGGGGTGAAAACCAGATGTGAGACTGACTGTAGCTCCAATGGCCAAACAGAAGGACTTCCAGACAGCAGAGGTAAACTGAGGGCCACGGTCGGAAACGATATCACTGGGCAAACCGTGGACCCTGAAAACCTCCCTAACCAGGATCTCGGACGTCTCCGAGGCAGAGGGAAGCTTGGCAATTGGCACAAAGTGGGCGAACTTGCTGAATCTGTCCACGATAGTCAGAACGACCGTGTTCCCCTCAGAAGCGGGCAACACAGTGACAAAGTCCAGGGCCAGATGCGACCATGGTCGCCGGGGAATAGGAAGGGGGTGAAGTAGTCCAGAGCTGGGCCGATTGGTACTCTTATTCTGCGCACACACTGGACAGGCAGCAACAAAACCCCGAGTATCCTCGGCCATGGCAGGCCACCAAAAAGCGTCTGCGAAGAAACGCCATTGTCCGAGCCACGCCAGGGTGACAAGCCATCTTGCTGGCGTGGGACCATTTGAGGACAGCAGGACGAACCGACTCAGGCACAAACAACCGACCGGGTGGACCGTTACCGGGACCGGGCTGAGTCCGAAGGGCCGCCAGCACCTCCTCCTCAATCTTCCACATAACTGCTCCCACGACGCAGTTCCGGGGGAGAATTGTCTCGGTCTTGGACCCACTCTCCTCCGTCTTGGAGAACATCCGGGACAAGGCGTCCGCCTTGCCGTTCTTAGATCCAGGTCGGAACGTCAGGGAAAACTTGAATCGTCCGAAAAACAACGCCCACCTGGCCTGACGGGAGTTGAGACGTTTAGCCGATTGCACGTAAGCAAGATTCTTGTGGTCAGTCCAGACAATAAACGGTTGCTCCGCCCCCTCCAACCAGTGGCGCCACTCCTCCAAGGCAAGTTTCACCGCGAGAAGCTCCCGGTTACCCACATCGTAATTCCTCTCCGCAGGCGAAAGGCGACGAGAGTAGTAGGCGCAGGGATGGAGTTTACTGTCCGTGGAGCATCGCTGCGACAGGATGGCGCCAACTCCCACATCAGACGCGCGTCCACTTCAACGACGAACTGACGGGCCGTGTCCGGTTGAGAGAGAATCGGTGCGTTGGTGAATCGCCTCTTCAAATCCAGAAACGCTCGATCCGCCTCCGGATTCCACTTGAAGGTCCTGATACTGGAAGTCAAGGCAGTTAACGGAGCGGCCACACGGCTGTAATCCCGGATGAATCTGCGGTAGAAATTCGCAAACCCCAAAAATCTCTGGAGCTGCAATCTCGTACCGGGCTGGGCCCATTCCAGAACCGCTCTAACCTTCTCCTGGTCCATCCTAATCTCTCCCCTGGAGATGATGTACCCGAGAAAGGATGTCGTGTGGGCGTGAAACTCGCACTTCTCGGCCTTCACGAACAGGCGATTCTCCAACAATCGCTGCAGAACCTGCCGGACATGCTGGACGTGGTCGGAAGGTTCCTTCGAGAAGATCAGAATGTCATCCAGGTAAACAAACACAAAGAGACCGATCATATCTCTCAGGACGTCGTTCACCATACTCTGGAATACCGCTGGAGCATTGGTCAGTCCAAACGGCATCACCTGATACTCGAAGTGACCCATCGGTGTATTGAAACCCCGTCAACCACTCGTCCCCCTCTCTGATCCGGACCATGTGATACGCATTGCGTAGGGTCTAGCTTGGTGAACACCGTAGCACCCTGTAAGGAGTCGAAGGCAGAACTCATCAAGGGCAGGGGATACTTGTTCTTGACCATGATGTCATTCAACCCCCGATAATCAATACACGGTCGAAGAGAGCCATCCTTCTTACCCACAAAGAAGAATCCTGCCCCCAGGGGTGATGACGAGGGACGAACGAGACCAGCAGCTAGGGACTCCTTGATGTAGGTCTCCAAAGCCTCACGTTCAGGTCGGGAGATACTGTATAACCTTCCCTTGGGGTAGACAGCTCCAGGGAACAGGTTGATGGCACAATCATATGGTCGGTGGGGAGGGGAGTGACAGAGCCTTCTGCTTACTGAAAACTTCCCCCAAATCGTGATACGTCTCGGGAACCAGGGACAAATCTGGGGGTTTAGCCTCAATCACCTGACTGGGAACCGAATGGGGGCAGGCAGTCTTGAGACAATTAGCATGACAATCAAGGCTCCAACTCGTTACCTTGCCCGTCACCCAATCGAACGTGGGATTGTGTTCCTTCAGCCAGGGGTATCCAAGGACCAGAGGAACATGGGAAGACGGCAGAATGAAGAATGAAATCATCTCAGAATGATTCCCCGACAACCGCATCTTAACCGGTTCGGTCCTCATCGTGATACGTGCCAGACTACTGCCGTTCAGAGTGGTCGCTTCAATGGCTTCCGGCAATTGCTCCTTGGAAAGCCCCAGCTGTTCCACCAACTCGGCATCAAGAAAGCTTCCATCGGCACCTGAATCGATAAAAGCGTTAATCGCTAAGCTCTGATTCCTGTTCACAAGGGTAGCCGGGAAACGGGGTCTGACAGAGGTACTGAGAGGTTGAAACTGGCTCGCTAAAAGTCCTCCCAACTTTAGCGAGCCGGGCAGTTTGACGACCGCCGGGAACAAGTGGAGATGTAATGTCCCGAGCTACCACAGTAGAGGCAGCAGTTGGTCTTACGTCTATGTTGACGCTCCTCCTTGGTTAACCCGTGCCGCCCCACTTGCATGGGTTCAGAATCGGGAGAGAGGACCTCTCCACTAATCCTTTGTGGTGGAGAATGATCGACGTGTTCTGGTCCACCACCCGACCCGACTGGGAACTGAGAAGCTGATCGATTGGACGGACCCCATTGCTTCTCCCTCCTTCGCTCTCGGACTCGATTATCCACCCGAATAGACAAGGCTACCAAGCTGTCCAGGTCACATGGCTCGGATAGGAGATCAACTCATCCTTGAGCTGCTCCGACAGACCCTGGTAAAGGCCGCTTGCAGAGACTCCTCGTTCCACCCACTCTCCACAGCCAACGTCTTGAACTCGATCACGAAGTCGGCACGCTGTGAGTTCCTTGGTGAAGCGAAAACAGGCGTCTAGCTGCGTCCCTCCCTCGGACGGAATGGTCGAAGAGCTTCCTCATCTGGGCCGTGAACCCCTGGTATGAAGCCATGCAGGGGTCTTGTCGTTCCCAAACGGCTGAAGCCCACTCCAGCGCTCGACCACGCAGCAACGCAATCACAAAGGCTATCCTAGCCTTGTCTGTGGCATAAGAGTAGGGCTGTAGATCGAACACTAATCCACACTGCATAAGGAAGGAACGGCATCTTCCCAGCTCCCCCTCATATTTATCCGGCGTCGGAACCTTGGGCTCACGGAAGGACACAGCTCCAGAAGCGGCAGGCGAGATGGGTGAAACCGGTAGTGGATCCTCCACCGGAAACTTGCGTTGGTTCTGGACCTCCGTCAGACCGGTAGAAAGGTTCCGAACTGACAACGCGATCTCCTGTAGTACCGTGCTATGATGGCCCAACATCTTCTCCTGATGGGTAATGGCATGGCGAACAGAGTCCAGGTCCGCTGGGTTCATTACTGGCCGGATCGTTCTGTCACGAGTTGCTAAGCCAGAACCCAGAAGCAGACCAGGACAAGGTAAGTTGCAACGAAGGTGAGTGTTTATTACAAATTCAAGAGTGATGCTGAATCCAGGGAACAGAGCGGGCGGCGTTGATTAGTTGTTGGGGGTGCAGTGGTTGATCCCATCCTGGGTCGGCAGCCGCCGACCACCAGGCAGAGGTTGGATGAAGGTTCCGGACGGGTGACTGCAGATGGAACAAAACGGGGTTAAGTAAGCAATAAACCAACAAGGTGCAAAAACAACAAAACTAACGCTAGGCTCTAAGACTGATACTCTGGTAAACCTACTGTTCATGGCTAACGATCCGGCAGGGAATGGATGTTAGGCCAGAGCCTAAGAAGGGTGATGATCAGGACCAGGTGTGCAGATTGCTGATGGGATGCAGGTGCGGAAATCAAGAGAGCTCCCCGGAGCGTTCCCGAACCCTCGGGAAACTGGAGATCACGAACAGAAAAACTAGTCCACAGACAGGACCCGACTCAGACTGCCGGGATCGTTACAGGACCATAGTCACCAAGAAAACAATTGGTAATACACTACGCCGTGAAGGACTGAAATCCTGCAGTGCCCGCAAGGTCCCCCTGCTCAAGAAAGCACATATACAGGGCCGTCTGAAGTTTGGCAATGAACATCTGAATGATTCAGTGGAGAACTGGATGAAAGTGTTTTGGTCAGATGAGACCAAAATCGAGCTCTTTGGCATCAACTCAACTCGCCGTGTTTGGAGGAGGAGGAATGCTGCCTATGACCCCAAGAACACCATCCCCACCGTCAAACATGGAGGTGGAAACATTATGCTTTGGGGGTGTTTTTCTGCTAAGGGGACAGGACAACTTCACCGCATCAAAGGGACGATGGACGGGGCCATGTACTTTCAAATCTTGGGTGAGAACCTGCTTCCCTCAGCCAGGGCATTGAAAATGGGTCGTGGATGGGTATTCCAGCATGATAATGACCCAAAATACACGGCCAAGGCAAGAAAGGAGTGGCTCGAGAAGAAGCACATTAAGGTCCTGGAGTGGCCTAGCCAGTCTCCAGACCTTAATCTGTGGAGGGAGCTGAAGGTTCAAGTTGCCAATCGTCAGCTTCGAAACCTTAATGACTTGGAGAAGATCTGCAAAGAGGAGTGGAACAAAATCCCTCCTGAGATGTGTGCAAACGTGGTGGCCAACTACAAGAAACGTCTGACCTCTGTGATTGCCAACAAGGGTTTTGCCACCAAGTACTAAGTCATGTTTTGCAGAGGGGTCAAATACTTATTTCCCTCATTAAAATGCAAATCAATTCATAACATTTTTGACATACGTTTTTCTGGATTTTTTTGTTGTTATTTTGTCTCTCACTGTTCAAATAAACCTACCATTAAAATTATAGACTGATCATGTCTTTGTCAGTGGGCAAACGTACAAAATCAGCAGGGGATCAAATACTTTTTTCCCTCACTGTATATTGCCTAACCAGCTCCTCTCTCCGTGCCTCTACTTCCTCCTTCTCCCTACGAGCCTCCTGCAGTGCCTCCTCTTGAATGGATCTCTCCCGCTCTATTCTAGCTATCAGCCCCCGTAATGTGGTGGCCTCCTCTCTTACCCTGCAGATCCGATCCTTCTCTCTCTCTCGGCACTCCTCCTCCAGTGAGGACTCTTCCGGGAGCCCCCACGAGTTAGGGAACAGACACTCATCGTCGTCGTCATCCTCCGACTCCTCAGTATAGAACTTCTCCCACTCTTCCTCCCATGGTCGTAGGGACTCAATCTGGAAACCCACCGGGTGCAGTGGTCGGGGCTCTTCTCTCTCACTCCACAACCACCCCTTTAGCCCCCCCAAAATATTTTATTGGGGCTGCTTCTCAGGCTTCCTCCTCGGCCGGCTTCTGTGTTGCCGTTGCTCCTCTCCTGCCTGGGCTTCTACCTTCGCCCATGGTCCTTTCCTCGCAAATATCTCCTCCCAAGACCAAATATTCCCCACCTGTGTCCAGGGTGTTTGCTCCGGGGCACGCTGCTTGGTCCGTGTTTGGTGGGATCTTCTGTCACGTTAGTTTAAGGACGGGTCAGACCAAGGCGCAGCGTGAAATGCGTACATGTTTATTTCAATGATGAACACACGACAAAACAACAAACCAACGAAACGTGAAGTCCTAAGGCTACACAGAAAACAAGCCTACTCACGGAACAAGATCCCACCACTAATGAATGCCAACAGGCTGCCTAAGTATGATCCCCAATCAGAGACAACGAGCGACAGCTGTCTCTGATTGGGAATCACACCCGGCCAATCACAGAACTACAACACCTAGACTGAAACATAGAAAACACAACATAGAACCCCACACCCTGACTCAACATATAAGAGTCCCATAAGTCAGGGCGTGACAGGAACGTTCAGTCAGAAAATAACATTAAGAACACCTTCCTAATATTGCATTGCCCATGTTCACTCCAATGCTTCCCACAGCTGTGTCAAGTTGGCTGGATGTCCTTTTTGTGGTGGACCATTCTTGATACACATGGTAAACTGTTGAGCATGAAAAACCCAGCAGCGTTGTAGTTCTTGACACAAACTGGTGCACATGGCATGTGCTACCATACCACATTCAAAGGCACTTAAATATTTTGTCTTGCCCATTCACCGTCTGAATGGCACACATACACAATCCATGTCTCAATTGTCTCAAGGCTTAAAAGTCCTTATTTTTCCTGTCTCCTCCCCTTCATCTACACTGAATGAAGTGGATTTAACAAGTGACATCAATAGGGGATCATAGCTTTCACATGGATTCACCTGGTTGGTCTATGTCATGGAAAGAGCAGGTGTTCATAATGTTCTATACACTCAGTGTATATAACTCTGGGTTGGGATATCCAACCACTCAACTGTGCATCTACAGTAAAGAAACAGTTTCTACCTGCAAAAACAGTTGCATTGGAGCGCTCAGCCTCAGCAGTATCCCTCTGCTCTGAGAAGCTTCCTGTTTTCCAGTTTCACCAGTCTTAGGCCAGCCCTGCCTGACAAAGTCTTTAGTTTTGACAAATGCCTCTCTGTGTCACTGACAAAAAGCAGCGAGCTGTAGAACAGCATTCTAGTCTTGCTTTAATTAAAACCACTCAGTGGAACAATATTGTCTTCTATGATGAGACATATTGTGGCTCTGTAATGACTATCTTAGAAAACATAACTTTTGCCTTCAAACAGGCAATTATTCCAAGGAATTAGTAAAACACGGAATTTGGGTAAATGTGTATTGGTGCATGGTGCATTAAAGGGGGAATTCTGAAGTGAATGAGAAGCGATATGAGAGTGCTGCGTCCGTGTGTGTGTGTGTGTTTGTGTGTGTGTGTGTGTGTCGTGCATGTGTCGTACGTGTGTCGTACGTGTGTATGTATGTCCTTGTGTGTGTATACACGGCCTGCAAGATAGTGTAAAGGTGTGGCCTATTCCCAGTTAAAAGGCATTGCAAAAGAACTGGAGGGCACAGGATCAGATTTCGATCCAAGCCGACCTTCAGTCCTGACTCCAAGCCTTCCTTCTATCTCTCCACTCCAGTGGCTAAGGCCTAACAGCAAGAGCACATCCAATCCTGCTGGATCCTCTGGGTCAGAGGGGCTGCCCACTGCCATCAGAGCAGCTAAGCCTCTCACCATCCTCAGAGGCTGCTGCAAAGCGTGGGCCTTTATACTGAATCAGCCAGAGCCTCTGGCCCACATGCCACAGACACAGCATTATTAGATTGGGAACATAGAATTTGATTGGCGTGCATTTTGCCTCTAAGGTATGAGTGTCTGGCTGCACTCAGAGATCTGACTCTGAGGTCTCTCATATAGAAACCAATACTGTAGATCAGTGGCGGTCGGTGCTGTATAAGGACAATAATTGTTTTAATGAGTATGGCCTTATTTCTATTACAGCATATCGGATGACTGTCATTTACCCAGCTTAATGTAACATCTATAGGTTTAGTCTACGACACATTATACTCGGATTTCCCCTATAACCATCATGATGTTGCTACAACCTAGCCTATGAATGAAAGTTGACAACGTAGTTGCACATGTCGAGAGAGCAATTTCAGTAATCAAGGGGACAGACAGTGAAACCTTTAATACCACCTTGCACACTCTTGCCTGCATCTAGCTGATCTAGGGTGTAATCATTAGTCCAAAAGTTGCAAACGAGAGCTTCTATTGGACAAATTCAGGAGTGTTTATCCCCGTTTCATTCTATTTGCTTCCGTTTAAGAAATGTTTTTCAACAGAATCGGCTGAATGAATACACCCCTGATCACACGCAAACACAGTTCACTTTCATAGCAGCCACATACAAACAGCATGATCACTTTGCTCGTTGTATTCTTTCTCGCATCTACGCGCTGTCCTCCACTCACCTTTTTCCTTCGCTTGTGGACTTCAGTGCACAACACATCAGCTGTCTGTGACCGGGCTAAAAATCCTTTCTAAGCCAAACCTTCATATCATAACTGCTAACCGCTACACACAGCCTACATTGTTGTCACCATATTAGCTAACGTCATATAGTTACTAAAACTAACACGTTAGTAAACCCGCTACAATCATGCAGTACAGTGTACAGTCAGAAAGGAATTTAGCAGTTACACCGGCGGGCCTTGGTGGCAATAAATTAATAAAACCAAAAGCTTACCTTGACTTGGAAGAGTTCCAGTGTTGGATATCCATAGCCAGCTAGCTAACATAGCATCCCTCTCAGTTTGAGTGGGGTGTTTGAGTAGGCTAAACTAGCTAGCTGCATTCGCTAGCTAAGTAAATGAAAGATATATGGCACGTAGAAATCCCAAGATAGGTGGGATGGGCTGAGGGAAGCTGAGGGTTGGGATGTGGAATTGGAGACAAGTGGGAGTGGAGTTGCTGGCCTCTTGGGATTTCTACGCGACATATATATTTCACTTACTTAGCTAGCAAATGCAGCTAGCTAGTTTAGCCTACTCAAACACCAGACTCAAACAGAGATGGCAGCACTTTAGAGCGCTCCTAATACCCGCATGTAAATACTGAAATTCAATGGCATACACTTTCATTTTTGTCTTAATATATTGACTTGAAGTACAGTTTAATATAAAGATCATTTACATTTTGAAACATCCTGCTAAAGTGGCGTTATTGGAATGTCGACACATGCTAAAAACTTCTTCAAGCCTAATATGCAGTATACACAGAAGGCCACATCGACTAGCAAACAAACAGCAAGTCCTCCCGAATCCCCCCATCAAGACATGGATAAAAAACGTAAACACAGAAAAATCAGTAAATCTGAAGGATCTATTTGAGCAAATGGGAAAGATGAACACAATTTTGTTGGATGTTGCATCCGATGTCTCCACGATAAAAACAACAACTACCGAGATAAAGGAAAAAGTTGATGCGATACAAGAGAGGATGGATGGGGCAGAGGAACAGATTGTGACAGTGGAGGATGCCATCTCCCGTCAGGAGGGTAATGTGAATCATGAGAAAAAGCTGGACATATTGTGGAATCGTGTCTAGAACTTGAGAACAGAAGTAGGAGAAATACGGTGAGATTGGTAAATCTGAAAGAGGGGAGTGAGGCTGGCGGTGGACTAATCTCGTTTGTGCAGAAAATCATGGCAGAAGGATTTGGATTTGACGACAGGCACGAATTCGAAATTGAACGAACCCATCTCAGTTTAACCATGCCTGACGAGAATGGGCCCCCGAGAACGGTTCTCATCCACTTCCTAAGATCTACAGCCCGGGACAAGGTACTTAAAGCGGTGAAAGAAAAGGGTGGCGTTCATTGGGAAGGCCACCGGCTGTCTTTTTTCCCGGGCCTGTCCAAGGAACTGGCAATGAAGAGGAAGAAGTTTGCAACGGCGAAGAAACAACTACACGAGAAGAACGTCAGGCACACACTGGCATTCAAGTTCCTCACGGACAATAAGGAATTTTGAGTTGAGACTGCAGGTTATCTTCTGCAGCATCAAAGACAGTTCTGTGATGATTGACTCATCAAGAAGCAACGTTACGTTCCTAGTTGCTTTGTTTTATTTTGAGATTGGTTTTCTACGTTTATTTACACTGTTTTAGTGTACATCTGGAGCATATATTGTTAAATGTTATATAATGATGTTCATTAGAGTTGTCACGTGTGTAAAATTGGACACTTCACGCTCACAGGCTATAACTACTCAGCGCAAATATGGCTAATGGTTATGTAAACATATTCTCTTGGAACATAAATGGCTGTGGTAACCAAATGAAGAGGAAAAAGATTTTGACATATTTAAAATCAAAACAGGCGGATATTGTGTTCATACAAGAATCACATTTAACAGATACAGAGGCACTGAAATTTAGAGGAGGCTGGGTTGCTGAAGTTTATCATAGCTCATTTAATTCCAAACAAAATGGGGTGATTATTCTGATAAGCAAAATACTTTCTTTTGTAATGTTGAAGCAACACTCTGATGAGTTTGTCAGGCTTATCTGCATTGAGGCTCTTATAAATGGGATTAAGGTAGTGTTATGCAACATATATGCTCCCAACAAGGAGGACCCTGATTTTGTTCATGAGGTCAACGTTATACTGGGAAATATGGAGGGGCAGATCGTCTTTGATGGAGACTTTAACCAAGTGATGGACAATGTGATTGGTAGAAGTAAATTTACAGGTAGACTTGCAATACATACATTGAGGGAAAAAAGTATTTGATCCCCTGCTGATTTTGTACGTTTGCCCACTGACAAAGACATGATCAGTCTATAATTTTAATGGTAGGTTTATTTGAACAGTGAGAGAGAGAATAACAACAACAAAATCCAGAAAAACGCATTTAAAAAATGTTATAAATTGATTTGCATTTTAATGAGGGAAATAAGTATTTGACCCCTTTGCAAAACATGACTAAGTACTTGGTGGCAAAACCCTTGTTGGCAATCACAGAGGTCAGACGTTTTTTGTAGTTGGCCACCAGGTTTGCACACATCTCAGGAGGGATTTTGTCCCACTCCTCTTTGCAGATCTTCTCCAAGTCATTAATGTTTCGAGGCTGACGTTTGGCAACTCGAACCTTCAGCTCCCTCCACAGATTTTCTATGGGATTAAGTTGACTGTGCCTTTAAACAGCTTGGAAAATTCCAGAAATGATGTCATGGCTTTAGAAGCTTCTGATAGGCTAATTGACATCATTTGAGTCAATTGGAGGTGTACCTGTGGATGTATTTCAAGGCCTACCTTCATACTCAGTGCCTCTTTGCTTGACATCATGGGAAAATCAAAACAAATCAAGGAAACAATTGTAGAGCTCCACAAGTCTGGTTCAACCTTGGGAGCAATTTCCAAACGCCTGAAGGTACCACGTTCATCTGTACAAACAATAGTACACAAGTATAAACACCATGGGACCACGCAGCCGTCATACCACTCAGGAAGGAGACGCGTTCTGTCTCCTAGAGATGAACGTACTTTGGTGCGAAAGTGCACATCATCCCAGAACAACAGCAAAGGACCTTGTGAAGATGCTGGAGGAAACAGGTTCAAAAGTATCTATATCCACAGTAAAACGAGTCCTATATCGACATAACCTGAAAGGCCGCTCAGCAAGGAAGAAGCCACTGCTCCAACACCGCCATAAAAAAGCCAGACTACAGTTTGCAACTGCACATGGGGACAAATATCGTACTTTTGGGAAAATTTTCCTCTGGTCTGATGAAACAAAAATAGAACTGTTTGGAAATAATGACCATCGTTATGTTTGGAGGAAAAAGGGGGACGCTTGCAAACCGAAGAATACCATCCCAACCGTGAAGGACCGGGGTGGCAGCATCATGCTGTGGGGGTGCTTTGCTGCAGGAGGGACTGGTGCACTTCACAAAATAGATGGCATCATGAGGAAGGAAAATTATGTGGATATATTGAAGCAACATCTCAAGACAGTCAGGAATTTAAAGCTTGGTCGCAAATGGGTCTTCCAAATGGACAATGACCCCAAGCATACTTCCAAAGTTGTGGCAAAATGGCTTAAGGACAACAAAGTCAAGGTATTGGAGTGGCCATCACAAAGCCCTGACCTCAATCCTATAGAACATTTGTGGGCAGAACTGAAAAAATGTGTGCAAGCAAGGAGGCCTACAAACCTGACTCAGTTACACCAACTGTGTCAGGAGGAATGGGTCAAAATTCACCCAACTTATTGTGGGAAGCTTGTGGAAGGCTACCCGAAATGTTTGACCCAAGTTAAACAATTTAAAGGCAATGCTACCAAATACTAATTGAGTGTATGTAAACTTCTTACCCACTTGGAATGTGATGAAAGAAATAAAAGCTGAAATAAATTATTCTCTCTACTATTATTCTGACATTTCACATTCTTAAAATAAAGTGGTGATCCTAACTGACCTAAGACAGGGAATGTTTACTAGGATTAATTGTCAGAAATTGTGAAAAACCGAGTTTAAATGTATTTGGCTAAGGTGTATGTAAACTTCCCACTTCAACTGTATTTAGCCAATCACTAGCAGATGATCTTAGATCCTTTTTTGAGATCAACATAGTCTCAACTGAAAAGATTTCCACAGTATGGGAAACCTCTAAAGCATATATTAGAGGCAAAATAATAGCACGTGTCCAAAAAGAAGAGAGAAGGGATTGAATCAGTAAAAAGATTAGAAACAGAGATATGTGTCTTGTAAAGGGGTATGGCAAGACATTTCACAGTTAGCACATTTCAAACTGCGTGCAAATTGGATTTTCAGTTGCACAAAATGTATAACAAAAAGACAGAATATGCACTGTTTAGACTTATGAGGGAGGTGAGAAGACAGTCAGGCTACTAGCAAGACAACAACAAAAATGCTGAACACTTCTAACGTAATTCCAGCAATTAAGAAGGGCATTAAAATGGTGATCTCATCCAAAGAGGTAAACAGTGTGTTTCAACATTTTTATGAAGATTTATGCACATCCTCCTGTTCAGTGAACCCCATAGATATGGATTGTTTTTGTCTGGTATAGAATTACCTAGATTATCAGATAGCCAGGTAGAGGACCTGGACTGTACTATAACAGAAGAGGAGGTTAGAGCTGCCATTTTATCTATGAAAGCAGGGAAATCAACTGGTCTGGATGGCCTTCCTGTAGAATATTATAACAAGTATATTGACATTCTTGTACCTGTATTGACAGTGGTTTACCAGGAGGCATTTAAAAATGGTTCCCGTCCAGACAACTTTAATGAGGCTTTGATATTGCTCATTCCTTAAAAGGATGGGAATTTTAGAGCTATCATCCTCTTTAATCTGGATTTTAAGATTCATACTAAGACCCTTGCGATACGCTTAAAGAAGGCACTACCTAATATCATACATAGTGACCAAGTAGGATTTTTTAAGAACAGGACCTCAGCTGATAATATGAGGAGGCTCTTACATCTCATTTGTTTAAACCGCTCAAATATAGTTCCTACCACTGTGGTCTCCTTAGATGCTGAGAAGGCATTTGATAGGGTAGCGTGGGCTTTTCTCTTAAGAACCCTAAAAAAAATTGGTTTTGAACCTGACTTTTGTAAATGGATAGGGGTCCTCTATTCCAATCCTAAAACAACAGTAATTATGAATGGAATTATGTGTCCTTTATTTTGTCTTTCTAGAGGCACAAGGCAGGGTTGCTCGCTCTCCCCTCTCCTGTTTATCATAGTTTTAGTGCCTCTTGCGACAATGATAATAACAGATCCAGAGGGGTGTACATGGAGGAGGAAAAGAACACAAGCTGCTTATGTATGCAGATGATATTCTACTGCTGGCCTCTGATCGTCTTCAGTCTGTATCACGATTACTTACTTGTATTGAATCATATTCTAGTATGTCAGGCTACAAAATGTATTGGAACAAGTCGGAAGCAATGTCAATTAATGCCATATGTTACTTTGGAACCATTACCCCATTTCATTTCAAATGGGCTCCTACTGGGATGAAATATTTGGCTATTAAGTTGAGCTCAAATTTGGAGGAAGTGATGGGACTACATTTTGAGCCACTACTAGTCAAGATTAAGACCAATTTAGATAAATGGGAAAATATCAAACTTT
Source organism: Coregonus clupeaformis (assembly GCF_020615455.1). Classification (NCBI taxonomy): domain Eukaryota; kingdom Metazoa; phylum Chordata; class Actinopteri; order Salmoniformes; family Salmonidae; genus Coregonus; species Coregonus clupeaformis. The sequence continues at coordinate 44,178,071 of NC_059197.1, forward strand.
CTTTATGGGGAAAGATCAACTTGATTAAAATGGTTGTGGTCCCACAATTTAATTTGATCTCTGCAATGTTACCTATGAATATTCCAGACCGGTATTATAAACAATATGACAAATTAACTAAATACGTTTTTGTCAGACAGGACAAACCCAGGATTAATATGAAGAAGATGTGCTCGCCAAGGGATGTAGGAGGCTTGGCTTTACCAGATGTTAAATTGTACAATTTATCATTTGAAATGGCTAAATTGGCGAAGCATTGGGGCAAAAGGGATGCTGTCTTGGATTGGATAATAATAGAACGGGAACTAAGTTATCCTTTCACCCCTGTTGATACTCTGTCACATAGTCTTACAGGGAAGAGGTCTGTTGAAACTCCCAGCCCAATTTTGTTACACTCAAAAGAGGTGTGGAGAACAGTACACAAGACTTGTGGAATTTCACATATAAAACAAGGATACTCATCACTGTGGCACAATCCCAGGCTATGGATAGGAAAGAAGTATGTGTACTGGAAACAGTGGCTACTGAAAGGAATTCATACTATAGGTGATATGTACAATGAAGATGTTTTAATGTCATACTCAGATTTGGTACAAAAATATGATGGGGGAAATATTTAGAGAATGTTTGTTAACCAGTGTCATGACTGTCCTGTGAGGAATTATAATGGGTCAGATCAGGTTTGCAATGAATAAACTTCAACCAGACCCCCTCTCACCCGCAGAGGGGGGGAGGAGGCAACTGGTGTGGGGGTTTGACACCTCACGCCCCTGTTGTAAATCAAAGGAGAGTAGGCCCAGGGTCTCCCTCTCTAAATGAACGAAAGGAATGTCCTTTGTTAACAGACCTTTTCCCGCCGAAACTCTATCACGTTCAAAAAGTGAATACTGGAAAAATATTTCTAACATAAGAATGTGGGGAATGGTCAGAGGAGGTCTATGGAAAACGAATGTCATATTGCTGGTTATTTTGTGATGTCATTAAAAATGTTATAGAGGAAATACTGTAACTTAGAAAGTATTAAATGTTTTTATTTTATTTTAAATTTTTAGTCATTTAGCAGACGCTCTTATAAAGAGCGACTTACAGTTAGTGAGTGCATACATTTTTCATACTGTATGTACAAAGTTTTCAGCCGATGCGTTGTGCATGAAATATTAACATTTATGAAAGTACTTTTACTGAGATAGGAATGTGATTTTAGATTTCCAAAAGAGATAATAGTTTTAGATAAACTTTGCACAGTAAGTAGCCACGCCTTGAATGAGGTCAAAGAGCACGTCAGCATGACAGGACCGTTCCTTTCGACCAGAGTGCATAAAGGTTTGGTAAAGAAATTAACCAGCAGACCAGAACATCACCAGGCTGCAGCTGTGCGTGTAAAGTGGTTTGAACTCTGAATACCAAAATGAGGTGGAGAAGGAAACTCCGCCCTCAGAAAATCACTGGTACGGCTGATTAGCTGTCGTAAGTACAGTATCTGGAAAAGTGAATTTAAGTGGGACCATTCTACTACTCTTTTTAAACCATCCTACTAAGCTAATCTCATCGCCCCACTGGGGAACCATCGACACGGCTGGCTAGCCTATCTTCAAAGAACCAATCTTCAGAACGAGTGGAAGGAAAATCCATTCTGTAGTTCTGTTTAGGAATACATGACAAATCACCGGACATCGGACAACTACAGAGGACCACAATAGTAGAAGACTTGTTGTAACTCTTGGACAATCAGACCCTTACGAGCGAGCCACGAGAAGGCCCGACCAACTCCCTTTCCAGGGCGGCCCGGTTCAGAGAGAGAGAACTACACGGATGCACCTCACGGAAATACATTCATGATTTCTTACTCCAAGCGGGCGACGGTTCGTGTGCAAAGCATAGGAGAAATATAAGTGAGAGTCGTTTCTAAATGTACCAACGTTAAGTGTCTCTATCCGTCTCTCTACCTCTCCCTCTTTTGTAACAAGCAGTCATGTTTTTGTCAGTCCGCTAGGGACCTGTTGTTAATGTATTGAGTGTGTATGTTGTCCTGTGTTACCATTTACAGTGAGGGAAAAAAGTATTTGATCCCCTGCTGATTTTGTATGTTTGCCCACTGACAAAGAAATAATCAGTCTATAATTTTAATGGTAGGTTTATTTGAACAGTGAGAGACAGAATAACAACAACAAAATTCCAGAAAAACGCATGTAAAAAATGTTATAAATTGATTTGCGTTTTAATGAGGGAAATAAGTATTTGACCCTCTCTCAATCAGAAAGATTTCTGGCTCCCAGGTTTCTTTTATACAGGTAACGAGCTGAGATTAGGAGCACACTCTTAAAGGGAGTGCTCCTAATATCAGCTTGTTACCTGTATAAAATACACCTGTCCACAGAAGCAATCAATCAATCAGATTCCAAACTCTCCACCATGGCCAAGACCAAAGAACTCTCCAAGGATGTCAGAGACAAGATTGTAGATCTACACAAGACTGGAATGGGCTACAAGACCATCACCAAGCAGCTTGGTGAGAAGGTGACAACAGTTGGTGTGATTATTCGCAAATGGAAGAAACACAAAATAACTGTCAATCTCCCTCTGCCTGGGGCTCCATGCAAGATCTCACCTCGTGGAGTTGCAATGATCATGAGAACAGTGAGGAATCAGCCCAGAACTACGCGGGAGGATCATGTCAATGATCTCAAGGCAGCTGGGACCATAGTCACCAAGAAAACAATTGGTAACACACTACGCTGTGAAGGACTGAAATCCTGCAGCGCCCGCAAGGTCCCCCTGCTCAAGAAAGCACATATACAGGGCCGTCTGAAGTTTGCCAATGAACATCTGAATGATTCAGAGGAGAACTGGGTGAAAGTGTTGTTGTCAGATGAGACCAAAATCGAGCTCTTTGGCATCAACTCAACTCGCCGTGTTTGGAGGAGGAGGAATGCTGCCTATGACCCCAAGAACACCATCCCCACCGTCAAACATGGAGGTGGAAACATTATGCTTTGGGGGTGTTTTTCTGCTAAGGGGACAGGACAACTTCACCGCATCAAAGGGACGATGGACGGGGCCATGTGCCGTCAAATCTTGGGTGAGAACCTCCTTCCCTCAGCCAGGGCATTGAAAATGGGTCGCGGATGGGTATTCCAGCATGATAATGACCCAAAACACACGACCAAGGCAACAAAGGAGTGGCTCAAGAAGAAGCACATTAAGGTCCTGGAGTGGCCTAGCCAGTCTCCAGACCTTAATCCCATAGAAAATTTGTGGAGGGAGCTGAAGGTTCGAGTTGCCAAACATCAGCCTCGAAACCTTAATGACTTGGAGAAGATCTGCAAAGAGGAGTGGGACAAAATCCCTCCTGAGATGTGTGCAAACCTTTTGGCCAACTACAAGAAACGTCTGACCTCTGTGATTGCCAACAAGGGTTTTGCCACCAAGTACTTAGTCATGTTTTGCAAAGGGGTCAAATACTTATTTCCCTCATTAAAATGCAAATCAATTTATAACATTTTTTAAATGCGTTTTTCTGGATTTTGTTGTTGTTATTCTCTCTCTCACTGTTCAAATAAACCTACCATTAAAATTATAGACTGATCATGTCTTTGTCAGTGGGCAAACGTACAAAATCAGCAGGGGATCAAATACTTTTTTCCCTCACTGCCGTTAGCTAGTAAATAAATAATTAAACCAGTAGTAGTACTGAATCATAAGTAAGTCTCGATTTTTGCAGCTGCATGGAGGTTATGACGTTCAGAATGATGATATGATAAGAGGTTATGATTAATAAGTTGACTGTTTATCGATGTGATAGGTATAGACCTTCTATAGTTTAATTCGGGAGATGGTTACTCTTCAAACAACCGCTCTCGTGGTGTCCCAAATTCTAATTAGTTAATTGTTACATGATTAATTTAATTGGGTAACAATTAAACATAGTTATTTAATTAGAGAATTACAGTCATCAGATTCATGTTAAAAGTCCCGTCACGACACCGGCTATCAACAAAATCCAGGAAAGAACCCAATTGCTGAGTATTTGGAATTACCCCAACATAAAGCAACCATGTTTTACTCACTATTTAGTCATCTTCAGAGTAGAGACTGCGAAAACCTCAGAACAATATGGCAAATTGATCTTAAGTGTGAAATTGAGGACAACACCTGGTTGAAGATCTTGTCCAGCTCAGGGAGGAACATAAGGGAAGCCAGGGGAAAAATATAAGATACTACATAGGTTTTATTGGACCCCAACAAGGCTTCATAAGATGGGGCTGACCAACAATTATTTGTGTTGGAAATGCCAAAAAGACACTGGGGAGAACAAGTATTTGATACACTGCCGATTTTGCAGGTTTTCCTACTTACAAAGCATGTAGAGGTCTGTAATTTTTATCATAGGTACACTTCAACTGTGAGAGACGGAATCTAAAACAAAAATCCAGACAATCACATTGTATGATTTTTAAGTAATTAATTTGCATTTTATTGCATGACATAAGTATTTGATCACCTACCAACCAGTAAGAATTCCGGCTCTCACAGACCTGTTAGTTTTTCTTTAAGAAGCCCTCCTGTTCTCCACTCATTACCTGTATTAACTGCACCTGTTTGAACTCGTTACCTGTATAAAAGACACCTGTCCACAAACTCAATCAAACAGACTCCAACCTCTCCACAATGGCCAAGACCAGAGAGCTGTGTAAGGACATCAGGGATAAAATTGTAGACCTGCACAAGGCTGGGATGGGCTACAGGACAATAGGCAAGCAGCTTGGTGAAAAGGCAACAACTGTTGGCGCAATTATTAGAAAATGGAAGAAGTTCAAGATGACGGTCAATCAACCTCGGTCTGGGGCTCCATGCAAGATCTCACCTCGTGGGGCATCAATGATCATGAGGAAGGTGAGGGATCAGCCCAGAATTACACGGCAGGACCTGGTCAATGACCTGAAGAGAGCTGGGACCACAGTCTCAAAGAAAACCATTAGTAACACATTACGCTGTCATGGATTAAAATCCTGCAGCGCATGCAAGGTCCCCCTGCTCAAGCCAGCGCCATCTGAAGTTTGCCAATGACCATCTGGATGATCCAGAGGAGGAATGGGAGAAGGTCATGTGGTCTGATGAGACAAAAAAAAACTCTAAATGCTTTGTAAGTAAGAAAACTTGCAAAATCGGCAGTGTATCAAATACTTGTTCTCCCCACTGTATCTTATATCATATTTTTGGTGCCCCTTTTTTCTCCCCAATTTCATGATATCCAATTATGATCTTGTCTCATCACTGCAACTCCCCAACGGGCTCGGGAGAGGCGGTCGGGTCATGCGTCCTCCGAAACCGCGCTCCTTAACACCCTCCCGCTTAACCCGGAAGCCAGCTGCACCAATGTGTCGGAGGAAACACCGTTCAACTGACGACTGAAGTCAGCCTGCAGGCACCCGGCCCGCAACAAGGAGTCGCTAGAGTGCGATCAGCCAAGTAAAGCCCCCCCGGCCAAACCCTCCCCTAACCCGGACGACACTTGGCCAGTTGTGCACCGCCTAATGGGAATCCCGGTCACGGCCGGTTGTGACACAGCCCGGGATCGAACCCGGGTCTGTAGTGCTGCCTCAAGGACTGTGATGCAGTGCCTTAGACTGCTGCCACTCGGGAGGCCCGGGTCCCCGTTTTCAATCAATTTTTCAATCAAATGTATTTATAAAGCCCTTTTTACATCAGCAGATGTCACAAAGTGCTATACAGAAACACAGCCTAAAACCCCAAACAGCAAGCAATGCAGATATAGAAGTATAGTGGCTAGGAAAAACTCCCTAGAAAGGCAGGAACCTAGGTAGAAACCTAGAGAGGAACCAGGTTCTGAGGGGTGGTCAGTCCTCTTCTGGCTGTGCCGGGTATAGATTATAAGAGTACATGGCCATTAAGGCCAGATTGTTCTTCAAGATGTTCAAACATTCATAGATGACCGGCAGGGTCAAATAATAATCACAGTGGTTGTAGAGGGTGCAACAGGTCAGTACCTCAAGAGTAAATGTTAGTTGGCTTTAAATAGCCAAGAATTCAGGTGTCGAGACAGCAGGTCCGGGACAAGGTCAGGGTCCAATAGCCACAGGCAGAACAATTTAAACTGGAGCGGCAGCATGACCAGGTGGACTGCGGACAGCAAGGAGTCATCAGGCCAGGTAGTCCTGAGGCATGGTCCTATGGCTCAGGTCCTCCAGGAGGGGAGGGGAGAGAGAATTCGAGTGAGCATATTAAATTCACACAGGACACCAGATAAGACAGGAAAATTACACCAGATATAACAGACTGACACTAGCCCCCCGGCACATAGACTTTTACAGCATAGATACTGGAGACTGAGACATGGGGCGTCGGGGGACACTGTGGCCCCGTTCTACGATACCCCTGGACAGGGCCAACCAGGCAGGATATAACCCCACCCACTTTGCCAAAGTCGATGTGCCCTTGGGCAGAGCGTTGACCCTGGTTGGTTCTGTGGGTCGCTCTGGATAGGAGTCTGTTAGATTACTGAATGTAATGTACATGTTGGGCGGCTTCACTGCAAGTAGATTGTATGTTTTAATATTCATTTATAAAATATATATATTTTTTAAGTAAGTGATAGTGAAAGTGAAAAAAATACAATGAGAAACATAGTTAGCTCTCTTTTTCTCTCGCTCTATCTCCTCCTTCATTTTGGAATAAATCAATTTGTTAAAAACTGTTCAACTATTGTATTTTTCTTGAGTCAACTACTGACCACGTTTTATGCACTGCAGTGCTAGCTAGCTGTAGCTTATTCTTTCAGTACTAGATTAATTATCTGATCCTTTGATTGGGTGGACAACATGTCAGTTCATGCTGCAATAGCTCTCGTAGGTTGGAGGAAGTTGTCATAATTACTATGTACGTTTATTGAAGGAGGTCAATGTACCCAGAGGAAGACGGAAACTAGCTGTCTTCCGGCTACACCATGGTGCTACCCTACAGAGTGCTGTTGAGGCTACTGTAGACCTTCATAGTGAAACTGTGTGTTTTAATCCATTATTTGGAGACGTAAATATATTTAGTTAACTTTTATCTAAAACCTTTTTATTTTTATGAAATTCACTGAGGAGGATAGTCATCCCCTTCCTCCTCTGAGGAGCCTCCACTGATGTAGATAGAGCTGACTGTGATTCGGTACCTTGGCATACTAAATACTTCAGGTGCATCATTGTAATGTATGAGACTCTCCAAAATGCTGGTAGCAAAGGACATGATTCTATATTATGCTAATAATTCACATTTAGTTGGGGATCTGTCACGCCCTGGCTCTGGGGACTATGTTATGTTGAGCCAGGGTGTGTAATTCTATGTTTGATTTTCTATGTTGGGCTGAGTGACTCCCAATCAGAGGCAACGAGTGTCAGCTGGGTGTCTCTGATTGGGAGCCATATTTAACTGTCTGTCTTTCACTTTGTGTTTGTGGTTTCTTGTTCATTTCGGTTTGTGTTAAACTGTAGACGTCACGTTATCGTTTATTGTTTTGATCGTGTGATCAGTAATAAAAGGATATGTTCACCTTCAACGCTGCGCCTTGGTCCTCATCTCTAACCAACGATCGTGACAGAAGAAACCACCATAACAGGACCAAGCAGCATGAAGAAGAGAGAGGAAGGACTTGGGAGCAGTTGAGTAGGAGTCTCGACTGGGCCAAGCCAAGAGAAGAGGAGAGAGGTTGGAGTTTGGAGCAGTGGGGTGAGAGTCTGGCGAGAATGATGGAGGCCTGGCCCACGGGGAGGAGAGACCCCCAGAACATTTTTAAGGGGGGTGCTCACGACGTCGGGGCAGCAGGAGGCCGCTATGGAGCGGTCCAGCGGGGTTGCAGAGGAGGCCGCCAGGTTACGGGGGCCACTGGTAGAAGAGGGGATGGAGGGTGTAGAGGCACAGCGAGAGGTACTGGCGTGTGTTGCCAGTCCGGTCCGGCCCGTTCCAGATCCCGGTGTAGAGCCAGTGGTGTGTGTCCCCAGTACGGTCCGGTCTATTCCTGCTCCCCGCACCAAACCTACGGTGTGCGTCGACAGCCCAGCCCGGCCCGTTCCTGCGCTCCGCACCAAGTCTGTGGTGCGCGTCGCCAGCCCAGTCCGGCCCATCCAAGCTTCCCGCACCAAGCCAGTGGTGTGCGTCGTCAGTCCGGCACGGCCCGTGCCTGCTCTCCGCACCAAGTCTATGGTGCGTTTCGTCAGCCCTGTCCGGCCTGTTCCTGCTCTCCGCACCAAGTCTGTGGTGCGCGTCGCCTGCCCGGTCCGGCCCGTCCAAGCTCCCCGCACCGGGTCAGTGGTGCGCGTCGTCAGCCCGGTCCGGCTCCTTCCTGCTCCCCGCACCAAGTCAGGGGTGCGCTTCGTCAGCCCGGTCCGGCCCGTTCCTCCTCCACGCATCAAGCCAGGGGTGTGCGTCGTCAGTCCAGCACAACCCGTGCCTGGGTCATGTCCGGAGCCGGATCCGCCGCCGAGGCGGAGTGCCCACCCGGTCCCTCCCCTGTTGTGGTTGTTTGGCGCGGCCGGAGTCCGCGCCTTTGGGGGGGGGTACTGTCACGCCCTGGCTCTGGGGACTATGTTATGTTGAGCCAGGGTGTGTAATTCTATGTTTGATTTTCTATGTTGGGCTGAGTGACTCCCAATCAGAGGCAACGAGTGTCAGCTGGGTGTCTCTGATTGGGAGCCATATTTAACTGTCTGTCTTTCACTTTGTGTTTGTGGTTTCTTGTTCATTTCGGTTTGTGTTAAACTGTAGACGTCACGTTATCGTTTATTGTTTTGATCGTGTGATCAGTAATAAAAGGATATGTTCACCTTCAACGATGCGCCTTGGTCCTCATCTCTAACCAACGATCGTGACAGGATCTTGGCAGAAATATATGCCATTAAACTCCAGTGGGACTAGAAAAATCCTGCACCAGTATTGAATATTTGTGCCGAGACAAAATAATCCTGTGTTTAACTCTAAGTTAAATTACCCAAGAGTGTTGTTACAAAGCCTTGTCACAATGTATATGCTCTATAAATTATTTAATTTGGAGCCCCCCAAAAAAGAGAATAACCCTGAATAAAGATTATTTGCCTCCACTAACATCACTCAATGCATAGTAAAGGTTGGTAGGTTAAAGGTCAAATGTCTTGGGAAACCAGAACCAATTATTTAACTTTATATACAAAGGACAACAGAGCTATAAGATTTGCCATTGCTCATGCATTATTCTGCAACTTGGCCTCGCCAACCAAACATCCTCCATTGGCGCTATAGAACTAGGCCACACTCATCCACGCACAGAGTGGCATGGCAGAGTGGCATGGCTATGGCATGGTAGGAGGAACCATCCAAGACGGCACCAAAACTTTAGCACCAGTCAGTGGTTAGTGGTGCTGACTTGACTAGGCCTACTTCCCCTCGTCAGCGTTCCCTGTCCGACTCATTTGGGGGAAGACAAACCACAAGTGGACTGGGCCCATTACCAACCAGCACTCCCCCCATCTGTCAGGCCAAGGAAAGTCACTTGGCACAGATATTCAGGCGCGGAGCGACAGCCGCTTTCAGCTGAGGAGGGATCAGCTTTCTGCTAACCTCCGAAAAAACCTCTTAACTCTGCCTTGTCACCGCAAAGTGAGCCATGGTCCCCCTCACTCTCACTCTTATTTTGTTCACCCTCATCTCGCCTCGTGAGAATGTGGGTCCTTTAAAAGAAGGACTACATTTTTCTGTGGCTATGGAGAGAAATCCCACTGAAGCATGTGGGCATTTGGGTTTCGAAATATATATTAAACACAGAAAGCATCAGGCTAGTCAGAAGGCCTAGTCAAGATACCAAGTCAGCTTTGTTTCAACATGGCTGGATGTAAATATTGGGGAGTTGACACATTCAACCCGCTCTCGTGTCAGATTTCACTTAAAAAGTGAACACTGGCCGCACCAGTCATACAGAAACATGCAATTTGCCAGGCGAATCTGCTCCCATTAATGTGCTGATACAGTCCGTACACCCTGGCAGTCAGAGAAAGGGAGAGGAGATTAGTGAACCGTATCTGCAGACTGCATAATTAGCCATCATCTTTACTGTAATACTTTCTTTATCGCCATGCTCCTTCTTCTTTTAAGCAGTGGTTTTGAAACGTGAAGTGTGTCTGGCTGCTTAATTTCAGGAAGAAGAATCGAGAGAAAAGTTCAATAAAAAATGGATGAGGTTACAACTGTGCTTTTCACTGTAGTTCATTCTCCATAATTGTGTTAGAACATATTTCAGTTTGCTGTGTTCCTAAGTGAAGTGATATTCTGCCATCAGCCAGCCTTATAATTTATGAGAACTTTAACCTAAGTAGTGTTTAAATTCAAAGCCATTTAAGTTCATTATATTGACCCAATGGAGGGCCAGCTAATGGGGTCTCAACTGGGAGATGCCAACAGTGTATAATTAACCCCCCAAAGTGATGGGATTTAACATTAGTTAAAGGGTAGTACTGTGGGTCTACATTATAGGAAGTCTATGTATAAAATAATTATTACATGGAGCAGTAAGGCCCTCAACACAGCAGGCTACAATATGCATGGGGCATTTAGCATATAGATGAGATAGGTCATAGGCTACTTTACCCCCCACACTAAAAACATGTTGTTGAGAGTTTTGTAGCGTTTATTACTGCTGTTTACGCTGTAGGCCTAGGCAACCGATGGCGGGCGCAAGAGAGCTAGATCTGCACTATCATCTAGGATTTATGTGCATTCCTGGTAATACACACGTGTCCCCCGTGGACAGGCTCGTACATAAAGCATCATCCATTCAGGCTGAAAAGGCATAATTTTCCTCCTTAACTAGCTTTATTGGCGAGAAAACAGGAAAAATATGTGTACTGTCTTAATAAAACACATTTTCCACTACCATTTTCGGATTTTCTGACAACTTAGGATGTTGCTTGCACACCCTTGGCTGAATGAGGTGTGAAACATCCTAAGTTATACGAAAATGGTGGTAGAAAATGTTGTTTTATTTAGACACCATTAATAAAAGACACCAATTTTTCCTGTTTTTATTTTCGGCAGCTCGCCATTAAAGTTGGCTAAGGAGGGAAATAATGGCTTTTTTTTTCTTTTTTTGTCATTTAGCAGATGCTCTTATCCAGAGCGACTTCAGGAGCAATTAGGGTTAAGTGCCTTGCTCAAGGGCACATCGACAGATTTTTCACCTAGTCGGCTCGGGGATTAGAACCAGCGACCTTTCGGTTACTGGCACAACGCTCTTAACCACTAAGCTACCTTGCAACCTGAATGGAGAATGCTTTATGTACGAGCCAGTCCAAGGGGGACACGAGTGTATTACTGGAAATCACATAAATCCTAGACAATAGTGCAGATCTAGTGCCCACTTTTGGCTGCCTAGGCTACCATTGATTAGCCTACATGTCACATTGATTTTGCAAATGCCATTTGTCGCAATTTGGCAACATAGCTGCTAAGATGTCAGTCTCAGCCATATCCCCTGTAGATCATTACAGTAACGTTGTTGTCAATATCTCCCTTACCTTTGAGTAATTTGAGTTTATTTCTTAGTTTAAAAAAAGGCTATATTTTTAGGCTACCTGTTTCCCTTTCCTTGTTCTCCAGGGGGCCGTTGCCGCGAGGGAGCACGGTTGTCACTAGTTACCACAGCCACAAAGTCCAAATTCATGAAAAAGTTATTCAAACAAAAATGTGGTTTTTGGTATTAATTTAAGGTAAGGGAAAGCATATGTTTAAGGTTAGGTTTAAAATCAGATTTTAAAGGTCAACTGCCCCTTAGAACTAGCCTAGGCAGCCGATACCCACTGGGCACACACTAGTTGAATCAACATTGTTTCCACATCATTTCAATTAAATTACTTTGAACCAACATGAATTTTTGTGGCAAAATGTACTACAAAGTAATTTGGTCATAATGTCAGTCTCGTCCAAAAGGGTGTTTTGTAAGTGAGTTCATAACGACTTAGCCTACTGGGGAGTTGGGTATGGATTACGATCATGTCCACTTGACCAGTGCCCACTAACACGAGAGAAGCAGCTGTGCTGATTGCTCTCTATCAACTGAGCTCACTCTATCCAATCACAGCAGCCAGAACCTCCAGACAGTGAGACAGACATAGAATTAGGAATTAGAACACTAGTTTGGAATAAACCTTCTTATGATAGGATAAAAGGTCAAACATTTTGGTCAGGGAGATGGTCAACCATTGTTTGCCAGGGCATAAGATATTGTGATGAGATATTGTTTTAAACAATCAGTGTTGGGGAAAATATATTTTACGAAGCTACCAATTACTTCACACTGGAAGAAGTTAAGCTACACTAAAGCTACCCTTGAGAAATATAGAGTTTACTTAAAGATGCACTATGCAGAAATTCCTCCGCCATTTCCTGGTTGGTAAAATTCTAATAGTTGGCCTAATTTCAGTTTATGTGACAAAACAAGCAAGTATAGTGTAGAGCAGGTGTCAAACTCATTCCACGGAGGGCCGAGTGTCTGGAATGTCTGGAATGTCCGTGAAATGAGTTTGACACCCCTGGTGTAGAGAATCATTGTACCATCTAAACCACTGTGAAATATATTTTCCAAAACCTAAAATATTGTCTTTTCAGCTGATTGAAGCTGGTGTACAAAACTGAAAGTAAAAGATGCAAAAAACAAAACTTAAAAACGGTAAACATAGAAATAGTACACATAGAACAGATCTACCGCTAGTTAGACTTGCTTTCAGAATGACAGATCTTGTGAATTTTGTCAAGTTGACCAAAAAGTTACATATTGCAGCTTTAACTAAAGTTACTTGTTAATTACAAACTACTAAAAGATATCATATCTTAATCTGAAATGTCAGACTACAAATTGCAAGTACAGATTACTCTGTAGTCTGATGTTAACAGAATGTGTGATTTAGCCTATTAAACACAACAAGTGAGAATTAGGCACACAAAAAACGTTTCAAGTGAGAATTAGGCAGGTCCGATGCCAAAAAAGAAAGGAAATTATTGCCTACTTCACCCATATTTTACTTTATTTTTGCAAAAAAAGTAGAGTGTAGTTCCAGTAGTTAACTACACCACTACATGGCAAAAAAATTTAATTAACTACTGAGAACACTACCAAGATTTGAATTTAGTTCAGCCACCAACCTACAGCAAAATGTAATTAAATTACTAGTTGAACTACATGTCGTTAGTTCACTACTCCCAAAACTGAAAACAACGAGATAATTTAGAAGTAATTTAATAGGATCTCTATGGAGACCTGCCCTTTATGCAGTGCCTCAGACATGTTTGCATAAGACAACACGTCGGGCAATGTTATGATGAAATAATTGTTGTCCCTAAGGCTTTTATGGAGTGGTCACTTGCTGATGTGTTTAATATTGTCAATCACTTGAGTCTGCCACTTTTTTTGGGCAAAATTAGAATTGAGACAATCAGAGCGCACTTGTATCCCAACTGCAACTTATCAATATTCCAAACCCATTCATGAGCATCTTCTGTCCTCTCGCGACCTGTTTTGTAACATGATTCCCTATGAAACACTGCCAGACAGATGCACACTCTAGTATCAGATAGTGAGAAAGTTGTAAAAAAACTAAAAGGCACTGAAGCACTCATGTCGCAACTCGCCAGTGACTTGATAACCTGATTGTGGCCTGGCTGCTCAATGTGCCTGCTAGCTACTACTTGCTAGCTTCATTGACAAACACAGAGTTGGAACTGAGCTAGCTAGCAAGTAATTTTGGACACTGATAGACAGCGTGTAGCTTGTGCTTTATTTTACAATAGTTTGACAGCTCCGAATTAATCTAAGATAAATCAAGAAATCTGTAATTAATGAAGACATTTTTGCGGAGTTGAGAAATACTGCACCAAACACCTTAACTAGATGTAAAATTGTGCGACTGACAACCTCCGCAAAAATGTCTTAATTAATTACAGATTTCTTGATTTATCTTAGATTAATTAGGATGATTTTAAGCAAGTTACTATTTTGATGAAGTGGTTATGATGTTGCTATGTAAAAAATATTTGATAAAATATTGAATTTGGCCTTTACTACTATAGCCCATAGAAACGCATTGAGTGACACATCCATAAATGGCAAAACAGACAGTCAAAAAATGTATCATCAGGAATAAGGTTTGAAGTGTCACAACAGGTTTTAGAACACATACTCATTCAAGGAATGTCTTTATTTTTACTATTTTCTATATTGTAGAATAATAGTGAAGACATCACAACTATGAAATAACACATATGGAATCATATATTTTATCTTTGAGATTCTTCAAATAGCCACCCTTTTCCTTGATGACAGCTTTGCACACTCTTGGCATTATCTCAACCTGCTTCACCTGGAATGCTTTTCCAACAGTCTTGAAGGAGTTCCCAGATATGCTGAGCACTTGTTGGCTGCTTTTCCTTCACTCTGCGGTCCGACTCAAACCATCCGACTCAAACCATCTCAATTTGGTTGAGGTTGGGGATTGTGGAGCCAGGTCATCTGATGCAGCACTCCATCACTCTCCTTCCTGATAAAATAGCCCTTACACCGCCTGGAGGTGTGTTGGGTCATTGTCCTGTTGAAAAACAAATTATAGTCCCATTAAGCCCAAACCAGATGGGATGGCGTATCGCTGCAGAATGCTGTGGTAGCCATTCTGGTTAAGTAAATCACAGACAGTGTCACCAGCAAAGCACCCCTGCACCATAACACCTCCTCCTCCATGCATTACGGTGGGAAATACACATGCAGATATCATCCGTTCACCCACACAACGTCTCAGAAAGACACGGCGGTTGGAACCAAAAATCTCCAATCAATGCAAATATCATGGTACAGCTATATGGACACTCAATCACTATGGTATTTATTATTGGTAAATTCACAAACATATATTAATATAAATAGATTTGAAATCTGAATCTCATTATGGTAAGTGGTGAAATAAGTATAGCCAGTTATAATTGTAATGGCTTAGCAGATAATAACAAAAGAAGAACAATAATTACATTGCTCAAAGAGAAGGAATATAATATCTATTGTTTATGTGAAAATTGTCCAAACAGATCCGCAAGGTAGACGGATGATTTTAAATAAACAGATATGGCTCATTAACCTTTACGGACCAAATAATGATGATTCACACTTCTTTGACAATATATACAGTATAATAAATTATCAATCCTGCAAGCAATACAATACTCTATTATTATGGTAGGAGATTATAATACTGTTTTAAATAGCTCAATGGACCGTAAAAGAAATCACACTACAAACTATCACCCTCATGCTGTTAAGGAAATCATGAATGTCATGGATACATTATAATTAGTAGATATATGGAGGCTTAAATATCCTGACCTAGTGAGATATACATGGCGAAGACTCAATCAAGCTAGTCATCTTGACTTCTTTCTTATGTCATTCTCGTTGGCACCAAAAGTTTAAAAGGTGTTGATAGGGGACAGAATGCGGTCGGAGCATCATATAATTGGCATATACATTACTCTAACTGAATTTCCATGTCGGTGAGGATATTGGAAATTTAATCAAAGCCTATTGGATAATAACTTGTTTTTAACTAAGACAGAGGAATTTAGAACTGATTTATTCCGACATAACATAGGTACAGCAAATCCCCTTATTGTATGGGACACTTTTAAATGTGCCTTTAGAGGCCATACAATTCAGTCCTCATCTCGAAAAAAAAAAGCAATTTAGGTCAAAAGAGTCCATACTAACAGGAAATATAAGGTCTAACAGAACAGATAGATAGCAATAAAAACTGTCACATAGAGGCTCAGAATAAATTAGAGGAAAAACAAAAAGAAACAGAGAAACTTATTCAAGAAAGATCAAGTGTAATAATTTTTTTAAAAGAAAGCACACTGGATGGAATACTGTATATATATATTTTTTTTATCTCCAACATAAAAATGCTACTAAAAATAATTTACTGAAACTGGTTACAAATGATGGAGTCACACATGATTCACCAAATGATATTTTGAAGGAGGAAGCAAAGTACTTTAAGCATATGTTTTCGTTTCAGTCGCCTCCATCTCCTCTAACTGAAGCTAATTGTAGGGATTTTTTTTCTATTGATAATGTAAAATTAACAGCCATACAGAAAGACTCATGTGAAGGTTAAATTACAGAGGAGGAACTTCTGAATGCAATTAAAGACTTTAAGTCCGGGAAAACTCCAGGGTTGGATGGCATACCAGTCGAGGTATACCAAACCTTTTTTGATATACTCAGAGGATCTTTATTAGCATGTTTTAACACTCAAGAAGAATGTCTGATTTCATTATTACTGAAACAGGATACAAGTGGAAAATATAAAGATCCAGTCCATTAAAAAAATTGGAGGACCCTTACACTTCAGTGTTGTGATGCAAAAATTATAGCAAAATGTATAGCTGTCAAGAGGAGTAAAACAATGTTGTCCACTATCGGCATATCTATTTATTATGGCCATCGAAATGTTAGCTATTAAAATCAGATCCAACAATAATATCAAGGGATTAGAAATCCAGGGCTTTAAAACAAAGGTGTCATTGTACAATGATGATTCATGTTTTCTTTTAAATCCACAACTTGAATCCCTCCACAGCCTCATAGAGGATCTAGATACATTTTCTAACCTCTCTGGATTACAACCAAATTATGATAAATGTACTATATTATGCATTGGATCACAAAAAAAGTACATTTTTTACATTACCATGTAGTTTACCAATACAATGGTATGATGGTGATGTGGTGGTACTCGGAATACATATCCAAAATAAAACAAATGATCTGACGCCAATAAATGTTAAAAGAAAGTCAGCAAAAAATAGATAAGATATTGCTACCATGGAAAGATAAATACTTGTCTGTTGAAAAATCACCCTGATTAACTCTTTAATATTATCCCAGTTTACCTATTTGCTTATGGTCTTGCCTACGCCTAGCGAACTGAAAAATATTCAATTTTATTTGGAACGGCAAGTCAGACAAAATTAAATAATGAATATGAATTCGGAGGACAGAAATTATTAAATATTAAAGCATTAGACTTATCACTAAAAGCCATACAAAAGTTATACTTAAATCCGAACTGGTTCTCTAGCAAATTAATAAGATTGTCTCACCCCATGTTCAAGAATGGCTTTTTTCCCTTTATTCAAATTACAAACTCTTACTTTCAGTTATTTGAAAAGAAAATCATCTCCCAAATATCACTATTTCTAAAACAAGCCATAGAAAGTTGGTTGCAATTTCAATTTAATCCTCCTGAAATGACAGAACAAATAATGCAACAAATATTGTGGTTAAAGTCAAATATACTAATAGATAAAAAGCCAGTATTTTTTAATTAAAAAAAAAAAAAAGGTAGAATCTTCGTAAATGATATCATAGGTAGGACTGGTGGAGTTACTGTGGGGAGAACAAGTATTTGATACACTGCCGATTTTGCAGGTAATTTTTATCATAGGTACACTTCAACTGTGAGAGACAGAATCTAAAACAAAAATCCAGAAAATCACATTGTATGATTTTTAAGTAATTCATTAGCATATTATTGCATGAAATACGTATTTGATCATCTACCAACCAGTAATAATTCCGGCTCTCACAGACCTGTTCATTTTTCTTTAAGAAGCCCTCCTGTTCTCCACTCATTACCTGTATTAAGTGCACCTGTCCACACACTCAATCAAACAGACTCCAACCTCTCCACAATGGCCAAGACCAGAGAGCTGTGTAAGGACATCAGGGATAAAATTGTAGACCTGCACAAGGCTGGGATGGGCTACAGGACAATAGGCAAGCAGCTTGGTGAGAAGGCAACAACTTTTGGCGCAATTATTAGAAAATGGAAGAAGTTCAAGATGACGGTCAATCACCCTTGGTCTGGGCTCCATGCAAGATCTCACCTCATGGGGCATCAGTGATCATGAGGAAGGTTAGGGATCAGCCCAGAACTACACAGCAGGACCTGGTCAATGACCTGAAGAGAGCTGGGACCACAGTCTCAAAGAAAACCATTAGTAACACACTACGCCATCATGGATTATAATCCTGCAGTGCACGCAAGGTCCCCCTGCTCAAGCCAGCGCATGTCCAGGCCCGTCTGAAGTTTGCCAATGACCATCTGGATGATCCAGAGGAGGAATGGGAGAAGGTCATGTGGTCTGATGAGACAGAAATAGAGTTTTTTGGTCTAAACTCCACTCGCCGTGTTTGGAGGAAGAAGAAGGATGAGTACAACCCCAAGAACACCATCCCAACCGTGGAGGTGGAAACATTATACTTTGGGGATGCTTTTCTGCAAAGGGGACAGGACGACTGCACCGTATTGAGGGGAGGATGGATGGGGCCATGTATCGCGAGATCTTGGCCAACAACCTTCTTCCCTCAGTAAGAGCATTGAAGATGGGTCGTGGCTGGGTCTTCCAGCATGACAACGACCCAAAACACACAGCCAGGGCAACTAAGGAGTGGCTCCGTAAGAAGCATCTCAAAGTCCTGGAGTGGCCTAGCCAGTCTCCAGACCTGAACCCAATAGAACATCTTTGGAGGGAGCTGAAAGTCCGTATTGCCCAGCGACAGCCCCGAAACCTGAAGGATCTGGAGAAGGTCTGTATGGAGGAATGGGCCAAAATCCCTGCTGCAGTGTGTGCAAACCTGGTCAAGACCTACAGGAAACGTAGGATCTCTGTAATTGCAAAGAAAGGTTTCTGTACCAAATATTAAGTTCTGCTTTTCTGATGTATCAAATACTTATGTAATGCAATAAAATGCAAATTAATTACCTACAAATCATACAATGTGATTTTCTGGATTTTTGTTTTAGATTCCGTCTCTCACAGTTGAAGTGTACCTATGATAAAAATTACAGACCTCTACATGCTTTGTAAGTAGGAAAACCTGCAAAATCGGCAGTGTATCAAATACTTGTTCTCCCCACAGTAACTCCACCAGTCCTACCTATGATATCATTTACGAAGATTCTACCTTTTTTTTTTTTTATTCAAAAAATACTGGCTTTTTATCTATTAGTATATTTGACTTCAACCACAATATTTGTTGCATTATTTGTTCTATCGTTTCTGGAGGATTAAATTGAAATTGCAACCAACTTTCTATGGCTTGTTTTGGAAATAGTGATATTTGGGAGATGATTTTCTTTTCAAATAACTGAAAGTAAGAGGTTGTAATTTGAATAAAGGGAAAAAAGCCATTCTTGAACATGGGGTGAGACAATCTTATTAATTTGTTAGAGAACCAGTTCGGATTGTTCTCCCCACTGTATGTCACACATGCAGCTAACAAAAACATATGGAAATGTCTGCTCTACCCAATTTTAAAACCAAATAATTGCAGCATTGCCGCAAAAATGGAAGAGGAAAGTGGAAGGGGGAAAAAGTAAGGAAACTGTCTGTCGACCCTCCATTAAAGAACATAATTGGTTAAAGAAAATTGTGATAAATAAAAAAGTATACCAGTTTCATTTAAGGACCAAAGGATTGACAGCTGTCCCATATAGATTGCAAAATAGTTGGGAAGAGATTTTTGACGTACCGATTCCATGGCATAGTGTTTATGAACTGAAAGCAAAATGACGCCATATTCAAAATATATAATTTTTCAATTTAAATAATTCTAAATTCTTCCTTTCAATATAATGTTATTTATATGGGGGATACAATCTTCCCAGCTCTGCAGATTTTGCTGCGAAGAGACAGAATCATTAGATAATTTGTTTTGGTACTGTCCATTTGTGGCTTGTTTTTGGTCACAGGTCCAGGAATGGCTGAAGGATTGCAATATTTACCTGGAGCTAACCCTGAAGATAGCACTACTGGGTGATCTGAAAAGTCATAGTCAATCGATCAATTTACAATCTGTAGAAACAATGAGAATAGAAGGGTTCAGAACTTTTGTGAAACATCACAGTACAGTTGAAAAATATATGGCAAATAGAAATCCAATATGGATGGTGTTAAGATATAGATGGGAGGTGTTGAATGGAGCTGAAGGATGGGACTAATAACAACTAACAACAACTAATAACAGCAAGATAACAAATGTAAAGCATGCTGTGTCCATAATAAGTGTATAGGTTATAGGTTGAGAGCTTTTGTGAAGTAGCACAGTTGGAGAGATATGGCATATAGAAGCAAACCGGATGGACATCATGAAAATGATCGGAGAAAAATATCAAATTTGGACTCCAGACCAAAGGACACATTTCCACTGGTCTAATGTCCATTCCTCATGTTTCTTGGCCCAAGCAGGTCTCTTCTCATTATTGTTGTCCTTTAGTGGTGGTTTCTTTGCAGCAATTCGACCACAAAGGCCTGATTCACACAGTCTCCTCTGAACAGTTGATGGTGAGATGTGTCTGTTACTTGAACTTTTTGAAGCATTTTTTTGGGCTGCAATTTCTGAGGCTGGTAACTCTAATGAACTTATCCTCTGCAGCAGAGGTAACTCTGGGTCTTCCATTCCTGTGGCGGTCCTCATGAGAGCCAGTTTCATCATAGCGCTTGATAGTTTTTACTTGAAGAAACTTTAAAAGTTCTTGAAATGTTCCGTATTGACTGACCTTCATGTCTTAAAGTAATGATGGACCGTGGTTTCTCTTTGCTTATTTGAGCTGTTCTTGCCATAATATGGACTTGGTCTTTTACCAAATAGGGCTATCTTCTGTATACACCACCTACCTTGTCACAACACAACTGATTGGTTCAAACGCATTAAGACGGAATTAAATTACACAAATTAACTTTTAAGAAGGCACACCTGTTAATTGAAATGCATTCCAGGTGACTACCTCATGAAGCTGGTTGAGAGAATGCTAAGAGTGTTCAAAGATGTCATCAAAGCAAAGGGTGGCTATTTGAAGAATCTCAAATATAAAATATATTTGTCTATTACCTAATTTACTGCCTGGTGAAGTCACCAGGCAGGCCAAAACACCATCCCACCAAAACTCGGTGAAATTTCAGGCAGTCTTTTCAAATAGCTCTTACACTAAAAGGGCATTATCATAATTTTCACAATTTCACAGTATTATTCCAACCACATAGTGTGAAAATATATAGAATACACAAGATAATCACGTTTTTGATTGCACTGGGCCATTAAGTCAATTGGTTTCTCTCTTCTGATGAGAAGTAAGGAAACAAACGTGTATGGTAGTCTATGTTAAGTGAAGTTTGGGATGACTTAAATAGTAGCAATAATAAATTGGCTTAAGTGCAAAGTGACACTGGGCCGAACTGTCTTTTCATGTAAAAAAATATGTATATATATATACAGTTGAAGTCGGAAGTTTACATAGACTTAGGTTAGAGTCATTAAAACTCGTTTTTTCAACCACTCCAAAAAATATTATTGTTAACAAACTATAGTTTTGGCAAGTCGGTTAGGACATCTACTTTGTGCATGACACAAGTAATTTTTCCAACAATTGTTTACGGACTGATTATTTCACTTATAATTCACTTTACATACGCTAAGTTGACTGTGCCTTTAAACAGCTTGGAAAATTCCAGAAAATGATGTCATGGCTTTAGAAGCTGTGGTCCTCTGTAGCTCAGCTGGTAGAGCATGGCGCTTGTAACGCCAAGGTAGTGGGTTCGATCCCTGGGACCACCCATAAACAAAAATGTAAGCACGCATGACTGTAAGTCGCTTTGGATAAAAGCGTCTGCTAAATGGCATATTATTATTATTATAAGCTTCTGATAGGCTAATTGACATCATTTGAGTCAATTGGCGGTGTACCTGTAGATGTATTTCAAGGCCTACCTTCAAACTCAGTGCCTCTTCGATTGACATCATGGGAAAATCAAAAGAAATCAGCCAAGACCTCAGCAAAAAAATTGTAGACCTCCACAAGTCTGGTTCATCCTTGGGAGCAATTTCCAAATGCCTGAAGGTACCACGTTCATCTCAGCTGTCATACTGCTCAGGAAGGAGACGCATTCTGTGTCCTAGAGATGAACGTACTTTGGTGCAAATCAATCCCAGAACAACAGCAAAGGACCTTGTGAAGATGCTCGAGGAAACAGGTACAAAAGTATCTATATCCACAGTAAAACAAGTCCTACATCGACATAACCGGAAAGGCCGCTCAGCATGGAAGAAGCCACTGCTCCAAAACCGCCATAAAAAAGCCAGACTTCGGTTTACAACAGCACATGGGGACAAAGATCGTACTTTTTGGAGAAATGTCCTCTGGTCGGATGAAACAAAAATAGAACTATTTGGCCATAATGACCATCGTTATGTTTGGAGGAAAAAGGGGATTGCTTGCAAGCCGAAGAACACCATCCCAACCGTGAAGCATGGGGGTGGCAGCATCATGCTGTGGGTGTGCTTTGCTGCAGGAGGGACTGGTGCACTTCACAAAATAGGAGGAAGGAAAATGATGTGGATATATTGAAGCAACATCTCAAGACATCAGTCAGGAAGTTACAGCTTGGTCGCAAATGGGTCTTCCAAATGGACAATGACCCCAAGCATACTTCCAAAGTTGTGGTAAAATGGCTTAAGGACAACAAAGTCAAGGTATTGGAGTGGCCATCACAAAGCCCTGACCTCAATCCTATAGAACATTTGTGGGCAGAACTGAAAAAGCGTGTGTGAGCAAGGAGGCCTACAAACCTGACTCAGTTACACCAGCTCTGTCAGGAGGAATAGGTCAAAATTCACCCAACTTATTGTGGGCAGCTTGTGGAAGGCTATCCAAAACGTTTGACCCAAGTTAAACAATTTGAAGGCAATGCTACCAAATACTAATTGACTGTATGTAAACTTCTGACCCACTGGGAATGTGATGAAAGAAATAAAAGCTGAAATAAATCATTCTCTCTACTATTATTCTGACATTTCACATTCTTCAAATAAAGTGGTGATCCTAACTGACCTAAAACAGGGAATTTTTACTCGGATTAAATGTCAGGAATTGTGAAAAACTGAGTTTAAATGTATTTGTCTAAGGTGTATGTAAACATTCGACTTCAACTGTATATATGTATAGTCTTGAGAACTTGAATGCATTCGTCCATGATTAAGCTACTTTCTGCAACTTTATTAACTAAATCCTGTACCTTGGAAATAATCTTGCCTCATGTGCCTACTTCTGCTCGGGTGAGACATTGTTCCCTTTGCCTATAAATAGAATAATGCAATAATTAAATATTACAGACTTAATTTAATGGTATTAATGGCAATTAGAGACATATGATGACAGTTATATAGCCTGGGCCTAATAATCAGAATCAAATCTAAGGGGGAACTGTGTAGGCCTACAAGGACGAAGGAAACATCATGATTTAAAATCATAATAGGGACTGAGATTATTATTAGGCTACACATTAAAAAGCTGAATTCAACACATTTAAATTCACAAGCGCATAGCTAATTTAAATTCACATGTGCATAGCCACCAGTGAGTGCATCGCTCCCTCCCTCCCGTGCACAGCTCAGTTTCCCTCCCTCTCCGCATCTCATGTTTTAGCGAAACCTATTAGCCTACATGGTATTCCCTACGAGGCACAATGCAACACCTCCAAACCAGCTCTTTTCACTAAATTCACGGTTCGCAGTTGAAGACATGGAGGTGGATAAGATAAGATTCTCTCTGCAAGCTACTTACTTGGTCAGCAAGTAGGCCTACAGGGAGAGACGCGGAAAGTACTCGCTGGAGGGACTGAGGAGGAAGGACAGGGCGTGCCGCTGCAAGTCCCGAGCTGAGATTGCATCTCACTCCACCGGCTCGCTCACCTAGGGGTGATCCACAGAAGCAACCCAGACGAATTGTCGCGTATATCATTCACGGTCGTTTGTCATTCGCCCAATAACCTCACTGAGACCTATATCAGGCGACAACATTGTAATTCCTTGATATAGGACATTCCTTCACTTGATAGGCTATTGTTTTATTTTCACTGGATGGATTTTTAAAAAGTGTTCGGTTTGTAGGAGGTTGTAGGATCCCAGCTATGGATTTTGGAGCAACGCTGGACATGCCTGCACCTTGTATTTTGGACAAAGTTCAAGGTTACTGCATATTTTTTATCCAAAATGCAAGAATGATTGTTTTTGGATAAAGGTACTGTCCGTTTCAATTCACTGGAGTGTGTTTCTAACAATTGTATGCTTTCTGTGATATTTTGGGGAACAGACAACATCACGTTTCAAAGAACGTCGTGCCAGGGACAATTGGATAAATGTGATCAGCATGTTAGTCATAGACATTGTGCACTGCAACCGAGGTGGGAAGAGGCATTTCTACCCAGCACAGATGAATCCGAACAGATTGACTAAAACCCCCTTATAGTAGTAGCTTTCCAGTATTTCAAATATAGCTTTGTTATTCCAGTGTGTTTTCCAGTGTGCGTTTGCAATACCTGTGGCCGGTGGCGGTACCTGAAGCTTGTCTCCTGTCTGGGTGTGGGTCTTTTCGCGCTCAGACATTTCCCTGCGCTGCCGGAGTGGCGCTGCTATAGAGCAACTCTCCACCGCCTCAGTTTCAACCTGGGCACGAGCTGATCCAAGTTGGACGCTGATCGCCAGGCACCGTGCGTTCGAGAGTGGGATCTTTCGACTTTGAGGGACTGGAGAGAGGGCTAAAACCAAAAAGGTAGGTTAATTGATAACACATTAATCATGTTTAACATGTGTTCGAAAATCAAATGGCGGTTTCTGCGACTTGGGATGCAATTTCGCAAGAAGAATTACCGAGATGCACTACTGCCACGCCATCCCTTGTGCCAACATATGCATTCTAATATTTGACTTTCATTTGATTAAATATAGCCTATTTATGCACGAATGAGTATGTTTTCCATTCTAGCTAATAATGTATGAGTATGTGATTTTATGTTTAGTAAGCATATTTACATTATCAAAGCTACGTATTTTATGCAGTGTCTCAATGATGTACAGAAATGAGTGAAACACTAAAACATGTTTAGGCCTAATTGGTGTCATTTACGAAATGGTGTGCTTAGTGGTTGCCAGAGCTGCGTGCAATCCTGACAGCATTAGCTCTGTTGGAATGAGGACATATTTTAGATATGTTTAATTTGCTTCTGTGTCATCAGCATTCTTGCAGTGACTAGCAATATAGTCCTGTACAGTACTGACTAGGGGCGAAAGAAACAGCACGGAATGTGGTTGGTAAGGTAAGCTACACTGAAATTAAAACGTAGGCTACACTGAAATCAGAACTAGCACTTTTCGCTGGCAGATGTGGCTGGGTGAGACTTTTCAGCACCATGGAAAGCTCTCTCAACGTTAGCATTGAATTCACTAGACGCATTGGCTGTATGAGACTCTCAGTACAATGGACAGCTCCCGAAACGGTATCCTTGAAACTTCACGGTTTTGAGAGCCGGAGGGCCCTGACATAATGAATTTTATGCTGCATCATGATCAAATGAATAGTCATTAATATATTCGTTATATGCTGCACAAACTAACGAGAGATAATAGATTATAGTGACTCGTGATGTGTGTGCATCAATAACGGTCATATGGAGCATTACAAGGTGCTCTACTTTATATCACTCGCACTTCACGCCCACACACCTATTCTCACAGAGACGGTCTCACACACAGACACTAAACCACTCAGCACCTAGCCTACATACTCTCATGTACGAAATGTAGTGAGTGCACTTCTATCTAGGATACAATGTATTTAAAACACAGCCAAGTCACTCATCTTCAAGCATCAGCGATTAGGGCGTCCTTCGATTTGAAGGTCATATCTGACACAAATCAGATAGCCTTTTTGAAATATGACGTGTCTCTAACGTGCATCAATTAGCATTTTGGTCTGCATTGTGACAGCCTTGCCTCTAGGCCAGCCAGCACCTGTGGTGGCCTATTCTGGTGCCAAATATGGATGGGTTTGTATGTAGCATAGAGGATGACTATTGGTGAGCTGAATATAAATTCATAGACTAATAGACACAAGATAGGCCTATAATAA
Source organism: Coregonus clupeaformis (assembly GCF_020615455.1). Classification (NCBI taxonomy): domain Eukaryota; kingdom Metazoa; phylum Chordata; class Actinopteri; order Salmoniformes; family Salmonidae; genus Coregonus; species Coregonus clupeaformis. Next base: position 44,204,104 of record NC_059197.1, read on the forward strand.
ACAATTCAATGTAGTTTTTTTTTCGTTACTTCATTTTGGCCACATTTTTGCAATCTGCAGGTTGAATTTTAAACCTCATAAAAAGCCCAGATGTCTTTATTGACGAGTCAATAGCTGAAGACCGCTTTGCTGCCTGGTGTTAGAGTTTGTGCCTCCTTGGGAAGGCACTGAGCTGGATGAAGGCTGAATCATTGTCATGAGTGTGTGTGTGTGTATGTGTGTGTTGTGTGTGTGTTCCAACACGTAGCCCATGGGTGGGATTAGGTGGACACGGCTGGTGCTAACAAAAATGCATTTGTACCTGGCTACTCCAGGCTGTCTGGTATTCTGTGCCTGCCCAGAGCAGGCACTCTGTCAGTAGGGTGGGAATTAGAACAGAGTAGCCCATTATGGTGGAATAGACATCCTGAGGCATACGGATCCGCTCTCTCTCTTCATTCCCTCCCCAGTCAAGACCACACCTCCCCGACCCAGATCAGCAACGGTTCATGCCCTTGACTATCGCACAGTGTGATAAGTGAGAGCTGTGCAGTCCTGCTGTGTCTGTTAACATTCGAGGCAGCTGTGAAGTTGGAGTTAGTGAAAAGGTAGGGACCTAACAGGGCCCTAGTCTTGCGCTTTTGTGAGGCAGGTCAGGTTGTAGTGGATTAGCTTCACTGTTACAGCCTGCTTTGATCCATAGAGTCTGGCATCCAGCAAGCAACTCTCTCCATGAGCTACCTGAATGAACTTCACCTAGTCTAGTCACACACTGGAATACAGTCTGAGACTTGCTGTTGGTTTATGGTGGTTTTATTACGATGTAGGTGTATTGTTGTGAATTACCAATGCAGGGATCTAGCCTTTTTGCGGTCCATCATGGCCTGTCAAACACAATACACACGCAGCGATAGCTCAAGGGAGTTTCTACTTTAGCTCCCAGCCTTTCCTTCTTTCCATCAAAGCTGAAGACTAGGCACTTGTTAAATAACTGGTCTGAACTACCCCGCATTGAAATAAAGCTGAAATAGCCACACACTCATTTTAGGCTCTTCCCTGTCTTCAGGGTGTGTAGATATCGCCCTCTGATTAATCTCCTGTAAAGAGGTTCCCCATGCTGGGGCATTATAGAGATTTGAAAAGGGGAATTACAAGGGGAGAAAAGCGATAGAATGCATACTGTTGCTACCATCATTGCACCATACGGGAGACCGTGGATATATGGCACTCAATTATCTCGATCACCATTGTGTAAAAAGTGTGATGGTTGTTGTCAGCATAAAGATAAAAATAGACTCTGTGTGAACCACAAATCTACAGATTTGCGGCTGCAACCCGTACTGTACTGTTGTAATTGGCTGGGGTTTGTTTTCTTATTGTTTTGGGCCAGTGTAATCTTCTTTTGGGACCGTTATAGAGAAAATGTACAGGCTCCACTCAGTAGCCTAATCGGTTTGATGAACTCATTTTTTTTTTATGTTTATTATTATTATATATATTTTATAGGGGGTAGATCAGCTTTAATATTGCAGATAAATTGTAACTTCCATCAATGTAATTGTCTGCATCACTTCCAATCCCCCACATGTTTTTTTTTCTAATCGCAAATATATATACAGTGAGGGAAAAAAGTATTTGATCATAACCTCTTATCATATCATCATTCTGAACGTCATAACCTCCATGCAGCTGCAAAAATCGAGACTTACTTATGATTCAGTACTACTACTGGTTTAATTATTTATTTACTAGCTAACGACAGTGAGGGAAAAAAGTATTTGATCCCCTGCTGATTTTGTACGTTTGCCCACTGACAAAGACATAATCAGTCTATAATTTTAATGGTAGGTTTATTTGAACAGTGAGAGACAGAATAACAAAAAAAAAATTCAGAAAAGCGCATGTTTAAAAATTATATGAATTTATTTGCATTTTAATGAGGGAAATAAGTATTTGACCCCTCTGCAAAACATGAATTAGTACTTGGTGGCAAAACCCTTGTTGGCAATCGCAGAGGTCAGACGTTTCTTGTAGTTGGCCACCAGGTTTGCACACATCTCAGGAGGGATTTTGTTCCTCTCCTCTTTGCAGATCTTCTCCAAGTCATTAAGGTTTCGAGGCTGACGTTTGGCAACTCGAACCTTCAGCTCCCTCCACAGATTTTCTATGGGATTAAGGTCTGGAGACTGGCTAGGCCACTCCAGGACCTTAATGTGCTTCTTCTTGAGCCACTCCTTTGTTGCCTTGGCAGTGTGTTTTGGGTCATTGTCATGGTGGAATACCCATCCACGACCCATTTTCAATGCCCTGGCTGAGGGAAGGAGGTTCTCACCCAAGATTTGACGGTACATGGCCCCGTCCATCGTCCCTTTGATGCGGTGAAGTTGTCCTGTCCCATTAGCAGAAAAACACCCCCAAAGCATAATGTTTCCACCTCCATGTTTGACGTTGGGGATGGTGTTCTTGGGGTCATAGGCAGCATTCCTCCTCCTCCAAACACGACGAGTTGAGTTGATGCCAAAGAGCTCGATTTTGGTCTCATCTGACCACAACACTTTCACCCCGTTCTCCTCTGAATCATTCAGATGTTCATTGGCAAACTTCAGACAGCCCTGTATATGTGCTTTCTTGAGTATTATTACCTTGCGGGCGCTGCAGGATTTCAGTCCTTCACTGCATAGTGTGTTACCAATTGTTTTCTTGGTGACTATGGTCCCAGCTGCCTTGAGATCATTGACAAGATCCTCCCGTGCAGTTCTGGGCTGATTCCTCACCGTTCTCATGATCATTGCAACTCCACGAGGTGAGATCTTGCATGGAGCCCCAGGCCGAGGGAGATTGACAGTTATTTTGTGTTTCTTCCATTTGCGAATAATCACACCAACTGTTGTCACCTTCTCACCAAGCTGCTTGGCGATGGTCTTGTAGCCCATTCCAGCCTTGTGTAGGTCTACAATCTTGTCCCTGACATCCTTGGAGAGCTCTTTGGTCTTGGCCATGGTGGAGAGTTTGGAATCTGATTGATTGATTGCTTCTGTGGACAGGTGTCTTTTATACAGGTAACAAGCTGAGATTAGGAGCACTCCCTTTAAGAGTGTTCCCCTAATCTCAGCTCGTTACCTGTATAAAAGACACCTGGGAGCCAGAAATCTTTCCGATTGAGAGGGGGTCAAATACTTATTTCCCTCATTAAAATGCAAATTAATTTATAACATTTTTGACATGTGTTTTTCTGGATTTCTTTGTTGTTATTCGGTCTCTAACTGTTCAAATAAACCTACCATTAAAATTATAGACTGATAATTTCTTTGTCAGTGGGCAAACGTACAAAATCAGCAGGGGATCAAATACTTTTTTCCCTCAATGTATATACACTGCTCAAAAAAATTAAGGGAACACTTAAACAACACAATGTAACTCCAAGTCAATCACACTTCTGTGAAATCAAACTGTCCACTTAGGAAGCAACACTGATTGACAATACATTTCACATGCTGTTGTGCAAATGGAATAGACAACAGGTGGAAATTATAGGCAATTAGCAAGACACCCCCAATAAAGGAGTGGTTCTGCAGGTGGTGACCACAGACCACTTCTCAGTTCCTATGCTTCCTGGCTGATGTTTTGGTCACTTTTGAATGCTGGCAGTGCTTTCACTCTAGTGGTAGCATGAGACGGAGTCTACAACCCACACAAGTGGCTCAGGTAGTGCAGCTCATCCAGGATGGCACATCAATGCGAGCTGTGGCAAGAAGGTTTGCTGTGTCTGTCAGCGTAGTATCCAGAGCATGGAGGCGCTACCAGGAGCAGGCCAGTACAGCAGGAGACGTGGAGGAGGCCGTAGGAGGGCAACAACCCAGCAGCAGGACCGCTACCTCCGCCTTTGTGCAAGGAGGAGCAGGAGGAGCACTGCCAGAGCCCTGCAAAATGACCTCCAGCAGGCCACAAATGTGCATGTGTCTGCTCAAACGGTCAGAAACAGACTCCATGAGGGTGGTATGAGGGCCCGACGTCCACAGGTGGGGGTTGTGCTTACAGCCCAACACCGTGCAGGACGTTTGGCATTTGCCAGAGAACACCAAGATTGGCAAATTCGCCACTGGCGCCATGTGCTCTTCACAGATGAAAGCAGGTTCACACTGAGCACATGTGACAGACGTGACAGAGTCTGGAGATGCCGTGGAGAACGTTCTGCTGCCTGCAACATCCTCCAGCATGACCGGTTTGGCGGTGGGTCAGTCATGGTGTGGGGTGGCATTTCTTTGGGGGGCCGCACAGCCCTCCATGTGCTCGCCAGAGGTAGCCTGACTGCCATTAGGTACCGAGATGAGATCCTCAGACCCCTTGTGAGACCATATGCTGGTGCGGTTGGCCCTGGGTTCCTCCTAATGCAAGACAATGCTAGACGTCATGTGGCTGGAGTGTGTCAGCAGTTCCTGCAAGAGGAAGGCATTGATGCTATGGACTGGCCCGCCCCGTTCCCCAGACCTGAATCCAATTGAGCACATCTGGGACATCATGTCTCGCTCCATCCACCAACGCCACGTTGCACCACAGACTGTCCAGGAGTTGGCGGATGCTTTAGTCCAGGTCTGAGAGGAGATCCCTCAGGAGACCATCCGCCACCTCATCAGGAACATGCCCAGGCGTTGTAGGGAGGTCATACAGGCACGTGGAGGCCACACACACTACTGAGCCTCATTTTGACTTGTTTTAAGGACATTACATCAAAGTTGGATCAGCCTGTAGTGTGGTTTTCCACTTTAATTTTGAGGGTGACTCCAAATCCAGACCTCCATGGGTTTATAAATTTGATTTCCATTGATCATTTTTGTGTGATTTTGTTGTCAGCACATTCAACTATGTAAAGAAAAAAGTATTTAATAAGATGATTTCATTCATTCAGATCTAGGATGTGTTGTTTAAGTGTTCCCTTTATTTTTTTGAGCAGTGTACTTCCACAGGTACACTTCCAATACACTCAAATGATGTCATTTAGCCTATCAGAAGCTTCTAAAGCCATGAGATCATTTTCTGGAATTGTCCAAGCTGTTTAAAGGCACAGTCAACTTAGTGTATGTAAACATCTGACCCACTGGAATTCTGATACAGTGAATTTGTTGTCAGCACATTCAACTATGTAAAGAAAAAAGTATTTAATAAGATTATTTCATTCATTCAGATCTAGGATGTGTTGTTTTAGTGTTCCCTTTATTTTTTTGAGCAGTGTATATATATCTCTTGTTTTTTTTGTTCAGTGCAACATGGGCTGTGTTTCTTCAGATGTGGGCAGAACTCATGCAGAAAGGGTAGCATTTCGCATCCGCAATAGGCATGAAATGAATGCGTAAAACAAACTCAACGGCTTACATGCATGAGTTCATACACAATTTGATGCATAAAGAAAAATAAATGTTTTATTGTCACACACCGGATAGGTGCAGTGAAATATTTTGTTTTACAGCCATAGTAGTACGACGCCCCTTGAGCAAATGAGGGTTAAGTGCATTGCTCAAGGGCACATCGACAGATTTTCACTTTGTCAGCTCAGATATTTGAACCAGCAACCTTTCGGTTGCTGGCCCTACACGCTAACCGCTAGGCTAACTGCTGCCCTATAAAAGCTATACATGCATAAGCGTGAGGTCATTAACTAGTAATGATGTGTGTGGGGTTAATTTGCTGGAAATACCAATGCAGATGGGAAAAGATAGGGGAGGGACAGTATGATCGAGCCATGATCTGTTTCCATATCATTGTTTGTTCAGTGAAATGTATGTTTGCCTCATGATTGGTTAGAGCGGTGCCCTTTAATTGGTTAATGGAAATAAATTATATAATGAAATTATACAATATGTATATTGTTTTGTTTTCAAAACAAAGGCTTACTCTCAGATAGTCAGGATGTCATTGAATATGGTATAACTTTTGGATTAGTTGAACTCTCTGTCCATCAGAAGGTCCACAATCATACGCCCCTCTGTGTGAATTAAGGTGTGTGGCCATCACCACAACAGCTTTGGTCCTAATCCCCTTTTGATGACAGTTTGATCCACGTGCAGTGAGGCCTTGCTAGCCCTTCTCAGTGAGCTGGCAGACCCTCAACTTCTCAGGGCTGCTGGTTGTTCTGTTGTGGTGTAGCTGCCCACTGACCCTCAGTAGTCTCCTCCACCCTAGATCCCACTCTCACCCCTACTGAGCATGGCTGCCAAGCTCGGCCATCAATTTCACCTCGACCGTCCTCCTCCTCTACGTCCTCCTCCTCAACCGTCCTCCTCCTCAACCGTCCTCCTCCTCTCTTTCCCTCAATGTACAATATTGGAGAGGTTGGAGCACTTGGTCCCAACTTAAACAAACAGCTAGTTATAAAGGCTTTAGAGAGCATTACTCATTACATATTCTTCACAGATAATGTATGCTTGTCGTGCTCTATAAAGTGTGACATAGCAGCTCCTGCTCCAAAACCTTAACAAATACAGTAGTTGTTTGTTTAAAGTGGGACAGAGTTTTTTTTTTAACACCAACATTCCTCTGAGCTTCAATATGCACACACCCATACTCTCACGTACCGTAGGTTACGACCCACATTACTCAGTGACTGGAGCGAACAAGCTTAGTTTTATGGATTCTGAAATAGGCCATCATTACAGAAAATAATGTTGTTGCATCCATTACAAGGCTGTGCGTGTGATGATATGAGCTGGCAACAGTGAAAATACCCCGCTCAGTAAATATGATGTTGTTCTAAGGATGAATGCAATGACAGGTCGGTCACCCCTGGTTAAAGGAGATACTTGATGGCAAGAAATCAAAACAATAAGACCATCATGGCTGGCATTGTACATCAGAGAGTAATCGGCAAGGAGAAAATACACTGGGTGTGGATGAGAGGTCATGATTACCTTCCCCTCCAGCTCGTAAATCACGACGGAGGGCACAACCCTCCGGATCATATTTCCACCAGAGACAATAGAGGTGTCTAAGATCTTCAAAGGGGAGATTAAAGTGGGGGTTAATCCTCTCTTGAGCTGTCTGGCTTTATTGCTGGCTAACAGCCTCGTTATCCATTAGAAATGATTCATAAATAGTTCATGGAAATACATGGATTGTCAAGTCCCTACTGGTTGGTCGATGAAAGGTTGATATGCAATTCAATCTAAACTGCTTTCGTCTTTTTTTTGTGATCACGCAGTTAGTTGGTTAGTTAGAGGATCAATGCGAGATCAAAAATGTGTAATGTGTGAGATTATCTTTTATCAATGTGTCCATGAGCGGAGGTTAATAAAATTGACCATGCATGTACTGTAAGCAATAAGTATTCCTTTCCTGTGCTTCCTTGATCATCAATTTTCTACGGTGCACTTAGTCCAACGCTGCTTGGCTCTCCATGCTCCATCCTCCCACTCAGAGCCAGGTCAACGGTAGCGGAAACAAATGATTGCCGGGGTCAAGGCAGGGGCGTCCCTGCGGTGTCATCCAGTGTCGGCCTAGTGGGAGGATGATGGGGCCATGATAGGGCCCTATAGACGATTGATGCTTCCATTCTCAACCGTTGCCATCCATCAGCACGGCTCCAACAGATACGGAGTAACGGCCTGGAGATAGTCTCACTATTACGTCAAGACGTGGACAAATGGCTGCTCTGGCTAATGAACAAGAGGAAACCCCATTTTCCTCCTCTCTCTCCCCCTGTGAGAGCCTGCAGGACAAAGATCAGTGATCATCCTCCCGACCCTCATCCCACCCCAGCAGACTCTCATGGCCTTGATCTCAAAGGAAACCAGCTAGATCCACCAACACAGACTAGTCTAGAGACTATAGCTGCAGGTGCAATATACAAATTCTTAATGCTGCAGTATAGTGCCAGCCAGTAGTACCAGACAGTAGATAGGCAAATTGACTCCTCTTTCAATCAATGGCTTTCATCAATTTGTAGCTATGCAACTGGAGAGGTACTGAATCCATTGTGGACAGTAGAGGAGCGCTGTTGTACCCTGCATTGTTTAATCCCTATTATACTTCATCACTGTGTTTTCTTATGTGGAATATGTTTGCTTTGACTGTTTGTAACTATGGCCAGGATTTATTGTGAATCTAAGAACAAATTTGTTCTCAGACGAATAGATCATGAATGAGTGTCCCATGTGGGGGGAGTGCTTGTCACGATCGTCGTAGGAGTGAGTAGACCAAGGCGCAGCGTGTGAAACAAACATGACTTTAATAGTTAAAGTATACCAAACAAAACACGACTCGTGAAGTCCACGGTAAACAAATACCGACACGGAACAAAAACCCACAACACCCAAGGGAAAACATACAGTTTAAATATGGCTCCCAATCAGAGACAACCCACAACAGCTGACACTCGTTGCCTCTGATTGGGAGCCACTCTGGCCAACAAAGACATAGAACAACTAGACACTCAAACACAGCACATAAACACACGGAATCTACACACCCTGATTCAACATATAAAGTCCCCAGAGCCAGAGTGTGACAGTACCCCCCCCCCAAAGGCGCGGACTGCGACCGCGCCTCAACAAAACCCCAAACAGGGGAGGGCTGGGTGGGCATTCCTCCTCGGAGGCGGCTCCGGCTCCGGGCTTGACCACCACCCTTCCATAATTCCCCCGTAGCGCCCTTGGTCCGGTCTGACCCCGCTGGCTGGATCTGGACTGGACATCGACGGAGCGGATTGCTTACGCTCCGTTGTGGAGCAGCTGACCGGTACCTGATCAGGCACCAGACTGACGATGCGCCCCCCTGGCTTGGTGCGTGGAGCAGCAACGGACCGGACCGGGCTGACGATACGCACCCCTGGCTTGGTGCGTGGAGCCGGAACGGGCCTCACCGGACTGACGACTCGCACCCTTGGCTTGGTGCGTGGAGCAGCGACGGGCCGGACCGGGCTGACAATGCGCACCCCAGGCTTGGTGCGTGGAGCCGGAACGGGCCTCACCGGACTGACGACTCGCACCCTTGGCTTGGTGCGTGGAGCAGCGACGGGCCTTACCAGGCTGACGACTCGCACCCCGGGCTTGGTGCGAGTAGCAGGAACGGGCTGAACCAGGCTGACGACTCGCACCCCTGGCTTGGTGCGAGTGGCAGGAACGGGCTGGACCAGGCTGACGACTCGCACCCCTGGCTTGGTGCGAGTGGCAGGAACGGGCTGGACCAGGCTGACGACTCGCACCCCTGGCTTGGTGCGAGTGGCAGGAACGGGCTGGACCAGGCTGACGACGCACACCGTAGGCTTGGTGCGTGGAGCAGGGACAGGCCGGGCTGGGCTGGCGACGCACACCGTAGGCTTGGTGCGTGGAGCAGGGACAGGCCGGGCTGGGCTGGCGACGCACACCGTAGGCTTGGTGCGTGGAGCAGGGACAGGCCGGGCTGGGCTGGCGACGCACACCGTAGGCTTGGTGCGTGGAGCAGGGACAGGCCGGGCTGGGCTGGCGACGCACACCGTAGGCTTGGTGCGTGGAGCAGGAACAGGCCGGGCTGGGCTGGCGACGCACACCGTAGGCTTGGTGCGTGGAGCAGGAACGGGCTGGACCGTACTGGGAACACACACCACTGGCCTTAAACGGGGATCAGGAACGGGCCGGACCGGACTGGCAATACACCTCAGTACCTCTCGCCGTGCCTCTACAACTTCCTTCCCTCCTCTCGCCAATGGCTCCCGTAACCCGGTGGCCTTCTCTCCTCGTCTCCCATTTCGCCCTGTGGCAGCCTCCTGCTGCCCAGTCGCCCATGCCGTGTGCCCCCCCCCTAAAAATTTCTTGGGGGTGCCTCTCGTCCTTCCGACGATGGCACTGCTGACGCCGCTGCTCCTCTCTCGCCAGGGCCTTAATCCTACCCCAAGGTCCCTTGCCCCCGAGCATGTCTTCCCAGGACCACGATTTTCCCACCTGGGCCATCGCCAGCCTCTCCATCTCCTTTCCTGGCGCTTCCTCCCATGTCCAGTCTGCCTGCTCCTGGACACGCTGCTTGGTCCTTTTACGGTGGGTTTTTCTGTCACGATCGTCGTAGGAGTGAGTAGACCAAGGCGCAGCGTGTGAAACAAACATGACTTTAATAGTTAAAGTATACCAAACAAAACACGACTCGTGAAGTCCACGGTAAACAAATACCGACACGGAACAAAAACCCACCAACACAAAGTGAAACACAGACAGTTAAATATGGCTCCCAATCAGAGACAACCAGCACACAGCTGACACTCGTTGCCTCTGATTGGGAGTCATTCCGTCAAACATAGAAATAACCAACCTAGAACACCCAACAAAGAAACAGAACACATAGAATGAACACACCCTGGCTCAACATATAGAGTCCCAGAGCCAGGGTGTGACAGTGCTCACCGACAGTAGCCATGCCTCCCTCTACATACTGTATGTAGGTCTAAGGTCTAGAGATGAGCAGCCGAAGGCGATCACGTCCGGGTGGAGAGAAGCTTGATACTACATTAGGTTTTAATGAGTCTGTTTAACTACACAGTAGCCCAGTCATGTAGGAGCAGACACCTGGAAAGAGAAGCAATTAGCCATGGAGATCAGCCTAATTTCAGCCAGAACAAAATATATTAGATCTTCTAAAAACGACTGGATTATTGAATATCTCGTGTGTATGCATATGTACGTGCACGCGGATGTGTGTTGTTTGCCAGCTACAGCAACATAGTAACCAGAGATGGTTTAGTGTTGGTTTTTTGTTGGTTTTTTTAGGGGGTAGATCAGCTTTAATATTGCAGATAGATTGAAACTTCCATCAATGTAATTGTCTGCATCACTTCCAATCCCCCATATGTTGTTTTTTTCTCGCATATATACAGTGGGGAGAACAAGTATTTGATACACTGCCGATTTTGCAGGTTTTCCTACTTACAAAGCATGTAGAGGTCTGTCATTTTTATCATAGGTACACTTCAACTGTGAGAGACGGATTCTAAAACAAAGATCCAGCAAATCACATTGTATGGTTTTTAAGTAATTAATTTGCATTTTATTGCATGACATAAGTATTTGATACATCAGAAAAGCAGAACTTAATATTTGGTACAGAAACCTTTGTTTGCAATTACAGAGATCATATGTTTCCTGTAGGTCTTGACCAGGTTTGCACACACTGCAGCAGGGATTTTGGCCTACTCCTCCATACAGACCTTCTCCAGATCCTTCAGGTTTCGGGGCTGTCGCTGGGCATTTCAGACTTTCAGCTCCCTCCAAAGATTTTCTATTGGGTTCAGGTCTGGAGACTGGCTAGGCCACTCGAGGACCTTGAGATGCTTCTTACGGAGCCACTCCTTAGTTGCCCTGGCTGTGTGTTTCGGGTCGTTGTCATGCTGGAAGACCCAGCCACAACCCATCTTCAATGCTCTTACTGAGGGAAGGTGGTTGTTGGCCAAGATCTCGCGATACATGGCCCCATCCATCCTCCACTCAATACGGTGCAGTCGTCCTGTCCCCTTTGCAGAAAAGCATCCCCAAAGAATGATGTTTCCACCTCCATGCTTCACGGTTGGGATGGTGTTCTGGGGGTTGTACTCATCCTTCTTCTTCCTCCAAACACGGCGAGTGGAGTTTAGACCAAAAATCTCTATTTTTGTCTCATCAGACAGCATGACCTTCTCACATTCCTCCTCTGGATCATCCAGATGGTCATTGGCAAACTTCAGACGGGCCTGGACATGCGCTGGCTTGAGCAGGGGGACCTTGCGTGCGCTGCAGGATTTTAATCCATGACGGCGTAGTGTGTTACTAATGGTTTTCTTTGAGACTGTGGTCCCAGCTCTCTTCAGGTCATTGACCAGGTCCTGCCGTGTAGTTCTGGGCTGATCCCTCACCTTCCTCATGATCATTGATGCCCCACGAGGTGAGATCTTGCACGGAGCCCCAGACCGAGGGTGATTGACCGTCATCTTGAACTTCTTCCATTTTCTAATAATTGCGCCAAAAGTTGTTGCCTTCTCACCAAGCTGCTTGCCTATTGTCCTGTAGCCCATCCCAGCCTTGTGCAGGTCTACAATTGTATCCCTGATGTCCTTACACAGTTCTCTGGTCTTGGCCATTGTGGAGAGGTTGGAGTCTGTTTGATTGAGTGTGTGGACAGGTGTCTTTTTTACAGTAAATGAGTTCAAACAGGTGCAGTTAATACAGGTAATGAGTGGAGAACAGAAGGGCTTCTTAAAGAAAAACTAACAGGTCTGTGAGAGCCGGAATTCTTACTGGTTGGTAGGTGATCAAATACTTATGTCATGCAATAAAATGCAAATGAATTACTTAAAAATCATACAATGTGATTTTCTGGATTTTTGTTTTAGATTCCGTCTCTCACAGTTGAAGTGTACCTATGATAAAAATTACAAACCTCTACATGCTTTGTAAGTAGGAAAACCTGCAAAATCGGCAGTGTATCAAATACTTGTTCTCCCCACTGTATATATATATATATATATATATATATATATATATATATATATATATACACACACACACACACACACACACACATACAGTGAGGGAAAAAAGTATTTGATCCCCTGTTGATTTTGTACGTTTGCCCATTGACAAAGACATGATCAGTCTATAATTTTAATGGTAGGTTTATTAGAACAGTGAGAGACAGAATAACAACAAAAAAATCCAGAAAAACGCATGTCAAAAATGTTATGAATTTATTTGCATTTTAATGAGGGAAATAAGTATTTGACCCCTCTGCAAAACATGACTTAGTACTTGGTGGCAAAACCCTTGTTGGCAATCGCAGTGGTCAGACGTTTCTTGTAGTTGGCCACCAGGTTTGCACACATCTCAGGAGGGATTTTGTCCCACTCCTCTTTGCAGATCTTCTCCAAGTCATTAAGGTTTCGAGGCTGACGTTTGGCAACTCGAACCTTCAGCTCCCTCCACAGATTTTGTATGGGATTAAGGTCTGGAGACTGGCTAGGCCACTCCAGGACCTTAATGTGTTTCTTCGTGAGCCACTCCTTTGTTGCCTTGGCCATGTGTTTTGTGTCATTGTATTTAGCGCCATCCATCATTCCTTCAGTTCTGACCAGTTTCCCAGTCCCTGCCGATGAAAAACATGGTGTTCCCGGGGTGATGCGAGGTGTTGGGTTTGCGCCAGACATAGCGTTTTCCTTGATGGCCAAAAAGCTCAATTTTAGTCTCATCTGACCAGAGTACCTTCTTCCATATGTTTGCGGAGTCTCCCACATGCCTTTTGGCGAACACCAAACGTGTTTGCTTATTTTTTCCTGTAAGCAATGGCTTTTTTCTGGTCACTCTTCCGTAAAGCCCAGCTCTGTGGAGTGTATAGCTTAAAGTGGTCCTATGGACAGATACTCCAATCTCCGCTGTGGAGCTTTGCAGCTCCTTCAGGGTTATCTTTGGTCACTTTGTTGCCTCTCTGATTAACGGCCTCCTTGGCTGGTCCGTGAGTTTTGGTGGGCGGCCCTCTCTTGGCAGGTTTGTTGTGGTGCCTTATTCATTCCATTTTTAAATTATGGATTTAATGGTGCTCCGTGGGATGTTCAAAGTTTCTGATATTTTTTATAACTCAAACCTGATCTGTACTTCTCCACAACTTTGTCCCTGACCTGTTTGGAGAGCTCCTTGGTATTCATGGTGCCACTTGCTTGGTGATACCCTTTGCTTAGTGGTGTTGCAGACTCTGGGGCCTTTCAGAACATATGTACAGTGGGGAGAACAACTATTTGATACACTGCCGATTTTGCAAGTTTTCCTACTTACAAAGCATGTAGAGGTCTGTAATTTTTATCATAGGTACACTTCAACTGTGAGAGACGAAATCTAAAACAAAAATCCAGAAAATCACTGTAAGATTTTTAAGTAATTAATTTGCATTTTATTGCATGACATAAGTATTTGATCACCTACCAACAAGTAAGAATTCCGTCTCTCACAGACCTGTTAGTTTTTCTTTAAGAAGCCATCCTGTTCTCCACTCATTACCTGTATTAACTGCACCTGTTTGAACTCGTTACCTGTATAAAAGACACCTGTCCACACACTCAATCAAACAGACTCCAACCTCTCCACAATGGCCAAGACCAGAGAGCTGTGTAAGGACATCAGGGATAAAATTGTAGACCTGCACAAGGCTGGGATGGGCTACAGGACAATAGGCAAGCAGCTTGGTGAGAAGGCAACAACTTTTGGCGCAATTATTAGAAAATTTAAGAAGTTCAAGATGACGGTCAATCACCCTCAGTCTGGGGCTCCATGCAAGATCTCACCTCGTGGGGCATCAATGACCATGAGGAAGGTGAGGGATCAGCCCAGAACTACACGGCAGGACCTGGTCAATGACCTGAAGAGAGTTGGGACCACAGTCTCAAAGAAAACCATTAGTAACACACTACGCTGTCATGGATTAAAATCCTGCAGTGCACGCAAGGTCACCCTGCTCAAGCCAGCGCATGCCCAGGCCCGTCTGAAGTTTGCCAATGACCATCTGGATGATCCAGAGGAGGAATGGGAGAAGGTCATGTGGTCTGATGAGACAAAAATAGAGCTTTTTGGTCTAAACTCCACTCGCCGTGTTTGGAAGAAGAAGAACGATGAGTACAACCCCAAGAACACCATCCCAACCGTGAAGCAAGGAGGTGGAAACATCATTCTTTGGGGATGCTTTTCTGCAAAGGGGACAGGACGACTGCACCGTATTGAGGGGAGGATGGATGGGGCCATGTATCATGAGATCTTGGCCAACAACCTCCTTCCCTCAGTAAGAGCATTGAAGATGGGTCGTGGCTGGGTCTTCCAGCATGACAACGACCCGAAACACACAGCCAGGGCAACTAAGGAGTGGCTCCGTAAGAAGCATCTCAAGGTCCTGGAGTGGCCTAGCCAGTCTCCAGACCTGAACCCAATAGAAAATCTTTGGAAGGAGCTGAAAGTCCGTATTGCCCAGCGACAGCCCCGAAACCTGAAGGATCTGGAGAAGGTCTGTATGGAGGAGTGGGCCAAAATCCCTGCTGCAGTGTGTGCAAACCTGGTCAATACCTACAGGAAACGTATGATCTCTGTAATTGCAAACAAAGGTTTCTGTACCAAATATTAAGTTCTGCTTTTCTGATTTATCAAATACTTATGTCATGCAATAAAATGCAAATTCATTACTTAAAAATCATAGATTCCGTCTCTCACAGTTGAAGTGTACCTATGATAAACATGACAGACCTCTACATGCTTTGTAAGTAGGAAAACCTGCAAAATCGGCGGTGTATCAAATACTTGTTCTCCCCACTGTATTGTGATGTCACGAGAGGCTGTGTCCTGGAGGGACGTTACATCCCCCTGAGGTGGCTGCAAACCCAGACAGCTATGGCTCCATCTGCTGGTATGGTCGGGAACTCCACCCCTCTATGGCCAATCTTCCCACGCAGCTGAAACAAATGAGGAGCTGATGAGCGGAAGGTTTGGGAAGGGAAGAGACACAGTCTCCCACCTGGGCTCTCTGGAGGACAAGAGTGCTGCACGTCCACTTCCATGAGGAATATAAGGATTTGGAGATACTTACCTTTGGGAAATACTCACCTTTGGATATATGCACCTGTGGAAATACGTGTGGGACATTTGGAAGGACGTTTTGCTGGGTTGGCCACTAGCTGCAACGTGGAATACAGTAAGACTGGGGAAAAGTTATTTGAGCGAGGGAGAGTTATGATTTTGGATGTGGAAGAGACATCCCTGAACGGTTAAACCTTAAAGAGCCACCAGAGAACAGAATTGTGTTATACTTTCGTTAGTTTCCCAAGACCTTTAATAAAATCCTTGTTTTGGTTGAACCTGGTCTCCTTGCACTACTTGAGCAATCCCGCTGCAAGCTGTGTAGCCTCTCGTGACATCACAGGTGGTGGTGAATACGGGCACGCTCAAGCGTTAATAGTGCATGTCGGAGGAGGATACCGAAGGTTTGATCACCCAGTTTTCCAAGTTGGCCGTAGGCTCCCCGCCGACTGAAATGGAGGACATATTGAAAGCCCTTGTTGCTGGCCAGCAAGCCCAGATGCAAGCAAACGTGGCTCTCTTGGAGGAGCAAAAGAAAGCCAACCTTCTGAAGGCAGAGGAATTGCAGTTGCAGAGACAGAGGGTTGTCCAAAATACCCGCCCAATAAAGGCAAGTGACTTTATATCTAAGATGGGAGCTACCGATGACATTGAGGCATACCTGCATGCATTTGAGGCCACGGCCACTAGGGAAGCCTGGCCCAAGCAACAGTGGGTTGGTCTGGTAGCCCCCTTTCTAACCGGGAAGCGCTGAATGCTGTCCGGGACCTGGGCCCGACCAGGTTACTGACTATGATGCCCTGAAGTCTGAGATCCTCAGCAGATATGGACTCACAAAGTTTGGTATGGCCCAGCGCTTTCACAGTTGGACCTTCCAACCAGACCAACCTCCTCGGGCGCAGATGCATGAACTTGTCCGAATCGCAAGGAAATGGCTGGATCCGCAGAGGAATACAGCAGCGGCGGTGGTGGAGGCCGTTGTGGTGGATCGTTACCTACGCGCCCTGCCTTATGAGGCAAAACGGGTCATCAGTCAACAGGCCTTGACCACGGCTGATCTGACCGTGGAAGCTGTGGAAAAGTACCAGGCCACAGCGGAGATGCTGAATGCTTCCCGAAAAGACCCCAGGAGTGCGGCCCCACCACAAATGGGAAGAACCCGTCCAAAGGACCCCAAGGTCTCGAACCCAGCCACGTCAGGACTTATCCCGGCTCCAGGGGGAGCCAGAAACCAGGCGGGTCCAAGAAGAGTACACCAGGAGGGGGAAACTCGACAGTGTTACCGGTGTGGGGAGATGGGACATATCTCCTGGCAGTGTGGGAAACCAGCCGATGAACCTATGCCCACTGCGGAGTCCTCCAGCTCAGCACCCACACACCGTTTGCCTCGCTCTTGGGAGTCGTAGATGGCGGCCCAGATCGACCCCCCACCTGCCCGGTAACTGTGAATCACCATGATGTGGAGGCCTTACTGGATTCTGGTAGCCGGGCCACCCTGGTGCGTAAGGATTTGGTGGGCCCAACGTGTCTGACCCCGGGAAAGTCCTCCCAGTTTCCTGTGTCCATGGGGACACCAGAGAATACCCCATTACTGAACTTACAATGACCAGCACACGGGGAACCATACACACGACGGCGGGGGTGGTTGATTCCCTCCCCGTCCCTGTCCTAATTGGACGAGACTGCCCAGCCTTTTACCCACTCTGGAGAGAGTCTCAGGAGAGGATAACCCGAGTACCTCGGAAACGGAGAGGCAAGACTCATCCTGGGAAGGCTCCGGTGCAATCCTCCGAGTTACTCACTCCCGCCCGGGCTCTGATAGGGATGGCAGGTGCCCAGACCGACACAGAGACGGAGCTACAGAATCTGGACAAAGAACTGTCTGGTCTGAAGGGGACCGCTGAGAGGTATCGTTTGTTAAAGCAACAGTTAGACATGAAGACAGAAGAGTTAGATATCCTCCAGGCTAAACTCCAACAGAGCTCCTTCCCTAAGCAACAGGAGGAGCTGGAGAGGCTGCGCAGGACCATCGAGGAGTGTGAGGAGACCCTGCGCAGGAGTAAGGAGGTCCAGAAGAAGGCAGAGGAGAAGTACAAGGTGTTGGAGAACAAGATGAAGAATGCGGAGGCAGAGAGAGAGAAGGAACTGAAAGCTGCTCAACAGAAGCTAAACTCTGCTAAAACCAAGGCTGATGCGTTCAGTAAGAAACTCAAGGAGAGACAACAGGAGGCTGAGTCCCTGGTCCTAGAGTTGGAGGAGTTGAAGAGAGAGCAGTCTGGCAAGCACCACGGCAATGCGGACGCCCTCTCCGGCGTGATGCCTTCTTCGCTGCCTTTACCCCGACGAGGACGTCGGTCCCGAGGAGGGGGATGTGTGATGTCACGAGAGGCTGTGTCCTGGAGGGACGTTACATCCCCCTGAGGTGGCTGCAAACCCAGACAGCTATGGCTCCATCTGCTGGTATGGTCGGGAACTCCACCCCTCTATGGCCAATCTTCCCACGCAGCTGAAACAAATGAGGAGCTGATGAGCGGAAGGTTTGGGAAGGGAAGAGACACAGTCTCCAACCTGGGCTCTCTGGAGGACAAGAGTGCTGCACGTCCACTTCCATGAGGAATATAAGGATTTGGAGATACTTACCTTTGGGAAATACTCACCTTTGGATATATGCACCTGTGGAAATACGTGTGGGACATTTGGAAGGACGTTTTGCTGGGTTGGCCACTAGCTGCAACGTGGAATACAGTAAGACTGGGGAAAAGTTATTTGAGCGAGGGAGAGTTATGATTTTGGATGTGGAAGAGACATCCCTGAACGGTTAAACCTTAAAGAGCCACCAGAGAACAGAATTGTGTTATACTTTCGTTAGTTTCCCAAGACCTTTAATAAAATCCTTGTTTTGGTTGAACCTGGTCTCCTTGCACTACTTGAGCAATCCCGCTGCAAGCTGTGTAGCCTCTCGTGACATCACAGTATATATTGTCAAAGAAGCGTGGATCATCATTATTTGGTCCGTAAAGGTTAATGAGCCATATCTGTTTATGGTCCAATAACATATTTAAAATAATCAATGTACCTTGAGGATCTGTTTGGACAATTTACACATTTGGATCAAAATTACTGTTAATTAATATTACCACTTTTGAGTTTCTTTGCCCATGGGAGAAGTATATTTTTCCACACAAGTTCATCTAGAATTGTTGAATGAGTTTCCTGTAAACATTAGATATTATATTCATTCTCTTTGAGCCATGTAAATATTGTTCTTCTTTTGTTATTATTTGCTAAGCCATTACAATTATAACTGGCTATACTTATTTCACAACTTACCATATTGAGATACAAGTTTCAAATCTATTTATCATAATCTATGTTTGTAAATTTACCAATAAAAAGTACAAGTGATTGAGTGTCCATATACAGTTGAAGTTGGAAGTTTACATACACTTAGGTTGGAGTCATTAAAACTCATTTTTTAACCACTCCACAAATTTCTTTTTAACAAACTATAGTTTTGGCAAGTCAGTTAGGACATCTACTTTGTGCATGACACAAGTAATTTTTTCCAACTATTGTTTACAGACAGATTATTTCACTTGTAATTCACTGTATCACAATTCCAGTGGGTCAGAAGTTTACATACACTAAGTTGACTGTGCCTTTAAACAGCTTGGAAAATTCCAGAAAATGATATCATGGCTTTAGAAGCTTCTGATAGGCTAATTTACATAATTTGAGTCAATTGGAGGTGTACCTGTAGAGGTATTTCAAGGCCTACCTTCAAACTCAGTGCCTCTTTGATTGACATCATGGGAAAATCTACATTCAAGAACACAAAGAAACAGGTCTACATTCAAGGACACAAGGTTGACTAAGAAAATAATACAGAACCTTACAGTTTTGGTTTGGGCACAGACTGGACAGGAGAGTATGTAATCCCTTACGTCGGATGCCAGTGAGGACCACCAGAATTTATGGGCTAGAAGTTTGGTGGTTCGTGTAATGCCCGGATGTCCTGACCCCAAGGACGTGTGACACCATTGCATAAGTTGGGGTCTAACAGCTGCTGGTAAGTAACTCTTCCCAGCTGGTGTCTCAGGAGTAGCCGGGTCTGAGGTTAGGGCTTCTTGTATGGCAGAGTGAACCTCCCACTGTACCGGTCCCATAATGCAAGAGGAAGGTGTCGTAGAAATATTTGACTCAAAAAGTAGTCAACTTAAAAATATTTCTCAAGAGACTGGAACTTGTGAATTCAAAAATTTGACTTTAATTATTTGTATAACAAAGCCGAGCTTGCTCCATGGAGCAACTGCTTGCCCTGAACCGGAGATGTCCTTTTATACAGACACAAATGCATAGTCAACATACACAGTTACTCCTCTCTATGTGAATGAATAACATCTTTTCATTATCACATGTTGGCTACTCACAGGGGCTACTTGCGCTTCTCTAAATGGGGCCTCTGTATCTTATTAGTGGCGTGACTCAAAAAATTATGTACATACGTACATTAAAGAACAATTACACTCTGTATTGACTATATTCACTATCCAGACATATATCTGAAGTACAAAGTATCAATCATGTTCATTCTGTTTTACCTTTATCATTTCATAACACATTATAAAACATATCAATTAATACTTAAACATGGTTTAAACATGTCATCCATAACCCATTCTCAACCACATACATTTAAGCATTTATCATTTACCATCCTCCCTGGCCCTTGAGATGATGTGCATGTGGCTATGTGTCAGGTCATAAGCACAAACAAATTATAACACTAGTTCCATTGTTACTCCAATCTCCACACAGCCACCACGAGGAGTTGTATCTCCATCACATGTCATTGACATACCCAGACCAGCTGCAGGGAGTTATGAAAAACACATACATGTCTCTGCTCTGTATTAACCCTTTAACTGGTTCTCAATCCATAAACATTTTAAGGCATATAGGTGTTTAATTCTACAACATATGTACTTGAAAATCATCTATAAAGGAAGAATGGGTGTAGGGTCTGAGTTACTGGTCGGAAGTTCAAACTGGCAGGAGAGAGCATCAGCTTTGACATTTGTCTTTCCAGGGATGTAAGTAACATGAAAATGGAAGCGTGTGAAGAAGAGAGCACAGCGGGCTTGTCTGGACTTTAACTTCATAGCCCCTCTGATATGTTCCAGATTACGATGATCTGTTAGGACGAGAAAGGGATGTTGTGCGCCCTCCAACCAGTGGCGCCACTCCTCGAGGGCCAGCTTGATGGCGAGGAGTCCTCTGTTCCCCACATCGTAATTCTTCTCAGCGGAGGATAACTTCCTAGAGAAGAAGGCACAGGGATGTGATTTTGGAGGTGTTCCCACCCGCTGAGAGAGTATGGCTCCTACACCCACTTCGGAGGCATCCACCTCTAGGGTGAAAGGAAGGGTCGGATCAGGTTGGCGAAGGACAGGAGCTGAGGTGAAGAGGCGTTTCAAGTTGTTGAAAGCAGTCAGGGCGGTATCAGTCCATTGAAGGGTCCGGGTCTTTTGGCTGGTAAGGGCAGTGAGGGGAGCGGCAGTAGAACTGAAGTTCTGAATGAACCGGCGATGAAAGTTGGAGAGCCCAATGAAACGTTGGAGTTCCTTAACGGTGGTGGGTTTGGGCCAGTTACTGATGGCGGTGACTTTGTTCTCATCCATGTGGACCCCTCCAGGTCTCAGTACGAAACCGAGGAAGTTTACCGTGGTTACATGGAAGGTGCTCATTTCAGTATTCACATAAAGGTTATGGTCAAGGAGCCGTTGAAGAACCTTTTGTACATGCTGTATGTGTTCCTTCAGGGAGTGGGATTAAATCAGGATGTCATCAATGTAGACGAGAAAGCGGTTGATCATATCCTGGAAAACCTCATTCATAAAGGATTGGAAGACGGCGGGGGCGTTAGTAAGGCCGTAGGGCATGACCAGGTATTCGTAGTGTCCTCGTGCGGTGATAAAGGTCATCTTCCATTCGTCGCCGTCACGTATTCGGACAAGGTTATATGCACTTCGCAGGTCGAGTTTTGTATAGATGTTGGTGCGGCCCACTTGTTCAAGGGTCGCTGGGATCAGAGGAAGAGGGAAACGGTTCTTGACCGTGACGTCATTCAGGGAACGGAGACCACCGTCCTTTTTTCCAACGAAGAAGAAGCTGGACGCAGCCGGGGAAGAAGAAGGACGAATGAAACCGTTGGAGTGCTTCATCAATGTAGTTCTCCATTGCCTAATTTTACGAGATAAATAGGGGGTAAACACGGCCAGTCGGTGGGGACACTCCAGGGAGTTAGTCAATAGCACAGTTCCCTGTGTGATGTGGTGGCAGAGTGGAGGTCTTGATTTTGCTGAAGACATTGCTGTACTGGGCGTATTCAGATGGTATGGTGGGTGGCACTGCAGAGGCAGAGTCCTCAATGGTGGTGGCTCTGCAGGGTAGGCTGAGACAACTGGTGAAGCAGGTAGAAGACCAGGACAGTAGTTCACCTTGTCGCCACAAGAAGGCAGGGTTGTGACGACAAAGCCAGGGGTGTCCGAGGATTAGTGGCTGTTTGGGAGATGATAGTTCCATGAGTTGAATGGTTTCGGTGTTGAAGACTCCAATCTGGAGGGTGACGCTCTGTGTCAGGTGCGTAATGAAGCCTGTGCCCAATGGCTGCCCGTCCAGGGCATTAATCCTTAAGGGAGGGGTGACAGGTGTTAGATCAATGTCAAGCTCTTCTACTAGCTGGTGATCAATAAAATTACCTGCTGCTCCCGAATCTATCAAGCCCTCTACGTACTTAGTAACCCCCTTCGCGGTTATCAATACTGGGATGGAGAATTGTTTCTGGGAGATATTTATTAATAAGGACACGCCTACTTGCATGGCAGCGGAGGGACCCTTCTCATCTCTCCGTGGGGGGCGAACAGGGAAATGGCTGAGTAGATTATCTTTCACTCCACAGTATAGGCAGAGCCCTTCTTGGATCCGCCTTTGACGTTCGATACGCGGGAGAGGAGCATGGCCCAACTGCATGGGCTCTGGAAGACTCGGACAGGATGATGGAATCATGGAAATTAAAGGTTGTGGGTTCCTGGGTGGCAGAGTTCTTCAGCGGTCAGCGATGAGGTGGTCGATGGAGATGGAAATACGAATGTATTGATTTAAATCCTGAAGGTCACCTCTACAGGCCAGCTCCACCTGAAGTTCCCTCTTGAGCCCTTTTCGGTAGACTGTAAGTAAGCAGCCTCACTCCATCCAGTCCCTGCAGCCATGGTGCGGAACTCGAGGGCATACTCAGCAGCTGAATTGTGTCCTTGTTGAAGTTCTATGAGGAGGTCTCCTATAGGACGACCAGAAGGAGAGTGATCGAATACCTCTTTGAAGAGGGTGTGGAAATGGGTCTTGGATCCGAGTTCTGTGCTGTTGGCAGTCCATTGGGCAGTGGCCCAATCCAGGGCTTTGCCTGTGAGTAGAGACACAACAAAATCCACCCTGCTCTTGTCGGTAGCGAAGTTAGTGGGGTTGTGCTCAATGTATTTGCTGCATTGCATCAGAAATCCCTGAAATTTCCCAGGTGAACTGTCATATTTTCCAGGCATGGATGTGAATGAAGGAGGGCTAAGGGATACGATACCGGGCATCGGAGGAGTAAGGATAGGCTGGCGGAGAAGATGGCAGATTTCCTCCATACGCTCCTTTTGCTGGGTTAGGTGCCGCTGTAGCTCCGCTGAATCCATTCAGTTTTTTTGGTGAGGTATTCTGTAATGAATACTCAGGGAGAAAAAGCTGTAGATTCACGCGCAGAGCGCTGCAGGTGTTTATTCCGCCTTCGCAGAAGGCAGGAATCGCGGTCACAGGCAGGCAATGGTCATACACAGGTAGGCAAACAGGCAGGAGAATCAAAAACTAGGACTGAAGGCTATAACTGGTTCTCACAAACGAGCTAGGAAAAGGCTTAGTAGAGTCAAAACGAACAATACCTCACAAGGCACAAACAGAATGAACTGAACTAAATAGGAGCTGATGAGACCAGGTGAGTAACTAACACAGGTGAAATCAATTAACAAAAATGAAAGACAGGGCTACATTCAAGAACACAAAGAAACAGGGCTACGTTCAAGAACACAAGGTTGACTAAGAAAATAAATACAGAACCTTACACTTAGATCTCGTGCTTCTCCCTTATTTCATAAACTTTTTACTGCAGCGGGCTAAATCAAGTTCTCACAGAGTGTTTCTTGGTAGTCTTAAACAAATCTACTTTGAACAAAAGTATACACCTCACACACATGTACCATGTCAGAAATAAAGTTGAAATGTATTACATTTTGAGTTTGCATCCCAATATTACACTTTATATATACAGTTGAAGTCGGAAGTTTACATACACCTTAGCCAACTACATTTAAACTCAGTTTTGAACAATTCCTGACATTTAATCCTAGTAAATATTCCCTGTTTTAGGTCAGTTAGGATCACCACTTCATTTTAAGAATGAGAAATTTCAGAATAATAGTAGAGAGAATGATTTATTTCAGCTTTTATTTATTTCATCACATTCCCAGTGGGTCAGAAGTTTACATACACTCAATTAGTATTTGGTAGCATTGTCTTTACATTTTTTTACTTGGGTCAAACGTTTCGGGTAGCCTTCCACAAGCTTCCCACAATAAGTTGGGTGAATTTTGGCCCATTCCTCCTGACAGAACTGGTGTAACTGAGTCAGGTTTGTAGGCCTCCTTTCTCGCACACGCTTTTTCAGTTCTGGACACAGATTTTCTATAGGATTGAGGTCAGGGCTTTATGATAGCCACTCCAATACCTTGACTTTGTTGTCCTTAAGCCATTTTGCCACAAATTTGGAAGTATGCTTGGGGTCATTGTCCATTTGGAAGACCCATTTGCGACCAAGCTTTAACATCCTGACTGATGCCTTGAGATGTTGCTTCAATATATCCACATAATTTTCCTTCCTCATGATGCCATCTATTTTGTGAAGTGCACCAGTCCCTCCTGCAGCAAAGCACCCCCACAACATGACACTGCAACTCCCGTGCTTCACCGTTGGGAAGGTGTTCTTCGGCTTGCATGCCCCCCTTTTCCCTCCAAACATAACGACGGTCATTATGGCCAAACAGTTTCAGACCAGAGAACATTTCTTCAAAAAGTACGATCTTTGTCCCCATGTGCAGCTGCAAACCGTAGTCTGGCTTTTTTACGGCCTTTCAGGTTATGTCAATATAGGACTCGTTTTACTGTGGATATATATACTTTTGTACCTGTTTCCTCCAGCATCTTCACAAGGTCCTTTGCTGTTGTTCTGGGATTTATTTAAACTTTTCTCACCAAAGTATGTTCATCTCTAGGAAACAGAACGCATCTCCTTCCTGAGCGGTATGACGGCTGCGTGGTCACATTGTGTTTATACTTGTGTACTATTGTTTGTACAGATGAACGTGGTACGTTCAGGCGTTTGGAAATTGCTCCCAAGGATTAACCAGACTTGTGGAGGTCTTCAAATTTTTTTCTGCGGTCTTGGCTGATTTCTTTTGATTTTCCCATGATATCAAGCAAAGAGGCACTGAGTTTGAAGGTAGGCCTTGAAATACATCCACAGGTACACCTCCAATTGACACAAATGATGTAAATTAGCCTATCAGAAGCTTCTAAAGCCATGACATCATTTTCTGGAATTTTCCAAGCTGTTTAAATGCACAGTCAACTTAGTGTATGTAAACTTCTGATCCACTGGAATTGTGATACAGTGAATTATAAGTGAAATAATCTGTCTGTAAACAATTGTTGGAAAATGTACTTGTGTCATGCACAAATTAGATGTCGTAAAAAAAAAATATATCAATATTTTGTGGAGTGGTTGAAAAACATGTTTTAATGACTCCAACCTAAGTGTATGTAAAGTTCCGACTTAAAACTGTATCACAGAAGACTGAACTATAACAAAATCGTTTGACATAGAAACATCAGATTTTCTACGGGTTTTTTTGAAATAATGTTTATTAACCTTTTCACGCCTGAGTTACAAATATCGCTCATGTTTTTTTTTTTTATGCCTGTGATGTCAGAATGCACTCACTGTTCCAAAATGTGATTGTTACGCAACAGGACAGTTAAACCACACCGCCCTCAAACCAAGGCACACTGTCTGCTAATTATCTGTAGGCTATGTTTCAACTTGTCAATTTGAGTTTTATTTTCTAACAACAGTTTGAATCAGCCTCCTCATTAATTCACATAAAAGTAGCCCATTTCACTGTTGCGGACAATTTACGTTTGAGGCATTACTGAGCAGGACAAACTTCTCTTATCGTCATGAGCCCAAGCACAATCATTTTCCTCCCTGGCATATTTTCCGGCTGGCATTGCCTTCACTACTAATAATAACTTTGGACATGTGTGCGTTCCTATAAAAGTAAGTGCCTTATTACGCTATCATCATAGTTTCTGTAAATTGTGTTGTCATTTCTACTGTAACACACCATATGTATGTATGGAGCATAACGTATTTACTGTTTTATTCACATGTTTTTAAGTACTGGTGACAAATCATCCGTTCCGATTCTTGCATAGATTGTAATGGACATATATGATTTGTGAAAATACCTCTTTGAAGGTTTACGTGACAACCAGAATGCATTGTATGATGTCAACAAACATGGCGCCACACATAGCTGGCAATTAGCTTAGCATTACCTCATCATTATCAGTACATTGTCTGTCAGACCAAAGATATTATAACAAAACGAGGTGAAGGGATGGTTCACTTGTCTTTCGAGTAAACATCCGGAAGTGAATGATGGAAGTGAATGATGGTAGACGACACACCCCCTTCAACATACATACTGCAAACTGACCCAACTCATCTTCTAACCTCTTATCTTTGGTTGATGCGAAAAAACTAACATGGCGGCACGCACAAACTACCCATCGTCGGATTACTTTAGATTTTTAGAAAGTGTTTTACTCAATTATTTCGATCATTGGTGAGGTCACCCGTGATGTGATGAATTGTAAATAGTAATTGCTATTAGCTCATTCATATTATGGTTTCTGTCAGCTGAGAGTTCGCTAAATATGACCATTTGTGTTAGGTCACTCTTTCGCTACGACTAATGTAGTCTATATTTTACGGTTTGGATGAGAATTGTGTTATGCTGTTGCTACTTCTGTAAATGTCTGAATATTGCATCCAAAAATAAACTGCTCACATTAAGGACATAACATTGTAAATACTGTGTTTGTGCAACATGTTTCTGTGTAAACAGTGTGGCCAGCTCAAACGCTGACTGTTGCGTTAATCGTAACTGGACGTTCTTGTCACGCCCTGGCTCTGGGGACTCTTAAATGTTGAGCCAGGGTGTGGATTTGCTATGTTTAGTTTTTCTATGTTTTTGTTCTAGATCGTTTGATCTATGTTGGCCAGGGTGGTTCCCAATCAGAGGCAGCTGTAGCTCGTTGTCTCTGATTGGGGACCATACTTAGGCAGCCTGTTTTGCACTAGTCTTTGTGGGATCTTGATCCGTAAAGGTTTGTTGTGTTATAACCTCAGGACTTCACGTATCGTTTGTTTGTTGTTTTTGTCGTTAAGTACGTTGAATAAAAGTATGTACGCTTATCACGCTGCGCCTTGGTCCGTGTCTTCAGTCAACGATCGTGACAGTTCTAAATAAGTGTTCTAATCACACTGGTTTGAGCATATGCTGCAGGGACCCATGTGTTCGTACGTGTCAAAGGGTTCATTATGAAATTATGAAGAATATGAATAACATTTCACCCATGAGGCCAGTAGAGGGCGATTTTGTCATTTTACTGCAAGAACAGTATCATAGTAAATGGATATCTCCCTGTTTTATAACTTTGCCACAAAATTCTGATCACATTTGAATGTAATGTTAGTTCTTATCACATCATTCTAGCGTTGCTTCAGAGTGCGTCATATTCTTCCTGCGTGTGTCGGAATGCAGTTTTCAATCTCATCTCGGTGAAAAGGAAATGTAATGGCATATCCATTGCTCATTCATGCTTCAATATCCAAAAGGCACAATGCACTCAAATAGCCTGAGATTGAGGACAGGAGAGAGAGTGACTGAGGATTCTGAGCTTCTCGCTCAGATCTCAGAAACCATGAATTTTCTAACTTCACTTCGTCAGCACTTTGATATGACCCACATCCTTTCAAGTGCTAATCACTAATTTGTGTCTCCACTTTTTTCGACAGGCGACAAGGAATGATATCGCCCCATTCTTGAGATTCTCAGATAATTTAAAATCCAATACAAACGGATAAAGGGTATTGGATAAAAAGAGGGAAGATTCGTTGCCAAAGCTCTGGGTTTTGTGGCATTATAGCGTAAATGACACTTTATCCCACACATAAAAAATATAATCTTATTAATCTAGCTAGCAGACTTGCACTACAGCAATTTGACATTCAAGGTGCCCTCTATGAAATTATCATTGATTTAATATCTTACATATCAATTTACTCTGTTGGCTATTTACTGTGGATCATTGTAATACCTCTCTGAACAGCGGTCCAGTGAAATATGCCCAGGGTAATTAAAATCAACTTTTTTCTACATCCACTTGTTTAATTTAATGAAAAAGGGATGAGCTGAAAAGAGAGAAGCATACATGCATGTGCGCACGCACGCACACACACATACACACACACCCTCTCTCTCTTTCTTCTTGTCTATCTACCTCTCTCTCGTTATCACTCTCTCACCATCTCTACCTCTCTCACACTATCTCTCTACCTCTCTTTTTCTCACCCTCTCTCTCACAGATACGGCATATGACTTCTCCTAGCCCTATTTTTCTATCAGGGCCATGGAGTGATCCAAGTGTCAGAGAGAACACAAAATAATCAGTAGGTGTGAGCCTTGAGTCTTTGGAGTGTGAGAGCTGCTTCCCTCTTGTAATTCTGCACTTGATGTATTCCCCATGAAAGGGATCCTCATTAATTTTTCATATGAGGCTCTGCAATGCATTGTGGGTTGAGTGCTGTAAGGAGAGCATAACGGTGGCTCAGCAAACTTGTTTAAACCATTAATTACTTTAATTGATCATCTGATCAATACCTGATGGCAAATATATTTTACTCGAAAATCTCACACTCCCATTTCCCATGTCCTCCTTCTCCCCATCCTTTCAGCTCAGCCTTGCACTCCAATGTCACACATACATACACATGCACATACACACACAAATGCACACACACACACACACACACTCTTTCTCTCCTTCTCTTTCCTGAACCTTAGCACTCATTGATCAGGTGGTGGGTGGGGTGACGCAGGCTTTTACTACCTGCAGCCTGAGTCCATCCAGAGTTGCCGTGGTGACTGAGCTTCCCGCTGAGACTGTGGTGATTAGATTCCTACTGGGCCCTGACACTGTCTGGCGCCAACCGTTGTTTCCCATCATGCACTGGAACCTGAGGAAAATGGCTTCCCCCACCCAGCAGCAGCACACAGCACACAGATAGAGCTATGTAGGCCACCCTGCTAAACGTTTTCAGAGTAGAAGTCAGGCTGCCGTTTAGAATCAATGCAGTTGTAACTCTGGAGGAGAAATTGATATTCAGTAGTTATGTTTCTTGTTGTGGAGTAACTAACTCACTCTTGAGACCCTTGCACATGGGGAGTCGATAACACATATCAATGTGGGGCGTACCAAGGCTGTGGAGACACTCGGAGGGTTATAATAGCACAATCAGAGAAATCATTCAGATGTTAGATTGAGTAACTCACTATTTGCTATGTGTCTACTCTTAATTAAATTAGCAATACAGTAGGTCACTTATCATGGGAATATGAATCATCCAGCATTTATATCTGTGTGTATTGCACTACATACAGTTGAAGTCGGAAGTTTACATACACTTAGGTTGGAGTCATTAAAACTAGTTTTTCAACCACTCCACAAATGTCTTGTTAACAAACTATAGTTTTGGCAAGTCGGTTAGGACATCTACTTTGTGCATGACACAAGTAATTTTTCGAACAATTGTTTACAGACAGATTATGTCACTTATAATTCACTGTATCACAATTCCAGTGGGTCAGAAGTTTACATACACTAAGTTGACTGTGCCTTTAAACAGCTTGGAAAATTCCAGAAAATGATGTCATGGCTTTAAAAGCTTCTGATAGGCTAATTTACATAATTTGAGTCAATTGGAGGTGTACCTGTGGATGTATTTCAAGGCCTACCTTCAAACTCAGTGCCTCTTTGCTTGACATCATGGGAAAATCAAAAGAAATCAGCCAAGACCTCAGAAAAAAGATTGTAGAGCTCCCCAAGTCTGGTTCATCCTTGGGAGCAATTTCCAAATGCCTCAAGATACCACGTTCATCTGTACAAATAATAGTGCCCAAGTATAAACACCATGGGACCACGTAGCCGTCTTACCGCTCAGGAAGGAGACGTGTTATGTCTCCTAGAGATTAACGTACTTTGGTGTGAAAAGTGCAAATCAATCCCAGAACAACAGCAAAGGACTTTGTGAAGATGCTGGAGGAAACAGGTTCAAAAGTATCTATATCCACAGTAAAACAAGTCCTATATCAACATAACCTGAAAGGCCGCTCAGCAAGGAAGAAGCCACTGCTCCAAAACCGCCATAAAAAAGCCAGACTACGGTTTGCAACAGCACATGGGGACAAAGATCATACTTTTTGGAGAAATGTCCTCTGGTCTGATGAAACAAAAATAGAACTGTTTGACCATAATGACCATCATTATGTTTGGAGGAAAAAGGGAGTCGCTTGCAAGCCGAAGAACACCATTCCAACCGTGAAGCACGGGGGTGGCAGCATCATGCTGTGGGGGTGCTTTGCTGCAGGAGGGCCTGGTGCACTTCACAAAATAGATGGCATCATGAGGAAGGAAAATTATGTGGATATATTGAAGCAACATCTCAAGACATCAGTCAGGATGTTAAAGCTTGGTCGCAAATGGGTCTTCCAAATGGACAATGACCCCAAGCATACTTCAAAAGTTGTGGCAAAATGGCTTAAGGACAACAAAGTCAAGGTATTGGAGTGGCCATCACAAAGCCCTGACCTCAATCCTATAGAACATTTGTTGGCAGAACTGAAGAAGCGTGTGCGAGCAAGGAGGCCTACAAACCTGACTCAGTTACACCAGTTCTGTCAGGAGGAATGGGCCAAAATTCACCCAACTTATTGTGGGAAGCTTGTGGAAGGCTACCCGAAACATTTGACCCAGGTTAAACAATTTAAAGGCAATGCTACAAAATACTAATTGAGTGTATGTAAACTTCTGACCCACTGGGAATGTGATGAAAGAAATAAAAGCTGAAATAAATAATTCTCTCTACTATTATTCTGACATTTCACATTCTTAAAATAAAGTGGTGATCCTAACTGACCTAAGACAGGGAATTTTTACTAGGATTAAATGTCAGGAATTGTGAAAAACTGAGTTTAAATGTATTTGGCTAAGGTGTATGTAAACTTCCGACTTCAACTGTACATGACAAGTGTTCCTTTTATGTTTCTGGAATCTCTTCCCGGGAGCAATACAGAAAAGAGTCTACACTCTTTGCCCTGGATACATACTGTATGGTAAACCCTAAGGCAATAATCTCAGGAGATCTGGTTGCTCTGAAGCAGCACAGACGTGTATCAGGGATTACAGACAAGAGCAACATTGGCAGATATGATTTGGGTCTCTGCTTGGGTAGAGCCAAGTTCAAGAAATTACATTTTTGTTGTTGTCCTCCCAAGACCCCAAATTGATTTCTGTATGTCTCAACAGAAAAATACCAATAGAAAGCCTGTTATAGAAAACAACTAAAGGAAAGGAAAAAAAAGAAACAAAACCAATGACAGACAGTAGGAGTATGTGAGTGTAACCCATTAAAAGGGAAATAATAGACTAATAATGTTTTCAGAGTAGTAAACAATTTAACATTCGATCTACCCTTGCAAATCGCTAGACTGTCTGCCAAATCTTTGGTCAAGGATTTAGCCCCATACACCCCCAACACCCCTCCCTCTTAAAAATCTATTCCCATGTACCCTCAAATGGAAAAAAATCCTAGTAGCTACATCTCAGCTCTGCATAGCCCTGCACCGAGGAACTGCAGAGGGAGGCTATTTGGAATAAAAACGTTTGACTGTACCATTTCAACACCACCACATCCCTCCATCTGCCTTCTCCATTTCTCCCATCCCTTGTTCTCTCCATCACCTTTTCATCATCCTCCCCCCATCTCGAAAGCTTCCACTTTTGTTTCCCTTTCAAGAGGTAAATAACACATTCAATCAGATTATTGAGAGACTCCATGATATTGCTGGCTGACAGGCGGCATCATATTTTTTTCATCCTCTCTTGTTTGCTTTCATTGTTCCTCGTGTCAGAGCTGTCAACACTCCCACTGCCTCTCTCTCACGTCCCCGTTGCTCATCAACCCCGCCGCCATCAGCCATAGAAATTGCTGCGAGTGTGAGACGTCTCATGCGCAACGAACGCAAGTCAATGAACACACACACTTTATATTCATGTGGGCTAAGGAGAAAATGGAAGAAGGAAAGAGAGAGGGAAAAGGGAGGAAATTGTAATTGATTCGCCCTACTGAAGAAGTTTTACCTAATAATGTATGTGTTGAGGCATACTACATGTGACCGACCGCCTCGATTCAGTCTTATGTAGCAACATTAGACATTATTTTTTTTTACATTGGATAAAAGTAGAGACTCTAAGCTAGAAAAGTGTATATCATACACCGCAGTTGAGGAACAATGATAAAATAATTATGTTTTGAAAGTTCTGCTCTTTAAGGATTCACATGTGAGGCCATGTGGTAAACACACACTATATCAAATAAAATCTAAGTTTATTTGTCACATGCACAGGATACAGAAGGTGTAAACGGTATAGTGATAGTACTTGCATAGCAATATAAAAAACAAAAAGTGTCCAGATAAATATTTTATCGTTATTAGATAACACTTACCCAACACACTTGTCTAAATTGACGTGTCATGTGAAGGAAATGCTATAACCACCCCTCACCCACATCTAGCTAAGTGGATGGGTCACTATTGTCTAGACATGTACACATGTTCATGAAATACAATCAATGGCCGTAATCACCCCCAGACACACCTGCTAATTTGATGGGTCATGTAATAATCCGGCCGAAGTGGAGTCTTTTGTTTAGACATGTAGCTAGCTAGGTAGCTAAACAAAGAACTGGCATAACCCCAACTCATACTACTACCAACACAAACATTGTCATAGTTGTAGTATGAATCTGCAGGTAGCTAAAGCTAACATACTAGGTTCAATGTTAACTAGCTAACATTAGACTATAACTAGCAATGCAAATGGATTTCTGATTCAAATAATACTACTACACAGATCATACATGTAATGTTAGCTAGCTAACGCTTGCTAGCTAACTAACGGTATGTTTTAACTTGCAATAAAAATGACTTTCTGACAAAATTAGAAATGTATATCTGGAAAATGTAGCTAGACTCTTACCCGTATACATGGATGAACGCTTCATGGCAGACTGGAAACATTTAACTCCATTTTGTTTGTAGCTACATCTTATTTGGCCAGCTTTGTGTCAAGTCACTCCGGTTCACACTGACCATGGCGTGTGCAGAAAGTAGCCCATCACTTTTTCCTACTGACCTGTCGATAGTGCCTGCTAAATTAAGGGCATCAATGTTATTGAGAAAAGTAGCTAAACTTTTGTAGTTCTCGATGGCTAACGTTATGTCTTTCAAAAACGGCGTGGTAGAAAGGACTGTCAACACATACTGAACAGCTCACGTTATAGACAGAAGCGTGCTACATGGCAGACCAATCCAAACTCATCTCCCGGCATGTCCAGGCCATACATTATCTCAGCCAATCATGGCTAGTGGGAAGGTTCCTGTCTTTTTCCATGGCTAAACCAACTAGGCTTGTAATTTAAAAAAATATTCATATTTATGGATGGAATACATGTTTGTTATTAAGGAACATGAAAGTTCACATGTTCCAGAAGGCATTTCTGCCCAAAAACGCATTTTTATAAAAATATTAATGTTTACATTCAAATGCTGCTCCTGTGAAGTAGTGACGTGCGACATACGCCTAGTTTCCTCAAACGAGTCACATATGTGGAAGAATGCACACATTATGCTGAGAAACGTGTGCTGTGATGTATGGTACAGTGCATATAGGTACTGTATGCTGAAGGAAGCATAGCGGGAGAAGTAGGGTAACCTAGATTCAGCAATTCCTTTCTCGAGCCCACCTTGCTTTCGGTGCAAGGTCCTACAAGGTAGGTCCGAAATAGTTCACTTTCTCAAAGTGACATGACTTAGGCTTTAAAGACATAGTAGCTGATTGGTTGGTCCAATTTCAGGGATGATCTGGAAGGCAGAGTTGTTCTGTGGCTTCCTCTTGGAAATGGCAGAGAAATTGCTTATCTGTGAGGTAATCCCGCATGCTGTTCCTATTATATGGTATGCATTCGACTTTGAGACTGTGTGTAATGAAACGGGCCCTTTATACCAATCAGATATGGCAGTCACTTTGCTGATAAGACTGAGGTCATTACTTTAGATGGATTTTCTGCCCCGCGAAGTGGATTTATCAAAGCTCTGGGACACTTCCCTACTCATTTATAGTGACAAATGCCCGCAGCACACCGACGTGGCATCACTGCAAACAAAAATGAGTTTTTAGGACGTCCCCGGAACATCACAAAATAGTCGCATAAAGTGGTCAGGACGTTGTGTCATGGTCCCCTGGAGGTTTTTTGTCTAGTTCCCAGGTTGTCCCAGGGATGTTACCTGATGGTCATAAAGAAACATTCTCCCAATTTTTTTAAAAATAATTTACCCAAGGCACTCGCACCCTAGTTTCACAGACATCACCTCTTGTAACAAGGCCCTGATTGGTAAACCGCTGATTCATTCACAGCTCTTTGTCTTATGACAATGCTAGGAACACAGACAGTGCTTTTAACATACAGTGTTTCAACTTACATTGTTGAAACACTTTGACATACATGATTACAGTCCTCACCTGGGATTTGAACTCACAACATCTCAGTTCACAGCATTCCAATTGTCCTGCTATGCCACACTGTCTGTAACAATGACTGATTTCACCACGAGTAGGCCTATTCCTACACTTTGCATTTCAAAGTAAATCTCAACTAAGTTAAAAATACACTAAAGAAAATCTGTTATATTTATCATAGTGATGCAGGAGTAACATTAAAACATAATAATATGCCGCACCAACATTAGGCAACTATACTGAAAACCCAAACTCAAATTGCTGAAATAAGTAAATGAAATCAAAAAGAGAATAGTCAGATTTACTGATAAATAAAATAGCAGTGCAGATGGCACTATTTTGCAGAGATGTACTTAGTTGTATTGTTTGTATATCCATGTTTGTCCAATCTAGTGGACATCAGTTATTGGTCCGAATCTCTAAGACCATACAAGACACGGTATTGAGGAGAATATTGTTGTATTTTTTTATTTGTGTGACTGTTCTTGTCTATCAGTGTTTGTTACTTGTCGCGTTTTATATTTTTTGTGTGGACCCCAGGAAGAATAGCTGCTGCTTTGGCTAAAGCTAATGTGGATCCAAATAAACCAATAAACCAATATTATTGGTAATGAATGTGAAGGGGATTCTACAGGCAAACCCCAAATCCAGAAGTTGTGAGTTCAAATCCCAGGTGGGGTCATATTGAAAAGGCAGTACTAAGTGATCATGTCAAATGTAATCATATTGTCATTGATTAAAGAATTTTACACTATTTTAGCTGAACAGCGTACCACTTACTGTAAAACCCCCCATACCATTTCATGACTTTACTTACAATGGTTTGGGACACCTGGAACCATCACGTGACAAACACCTCCAGGGGACCATGACGCAATGTCGCAAGAATGTCCTAAAAACGTCCTCGGGAACGTCTCCGGATAACCGGGAACTAGACAAAACCTCCAGTTGACCATGACACAACATCCCAAGATAGTCCAAAAAACGTCCTTGGGACAAACCAGGGACTAGAAAAAGGTCCCCCAGAGAACGTTTGCTTGGGACCATCACACAACGTCCTACGGACTAGTAAAATGTAAGTCTTGAGAACGTCCTAAAAAGGTCCTGACATGGTCCTGATATGGTTCTCATTGACGTCCTCGTAACTTACAGGGAATTAGACAATGGTCCCCCAGATAACGTTCCCTTGGGACCATCACGTGACGTCCTGAGGATTAGTAAAAGGAAAATCCTAAGAACATCCTAAAAAGGTCCTGACATGGTCCTCAGCGACGTCCTGGGAACTTTAATGTTCCTAGAACATTTTCAGAAATTCAGTGGGTCATATTGCGCCGAAACCCTTAAGGGACCTAATGGGAATGTCGCCAAATGTCCTCAGGATGTCCTTTGTTTGCTGGGATGTGCCACCTCCAGCCATTCAGAAGGCTCTAGCTAAAGAGACCATTTTGTATTTTGCAACTTTGAAGGAATTGATGGAAAATCTCCACAATATCAATCTAGTACACCTCTATGGTGCAAAGCCTGATTTTCCGTCCCTGCACCAGCTGTCTTCTAAAGTAAATGTAGCATTTAATTCAGTATCCCTCTCCCGTAAATGCATTTCCTATGTCACTTCCTTGCTGGTAGAGATTGAATGAGCTGAACAGACCTTTAGTGTGGGTAGGTGGCAGGAGAAGTGTGACTGTATATTATATAAGGTGTTATTATTAGCACACAAACAAACACATTCATACAGATGGAGAGACATTCATAAACTTACATACACATACAGTATATACATGCAACCATCCATCAATTCCACTATCAATCGTCTGTCTGTCTGTCTGTCTCCAAACATTCTAATACTCATCCATAAGACAGTTGTTTTGCTCATCCTTTAGTTTTTTTCTTTGATTACTTGCTTATTATATGCTTATTTATGCTTATTTCAGTTGTTTGTATGCATGTGGGTGTGTGTGCTACAGTGTCTTATAATCAGAACACAAGTAATAAGGCAAAAACAGCACAAAGAAATAAGGCAAAAAGCATGAATAAGCAAAGCATTGGTTCTAGCTTGACAGTGATAAATGAAACAATAGCAGTGCCTAGAAATTGGTTGTTGCAAGCTCCAGAGATTGATAAGGTTTCTAATTATTGTTCTCACCTGGGTATAGTAAACACTGTACCACGGTAATACATGTTTACAAAGCTAATGCATTTGCCCAAAGATAAGCAATATAAAATACTTGCTTGTGTGTCGTGATGAATTATAATTGCATCATAATTAATTGTTTATCTTCAGACATTTCATAAGCAGAACAACATTTGGTTATTGTCATAATTTCTGTGCATACCTTTAGGTTGTTGTAAAAATTAAAATATAAGCAGAAACATTTGTTAGCCTTTAGCATGTGTGGCCCAACAACCCAGAATAGAATGCCAGTGACTGTGAGAGTGTGTTTAGATGCTCCTGATGTAATACTGTCTCCTGGTTTCTGTGGCCAGGTCCCCTAGCTCTTCCAAATGCTAATGCATTCAACCTCCGGGAGCATCAGCAATTTACTTGTTTTCTACTTGTTAAAACAAGGAAGAAACAGTGAAGATAGTTTTTATAAGTTCCACTGTCATCAGTATAAAAACTTTGCCAATGCATATCATTTTCTACTTAAAATTAAATTCATTAGGCTAATGCTTGATCTTTTAATTTATCCTCCCTCTGATCACAGAACTCAAGACATTATCCCAACCTTGGGTGTGAGAGGACATGTTACTGACATTCTGTTGATATCAGTATTCAGCAAGAACCTGCAAGGAACAGTAACACTTTTATGGCCTAAATGGAACTAATGCACCATCTAGCATGGCCCATATCATGCACAATGGCAATGTAAATGAGGTCACTTCTTGTCAGTAGCAGGATACAAATCCACGAATCGGGTGACTGCACTAGGGGAATATAGACTCAGCAAAAAAAGAAACGTCCCTTTTCCAGAACCCTGTCTTTCAAAGATAATTCCTAGAAATCAAAATAATTTCACAGATCTTCATTGTAAAGGGTTTAAACACTGTTTCCCATGCTTGTCAGAGGAAGGCCCTAAAAATTGTCAAAGACTCAAGCCACCCTAGACTGTTCTCTCTGCTACCGCACGGCAAGCGGTACCGGAGCGTCAAGTCTAGGTCCAAAATGCTTCTTAACAGCTTCTACCCCAAAGCCATAAGACTCCTGAACAGCTAATCATGGCTACCCGGACTATTTGCACTGCCCCCCCACCCCACCCCATCCCCCTCTTTTACGCTGCTGCTACTCTGTTTATTATTTATGAATAGTCACTTCAACTCTACCCACATGTACATATTACCTCAATTACCTCGACTAGCCGGTGCCCCCGCACATTTACTCTGTACCGGTACCCACCTGTATATATAGCCTCCCTACTGCTATTTTATTTTACTGCTGCTCTTTAGTTATTTGCTTTTATTTTTTGATTCTCTTTTTTACTTAACACTTTTTTTTTTTTTTCTTAAATTAAAAAATAAAAACTGCATTGTTGGTTAAGGGCTTGTAAGTAAGCATTTCACTGTAATGGTCTACACCTGTTGTATTCAGCGCAAATGGCAAATACAATTTGATTTGATTTGATTGTTCAATGAACCATGAACAATTAATGAACATGCACTTGTGGAACGGTCGTTAAGACACTAACAGCTTACAGACGGTAGGCAATTAAGGTCACAGTTATGAAAACTTAAGACACTAAAGAGGCCTTTCTACTGACTCTGAAAAACACCAAAAGAAAGTTGCCAAGGGTCCCTGCTCATCTGCGTGAACGTGGCTTAGGCATGCTGCAAAGAGGCATGAGGACTGCAGATGTGGCCAGGGCAATAAATTGCAATGTCCGTATTGTGAGACGCCTAAGACAGCGCTACAGGGAGACAGGACGGCCAGCTGATCGTCCTCGCAGTGGCAGTGTAACAACACCTGCACAGGATCGGTACATCCGAACATCACACCTGCGGGACAGGTAGAGGATGGCAACAACAACTGCCCGAGTTACACCAGGAACGCACAGTCCCTCCATCAGTGCTCAGACTGTCCGCAATAGGCTGAGAGAGGCTGGACTGAGGGCTTGTAGGCCTGTTGTAAGGCAGGTCCTCACCAGACATCACCGGCAACAACGTCGCTTATGGGCACAAACCCACCGTCGCTGGAACAGACAGGACTGGCAAAAGGTACTCTTCACTGACGAATCGCGGTTTTGTCTCACCAGGGCTGATGGTCGGATTCGCGTTTATCATCGAAGGAATGAGCGTTACACTGAGGCCTGTACTCTGGAGCGGGATCGATTTGGAGGTGGAGGGTCCGTCATGGTCTGGGGCAGTGTGTCCCAGCATCATCGGACTGAGCTTGTTGTCATTGCAGGCAATCTCAACGCTGTGCGTTACAGGGAAGACATCCTCCTCCCTCATGTGGTACCCTTCCTGCAGGCTCATCCTGACATGATCCTCCAGCATGACAATACCACCAGCCATACTGCTCGTTCTGTGTGTGATTTCCTGCAAGACAGGAATGTCAGTGTTCTGCCATGGCCAGCGAAGAGCCCGGATCTCAATCCCATTGAGCACGTCTGGGACCTGTTGGATCGGAGGGTGAGTGCTAGGGCCATTCTCCACAGAAATGTCTGGGAACTTGCAGGTGCCTTGGTGGAAGAGTGGGGTAACATCTCACAGCAAGAACTGGCAAATCTGGTGCAGTCCATGAGGAGGAGATGCACTGCAGTACTTAATGCAGCTGATGGCCACACCAGATACTGACTGTTACTTTTGATTTTGACCCTCCCTTTGTTCAGGGACACATTATTCCATTTCTGTTAGTCACATGTCTGTGGAGCTTGTTCAGTTTATGTCTCAGTTGTTGAATCTTGTTATGTTCATACAAATATTTACACATGTTAAGTTTGCTGAAAATAAACGCAGTTGACATTGAGAGGACGTTTCTTTTTTTGCTGAGTTTAAAAGAGCAAAATCTCAAAATCACAGGCTTGTTCGCTTTCACTTCTAAAAGCTCAAGTTCTGCAATTTCTGAGGAAGTTAGGAGGAAGACATCCCTTTTATGAAGTGCAATGTCTAATAGATTTGTGTATGGGGAAAAGCTAGCAGAAGTGCTCGGTGCAGGAGTTGTCACTGCCATGCATCAAAAACAGACACTTCCATCTGAGCCAGTCAATGTAATTTATTCAGTTGTTTATTGCATAAATTGCAGTCATTTCGGGTGCAACTCTCCTCCAAATGATTGTATGTTACATTCCAATAGTTCACTACAAGATACACTTTTAGTATGGTGGATTGTGTTAGAGATTAATAAGGAGGACAGGGAGGAGGACAGGGAAAATACCTAGTCTGGCCTTGCTAGTGGCCTCCTGGTATTGAATGGATGGTTGGTTGATTGCTAAGTGTTAAGATAAGAGTCAATGACTGTTATCAAAGACGGATGATGGTAACAGCCCTGTAGTGAAGGCTGACCTTTCTGCCCTGTGACTTATGTCAGTGCTGTGTTTATCTATCAATCCATGCTCAGTCTTCAATGCGATATTTGAAATTGAATGTGGCATTCGTTCATCCCTTCTTGCTTTGGAATTTAAATGGAACCCATCAGTAATATATATTTTCCAGTTATTCCGAAGGCTGATCTTGTTCAAGGTCAAAACATATTAGAATAACCAATTTAATTTCGAGTGAGTCTTGTGGCAGTGCCACCACCGCTAAATTATATTGTACTTTCCCACCTGGCACTCTGGCAGACAGGGAAGTCAAACCAAAGTAGCCATGAAAAACACTGGCAACAACCGTTATCCAGCAGACACCTCACATTAATAGAAAACCACTTTTCAGACAGCTTGGCACAGACTTAGCTACAGCAACAATTGTGCTGGTGAGGGTAAACCAAACAGATCAGAGAAGACAAAATGCATGCTCTGATCCAAAAGGGCGCAGGCAACAGGAGTTGTTCCCTTCTCTCTCTTTCTGTTTCTCTCTCTCCTAATAATAGTGCAAGCAGTCAGCCATTTTTATGAGCGATAAATATAATGGCGAGTGGAAAGATAGGAGTATATTTAATGGCGCCACTGAGATGACCTTCATATTGCCTCTCCGCTGGATATTGAAGTGCCCTTCAACACCCAAATAAAGGAGTATGGGGCTATGAAATGAGCTAGGGCTTTTTCCAGCCCTGATCTGGAGTTATAATCCATCAATAAGGATATATCCACTGAAGACAGTGGGGGCAGTGTTATTGTGGCTATGCAGCATAACAAATACTCCTGTTTTGGCACTTTTGGGAAGATGCATTGCAGACTACCTCTTTCACGTCTAAGGGCCATTATTTGATCATCTACCACTGGCCCTATCCCCTCAAAAGCCTTATAGCTTTTATTAAATGATGAAAGTAGCCTACCCTTTTGCACCTGTTTCCTGCTGCATTGCACCGTGGACTTGGAGATGGCAGACTGTACTGTATTTGGGGAGAGGGAAATTACCGCTCTTCAAAGCTGAACAGAATTTACTTTCAGAAAGGTATTCAGCAAAGAATTGGCTGTGCCATGCTGCGATGTGATATTTCTTCAGATAAGCACTGCCTAACATGACAGCCTAACAGCACTGCTAGGTTGTAAGACAAACTGGGACCTTTATTTTCTTTGAAAACTGAACCATTGCTGACATTGATGTGACTGTCGGTCTGTGGCTTAGATTTATGTTGCATTGTCAAGTAGTGAAGAAGCACCACATGTGTCTTGTGTGTGCTGTTTCTCATATCACAAAAGCTATTATATTTTTATGTGTGATTGCATCCTTGGGCTTTGTGTCTGAATGTGACACTCTGTTGTGACATGTTGTCACCCAGTATTAATACATGACCAAACAAGACAACCCTCTCAATAAATATTTGACACTAATTACTTCAGGCCAAAACTGGATTATCATCAAACTCTTAAATAATATGGGCCCTGGCCTGGAGGGATCCTTTTAAAAACCTACTACTGCAACACACATCAATATGCCCTGGATGACTCTGATTTCTCTCACACCCAGGCAATGTTTACCTTAAATTATTGATTATTTCACGCATCCTATAACTGACAATGGACCTTATTAAAGCGTTGGGCTGCTTGCATTCAACCAAACACTATAAATAACGTAGATCCATAAGATGAAACGGGCCCTGGAATGTCATTCAGTCATTCAGACCACATTCTGATTCCACATTGGAATAGCATGTCCTTTATTGCCTGGCTTTTATAAAAGCGGTCAGATGTGATCCATAACTCCTGCACACAGTATGACATGCACATGACATACACTGAGTATACAAAACATTAAGAACAACTCTTTCCATGGCATAGACTATCCAGGTGAAAGCTATGATCCCTTATTGATGTCACTTGTTAAATCCACTTCAATCAGTGTAGATGAAGGGAAGGAGACAGGTTAAAGAAGGATTTTTAAGCCTTGAGACAATTGAGACATGGATTGTGCATGTGTGCCATTCAGAGGGTGAATGGGCAAGACAAAAAATGTAAGTGCCTTTGAACGGATATGGTAGTAGGTTCCAGGTGC
This sequence comes from Coregonus clupeaformis, assembly GCF_020615455.1. Lineage (NCBI taxonomy): Eukaryota > Metazoa > Chordata > Actinopteri > Salmoniformes > Salmonidae > Coregonus > Coregonus clupeaformis. The sequence goes on from NC_059197.1 coordinate 44,246,283, forward strand.
ACCGGTTTCTGTCAAGAACTGCAATGCTGCTGGGTTTTTCACGCTCAACAGTTTCCCGTGTGTATCAAGAATGGTCCACCACCCAAAGGACATGCAGCCGACTTGGCACAACTGTGGGAAGCATTGGCGCCAACATGGGCCAGCATCCCTGTGGAACACGTTCGACACGTTGTAGAGTTTTGTACACTCAGTGAACAGTACCTTTTTAACATCCTGGCATCTCCAAGCATGTGCATGTGAGTGATGGGGTGGGGGTTTAGGCTATTGGAATAGTAATTCATTATCCTGGATAATTGCCAAGCCATGCTGAAGAAATAACTTTGATAGGCCCCATTTTTTTCCATCACTGTCACCCTTTCCATTTGTGTGATAATACATCTTTCATAATTTATGAGGGGACATTTACATGGCCATGTTTCAGATTCACCGCTGATAGGCCCTGAGAAGGCCTGACAGTTCCACCCTGTGCTCCTGTTCTCCGTGTCATTTCCCCTTCCTTAATTTATACCTGACCCTCCTCACGCCTGAGTAGGGGGGCTATTAGGCCTAGCAGACAAAGGTTTTTTGTACGCCAACTCCGGTATCACCTCTGCGAAGGTTTAAAAATAAATGGAATGGAAAGCCAGGCCATTGGCGGCGGGCAGCCTTTCATTTTCCACTCTCCGCCAGGGAGACCGGCCTACTTTCTGAGGAATTAGGAACCATTAGGATGAGTCGCAGATTAAAAGGTGTCAAGCACAAGACCAGAGATGCCGCAAATTGTAGATATTTAGATGAGGAGGAAAACTTTGGAGCCACATCACCCGCGGTGTGGAGGAATCATATAATTTGGCCAAGGACCAGGCTGTGAGCTCAGTTTGACTGTAATGGAAGGTAATGAAAGGAGGCAAGGCCTGGAGATTGGACAGAAAAGGAAAACACATCCACAATATTTAACCAGCAGAGAGTGGAAACAACGATTACTTGCCTCATCGACTGCCTTGTGTTCAGGGGTCCCCACTTGCAGTTGTCTTTGACTGTGTTGTCATTAACACAGATGGTCATGGCATGGTGAATTACAAGCAGCTCTTAATGAGAACTGACATTTTACAAATGATTATAGCTGATTAAATGAAATTGTGACAGTGACAGTTATGTGCTGATAGCTAGAAAACAGTCAATGAATCATAGGTTATCTGTCTCCAGTGACCAGCAGTTGGTTTCCAGGTAATTAATTTGTAGCATTCTATTTTTTGAACCATTTTTCTTGTTGGTTCAATTGTTATCTCCTTTATTTTCTGATTGTAAGCATGATGTTATCTCTAATAATTGGGTTCAATGGTTGGAGACGACAATGCACATTGTCAACTAATGACCCTTCACAGGATATAACAATTTTATATTACTTATCCCAACTGCATGTGCCTGCATTTGCCTTATTTTAGTAAAGGTTACGAATGGAACAACATTGTGTAATCCTATATTTATGCCATTTGTAGCAGAATTGTGGCAGACATCAATACATGCAGTTAAAAGAGAGGACATCTCTCCTACATTTAATTGGGTAAATAAGTCTTTGTCTTTCCACAACAGGCATTGGCGTGTGAAGGGCAGTCAGGTGCTGAATAGCCCCCATACATCACCCAGATGGATGTTACACATGGGTGTCGAATAACAAAATTAAACCCTTTAAAGTGGAAGACTTATATGAAAGTGACTAATACATGAATGTATTTGGTAGCATTTTTTATTAACTATTGTAGTAGTTGTGGTGGAGGTAGTGGTTGTGGTAGTCATTGTATCTGTTATTTATCCTTATATGGCTTAAACCAACATGGTGTCATTGGAATATCAAAACAATAACATTTAACCATTGTTTTATTACCTTCGACAGACACATACGTTTGTATGTCACTTGTGGGAACATACAGTACTTCTATATATCACAATAATAACATATTATTTATACCCCAGTCAAAACTGTTCGCTGCTCTGGCACCCCAATGGTGGAACAAGCTCCCTCACAACGCCAGGACAGCGGAGTCACTCACCACCTTCCGGAGACATTTGAAACCCCACCTCTTTAAGGAATACCTGGGATAGGATAAAGTAGTCCTTCTACCCGTCTGCTAAATGACGTAAATGTGCCCTTGAGCAAGGCACTTAACCCTAATTGCTCCTGTAAGTCGCTCTGGATAAGAGCGTCTGCTAAATGACTAAAATGTAAAAATGTAAAATGTATACAGGACATGTATGTCACAAAGCATGGTTAGGGTTAGAGACATACAAATGTCCACTTTGAGAAAGAGATTGTCTGTTGCATTTCCCTTAGTCATGTCTGTCCAGAGGCTGAGTGATGCCTTTACAGTGAGCCCATTAATTACAACTTGGGTCAGCAGTGACATACATTCTGTCTGAGGAGCCGGTGGCAAGCCAGGACATTTTACCAGTTGAAACGTCACTGTTAAGGTCAAACGTGCTGTAGGCAGTTTGGATTATCCACTTCTAGCTGCCTTCCTCCTTACGACGTGCATCTTAAAATAACAGGGCCGGGATGCTTTGGTGCCTTTATGTGTCATTACAGCACTCGCCATTTAAAACTCAATTAAAAAACGGCACAAAATAGAAACAAATAGTTATTTCAGTGTCAGCTATGATGTAACAGGAAGGGCTTATTGAGAAGAACAACAATCTCAACACACTTTAGGGTCATATGGGAGAGCTTCAACACCGCACGGCCAGAAGAACACACAGCGCCCTGTCACACGCATAAGATGCTAGCATAATGCAGGAAAAATGCTGCATCAGATAACTCTGTTAGAGAAGTGGAACAGATTCAGAGATCAGCACTCTCACATTATAATTAATCTCATCGCATACACTGATCAAGGCCTATCTATTATATAAGATAAACAATGTATATTAGCATATACAGTGCAATCGGAAAGTATTCTGACCCCTTGACTTTTTCCACATTTTGTTACGTTACAGCCTTATTCTAAAATGGATAAAATTATTATTTTTCGCTCATCAATCTACACACAATACCCCATAATGACCAAGCGAAAACGGGTTTTTAGAATGTTTTGCAAATGTATTCAAAATAAAAAGTATTCAGACCCTTTCCTAAGAGACTCGAAATTGAGGTCAGGTGCATCCTGTTTCCATTGATCATCCTTGAGATGTTTCTAAAACTTGATTGGAGTCCACCTGTGGTAAATTCAATTGATTGGATATGATTTGGAAAGGCACACACCGGTCTATATAATGTCCCACAGTTGACAGTGCATTTCAGAGAAAAAACAAGCCATGAAGTCAAAGGAATTGTCCGTAGAGCTCCGAGACAGAATTGTGTTGAGGCACAGATCTGGGGAAGGTTACAAAAACATTTCTGCAACATCGAAGGTCCCCAAAAACACAGTGGCCTCCATCATTCTTGAATGGAAGAAGTTTGGAACCACCAAGACACTTCTTAGAACTGGCTGCCCGGCCAAACTGAACAATCGGAGGAGAAGGGCCTTGATCAGGGAGGTGACCAAGATGGTCACTCTGAGAGAGCTCCAGAGTTCCTCTGTGGAGATGGGAGAACCTTCCAGAAGGACAACCATCACTGCAGCACTCCACCTATCAGGCCTTTATGGTAGAGTGGCCAGACAGAAGCCACTCCTCAGTAAAAGGCACATGACAGCCTGCTTAGAGTTTGCCAAAAGGCACCTAAAGACTCTCAGACCTGATGAAACCAAGATTGAACTCTTTGGCCTGAATGGCAAGCGTTACTTCTGGATGAAACCTGGCACCATCCCTACGGTGAAGCATGGTGGTGGCAGCATCATGTTGTGGGAATGTTTTTCAGCGGCAGGGACTTGGAGACTAGTCAGGATCAAGGGAAAGATGAGCGGCCCAAAGTACAGAGAGAGCCTTGATGAAAACCTACTTCAGAACACTCAGGACCTCAAACTGGGGCTAAGGTTCACCTTTCAACAGGACAACAACCCTAAGCACACAGCCAAGACAACGCAGGAGTGGCTTCGGACAAGTCTTTGAATGTCCTTGAGTGGCCCAGCCAGAGCCTGGACTTGAACCCGATCTAACATCTCTGGATAGACCTGAAAATAGCTGTGCAGCGACGCTCCCCATCCAACCTGACAGAACTTGAGAGGATCTGCAGAGAAGAATGGGAGAAACTCCCCAAATACAGGTGTGCTAAGCTTGTAGCGTCATACCCAAGAAGACTCAAGGCTGTAATCGCTTCCAAAGGTGCTTCAACAAAGTACTGAGTAAAGGGTCTGAATACTTATGTAAATATGATATTTCTGTTTTTATTTTTAATAACCTGTTTTTTGCTTTGTCATTATGTGGTATTGTGTGTAGATTAATGAGGGGAAAAAACAATTTAATCAATTTCATAATAAGGCTGTAACATAACAAAATGTGGAAAAAGTCAAGGGGTCTGAATACTTTCCTAATGCACCTTGTAAAAATGCTGATGCAAACACACCAAAAAACGACTTCTCAATTTTGGCAATTGAGTTGATCCCACAAATGTAACTTTTATCACTGGCTACCTCCATATAAGGACGTACAATAGATGTGGTCTTGAAGCTTATGATAATGCAATGCCAAAAGTTGTCCTCTGATAAATAGTCCAGAGATGCCTGTGTGCTGTTTGAGTGGCATCTTGAGCCATCCCAATTACCCTAGGTCACTCTCTGTGCTACTTGAGTCAGATTAGGATAGGATAATCCCACTGTTCATTTCTCAATGGAGACACAGCTTTCACGTCATGAATGTAGAAGGGACATGACAGCCTTAGGCTCCCGCAGTGAAGACACATTTTTTTTGGATCTGTTACAAAGCAAGCATACATAGGATATGATCCTCTCACAAAAGAGAGTGGCTCATTTCCCCTGCTGCAATTTGTATGAACTGCTGCACAGGACCATTTTAGTTTTAATGGGCTTTACTTAGCACCCTTCAGAGGACTATTCTACTTTAATCTGCCTCCAAGCAGCGACGCACAATGAAGCCTGCCGGATGTGTGCAGTTAAATAGTTTATCCTGCCCTAGCCCCTGTGTTAGCTTGAGCTTGTGTGGCCCATCTGAGATTCTGCAGCAGGCGTACAACTATAGGAACGCATCACCAAGCAGCCTACTATGAAAGATTACTTCATGCTTAATGCAACTCAATGAAGACTCGGTTGAACTCAGAGGATGTACTATACAGGGTAGCTTTTTTATGTCATGTTGGTACATGTGACTTTTGACCTTTGACCTGCTGGGGACAGAGATAAGAAACGTGCAAGTTAGGTTGGATGTGGAGTGTTCTGTTCTGTTTGAGCACCAGTAAACTGGTGCAGTGTTTACTTTAAGTCCCAAAGCATGCACGCTCCAAAGGTCAGAGGAGGAAGAGCACACCTTAAAGCCCTTAAATCATTCAGCACCATTGTGGATGCCTGCATGTTTCTCCATTCCATCCCTCTATCTAAAAATACATCCTTTGTCTCCGGGAAGAAGACAATTCTGAAAAGTAAAGGACGATAATGATCAAAGTTCCATCAAACTTTAATAGCCACTGTACTGTAGTTTGCTACTGACATGGGCAACAAAAACACATTGTTCACAAAATAGATACAGTGCATTTCATCTGGCAAAGCCAGTCTCAATCTGTCTTTAGCATTCTTATTGTCCAAGCAGAAAAACGAATCAATGTCGCCACGCTTTCAGCTGTGCTGAGTTGAGTTGAATACATTCTGCATTGTATTGATTGGTACATTGAAATTTGCCAATGGCGGTTTTGCCGGTATTATGGAGGCTAAAATGAGACTGGCGGATAAAGCTGACGATTAATGTCTCATATTGGATGAAAATATGTGTTCTAAGAAAATAACCAGAGCAACACAAACATGGGCATGCATGCTTGCACACAAACACACATACCACACCCACACTCCATGCCGAATCCACAAGCGCTGAAGATCAATAGCGTGATGAATTACCTTATTATCAAGATTGACTTGCATTCAACCCCAGCTCTTCATTTTAATTACATCCTGAAATTGTCCAACTTAAATATTTAAGGATAGTAGACAGCAGGGAGAGAGAGGTGGGGTGATGGAAAGTTGAGGGAAGAAAAGAGAAGACGTAAGCCCCCATCTGTAATTCCATTTCTTAGACTGTTGTTTTGTTTGTCAACGTCATTATTATAAAATTTGAGCCAGGTGAGTGAATGCAGCCTTTTACGGTTGTCACGCCCTGACCTGGAGAGACTGTTATTCTATAGGTAGTTTGGTCAGGGTGTGAAACTCTATGTTAGAATTTCTATGCTTAGGATCTAGAATTGTATTTCAGAGGCAGCTGTCGCTCGTTGTCTCTGATTGGGGATCATACTTAAGTAGCCTGTTTGCCTACCTTAGTTGTGGGATCTTGTTTATGTTCTGTGTTAGGCTTGTATGTGTTTAGCCTGAGGACGTCACGTTACGTTGTTTCTTGTTTTGTTTATGTTTATTGAGTTTAATAAACATGTTCGCTTACCACGCTGCACCTTGGTCTGACCCATCTCTCAGCAATCGTGATAGAAGATCCCACCAAAAATGGACCAAGCAGCGTGCCCAGGAGCAGCAGACACCCTGGACACAGGTGGGGAAGTCATTTTGGACTTGGGAGGAGATATTGGCAGGTAAAGGACCCTGGGCGAAGGAGGAAGCCCAGGCAGGAGAGGATCAACGGCGACATCAACGGTGCCGGCCGAAGAGGAAGCCCGAGAAGCAGCCCCAAGAAGAGGCTTGTATGTGTATAGCCTGAGGACTTCACGTTACGTTGTTTCTTGTTTTGTTTATGTTTATTGAGTTTAATAAACATGTTTGCATACCACGCTGCACCTTGGTCTGACCCGTCTCTCAACGATCGTGACAACGGTGCAGTGCACATCATAAACAAGTTAACATATGGGAGCGTCTTGTTCATAGCCATAAACGTGTAGGACTCGCGACTTATGGGTTTGAAACATATTGTTGATTTAGCCTACAATTATGGGATAGAAGATAACCTGCATTAGTACGGGCTAAAACACACAGGGAAATTGTGCGTGTCTGTAATTTCTCAAATGTTATATCCACACTGGCAAGGTACTAAATGGAAAATACAGAGAGTGCTTTCAAGGATAAGAAGCCCTTGAGTTGTGTGCTCTGTTGGTTACTATGGAGAGTGTTATGCACATTAGTGCCATTTATACATCTAACCAGAGGGACGAGAAACATCTGATCCATGAATAGTTGTATACAGCAAACCTCAAAACTCTCATTGAAACAAATGACATGTGTACAGGGCTTTGTTTTTACTTGTATATTTGTATATTATACTGTAATAATTCAATGCTGTACATTCCTCTGTTACTTCACTGGAATCAAATGCATCTCTAAATGTAGTTTGAAAAGTACAAGAATAGTTCAGAGAATTGGGCATTACAGTACCTTGGGATTTCGTATGCCTTGATCGGCAAAGGCAATAGTGGCATTGCCTTCAGCCAAACCGTTAAATACACTAGACATTCTGTTTTTCAATAGCTTATGGCTAACTTCCTATTCTGAATGATGTTTGAGTGCTAGTTTAGTGTTATACACCACTGACTTCTTGGGAATGCCATGATACACTCTCACTCACACATATAGTGAGTAATAGTATGATATTGCATTTGGATGCATGCGTTTATCTCCTTAATATTATGGTTTGCATGCTTATCTATTCATCAATGAATCTGTTGCTAATTATGTTTTTAAGACAGGTGGTTTCTGCTTGATCTTAAGTGTTGTGTGTGTTAGGCCTGTGTGTCTTGAGGATGCCCAGTCATTTTAACAACTACACGTCTCCTAATTTAACAACTACACAGCTTAGTTAAATTGCTCCCTGTACACGCTGCCCCTCAATAAGGAGACATGCTAAAGGGTGAATAGGTGAAACATAGAGAAAGAAATAAAGAAAGAAAGAAAGAGCGAGAGAGAGCTGTCTTGGCTCTGCTGTACCTGCCCAACAAGCTACTGTACCAGACACAGCGTGAAAATTGATAATTGAAAACCGTTTCTCTGTTTTGCTTTGTATTTTCTGTGGACAAGTTCAAGCTCCTGTGCTTGGTTCCCATTTGGACATGTTACTTGACAGTTCCTGTGAAAAAGCACAATGTCTGCCCACTCTCCAAGGCTGTTATCTCAGGTCTAACAAGTCTGTCTGTCTCAGACCAATCTCATCCCTCATATCCTTCACCTCAGGTGATGGCGCTAGCTGCTTTTGTTGTTCTCAGTGCACCGTTAATTGATGTCAGAGTGGGTTGCCATTTTCTTTCTGGCCCTGCAATGCTGAACAACTGAACATATTTTTACGGGGATCTATAGTCCTAATAGGAGCCCAGTGTGCTCCATTGAAGTAGGAATACCTCCCACCCATACCCCTACTGGGATTTGTCTCCTTAAGCACAAAAATAGTAAAATGTTTTTATTCTTCTTAAGGCTAGCGCTCCTGCAGGTTATTGTCCTGCCTAACAAGCCAGCAATACCTCAATGTAATAGCTCAATTAATATGGCAGTTTTTCTGTGCATGATAAAGCCTTGGCAACGAGAGAGGATAAAGAAAGGACAACCCAGGCTCCTGGTTTTCTACAGAGAGTACATGGGGAAATAGATGGACTATCGCTGACAGTTTGGTGTGACTTAATGACCCCCAGCCAAATTGCTTTCCAGGATCCCTGCACATGGGAGGCTTAAGATAGCGAGGACTTGTATCGTACTCAACCCATAGGGGAAGAGAGACACGTTGTTAACAGTGTTTCCGAGGGATTGGAGGGATCCTAGCACCGCTATCCTCCTCATTATTCACACCCCTGCATGTCCCGAACGTCTCTCTCTCACTTTTCTCGCTCACTTCAGTCGCAGTTTATATTCACCGCTCTTTGCTTCTTTTTTTTTACCTCATCCATCTCGCACAAAGACAGATGGAGTTGTGTATGTAGATAGAGCCCCCAGTCTGACACTATCTCTCTGTTGCTAAATCTAGACCACTACCTCAGAAAGCAAATGGTTCAATGGAAGCAGAGCAGCAGAACAATGGAGACCTAGTGACTCTTGATCACACAGTTGCAACGCAGTGAATGGTTGATGTCTTCTATGGATGTTTGCTGACTGAGGTATAGACCGGCAGTCTGTTGGGGAGCTAAATGTCCTCTGTCACCTGTCCTAATCACTACTGTACCTTACATGGCCCTATGTCTTCAGTCTATGTTGTTACAGGGTGTATATGTGAATTGCCCCTAGGAGAATCTTCAGTAGCAGGTTGATCCTGTCCAGAATTTCCACAGAGAGGTTTAGATTTTTACCCACAGCCATGAGGCTTTCAAGTGTAATTTATGAACTGTTTTATGAGGTCTTTCTATTGGAAAATGTTGTTGCTTGTTTTCCCCCAGAGTAGGATAGAAAACAGCACTTGAATCAGACTCTACTATTTTAGGGTTGCTATGGTGCAGGTGCCTTTATGTTTGTTGCATGTCCTGTCCTTGTAAGTCATTGATTTCCCAAATTGGGATTAATAAAATAATACTCTACTCTCTACTCATATTAACCGTGGCCTCATTGTTGTCATATTTCCCATCAGAATGTGTAGATTCCAAGGTGTACCAAGGAAGTGAATGTACTCTGTGTGCTAGCTACTGTTGAAAGCTACTGTATGAATGTACATAAAGATTAAATGCACAGAACTACAATGTTGTCACAATCTCACTATAGGAAAGAACATGAGCTGAAGGCGTTAGATGTTGTTTAGGCCATGTATGTCTCATTTTTGCGGGCTTTGCTTTTTTTCAAGATTGACATTGTCTGGGTGGTTCCTGGGGTAATACATGAGCCCATACTGAGCTGTCAGTTTGGATGTGCGAGTCCGGGATGATTACCTAAAGGAAAGAGCTCAACCAGGCTGTGATGAAGCATGCATGTGCCAGAGAAAGCAGGGCTCTTTGCATATAACATCAAAGAGATTCGCATATTGAAAGAGGATTTGCAATGTGAACTTTAGCTGGGGTTCTTTGTGAGCATTAGATTAGTCAGGGAGAGAGAGGAAAATAGACCATGTCAGGCCAGAGGAGGCAGTGAAAGATATGCCTCAGACGGCTATTGTGGCAAAAGTCACGTGATCTCCACACAATTCCCAGTAAAATACAATATGTTCAAATCAAAGTTTATTTTTCACGTACAAAGATTAGCAGATGTTAAAGCAGGTGCAGCGAAATGCTTTTGTTCCTAGCTCCAGTAGTGCAGTGCAATAAAATTTTTTTAATAACCTTCCATTTCTGGGGCGTTGCCTAGTGGAAACAATTATCTCTCTACTGCCGTTGTTGTCGAGAAAAAGCAGGGTGATTGAGTTTTTTCAGCGGTGGCTGACAGGTAACAAGGCATAGCCAATCAATAGCTGACAGCTTGAAAGGCAGGGGTCATCTGTCATCTATGGCTGATCTGGATGGAGCGATGGAGACTGTCAATATGACACAAGAGCCAGGTGATGCACATGGGTTGAACTCGAATCCCAGCTTTAGGAATCTGTTGTTTTTGTCATTATCAGCAGAGTATTGTGACAAACTCACCAATGGCTATTATTAGTCAGGTAAAGCTTTTGACGTGTGCTATGTGGTGAAAGGAGGGACGTTTTTGGTTCCCTGCATCACATGGTAATTGATAACTATGGCTTGAGAAATGTGTATTGATATCCCATCACTGGGAGAGAGTTACTTTAATGAGCATATTGGGGACCTGTCATGAATTGTAATTGTATTTCCTCCTATATGATCAACACAGATTCATGCATCTTATTATTTATTTAAGATAATCTTTTAGTGGATTTTCCCTTTAAACTTTCCTGAATAACTGGACCTGCTGGGAGCATACAGTACCAGTCGAAAGTTTGGACACACCTGCTCATTGCAGGTTTTTCCTTAATTTTTACTATTGTCTACATTGTAAAATAATAGTGAAGACATCAAAACTATGAAATAACACATATGGAATAATGTAGTAACCAAAAAAGTGTTAAACAAATCCAAATATTTTATTTTATTTTAGATTCTTCAAATAGCCACCGTTTGCCTTGATGACAGCTTTGCACACTCTTGGCATTCTCTCAACCAGCTTCATAAGGTAGTCACCTGGAATGCATTTCAATGAACAGGTGTGCCTTCTTAAAAGTTAATTTCCGTCTTAATGCGTTTGAGCCAATCAGTTGTGTTGTGACAAGGTAGGGAGGTATACAGAAGATAGCCCTATTTGGTAAAAGACCAAGTCCATATTATGGCAAGAACAGCTCAAATAAGCAAAGAGAAACGACAGTCCATCATTACTTTAAGACATGAAGGTCAGTCAATACGGAACAATTCAAGAAAGTTTATTCAACTGCAGTCGCAAAAAACATCAAGCGCTATGATGAAACTGGCTATCATGAGGACCGCCACAGGAATGGAAGACCCAGAGTTACCTCTGCGGCAGAGAATAAGTTCATTAAAGTTACCAGCCTCAGAAATTGCAGCCCAAATAAATGCTTCACAGAGTTCAAGTAACAGACACATGTGAATATCAACTGTTCAGAAGGGGACTGTGTGAATCAGGCCTTCATGGTTGAATTGCTGCAAAGAAACCACTACTAAATGACACCAATAATAAGAAGAGACCTGCTTGGGCCAAGAAATACGAGCAATGGACATTAGACCGGTGGAAAGTGTCCTTTGGTCTGGAGTCCAAATTGGAGATTTTTGGTTCCAACCGCCGTGTCTTTGTGAGACGCGGTGTGGGTGAACGGATGATTTCTGCATGTGTAGTTCCCACCGTAAAGCATGGAGGAGGAGGTGTTATGGTGTGGGGGTGCTTTGCTGGTGACACTGTCTGTGATTTATTTAGAATTCAAGGCACACTTAACCAGCATGGCTACCACAGCATTCTGCAGTGATACGCCTTCCCATCTGGTTTGGGCTTAGTGGGATTATCATTTGTTTTTCAACAGGACGATGACCGAACACACCTCCAGGCTGTGTAAGGGCTATTTTACAAGGAAGGAGAGTGATGGAGTGCTGCATCAGATGACCTGGCCTCCACAATCCCCCGACCTCAACCCAATTGAGATGGTTTGGGATGAGTCGGATGGCAGAGTGAAGGAAAAGCAGTGCTCAGCATATGTGGGACTTCCTTCAAGACTGTTGTAAAAGCATTCCTCATGAAGCTGGTTGAGAGAATGCCAAGAGTGTACAAAGCTGTCCTCAAGGCAAATGGTGGCTATTTGAAGAATCTCAAATATAAAATATATTTTGATTTGTTTAACACTTTTTGGGTTTCTACAGTGGCTTGCGAAAGTATTCACCCCCCTTGGCATTTTTCCTATTTTGTTGCCTTACAACCTGGTAATTAAAACATATTTTTTGGGGGGGTTGTATCATTTGATTTACAGAACATGCCTACCACTTTGAAGATGCAAAATATTATTTTTTGTGAAGCAAACAATAAATAAGACATTTTTGCCCATTTTTCAAGGCAAAACTGCTCCAGCTCCTTCAAGTTGGATGGGTTCTGCTGGTATCCATCAATCTTTAAGTCATACCACAGATTACCAATTGGATTGAGGTCTGTGCTTTGACTAGGCCATTCCAAGACATTTCCCTTTAAACCACTCGAGTGTTGCTTTAGCGATATGCTTAGGGTCATTGTCCTGCTGGAAAGTGACCCTCCGACCCAGTCTGAACTCTCTGGAAGACTCAAACAGGTTTCCCTCAAGAATTTCCCTGTATTTAGCGCCATCCATCATTCCTTCAATTCTGACAAGTTTCCCAGTCCCTGACGATGAAAAACATCCCCAGAACATGATGCTGCCACCACCATGCTTCACTGTGGGGATGGTGTTCTCGGGGTGATGAGAGGTGTTGGGTTTGCGCCAGACATAGCGTTTTCCTTGATGGCCAAAAAGCTCAATTTTTGTCTCATCTGACCAGTGTACCTTCTTCCATATGTTTGGGGAGTCTACAACATGCCTTTTGGCAAACACCAAACGTGTTTGCTTATTATTTTCTTTAAGCAATGGCTTTTTTCTGGCCACTCTTCCGTAAAGCCCAGCTCTGTGGAGTGTACGGCTTAAAGTGGTCGTATGGACAGATACTCCAATCTCCGCTGTGAAGCTTTGCAACTCCTTCAGGGTTATCTTTGGTGTCTTTGTTGCCTCTCTGATTAATGCCCTCCTTGGCTGGTCCATGAGTTTTGGTGGGTGGCCCTCTCTTGGCAGGTTTGTTGTGGTGCCATATTCTTTCCATGTTTTAATAATGGATTTAATGGTGCTCCGTGGGATGTTCAAAGTTTCTGATATTTTTTTATAACCCAACCCTGATCTGTACTTCTCCACAACTTTGTCCCTGACCTGTTTGGAGAGCTCCTTGATCTTCATGGTGTCGCTTGCATGGTGGTGTTGCAGACTCTGGGGCCTTTCAGAACAGGTGTATATATACTCAGATCATGTAACAGATCATGTGACACTTAAATTGCACACAGGTGGACTTTATTTAACTAATTATGTGACTTCTGAAGGTAATTGGTTGCACCAGATCTTATTTAGGGGCTTCATAGCAAAGGGGGTGAATACATATGCATGCACCACTTTTCCATTATATATTTTTTTGAATTTTTTGAAACAAGTACTTTTTTTCATTTCACTTCACCAATTTGGACTATTTTGTGTATGTCCATTACGTGCAATCCAAAATAGGAAAAACGCCAAGGGGAATGAATACTTTTGCAAGGCACTGTATAACATTCTGTTGGTGGCAAGAATTTTGTATAATAATTTAAATTCAATAACTCGAAGTGTTGAATCAAGTGTTGTTTTTTTATCAGTTCATATACCATGGAATAGGTACATCAAAAAACTCTTCCCATTTATTCTGCCACCTGTATGGTGCAACTGTCAACATTTTTGTCCTAAAATGAAACTGGTATATTTTTCTATTTATGCCAATCCTTTTCAGCCAATTTGTATCTTTAATATATGGCAGACAAACATCTTCCCTACCTTCTACCTCTTCCACTTGCCTCCTCCATTTGTGTGGTAATGCTGCAATCAGTTGGTTGTAACTTTTGTTTGAGCAGACATTCGATAGCGTCATATGTGACATAACTCCACCATTTCTATTCATAGTATCATTAATAAATATAATACAATTTGTAAACATTTCTTCCATAAATATTTTTTTAATCAATCAGTATATTTTTAGTTCAACCATAATATTTGTTGTAATATATGTTCTATATTTTCTGGGGGATAACATTTTAATTGTAACCAGCTTTGTATAGTTTGTTTAAGAAAGGGCGATACTTTAAACAAAGTTTCATTTTCAATTAGTCGGAAATGAGATGTTGTAATCTGTATAAAGGCAAAAAGGCAATTTCTGAACAAAGGATGAGCCTTTCTTAATAATTTACTGGAGAACCATTTCGGGTTAAAGTATTACTTGTGTATGAGTGAAGCTTTTAGTTTGAGGTTTAATGCTTTAATATTTCATAATTTTTGCCCTCCAAACTCATATTCATTATATAAATAGGCACGTTCAATTTTGTCTGGCTTAGCATTCCAAATAAAGTGAAATATAGGCAGCTCCATTATAAAGTAAGTAAACTGTGATAGGACCAAAGAGTTAATCAATCTGATTTTTCCATAAATAGACAAGTATTTACCTCTACATGGTTGCAGAATCGTATCTATTTTTGCAAACTTTCTATTGAAATTGGTGGTGGTCATTTCATTTATATATTTTTTTGTATATCTACTTCACCATCCGCCCATTTTATTGGTAAACTACAAGGAAGTGTAAACATTGTGTCTTTTAACGATCCAATACGTAATATGGTACACTTGTCATAATTAGATTTTAGCCCAGAGAGGCTAGAAAAGTGATCAAGATCTTCAATGAGACTGTGCAGGGATCCAGATTGTGGACTTGAGTCATCTGCACTTTTCTAACCCCTTGATGTTCTTGTTAGATCAAATTTTAATAGCTAGCATTTCGATGGCCATCATAAATAGATATGGAGACAACAAACAGCCTTGTTTCACTCCTCTTAAAACCTCAATACTTTCTGAGAAGTAACCATTATTTACTATTTTACACCTGGGGTTGCTGTACATAACTTTAACCCATTGGAGAAGAGATTCACCGAAAGTAAAGTAGTCCAGGCATTTATATATACATTCTAGTCATACTTTATCAAAAGCCTTTTCAAAATCTGCTATGAAGAGCAAGCCTGGTATCTTTGATGTTTCATAATCTTCAATTGTTTCAAGTAATTGTCATATATTATCTCCAATATATTGTCCATGTAAAAAACCTGTCTGATCAGGATGAACAATATCTGGTAAAACCTTTTCTATTCTATGTGCTACGCATTTCGCCAGGATTTTCGCATCACAACATTGAAGTGTAAGAGGCCTCCAGTTTTTTAAATGGACTGGATCTTTATACTTATCCGCTGGGCCTGTTTCAGTAGTAATGAAATCAGACCTTCTTGTTGAGTACCTGAAAGTCTACAATTTTTATAGGAGTAATTAAAACATGCTAATAATGGATCTTTGAGTACATAAAAAAAGGTCTGATATACCTCTACTGGTATACCATCAAGCCCTGGTGTTTTTCCAGACTGAAAAGATGTTACCTGCACTGTTATATCCTCTATTTCCTTTATTAGTCTAATCTTTTTCGACCTAAACTGCTTTTGTTTAAATTATGAGTATTGTATTGAATGGCCTCTAAAAGTACATTTAAAAGTGTCCCATACAATGTATGTTGTGGAGAAAAAAGTCACTTGTGAATTATTTTGTCTTAGTTAAGAACACATGTTCATCCGGTAGGCTTTGATTCCATTTCCAATATCCCCGTCCACTTGGAAATTCTGCAAGCGTTATGTGGAAGCCAATTAGATGATGGTCCAATCGCATTCTGTCTCCTATTAATACTTTTTAAACTTTTGATGACAGTAAGAATGAGACCAGGAAGTAGTCAAGACGGCTAGCTTGATTAAGCCTCCTCCGTGTATATCTCACTAGGTCAGGGTTTTTCAGCCTCCATTTATCCACTAGTTCTAATGTATCCATAATATTCTCCTTAAGTGCATGAGGGTGATAGTTTGTAGTGTGATTTCCTATACGATCCATTGAGGTACTTAAAACCGTGTTATAATCTCCCACCATAATAATAGATTCATTTTTTACTTGTGAGCTCAATAGATTTTAATATATATTTACAAAGATGTGTGGCTCACCATTAATTAGCCAGATCTGTTTTTAGTCCAATAGCATATTCAAAAAGATCCATCTTCCTTGAGGATCTGATTGCACAGCTTACACATTCGGATTAAAATTGTTGTTAATTAATATAATCAACCCTTTTGAGTTTCTTTGCCCATGACAAAAACATATCTCTCCCTCCCAGTCCTTTTTCCACCCAACCTCATCTATATTTGTAGAGTGAGTTTCCTGTAAACAATATATATGATATTATTTCTATTAAGCCAGGTAAAAATTGATCTTCTTTTTTTATGATCTGCTAAGCCATTACAATTGTAACTGGCTATACTTATTTCCCCACTTACCATAATGATACCCAAGTTTAAATTATATTTACCACAACCAATGTTTGTGAACTTATCATCAAAAAGCACTATGATGATTAAGTATCCATTTAGCTGTACCATAATATTTGCACTGTTAAACATACTGTAGCTGCAACTGTGTAAACCTCAAATTGTCCTAATATATTCCACCCACTAAAATCTTCCACCCATATCTAGGAGGTCTGTTGTCACTAAGACCATTGCCTGAGGGGAGAACACTTTACAATGCAAGCTTTATGAAGTGGTATTTGAGCTACTTTCCTTAAAGTAGTATGTTCCCTGGCCATATACAACACATTCCTGGGATTTTAGTAGAAGTGACAAGATTTTCTGCTTACTCATGCGTGTATTATAGCAACATCCTTTATATTCATTGTGTTATGACAGACAGTTTAAGTTTACCCAGAAACCACTGAGCTGAGATACACATGATTGCAATCTCGTTTATGCCGTACCTGACTGCCCATGAGGGAACCCTCAGGAAAAATAAAGGTAAAAAAGAACAGAACAGAAAAACTACACACTGAGTGAAAATATAAATAGAAGTACAGAGAAGTCAAGAGGGGGTGAGATCCAGAGAGATGCAGCCCAGACTGCCCAGACTTGCCTTCCCTCACCTATGATTCTGACCCTGAATCTACGAATCAACAGGCTGTCCACCTCCAGCCCAACCCCCCCACCTCCTACTCCACAGACGCCGCCTATCACAGAGAGGCCAGTCCCTGCTCCGGACAGATTAAGTCTTATCAATCGACTCGGGACAGGCAGCACAACACCACAGGCCTGTCCCAGCAGTATCAACAGCAGCTCATGGTAAAAATATATGTGTTTAACGTAAAAGATTCATGAGTTATCAACCCTCCGGAGGGATTGGACTCAAACCCTGATGGCCAACCCCTCCTCTCCTTGCTTCCGGTGAGCCACCCATGGGAAAGGTGTCGGCTTCAGATGTGAGCAGGTCTGAGGAGTGATTCTAAAGCGAATGCTAATGAGCCGTTGACTCGCTCTTCGCCTCATGTAGCTCCTTTCGCACCGCTCTATTTCTGTAATAAAGCGCTTCCCATCAGTTGGCTGCGGGGTAAGAGTCCGAAGCAAGTTTCAGCTTTTTTTAAGTGGGAAGATGGATGAAGGCACTAAAACAGCACACTGAGGCATGTCCTCGGGTCCAGGCCTTCTATAACACTCTCTTGTGTTCTTTAGTGACAGGGCCGGCCCTAGGCATAAGCGACCGCTTTTTTTGAGGAACTCAGTCAGGGTCTCAACTTACTGTTGAGAGTTAGGGCTGGATTCAATCCGTATTGCGGAAGTATCGCGGAAGATCTGCTTTAAAATGTAAAGGTAATTTCCGATTGAGCCGACATATGCAGTGTTAACCGTGAATGCATTCACCGCGAATGCGGGGACATTGTCTTTAAATTTAAATCGAGCTATAATGCAGATCTTCCGCGATATTTCTGCGATACAGATTGAATCCAGCCCTTAGAATAGTACAATACACAAGGTGCAATTTCGAAATTTGGTTGTGCATCAGCAGTTTTTCTCTTGTTATGTCAGTCAATGACAGTCACTCAATTAGCCCATGCCAGCAAAACATGTTTGGATTGGTAAGTTAGTCTAGCTAGCTATCTAAACTTGTAGTAATCATGGTCGATTTACCGACCGGGCACACAGGGCACGTGCCCAGGGGCCCTGACCTCCAGGGAGCCCCCATTGATTTTGTTAGTTACTCTCACTCAGATATCAAATTAACATGGCATAAGTCACGGCAAAATGTGTAGAATTAAAGGAAATTTGTTCTAAAACAGATTTTTCTCTCCGCCGTCAAGAGGGGGGCCACTAAACTGTTTTGCACGTGAGGTTGGGGACCCCCAACAAAATGTGCTTTAGGGCACTCAGAAGACCGTTTAGGGATAAAGTCTATGCCGGCGTCAATGAAAATGGCTTGAATTTCCAAGGTGTAGAGTCCATCTTAACACGGAAGTCCCCTGACAAAACAGCATCCTCCTATAAACTCCTTAGATGCACCCACCCGAAAGTCTTCGTATCCCACATCCTCTTCTCACTAGCTTCTCACTATTGTCTCTATGGAAGTCCTGAGTGCTTAAGATGCAAAGCAGTAGGCTTCCTCCTCGATGAGAAATGCACAGACAGCAGGGTCCACACCCTATGATCAAAGTGTTATGCTTTTACTCCTAGGCAATTACTCCAATGAGGCATTCCAGAGATTGAAATAGTCTTCCCATTGTTCCACATATAAAAGCATTGGAATGCCAACACAATGAAAAGCCTGGCAAAGCGCTCCCGAGCCTTCTTCCTGTTCATATCTGTGTGCGTAGAACAAATGTTCCTTAATAATAAACTACCATGGAAAGTTTGGTAAGTCCTGTGTAATTCAGACGATTAATGAATGCAACTGGGCCATAATTTCAGAAGTAAAATAGTCAAAACACATCTGGAATAACAAATGATGAAAATACAATGAGAAGTCAACAACTTTAACAAGAACTATACCAAAGACGTTATAACAGCAATGAGAACTTGTTCTCAACTGGCTTACCTGGTTAAATGGTTAAATAAAAATGAAAACATCATTTCAAAGAACAGAGGAACCATTCCTGCCGACTTCATACCACTCAAAACAAGTGGTGGATTCTTAGACGGTCCAGGTGTCTCTTCATGTTATGGGACATTTGGGGAAGATTCTCCCCCTGTTCTGATGCAATTTCACCTCCTCTTTCCAGCGCAGCACTAAAGGGATGTAAACTGCATCAGATAGGTTTGCAGCGAGGGCTTTGGTCTTTTTCTACTGTGCCTCCAGTCTCCATTTAACGAGATCAGTATACCATGTGGATGGGGTGTTCATGCTCATGGCTCAAGGCCATGTGTCTGCAGATCCCTTGAGATTAGTGCTGGCAGGGTTCTGCTCTGCTGGGGGACAGGACATACACAGACGCCTGTACAATATCAACTTCAGAAACGACATCATAGGAGAGAATATCAGCAATCATCGCTTATTTTAAGGGGGATTCACAGGGCTACCCTTGGCAATCCAATTGATTGTAATGTCAATGATTGATTTTCTGCTCCATCCTGGGTTTCCAAAAGGCTTATATCCACCGTCGCTGTGTCAAATACCATTGGAAATTACTGTACTTATGTTGGGGGGGGCAGCATTTAATGTGCAGTGATTCTCAGTAACATCCACTTGAATAAGGCATATTGAATAATGCACAGTGAAACAACTCCTCTGATTTGACTTTTTCTTTGAGTAATTTGTATTTTTTTGCCCCTTCCTATACAATATGTCCACCGTTCAAAGTAACAAGCTCTCAGCTGAATTCTTTCCAGACGATTTATCTCCGTGAGAATGAGTCACTGTTGTTTTTTTTTTATGTGAAGAGATGGCCAGAATTAACAAAAGACAAAGGGAGCATATTCACTTTTAAGAATATATAAATTCAGTCTCTAAGTGGTGTTATCCATCAGACACTGTTTTCATTGTCTGTGCACTACAAACACAAGTGAGATTTGGGTATTTATTGAGACGAGCAGAGACTGATTGAGGGGCCAATTGTGTAATTGGATTGTTTTCGCAGCTTTGTCATTTTTTTCTAGGATGTGCTCTATTTCGACATAGGAGTAGCATACCCATGCCCATCTCTGTTTGTAAATTAGCCTACCATTCAAACAAATCATATCTCTGCTTCATTGATGTTGAGTGATGTCACTGATATCCTGTTATATTGAATGCTCACGATACTAACTGAGAGCAAGAGTAATACAGTGCCAATTAATTTGCCATGCCACATTGTTTTCAGTATTGTATAGGTTAAATGAACTACTGTATTGGGACTTAACTATTGATCTCGTGCTGAATATTGAAAGATGCTCAAGGCCACAGCATTAGATACAAATCATCAATAACTTATTAAACATTTGAAGGCTGTCTGTTTACCTCACTTTGCCCTGAGGTAAGCCATGTCATGCTCACGTGTTAAAACCTATTGCTACCAGCAACGCTGGTTCCAGAAAACGATCCCATCGCTAATTAGCCTGTGCTAACCACACTTTCCCTTCGTTAGTCTCTCATTTAGATCAGCAGTGTGCTCATGCATGTAAGTGCTTGTGTTTTGTGTGTACGCACATGTCAACATACGAATATAAAGAGAGTGAGAGACGGGAGGGAACGTGTCTGAAAGTTCAAGACCATATCTATTTATAAACCCTTTTTTATTATAGAGTGATTAAATAAATTAACAATTCACTTTTTATCTGACACAATGCTGTGGGATTTATGACTGTGAATTCCATCAAAGGGATCCTCAGTGATTAGCCAAGAGTGGAATGCGAGTGTTTACAATGCTGCACCACTGTATATTTAGATGCTCTAAATAGGTCACGCACAGTGGCACTCTCAAATGTCTTCTCCTGCTATTATGGCTGTTTTTGCCAGGAAAATCAATCGATAGCCTGCTGCAGATACATCAGACGGTGATTGAAAAGATGAAAGTGCTTTCAGAAAGTATTCATACCCCTTGACTTATTCCACATTTTGATGTGTTACAGCCTGAATTCTAAATGGATTAAATTGCTTTTTCCTCTCACCAATCTACACACAATACCCCATAATGACAAAGTGAAAAATTGTTTTTGGAAATGTTTGCACATTTATTGAAAATGAAATTCAGAAATACAGTATTTCATTTACGTAAGTATTCACACCCCTGAGTCAATACTTTGTAGAAGCATCTTTGGCAGTGATTTCAGCTGAGTCTTTCTGGGTAAGTCTCTAAGACCAACATTTGCCCATTATTCTTTTCAAAATTCTTCAAGCTCTGTCAAATTGGTTGTTGATCATTGCTAAACAACCATTTTAAGGTCTTGCCATAGATTTTCAAGTAGATTTAAGTCAAAACTGTAACTCAGCCACTCAGGAACATTCACTGTCTTCTAGGTAAGCAACTCCAGTGTAGATTTGGCCTTGTGTTTTAGGTTATTGTCCTGCTGAAAGGTGAATTCATCTCCCAGTGTCTGGTGGAAAACAGACTGAACCAGGTTTTCCTCTAGGATTTTGCCTGCTTACGTTAATTTTTTTATCCAGAAAAACTCCCCAGTCTTTAACAATTACAAGCACACCCATAACATGATACAGCCACCACTATGCTTGAAAATATGGAGAGTGGTACTCTAAAATGTCGTATTTGATTTGGAGTTAGGAAGGGTGCCTGTATCTTTGTAGTGACTGGGTGTATTGATACACCATCCAAAGCCTAATTAATAACTTCACCGTGCTCATATACCAATAGGTGCCCTTGTTTGCGAGCCATTGGAAAGCCTCACAGGTCTTTGTGGTTGAATCTGTGTTTGAAAGTCACTGCTTGACTGAGGGACCTTACAGATAATTGTATGTGTGGGGTACAGAGATGAGGTATTCATTAAAAAATCATGTTAAACACTATTACTGCACACAGAGTGAGTCCATGCAACTTATTATGTGACTTGTTATGCACGTGTGTGCTAGTTAGGCTTGCCATAACAAAGGGTTGAATACTTATTGACTCAACACATTTCAGCTTTTCATTTTGTATTATTTAGAAGATATATATACTGTATATATATATTTTTTTTTTACTTTGACATTATTGGGTATTGTGTATAAGTGACACAAAATCTCTATTGAATCCATTTTAAATTCAGGCTGTAACACAACAAAATTTTGAAAAAAATCTCGGGGTTTGAATACTCTCTAAAAAAAAATTTTTATTTGCTTACCTTCGTCCAGCAACACGCCACAAATATCAGTCTGAATTACTGAGGTGCTGATTGGAGCAGCGTGATGAAAATGCAGATGGGAGCCAATCAGAAGCTTTGACCAGGATGAATCATCTAGTATTAATCTGATTCAGACCTGAGGAACAATAAAACACGAATCATACCAGGTTAAATGACGAAGCTGGGGGCAGGCTGAAGTGGGCCAGGGTGGGGCAGGGATGGGGGATGAGAGGGGGGAGGGCAGCCTCTGCAATTCTGTTAGATAAGGCAAATTAAGGTACTTAATTAAGCAATGAAACAGCCAAGTCTTTAATTATTTAACGCCTGCCAACCTTATCTCCAAACAATACTCATAGCTATGGGCAATATGGGCTTACATAGCACAGTAACACACCACAGTCGGCTGCTGCGTTAACCCATTCTCTATCGTCTCACTCTCAGTATTCCCGTTTGGTGTCAGAATGCCGCATTATACCATTGTTGCTGGACCAAAATAGCAATGATCGAGTGTTCACGCTCGGAGATGAGGTTTGACTTTTACCTCAGACTGGATAGGGTAAAGCTATCCTTTCATTCTTATTAAACAATGATTATTTTGTTGATTTCCTATACACTCAGCCTCATGCTCATTATCTTAGTTGAAAGTCATACAGATTATTCCTTCTCATTACTTAAACCCACGTCAGGCTGGCATGTCGGCTCCAGCATCTGTTCATCCTGTCCCTCTGATGAACACAATTCTCACTTAATTGGTGAAGCAAAAAAACATAAGCTGCTGTGTATTGCAGTAGACTACCTACCAGAAGAGATATACAGTCGTGGTCAAAAGTTTTGAGAATGACACAAATATTAATTTTCACAAAGTCTGCTGCCTCAGTTTTTATGATAGCAATTTGCATATACTCCAGAATGTTATGAAGAGTGATCAGATGAATTGCAATTAATTGCAAAGTCCCTCTTTGCCATTAAAATGACCTTAATCCCCCAAAAAACATTTCCACTGCATTTCAGCCCTGCCACAAAAGGACCAGCTGACATCATGTCAGTGATTCTCTCGTTAACACAGATGAGAGTGTTGACGAGGACAAGGCTGGAGATCACTCTGTCATGCTTATTGAGTTAGAATAACAGACTGGAAGCTTTAAAAGGAGGGTGGTGCTTGAAATCATTGTTCTTCCTCTGTTAACCATGGTTACCTGCAAGGAAACACGTGCCGTCATCATTGCTTTGCACAAAAAGGGCTTCACAGGCAAGGATATTGCTGCTAGTAAGATTTCACCTAAATCAACCATTTATCGGATCATCAAGAACTTCAAGGAGAGAGGTTCAATTGTTGTGAAGAAGGCTTCAGGGCGCCCAAGAAAGTCCAGCAAGCGCCAGGACTGTCTCCTAAAGTTGATTCAGCTGCAGGATCGGGGCACCACCAGGGCAGAGCTTGCTCAGGAATGGCAGCAGGCAGGTGTGAGTGCATCTGCACGCACAGTGAGGCGAAGACTTTGGAGGATGGCCTGGTGTCAAGAAGGGCAGCAAGGAAGCCACTTCTCTCCAGGAAAAACATCAGGGACAGACTGATATTCTGCAAAAGGTACAGGGATTGGACTGCTGAGGACTGGGGTAAAGTCATTTTCTCTGATGAATCCCCTTTCCGATTGTTTGGGGTATCCGGAAAAAAGCTTGTCTGGAGAAGACAAGGTGAGCGCTACCATCAGTCCTGTGTCATGCCAACAGTAAAGCATCCTGAGACCATTCATGTGTGTGGTTGCTTCTCAGCCAAGGGAGTGGGCTCACTCACAATTTTGCCTAAGAACACAGCCATGAATAAAGAATGGTACCAACACATCCTCCGAGAGCAACTTCTCCCAACCATCCAAGAACAGTTTGGTGACGAACAATGCCTCTTCCAGCATGATGGAGCACCTTGCCATCAGGCAAAAGTGATAACTAAGTGGCTCGGGGAACAAAACATCAACATTTTGGGTCCATGGCCAGGAAACGCCCCAGACCTTAATCCCATTGAGAACTTGTGGTCAATCCTCAAGAGGCGGGTGGACAAACAAAAACCCACAAATTCTGACAAACTCCAAGCATTGATTATGCAAGAATGGGCTGCCATCAGTCAGGATGTGGCCCAGAAGTTAATTGACAGCATGCCAGGGCGGATTGCAGAGGTCTTGAAAAAGAAGGGTCAACACTGCAAATATTGACTCTTTGCATAAACTTAATGTAATTGTCAATAAAAGCCTTTGACACTTATGGAATGCTTGTAATTATACTTCAGTATACCATAGTAACATCTGACAAAAATATCTAAAAACACTGAAGCAGCAAACTTTGTGAAGACCAATACTTGTGTCATTCTCAAAACTTTTGACCACAACTATACTCTGACCATGCAGCCATTCAATTGTGAACCCTGTTTCATCTGTCTGTTTCAAACCACACCTAGCCTTGTAGTTTTCAGGACGAGTGAGGCCATCTGGTCAAATGGCCCAGCAGGGGAGAAAGAAAAATTACCAATGTCTGGAGAGGAGCACTTAATAGAGCTGTGTTAGAGTCATTCCAACCTTTCCCCTGAGGCTGCGTTTACACAGGCAGCCCAATGCTGATATTTTTTTCACTTATTGGTATTTTAACCAATCAGATCAGCTCTGAAAAATATATGATGTGAAATGATCTGATGTGATTGGTCAGAAGACCAATTAGGGGAAAAAAGATCAGAATTGGCTGCCTGTGTAAACGCAGCCACAGAGGTGTGGAATACCAAGTGTGTCCGTCTGCCTGGCCAGTGGTGGAGAAAAATGTGAGAAAGGAAGGCTGCGTTTACACTGACAGTCCAATTCTGATCTTTTTCCACTAATTTGTCTTTTGTCCTATCAGATCAGCTCTTTTGCCCATAATTGGGCAAATATCTGAATTGGGCTGCCTGTATAAATGCAGCCAAAGAGGCTCAGGAGCTGGGATACACCACTGTCCAATTTTATATCTCATTATTCCCAAACTAGTGAGTGTGCAATATTCTGTGCATGTGAATGAGCATGCAGATGTAACTACATGTTGGTAGATTGCATAATGAACATACTAAGTAGAGAATGCAGTTGCACATTGCGGGGTATGCTTTTGGTGTTTTCCCATGTGCTTACAGTAACTGTGTATGACCCACTTTTAAAGAAATGTATTGTGGTTGCATTCCTGGCCAGGTATCAAGGGTGTGTGTGGTGTGTATCTGCTATTCATTGTGTGTGTGTGTGATCTCCCTCCTGTGCTCCTCTGGCATTGACCCTAAGTCATCCTTCATCCTCTAATCCTCTCTCTGCACAGCACTGCGGGGAGTGGACACTGAGAGAATAATTGATAGAGGACAGTAACCAACGAGTTGGTAATTGCACTGAAGGCTGTGCATGACATTACGACAGAAGGGAAAGTATGGCTCAACGGTAAAAGTGTTTGTTATTCAGAGGAAAGGCGCTCAGAGGAGCGGCATTAACCTTTTAAAACAGCCTTGATTCATCATTAGCACACAGGGGTGAATATGAGCACATTCAATTAAAAATACAGGTTTACAGATTCTATATTTCCCTGTTGAAAATTTTCTCAGAGCCTGAACAGATTGGCACAGTGAATACCAGACACTGTATGGGGCGGTTTAAATCAAGGTAGAATATCTCATATTGAGCAAAATGTCATAAGAATTGTATATTGAATATATTCTACTGCCCTCAGCATGCTTATATAGTGTGATAATACTACCATTGAGTGAGTTTCTCTGCACCATGCATGCCCTGTGAGACATGGAGGTTGTACTAACTACTAGCTAGCTACAGCATGTTGTTTTTATTGTGGAAATATATTCCATGCAGACTTGATTGCCCTTATCTCACAGGGATTACAACTTGAAAGAGAATAAGTATTGGACATATTAACTAACTGTCTGACAGTGTTTCTCCAAAGTAATGAACTCAGCATATTCCTTAGAAGACAGGAGGTGAACATTAATGAGAAATATTCCACTATTACACTAACCAGGGACAGGCAGTGCAAAGGAAACAGCTCCTCTCGACATTTCCAGAATTGTTTGCCTCTCGACTTCGTGATTTAATTTTACAGCATTTATTACTGTTTCTCCACTCTGAGCTGGGGACCTGTAAGCAGTGTCTTGTGAAATTAAATCATGCTGCAGAGCCTAGCAGGAAAATGCCGCCCTCTATAATTTAGTATTTACACACCAAATGTATTGAGAATTCATTCCCCATCTAGAATGGAGTGCCAATCATCGTAGCTTAACTGACTTTTGAAAAACCCATGAATTGTTATAATAAAAATGGTATCATTGTTGGAAGTTAAATAGTCATAGAGCAATACATTCCTTTTGATGCAATACAGTAATTAAACCAAGGTGACCAAACTCCCTTTCAATAAGGTTGATGTTGTACTGTACAATACCAGTGAACTGTAGCGTATTGGAATAAGACGGATGTATTCACCTTACTTGGGCTACAAACACAATATGATGAGTCGTACCTGTGCAGTATGCTCCTCGTCTTTCTACACCATCTTCAGTTCCCATGGGAGCAAGGCCAAGCCAATGCCATCACCCACTTATGGCAAAGAAGGTAGAGCTGTATTTAATTGTGTTTTAGAGTGTTGCTAATTTGTGACTGTGATTAGAGCTTCCTGCATTACACACAAGTGTGCGCGTGTGCGTGTGTGCATGTGTGCAGGTGTCTGTCAAATCAAATCAAGTTTATTGTATGCGTACACAGATTTGCAGATGTTATCGCAGGTGCAGGAAATGCTTCTGTTTCTAGCGCCAACAGGGCAGTAATACCTAGCAAAAAAAATGTATATATACAAACAACACCCCAAAGAATATATATATATATATATATATATATATATATATATATATATATATATATAATTATGAGCCATGACTAGAATACAGTATATACTGTACATACTGTATAAAGTTGGCGAAACAGTATGTAAATATTATTAAAGTGACCAGTGTTCAATGATTCTATGCACATAGGGCAGAAGTCTCTAAGGAGCAGGGTAGGGTACCGGGTGGTAGCCGGCTAGTAACAGTGACTAAGGTTCAGGGCAGGGTACTGGGCTAGTGGTCACTGTTTAACAGTCTGATGGCCTGGAGATAGAAAGTGTTTCTCAGTCTCTTGGTCCCAGCTTTGATGCAAGTCGTGGCTCGGGTGGTTGATAATGAGGTCCTTGATGATCTTCCTGGCCTTCCTCTTACACCGGGTGCTGTAGATGTCCTGGAGGACAGGCAGTGTGCCCCCGGTGATGCGTTGGGCTGACCGCACAACACTGTGGAGAGCCCTGCGGTTGCGGAAGGTGCAATTGCCGTACCAGGCGGTGATACAGCCCGACAGGATGCTCTCAATGGTGCATCTGTAGAAGTTTGAATCTGTAGAAGTTTGTGTGCAGGTGTGTGTGCAAGTGTGTGTGCAGATGCGTGTGTGTGTGTGTGTGTGTGTGTGTGTGTGTGTGTGTGTGTGTGTGTGTGTGTGTGTGCGTGTTTGTGAGAGATAAAAAGGGAGTGCACTTTATGAGTAATATGTGTATTATGTGTTTTAGTATGACTGGGTATGTGGGTGCACCCGCCCTGCATTTAGTCTGTGTGTAATGAAGCAATGCTCCTTTGTTTGTCCTTAATTTTCTCAGTGTATCTGCTCCTGAGCTCATGGGGTGGGCTCTATGATATTCCTGATGAATATTGAAATAGCCTTTAATATCATCAGGTATGAGGCTCGGGATTGGAGGAAATCAATGTTGATAAGTGCTGCTGAGTGTCACTTACCCCTAATGCATCATTGATGCACTAATTGAGAGGCCTAAATAATCCAGTTATTTTGACATCAGACCAGTCCAAGCTTGAGCGAGCTCTTTTAACTGCCAGATTAGGAGTGTGTCAATGTTTCAAGACATTCCTAATACCCTGCTTTTGGAGGTTTAAGGCAGGCAGTACAATAATTTAGTATAGTGCATTGATGTGCCATATTACATTTGGCACATGCACATTGCATTGCCTACAGTGTGTGACCATTGCTTATTGCAGTATTGATGGCTTTAGATTACTTTGGCCCAATGTCTTATAATAACATTGTCATTTAACAAATTGCATATAGAGACTATGGCACGTGTTATTAATAGCATTCATATAAAAGAGATTGCATAGACCGACCGTGCTCAATTTATTATGGATAGCTTTGTTTTGTTTTTGGAGTGCCTCAGCCTCCTTGTAAAATGACATGTACTTATCTATATTTATGGCTAAATGAATATTGGAATCACCTTGACTTGGCATCATACAATTCCATTTGGAGAAAGACATATTTCTTGTAATAAGTGTAAGCCCTTGAGTACACTTAATTTAATAATGTTACTGCTTTTCAGCCCTGTTTGACAGTGACTGGTATCCTAGGGTATTTATACAGTGTTGTGAAAAAGTATTTGCCCCCTTTCTAATTTTCTCTACTTTTGCATATTTGTGATACTGAATGTTATCAGATCTTCAACCAAAACCTAATATTAGATAAAGGGAACATAAGTGAACAAATAACACAACAATTAGATATTTATTTCATAAACAAAGTTATGCAACACCCAATTCCCCTGTGTGAAAAAGTAATTGCCCCCTTACACTCAATAACTGGTTGTGCCAACTTTAGCTGCAATGACTCCAACCAAATGCTTCCTGTAGTTGTTGATCAGTCTCTCACGTCGCTGTGGAGGAATTTTGGCCCACTCTTCCATGCAGAACTGCTTTAACTCAGTGATGTGTGGGTTTTCAAGCATGAACTGCTCGTTTCAAGTCCTGCCACAACATCTCAATTGGGATTAGGTCTGGACTTTGACTAGGCCATTCCAAAACTTCAAATGTGTTGCTTTTTAGCAGTTTTCATGTAGACTTGATTGTGTGTTTTGGATCATTGTCTTGCTGCATGACACAGCTGCGCCCAGCTTCTCCTGTAGAATTATCTGATACAGAGCAGAATTCATGGTTCCTTCTATTAAGACAAGTCGTCCAGGTCCTGAGGCAGCAAAGCATCCCCAAACCATCACACCACCACCACCATGCTTGACCTTTGGTATGATGTTCTTACTGTGGAATGCAGAGTTTGGTTTTCGCCAGGCATTACTGGAACCATGTCGTCATTCCACATTAAGAACATCATACCAAAGGTCAAGCATGGTGGTGGTGGTGTGATGGTTTGGGGATGCTTTGCATAACTTTGTTCATGAAATAAATATGTAAGTGTTGTGTTATTTGTTCACTTATGTTTCCTTTATCTAATATTAGGTTTTGGTTGAAGATCTGATAACATTCAGTATCACAAATATGCAAAAGTAGAGAAAATTAGCAAATACTTTTTCACAGCACTGTATATAAGTCCTCATTCTTTGTAGAGACCTTTGGTGTTTGAAACTCTGTGGACAGCACCCTTAATGATGGCCGAAACAGTTCCCTTCAGCTAACACAGACATGGTAATTTACCACATGAGTGAGATTTCTCTCCTGTCTCCTTGTCCTCTAAGGAAGATAATCATAACTCTAAGGAATGCTAATACTGGTTTGCCCTGTGTGTAGTGCGGAGGTACAGTAGCTAGTTACTTCATTATCACGCAACAATGGGATGGAATTTCAAATAGTCTAGTACAAAGACTTCCCACTGGGCACTGATGTCAAATCACCATCCATCCCACATTGGTTCAATGTAATTTCATTGAAATGAGATGGAAACAATATAGATTCGACCAATCTCTCTCTCTCTCTCTCTCTCTCCCTCTCTCTCGTTTTGATGCATTATCGTAGTTTTCTTCATTTCCCTGAGAAAATTCAAATGTTTTCTCTTCCTCTGTAATTTTGTATTTTTTCTTTATTGCAACTAATTTCCTCGCAAATATAGTCTTTAGTATTCTTATGTGGCCTGTATATTCACTGGCTTCATTTTGAAAGTGGTAAATTTTTTCATTGGTTTCATTCCTTTCTGTAATGAGGTGATGGACTGGAATCATTTTCGAAACAAGCCTGCTAAAGCAGCAGTATAAACTACTCTTTCCCATCATATTCCCAGACTGAAGATAATATTAACATAGAGGGTTGTGTGAGTCAATGCAGATTGTTATTTCTATAGTCAGAAGGATATGTGTGTGTGTCAATACAGAATCTTTATTTATTTAGTCTAAAGGCATGAGTGTCACTTCATGATGCTCTTTCTAAGGATGCTATACTTACAACACAAAATGTTATTTCTATAGTCTAAAGGACATATGCCACTGCATAAGGTTATTTCTATAAGTAGGCCTACATATCTCGTCACTGCAGAATGTTCTTTCTTCTGTAGTCTAAAGAACTAGTGTCAGTGCCAAATGTTCTTACCACAGTCTTAATGATGTGACATGCTCTAGTCTTCCATTTCATGTGTTGCAAGTCGAGGTTGGTCAGGCCTACGCCCAGATAGGAATCTGAGAGCAACAGGAGTGAAGGAGTGTAGTGGAGGCTTTACAGCCTGTCCATCCATCCTCACGACCTACCACTTGATCCCAGAGCAGCCATTCATAACAACCCTGCTGTGATGACAGCTTCCAACCTGATACTGCATGGGGGACGGGAGCTATCTCTGGAGGGATGGGCCCCATCTCAAGTTTTCCCAGCTAATAATTGGGAGAGAAAGGAAAATTGGTCTTGAAGGATGCCTAGTTAGTGTTGTATGGGTGTGTGAGTGGTGTGAGCGTGCCCCAGAGTGTTGAAGGTCATTGTCCGTGTTGAGGTGCCGTGGTGTTTAAGAGCTCTTGTGAACATGCGTTTGGACAAAATTACTGTTCTTAAGATTCAGGTTTTTCCAATTCCACAATAAAGTACGTTGCCAAGATTAGATTAAGATCATCTCTCTTCTTGGTCTCTTAGAGAAAATCAGGACTGCTTGACTGGGTGAGGCAGCCATCTTGAGCCAGATATTAATTTCTCTGCCATTTCAGCTGAAGGTTAGGGTCAGATCACATTTGAGATCCACTGACTCCACTGACTATGCAATGCAATATTATATCTGACTATGCAATGCAATATTATGTGGCACTATGCCCAATGCCACCCAACAACTCAAAACAATATCTGATTATGCTATTGCATGCATCCTCACCAGAGTGCATGCATAATGTTAGCCTACCTGTTATTGAGAGTCACTTCACCTGCTCATGTCTGTTATTATAATACCGGTAAGTATTCTTAAAGTTTTGCCGGCCACGTAGAATTTCACCCATATGCAAAATCCAACCTCTCGCAGGAGGGGTCAGTGAATTTGGAGAGCATGTTGAGGCTTGAATGGCAGGCAATCTCTAGTGATAAGCAATATAAGAGCACCGGCATGTTGCCTCCATTTCCCTGTGCTCAGATGATATCTCATTACCATGCTGAGCCTTATCAACCACTCCTTGTAAACACCTCTACACTCGCTGGAGTTTTAGGCACGTTGTTGTTCAAATATGTATGTCGTTCAGAAACTTTTATCTTCAGGGCTTCTGTATATTTTAATGTATTTATGTTGATCTTATGATTAGACCTAGCCTAATTACCAAAGAAGATGTATTTTGTAAGCTGAATATGGCCAGTCTTCACCAATTACAAGTGCAACTGGATAGCAGTCGTACTGGATAATAGCCATACGGCATTGTACAGCACACGTTCCATGACAGTGTCTTTATTAAATGATGTAACTGTCCCTTTTATAAGGAGTTAATGGAATCTAATGTGGTGTGCCCACCATTCCAACGAGAGTGTGACTCATATACTGTATTCAAATGGTCCATTTAATATTCTGTAAAAGGCAACCGTCTGTCTGCATCGTGACTCGGACTCAGTATACGATATTTACAGCGGCTTGCGAAAGTATTCACCCCCCTTGGCATTTTTCCTATTTTGTAGCTTTACAACCTGGAATTAAAATGGATTTTTGGGGGGTTTGTATCATTTCATTTACACAACATGCCTACCACTTTGAAGATGCAAAATATTTTTTTATGTGAAACAAACAAGAAATAAGACCAAAAAAAACAGAAAACTTGAGCGTGCATAACTATGCAACCTTTTGCAGCAATTACAGCTGCAAGTCTCTTGGGGTATGTCTCTATAAGCTTGGCACATCTAGCCACTGGGATATTGCTCCAGCTCCTTCAAGTTGGATGGGTTCCGCTGGTGTACAGCAATCTTTAAGTCATACCACAGATTCTCAATTGGATTGAGGTCTGGGCTTTGACTAGGCCATTCCAAGACATTTAAATGTTTCCCCTTAAACCACTCGAATGTTGCTTTAGCAGTATGCTTAGGGTCATTGTCCTGCTGGAAGGTGAACCTCCGTCCCAGTCTCAAATCTCTGGAAGACTGAAACAGGTTTCCCTCAAGAATTTCTCTGTATTTAACGCCATACATCATTCCTTAAATTCTGACCAGTTTCCCAGTCCCTGCCAATGAAAAACATCCCCACAGCATGATGCTGCCACCACCATGCTTCACTGTGGGGATGGTGTTCTCAGGGTGATGAGAGGTGTTGGGTTTGCGCCAGACAGCGTTTTCCTTGATGGCCAAAAAGCTCAATCTTACCAGAGCACCTTCTTCCATTTTTTGGGGGAGTCTCTCACATGCCTTTTGGCGAACACCAAACGTGTTTGCTTATTATTTTCTTTAAACAATGGCTTTTTTCTGGCCACTCTTCCATAAAGCCCAGCTCTGTGGAGTGTATGGCTTAAAGTGGTCCTATGGACAGATACTCCAATCTCCGCTGTGGAGCTTTCCAGCTCCTTCAGGGTTATCTTTGGTGTTTTTTGCCTCTGATTAATGCCCTCCTTGCCTGGTCCGTGAGTTTTGGTGAGCGTCCCTCTCTTGGCAGGTTTGTTGTGGTGGCATATTCTTTCCATTTTTAATAATGGATTTAATGGTGCTCCATGGGATGCTCAAAGTTTCTGATATTTTTTTATACTACTCCTCAACTTTGTCCCTGACCTGTTTGGACAGCTCATTGGTCTTCATGGTGCTGCTTGCTTGGTGGTGCCCCTTGCTTAGTGGTGTTGCAGACTCTGGGGCCTTTATACTGAGATCATGTGACAGAACATGTGACATTTAGATTGCACACAGGTGGACTTTATTTAACTAATTATGTGACTTCTGAAGGTAATTGGTTGCACCAGATCTTAGTTAGGGGCTTCATTGCAAAGGGGGTGAAAACATATGCACGCACCAATTTTCCGTTATTTATTTTGTAGAATATTTTGAAAAAAGTTATTTTTTTCATTTCACTTAAACAATTTGGACTATTTTGTGTATGTCCATTACATTAAATCCAATTTAAAATCAATTTAAATTACAGGTTGTAATGCAACAAAATAGGAAAAATGCCAAGGGGGATGAATACTTTTGCAAGGCACTGTACATGTACTTGCACACTATTGGCATTCTCTCATCCAGCTTCATGAGGTAGTCACCTGGAATGCATTTCAATTAACAGGTGTGCCTTGTTAACAGTTAGTTTGTGGAATTTCCATGTAGCTGGTTGAGAGAATGCCAAGAGTGTGCAAAGCTGTCATCAAGGCAAAGGGTGGCTACTTTGAAGAATCTCAAATATAAAATATATTTTGATTTGTTTAACACTTCTTTGGTTACTACATGATTCCATATGTGTTATTTCATAGTTTTGATGTCTTCAGTATTATTCTACAATGTAGAAAATAGTAAAAATAAAGAAAAACCCTTGAATTAGTAGGTTTGTCCAAACTTTTGACTGGTACTGTACATGTATTATTTCGTTATTTGATTGAATTTCTAATTAAATGTAGCATAACGTCTTATGTGTGCATGACATTTCGCCATGCCCATGGATTTCTGTACAATCTGCCCTCCTTTCCAATGTGTACCAATCTGGTGATAGACAGCCTTGTTAAGAACAGTAAATTGTTTACTGTTTCCCCTCCCACCCATTTCCCCTTCACCGAGACAATGTAATGGCGCCAGGCTACATTGTTCTCAAGTATACAGAACATGCACCTTGGAAAAAGTAGGTAAGACTCGGAGGAAGTAGTGCAATACAATCTGTTCCACTGACTAGCCAGTCCTGATGTGGCTGCACTTCGCAAAATGACTGCCAGAGAGGATAACAATTTAACAAGGGATTGTGGTTTCAAATCCCTATCTTCGCTCTGTCTCATAGTATGAAGTCAGTTCCTCCATGTACTTAAATGCACCATCTCTCTCCCAGAAAAGGGAATGTGGTGGATTATTAGGAAGGTAATTAACTAAAGACTGTATGACAGTAATTAAATTAAGTGCGCTGAGATGGTACTCTTTGGCAGCAGTGTAAATCCCTCAGTATCTGAGATGAATATGGCATGTCAGGGCAGACGGGATAAATCAATTGATGCCTACAGGGGAGTAGGTAAAGTCTTGAGCCCAGGCTGACTTCCTGTCAGAAAGACAGGGTATAATTTGATGAGGTTTTCTGCGTCAGCTTCCTTAGTGCAGCTGACATCAATCACAGGAGGAGACTGAGCTCCCTTTGGAGAGGGGTAGAAGGAGATAGAAAATGATACGAGGGCTTTGAAAGTGACACACATTATTTATTCTGTATCAGTTCTCAAATAAGAGAAGGGGTTTCTGGCTGCACACTACTCTCAGTGACGCAGGTTGATTCAATGATTTAATAAATAATAAACATCACTACAAGAAAGTGATGGTATTTATTGGAAATGCTATCTGAATGACATGATACTTATGGCCCCTAACTGTGAATGACACAGTATCTTCAGTCATGAAGTACTATATTTATATGTATATTTTCTAGATTTGTAACGCTTCACCGATACTCATCGCTCCCCGATTCAAATGTTTAAGATACATCGGTCCACGTATCGTTCCTGTATTGTATCGGAGTCTTGAAAGGGAAAGATGCACGTCACTACTATTTTGACATGCATTAGCATGAATTTGAAGTGCACACTGAAACACCACATTATCTGAAAACCAGGGAAGTAAGAAGAATACTTGATGATGCGATTTTTGGCCTGTAACAAAATAATCTCTTCAAAACTAGCTGGTGGAGATTACTGCTGTCTGGAGTGTGGTGGAGTCTGTCTATAGTGGCAGCCTATGCTTGCTACTGTTGAAAGCCTACCTGTACAGGGAGTTTGATTGTGTGATAAACATTCTACCTTCTTTCTCACCCACTTCCCAGACAAAGCAGGAGGGAAAAAGCATGCCTCACCCCCATCTTCACCCCACCTCTTAAAATAGCAGCTACCACATCTTTGTTTGACAAGGCTCATCTCACCCCAGTTATCCCGAGCAACCCTGGCATGAGATCTAACAGACGTCACGCTGCTTTCTCTCTTTTCTACCTCTCCTATTTCCCCTTCTTTTGCTTTTTTCCTCTAAAGTACTGCACTGCATTTTCCGACATTCCTTCCTACACTTGTAGAAAAAAATATGCCATCTAGAACCTAAAATGGTTCTTCGGCTGTCCCCATAGGAGAACCCTTTGATTAACCCTTTTTGGTTCCGGGTAGAACCCATTTGGTTCCTGGTAGAACACTTTTGGGTTCCATGAAGAACCCTTTCTACAGATGGTTCTACATGGAACCCAAAGGGGTTCTACCTGAAACCAAAAAGGGTTCTACCTGGAACCAAAAACGATTATCCTATGGGGACAGCCAAAGAACCCTTTTGGAACCCTTTTTTCTAAGAGTGTATGAGCTCAAGGTCACCTGCCTAAAGCCCCCACTTTTACTGAAGCAGTTGTGGCTCGACTGGGCGACGCCATTGTGAGTGCAGCACTCATCTAATTTAATTATATCTCTGTGGTTGATATAAATTGACTAGAGAATGAGACTCAAGGTCTGTCGCTTTTCTTATGCAATGAGGTTAATTGGCCCCGCCTTCCACCTGCAATTCAAAGCCGATTGGAGGGTATAAATGGCTTTAATTCTATTTAATATGTAGCGAGGGCATACGTTTTGGCAGTAATCAAATACATGTTTTATGTGGTGCTGTGGGGTTAAACTGTGTAGCATTGATCATCCTCTTCAATGTGTACTTCGTCGCACACCCATTCACACACACACACAAACACTCTGTATTCACTCCGTGGAGATGCAAGGCTGAGTTCAATGCTTACTGTTCCTCTCACATCTGGATTGGAATTGAGAAATTATAGAATTGCTAACCTTTAGTTCCCCTAGTTTACTCTCCAAAGTTTTCCTCAGAATAGCTTAGGCTCCTTTCAGAATAAAGCTTAGAAAAAAACATGTCATGATTGAATTGAAACATAGGCAAATTAAATGACTTGGCAAAGTCATGATCAAAGAGGCTAGAACAGGTGACGCCAACGGTGAATGTAAACCTAAGTAAGATTTGTTCATGGCAAGTCAAGGCTGGGCATTTCAGGCGCTGCTCACTCTTGGATTGCGTCCTACCTGACAGGTCGCTCCTACCAGGTGGCGTGGCGAGAACCTGTCTCCGCACCACGTGCTCTCACCACTGGTGTCCCCCAGGGCTCAGTTCTAGGCCCTCTCCTATTCTCTCTATACACCAAGTCACTTGTCTCTGTCATATCCTCACATGGTCTCTCCTATCATTGCTACACAGACGACACACAATTAATCTTCTCCTTTCCCCCTTTTGATAACCAGGTGGCGAATCGCATCTCTGCATGTCTGGCAGACATATCAGTGTGGATGTCGGATCACCACCTCAAGCTGAACCATCAGCAAGACGGAGCTGCTCTTCCTCCCAGGGAAGGACTGCCCGCTCCATGATCTCGCCATCACGGTTGACAACTCCATTGTGTCCTCCTCCCAGAGTGCAAAGAACCTTGGCGTGACCCTGGACAACACCCTGTCGTTCTCCGCTAACATCAAAGCGGTGACCCGATCCTGCAGGATCATGATCTACAACATTCGCAGAGTACGACCCTACCATTCGCAGTCACACTCCAAACTCCACTATAGCCAAGACCTAATCCAGGCACTTGTCATCTCCCGTCTGGATTACTGCAACTCGCTGTTGGCTGGGCTCCCTGCCTGTGCCATTAAACCCCTACAACTTATCCAGAACGCTGCAGCCCGTCTGGTGTTCAACCTTCCCAAGTTCTCTCATGTCACCCTGCTCCTCCGCACACTCCACTGGCTTCCAGTTGAAGCTCGCATCTACTACAAAACCATGGTGCTTGCCTATGGAGCTGTGAGGGGAACGGCACCTCCTTACCTTCAGGCTCTGATCAGAACCTACACCCAAACGAGGGCACTACGTTCATCCACCTCTGGCCTGCTAGCCCCCCTACCTCTATGGAAGCACAGTTCCCGCTCAGCCCATTCAAAGCTATTCGCTGCTCTGGCACCCCAATGGTGGAACGACGCCAGGACAGCGGAGTCACTGACCACCTTCCAGAGAGACTTGAAACCCTACATCTTTAAGGAATACCTGGAATAGTATAACAGTAATCCTTCTACCCCCCCTCCCCCATCCCCCCATCAAATGACTTCAATGTAAATGTAAAGGCTGGGCCTGCCATACAAAACCAGACAGAACTTGTCTTTATCAACTTATCATTTATCATGTGTTTTCCTATTCAAATTAAATGTATTTGCACCTCCCTTCAAATTAGTGGATTTGGCTATTTCAGACACATCCATTGCTGACAGGTCTATAAAATCGTGCACACCACCATGCAATCTCCATAGACAAACATTGGCTGTAGAATGGCCTTACTGAAGAACTCAGTGACTTTCAACGTGGCACCATCATAACATTTAGTGGAAAGCCTTCCCAGAAGAGTGGAGGCTGTTATAGCAGCAAAGGGGGGGACCAACTCCATATTAATGCCCATGATTTTGGAATGACTTTTGGCCATGTGTATTTTGATTACATAACCCCTAGTGTGATTGATTGACATCACATTTTCTGTATTTTAAATGTAATGTTGCCTTGACTTTAACTAACCACCTTTGCTCACATCTCATCTACAGTGGGGAAAAAAAATATTTAGTCAGCCACCATTTGTGCAAGTTCTCCCAATTAAAAAGATGAGAGAGGCCTGTAATTTTCATCATAGGTACACGTCAACTATGACAGACAAATTGAGAATATTTTTTCCAGAAAATCACATTGTAGGATTTTTTATGAATTTATTTGCAAATTATGGTGGAAAATAAGTATTTGGTCACCTACAAACAAGCAAGATTTCTGGCTCTCACAGACCTGTAACTTCTTCTTTAAGAGGCTCCTCTGTCCTCCACTCGTTACCTGTATTAATGGCACCTGTTTGAACTTGTTATCATTATAAAAGACACCTGTCCACAACCTCAAACAGTCACACTCCAAACTCCACTATAGCCAAGACCAAAGAGCTGTCAAAGGACACCAGAAACCTGCACCAGGCTGGGAAGACTGAATCTGCAATAGGTAAGCAGCTTGGTTTGAAGAAATCAACTGTGGGAGCAATTATTAGGAAATGGAAGATATAAAAGACCACTGATAATCTCCCTCGATCTGGGGCTCCACGCAAGATCTCACCCCCGTGGGGTCAAAATGATCACAAGAACGGTGAGCAAAAATCCCAGAACCACACGGGGGACCTAGTGAATGACCTGCAGAGAGCTGGGACCAAAGTAACAAAGCCTACCATCAGTAACACACTACGCCGCCAGGGACTCAAATCCTGCAGTGCCAGACGTGTCCCCCTGCTTAAGCCAGTACATGTCCAGGCCCGTCTGAAGTTTGCTAGAGTGCATTTGGATGATCCAGAAGAGGATTGGGAGAATGTCATATGGTCAGATGAAACCAAAATAGAACTTTTGGTAAAAACTCAACTCGGCGTGTTTGGAGGACAAAGAATGCTGAGTTTCATCCAAAGAACACCATACCTACTGTGAAGCATGGGGGGTGGAAACATCATGCTTTGGGGCTGTTTTTCTGCAAAGGGACCAGGACGACTGATCTGTGTAAAGGAAAGAATGAATGGGGCCATGTATCGTGAGATTTTGAGTGAAAACCTCCTTCCATCAGCAAGGGCATTGAAGATGAAACGTGGCTGGGTCTTTCAGCATGACAATGATCCCAAACACACCGCCCGGGCAACGAAGGAGTGGCTTCGTAAGAAGCATTTCAAGGTCCTGGAGTGGCCTAGCCAGTCTCCAGATCTCAACCCCATAGAAAATCTTTGGAGGGAGTTGAAAGTCCGTGTTGCCCAGCGACAGCCCCAAAACATCACTGCTCTAGAGGAGATCTGCATGGAGGAATGGGCCAAAATACCAGCAACAGTGTGTGAAAACCTTGTGAAGACTTACAGAAAACGTTTGACCTGTGTCATTGCCAACAAAGGGTATATAACAAAGTATTGAGAAACTTTTGTTATTGACCAAATACTTATTTTCCACCATAATTTGCAAATAAATTCATAAAAAATCCTACAATGTGATTTTCTGGATTTTTTTTTCTCAATTTGACTGTCATAGTTGACGTGTACCTATGATAAAAATTACAGGCCTCTCTCATCTTTTTAAGTGGGATAACTTGCACAATTGGTGGCAGACTAAAAACTTTTTTTCCCCACTGTAAATGGGAGGCTGGGCCAATGAGGCTGCCCTCTGCATCTCCAATTCATCACACAGGTTATTTTACTATCCATGGGAAAGCAGTGCTTCTTTCTCTGGCAGCAAAGGGCAGACAGTGTACATACCTCCCTCCCAGCTGCGTTCATAGGAAGAAAGCACAGGCCGCTCCCCTTCTGCTCTCCAGAGGAGGGGGATTTGGATTGAAGAGGGGTGTTTTTTATAGCCCATCACTCATACGCCAGGTATCTCTCTCTCGTTCTCTCTCTATTTCTCCCCCAGAGTGAAACGATTTATGCTCACTCCTGGCCCTGTGGTCAGGATGGCTCATCATATTTATAATGTAGAGAAAATTGCTCTTTGGACAGTGGGGCCCTCAGCGAATGGGAGCCATTTTCTCCCCCCAAAACGGTGAAATAGCAATTAGGTTTATCTCTCGTTGTCTCTCCCACCCTCTATCTATCTGATTGTGCTTTTTGGGCGAGGGCAGGTGTGTGCAGTGGATTTCAGGCGCAAAGCATGCCGGGAAAACTCGAAATAAGTCTCTCTCTCTCTCTCTCTCTCTCTCTCTCTCAGCCTCAGCCTCAGCCTCAGCCTCAGCCTCAGCATCTTGAGGATTGTCAATTGTCCATCCAACAGCAATAACATTTGGATTGCCTTGAAGTCAGCATGTGTT
This sequence comes from Coregonus clupeaformis, assembly GCF_020615455.1. NCBI lineage: Eukaryota > Metazoa > Chordata > Actinopteri > Salmoniformes > Salmonidae > Coregonus > Coregonus clupeaformis. The sequence continues at coordinate 44,286,981 of NC_059197.1, forward strand.
GTTTTTTTCCCTCAGGGAGAGGAAGAGAAGGAGGAGGGGGGAGGAGACTGGCTCTTCTTAGCCTCCTCTACATTTTTATAGAGAATGCTGTTTGGTTTAGATACACTCTCAGACATTCTTGCTTACCTCATTGTGTGTACCCTGTGGTTGGAATGCACTGGTCGGACTGACTGATGTGTGTAGAGTGATTATTGCTTAGCAAGGCTGTTAAGGAGAGCCAACGGGAAAGCATTTCCGTGTTGCTGCAGTTTTGCAGTGAGCCAATCGATCGGCATCCGCATCGACCCTTTTGTTTATGCACTATGACTTACCCCTGGAAGCCTTCAAACCAGAAAACACACCTTCACAATGGAGTGGCTGTTAAGAAGCACTGTCCATAACATAGTCATTCACTGCTTTTGCACAGCACTCAAGCTTTTTTAGTAGCATACTAGGCCCAACATACATCTAGTACCTGTAATTCAATATCTTCAGAAGAGCCATGTGTCATACTGACAGTAAAAGGAGACATGGACATGTTGAAGTGTTATAGCTTGTGACAAATCCCTTCGTTGAACAAATAACAGCTGCATCTTCCACACAAAACACTGCAGTACCAACATGACAACCTGTCTCCTTTGCTGAATAGAGTGACTGATCACTGTATATTGGTTGGTTAGGGAGGAAAGTTTGCAGGTTGCAGCCATTTCTGGACATTTTGCCTTCCTCTACCCTCCTCTCTGTTCCACAGACGTAAGGTTGGCTTCTTGCCTGCTCTTGCCGGGATTGCTGGTCATCAGATGACCATAACCACCGACATCCATCTGCTGCTAATGCTCAGGTTGTGGCGAGTTCCGAGACAATCAGAGCCATGTCGTCAAGTGAAACGGGTGTCACTCCTTTGCATCCCCAGTGTCATGACTAAACCTGTTGCCATGGAAATCTGGGGCCCGAAGGTCCATTTTAGCTAGACAGTTCAGTTGACTCCATCCTAATGCCTTAGTTGCAGAGAGGTCTGACACCGTGTGTGACCGCTGACCACTGACCACCACTGGAGGCATCATTATGAGCAGACCTGCTGGACTGATAAATGTTGCTCTTTAGCTGCCTCAGACACGTCTAAGATGAGGAACACAGCAACGGGTCCACAGTGGGGTGACCAACCATTAAAGGAAACCCCAGTTGATGAATCCTGCGCAAATAGAGAGATGGCTGATTCCAAGCTCTCTGCTAATTTTGTTTGATTTCCGCGTTTGCGATATGGCCTTTGAGCCGACCTTGAAACTCCTAAATGTCAGACGTGAAAAGATTTTTAAAAGGAAGAGGGAGAGACTGTACAAGCGATAAGCCTAAACAACCATTCTACTAAGATGTGCTTTGACCTTTCCAGCTATTAGCAATGTCAGAGGGCTGTAAAGCACCAGAGAGGTAGGCTCAAATGCTGGCTGCTGTACTGCGAGATAGGAGAGCTGTGTAGAGTTGATGTTGATAGTGCGATGGAGCTTTTACATGAACTGTAGAAAAAACAAACAGTGATACTGTCTCATGCTTGCCATACCTGATTTGCTAGTGCAGCCAGAGTCTGTCTGCTCTGGCTGCCAGATGGAGCTGATTTGAGACAGTGCAGTGGAGGCTGTTATTAGAGTGGAAAGATTTCATTTGATGTTCTGTCTTTATGACAAGGCTAAGATGCCAAACCTCAGGGTATGTCAGTGAGATAGAGGGAGTGTTTTGTGTGTGTGTGTGTGTGTGTGTGTGTGTGTGTGTGTGTGTGTGTGTGTGTGTGTGTGTGTGTGTGTGTGTGTGTGTGTGTGTGTGTGTGTCTGTGCACAGGTACGTGCGTGTTTACGTGTGTGTCTCGTCATGTTTCGATTAGATTCTCTGGCATCATGTCTGATGCTGTCTCTGATTAAGGTGGATAACATAACTCATGAGTGTGACTAATTTACAACTCAGTAGATGCCTGTAGGGATGTATGTATGGCTAAATGAATACATATCCAGTCGATAAAACTGAAAATCCTTCAATATTCATTAATGAATAGGTTTAATCAAGTGTTGCTTTGTTTGTTTATTTAATAGCAATATTAGCATGTTCATTTGTCTGATTAGACAAACACTACAAATGTTTTAGTTTCCCACTGAGGGAAATTCATTCAAGGTGCAAATGCTGCAATACTGTAGTGATCAGTTCAGTTTTCCAGTTCAGGTCCCATGCAGAGTAGCTCAGTGTGCATAGTGTCTACTCTGTAGGGTTTGCATGGCAGATATGAAACACGCTAATAGATACAGGCATGACTGTGCCCTCCTGAAGTCTGGTTGAAATGTATATTCAAGCCCCGAAGGGCCACAAGAAAAATTATGATGCAACGATGAGCTGCCAGAGATTTCAAATGAGCGCTTGATCTCACAGGCTTTCTAAATGCAACCATTACCCAAATCCCCTGTAGCAGTCCAAATGTCCCAAAAAAGCTCACACAATCTGCGTATGAACATGGCCTTATTACAGAGCTCTATCCACACCTTTCATGTCATTGTCTCTTGTGAATGAATATGCACAGTCAGCTACCACAGTCAAATCATTTAAATCTGTTGGGATTTTTCATTTAAAGTCAACAGAAATTGTTTATCATTTATCTCCCACACTGCTCAAGTCCATTGATGAATGAAAAGCAATCTCAGCTCTGGTGGAAGATGAGCTCTTTTTCAAGTTCTTGTGTTTTTCTGTCTGTTCTTAGACGTAATCAGTCGTCTTTCATTGTCAAGTTAATTAACTTTATCTGTAAAAGTGACAGTTGGTTTTTTTCTTTTCCTCATCTGTGTTTTTTCTCCCTGTCACTCACAGGCAGATTGGCAGGTGGCCCGAGCTGAGCCAATGACAGACGGCGAGGAGTCTTAACGTCGGGCAGACTTGAGTCCAGCCAACGTAGGCTGCCACATAGAACAGAGTGGAGGCTACCCACACACACACACACACACACGGATGAGAGCCCAGGCCGCCGGCTTGTGGACAATGCCAAGTGGTGGCTTCCCCTCCACGTCGATAAGGTACGCTGAATATCATGGCCTTGGTGGAGTTTTTTTTTGTTTACCCTCAAGAACTTGACGTGGCTGTGTTCCAATACCTTCCCTAGAATACTAGCTACTTAGAGTTCATGGCTAAAGCATTTCTTCATTCTAAGTGGTAGGCTAGTATGCTAGTGCAGATATTGGAACATAGCTGACTTCTTACAGTCTGTGGGAGACTTTGACCCTGTGTCACACAGCAGACTAACTTACTGTAGGAAATGTTGATGAAATAATGACTTGCTCTACCCTGATATCCCCTAATTGAATGTCTAAACATGATAAACGACTTGCTATTACCTGCTTGTTACATGATGTGTATGCAGTAAGGCTGCCTGTAATGGATGCTTAATGCTCATTCTGGATACAGCTTCTCATATTTTACTGTACCAGTAAACACACTCATTAGCTGGATGATGTCATGTCTAGAGGAACATGCCAGTGACAAGTGGGTGCTTATTTGGAAAATAATTTGTCACAAATACATGCCCCAGAACTAAAACTCCTAATTAGAGTATATAGGCCACATATTAGGTAGCAATGGAGGCTTAATTCCTCTTGAATAGTGATTAAATGTCACTGGAATATACAGCATGGTCTAGAGCAGGGTTATCCAACTCTTACCCTACACGGTCCAGGGCCTGCTGGTTTGCTATTCTACCTGATAATTAATTGCACACACCTGGTGTCATAGGTCTAAATCAGTCCCTGATTAGAGGGGAACAATGAAATAATGTAGTGGAACTGGCTTCGAGATCCAGAGTTGAGTGTGAGGGGTCTAGAGAATAAGACTGATGTTGGAATGTTTTATTGGCCTATGTCTGAGAGAACTCCCAACCTCACGCCCCATATTCCAGTTTCCCTGGGCATGCCAAGGGCAGTTTTACCGCAGCTGCTGCCAGGCAGGGCAAGGGAGTGCCGGGCCGGGTAGAGGGATGGTTGGGACAGGAAGGCTGTACATGAGGAGGCTACATGGCCTCCCAGGGAGAGTTCCTGGCCTCTTCTTAGAGAGTCTCCTTTGACCCACATCACATTGATTAGAGTCATGTTAGATGGCCGAGATAGAGAGGCAGCTTGGAATGTGAACATAAAGTCCCCAGAGTCATAGATATCAGGCTCTACAAAGAGACACTGTACTTGAACCCTTTCCAGGGAGATTTTTTGCCACTTTCCCCAAGTGTTAGTGTGTAGGTTACACAATCTGGGGAGCAAGGACATACCACTGGAAGTCAACATGCAGTAGTGCAATGGAATTGACAACAGCATTCATTCATTGGTTTGCCATTCATTTGGCACACCAATGGTGATACTGTATAAATATGAAAACCATTTAAATGCAATTCATATTTTTTAAATCTGACCTTGAGGTTTCTCCATCAAGCTATACCATTAGAAAAAAGGGTTTGAAAATGGTTCTTTGGCTGTCCCCATACGATAACCCTTTTTGATTCCAGGTAGAATCCTTTTGGATTCCATGTAGAACCCTCTTTGGTAATGGTTATATCTGGAACCAAAAGGGTTCTATCTGCAACCAAAAAGGGTTATTCAAAGGGTTCTAAATTGCACCTTTTCTTTTCTTATTTGCCACCACTTCTTACAGTATAATGTGTTCTGCTTGCATTAAGAATATGCCCTAAAGATAGATGTGAACCAGTAAACTTGTTGTGACTGTCACTGCATTATTTAGTGATTTAGTTTGTGTGTGTGCGTGTGTGTGTGTCTGTCTGTCTCTGTGTGTCTCTGTGTGTGTGCATGTGTGATACAGTCAGAGCTATTCTCCTGATAAACTCAGCAATCAAAAAGGTTTTTTATACATAGATCAATTCATTAACTAAACAACTTATGTCATAGTTTAATCTTGAGCTATGTCCATATACTTTCCTGATTAAAATGAGCTTACATTCATCTTTAGACAGACATATACAGTGGGGAAAAAAAGTATTTAGTCAGCCACCAATTGTGCAAATTCTCCCACTAAAAAAGATGAGAGAGGCCTGTAATTTTCATCATAGGTACACGTCAACTATAACAGACAAATTCAGAAAAAAAAATCCAGAAAATCACATTGTAGGATTTTTAATGAATTTATTTGCAAATTATGGTGGAAAATAAGTATTTGGTCACCTACAAACAAGCAAGATGTCTGGCTCTCACAGACCTGTAACTTCTTCTTTAAGAGGCTCCTCTGTCCTCCACTCGTTACCTGTATTAATGGCACCTGTTTGAACTTGTTATCAGTATAAAAGACACCTGTCCACAACCTCAAACAGTCACACTCCAAACTCCACTATGGCCAAGACCAAAGAGCTGTCAAAGGACACCAGAAACAAAATTGTAGACCTGCACCAGGCTGGGAAGACTGAATCTGCAATAGGTAAGCAGCTTGGTTTGAAGAAATCAACTGTGGGAGCAATTATTAGGAAATGGAAGACATAAAAGACCATTGATAATCTCCCTCGATCTGGGGCTCCACACAAGATCTCACCCCGTGGGGTCAAAATGATCACAAGAACAGTGAAAATCCCAGAACCACACGGGGGGACCTAGTGAATGACCTGCAGAGAGTTGGGACCAAAGTAACAAAGCCTACCATCAGTAACACACTACGCCGCCAGGGACTCAAATCCTGCAGTGCAAGACGTGTCCCCCTGCTTAAGCCAGTACATGTCCAGGCCCGTCTGAAGTTTGCTAGAGTGCATTTGGATGATCCAGAAGAGGATTGGGAGAATGTCATATGGTCAGATGAAACCAAAATATAACTTTTTGGTAAAAACTCAACTCGTCGTGTTTGGAGGACAAAGAATGCTGAGTTGCATCCAAAGAACACCATACCTACTGTGAAGCATGGGGGTGGAAACATCATGCTTTGGGGCTGTTTTTCTGCAAAGGGACCAGGACGACTGATCCGTGTAAAGGAAAGAATGAATGGGGCCATGTATCGTGAGATTTTGAGTGAAAACCTCCTTCCATCAGCAAGGGCATTAAAGATTAAACGTGGCTGGGTCTTTCAGCATGACAATGATCCCAAACACACCGCCGGGCAACGAAGGAGTGGCTTCGTAAGAAGCATTTCAAGGTCCTGGAGTGGCCTAGCCAGTCTCCAGATCTCAACCCCATAGAAAATCTTTGGAGGGAGTTGAAAGTCTGTGTTGCCCAGCGACAGCCCCAAAACATCACTGCTCTAGAGGAGATCTGCATGGAGGAATGGGCCAAAATACCAGCAACAGTGTGTGAAAACCTTGTGAAGACTTACAGAAAACGTTTGACCTGTGTCATTGCCAACAAAGGGTATATAACAAAGTATTGAGAAACTTTTGTTATTGACCAAATACTTATTTTCCACCATAATTTGCAAATAAATTCATTCAAAATCCTACAATGTGATTTTCTGGATTTTTTTTTCTCATTTTGTCTGTCATAGTTGACGTGTACCTATGATGAATATTACAGGCCTCTCTCATCTTTTTAAGTGGGAGAACTTACACAATTGGTGGCTGACTAAATACTTTTTTTCCCCACTGTATATAGGCACAGACATTTACCTAGGCCTTTTACATGAATTTGAATAAATAGAAAATACAATCTCTGGACTCTCTATTTGATTAATTAATTCATTCTCTAATGGGCGATGCAGCCTAAATATTAGGGGCCCAGAGAAATCTAATAAGGGTTAAGAGCCATGAAATGTGGGAGCAGCAGGGTGGAATGATCATATTAAGGAATTACTTAGTCTAAGGGCAAAGTAAATAGCTAGTGTTTGCTGACTCCACTGTGATAAAACAAAGAAGCAGAAAAACAACAAATGCATGGGCATTGTTTAATCTATATGCTTATAGGCAAATCCACCGGTAGGCTAGATGAAAGAACATAGAAAGTGGTATTTGGATGTGGTTCTGAATAATATGACCATCTGTATTCATTATCTGGCTCATCCCCTGAAGCATTGACGTCACCGGGCGGCAGGTAGCCTAGTGGTTAAGAGCCTTGGGACAGTAACTGAAAGGTTGCTGGTTCAAATCCCTGAGCCGACTAGGTGGAAAAATCAGTCGATGTGCCCTTGAACAAGGCGCTTAACCCCAATTGCTCCTGTAAGTCGCTCTGGATGAGAGCGTCTGCTTAAATGGATACAAAGGCTTGTCCCTTTGGTCGACTGGGCAGCTGGCTGGCAAGGACATGGCGGGTGGGTGGCAGACAAAGGGTACCACCGGGCAGGCGGGTCAGAAGGGCACCCCAGAGGTGCCAGCTAAGCCAGCCAGCAAGAGCCAGCAGAGCTCTCTAAGGGACACCCTGAACAGTGGCCCAACGGTAATTAAGTGTTGGACATTCAAAGATAATCCCTGACAAATTTGTCCGGCTGGAATCATAATGAAGCCCAATGCACACCTATTTTCTCCTCCATTGCCACAGCAGCTGCTGTGTATGGAAATGGGATGGTTGGGATGGTTTTAAATCCCCCTAATTTTCAATGAATTATCGCCTTCCTTGATTTTCTATTCATTTATGCATAAAAGAGAAAGGAGGTGTAGATGGCAGTGTCAGAATTATTTCTGAAGGTGAATTTAAAACAGTGGATATCAATTAATTGTCATTTGTGACTGACACCAACCGCTGACCAAACGCCCAAACCAGAGGCACTCAAAAATCAATCTTGGTTGTTCTTGCGTCGTTGTTCAGTTATTCTAACCACAAGGTTTGGTAAACTAATATTAACCTGTGTGTGCCAGGGGGGCTCTATTCCAAGAGCCTTCATTTCACTAAAATGGATTGTTCAAATTTCATCTTTGAGCTGAAAGCTGCTGCACGACGCCCACACACCACTTGAGCAGGAGTTTTTTGGTTTCACTGCCACACCAGTTTATTGGACAATGTTTTTCTCCTCCATCTTAGATAATGGACCCACTCTATTGGTTTATATTCATGCCAGTGTAATGTCCGGGGGCCCCATCAGCGCTCATTGCAGTCTGGGGAGTGCTAAGGGGAACAGGACAGGATGTAAAAGTGACCACTATTAAAAAGAACACTAGAAGCAGAGTGGGACCAGTAGCCATTAGGCAATGTCCATGCAGCATTAACAGCAGTGGTGTTACAACGAGTGTTGAGGATCATCATAAACATTACACCCTCTGTCCCCATCACATACAGTATGGATTCCATACGTCGAGATGCATTTTATGGAAAAGGGGGCATCCCGGTTCATGTCTTGCATAGGGTTGGTAATCTATTCAGTGTGAAGAATAAATTAAGTTTGCAATGGAATTTTCCCACCTAGAAGCGAACGTGTCACGACATGAAATCTCAATAAAGACATAGGAATATATATTCATGTTTTATGGTGTGGGGGTGTTAGGCAGTGTCATTTTTATGGCCAGAGGTAGAAATAAGTGTGAGGCTATTGAGAGTTTCAATTGGATGGTGACGGTCTAATGGTGATGGTGAGAGGAGATGTTATTGCAGAGTAGAACTGTTAAGTGCTGGACTCAGATGACATATACATTTGAATACACATCAATGCATCAGAATATCAAAGTGTCTGTGATTATCTTTAGCTTGGAAGAAGGAAGACCATTATTTAGAATAGACAGATGTAACAATCTTTTATGCTTTTGAACAACCCCCACTACACATCCTACTATTTCATAGTATTTCATCTGTCTGGGATATGTTAAATCTCTGGTTCTTTTCCCCAATTTAATTTGGGAGGATTTGGGGGTATTTGGGGGTATTTGCTTAACCATTGGGTTGTTTTGTTCTTTGTTTTGTTGCAATCATGAGCCTTCGGTATAAAAATATATTTAACACCAATTCTGAATTTTCCCCTTCATTTTCCGCCCACTGCTTTTGTGTAAATGTTACTTCAGAGACAAGATCAGCATCTTTGAAGGCTTTTCATCTACTGTCAGCCCATTTGTGTTTGAGATACTGAGAGAGAGAGTGTGTGTGTGTGTGTGTGTGTGTGTGTGTGTGTGTGTGTGTGTGTGTGTGTGTGTGTGTGTGTGTGTGTGTGTGTGTGTGTGTGTGTGTGTGTGTGTGTTTGTCTGTGTGTGTGTAAGTGTGTTTTATAAGGAGCCCATTTGAAAAACCTGCCCTCCCCCTTCTATCTATCTCTTCCTATGTCAGTACTGTACTATACATGCATCCTTTATTACAGTTTACCATTCCTACTCTATTAAACTTTGTTTTTGTGCAACTCACTGGCCTCCTCTCACCTTCATTTACCCTCTGTATTTGTGAATAGAGAAAATAAATGAATGCACAAGTGACTGTCATATTCTTACCCTAAGCATAACACTCCACTCATGAATGTCAATTGGAAGAATTATCAGTGTCACACGAAATCTTTACAATTTTAAGTAGGTGTGATTTGTTGTAATTATAAATAACTAGCTAATTAATCACATTTGCATTAGCAATGTTTTAGCCTACAGTGTGCCAGCCTCAGGTAGGCTACACCCACCCACACACTCTAACACACGCTGTCGCACACAAACACACTGTCACACACACGCGCGCCTATTCACCCCTCCCCACTCCCCTTGCACCCACTCGTGTGCTGCTCAGATAGGTCTTATGCGTCTCCATCACCAGTTCTGCTCTAGCTGGGCGTATGCAGTCTCAGGCTCCCAGACGTTGGCGCCATCTGTTGAGCTTGATTGCCCTGCTGGTGGGGCCATCCTCTGTCTTCCATCTTCCACATGCCAGGCCAGCGAGCCTGGGAGCTCTGATAGGACCCCCTCCTCTCCCTCTATTGTCTCTCTCCCTCTTCCTCCTGTGACGTGTCAGTGTCATGGCAGACCGTGATGAGGTGTCAAAGAGCTTGCTCGCCATGCCAACCACGTCCCTCACAGCCAGCGCTTCTGTCGGCTCACGCTCACGCCCTCTCTCTCTCTCACCCTCCCTCTCTCTGTTTCTCTCTCATGTACCGCTCCCTGTCTTTAGCGTTCTGTGATTATTAGAGTAGCTGACAGATTTGCCTCGTTCATGTTTTGTTTTCGTGGACATGACGTTATTTTCATGTCTTCAATAGGTTTGTGGTTATTTTACTTCTGTAGCTTTTGTTCTGCATGAAAGTCCCTGTACTCTCGATCACATAAACGGCACCAGGCATTATGGTGAAACCTTTTATGCAACGCAAGAATGGAAAGCCACTATGTCAGGTTTTCTCAAAACTCAACCAAAGGTATTTGTGATAATGGAGCTGGGAATAAGTGCTTGGTTATGAATAGAACAGAACAGGAAGACCAAATATTTCCCCCATCAGGGAGACAAAGAGACTGCCGAGTTGTGGACAGGAGATGAAAAACCAAAACACTTTCTGAACAGGGAGAATGGTTGAGAAACAGAGAATGGAGAGAAAACAAAGTGCACCGAGTAGAAACGAGATGGAGAGAGAGAAACAGAAACACAGCAAACATCTCTCCAGTCAGGTGAAAGAGAGACAGAAATTCACTGTTTTCTTTTCCTTTGACATGAGTCACTCAGGTATGGAGAAGAATTCAAGTATTTTAAATAGTTTTTGTTTTGTTTTTATTAGCATTGATGGAATTTTAAAACGAAAGTAAGTTGTTGAGCGCTCTTTTATATGGGGGAAAGATACCGATGTGGGATCTCTGTGTCCCTAGCAATGAAGCTGCACAAACCTCGACTAACCGGTGCCTCCGCACATTGACTCGGTACCGGTACCCCCTGTATATAGCCTCGCTATTGTTATTTTTACTGCTGCTCTTTAATTATTTGTTACTTTTATTTCGTATTATTTTATATTGTATGTTCTTTGTGATTTTTTTTGGTATTCTTTCTTAAAACTGCATTGTTGGCTTGTAAGTAAGCATTTCACTGTAAGGTCTACACGTGTTGTATTCGGCGCATGTGACCAATAAAATTTGATTTGAACTCCAATTTATTTTTGCATTGTTGTTCAACCAACATATGGCCTTTTTATGTGATTTTTTCACACATACAGTACTACTTTTTTTATGATGGTAGTAGGCCACATGCCACACCCACACAGACAATATGGTGTTGATTGAAAACATGGTGGCTCTGTAGCAAGCATTTGGAATCGAAAACAGGGTACAAATGTCAACATTTTTGCAGAACAAATGCATCTCTAAAAAGAAAGCTTTCCACCATTTCACATTATTTAAATAATACTAAAACTGTTATCTGCTTGTAGTCTTGAATTGCTGCTCGAAGCTATACTTTCTCTGTTTGCCAGTATTCCGTGTGGTGGCCTTGTCCATTATGCAGCAGTTACCACTATTAATGCAGTCAATTAGTTTATCTCTCTGAACCAGTATGTTCCTGACGAGTTTGGAATCCTTGCAGACATTTGCACATTAATAGAGAGCCAACATATGGAATTGTTTTAAGGTGGTCATACCATGGATCCTTTAGCTATTTCATTTAGAATTTAGGACCCCTTTAGGTATATAAAAAAAGATTTACAAATGATTCGATAAAATATTGAATTTGGCCTATACTACTATAGCCCATAGACACCCATTGAAAAATACAGTAAAAAAAAATGTATCATAAGGAATAAGGTTTTGAAGTGTCTGTCCTATATCTAGGAGATAAAATAAATGTTGGTGGGGCAACCCCCCCCCCAAACATTTTTTTATGCATGCCAGCAAAGCCACTACACAACACAACATAACATTAAACAATACATTAATTGCACTATAATGGTGACAAACTGTGCCCACAAACTGTTAGGACCTACATAAAGCTGTCCCAACAGCAGAGCTTTATTTTCAGCACCATGGAGTGAATCCTTACCACTGCTACACCTGGCTATCAGCGGAGCCTTGTCTGCCAGCGAAACAGTTCATTCAGCCTCATTTGCTGCCTTTTAAAAAAACATAGCTGATATGGCTGACTTGCTTAAACAAATGTGGTTTCTACTGACAATTGAGATGTACAAACTATGGCATAAGGGAACGACGAGCGGATAAGAGGCAATCCATAATTTTGATTAAGACATTCATGAGCGAGCTAAGACGGACGTAGTCAATATAACTATTTGTTCAGCACTTTTGAAATGTACAGCGACAGAATTCAGAACATACACCAAGTCAGAAGCATAGGATAAATAAAGGGGGGCATATAAGCAACAATATTCGATGATGACATTTCTCAAAGGTGGCACGGCAGTCCTTCTTGTGGGCACATTTTGTCAGGAAACTTTGTCATCAAAGTCTGGCATTTTCTGGATTTATGGTCCTTTCAAGACAACTGGGAACTTAGAAAAAACAAGGTAGAATCATGACGTCAGTGATCTTTAAGTCGAAGCTCTAGAAAGAGGCCCGAGTTCCGACTTGAAATTCCGAGTTGGATGACCGTTCAAAACGTATTTTCCCAGTCGGAGCAAATTTTTTTCTGAGTTCCCAGTTGTCTTGAACTCACTGAAGTCTGAGATTTCCCAGTTCTGAGTTTCCAGTTGTTTTGAACACAACAGAAGTCATGCTGGCTTGACAGCATGGCCAATGCATTCAACCTTTTCTGACCCATGGTGTTGCGTGTGAATGTTGATCCTTTTAAGCTTGGAAAAGAGACCCTTAAACCCAGACTTGGACCACACATCCTCTCCACCGAATAGCAGGCAGGGGAAGCAAAATAGGGATTGCTTTGCAACGCTTGCAGTTCACCACTGATTCCTTCCAAACCACTCATTGTTGAATTTGCGATTTCCAACTTGTTGTGTAATGTTTATGTCCAATGGCCGATGAGCACTGAAACATTTTGTCTATAATTTCTCTTCATATGATAAGGATTGAAAAGGATTTGCCAGTAGATTGTCGACGTGATTCATGATGTTGAGATGATCAGTCCAATCAAAGCTACGGTAGATATAATGTGATTTGACTTAATTTAATCTGTGGCCTCACCTGCTCTGAATGACAGGTCGCCACTGATTAAACCCTTATTTTTGTTGGCCCAAAACTACCTCCATACTTCCATTCATTTGTATGGGTTACCTTCAGACGAGTCCCGTGACACTTGTGGGGGTCGTAGAGCAAAAGGGAGATAAACATAGTGTTTGTGAGAGTCTCATCTTTTCATAGTGTGATCATATCTGGTCTGACAAACTGCACTGTAGCTCTGCCACTTTCTACCGCAGATGCGGAAGGGCGACATAGGCGGATGCGGTGGATTGAGACATGCAAAAAATATCTCTAGTTTAAACTAGCTTAAACCAGTTTAAACTGACAGATTTTGATGGGGATTTTATTATTATGTTCATTAGATTGACACATGGGTGTGTCAATAGACTCTTAAGGATTCTTTAAGCCCACATTTTGTAACTCTTGATGAGTGGGAAATGTCCTTGTAAATTCATTATTATAAGTATTATTAGGATGAATTATTTCTGAAGTAAGGACACCAAGCCTTAGCTGACATGTCAATATGCATCGTTATATTATTGGGCATACCCTAAAACCAACATTTCTCAAGCTGGAACCAGTGGCATGGCCATCACATTTCTGTGCACATATTCCATCATATTCCATTATTTTATACATATTTCTGTTTGGCCCTAGCAACATCTCCACAGAAAGTTAGCCACCCAGGACATCTATCACTTTTCCCTCTCTTCCTCTTGTTTTCTCTTTTCAAATGGTTTCCAAGGCAATCTGTGAGTGAGGCTTTCACAGCAGCTGGGTCCATCTGTTTAAACACTCCGTGAAGCAGGCTAGGATTAGCCCTCCCAATCCCTGCCATGCTGTCCCCACTGAGGCAGGGCTGCTCAGACAGACACTGTCCATGTCACCATCAAGCCAACCTCCCTCTTCTCTTCTGTTCTTGTGCTGTGTCACAACAACGTCACTCTAACATTCATGACTATCCCTCAGGCAATGTTACATAAAACTGTCCTAAAGGCAGAGTGTGTTTCCTTCCACCCAACTCCTGAACTGTGTGTGTGTGTGTGTGTGTGTGTGTGTGTGTGTGTGTGTGTGTGTGTCTGTGCATGCGTCAGTGAGGTCTACTCCCTGTCAAAGTCTGTTGAACTCAAAATATATCACATACCTCCCCCTCAAATGCCTATGTTAGAATAATAATGTCCAATCATAATGTTGTTACACAATACACATTCAATTCATAATTGTTATATAATTACTGTTTTGTCTCCAAGCAGATGGCTCTATTCACTGTGGATTATACTACACTGCTCAAAAAAATAAAGGGAACACTTAAACAACACATCCTAGATCTGAATGAATGAAATAATCTTATTAAATACTTTTTTCTTTACATAGTTGAATGTGCTGACAACAAAATCACAAAATGATCAATGGAAATCAAATGTATCAACCCATGGAGGTCTGGATTTGGAGTCACCCTCAAAATTAAAGTGGAAAACTACAGGCTGATCCAACTTTGATGTAATGTCCTTAAAACAAGTCAAAATGAGGCTCCGTAGTGTGTGTGGCCTCCACGTGCCTGTATGACCTCCCTACAACGCCTGGGCATGCTCCTGATGAGGTGGCGGATGGTCTCCTGAGGGATCTCCTCCCAGACCTGGACTAAAGCATCCAACAACCACTGGACAGTCTGTGGTGCAACGTGGCGTTGGTGGATGGAACGAGACATGATGTCCCAGATGTGCTCAATTGGATTCAGGTCTGGGGAACGGGCGGGCCAGTCCATAGCATCAATGCCTTCCTCTTGCAGGAACTGCTGACACACTCCAGCCACATGAGGTCTAGCATTGTCTTGCATTAGGAGGAACCCAGGGCCAACCGCACCAGCATATGGTCTCACAAGTGTTCTGAGGATCTCATCTCGGTACCTAATGGCAGTCAGGCTACCTCTGGCGAGCACATGGAGGGCTGTGCGTCCCCCCAAAGAAATGCCACCCCACACCATGACTGACCCACCGCCAAACCGGTCATGCTGGAGGATGTTGCAGGCAGCAGAACGTTCTCCACGGCGTCTCCAGACTCTGTCACGTCTGTCACATGTGCTCAGTGTGAACCTGCTTTCATTTGTGAAGAGCACAGGGCGCCAGTGGCGAATTTGCCAATCTTGTTGTTCTTTGGCAAATGCCAAACGTCCTGCACGGTGTTGGGCTGTAAGCACAACCCCCACCTGTGGACGTCGGGCCCTCATACCACCCTCATGGAGTCTGTTTCTGACGGTTTGAGCAGACACATGCACATTTGTGGCCTGCTGGAGGTCATTTTGCAGGGCTCTGGCAGTGCTCCTCCTGCTCCTCCTTGCACAAAGGCGGAGGTAGCGGTCCTGCTGCTGGGTTGTTCCCCTCCTACGGCCTCCTCCACGTCTCCTGATGTACTGGCCTGTCTCCTGGTAGCGCCTCCATGCTCTGGACACTACGCTGACAGACACAGCAAACCTTCTTGACACAGCTCGCATTGATGTGCCATCCTGGGTGAGCTGCACTACCTGAGCCACTTGTGTGGGTTGTAGACTCCGTCTCATGCTACCACTAGAGTGAAAGCACCGCCAGCATTCAAGAGTGACCAAAACATCAGTGGTCTGTGGTTACCACCTGCAGAACCACTTCTTTATTGGGGGTGTCTTGCTAATTGCCTATAATTTCCACCTGTTGTCTATCTCATTTGCATAATAGCATGTGACATTTATTGTCAATCAGTGTTGCTTCCTAAGTGGACAGTTTGATTTCACAGAAGAGTGATTGACTTGGAGTTACATTGTGTTGTTTAAGTGTTCCCTTTATTTTTTTGAGCAGTGTATATTGCTCACAGTGGGTTTTTAATTTTATTATAAATATCAGAAACTGTTGAGGGCCTGCTTAAGGCTAGCCGAACAAAGTCAGTTAACTGATAGCCTACATCTGTAGAATGTCTTGTAATGGTGATTATAATCAGTCGATAAGAAAAGGCTCTCCTCTAGTCTATCATTTCTCAATTTAAAGCCTCACTTTCAGCCATGAAAAAGGTCTGTGTGCTATGTACAAGCTTCAGCACAGAAGAAAAAGCTATCAATTTCCGACTGAAAGGGGAGTCATAAGAGCTGTAGAAACTCCACTAAAAGAGTTGTTTCCTCTGATCTCTGGTAAAATACATGAACCACTTTCCAAAGATCACAGAGCCAAGATGAACACTAAGAGAGAATTGATGCAGCTCAATTCTACCATTTTCACAGACACGCTCAGGGAAACACCTGCACAAGCAGGAAATGGATTAGGTGATAAGAGGAAGATGTTTTCAGCATCTGCTGGCAGGCGGCGTAGTATTGGCAGATTTCTCCCAATGTGCTAATACCTTTCACAGTTCTACACTACCCCATGGCCAATAACTGAGTTTGAGTCTCTCTCTCTCTCTCTCTCTCTCTCTCTCTCTCTCTCTCTCTCTCTCTCTCTCTCTCTCTCTCTCTCTCTCTCTCTCTCTCTCTCTCTCTCTCTCTCTCTCTCTCTCTCTCTCTCTCTCTCTCTCTCTCTCTCTCCCCCTCTCTCTCTCCCTCTCCATAAGGACAGTCTGGAGGGATTTAATTTGCACACTGTAGACTTGTAGGGACCGTGGGATTTCTATTCTTTATTTGAGGAAAAAGGACGAGATGTCAGGTAGAAATCTCGTGGTCCTGTGGGTAATTAATTACTGCGTGTAGGATGTGATTTCTTTCATGATTACTTTGATTAGATGTTGAGCAAAATGTTTGATCAATATGGATCAATCATTAGAAATCACAAATCTTTACCTGTTAAGTTGTTGGGTTTTGGTATAGAATGCAGATTTATCATATGTTAGGGTTTACAATTTTTATCTATAATCAAGTTGAGTATAAAGTACTGTATGCTCATCCACAAGTGCACATGGAAGTCAGAAGTTTAAATACACTTAAGTTGGATTCATTCAAACTCATTTTTCAACCACTCCACAAATTTCTTGTTAACAAACTATAGTTTTGGCAAGTCGGTTAGGATATCTACTTTGTGCATGACACAAGTCATTTTTCCAACAATTGTTTACAGACAGATTATTTCACTTATAATTCACTCTATAACAATTCCAGTGGGTCAGAAGTTTACATACACTAAACTGACTGTGCCTTTAAACAGCATGGAAAATTCCAGAAAATGTTGTCATGGATTTAGAAGATTCTGATAGGCTAATTGATATCATTTGAGTCAATTGGAGGTGTAC
Source organism: Coregonus clupeaformis (assembly GCF_020615455.1). Taxonomy (NCBI): domain Eukaryota; kingdom Metazoa; phylum Chordata; class Actinopteri; order Salmoniformes; family Salmonidae; genus Coregonus; species Coregonus clupeaformis. Next base: position 44,304,151 of record NC_059197.1, read on the forward strand.
CTGTGTATGTACAGTGAGGGAAAAAAGTATTTGATCCCCTGCTGATTTTGTAAGTTTGCCCACTGACAAAGAAATTATCTGTCTATCATTTTAATGGTAGGTATATTTGAACAGTGAGAGACAGAATAACAACAAAAAAATCCAGAAAAACGCATGTTAAAAATGTTATAAATTGATTTGCATTTTAATGAGGGAAATAAGTATTTGACCCCCTCTCAATCAGAAAGATTTCTGGCTCCCAGGTGTCTTTTATACAGGTAACGAGCTGAGATTAGGAGCACACTCTTAAAGGGAGTGCTCCTAATCTCAGCTTGTTACCTGTATAAAAGACACCTGTCCACAGAAGCAATCAATCAATCAGATTCCAAACTCTCCACCATGGCCAAGACCAAAGAGCTCTCCATAGGATGTCAGGGACAAGATTGTAGACCTACACAAGGCTGGAATAGGCTACAAAACCATCGGCAAGCAGCTTGGTGAGAAGGTAACAACATTTGGTGCGATTATTCGCAAATGGAAGAAACACAAAATAACTGTCAATCTCCCTCGGCCTGGGGCTCCATGCAAGATCTCACCTCGTGGAGTTGCAATGATCATGAGAACGGTGAGGTATCAGCCCAGAACTACACGGGAGGATCTTGTCAACGATCTCAAGGCAGCTGGGACCATAGTCACCAAGAAAACAATTGGTAACACACTACGCCGTGAAGGACTGAAATCCTGCAGCGCCCAAAGGTCCCCCCTGCTCAAGAAAGCACATATACAGGCCCGTCTGAAGTTTGCCAATGAACATCTGAATGATTCAGAGGAGAACTGGGTGAAAGTGTTATGGTCAGATGAGACCAAAATCGAGCTCTTTGGCATCAACTCAACTCGTGTTTGGAGGAGGAGGAATGCTGCCTATGACCCCAATAACACCATCCCCACCGTCAAACATGGAGGTGTAAACATTATGCTTTGGGGGTGTTTTTCTGCTAAGGGGACAGAACTACTTCACCGCATCAAATGGATGATGGACAGGGCCATGTACCGTCAAATATTGGGTGAGAACCTCCTTCCCTCAGCCAGGGCATTGAAAATGGGTCGTGGATGGGTATTCCAGCATGCCAATGACCCAAAACACACGGCCAAGGCAACAAAGGAGTGGCTCAAGAAGAGGCACATTAAGGTCCTGGAGTGGCCTAGCCAGTCTCCTGACCTTAATCCCATAGAAAATCTGTGGAGGGAGCTGAAGGTTCGAGTTGCCAAACTCAGCCTCGAAACCTTAATGACTTGGAGAAGATCTGCAAAGAGGAGTGGAACAAAATCCCTTCTGAGATGTGTGTAAACCTGGTGGCCAACTACAAGAAACGTCTGACCTCTGTGATTGCCAACAAGGGTTTTGCCACCAAGTACAAAGTCATGTTTTGCAGAGGGGTCAAATACTTAATTCCCTCATTAAAATACAAATCAATTTATAACATTTTTGACATGCGTTTTTCTGGATTGTGTTGTTGTTATTCTGTCTCTCACTGTTCAAATAAACCTACCATAATTATAGACTGATCATGACTTTGTCAGTGGGCAAACATACAAAATCAGCAGGGGATCAAATACTTTTTTCCCTCACTGTATTTCAAGGCCTACCTTCAAACTCTGTGCCTCTTTGCTTGACATCATGGGAAAATCAAAATAAATCAGCCAAGACCTCCGAAAGAAAATTGTAGACCTCCACAAGTCTGGTTCATCCCTGGGAGCAATTTCCAAACGCCTGAAGGTACCATGTTCATCTGTACAAACAATAGTACGCAAGTATAAACACCATAGGACCACGCAGCCGTCATACCGCTTAGGAAGGAGACACTTTCTGTCTCCTAGAGATTAATGTACTTTGGTGCGAAAAGTGCAAATCAATCCCAGAACAACATCAAAGGACCTTGTGAAGATAATGGAGGAAACGGGTACAAAAGTATCTATATCCACAGTAAAATGAGTCCTATATCGACATAACCTGAAAGGCCGCTCAGCAAGGAAGAAGCCACTGCTCCAAAACCGCCATAGAAAAGCCAGACTGCACATTGGGACAAAGATCGTCATTTTTGGAGAAATGTCCTCTGGTCTGATGAAACAAAAATAGAACTGTTTGGCCATAATGACCATCGTTATGTTTGCTGCAGGAGGGACTGGTGCACTTCACAAAATAGATGGCATCATGAGGAAGGAAAAGTATGTGGATATATTGAAGCAACATCTGAAGACACCAGTCAGGAAGTTAAAACTTGGTCGCAAATGGGTCTTCCAAAAGGAAAATGACCCCAAGCATACTTCCAATGTTGTGGCAAAATGGCTTAAGGACAACAAAGTCAAGGTATTGGAGTGGCCATCACAAAGCCCTGACCTCAATCCTATAGAACATTTGTTTGCAGAACTGAAAAAGCGTGTGCGAGCAAGGAGGCCTACAAACCTGACTCAGTTACACCAGCTCTGTCAGGAGGAATGGGCCAAAATTCACCCAACTTATTGTGGGAAGCTTGTGGAAGGCTACCTGAAATGTTTGACCCAAGTTAAACAATTTAAAGGTAATGCTACCAAATACTAATTGAGTGTAATGTAAACTTCTGACCCACTGGGAATGTGATGAAAGAAATAAAAGCTGAAATAAATTATTCTCTCTACTATTATTATGACATTTCACATTCTTAAAATAAAGTGGTGATCCTAACTGACCTAAGACAGGGAATTTCTACTAGGATGAAATGTCAGGAATTGTGAAAAACTGAGTTTAAATGTTTTTGGCTAAGGTGTATGTAAACTTCCGACTTCAACTGTAACTCTGTCTGGACAGTCAGTTTTAAACCTACTTTTCCACCATCTAGGTTTGTAGTTTAATTAAAATGACATGGATGGAGGATAGCTAGACTCCAGAGCATTCTGTCTCTCACAACGTTGTAGCCCACTTTGTGAAGAATAATATATCCCGATGATTTACAATCTCAGACAAACTTGGCACATCAATACAGATTCATATTTCACCAACTGGTCCAGAAATCACAGGGTTTTGACACCGCCACTGGCTTTATTGACCACAGATCATGTCGAATCGAGCAAACCCTTGATTGATGCTCGAATGGCGCTTTTGAAGTGAGCAGTGACAGCGACCACTATATATTTTTTCCTGGATCTTGTTCATGCCCACTTCAAAGGGAGTAAACATCAATGTGTTGAATACTGGAACAATGTGAAACAGAAAGCTATCAAATCAAAGGGACTGACATTCTTGTCTTAAGGAGTTACATATAATGATCTCCTGTCACCAGTCAATCTCTCCTTCTGTCTGAAATTGACATTGACACCCTGCTGGGGGAAATATAGCCCTCATTTGGGAAAATGGTAGCAGTGTGGTAGCAGTGTTGATATTTTCCCATGTAAATTGTTTGTTGTATAAGGACACATTTGCCAAGTCATGGTTTGACAATTCAAATGCAATAGGTGAACTAGATTATTCTCTTTGTATTGAATTTCAGCTCTTGAGTATGGAGGCTCTGAGTCTTCAGGGTGTAAATCCTGCAGGGATTTAGACTCAAATTGAATCAGGGGCCAATTCATTCAACTGGGATATTTGCTGGATTGACTGAAGTCTGATTCTTTTGAGGAACATAAGTAACCTTAATAGAATAAGTACTTATGAAGCCAGAAGACCCAGCTACCCTTGAAGAACTTGACTGGCCGTCACTACTCTCTGACAATGATATGGCTAATGTCTGCTCTTCAGTGTGAGTGTCCTATCATAGCTGTGAATGAAAAAGGGAATGAGACATTAGTAATCCAGTCAGTGCTATCACTCAGGGGAGATCATCAAGAGGAAACTAATGTCTCACAGCATATAGTGAGAGAACTGCCATGTCGGACACAATAGAATTCAATGAAAGAAAACGAAAAACTATACAAGGTTTCTCTAGAAGATTAGTCACTGAAATTGGACCTAAACTGACTGGGTCAGGATGTTTTGATTGATGCAGCAAGGGAAATCTCATGTCACTGAGTTCATCACACCAATTGTTTCTGTCAGCAAGGGCCAATTGGACAATTAGTGAGTTATTGGAAGGCTTTTGATTAGAATTTCCCTCAAACATTTATAAAAATAGTTTTGGGTATATTAGCCAGTTGGATCAAATTAAAGGCTCCACGCAGGATGCTTTTTGCCATTGAGAAATCAAATTATTTAGAATGTTTAGATGTTACAAAACAATCTATTTTTATTAATTCAAAGAAATAAGAGTAGACAGTAGCTTTGAATCAAGAAAGCCATCAAGGGACGTTTCCTTGTCTCCTGAAGCCCCAACATGAGGCACTTTAGACTGGCTGACAGGCAGAAAGATCATCCCTTCTGCCTGGCACTACCAGGGAAACCATAGGGGACAAGGACTCAGCACATTCCATCTGCACTACAGCTACCCTGCCAAGACAACATGACACTCTAGCGCTCTCAGACTTTTGGGTACGGGGTCCATTTGTGTGTGTGTGTGTGCGCGTTTGAATAAGTGCACACATATAATCATGCAAGTATTCAATGTTGGCAACCTAGGGAAGGCATGCTTTGACTGTACCTTCTGGTGGACTTTTTCCACATGCTCATCTCCCATATTAACAACAACAACAAAGGCACCATGGGAATTGGTCCCCTCCCCTCCCCTCTCCTCCCATCCCATCCCCACCCTTCTCCTCCCATCCCCTCCCCTCCCATCCTTCTCCTCCCATCCCCTCCCCACCCTTCTCCTCCCATCCCCTCCCCACCCTTCTCCTCCCATCCCCTCCCCTCTCCTCCCACTGGTCCTGGGGTTGGCAGGGTTTAGGGATCTTGCTGGGTGGCTGTAGTGTTTGGAGGGAGTGTGGATGAGGTACTCTTCAGATTGACAGCCGGTGGGTGAGCAGGGGCCAAGCCACTCTCCAGGCGAGGCCAGTATCATCTCAGCCCATCAGGTTTGATTTTACCTTCATTGAGCAGTTTATAAAGACGCTTGGTGAGTGGTTGGGTGGGAGAGTGCCATCGTATCAGATTGCATCATAGCAGGGGTTTGCATTATGATATTTTAATCATAACAAAATTGGAAAGATAAACATTGACAATAACCAGTGTCAGCAAATAAATATAAAATGGCAAGAGACCCCCTCTTGAGATTGTGTTGGAGGATGTAATCTTTAGAGAATAGACACTCGAAATCTAGGGCCCTCTCCTCCTCTCTCTCGCACTTCTGTCAATCGTAACTCTTGGGTTTAGCTCTGTGGCAAATCTGAGGGCTACAGATGGAAGACGCAAGAGAAGAGTAAAGGCAAGCATGAAAGGGGAAAGAAAGAAGAGGAACGAGTGTGTGAGAGACAAGTTGACATATGGGAGATAAATTCAGAGAGCTGAAACCACTTACGCAATTATTCTCCTAACAGACAGAGAGAGCATCAGAGAGAGCGAGAGAGCGAGAGAGAGAGAGGGAGAGAGGGAGAGAGAGAGGGAGAGAGAGAGAGGGAGGGTGAACAGAGGAGATTTCTGGAGTGTGTTGGATCTTTAATCTGGGATTTGTGAGACTTCCGCTGGGCTGAGAGGCGAGCAGCGGCCCGCGGTGCAGGCCCTCTGTGTTAACTACAGTGAGGGAAAAAAGTATTCGCCTGCTGATTTTGTACGTTTGCCCACTGACAATGAAAGGATCAGTCTATAATTTTAATGGTAGGTTTATTTGAACAGTGAGAGACAGAATAACAACAAAAAAATCCAGAAAAACGCATGTCAGAAATGTTATAAATTGATTTGCATTTTAATGAGGGAAATAAGTATTTGACCCCCTCTTAATCAGAAAGGTTTCTGGCTCCCAGGTGTCTTTTATACAGGTAACGAGCTGAGATTAGGAGCACACTCTTAAAGCTAGTGCTCCTAATCTCAGTTTGTTACCTGTATAAAAGACACCTGTCCACAGAAGCAATCAATCAATCAGATTCCAAACTCTCCACCATGGCCAAGACCAAAGAGCTCTCCAAGGATGTCAGGGCCAAGATTGTAGACCTACACAAGGCTGGAATGGGCTACAAGACCATCGCCAAGCAGCTTGGTGAGAAGGTGACAACAGTTGGTGCAATTATTCGCAAATGGAAGAAACACAAAAGAACTGTCAATCTCCCTCGGCCTGGGGCTCCATGCAAGATCTCACCTCGTGGAGTTGCAATGATCATGAGAACGGTGAGGAATCAGCCCAGAACTACACGGGAGGATCTTGTCAATAATCTCAAGGCAGCTGGGACCATAGTTACCAAGAAACAATTGGTAACACATTACGCCGTGAAGGACTGAAATCCTGCAGCGCCCGCAAGGTCCCCCTGCTCAAGAAAGCACATATACAGGCCCGTCTGAAGTTTGCCAATGAACATCTGAATGATTCAGAGGAGAACTGGGTGAAAGTGTTGTGGTCAGATGAGACAAAAATCGAGCTCTTTAGCATCAACTCAACTCGCCGTGTTTGGAGGAGGAGGAATGCTGCCTATGACCCCAAGAACACCATCCCCACCGTCAAACATGGAGGTGGAAACATTATGCTTTGGGGGTGTTTTTCTGCTAAGGGGACAGGACAACTTCACCGCATCAAAGGGACGATGGATGGGGCCATGTACCGTCAAATCTTGGGTGAGAACCTCCTTCCCTCAGCCAGGGCATTGAAAATGGGTCGTGGATGGGTATTCCAGCATGACAATGACCCAAAACACACGGCCAAGGCAACAAAGGAGTGTCTCAAGAAGAAGCACATTAAGGTCCTGGAGTGGCCTAGCCAGTCTCTAGACCTTAATCCCATAGAATATCTGTGGAGGGAGTTGAAGGTTCGAGTTGCCAAACGTCAGCCTCGAAACCTTAATGACTTGGAGAAGATCTGCAAAGAGGAGTGGGACAAAATCACTCCTGAGATGTGTGCAAACCTGGTGGCCAACTACAAGAAACGTCTGACCTCTGTGATTGCAAGGGTTTTACCACCAAGTACTAAGTCATGTTTTGCAGAGGGGTCAAATACTTATTTCCCTCATTAAAATGCAAATCAATTGATAACATTTTTGACATGCGTTTTTCTGGATTTTAAAAAAAAATTCTGTCTCTCACAGTTCAAATAAACCTACCATTAAAATTATAGACTGATCATGTCTTTGTCAGTTGGCAAACACACAAAATCCCAGGGGATCAAATACTTTTTTCCCTCACTGTGTGTGACTGTTTTTGCAAAGCCTCTTCACCCCCCTTCCCTCCTCCGTCTTATCACCCCTCACCACCACCACTGCGCTTCTGTCGTTGTCATTACCGATACTATTTTCAGACTTGGGGTGGTGCCATGTGCATACAGTGCCTTGCAAAAGTATTTAACCCCCTTGGTGTTTTTCCTATTTTGTTGCATTACAACCTGTAATTTAAATTTATTTTTATTTGGATTTCCTGTAATGGACATATACAAAATAGTCCAAATTGGTGAAGTGAAATGAAAAAAATTACTTGTTCACAAAAAATTGAAAAATAAATAACGGAAAAGTGGTGCGTGCATATGTATTCACCCCTTTGCTGTGAAGCTCCTAAATAAGATCTGGTGCAACCAATTACCTTCAGAAGTCACATAATTAGTTAAATAAAGTCCACCTGTTTGCAATCTAAGTGTCACATGATCTCAGTATATATACACCTGTTCTGAAAGGCCCCAGAGTCTGTAACACCACTAAGCAAGGGGCACCACCAAGCAAGCGGCACCATGAAGACCAAGGAGCTCTCCAAACAGGTTAGGGACAAAGTTGTGGAGAAGTACAGATCAGGGTTGGGTTATAAAAAAATGGCACCACAACAAACCTGCCGAAAGAGGGCCCCCCACCAAAACTCACGGACCAGGCAAGGAGGGCATTAATCAGAGAGGCAACAAAGAGACCAAAGATAACCCTGAATGAGCTGCAAAGCTCCACAGCAGAGATTGGAGTATCTGTCCAAAGGACCACTTTAAGCCATACACTCCACAGAGCTGGGCTTTACGGAGGAGTGGCCAGAAAAAAAGCCTTTGCTTAAAGAAAAAAATAAGCAAACACGTTTGGTGTTCACCAAAAGGCATGTGGGAGACTCCCCAAACAGATGGAAGAAGGTACTTTGGTCAGATGAGACTAAAATTGAGCTTTTTGGCCATCAAGGAAAATGCTATGTCTGGCGCAAACCCAACACCTCTCATCACCCTGAGAACACCATCCCCACAGTGAAGCATGGTGGTGGCAGCATCATGCTGTGGGGATGATTTTCATCGGCGGGGACTGGGAAACTGGTCAGAATTGAAGGAATGATGGATGGCGCTAAATACAGGGAAATTCTTGAGGGAAACCTGTTTCAGTTTTCCAGAGATTTGAGACTGGGTCAGAGGTTCACCTTCCAGCAGGACAATGACCCTAAGCATACTGCTAAAGCAACACTCGAGTGGTTTAAGGAAACACTTAAATGTCTTGGAATGGCCTAGTCAAAGACCAGACCTCAATCCAATTGAGAATCAGTGGTATGACTTAAAGATTGCTGTACACCAGCGGAACCCATCCAATTTGAAGGAGCTGGAGCAGTTTTGCCTTGAAGAATGAGCAAAAATCCCAGTGGCTAGATGTGCAAAGCTTATAGAGACATACCCCAAGAGACTTGCAGCTGTAATTGCTGCAAAAGGTGGCTCTACAAAGTATAGACTTTGGTGGGGGGTAATCGTTATGCACGCTCAAGTTTTCTGCTTCTTTGTCCTATTTCTTGATTTTTTCACACAAAAAAATATTTTTGCATCATCAAAGTGGTAGGCATGTTGTGTAAATCAAATGATACAAACCCCCAAAAAATCAATTTTCATTCCAGGTTGTAAGGCAACAAAATAGGAAAAATGCCAAGGGGGTTGAATACTTTCGCAAGCCACTGTATTATCTCCACTTCGAGGAGACGTGGAGGGTTTTAATATAATCATTACAATCACACTGACAGAGAGAGGGATGAGTCACTGAGCCCAACGTATGTCCAGGTAGAAGCTGTTAACTTGGGGTCGACGACTCTGTATTCATGACTGGTTGAGCTTGATGTTGTTGTCAAGAACAACAGCAGTTTTTATATTTATTTTATTATTTATCTCTGTTTACATCCTCTGTGCTGTAGGTAGGAGTTTCTGGCTGTGCTCCAGGAACACTCACAGAGCTCCAGTTTGTCATTATTACAGCACAGTGTTCCCAGCCTGCCCAGATTCCATCATGGCTGTCCCGACGGGGCACAGATCCTCATAATTACAGCCTTGTACCCTCCTCCTCCCCACCACCACCACCTCCCCTGTTCCTCCTCTATGGCACATCGCCTAATGTTAGGCCTGAATACCCCCTGCCAACTTCCAAGTCACACGCAGAGACTTTGCTACCAGAGGGGAAAAAACTCTAGACCACCTTTACTCCACACACAGAGACGCATACAAAGCTCTCCCTCGCCCTCCATTTGGCAAATCTGACCATAACTCTATCCTCCTGATTCCTGCTTATAAGCAAAAACTGAAGCAGGAAGCACCAGTGATTCGGTTAATAAAAAAGTGGTCAGATGACGCAGATGCTAAGCTACAGGACTGTTTTGCTAGCACAGACTGGAACATGTTCCGGGGATTCTTCAGACAGCATTGAGGAGTACACCACATCAGTCACTGGCTTCATCAATAAGTGCATCGATGATGTCGTCCCCACAGTGACCGTACGTACATACCCCAACCAGAAGCCATGGATTACAGGAAACATCCGCACTGAGCTAAAGGGTAGAGCTTCCGCTTTCAAGGAACGGGACTCTAACCCGGACGCTTATAAGAAATCCCGCTATGACCTCCGACGAACCATCAAACAGGCAAAGAGTCAATACAGGTCTAAGATTGAATCATACTACACTGGCTCTGACGCTCGTCGGATGTGGCAGGGCTTGAAAACTATTACAGACTACAAAGGGAAGCACAGCCGCGAGCTGCCCAGTGACACAAGCCTACCAGACGAGCTAAACCACTTCTATGCTCGCTTCGAGGCAAGCAACACTGAAGCATGCATGAGAGCACCAGCTGCTCCGGACGACTATGTGATCACGCTCTCCGTAGCCGATGTGAGTAAGACTTTTAAGCAGGTCAACATTCACAAGGCCGCAGGGGCCAGACGGATTACCAGGACGTGTACTCCGAGCATGTGCTGACCAACTGGCAAGTGTCTTCACTGACATTTTCAACATGTCCCTGACTGAGTCTGTAATACCAACATGTTTCAAGCAGACCACCATAGTCCCCGTGCCCAAGAACTCTAAGATAACCTGCCTAAATGACTACCGACCCGTAGCACTGACGTCTGTAGCCATGAAGTGCTTTGAAAGACTGGTCATGGCTCACATCAACAGCATAATCCCAGAAACCCTAGACCCACTCCAATTTGCATACCGCCCCAACAGATCCACAGATGATGCAATCTCTATCGCACTCCACACTGCCCTTTCCCACCTGGACAAGAGGAACACCTACGTGAGAATGCTATTCATTGACTACAGCTCAGCATTCAACACCATAGTGCCCTCTAAGCTCATCACTAAGCTAAGGATCCTGGGACTAAACACCTCCCTCTGCAACTGGATCCTGGACTTCCTGACGGGCCGCCCCCAGGTGGTAAGGGTAGGTAACAACACATCTGCCACACTGATCCTCAACACGGGGGCCCCTCAGGGGTGCGTGCTCAGTCCCCTCCTGTACTCTCTGTTCACCCATGACTGCATGGCCAGGCACGACTCCAACACCATCATTAAGTTTGCCGACGACACAACAGTGGTAGGCCTGATCACCGACAACGATGAGACAGCCTATAGGGAGGAGGTCAGAGATCTGGCCGTGTGGTGCCAGGACAACAACCTCTCCCTCAACGTGACCAAGACAAAGGAGATGATTGTGGACTACAGGAAAAAAAAGAGGACTGAGCACGCCCCCATTCTCATCGACGGGGCTGTAGTGGAACAGGTTGAGAGCTTCAAGTTCCTTGGTGTCCACATCACCAACGAACTATCATGGTCCAAACACACCAAGACAGTCGTGAAGAGGGCACGACAAAGCCTATTTCCCTCAGGAGACTAAAAAGATTTGGCATGGGTCCTCAGATCCTCAAAAAATTCTACAGCTGCACCATCGAGAGCATCCTGACTGGTTGCATCACCGCCTGGTATGGCAACTGCTTGGCCTCTGACCGCAAGGCACTACAGAGGGTAGTGCGTACGGCCCAGTACATCACTGGGGCAAAGCTCCCTGCCATCCAGGACCTCTATACCAGGCGGTGTCAGAGGAAGGCCCTCAAAATTGTCAAAGACTCCAGCCACCCTAGTCATAGACTGTTCTCTCTGCTACCGCACGGCAAGCGGTACCGGAGTGCCAAGTCTAGGTCCAAAGACTTCTCAACAGCTTCTACCCCCAAGCCATAAGACTCCTGAACAGCTAATCATGGCTACCCGGAATATTTGCACTGCCCCCCCACCCCATCCTTTTTACGCTGCTGCTACTCTGTTAAGTATTTATGCATAGTCACTTTAACTCTACCCACATGTACATATTACCTCAACTACCTCAACTAGCCGGTGCCCCCGCACATTGACTATGCAACGGTACCCCCCTGTATATATAGCCTCCCTACTGTCAATTTATTTTACTGTATATATAGCCTCCCTACTGTCACTTTATTTTACTTCTGCTCTTTTTTTCTCAACACTTTTTTGTTGTTGTTTTATTCTTACTTTTTTTGTTTAAAATAAATGCACTGTTGGTTAAGGGCTGTAAGTAAGCATTTCACTGTAATGTCTGCACCTGTTGTATTCGGCGCATGTGACCAATAAAATTTGATTTGATTTGATTTGATTTGACAAATCAGAGAAAAAGCTTGATTGAGATATGCGGAATGTGCTCTTTGGGGAGCCCAGAAGAGAAAGAAGGCCATGTCTCATTTCCATTATTCAATTAATATCTTCTCATATGTGCAAACCTGGTGGCCAACTACAAGAAATGTCTGACCTCCGTGATTGCCAACAAGGGTTCTTGCCACCAAGTACTAAATCATGTTTTGCAGAGGGGTCAAATACTTATTTCCCTCATTAAAATGCAAATCAATTGATAACATTTTTGACATTTTCTGGATTTTTTTGTTGTCATTCTGTCTCTCACTGTTCAAATAAACCTACCATTAAAATTATAGACTGATCATGTCTTTGTCAGTGGGCAAACGTATAAAATCAGCAGGGGATCAAATACTTTTTCCCTCAGTGTATATGTTACATAGAATATCTGTCATTCATTCATAAAACATTTTGAACAAGTTTTAATTACCATGGCTACTTTTTTTTATTATATTGTGAGGCGATCAATAACATACTATAAATGATGTAGTCGTTTTGTAACTGAAATAAAAGGACTAATTTTAGCTGAGTGAAAGTTTATTTTCTTCCGCCCTCTGAAATGTTTGTGTGACACCCAAATGTTCATTATTTCCAGCGACAACCCCCTCCTTTCATTGTCATAATCTCTCAGAGCCTACTCAATGTGTCTGTGCTTTCTGGAGCTGTCACCACGCCTTGGGCAGACTCATGTATAATTTCCAACATTCAATTAAGTCCTGAAATTTTTGATAAGTCTCTGCCCCCAATCCCCAAAAATGAATAGGAATGGCAGGAGGCGAACAGGGTGTGTAGGGCCAGTCATCGGACAGAGGACTGATCATCCCTGCTCTCTCTCTCCATCAAACCGACCAGTTACTAGGGATAATTCAGCAGGAAGGCGGATATTATAGGCCGCTCGTCTGTCTCCATTCGATAAATATTGAGCCACCTCCTTGTGAAGGTGTCACCATGACATGCTTTAACAAGCCTGGCATGACTTTCATTGCTTACAGATGGGGGGGGACAAACAGGCCAGGGTGTGTAGTTTATGGTCCGGTGCTGGGCTGGCTGCCTCCGATGCTCATTACATACAGGCCAGACATCCTCATACTGAATACACAATTGACAAGTTAAAGAGACTGTCAGGACTCGTCTCGTCAAGGGCATGTAGCTTGTAAAAGCATCCGAGTCAATTTACAATATAAAAAGGTTACAGTGGATGCCTATAGATCAGAAAGTGAGAATAGACAGTATATGAGCTTATACATGTTTAGAAATTGACTGCAGTGCTTGTGAAATATAATAGATGGTCTTAAAGTATGAATAATGGTTCTCATCAGACCTATTATTTCGCTGGCAAATTATAATCTTTATGCACATGTTAGAAGTAGAATGTTTAATAAAGGGCTCTATACTGTAGAGAGGCCTCTTCAAGGCCTTACAAAGAATGAAGCCCCTATCACAATTACACTTTATGAAAGCTCAGTTTCAAACGTCTGATAAAGTAGAAGAGAGATAAGTATAAGCTTGGAATTAAATAAATAACTAGCTATAGGGTTGTAGCATATTCACCCAAGGTTGTCTGTCACTCATGTACTTTTTATAGTACCGGGTAATTTGGATGAATGAAGCTGGATAATTCATTTAATGAGATGGATCGGGGAAAGAGGACAAAAGCCAAAGGACAATGACACACCACTTGGCCATGGCGCGGCTATGGCTGCCTGAATGTGATGACATGATGGGAGCTGCCCTGCAGCATAGCTAAAGAGAAGCTGAGAGTTTCACACGTTGGATGGCCCTCTGGGTCTCTCTCTCTGGCACAACCTCCCTGTCCCCAGAGAAGGCAGTCCTGCATGGCCAAGCACTTATTACTCTGGAAGGCTAATCAAATCAGCCTTTTGCTGGGCAAGCCATTTTGAATGGGTCTAAAAAATATATTATATTACCATTTCCTGGCCGCATTTTGGGGGGGGGGGGGTTATATTGGAAGTCATCTGTGCTCAACTAAATGGACTGGAGATGGAATTGAAATTGCAGACATCGGTAGGTCTGGGGTTTTGAATGTGGTGTTTTCAACAAAAAAAAACGTTTTAGTGAGTCAGCAAAAAACTGTTAGGAGTCTCAAAATGGATACGAGGCATCACAGAGCTGGGTAATTGCCAGCTGCTCGAGGGCAAGCACAACACACACAAAACACCTGTCTAGCCAGAAACAGTTTGCTGTGTGATAGACCTCTACCCTTGACACTACACTGTACTGCTCTGTGCAGTATGTTTATCAGCTGGCCAACTTTAGCCAACCGTATGTATGTACACACTGTTTAAGACATACAGTGCCTTTAGAATGTATTCACACCCCTTGACTTCTTCCACGTTTTGTTGTGTTACAGTCGATAAAAAAATATATAAATTGAGATGTTTTGTCACTGGCCTATACACAATACCCCATAATGTCAAAGTCAAATTATGTTTTTCGGAATGTTTATAAATTAATAAAAAATGAAAAGCTGAAATGTCTTGAGTCAATATTTATTCAATCCCTTTGTTGTGGCATAAGTTCAGGAGTAGAAATGTGCTTAACAAGTCATAATAACATAACACGTTGGATGGACTCTGTGGATAATAACAGTGTTAAACATGATTTTTGAATGACTACCTAATTTTTGTACCCCACACATACAATTTTCTTTAAGGTCCCTCAGTTGAGCAGTGAATTTCAAACACAGATTCAACCACAAAGAACAGGGAGGTTTTCCAATGCCTCACAAAGAAGGGCACCTATTGGCAGATGGGTAAAAAAATATATCCCTTTGAGCATGGTGAAGTTATTAATTACACTTTGGATGGTGTATCAATACACCCAGTCACTACAAATATACAGGCATCCTTCCTAACTCAGTTGCCGGAGAGGAAGGAAACCACTCAGGGATTTCACCATGAGGTCAATGGTGACTTTAAAACAGTTACAGCGTTTAATGGCTGTGATTAAAGAAAACTGAGGATGGATCACCAACATTGTAGTTAATCCACAATACTAACATAATTGACAGAGTGAAAAGAAGGAAGCCTGTACATAATCAAAATATTCTAAAACATGCATCCTGTTTGCAACAAGGCACTAAAGTAATACTGCAAAAAATGTGGCAAAGTAATTCACACTGGGCGAAAACGGTCAATATCAGGGGACATCTTTATCTAGATACAGTATATCCGGATATCTGACATTTTATTAGATATAAGGAGTAGACATGCTCCAGATATGCATGTCCTTAATTTCATATCTGGAGCTAGGATATTCTCCTTAATGGGAAAATGTCTTCATGCATCCAATCCGGTTTTCAGATATCTCCCTGCTACGGTATTAGTCCAGGCAGATATCTGGGGACCATAAAATTATTTCCCCTACACTTTCCCTGGCTGCCACTGCTCTTGCTCATCAAAAATGTCCTCTGTCATCACAACCTTTGGAGATATTTCAATAAAACGATTTTGTGGTAAGTTTATAATTTTGGGTAAAAAAATTTACAACGTTGTACATATTTTCCAATGAAGTTAGATGTATTTCATTTTATCTATATACAAGTAGGAAAGCCTTAAGATAAATAATCCACTTGTTTAGAGAGAAAAATGTAGATACTTTTTTAGTAAAGTAGTAATATGTTGGGATACTAGGGATCGTCTGAGGTAAAATACATTAAAAAGATGACGTAACTTAATTGCAGTTGTAAATGTTTCCACTAGTGACTGATAGCTTTACAGTTAATGTTACTTTATAGCCTTTTAGCTATTTTACACAGCATTTTTTGTTGTATAGGCTCCCGAGTGGCGCAGTGGTCTAAGGCACTGCATCTCAGTGCTCAAGGCGTCACTACAGACCCCCTGGTTCGATTCCAGGCTGTATCACAACTGGCTGTGATTGGGAGTCCCATAGGGTGGTGCACAATTGGCCCAGCGTTGTCTGGGTTTGGCCGGTGTAGGCTGTCATTGTAAATAAGAATTTGATCTTAACTGACTTGCCTAGTTAAATAAAAATATAGCTAGATAGCTAGCTACGTTTGTGAGTGAGAGCTTTTCAATTGGCATCTCTCCCCCTGTTTTTTTTGTTACAGGTGGGGACTGGATTAGGTGTGAGCAGTGCAGGAGGTGGGCTCATGAGTTGTGCTCCAATAATTTTACTGAGGATAGCTTTATTTGTGACCTACAGTGGGGGGAAAAAGTATTTAGTCAGCCACCAATTGTGCAAGTTCTCCCACTTAAAAAGATGAGAGAGGCCTGTAATTTTCATCATAGGTACACGTCAACTATGACAGACAAATTGAGATTTTTTTTCTCCAGAAAATCACATTGTAGGATTTTTTATTTATTTATTTGCAAATTATGGTGGAAAATAAGTATTTGGTCACCTACAAACAAGCAAGATTTCTGGCTCTCACAGACCTGTAACTTCTTCTTTAAGAGGCTCCTCTGTCCTCCACTCGTTACCTTTATTAATGGCACCTGTTTGAACTTGTTATCAGTATAAAAGACACCTGTCCACAACCTCAAACAGTCACACTCCAAACTCCACTATGGCCAAGACCAAAGAGCTGTCAAAGGACACCAGAAACAAAATTGTAGACCTGCACCAGGCTGGGAAGACTTAATCTGCAATAGGTAAGCAGCTTGGTTTGAAGAAATCAACTTTGGGAGCAATTATTAGGAAATGGAAGACATACAAGACCACTGATAATCTCCCTCGATCTGGGGCTCCACGCAAGATCTCACCCCGTGGGGTCAAAATGATCACAAGAACGGTGAGCAAAAATCCCAGAACCACACGGGGGGACCTAGTGAATGACCTGCAGAGAGCTGGGAGCAAAGTAACAAAGCCTACCATCAGTAACACACTACACCGCCAGGGACTCAACTCCTGCAGTGCTAGACATGTCCCCCTGCTTAAGCCAGTACATGTCCAGGCCCGTCTGAAGTTTGCTAGAGTGCATTTGGATGATCCAGAAGAGGATTGGGAGAATGTCATATGGTCAGATGAAACCAAAATATAACTTTTTGGTAAAAACTCAACTCGTCGTGTTTGGAGGACAAAGAATGCTGAGTTGCATCCAAAGAACACCATACCTAATGTGATTTTCTGGATTTTTGTTTTAGATTCCGTCTCTCACAGTTGAAGTGTACCTATGATAAAAAATTACAGACCTCTACATGCTTTGTAAGTAGGAAAACCTGCAAAATTGGCAGTGTATCAAATAATTGTTCTCCCCACTGTATCTGAGCATACAATTGCACCATATTCAGTAGTAGGCTACAAGGCACAGAAAAGCAAACATCATCATATTTAATCCAAAGCACATCTCTGCTATTTCTGTTTAAAAAATGCTGCATAGCAAATCCAGAGCTCCAATCACATCACCTGTTTTCTGTAAAGATGCAAACATTGGCCAATCTTTGCTAAAAAATGTATTTTATTTATATAACAGAAAATAAAAGTTGCACACCCTCAATACCGCTGCCAACCTATTTGTGATGAATGTGATGGGTGCAGATTGGGTCATCAGCGGCACCGGTCTCTAACAGCCCAGACCCAATGTGGGGGTAGGGTTGGTCTGTGATCCACTCCAAACTGTCAATACATAAATCATGAATCAAAATATTGTAATTTCACATAACGCTACACAAGGCAGCTACTCTACCTGCCTTATTCATGATGAGAAAACGAACTGAAACAAGCTAGCTAAGTTAGTTAGCTATCTTATATTAACCAGTAATACAAAATACGCCCAAACGTTTTAAAAAGTTAGCCTTCACCTTGATGCTTAACAATAAATGTTGTTATTTGTTAGCTAGCTGGGCTACCAGTTAGCTTTTACCCCCCTAGTAAGCCTAGCTAGCTAGCCCTACTGGCTGCTGGCCAAATTAGCTAATGTCTTTGATTCTAGTTACTAAGATAAATAAAACATCTCAAATTAGCGACTCACTTTAGCATGAACTTCTTTGAGGTCTTTTTTGAAGAGCTTCTTATTTCTTTGTTTCTCCAGTTGTCAGTTCGACCACACACCGTTTACAAACTCATTTGTGGCACCCAAATTCAAAAATGACAGTTGGAAAATATGTGATTCTTGTTGCTATGCTACCAGTTAGATGTTTTAGCATGTGCACGTGCCTTTAGGCAGATGAAATACACAAAGTTTAGCTAGTGTCTGAAATAATTATATGGATTTAATATTTGTCCAATTATTGAACATGTCCTCAAAACTCAAATAAGCATCAGAAATTGCCCTTATTTAGCATATCAAAAAGCATATCAAGATCCTGATATGGACCTCAGTCAAGAGCATATGCATTATATGTATTGAGAAAATATACTATGTAGGCCTACTGTCAGTATTTGTCATCATATAGAGAAAATAAGATGTCCACATAGGCCTATCTCAGGATATCTAATGAGTCAATATCCGGCCATACCATGTATGATATCCGGAGGGAATCCCCAAAAGATTTGTGCATGAATGAAAAAGATGTATTTCATATTTGACAAATTATTGAACGTGCTGAAAACTCAGAAATGCATCAGAAATCGTCCTTATTTTCAGCATATCAAGATCAGGATATGGACCTCAGCCAAGAGAAGCATATCTGGAATCAATGGAGTGTAAACGGATCAGCTTGTCCGAAGCACCCTAACATAAGCGGGAGGCATGAAATGAACAGACCAGAGGCAGTTCAGGTTGTGGTTCGTTTTCTTCTGTATTGCTACTGAACAGGTTTTCTTTCGCCCAACAAAATAATTCCAATACAGGGTAACGTCCAACGCTGAAACAACAGTGTAACAACAAAATAAACAAACTAAGCCGTTGACCAAAAGGCCGTGGCCCAAAAAGGGAAAGCAAAACAACAAATGGCTACTTCTTTAGACTATCGTCTACACATAATAGTTACAGGAGGAACGCTTCTCTATATCTGTAGTCTGCTTTGGTTAACAGAGAGACATGGTGTCCCAGACGAAGAAGCTTTCTCTGAGGTAGGCCAATACGACGTCCTCCCAGGTCCCCATCTCTCCCAATACTCCCCCAGCTCCTCTCCTGGCACACCTATATAGAGGAAGACACGACGCAATTAGTGGGCCCAGCTGTGTGCTAATTGGCATTACACTGAGTACCTATCCCCTGAGGAGGGTGCTGTCGTGTCGTCTTTCTCCGGCTGGTCACTGAACTCTCACAATAGCTTATTATCTTGAATGTGCTGAGAAAACACAGATATACAATGTATACAGTCAGTATTTCTCAACATGAAGAGAGAAAATAGTCACATTTCTCAGGATATTGAATGAGTCCATATCCTGCCATAGGAAATGCCCATGTGTGATATTCGGAGTAATCCCAATATCATATATATCTAAAAGACTCTGGATTCAGAATTTGTCAGGAAATGGTGCAAATCCACAAAACTCAAAATATGTATTGGAAATGGTCTGTATTCTCTAGAATATC
This sequence comes from Coregonus clupeaformis, assembly GCF_020615455.1. Taxonomy (NCBI): domain Eukaryota; kingdom Metazoa; phylum Chordata; class Actinopteri; order Salmoniformes; family Salmonidae; genus Coregonus; species Coregonus clupeaformis. Next base: position 44,323,545 of record NC_059197.1, read on the forward strand.
AAAATGTGTCATGTTAAGATATTCCCTGATATGGACCTTTTTCGCCCAGTGTCACATTTTGTCCTGAATACAAAGTGTTATGTTTGGGGTGAATCCAAAACAACAAATTACTGAGTAGCACTCTCCATATTTTCAAGCATAGTGGTGGCTGCATCATGTTATGGGTATGCTTGTAATAGTTAAGGACTCAGGATAAAAAAGAAACGGAATGGAGTAAAACCTGGTTCAGTCGGCTTTCCACCAGACACTGGGTGATCAATTTACCTTTCATCAGGACAATAACCAAAAACACAAGGCCAAGTCTACACTGGAGTTGCTTACCAAGAAGAAAGTGAATGTTCCTGAGTGGCCGAGTTACAGTTTTGACGTAAATCTGCTTGAAAATATATGGCAAGACCTGAAAATGGTTGTCTAGCAATTATCAACAACCAATTTCACAGAGCTTGAAGAATTTAGAAAAAAAATGATGGGCAAATGTCAGAGGTGGGACCAAGTCACTATTATTCGAGTCACAAGCAAGTCTCAAGTCAAAAGTCAAGTTTAAAATGTAAATATGAATGTAAAAGGTCTGAGTCTCAAGTCGAGTCCCATGTAGAAAGGGTCAAGACTCAAGTCAAGTCCAAGTCGTACATTCTTAGAGCAAGTCAAGTCGAGTCACATGTTTTCAAGTCAAATCTCAAGTCAAGTAAAAAAGTAAATATATACATGGACTTGTTCAACTACAAATCTTTGTTTATTGAGGCTACCAGAGACCCCTTTTCATTATTTTGTCTACAACATACTGCTTCTTTATTAGCCTATGCAATTGTAAAATATGGACCTTGTAGGAGTCATATGGACCTTGTAGGAGTCACATGTTCAGCAGGGTTGAATGAAGGGAACCCAGTTACCGAGATTTACCGCCCAAACCCACTCCCTTTTCCCAGGATAAATAACTGCAAGAAACCTAGAAAATATAATCAATTATTTATATGAACAGCATGGCGTGAAATGGAATGGAACTGTTAAATTATATGTGATGTCTAATTCTGGATTCTCTATGGCCTTCTCTCTGGCCACTGCATGATGAATCTTCAATGCTCAGGGTGGGGACAGACAGCCCATCTCAGTATGGAGCACAGTTCACAATCCATGTAGACCTATCATCTCATTATGGTAGCTTGTTTTCTTGTGACAGGCAGGTAGGCCTACATATGCTGAAGCATAGCCCATGCTACAGTAATATAAGGACCGAATGCACGTCTAATTTACACATCTCCATCTGGCTTTTGAGGGTCACTTTATTTATTTTTATTGTAAAGATATATATCTTTTTTAAATTGCAGCTGCACAGTTTTAAAACAGCCTATCTCTCGAATATTGTTGCTGCTTTAATTCAGTGCATGCTCAAGCACTCTCTCCCAGTCTTTCCATCAATGCCATTCAAATTGCATCCAAAATAGATAATCCTGTTCAAGATTGATATATAGGCCTATATATTGATGTCCTAGCATACCTCGTTCATGTAATACGTTAAAAGCAGTATTAGCCTTATATTTAGCTAATGAATTATGGTTATGCATAATGGCTTCTAAATTATAGCCTCTGTCTCTTGCGCAATACGCATGTACCCGTGCTCCGCTGGCCTTTTTCCTTAAAAAAGGCTTTTTAGCTCTTGGAGTCCCATGCAGGAAAAGCTAGACTAGAATAGCTTGCTGGACATTTTTTTTTGGTTGCGTTTCTTATACCTATAGACTATTCGAAGAGGGACTCAAGCTCGTTTGCTGAATGTTAAATACAGCCAAAAGATCTCACAGGTAGTTTGAAAGAAGAGTGAACGCGCGATGGTGGTAGGCTCTAGCAGTTATTTATTCAGACCCATAGCCATTCAATCTTCGAGAAGAGAAGTGAAAGCCTTCTGCATCTAATTCTAGTCCTATATTATTCAAGGATGTCATTAGAATGATGAAGATAAGGAGAACAAAACGTGTTTCATTTAACTGTTGAAAGCGAGGAAGGAATGAAGCAACAGTAGAGAGAGAAAGAGGAGGTAGGCTAATAATGTTATGTAATGTTACATGCATGTGTTGTGTGCGCGAGCGTTGCTAAATAAATGTACACATACATGTTATTAAATCATTTTATCCAAATTGCTCGCTCGCGTCTGGGTAGCCAGGCACTAAAATAGAACTTGGTTAAATTTTTGACGCTTGACGCGCTGCAAGTCCCGCCTCTCCCATCTCCTCATTGGTTTTTAGGGCGATGCTGTGGCTACTGTCTCTGGCTGTGTGTATAGTGATCCACGTAGACTCTGTGCCACAAAATGAGTGACAAAACATTACAAAAGCTGGCCAGATAATGTCAAGTCATCAGTCTCAAGTCAAAGTCGAGTCCCGAGTCTTGAGGCTCCAAGTCAAGTGTCAAGTTATTTTATTTTCTATCAAGTTGAGTCTCAAGTCATCAAATTTGTGACTGGAGTCAGATTTGAGTCCAAGTTATGTGACTCAAGTCCACAACTCTGGCAAATGTTGCACAATGCAGGCATGGAAAGCTCTTTAAGACTTACCCAGAAAGACTCACAGCTGTAATCACTGCCATAGGTGATTTTAACATGTATTGATTCAGAGGTTTGAATACAATCTAATCAAGATATAATAGTGTTTTATTTTTCTAGATTTTTTTTTACAAATGTTAGAATGTTTCTTCCACGTTGAGTATTTAGTGTAGATCGTTTTACAAAAAAAGATAATAAAATCCATTGTAATCCTACTTTGTAACACAACAAAATGTGGAAAAAGTCCAGGGGTGTGAATACTTTCTGAAGGCACTGTATATCTGTGATTGCCAAATTAATCAGATTCACCAAGACAAGCTGTGTCTCCTTCAGTATGTTTGAAGTCGTGACTGGTTGTAGAATGCTCTCATATACATCAAGTTGAAATTCAGGGATGAGCCTTTGCATAACAAATGAGCTATTAAGGTCCCACTCTTTTCTATGTTCCCACTATTTTCTATGTTCCCACTATGTTCCCATCAATCAAAGATTATGTTAGTATAGAATCCAATGTTGGAATGCAGCCCATGTAGTGTATCATACCTGATTGGGACATATGTGTTCTGAACTCGTGCATGAGTGCGGGAAAACAAAACAAGGCGTCGTACCTGGCTGTGTGGCACCTGTCAGCAACGTGGGCCTCCTGCAGCAGCGCCAGCCTGCCTCGCCAAGGTCAAAGCCTCCGCGTCATGCTGTTGTTTGTTCCGCATGCATATGTTCCCCTACCTACATGCTGTCATGTCTCTAGAAACACGCCTAGTAAAAATTTCCACTACCGCTAACACTTCCACACATCCTTTGGATCTAGCTCACTGTACTGTACACACAGTAGCAACTGTAATACTGGGGAATTGTCCTACCTGCAAGCCGCTCTGTGCTGTATAGCTGCCAATCTTCTTCCTGGGTGGCGGATGATAAATATAAGTAATTCTCTGAGAATCTACGGCAAATGTGGAGGGCCACTTCTGGCGGATAATGTGGGAGGGAGATCCCTGCAGTTGTCTTGTCTGCCGGGGAGAAACCTCTCTGGCATCGACTCTTCACTTATCCCAGATGAGGTCCTAGTGTATGAGGAAAATATTTAGCCAATCTCAAGAGTGTCCATCACTATCGCATTTCTATCATCTCCATGATCAAGAGTCAAGGGAGCGTAAAGCTGAAGAGAGTCTCTCTAGTACTTTCCAGGGGCTCGCTAGAGAAGCACTCACCAATCATTTGCCAGGAAGGCTGTATACCTTGGATACATGCTGCGAGGACTGCATGGGGAAATTGTGTGGAGAATCTGAGTGTGGTCATGAATGCATAATTATTGTATGAAGAAGCCTAACTAGCTAGAATTATGTGAGGAAATGAACCTGTGATATACTGAACATTCGTATGATGAAGTTGGTTCACTTTGCATAAGATGCTTCAGTGTAAACCTGTTATGTACGATAAGTTATGGAATAATTTTCCTGCAAAGTGTAACCATTGGAAAGAGAATCCACTATTATGACAAAATATCGGCAAATGTTCAATGGTTGCTAACTTTTGTTATTGTGAATATGAGAAATAGACTAATTTGATCATGTAGCTACAGCTATGGAGTGATAATGGCAGCTAACATGTCAGTGGGCTGATAATCTTCTGCTCATCCGTTTAGAGATGTTTTAATCTGTTCACCAGTCATGGAACCCACTGGGCTCAAGTTGTACATGCTGTATCTCCAACATGCTGGCATTCAGTCTTGTGGCTGATATTCACGTCATGCTGGCGTTCAGTCTTGTGGCTGATATTCACGTCATGCTGGCATTCAACATTCAGTCTTGTGGCTGATATTCACGTCATGCTGGCATTCAGTCTGGTGGCTGATATTCACGTCATGCTGGCATTCACTCTTGTGGCTGATATTCACGTCATGCTAGCATTCAGTCTTGTAGCTGATATTCAGGTCATTCCGGCATTCAGTCTTGTGGCTGATATTCACATGATGCTGGCACTCACGTCCTTTGTTCGATTTCAAGACATCAAACAATACAATTTGAATTTTAGAGCACAATTTGTCGCTGAATGCTTTATACAAAACTCTCTTATGAAAGAGACCTTGACAGGAATCAACCCCTGCTATGAGGTATTCTCAATAGGGGGGAGGTTTGTTTATTTTTCTCGATGATAGTAACTTCACTATGTGGGTCGCAGTCATGTTGTTTCATTGTGATTTGTACATTTCATCTCACTACCATGGGTAAGCATGGAGCATGATTCCATGTCATTTCGGAGCACAAAGCAGAAGGTGCCTCTGTTGGAATGCTGTGTGTTTGTTCTTGTTTACACTTGGAAGGCCAGTAGTGGGCATTCCGGCAGTGAGGTATCCAAATCATGGTGCTATCCTATCCTCCCCACAGAATATCATAGAAAGGCTGGGAAAATAATGACGCTTATAGTCTGAAGGCTGCCGAAGGTTGGTCAAATCCTACATTTTTCCATCTAATAGAGCCTCTTGAGCTTTACTTTGAGTCTAAGCACACACCTCTTCAAAGAAAGGTGAGATTCCTGTGTGTGTGTGTGTGTGTGTGTGTATGCGTGTGCGTGTGCATGAGTGTTGGTTCTGCTGAGTGTGTGGGTGGAGATACTGGACTACAGGAAAAAAAAGAGGACTGAGCACGCCCCCATTCTCATCGACGGGGCTGTAGTGGAACAGGTTGAGAGCTTCAAGTTCCTTGGTGTCCACATCACCAACGAACTATCATGGTCCAAACAAACCAAGACAGTCGTGAAGAGGGCACGACAAAGCCTATTCCCCCTCAGGAGACTGAAAAGATTTGGCATGGGTCCTCAGATCCTCAAATAATTCTACAGCTGCACCATCGAGAGCATCCTGACTGGTTGCATCACCGCCTGGTATGGCAACTGTTCGGCCTCCGACCTCAAGGCACTACAGAGGGTAGTGCGTACGACCCAGTACATCACTGGGACCAAGCTTCCTGCCATCCAGGACCTCTATACCAGGCGGTGTCAGAGGAAGGCCACTCCAGCCACCCTAGTCATAGACTGTTCTCTCTGCTACCGCACGGCAAGCGGTACCGGAGTGCCAAGTCTAGGTCCAAAAGACTTCTCAACTGCTTCTACCCCCAAGCCATAAGACTCCTGAACAGCTAATTATGGCTACCCGGACTATTTGCACTGCCCCCCCACCCCATCTTTTTACGCTGCTGCTACTCTGTTAATTATTTATGCATAGTCACTTTAACTCTACCCACATGTACATATTACTTCAACTACCTCAACTAGCCGGTGCCCTCTCACATTGACTCTGCACCGGTACCCCCCTGTATATATAGCCTCCCTACTGTTATTTTATTTTACTTCTACTTTTTTGTTGTTGTTTTATTTTACTTTTTTATTAAAAATAAATGCACTGTTGGTTAAGGGCTGTAAGTAAGCATTTCACTGTAATGTCTGCACCTGTTGTATTCGGCGCATGTGGCCAATAAAATGTGATTTGATTTGATTTGATTTAATGCACTCCCTGGCGTAGAGCAGTGTGGCGGAAATGGGAAGCAGACACAAATTGACTGGGTCCTGAGTCACCTCAGTCTATTAGCAGTGAGACTGGAAAGCTCAGCAGACTGCAATGGAGCAGGTCCAGGACCAGCTTAACCAGCCCTGCTTCTAACCCAAACCTTCCAGAGCACACATCTCAAACAGATCCAGAAACAACACTTGGCCACTCTAATCGCCTGTGTGCCTAAACCTCAATCTCACAAGAAAACAGTAAAGTATTACTACCAGTTGTTCTGCATTAATGATGCTTCATAGAGTTGAAATAAAGTGATCCTACAAGAAAACGCCTGAAACCTTTTTTCCATTAAGAAGATGGGGAGTGGAAAGGGAGGTGTAATGTCTGCCAAGGCAGAGCGAGGGGGAGAGGGAGGGAGATAGAGGGGGTGTGAGATGGCAGCTCCCTCGCTTCCGTCTCAGTTGTGGCTTTTCCGAGCTGTGCCTCTCGCTCTGACTGACTCCAGGGCTAGCCACACATTAGCATTCCCATCTACAGTATACAAACCACAGCACAGGAGTAGCCTTTGAAGGTAGTACAGGATGTCAACATATAGCAGCCGTCCTCTTCCTGGCTGAGGGGCGCACGTCCGTGAGTTCATTGCCCAAACTGCAGAGCAAAAGCCTCTGCACCATAATAGAAATAATGCTGACAGGAGGCTCTCGCTGCTGAGGTGATTTTCCAGCTGCCCCGGTTTCACATCCTAACTTATTTTCTGTCAGGCGGCAAACTAGGCCGTACCCCACGGATTAAGAAGATGTGCACTCAGAAAATGGGACAAACCTCACACCATAACAAAAGCACTTAAACCCTTGTAGCATTCATCACACCCAGCACCTCACAGTCAGCAAAACACAATAGCTAAGTAGGGTGAGATTTGGCTACTGCTTGGGGAACGTGTCTCAGTGGGCCAGTATGGGAGATTCTTATGGAAGATCCAAGGTCCCATTATAGTTGTAGAGACACAGTGCTGTACGGACATCATTGTTGGGACGGATGTGCCTTCAAAACCAATGTCCCCTGTAGCTCAGTTGGATGCATGGCGCTTGCGACGCCAGGGTTGTGGGTTCATTTCTCACGGGGGGCCAGTATGAAAATGTATGCACTCACTAACTGTAAGTTGCTCTGGATAAGAGCGTCTGCTAAATGACTAAAATGTAAAATGTTGATATATTCTGGGGTCATAAAGATCCCATGGCACTTCTTTAGTGAGCCAGGGTGTTCACCCAGCTGTCCTGGCCACGTTCCCAGAGTATTATTCCAACCCCTCTTCACTTCCATAACTGATAATTGGTGAGTGTTCTGGCAAAGACTGGCTGCCAACCTATACAGAATATGCTCTGTGTTCTGGCAAAGACTGCCTGCCAACCTATACAGATTATGCTCTGTGTTCTGGTAAAGACTGCCTGCCAACCTATACAGAATATGCTCTGTGTTCTGGCAAAGACTGCCTGCTCACACTGCTACAGAATGATGATGCATGTGATGATATACAGCTCAATGCAATGTTGTGTAGTTGTTCATGCATTATTATCATACCACCATTATATGTGTCATAAGTGGTAGCAGTAATCATAGCTCAGTAGTGCAACTCTGTTCTTTCATGCCAGGCGGGTGTCGACTACTACCCTGGCTGCCTTTGTCCTGGAGACAGAGCCTTGTCTCCATGAGCACATCAGGTCTCCAGTCCTCACCAACACTATCACAACAACAACAATACAACCTATGTCACTGCATCGGAGGTCTACACGGCTAAGAAGAGTGCAGAGTGTTCTTCTGACCCACGTCTTTGAACAGCTCATCTTTGAAAACGAGGCTATGTTCAGCAGAGGACTAGTTTGACAGAGCATGGAGTTTGGTTTCTAATGGGTGGGAGGCACTTAGCGGTTAACATTAGTGATGGGGGAAAAATCGATACAGTTACATATCGGGATATTACTTTTGACGATATATCGTATCATATCGTTTTGACAACATTGCAGTATTATTTTAGTGCTAGTTGGCTGTACCTGCACCTTCATAGCTGTTTCTCCATCTTCTTTTTAAATAGGGAGACAATATGTTTTCAGCACTTTTATTTCCATTACTTGTTTTCTCATGGCTCTCTCTTGTCCCTCTACAGCAGACATATGGTGAGCAATATGTTTGGAACATCGAATTGCAATAAAATCACAGTATCGGATCTCAATACATATAGTGTATTGTGAGAATCGCAATATATATCGTATCGGCACCTAAGTATCGTGATATCATATTGTGAGGTCCCTGGCAATTCCCAGCCCTAGTTAACATGTATAAACTTTGACAGCCTTTAGTGTCACAAGCGACAGAGCAGCACACAGCCACTGTCATGGTGGTTTTGTGTGGCTGTAGCTAGTGTGTGTATGCATGCGTGCATACTGGTACGTGTGTGCCTGCTTGCCTGTATTTGTTTGCATTAGTATCCCCTGAATGCATCATGTTGCTTTGACAGTCAGGGTAGAAGAGAGTGAGAGGCGAGCGAGAGTGGCGGGAGATGGAGGGAGGGAGATTGAGGGAGGTGGAGGGAGGGAGGGAGGGAGCGGGCGTATACAGCTTACTCAGGGAAAGGTCAATGGTGTTAAAGCGTACGACAGAGGGATCATGGGCTAATTACGAGCTCTAATGGCATTAACTGTTTTGGCACTGGGAGTGGATTACCATGTTGCTGCTTCACCTCAACAACACAATCCTATTAACCATCGCCAACAGTTGACAATCTGATTCGGGAGTGGAGGGTGTCCAGTGATGGGAGTGAAGGCTGGGGGATAGAGGGAGGAGAGAAGAAAGGAGGCAGGGTGCATTTGCCTGCCTGGGTAATCAGAGTGACAGAGCCACTCTGCCAGCCATCTTGCCATTGTCTTGAAGGGAGACAGCATTGAAGTTTTTGTCAACTAGTTGGCACTCTCTCATGTGTCCTGTCAGACTTGTCGCCTGGCTACTGTCTGGCACCTCCCATTGGATGTGTTATGGCTGTGGGGGAGATCTGCTACAGAAATGCCTGTACTGTAGCGTCTGTTCTGCCTGGTTAGTGTTGCAGGGCAAGAACTCACTTCTGTGTTAATTTATGGTGATGTGGAAGTGAATTCCCCCATCCCTGCATTGGAAGTCAAACACGACAGGCCCAATGGAGCACTGTGTTCCCTGAACATTGTTTTAATGCTGCCTGGTTGTGTGTGTGTTTGTGTGTGTAGAGATGTGTGATGGGCATAGGGTTGCAAAGGGAGGGTATATTACTGGACACTTTTGAAGTTTACCAGTAAACTACCAGAATTTTGGTAACTTTCAAGTTTTATTTTGAATTGTATAAGATGACAGCTAATGGCCTTTTTGGGTACTTCAGATTAGCACATGCGTCTGTAATTATCTCTGGCCCTCTGTGTGGCCTTATCACATGTATAAATAATGAAATAGTTATCCTAAATATAAACCATCAACTTGTTGAATACCATTGGTGTTTTAATATGAGCGTTTCAGCATTAAATATCCTTTATACACTGAGTGTACAAAACACACTGAGTTGCACCCCCCTATGCCCTCAGAACAATTAGTTGAGGCATGGAATCTACAAGGTGTCGATAGCGTTGACTCCAATGCTTTTCACAGTTGTGTCAAGTTGGCTGGATGTCCTTTGGGTGGTGGACCATTCTTGATACACACGGGAAACTGTTGAACGTGAAAACCCAGCGTTGTTGCAGTTCTTGACACACAAAAACCGGTGTGCCTGGCACCTACTACCATACCCCGTTCAAAGGCACTTAAATATGTTGTCTTGCCCCTTCACCCTCTGAATGGCACACATGCACAATCCATGTCTCAATTGTCTCAAGGTTTAAAAATCCTTCTTTAACCTATCTCCTCCCCTTCAGCTACACTGATTGAAGTGGATTTAACAGATGACATCAATAAGCTTACACCTGGATTCACCTGGCCAGTCTGTCATGTTCCTAATGTTTTGTACGCTCAGTGTATATCTTTTTTTAGACACTTTTTATTTATTTTAAAATGTCAATAGGTTTTTGTTTTCAATGTTTTTGGCATCAAACTGGTGGCAGTTGTGAAAAAGTCAATAGTTGGAAGACTTGCTGAGTTAATTGAAAATAATGTAATTGTTGATTAGATGCTTTTTCCAGTAATTAGGCTATTTTCTCTTGAACCATATTGTCTATCTACTAGAAACGCAATAACAATATAAGACAAATAATATATATGAATAAAACATTTACAAAAGTTATTCATATATAAATAACCAAGTTACCATAGATGCTATAGATTTTCTGTTAATTATCAAAATTGCAGAAGATTCCGGTAACTTTGGTAAATTACCGGTAGCTTTGCAACCCTGGGCATGATTGTTTATTTGTACACTAAATTCATGTTTGTATGAAGGAGTTCAAAGTTCAAGGTTGACTCATATTGTATCATCCCATGCAGGATGTACATGTATGCCTTAGTGTTTATGCTAAAGAAGTATAGACCGAATGCACTTTATGTATATGTGTGGGTGGATGGTTGTTTTAAATGAAAATGTTGTGACTATAGTACATGTGTATGATTATATAAGTATTTGGTTAAAGATACAGGCTTATCCACTATCCAGTGTATTGGAGTGTATTGGAGATGGTTAATGGAGGTGTTTTCAACATACAAAGTACACCCACTATAACCTCCAGCATAACCACTGTTTACTTAATAGGTTTCTTAAGAAGTCTCTGGTGAGCTTGCAGAGGACATAGAATCCAGTAATGTAACATCTGTCCCACTGAACGAGCCCTTTGGGAGAGTTCAACCACTGTGCTACCATGTCCGCACAGAAAATGTCTCAAAATGAAATGGAACAAAAATTACTTTCGCCACGCACAATCCCATGAAAGGGATGCTTATGCTAATCAAAATGGCCAATTACATTTATGGCCAACAGCAATGAGCAAGAAACAAAACAACAAAATAAAATGTTTCCCATTAACAAAAAGATAGGTATGCACTAGATTAATTAATTTCTCGCTTTCAATTTGCACTTAGCAATTACAGGTTAGTCACACACAATGGAAAGTGATGATTATAAAATGTATAGGACATTCCATTCGGTCCAGGTGGACTTCCATTCAAGCCACATAGCGTGTGGAAATGGCTATGCAAGAGTGTCTCAAACCTTTAATAATGATTAACAAATACATGGCGACACTGTCGCAGCTGCAATGCACCACCAATAAATACCATGTCAAAATCAATAATAGGTCTTTTTTTATATCTCCGCAATGCAAATCTCCATGGACAAAAAACCCCACACAGAAATGATAGGAGCTTCGGAGAACGCCTGTTACAGTAAAAATCGATTGGCCTGCCACCACAGCAAGAACATTACCCTCCCCCTCTCCTCTTTAAAGGCAACAGGCTGCAATTAGTCATCGTGTGACTCCACATTGTACCAATAGAACAGTCTCCCTCCCCAGCTTTTCCCAGTAAGCCAGGTCATGAAGTCATGGGGACCTTTATGACCCTCTCCAGCCACACTCTACTGCAGTATTGACCAATCAGCTTGACCCTGTTGATCACTCTCCCTGTCGTTAGGAGATAGCGTGCAAATGACACTCCTCTGATGATGTCCAGATAACACAGCTGATTTGTGTCACAGGCTCTGGCTCGTAATGGAAGGGGTGTGTGTGCGTGTGCCATGAGGGTTGTGTATGGACATGACCCCCGCCCGTCATTTGCATGCCAGCCAGGCTAATTGCAGCCGGAAGTAAAACCGTACTGGGAGCCAAATTTGATATGGAATACATTGAATACATGGAGCAGGGTGTAAAAAATCGAATTCAAACACGATTTAAATGTATTTTCAGAAGGGCTGTGGACACCATTCATGTAATACAATAAATATATACAGTAGTTTCTATTATTGTAGTATTTCAGTGTGGAGTCAGCCTATGTTTAATGAAGCCATTAGAGGACTGTTGCTGACTGAGAGGAGGTATGTATAATTATTTATAATAAATTATGTATAATAACTCTTGGTGATTAAATAGCCTTGTTCAGGGTTTCCCAAACTCAATCCTTGACTGGGTGAACATTTTTGTTTTTGCCCTAGCACTACACAGCTGATTCAAATAACCAACTCATCATCAAGCTTTGATTATATGAATCAGCTGTGTAGTGCTAGGACAAAAACTAAAATGTGCACCCAGGGGGGCCCAGGACCGAGTCTGAGAAATCCTGGCCTACTTAATCATTACATGACTTTTAACACACTATCTACGTTTTGCTCAGTCTGGCAGTAACCCAGAACTATCAGAGAAAGATGATCTCTCTTTCGGCTGCTGCTGCTGACAACTGATTGAGAATGGAGCAGATTTTTTTTGTTCACTGTAACTAATGAACAAAGTGTATTGTATTGTAAAGAAGTCAGCCAGAGTTGACATGGGCCTCCTTGGCCACCAGTATAAACAATATGCTGGTTTTCTTTAGTCCATTATTTAATTGTTTATTAAATTATATTCTTAGCTCATAATGTTACTATTTAACAGTATTTTAATATTACCATGCCCTATATGAACTTGTCTATTCCCTTTGTGATTATTCTGAAGAAGTCAGAAGTCAATCTTTTAAACTTTTTCTAAAGAAATGATGGTGAGCTGGCGTTGCACCTTTTCCTGTCCAATGATATTTAATAGAAGCATCCATAATTCATAAATGGCACCATACAGGGTTCTACATGGAATCATTTTGGTTAAGTGAAGAAGAACCTCTAGAGTTCTGATCAAATAACTCTAAAAAAAGGGTTCTACAGTGAGGGAAAAAAGTATTTGATCCCTTGCTGATTTTGTATGTTTACCCACTGACAAAGACATGATCAGTCTAAATTTTTATGGTAGGTTTATTTGAACAGTGAGAGATAGAATAACAACAAAATAATCCAAAAAAACGCATGTAAAAAAAAATATATAAATTGATTTGCATATTAATGAGGGAAATAAGTATTTGACCCCTCTGCAAAACATGACTTAGTACTTGGTGGCAAAACCCTTTTTGGCAATCACAGAGGTCAGACGTTTCTTGTAGTTGGCCACCAGGTTTGCACACATCTCAGGAGGGATTCTGTCCCACTCCTCTTTGCAGATCTTCTCCAAGTCATTAAGGTTTCGAGGCTGACGTTTGACAACTCGAACCTTCAGCTCCCTCCACAGATTTTCTATGGGATTAAGGTCTGGAGACTGGCTAGGCCACTCCAGGACCTTAATGTGCTTCTACTTGTGCCACTCCTTTGTTGCCTTGGCCGTGTGTTTTGGGTCATTGTCATGCTGGAATACCCATCCACGACCCATTTTCAATGCCCTGGCTGAGGGAAGGAGGTTCTCACCCAAGATTTGACAGTACATGGCCCCGTCCATCGTCCCTTTGATGCAGTGAAGTTGTCCTGTCCTCTTAGCAGAAAAACACCCCCAAAGCATAATGTTTCCACCTCCATGTTTGACGGTGGGGATGGTGTTCTTGGGGTCATAGGCAGCATTCCTCCTCCTCCAAACAGGGCGAGCTGAGTTGATGCCAAAGAGCTTGATTTTGGTCTCATCTGACCACAACACTTTCACCCAGTTCTCCTCTGAATCATTCAGATGTTCATTGGTAAACTTCAGATGGGCCTGTATATGTGCTTTCATGAGCAGGGGGACCTTGCGGGCGCTGCAGGATTTCAGTCCTTCACAGCGTAGTGTGTTACCAATTGTTTTCTTGGTGACTATGGTCCCAGCTGCCTTGAGATCATTGACAAGATCCTCCCGTGTAGTTCTGGGCTGATTCCTCACCGTTCTCATGATCATTGCAACGCCACGAGGTGAGATCTTGCATGGAGCCCCAGGCCGAGGGAGATTGACAGTTATTTTGTGTTTCTTCCATTTGCGAATAATCGCACCAACTGTTGTCACCTTCTCACCAAGCTGCTTGGTGATGGTCTTGTAGCCCATTCCAACCTTGTGTAGGTCTACAATCTTGTCCCTGACATCCTTGGAGAGCTCTTTGGTCTTGGCCATGGTGGAGAGTTTGGAATCTGACTGATTGATTGCTTCTGTGGACAGGTGTCTTTTATGCAGGTAACAAGCTGAGATTAGGAGCACTACCTTTAAGAGTGTGGTCCTAATCTCAGCTCATTACCTGTATAAAAGACACCTGGGAGCCAGAAACCTTTCTGATTGAGACGGGGTCAAATATTTATTTCCCTCATTAAAATGCAAATCAATTTATAACATTTTTTACATGCGTTTTTCTGGATTTTTTTGTTGTTATTCTGTCTCTCACTGTTCAAATAAACCTACCATTAAAATTATAGACTGATCATTTCTTTGTCAGTGGGCAAACGTACAAAATCAGCAGGGGATCAAATACTTTTTTCCCTCACTCTATATAGACATTTCAAGGGTTACATATACAGTTGAAGTCAGAAGTTTACATACACCTTAGTCAAACACATTTAAACTCAGTTTTACACAATTCCTGACATTTAATACTAGTAAAAATTCCCTGTCTTAGGTCAATTAGGATCACCACTTTATTTTAAAAATGTGAAATGTCAGAATAATAGTAGAGAGAATGATTTATTTCAGCTTTTATTTCTTTCATCACATTCCCAGTGGGTCAGAAGTTTACATACACTCAATTAGTATTTGGTAGCATTGCCTTTAAATTGTTTAACTTGGGTCAAACATTTCGGTTAGCCTTCCACAAGCTTCCCACAATAAGTTGGGGGAATTTTGGCCTATTCCTCCTGATAGAGCAGGTGTAACTGAGTCAGGTTTGTAGTCCTCCTTGCTCACACATGCCTTTTCAGTTCTGCCCACAAATGTTCTATAGGAATGAGGTCAGGGCTTTGTGATGGCCACTCCAATACCTTGACTTTGTTGTCCTTAAGCCATTTTGCCACAACTTTGGAAGTATGCTTGGGGTCATTGTCCATTTGGAAGAACCATTTGCGACCAAGCTTTAACTTCCTGACTGATGTCTTGAGATGTTGCTTCAATATATCCACATCATTTTCCTTCCTCATGATGCCATCTATTTTGTGAAGTGCACCAGTCCCTCCTGCAGCAAAGCACCCCCACAGCATGATGCTGCCACCCCCGTGCTTCACGGTTGGGATGGTGTTCTTCTGCTTGCAAGCATCCCCCTTTCTCCTCCAAACATAACAATGGTCATTAAGGCCAAACAGTTCTATTTTTGTTTAATCAGACCAGAGGACATTTCTCCAAAAAGTACGATCTTTGTCCCCATGTGCAGTTGCACACCGTAGTCTGGATTTTTTATGGCGGTTTTGGAGCAGTGGCTTCTTCATTGCTGAGCGGTTTTTCAGGTTATGTTGATATAGGACTTGTTTTATTGTGGATATAGATACTTTTGTACCTGTTTCCTCCAGCATCTTCACAAGGTTCTTTGATGTTGTTCTGGGATTGATTTGCACTTTTCGCACCAAAGTACGTTAATCTCTAGGAGACAGAACGCGTCTCCTTCCTGAGCGGTATGACGGCTGCGTGGTCCCATGGTGTTTATATTTACGTACTATTGTTTGTACAGATGAACATTGTACCTTCAGGCGTTTGGAAATTGCTCCCAAGGATGAACCAGACTTGTGGAGGTCTACAATTTTTTTTCTGAGGTCTTGGCTGATTTATTTTGATTTTCCCATGATGTCAAGCAAAGAGACACTGAGTTTGAAGGTAAGCCTTGAAATACATCCACAGGTACACCTCCAATTGACTCAAATTAGCCTATCAGAAGCTTCTAAAGCCATGACATCATTTTCTGGAATTTCCCAAGCTGTTTAAAGGCACAGTCAACTTAGTGTATGTAAACTTCTGACCCACTGGAATTGTGATACAGTGAATTATAAGTGAAATAATCTGTCTGTAAACAATTGTTGGAAAAATTACTTTTGTCATGCACAAAGTAGATGTCCTAACCGACTTGCCAAAACTATAGTTTGTTAACAAGAAATGTGTGGAGTGGTTGAAAAACAAGTTTTAATGACACCAACCTAAGTGTATGTAAACTTCCGACTTCAACTGATGAAGCAAGCGATAGAACCCTTTTTGGTTCTATAAGGAACCTTTTTTTAGAAGAGTGTAGGCTATGACATGGATCCCCCTCACCTACTGAATGAACGCGCTATACAACGCAAAGTCTACCACACGATCTCCAGCCCAGACCACTCACTCCACCACTGCTTTGATCTCCCATCAGTTTGGAGAAATCAGAAAATTAAATGGCGTGCACTGCGTTTCAACCCAGGGGCAATCACTATTATGAACAACTCCCGATGTGGGCAGGGGTGGGATGGGAGTGTAGGAAAGGTATTTGTCTGACTGTTCATACTGTTTGTTTCCTGCTGTGTTGTCTATATGTTTTGTTTAGGCCTATGTGATGTGTGAGAAGTACTAAGAATTGCTTTTGTAGGACAAATGTGAATCGGAAATGTATTTTTCATCATATGACCATTATGATTCACATGCATTGATATAGTTTCATTCAATCAATTAATCTAAGTTTATTCCTGCTATTATTTTCACCTTCATGGCATGAGTGATAGCTCATAATCTGAAGAGAACTTCTACGATAAGATTGATTACATTCTTCCTCTCCTTGATACGTTTCACACCTCCCCAATCCAGACCCAAGCACATAATTGAGTTACACGGACCTCATTAACATAATGTGGGATGTGATGGTATGTGTCTTCTCTATTCGCTACAGAAAGTTGTGAAGGAGTAACTTTAGGAAACAAGAATCTCAACCTACAGAGGTCAAATGATTTGGCATAAATAGAAGGACGCACCAACAGCTTGATAAAAAGTGTAAAACACACAGTGAAAGCTTAATTAAAATATTAGTGGGAATATGTCCATGATAAAAAACAAGATAATGGTACAGTGACTAGCGAAAGTATTCACCCCCCTTGGCATTTTTCCTATTTTGTTGCCTTACAACCTGGAATTAAAATAGATTTTTGGGGGGTTTGTATTATTTGATTTACATAACATGCCTACTACATTGAAGATGCAAAATATTTTTTACCTTGAAACAAACAAGAAATAAGACAGAAAAACAGAAAACTTGAGCGTGCATAACTACTCACCCCCCCAAAGTCAATACTTTGTAGAACCACCTTTTGCAGAAATTACAGCTGCAAGTCTCTTGAGGTATGTCTCTATAAGCTTGGCACATCTAACCACTGGGATTTTTGCCCATTCGTCAAGGCAAAACTGCTCCAGCTCCTTCAAGTTGGATGGGTTCCGCTGATGTACAGCAATCTTTAAGTCATACCACAGATTCTCAATTGGATTGAGGTCTGGGCTTTGACTTGGCCATTCCAAGACATTTAAATGTTTCCCCTTAAACCACTCGAGTGTTGCTTTAGCAGTATGCTTAGGTTCATTGTCCTGCTGGAAGGTGACCCTCCGTCCCAGTCTCAAATCTCTGTAAGACTGAAACAGGTTTCCCTCAAGAATTTCCCTGTATTTAGCGCCATCCATCATTCCTTCAATTCTGATCAGTTTCCCAGTCCCTGCTGATGAAAAACATGCCCACAGCATGATGCTGCCACCACCATGCTTCACTATGGGGATGGTGTTCTCGGGGTGATGAGAGGTGTTGGGTTTGCGCCAGACATAGCGTTTTCCTTGATGGCCCAAAAAGCTCAATTTAAGTGTCATCTGACCAGAGTACCTTCTTCCGTATGTTTGGGGAGTCTCCTACATGCCTTTTTGCGAACACCAAAGAGTGTGCAAAGCTGTCATTAAGGCAAACAGTGGCTATTTGAAAAATCTCAAATCTCAAATATAGTTTGAACACTTTTTTGGTTACTACATGATTCCATATGTGCTATTTCGTAGTTTTGATGTCTTCACTATTATCCTCACTGTATTATATATATATATACAGTGGGGAGAACAAGTATTTGATACACTGCCGATTTTGCAGGTTTTCTTACTTACAAAGCATGTAGAGGTCTGTAATTTTTATCATAGGTACACTTCAACTGTGAGAGACGGAATCTAAAACAAAAATCCAGAAAATCACATTGTATGATTTTTAAGTAATTAATTAGCATTTTATTGCATGACAAAAGTATTTGATCACCTACCAACCAGTAAGAATTCCGGCACTCACAGACCTGTTAGTTTTTCTTTAAGAAGCCCTCCTGTTCTCCACTCATTACCTGTATTAACTGCACCTGTTTGAACTCGTTACCTGTATAAATGACACCTGTCCACAAACTCAATCAAACACACTCCAACCTCTCCACAATGGCCAAGACCAGAGAGCTGTGTAAGGACATCAGGGATAAAATTGTAGACCTGCACAAGGCTGGGATGGGCTAAAGGACAATAGGCAAGCAGCTTGGTGAGAAGGCAACAACTGTTGGCGCAATTATTAGAAAATGGAAGAAGTTCAAGATGACGGTCAATCAACCTCGGTCTGGGGCTCCATGCAAGATCTCACCTCGTGGGGCATCAATGATCATGAGGAAGGTGAGGGATCAGCCCAGAAAAAAAGTATTTAGTCAGCCATGTATCGTGAGATTTTGAGTGAAAACCTCCTTCCATCAGCAAGGGCATTGAAGATGAAACGTGGTTGGGTCTTTCAGCATGACAATGATCCCAAACACCCCACCCGGGCAACGAAGGAGTGGCTTCGTAAGAAGCATTTCAAGGTCCTGGAGTGGCCTAGCCAGTCTCCAGATCTCAACCCCATAGAAAATCTTTGGAGGGAGTTGAAAGTCCGTGTTGCCCAGCGACAGCCCCAAAACATCACTGCTCTAGAGGAGATCTGCATGGAGGAATGGGCCAAAATACCAGCAACAGTGTGTGAAAACCTTGTGAAGACATACAGAAAACGTTTGACCTGTGTCATTGCCAACAAAGGGTATATAACAAAGTATTGAGAAACTTTTGTTATTGACCAAATACTTATTTTCCACCATAATTTGCAAATAAATTCATTAAAAATCCTACAATGTGATTTTCTGGATTTTTTTTTCCTCATTTTGTCTGTCATAGTTGACGTGTACCTATGATGAAAATTACAGGCCTCTCTCATCTTTTTAAGTGGGAGAACTTGCACAATTGGTGGCTGACTAAATACTTTTTTTCCCCACTGTATTTATATATATATATACACATCCTTTAAAAAAATATATTTTCCTTTATTACATTCCAACCCCACCACCCCTCCCCTAATTGGAGTAAACTAGTGAACAACAATGCTTAGGCCTCTATCTCCAGCTTATGCATACTATATACATTTTATGGACACAGTCAATTTTACAATAATTATATTTTGTTTGTTTTTACTCCTGAACTTCCTCTACCCTCAACCTCTGAACACATTTTATTTTAATGAGAACCTACTGTATTAGCTTAGGATCCCACTTGGTGAAGGCAACATGATTTGAAAATGGATGAATGCAACAACCATGTCTCAGTCACTAACAAATACAGTCAAGGGTGGTAACTCTATAATTCACTCGAAAGGCACTCTGGGAAATATTCAAATAAGGCTTTATACTAATTTAAGTGTGGACCCGTATAGACACCGGACCAGCGTTCAATTTAACACTCTCAGTGTTGATTTAACACTGGATAATTTTCTGTGTAGGTACTGTATGTAAATTGCACTTGGCAACTCATTAATATGAATGCCATGACTCAAGCATCCTTTACTGTTAAGTCAAGTACATAGGCCTCAGTGGAGGCTGCTGAGGGGAGGACGGCTCCTAATAATGGCTGGAATTGAGTCAATGGAATTGCATCAAACACGTCAATAACGTGGTTTCTATGTTGTAGATACCACTCCATTAACTCCATTCCAGCCATTATTATGAGCCGTCCTCCCCTCAGGAGCCTCCACTGGCAGGCATATGGCTAATGTGCCAGCATGAAATAGTCCACCATTGGCATGCATTGACATGGGTACCTTTTCCCGTAGTACTTTTTTTAGCTAGTTGTCGAGAGAAATTGTCTCTCTCTCCGGGGGTGCTGTGACTTCTCATCCTCCCTATAATGGAGAGCAGGGAGCTCAGCCCTGCCTGGGCGTGTCACTGAGACACCACACTGTATTTTTCTCTTCCTCTGATATATGGCTCGCCTTAGCAGAGCAGAGAGCAGCTCTCCTCTCTCAGTCCCTACTGATATGCCATGTGTGTGGCTCTATATTTCCCCCACCTGGCAGAGAGCCATAACTGCACATCCATATTTTCTCCACCTTCTCCCTCTTCCTCTTCCCCGCTTGGCAGTCTCTCTCTTTCATATCCCTGCAGTTAGAGCATTGATATTCAGAGTGGGTTCCCTGTCAGTGGGAAATAGTTATGTTCATGCATTTCTATGTAAACGTTATGAGAATAGAAGGGTGTGCACAAACAATAAACAAAGGATCTGGTATCAGATATCCATTAGCTATTCTGGTGCGTTTCTGAATATATACATAATGGATTGCCTTGTGAAATGCTATTTGAGTGTGTGTTATAGACAGATGGGGTGTCAGATATCAATGCATTGAGGTGGTGGGGTGCGGTGGAATGAAGTGCAGTGTCAAGGGAGCAGCGCTCTCTCTGCAGCCTCCACAGATTTCCCTGTTATCTTGGGGCAACCTGCTCCAAATTCACATCAAGCTATTCTGCCTAAACTGTAGTAAAGTGTGCATGTTTTGAATGGACTAGGTGTCTTTCCTTGAAAAAATCTGCCTTATGTAAATGGATTTTTCTGATAAAGATGTAAGCATTTAATTTTATAAATATTTTACATTTACAGCTATCGGCGGAGAGGTTCTTTCTATCCATCGCAATGATGACAGTGTTGTTGTTGTTGTTTTCACTGTTGTTGTTGTTGTTGTTGTTTTCATTGTTGTTGTTGTTGTTGTTGTTGTATGCTAACAGCCTTTCCCCTCCCCTTGTCTTCCAGGAGCCTAGCCATGGAGAGCCTGCTCCTGTGCCTGGCCCTCCTCGCTACGCCCGTCACAACTATGCTTTGCCCCAAGCGCTGCACCTGCCAGAACCTCATGCCCTCCTACACTGTCCTCTGCGCCAAGACAGGCCTGCTCTTCGTGCCGCCGAACATTGACCGGCAGACGGCCGAGCTGCGCCTCATGGACAACTTCATCACCACCCTTCGTCACCGTGACTTCGCCAACATGAGCAGCCTCATCCACCTGACGCTGTCACGCAACACCATCAGCCAGATCAAGCCGTACGCCTTTGCCGACCTGCAGGACCTGCACGCCCTGCACCTGGACGCCAACCGGCTCACCATGCTGGATGACACCCACTTCCAGGGCCTGGTCAACCTCAGGCACATGATCCTGGCCAACAACCAGCTGCACAGCATCTCTGAGGGGGCCTTCCAGGACTTCCTGGAGACCCTGGAAGACCTGGACCTGTCCTACAACAACCTGGTGAACATCCCCTGGGAGACCATCGGCCTGCTGGCCAGTGTCAACACCCTCAGTCTGGACCACAACCTCATAGAGATGGTCCCCGAGGGCATCTTCTCCAACCTGCACAAGCTGGCGCGTCTAGACATGACCTCCAACAAGCTGAAGAAGATCCCTCCAGATCCCCTGTTCCTGAGGATCCCAGTGTACGCTAAGCTGAAGGGTTCTCCACTCACGTCCCTGGTGCTGAGCTTTGGTGGGAACCCGCTGCACTGTAACTGTGAGCTAGTGTGGCTGAGGAGGCTGACCAGAGAAGACGACCTGGAGACCTGCGCCTCTCCCCGTGAGCTCGCCGGCAAGTATTTCTGGACCATCCGCGAGGAGGAGTTTGTGTGCGAGCCGCCCATGATCACGCGGCACACCTCCAAGATGTTTGTGATGGAGGGTCAGGAGGTGAGCCTACGCTGTAAGTCGGTGGGCGACCCGGAACCTTCCACGCATTGGGTCAGCCCAGAGGGGAAGCTGATCGGGAACACATCCCGCACCATCTGCTACGAGAACGGCTCTTTGGACATCCTCACCACCACTGTGAAGGACTCTGGAAAGTTCACCTGCATCGCCTCCAACGCCGCCGGCGAGGCCACGGCACCCGTGGAGCTGGTGGTTAACCCCTCGCCACACTTTGACCCCAAGCTGGAGCCCGAGCCTGGCCCCTCGGACATCCCCACCTCCATCAAGTCCAATGCCAGCGGGGGCCACGCCCGCACCGACCATCAGCGGGTCAGTGTGTCGGAACTGAGCTCGACTTCAGCTAACATCCGATGGCCCCCTCAGGACCACATCCCGGGGGTCCGTATGTACCAGATCCAGTACAACAGCTCCTCCGACGACATCCTCATATACAGGTGAGTTGGTCACCGCATGCTTTTACATAAGATCAGATAAGATGACATGCATCTCTATGGGGGGTGGTAAATGTTATATAAAACTATCCCAATAAAGCTGACTGGTATCTCTGTGTGGAAGGTGGTCTTCACGTTTGCCATTGCGTACTGTGTGTCTCTTGCTGTTCTTCGACAGTTCGTGAGCCTCCAAATTGATCCTCATTAACAGCCTGGTTCAGAGAGCACTCAATCACATTGATAATGAATTTAGTGCCTGATGACAACATGAGTGGACTGTAACTCATCGCTAAAGAAGTCACAGAGCTAACTGCAGAAACACCAGAGCATGATGCCCACAGGGAAAAAGACTGAAGTTCTGACATAATGGGTTGGAATGACTCAATATGCGTACATCTATTGGCACACCAACCTATATAGTCTTACTGTGCAATAGCCATTAGCTGTAATGAGTCTTGCAGTGACATAGAGTGAGGAAGAGCCTATGAGAAGATAACTTGTTGCCATCAATCATCTCCATGGGACTGAGAGGGAGATCCAGTTACATATTGACCTTTCTGATATCAGATTCAGATGTTATATTAGGTGGGTTGACTCCCAAGTATCACAGGCCAAGCATTCAATTATATAATGGACTGAATGTTGCAATGCCTCATGGAAGTGTCATGGAAGCGTTTTGAAAAGTGTAGAGTTTGGCATTTCGAATGCAGTTTTGTTCCTATCAGAAATATGAATATACTGTGCAAAACTTTTAGGTGATTGTGACTATTTGTAAGCTGTGGACAATAGAGGTATTACCTTCAGTGAGAGAAAATATTATTTTCAAAAGCACCCAAAGGAATCCCAGTGCAGCGTTGCGGTGATGTAAACACATTACCCCACTGAAGTGCAATCCGTTCCAGAAGGCAGTGTTTGATAACTGATTTTGAATTAGGCACAGTTGAGTTGAACTCTTCACCCCAACTTTAGGAATGAAAATAATCTGTTCTTATGGGAACAGTGGCTTCTGAGCCTCCTCCATTTCAGAGATTTCAGAGAATGACTGTTGCAGAGCGCATAAAACACCTGAAACATCCCGATTTACACAGAGAAGAAAGGTGGGTCACTCCCACAGTAACTACAGCCTTCTGTTTGTCTCTGCTAAGAATCAAGTGGAACATTAACAGAAAAAAACTGAATTCTCTCCTCAAAGTGAAAAGCACAGAAATCACCGGCCATTAAATTCGGCTGCAAACCCCTTTCTTCTCCTAGGGCAATATTCTCTTGAGCTTTCAAAGATTTCTTTCAACTCGCTATTCAGCGGCTCATTATTTTTTATAGGAGGTGCAGGGGAAAACATCACCGTGAGTGTTTGAGGCTTGACTGCAGCACCAGCCCATGTTATTACAGAGACATAGAAGTGAGAGTACTGTCCAGCATTGGAAGTCATTTTCCTGCCCCACAACAAAAATAGCCAGCGAGCTCAGTTCCATCCACCTCTCTGTTGAAGCTCTTCCCGGCACTCACACAGTAGATTATTTGACAAGCCTATAACGGACGGACGGAGAGATTCGTTAAAAGACGGAAATTAATCTATTGATTAGTTTTTTTATATTCCACCACAGCCCTCTTCGACATTGCACTGGGGAGAGATTCTCAGTTGAAGGAGCCCTGTTAGTACCAAATTAACTTCCGGCCTTTCCCTGAGGATGGAATAAGAAATAAAAGACACGTAGGAGAAGCAATGTGCTGTTAATTATGCAAAAAGCACATGGAGGCCTTTGGTTTATGGCGCTGCAAAGTAATCGGAATGCGTTTTTTAATCAATTAGGCACACATGAGTCCTGCTCTGTGTGGACTGATGGTTATATTGAATTTGGGAGGTGGCTATGGATGGATGGAGGGAGGGGGGAGGGGGGAATGAAAGGATGCGGGGGCTGAGGACAGCTAATATACTCTCAGACACATTAACATTGTGCTGAAAACAGGAGAGGATTGGGTCGGTATCAGCTTTCCTCGCGGCCTCTCTCTTATTTCTTACCTCAAGTCGACTGGACTCCCTATTTCTCTTCCTTTGTTCCCTCTCTCTGTCCATCTTTTTACTCCAGGTATCACTACCTAACTGCCTCTATGTCTGTACGGTCTCTTCTGAGACAGTCTTATATGAGAAGATGAGAAGAGGACTATTCTACATCATAGACATTATAGAAAGCATGTGGTAGAGAGGTTTCAGCACACACTGACATCCATGATCACACACACACGCACAAGAGTACACACACGCACACAGTTCTCCATATCCCCCTAACCCCTCCCCGCCCCCTTCCTGTAACATCCATATTCCCATCTCTAATGTGACAGACTGGTGACAGGAGCTGTGGCAAGGTCAGGTCCTGCTCCTCATTCACCATCCCCACCACCTCCTCCCCATGACATGCAGAGGACCCAGCCTTCCCCTGCATGTCCATCAAAGCCCCACCAGAGGATGTGGATGAGGACACATCTGACGATACAGTATATTGGGGCCTATTATATTTTGACCTGGGCGACCTCCCTTTTTATACCTAGACTGTATGCTAGGCTCAGGGCTAATGAAATGGCCAGACCCGTCTGTGGGCGGCTAGTGAGCTTCACTCATCCAGAACATCCACTAATGATGAGCGTATATATGCACTGGGGCATACAGAACAGGTTCAACATCAAAACTATTCCCCCTAATTAGTGAGATTTCACCTTTCTTAGTATTTTGTATCTCTCTTCTCCTTTTTTTCCTTTCAAGGAAATGTTCACGGAATTGAAATTCACATCAAATCGTATTTTATTCTTCACATGCTTCAGAAACAACAGGCAGAGACTAACATTGGAATGCTTTCTTACAGGCCCTTCCCAACAGTGCAGAGAGAGACGAAATAGAGAAATAATAGAAAAGTAAAACACGTAATAATAAAAGTAATATCTCTTCGTGAAACCTTTACTTCATAGTAAAGCACCAGACCATAATATGACCCTGACTTTATGGGTGGAAGATATTCTGCATGTTCCATAAATGTATTATAATGTGTTAAGGAGAATACAGTGGGATGAACAGGATGGTAAGAGTAAGTCAGTTTAATAGAAACAGCAGGTGTAACCTGTGGATAAGGCAGGGTAGAGGAGGGTACGCTGAGACAGTATGAATCCCGCCGTGCGAGCGTATAGGTTGACCCCGCTGGCGCCTGCGTTTAGAGGAGAAATGTTTAATTCACACACTGTCACCCATGTTGCTACCCCTTGGGCACGCCGCACTTTGGAATTCCGCTCCACGTCTCCTCACCTCGGAGCCCCCGGGCCCCTATGTCCCTGTTGATAAATGGAGCAGTTTGGCACGCTAGCCACCGGGGTAACAGCAGACACACACACCTTAGCCCCTGTGTGGTCTAGTGTTTGTAAGACAGAAAGTAAACCTGCCAAAGGAGAGAGAGTGTATAAGAGTGTATGTGTGTAGTTGGGGTAGTCAAGGTTAAATGTAATCTCCAGGTACAGAAAGTATAGGTTGTTGAGTTCAGTGCCTTCATGGGATTACTGCTAGAATGTTCACTCTGTCAATAATCTCTCTCTCTCTCTCTCTCTCTCTCTCTCTCTCTCTCTCTCTCTCTCTCTCTCTCTCTCTCTCTCTCTCTCTCTCTCTCTCTCTCTCTCTCTCTCTCTCTCTCTCTCTCTCTCTCTCTCTCTCTCTCTCTCTCTCTCTCTCTCTCTCTCTCTCTCTCTCTCTCTAGGATGATCCCTGCATCTCATAAGTTCTTCCTACTCAGTGACCTGGCCTCTCAGCGGGACTATGACCTGTGCGTGCTGGCTGTGTACGACGACGGCGTCACGGCCCTGACCGGCACCCGCCTGGTGGGCTGCGTGGCTTTCACTACCGAGCGCGAGTACCGCCAGTGCCGCTCCCTCCACGACCAGTTCCTGGGCGGCACCATGATCATCGTGATCGGCGGTATCATCGTGGCGTCCGTGCTCGTCTTCATCTTCATCCTCCTCATGAAGTACAAGCTGCACAGCAACCACTACAAGCAGAAAGCGGCACATGTCAGCAACGTGTGCTCTCAGACCAACGGGGGCCAGGCGACAGGCGGGGGAGGCGCTCCCATCCCCCCCTCCTCCTCCTCGTCCTCAGGCTCGGCCAATAGGCCCATGCCTCCTGGCCCAGTGGACAGGGTAGGGCATGAGGGATCCCATCAGGCCTCGGAAGGGGGCTTCGGAGGGCCCTTGAAAGGGACCACCATAGTGGACTTGAACCCAGACTACGGGAAGTCAGTGAAGGACGAGGATGATATATCACAATAACACAGGATCTTGGACTGCCCCAATCCCGCCCCCTTTTTATTTCCTGGTGCTGGGGTTCCTCTCTCTTACCAAGGATTATCTGGTCTCCAAGGTGGTTGATTCCTATCAGACAAGGCAAGTGGTCAGGGATCACATGTATTCATTTACATTTCTGCAGACTGCTTCTGTAAGTGCTTACAGGTGTGTGTCTGTGTGCATGTTTACATGCTGTGTTTATTCCTTTAAGTCTAGGTGAATATGCATGCAGTGTTTATTTTGAGGGGCAGTATTTATGCTGTATAAGCTTTTCCTCTTTAAATGAAGCATGGTACACAGTCCAGTGAGCCAGTCCTATTGAGCTGCAGCTGTTACTACAGACAGGCAGGCTTTGCTGGTGCCCCACGCCAGGCCCCCAGGACTGATGGGAATAGGCAATCATCATAAAATCACACAGCACATAAACACTAAAGGAGGGCACACCCTGTGCTCACTCACTCCACGCCTCCCCCTCTCTCTCCTTCCTTCCCTCCCTCCCTCGCTGCCCGATGGGACTCCCCCCACTCTCTGTTTCCATGAAACTAATCATAGCTGCCTCTGCTGGCCCTGAGGTATTTGTTGTAAGTTTAATATTCGCAGTATAGCACAATCTTCTCTATATCTGCGCTCTCCAAATACAAATGAACTGAGCTGGGCCCGGAGCTGCTCTGTGGCGTTTTAAACACCATCATCGGTGTCTCTGCCGCCCACCAACAACATTACGTCGTCCCGCGTATTAGCACACTCAATGCACTAACGAGGGTTTGAAGTAATCTTTGGGGTTTCCTAAGGCATTTGTGTTATTCCGATTACCTTTTGGAGGGAAAACTACAGGCTATGTCAGTAGCAGCTGGAAGTTACTTTTAAACAAGGGTCAGAATCTTGTTGGGTTAGAAAAGGCAAATGGCAGCCACATACATAATAGCGACCCCTATGGGTATGATCAGGTAGGCCCTTTAATAATGTTAACCTAAGCCAGTGGTTCCCAAACTAGGGGTCGCGACCCCATGTGGGGTTGCCTGATATGAAAATGTGGTCGCGGGAGAATTTCTAAAATACTGAAGAGAAAATTATTTATATACCAAAAAATATATATATATTATAATATCGTCTTTGTATCTCTAAATCATTGTGGTTAACCTTAAAAATCTTTTCCCCTTAGATCTTGGGAAAAGGACGCACTTGACTGTTGCACTTCAATCAATTCCATGATGAATGGCTAGGCCCGCTACGCTATGAAACCACACAGTATTGCAGAGACTTTGATATTACCGGCTGCAATTTATATGGTGAAAACAATGTGTGGGGAGGCAGAGGCACAGAAACTCACATCAATACCTTTGTCAGATAACACTGTTAAATTAAGAATTGATGCTATTGCTAGCAATCAAGAGGAAACTCTGACTGAACGACTCAAAAACTCCCCAGCTTATGCTCTCCAAATGAGTAGGTGTGCACTCAGTGCATTCGGAAAGTCTTCAGACCCCTTGACTTTTTCCACATTTTGTTACATTATAGCCTTATTCTAAAATGGATTAAATATATTTTTATCCTCATCAATCTTCACACAATACCCCATAATGACGAAGCGAAAACAGGTTTTTAGAATTGTTTTGCAAATGTATTAAAAATAAAAAACAGAAATACCTTATTTACATAAGTATTCAGACTCTTTGCTATGAGACTCGAAATTGAGCTCAGGTGCATCCTGTTTCCATTGATCATCCTTGAGATGTTTCTACAACTTCATTGGAGTCCACCTGCGGTAAATTCAATTGATTGGACATGATTTGGAAAGGCAAACACCTGTCTATATAAGGTCCCACAGTTGACAGTGTGTGTCAGAGCAAAAACCAAGCCATGAGGTTGAAGGAATTGTCCGAAAACCCCAGAGACAGGATTGTGTCGAGGCACAGATCTGGGGAAGGGTACCAAAAAATGTCTGCAGCATTGAAGGTCCCCAAGAACACAGTGGCCTCCATCATTCTTAAATGGAAGAAGTTTGGAACCACCAAGACTCTTCCTAGAACTGGCCGCATGGCCAAACTGAGCAATCGGGGAAGAAGGGCCTTGGTCAGGGAGGTGACCAAGAACCCAATGGTCGAGCTCCAGAGTTCCTCTGTGGAGATGGGAGAACCTTCCAGAAGGACAACCATCTCTGCAGCACTCCACCAATCAGGCCTTTATGGTAGAATGGCCAGACGGAAGCCACTCCTCAGTAAAAGGCACATGACAGCCCGCTTGGAGTTTGCCAAAAGGCACCTAAAGGACTCTGACCATGAGAAACAAGATTCTCTGGTCTGATGAACCTGGTCTAAAAACCTGTTTTTGCTTTGTCATTATGGGGTATTGTATTTAGATTGATGAGGGGGAAAAAATACAATTTAATCAATTTTAGAATAATGCTGTAACGTAACAAAATGTGTAAAAAGTCTAGGGGTCTGAATAATTTTCAGAATGCACTGTACATGTCGGGGGATGCTATTCACAAGGACATATTGTTCTGTCTCACGATTCCCGAGCATTAAACGGCATAGGGGATGTTCAGTGTGCTATATTGACGAAAAACTGATTCCATATGGGATCAAATGGTGGGCTTTTGCACAGATGGGGCTCAATCTATCCAGGGACGGCAGGCAGGCCTCTGCACTCTAGTTATGAATGTGTCTCCCTCTGCCATATGGTATGACACACCGAGAGCAACTGGGGGAAAAATAGCAGAGCACAGAACTCGGAGATATACTGCAACAGGTAACTTAGATTGTAAACTACATCAAACCACATCCACTGTGCGCACACCTGTTCGCAAAGCTATGTGGAGATATGGGATCAGAGCATGACAATGTTCTATTTCAAACGGAGGCTTGGTGGTTATCGAGGGGGAGTGTTAGAAAGATATTTCGCATTGAGAGAGGAACTGTTGTCATTCATAATGGATGTGAAAAAAATAGACTTGGTTTACTTTCTGTGTAATGAAAAGAAAATAACAGGAAACAGCATCAGTAAGTGTCCCTCACTGCTCATCTCCAACACTTGGAAGAGCACTTTGGGACGGACCTACTTCCCAATCCATTTGACTGTGATCCTGGCTCAGTTGACAGTCAAACAGCTGATCGAGCTGTCATGTGACCGAATGCTGCAGGCAACGCATTCACGGGTAACTACAGAGGAGTTTTGGTTCCTGACTCAAAAGGAATACCCTGCCGTCTCCCTCTGAGCATTAATGCCACGTTCAAAACAACTGCGAACTTGGAAATATGACTTCTGACTTCAGTGCGTTCAAGACAACTGGGAACTCGGAAAGAAACGAGCTCCGACTGGGAAAAATCATTTTGAACAGTTATCCAACTCGGAATTCTAACTTGGGAACTTCTTTCTAGAGCTCTGACTTTCCGACCTAAAGATCACTGACATCATGATTTGACCTCGTATTTTCCTGAGTTCCCAGTTGTCTTGAAAGCACCATAAAACTCATGGTAGGCTACTCTTCGCCAGCTCATATCTGTGTGAAGCTGGATTCAGTGCTCTCGTCTTCATTAAAACCAAATATCGATCCAGGTTGGATGTGACAGAAGAGATGAGGTGCGCACTGTCGACCACGCCCCCTGACTTTGAGAAGCTCCGACGCGACATGCATCAAGCACTCTCATTAGTGGTGGTGAGATAAGAGACACTATGTCACACTAAATTGCAATTAACTGCCCCACATTAATAGTATGTGATGGTGAGTTGAGAAGACAATCAGAAATACTGTTAGAATGTTTTTCAATTGACTGCCGTAGCCCCAAATAAAAAAGTAAACATTGGCTGTTAATTACATCATTATTTTCACGTGTGGGGTCGTGAGAATTTTCAGATATCAAAATGGGGTCGTGGGCTAAAAAGTTTGGGAACCCCTGACCTAAGCTAAGAGGCGATCAACATTACGATCACTGTCTTCATTATGATCACTGCTGCAGCAGTGAAGCAATCCATGTCCCGTGTAGCTCAGTTGGTAGAGTATGGCGCTTGCCACGCCAGGGTTGTGGGTTCGATTCCCACGGGGGGCCAGTATGAAAAAAAAATAAAAATGTATGCACTCACTAACTGTAAGTTGCTCTGTATAAGAGCGTCTGCTAAATGACTAAAATGTAATGCAGCTCTCATTTGGGATCAATTGTTTTTGTTGTTGAGCACTGTATGAGTCCTGGTTGCATTACATATCCATTTAGGAGGAAGAGCTATTTTTGTCTCAGACAACCGAGTGATTAGACTTTGGTTACATCCGGTTTACAATCCTATCGATAATAGTCTTACTTCTTCAAGAAGACAGTTAAGTTGGCTCAATTAATGGCCGTCTGTCCCGGTACCCTGTGTGTTTATAGCTGTGGGCAGCAGCAGGCAGTGTTCTCCCTCTGTGACAGGCCTTGATGAGGTAGATGAGGTAGCATCCTTCCTCAGCCTCAGTGCTCAGCGTTTAGCTGTGAAATACCTGCAGTGTCTGTGCATCCATAATTCATCTAGGAGCGTCAGACAGCCAGCGAGGACATGACAGATCACTCCCAGGAGGCCCTGTGTTTCTCACAGCGACGCAATGAGGCTGACGGAGTTACTGGCAACAGGAGGGAGGGAGAGCGGTGGAGGGGAGAGAGAGAGAGAGAGAGACGGGGGAGAGAGATACAGAGGTAGGGGAAGGGGAAAAAGGAGAGAAAGAAAGAGAGAGATCAAGAAAGAGAGAGAGAGACTGGAGAGCAGAGAGAAGTTTGAGGCAACAGAGTCAAGGACAAAGACAAAGGTAGAGAGATTGATGAGAGAAGTCGTGGTGTACAGAGGGAGAAAGAAATGGAGAGGTTGAAAGATAGAGAGTGAGAGAAAGAGGTAGGGATAGAGAAGAGAGTGAAAGGGGATACAGAGACAGTGAGAGTGAGAGAGAAAATAAAGCAGCACAGGAGAGAAACAGGTAAGGAGTTGCAGATTTAGAGCTTGCTCTAATAAAGGAGTGAAGAGAGAGAGAAAAGGGGGGATCTGAGAGGAGAGGGGATGAGGTGTCAGGATGAGACGTGATCAGCAGATACTCACCATTGGTGGGGTGCTGCTAAAAGTAGGACACAACCTCCCCCCTTTCTACCTCCACCCCTGTCTCTGTCTGTGCTACCAGGAGAGGAGCAGATCCTTTTCCCCCTAGACTGAGGCACAAGCAGCCATGCTATGAATGGAAGTATGTGTGCATTACATAATTGGGACGTCTCCATACTGTAGCATATCAACCCTCTGAAAAGAATTATCTTGTTGGATTTATTAGCATTAGCATTGCTTTGTATGGAAGAAAACACCTTTCTAAATCAGTCAGTGAACCAGCTTCTTAGAGAAGCTTTGTGGTGGTCTTGGTGTGCTTTCATCATCTCATTTTGAACAAGACCTATGTGTAAGACACTGTCAAAAACTGGTAGGTGTGTGGCCTGGGGTCTAGCGGTTACTGCCATTGCCTTCTGATCACACAGATATCCCAGGTCTGGTGTGGGTTCGAATCTGGCCCATACCCTTCTAGCACACCATCTTACCCTCCTTACTTTCCTGTGTCTCTTCACTGTCTAAAAGGAACTGGTAGGTGCAGCCACCTAGCCAGATGTGGTATTCATATCTACAGAATTGTACCCCCCTGGGTCAGGTAAGACATATGGAAACTTTCCAGGTATTCTTAGCTCAGGTGAGAGGTTCGTGTACTGATTCCTGTGTCCTGTCTCTTCCAGATCTGCACATCACCCATGCTCGTCCTCTGAGGTGGAGGGAGGGAGAATGGAGAGGTGAGTTTGGGGACAGAGAGCTATACATTTGAATTCTATATTAAAGTTCTACATAGAGATGGGGAAATGATGACGTTACGCAAGTCTGCTTTAAAGGGCAAATTAGAAGTGAAGCGGGGACAAGTAGACCACAAATAGTGTTCTTTCACTGAACTTTCCTGAAATGTCATAATCATTCTGATTAATGTAATTGTATTTCTATTGCATTAGATTGTCTAGTAGACAGCAGGTTGTGTCACTACTTACTGATGTTTACTCTAACTTTCTCCTGCAGGTAAAGTCCCCCTGGTTCAAGGAAGTTGGAAACACACAAAATAATAAATATGAAGCCAAGAACAGCATTCGGAGTAGAGATGGGTGGATGCCATGGAATCGCTGTGCTCTGTCACTTATGCAATTCTATCCGGAACTTGGATGTAATCCAGCCCTGTGGAGTGGAGGGAAATGTATTCCAAAACCTGGGGCTTCTTTCAATGCGTGAGGAATGAATTGACCTTAACCCAGACGCCTCAAATTCCTTTCGGAATTCTTTTTGAGATTCTCAATGAAATGGCCTTTTACAGAGGAACACCCTTGGATGGTTTTGATGACGTGTTGTGGGTTTCGTAATAAAGCTCCACTCTCCCTAAATGATTGGTCATATGCCAAAGGAATACAATAAGATGAGAAGGCGATACAGTATTTGTGTTCCTCCCCGAGGGCATTGGAAGTGTTAGCACACATCGATGTCATGTCGATTCACCAATGTCAAACTGTTGGTCATCTCTAGGGCACTTTATTATCTTTATTATCCTCTCTTTCTCTCTTTCTCACTCCCCCTCACTCTCTCGCTCTCTCTCTCTCCGTCTATATGGACAACTGAATAGTATACTCAACAATTATGAGATCAAATACATCCTTTTTGGATGATGGTGAAAAAAAATTAAAGATTGTCCATGGATATCCCAATTTGGAATAAAAACATGGGCTCTCAAGATGAGGTCAAAAGAATCACCTGGAATCAGTTTGGTTTGATTACATGAACTTACAGCACAAGTATTGCATTTTGGTTTGATGGTGAAATGGTTAGTTTCATTCTGACACAAACTTTACAAAGAAGAAACTATTGAATACCACTTGCCAATTGGAAAGATGGACACATGGATCAAATACTATTTTTTCCTTACTGTTGACTGTGTATGTATTTGTATGTAAGATTCACCTTCAATCTTCTCTGATTTGATACCCATATTTCCTTTGAATTATGAAACAAGAATAAGAAAAAATATGGAATTTTATGCTTTCATAGGTACAATATGTGGATTTATAAAGAAATAAAAGTATTTTTCTTGAAGATGTGCAGCAACATTATTCATGCAATTTCTGAAACAAATCATATTCATAGATTCATAATTGCATTGTTAAGTGTCAAACTTATTTTACTTGAAGAAAATGCATTAGAAGCAGTGTTTTCATCAGCTTTGTTGGTCAATTTTCAACCAATCTGACTTTATGACAATGTAATACAGTTACAGAAGTATGGTTTTGCCACTAAGGGTCGCCAGAGGCTTTCTTAGTGACTTTAACCAGTCCCCCTTAGCTCAGTTCAACTCAGACATAGATTAGTCTGGGAAAGACATTAGACAAGCAGGCTTCACTTTATTGGTTGAGTTCATTGTTGGTTGTACAGGGGTATTTATCAGCAGTTAAGGCAAGATATATGCAGTAACACCACTTGACCCCTTTGCCATGAAGTTGTCCTTACTTACAATGTCCCTGTTAATTAAATACATGCTGTGGTATGCTCCTACAGTGCATTCGGAAAGTATTC
Source organism: Coregonus clupeaformis (assembly GCF_020615455.1). Taxonomy (NCBI): domain Eukaryota; kingdom Metazoa; phylum Chordata; class Actinopteri; order Salmoniformes; family Salmonidae; genus Coregonus; species Coregonus clupeaformis. Next base: position 44,357,854 of record NC_059197.1, read on the forward strand.
AGACCCCTTGACTTCTTCCACACTTTGTTACGTTACAGCCTTATTCTAAAGCTGATTAAATGTTGGTTTTTCCCCCTCATCAATCTACACACAATACCCCATAATGACAAAGCAAAAACAGGTTTTTAGAAATTCTAGCAAATGTATTAAAACTGTATTAAGTATTCAGACCCTTTGCTATGAGACTCGAAATTGAGCTCAGGTGCATCCTGTTTCCATTGATCATCCTTGAGATGTTTCTACAACTTCATTGGAGTCCACCTGTGGTAAATTCAATTGATTGGACATGATTTGGAAAGGCACACAGCTGTCTATTTAAGGTCCCACAGTTCACAGTCCACAGTTTACAGTGCATGTCATAGCAAAAACCAAGCCATGAGGTCGAAGGAATTGTCCGTAGAGCTCCGAGACAGGATTGTGTCGAGGCACAGATCTGGGGAAGGGTACCAAAAAATGTCTGCAGCATTGAAGGTCCCCAAGAACACAGTGGCCTCCATCATTCTTAAATGGAAGAAGTTTGGAACCACCCAGACTCTTCCTAGAGCTGGCCGCCCGGTCAAACTGAGCAATCGGGGGAGAAGGGCCTTGGTCAGGGTTGTGACCAAGAACCCGATGCTATAACTCTGACAGAGCTCTAGAGTTCCTCTGTGGAGATGGGAGAACCTTTCAGAAGGACAACCATCTCTGCAGCACTCCACCAATCAGGCCTTTATGGTAGAGTGGCCAGACAGAAGCCACTCCTCAGTAAAAGGCACATGACAGCCCACTTGGAGTTTGCCAAAAGACTCTCAGACCATAAGAAACAAGATTCTCTGGTCTGATGAAACCAAGATTGAACTCTTTGGCCTGAATGACAAGTGTCACGTCTGGAGGAAACCTGCCACCATCCCTACGGTGAAGCATGGTGGTGGCAGCATCATAATGTGGGTCTGTTTTTCATTTAAAGGGACTGGGAGACTAGTCAGTATCGATGTAAAGATGAATAGAGCAAAGTACAGCGAGATCCTTGATGAAAACCTGCTCCAGAGCACTCAGGACCTCAGACTGGGGCGAAGGTTCACCTTCCAACAGGACAACGACCCTGAGCACACAGCCAAGACAACGCAGGAGTGGCTTCGGGACAAGTCTCTGAATGTCCTTGAGTGGCCCAGCCAGAGCCCGGACTTGAACCCGATCGAACATCTCTGGAGAGACCTGAAAATAGTTGTGCAGCAACACTCCCCATCTAACCTGACAGAGCTTGAGAGGATCTGCAGAGAAGAATGGGAGAAACTCCCCAAATACAGGTGTGCCAAGCTTGTAGCGTCATACCCAAGAAGATTTGAGGTTGTAATCACTGCCAAAGGTGCTTCAACAAAGTACTGAGTAAAGGGTCTGAATACTTCTCTAAATGTAATATTTTTGTTTGAATAAATTTGCTACAATTTCTAAAAACCTAGTTTGCTTTGTCATTATGGGGTATTGTGTTTAGATTGATGAGGGAAAAAATTATGTAATACATTTTAGAATAAGGCTGTAACTTAACAAAATGTGGAAAAAGTCAAGGGGTCTGAATACTTTCAGAATGTGCTGTATATGCTCCTTTTGCCATAGCCTGACACAGTTGTGTCTAAAATATGGGATATGACATGTTAACAACGGACTAAGTAACAGGTCTATAGATGCTAGTGGTTATATCATAGCCAGACACCCCTAATCTCTGAGTCCGTTGTACTTTCCCAGGCTCTGTTGACATGTTATTGTAGGTCGTACTTCTGCTTTCCAGCCTGTGGTCAGACAGTCCATCTATGCCATTGTTTAAATCTGCTGTGTCATTGTGCTAGGCAAATGTCCATGCACAAACCATATACATACAATATGTATTTTAGTAAAGCAAAAAGCATCAGCAGGTTTGACAACATTCATTGAGATTCATGTGTAATTGCTTATTAGCATATGTTTTACAGAAGGGAGCCCAAAAGCAGCTTTGCAAGGTAACCAGTGAAGTGGTTCCACTCTCACATGTGGTTGTCAGCTTTGCCTACATTATGGTAAATCTTTACTATTATTGATTTTGATGCTTTTACAGCAGATTCCTATTTATGCGAGTGCTGATTTACACAAATAATATATGCTAGTCTAAGAGAATGTGTGAATGGATTTAGAGCTCGTCAAAAAGGCTGAGTTTGCCCCTCAATACAAAACACTGCATATCACCTCCATGTGATTAGATTCAGGAGAAAGTTCTGGATCCCTTTTCTAACTTTGATCTTCACTTTCCTTTCATTTTAAAACCACCTTTAATTCTACTACTAGGCCTACCTTTTTGACATTGTCCTTTTGAAGAGTCCCTGTTGAATTAAATCACACGAGTGCTCCTGGTGCTTTTCTATCTCCTATTTTATTGATTTCAACCTTAAAGTAATAAACTACTTTTACCAGATGTGGTGCTTATCAATATCCTCCAAATAAAACATTCATCACTAGCCCGTTTACACCTGGTGCTAACATGCATCCGATGTCCTGATCTTGTTCACATTCTGATTGTGCCCACAGGCGTAGACGATTAAAAGACACATTCTGAACTGATTGTAATCAGATCTTATAAGTGTGAACAGACAAGATCAGGACAAGATCAGGACAATATCAGGACGAAGGATGCATGTTAGCGGCAGGTATAAACTGGGCCTAAGATCCAAAAGAAAAACATAGAGCATGAGGTAAGAACATTAGCCTACATCTGGATTCCTCTACTTTAATCATGGTATGTTTGTGAGTCTTACAAAATGGAGGAGCAATGATTCAGCATTTTTGCCAAAATGGAATCAAATCTAAGATCATTGGTCCTTCAGGCTCCAAACAGGCGGTGCAGAATACTAAACACCCAGGCAGACAGACCTCTTGGGCCTCTGCTGGTCCCACGGATAATGTCAAAATTCCCCCCAATTGCTCAGGCAGACCGCTTACATTCTCAGGAATAGTAATGCATTTGATATGTTATTCTGCCCAAACCTGTGACTGTTGTGAGATTGGATTACCTCTATGGGGTTTTTAGGACTAGTCTGTCCTCTTTAAGTGAGTGAATACAAAGCTCATGTTGTATTAACTGTCACCTAAAACTCACTGATAGTATGAACTTTCAGTGTACTTAAGTCAAATGCACTATTGGACTTTTTCTGGTGATTTGAGCCATGGAACTAAATGTTCAAGCAAAGTCTAGAGAGAGTAGTATGTGAGATGCTTTTTTGGGTGTGGGTGAAGGCTATTTTGGACTGCAAGGGATATTTCCCTGCGTCTGTGTGTGTCACTTGTGCCCCATGAGCCAGTTGAAAGTGGTGGCTGAATACCCAACATGCTCTCTTTTTTCATTTTTCATTTTTTACATTTGAAGGTGTTATTTTGTAGGACTTTCATTGGTAAGCTGTAATAACAAGATCTAACTGACCACATAAATCCCGGTGACCTTACACTCTATCTTCCTCTCTGAGTGTATCACAAAACAAGGAGAGTAAACAATGAAATGTAACATCCAGGAAACAGTCATAAAAAACACTTCCTGTTCCTAGCGGATGAACGCGGTGGTGAAGTTGCTGAGGTGACATTCTGGGAGGACTAGCAGGGACATCTCCTATAGATGAAAGGCCCGCGCTGTCAGACAGGGAGAAACAACCGCCGCCACTGGAATAACAGAGAACAAAGCTACAATGTTGGCACTTCGCACATCCACTGATTCCACTTCCTTTATATTTGTCCTAAATGCATATTCATCCAGGAAACAAAAGATGAGTAGTCGGTGTCTAACAGGTATCTGGGGAAGGACTGTTGTGTTGCCACATTTTGCTCCTGTCATGTTTGTCAGACAATGTTGCCTGAGTACTCTGGCAGATTATTATTTATTCTAAGTTTCTCCCTACCTCTCTGCTTGCTCTGTTGCATAACCTTGGTTTGTCAAACTCAACGAAGATTCAGACAATTACTACCTGGGTGCTTGATTCTCCGTTCTGCCCAGTAAATCTGGGAAAAGGGACTGAAGTGGAGCTGTCGCTCAACACTGCTGGGCACCAAATTAGTTTCCTGTGTCTGCATATTTTTTGTCTCCTCAACCAGATCCATTGGTGAATTATTCAGTTATTACACTGACAAGTATTACATAAGACAGACACATTTTGGATTGGTTTGGGTAACTAGTGTGTGTGCACATGCCTGTGTGCTTGTGTGTGTCTGTGAATTTGTGCGTGCAATCATGTTTGTATTTGTGCACACGTTTGTCCTTGTTAGTGAATGTGTGTGTATGTGGACAATGGAAATGCAATGTGAGCGTCCATGTATGAATACATCCGTGCACTCATTTGTCTACATGCTGAGTGTGAAGATTTGTCAGAGTATGTGTGTATCGGGAAGTGTTCAAGTAGGCCTCCCTTTGATCCCATCCCCTCCAAATCCCGTCGACTAGTTTACGAGCTCAAGGGTCCTTTCACGCCAGCTAACATCAGTTGGCTTCTCCACAGACCCAGGAAGGACGTTAGTGGCAATAATGGCACAGGCTGGGGCTCTATGGGACAGGGTGAGCGGTGGTGGGGGAGGGGGCTGGGAGGGGAGGCTGGGGGTGTCCCATCACACTTCATTATGCCCACCCTGCTTCACTCCACTTCAAGGGGAACTTCATCCCCATAGCGAGACCCCTACCTGGCCCAGGACAAAAGAGAGATTAGGGCATCCTCCTCTACGAGCAGCACAGCCCCCTGCACAGCATTTGTTTTGCCTAGCTCTCTCACAGGTTCATTGAGGTGTGAAGTTTTTCCAATTTGAACTGGGCAGGCAATTTTTCTGTTTTTGTCTTCTGTTGGTGACCCATTTTCACCGACACATCTACCCATAGAAATAGAATGAATAGAACGGACATCCCCGTTTGAGTCAATGATGGCATAATGAGTGGACTGGCAGCCATTTGAGTGTACCCATAGGTTGAAGATGACAAAGGTTAAGACAATGGGATTCTAATATCCCATAACTCTTTGGCTATGCTAGTTAGCAATGGCTATGCTAGTTAGCAATGGCTATGCTAGTTAGCAACGGCACTGGTAGTTAGCAACGGCGCTGGTCCCAGATTTGTGAAGACGTTGCCTTAACCTGTATATTTTCGACTTAGACCCATGGCAGGAAGTAAAAGCAGGATGTGTACTCTTCAATCTGTGCTGTGATTTGTTGAGTCAACTCAACTGACATTATAACACTTACATTCCATTGCATGAGCCACATAAGTTAGCATCATTTGAATTAAAAATGCTACATTACCATGGCTTCATTTGATATAACATTCCAAATTACCATGGTCCCCTGTAGCTCAGTTGGTAGAACATGGCACTTGCAACGCCAGGGTTGTGGTTTCGTTTTCCAAGGGGGCCAATATGAAAATGTATGCACTCACTAACTGTAAGCTGGATAAGAGCGTCTGCTAAATGACTAAAATGTCAATGTAAATTATTGCATCAAAATACCAGGCAGCCATTGGGAGTGTACCCATGAGTTTACCAGTCAAATTGCCAGCATTAGAGCTTCCAAGCCTGTTCTATTCATTCTATTTATATTATAACTTCCTCTGCTTTGTGGAACGTAGGAATTGAAGTTGCGATCAGGACATAGTTCTGTCTGGGTTGTAGACCTACCAATGTATGCTGCACAAACGCTTTACTTCATTAATTTCATGAGATTAAATAATGAAATAAAACAATAATCAACCATTGGAAATACATCAAAAGAAAAGCAAAGAGGAGTATAAGAATCCACTTGACACTCGAACCAATTGGAAAACAACGCTAGAGGCATTATTCTGCCTCTCCTGGAGATCTAAGACACATTATACATGAAAGCAACTACAAATGCTCCAAAAGAGTTCGGCATTCTTCTCTGGGAGTTATTTTGGATACCACAGGAGAAGGGCACACAAACACTACGGCCATTGTTACATTCCTATTATGCCACAAGCAGACTGAGGGACAATTAAGAGTGACTTGTGTAAGCTAATTGGTCATTAATTTCAGTGTGTTTTGGAAACGGGACACAAGTTTGCATGTTTTGCTATTATGACATGCCATATGCCCAGCGGGCATGACAGGGAACTGAAATAACATCCACATCTTTAGGGGTACGGGCATTGTCTCTGAGGAGTTCTATCCATAAGTGTTTCACTTCTGTGACTTTATCACGAAGAGGGAATACGCTGGCAATTCCATACCTCCAAATCTTTCCATTTTCAACATGTTCCTCCTCAATTGTTGTAGAAAACGAGTTAATAATGGCATGTTGTTGAAACATGTTAGTTCACAAAGACAGTATGAAACAAAGAAAAGTCTAAAAATAGACAATTAAAAGATACAGTCCATAAAAACAGCCAAAAACAACAACAAAGTAGAAAAAATAGCAAACGAATCATCATTAGTAATCAAGGGAATTAGACAAAAAGTTGCTCTCTGTCTGTGAGCACAAGACAAAAGAAGTGGGACATAGACAGGCCCAGTGTGCGAGCGTTGTCGCTAGGCTCCTCAGTATAATTGGTGTTGTCGACGGAGCCGGCCTCAAACACCAGTGGAATGATGGATGCTCTGGCCCCGGGGCCCGGGAGGCTGACCCCTCTGTTAGAAGGGGCCGTATGGGGGCCAACCGCCATCTGAAGAACACAAAGAATAGGACTACAGCCTACAGCCCCCTCAGCAGACTCACACTCCTATTAGTGATACACACATGGAGGGACGCACTGTACATTACAATCTACACTGCAATCACACAGATGGTTTGAGGAGCACATGCAGAGCCTTTGAGAGGTGCGAGGACATGAGCTCATTCTATGCGTGTGTGTGTGTGTGTTTGTGTGTGTGTGTATGCATGCATGCATGCTTTCATGCGTGTGTGTGTGGGGCTACATTGACTCACACACTCAGACAAACAGCCTCACAAACACACCATTACCCTGAGGCACACTGTGACATACAAGGAGCCACATTTTAATATGTTTTTATCTATCATACTACACACAGAAATGACACAATGATCTCAGAGTATCCTGGGGTTTTGAAAAACACAGGCAGAACATAGAGATATACTGAGAGAGAGAGAGAGAGAGAGAGAGAGAGAGAGAGAGAGAGAGAGAGAGAGAGAGAGAGAGAGAGAGAGAGAGAGAGAGAGAGAAACAGAGAGAGAGAGAGAGAGAGAGAGAGAGAGAGGGGGACAGAGAGAGAGATAATTAAAGAGAACATGGCTGTTCTTAAGAGGACATAGGTGCCTATTTAAAAAGGGCTTGGCCAGAGGGTCCATCTTTCCCACTGAATAAGACAGGGAATCTCTGTGGAATAGACTATAAGGTATTCCACCAAACAGCTAGCTCTCATTCCAAAATCATGGACATTAATATGGAGTTGGTCCCCCCTTTGCTGAAATGACAGCCTCCACTCTTCTGGGAAGGCGTTCCACAACATTGCTGCTGGGACTTGCTTCCATTCAGCCACAAGAGCATTAGTGAGGGTGGGCACTGATGTTGGGCGATTAGGCCTGGCTCGCTGTCGGCGTTCCAATTCATCCCACAGGTGTTCGATGGTGTTGAGGTCAGGGCTCTGTGTAGGCCAGTCATGTCCTTCCACACCGATCTCGACAAACCATTTCTGTATGGACCTCACTTTGTGCACAGGAGCATTGTTATGCTGAAACAGGAAAGGGCCTTCCCCAAACTGTTGCCACAAAGTTGGAAACACAGAATTGTCTAGAATGTCATTGTATGCTGTAGCATTAAGATTTCCCTTCAATGGAACTAAGGGGCGTAGCCCGAACTATGAAAAACAGCCGCAGACCATTATTCCTCCTCCACCAAACTTTACAGTTGGCACTATACATTGGGGCAGGTAGCATACTCCTGGCATCTGCCAAACCCAGATTCGTCCGTCGGACTGCCAGATAGTGAAGCGTGATTCGTCACTCCAAAGAACGCGTTTCTACTGCTCCAGAATCCAATGGAGGCAAACTTTATACCACTCCAGCCAACGCTTGGCATTGCAAATGGTGATCTTAGGCTTGTGTGCGGCTGCTCGGCCATGGAAACCCATTTCATGAAGCTCCCGACGAACAGTTCTTGTGCTGACGTTGCTTCCAGAGGTAGTTTGGAACTCTGTAGTGAGTGTTGCAACCGAGGACAGACGATTTTTACGTCTTCAGCACTTGGCGGTCCCGTTCTGTGAGCTTGTGTGGCCTACCACTTCGCGGCTAAGCGTTGGTTGCTCCTAGACGTTTCCACTTCTCCATAACAACACTTACAGTTGACTGGGGCAGCTCTAGCAGGGCAGAAATGTGATGAACTGACTTGTTGGAAAGGTGGCATCCTATGATGATGCCACGTTGAAAGTCACTGAGCTCTTCAGTAAGGCCATGTTTGTCTATGGAGATTGCAAGGCTGTATGCTCGATTTTTACACCTGCAGCAACGGGTGTGGCTGAAATATCCGAATCCACTAATTTGAAGGGGTGTCCACATACTTTTGTATATATAGTGTATGTCTTGTTGCAAGCCAGGTGTCAACCTGCATGGACTTGACGTCTCCAGTCAGCACCGGCAGCAGCACAGTGACATTGACTGAGAGAAGGTGGAAGAGGTATACCATACGACCTCTGACCTATAATTATCTACATTTGCATTGCTGAGTCAGAAAAGCAAGGCCTTCATAGGTCATTGTCCAGTCATACAGAAAATAGTTTACCCCCTCCGGCCCCCCCACCTAGCCTAATTCTGAGTGGAGTGACTCAGCGGCCTCCATTTTAAGAGCGTTCATCTGCAAGGCTGGCATTGACAGCCACTCTTCTGTAATTATCGTTAGCGGCTTGAAGAGAGGATGCCTGGACCTCAGGCTAATGGTAGCTAACGAGAAGAAACCCTGAAGGGCTCAAGCCAATCATAGATGGATAGGTAGCCAGGTAGCCACAAATTAAACTCTTGATTGGCCCAATTTGGGGGTTTGAATGGAGCGCATGATGGCAATGCATAGCATCTGTTTTCATAAATCTGTCATCTTGACATAAAGTTTGTGCATACATGCATGTGTGCGTGATGGCGTAATCTTGATATAACATTACGCATAATCTTTATATCAAAAGGATCTACTTTTTCAATTAGTGTGTAAACAAGATAAATTAGTAATGGCTCTATTCAATCCGTATCGAGGAAGTTCAGCGTTACAGCGTGTTTGAAATGTGAAGGCAATGTTCCCGTATTAGCAGAGACTGCATTTACGGTAAACGCTGCATATGTCGGCTCAATCGGAAATTACCTTTACATTTCAATCGCGCAATCTATAACGCTTCAGTGATACAGATTAAATAGAGCATTAAATGGAGATAACACCATGGTAACGGTTACCCCTACTGGTAAAATTCTATAATTGAAGAGTTTCATTCCAAAACGCTACGTCCACCAATTTTTCGCATTTCTTTCAAATCAAAATCAAATCAAATCAAATTTTATTGGTCACATGCGCCGAATACAACAGGTGCAGACATTACAGTGAAATGCTTACTTACAGCCCTTAACCAACAGTGCATTTATTTTAAACAAAAAAAGTAAGAATAAAACAACAACAAAAAAAGTGTTGAGAAAAAAAGAGCAGAAGTAAAATAAAGTGACAGTAGGGAGGCTATATATACAGTAAAATAAAGTGACAGTAGGGAGGCTATATATACAGGGGGGTACCGTTGCAGAGTCAATGTGCGGGGGCACCGGCTAGTTGAGGTAGTTGAGGTAATATGTACATGTGGGTAGAGTTAAAGTGACTATGCATAAATACTTAACAGAGTAGCAGCAGCGTAAAAAGGATGGGGTGGGGGGCAGTGCAAATAGTCCGGGTAGCCATGATTAGCTGTTCAGGAGTCTTATGGCTTGGGGTAGAAGCTGTTGAGAAGTCTTTTGGACCTAGACTTGGCACTCCGGTACCACTTGCCGTGCGGTAGCAGAGAGAACAGTCTATGACTAGGGTGGCTGGAGTCTTTGACAATTTTGAGGGCCTTCCTCTGACACCGCCTGGTATAGAGGTCCTGGATGGCAGGGAGCTTTGCCCCAGTGATGTACTGGGCCGTACGCACTACCCTCTGTAGTGCCTTGCGGTCAGAGGCCAAGCAGTTGCCATACCAGGCGGTGATGCAACCAGTCAGGATGCTCTCGATGGTACAGCTGTAGAATTTTTTGAGGATCTGAGGACCCATGCCAAATCTTTTTAGTCTCCTGAGGGGGAATAGGCTTTGTCGTGCCCTCTTCACGACTGTCTTGGTGTGTTTGGACCATGATAGTTCGTTGGTGATGTGGACACCAAGGAACTTGGAAGCTCTCAACCTGTTCCACTACAGCCCGTCGATGAGAATGGGGCGTGCTCAGTCCTCTTTTTTTCCTGTAGTCCACAATCATCTCCTTTGTCTTGGTCACGTTGAGGGAGAGGTTGTTGTCCTGGCACCACACGGCCAGATCTCTGACCTCCTCCCTATAAGCTGTCTCATCGTTGTCGGTGATCAGGCCTACCACTGTTGTGTCGTCGGCAAACTTAATGATGGTGTTGGAGTCGTGCCTGGCCATGCAGTCATGGGTGAACAGAGAGTACAGGAGGGGACTGAGCACGCACCCCTGAGGGCCCCCGTGTTGAGGATCAGTGTGGCAGATGTGTTGTTACCTACCCTTACCACCTGGGGGCGGCCCGTCAGGAAGTCCAGGATCCAGTTGCAGAGGGAGGTGTTTAGTCCCAGGATCCTTAGCTTAGTAATGAGCTTAGAGGGCACTATGGTGTTGAATGCTGAGCTGTAGTCAATGAATAGCATTCTCACGTAGGTGTTCCTCTTGTCCAGGTGGGAAAGGGCAGTGTGGAGTGCGATAGAGATTGCATCATCTGTGGATCTGTTGGGGCGGTATGCAAATTGGAGTGGGTCTAGGGTTTCTGGGATTATGCTGTTGATGTGAGCCATGACCAGTCTTTCAAAGCACTTCATGGCTACAGACGTCAGTGCTACGGGTCGGTAGTCATTTAGGCAGGTTATCTTAGAGTTCTTGGGCACGGGGACTATGGTGGTCTGCTTGAAACATGTTGGTATTACAGACTCAGTCAGGGACATGTTGAAAATGTCAGTGAAGACACTTGCCAGTTGGTCAGCACATGCTCGGAATACACGTCCTGGTAATCCGTCTGGCCCTGCGGCCTTGTGAATGTTGACCTGCTTAAAAGTCTTACTCACATCGGCTACGGAGAGCGTGATCACATAGTCGTCCGGAACAGCTGGTGCTCTCATGCATGCTTCAGTGTTGCTTGCCTCGAAGCGAGCATAGAAGTGGTTTAGCTCGTCTGGTAGGCTTGTGTCACTGGGCAGCTCGCGGCTGTGCTTCCCCTTTGTAGTCTGTAATAGTTTTCAAGCCCTGCCACATCCGACGAGCGTCAGAGCCAGTGTAGTATGATTCAATCTTAGACCTGTATTGACTCTTTGCCTGTTTGATGGTTCGTCGGAGGTCATAGCGGGATTTCTTATAAGCGTCCGGGTTAGAGTCCCGTTCCTTGAAAGCGGCAGCTCTACCCTTTAGCTCAGTGCGGATGTTTCCTGTAATCCATGGCTTCTGGATGGGGTATGTACGTACGGTCACTGTGGGGACGACATCATCGATGCACTTATTGATGAAGCCAGTGACTGATGTGGTGTACTCCTCAATGCTGTCTGAAGAATCCCGAACATGTTCCAGTCTGTGCTAGCAAAACAGTCCTGTAGCTTAGCATCTGCGTCATCTGACCACTTTTTTATTAACCGAATCACTGGTGCTTCCTGCTTCAGTTTTTGCTTATAAGCAGGAATCAGGAGGATAGAGTTATGGTCAGATTTGCCAAATGGAGGGCGAGGGAGAGCTTTGTATGCGTCTCTGTGTGTGGAGTAAAGGTGGTCTAGAGTTTTTTTCCCTCTGGTTGCACATTTAACATGCTGGTAGAAATTAGGTAGAACGGATTTAAGTTTCCCTGCATTAAAGTCCCCGGCTACTAGGAGCGCTGCATCTGGATGAGCCCAAGGCCCAAGTCCTTTCATACATTCTTTAAACAATATAAGCTAATTTACCAACATTTCTGAAAATGGATATATAGAGTTTTGGAATGAAACTCTTTAATTAAAGACTACTTTGTTAAATTGTAACAACAACAGCAACAACAAAACACACACAAAAAAATACATTTTTCACTTTGAATGCAGTTAGTCTGTGTACCAGACAAACCTCATAATGCAGACTGCTAATGAAACAATGAGGCCTCTTGGTGGCTTTCGAGTTCTTCTTCAGCACCATGAAAGGGAACCACTTTTGACTTGTAGCCATCCTGTCTGCGTGTGAAAATAAGTTTTTAATGAATTGTATAACCATCTAGCACCGTGCTGATCCCCTCTCTCTGCATTCAGCCCACAGCCAGAGAGACAGCAGAGAGAGAACAAGCCCGCTTTAAAGTCAAATGAGGTGGGAAGCCTTGCCAGCCCTGGCCCTGGCCCAAGTCCTTCCTGTTGTGTCCTCGGCAGATACCAGGCACGTCAACACATTGAGACACAAGGGGACACAAGGGGATTTAACTCACAGCAGATGCACTAAGAAGACAATGGTGTATGTGCCAGAGAGAGAGAGACTACAGGAGGGAGGGGAGAGGGATACTGGAAGAGAGAGAGAGGGTGGTTGAGAGTGGGTGACAGGGAGACAGGGAGAAGGAGAGAGAGGATGAGATAGGGACTGGAGGAGAGAGAGGGGGAGAGGAAGAGAGAGCGAAAGAGAGGTGGGGGGTGAGAGGGAAATAGTTGGAGAGGGATGAAGAGGGAGATTCAGGTAGAGAAGGGGTAAGACAGAGTAGAAGTATTAATTATTCTATAAACCAAGTAGATAATATAAGAACAGAGAGAGTGGGATAAAGAGATAACATTTAGTTGTTAGACATATTAGAAGTAGAGAGTTGGATGTGAAACAGAAGGGTGAGAAGCTGGGCAATGAGATGAAGCAGAGAGACGAGTGGTTGGCAGGGGCTGGGGGGTTGAAACGGTGGTTAGGGGATTATTCTATTTATTGATGACATTTTCTAATCCCTGGTGTTGGGCCATGGCATAAGAATGTGGTGTCCAGGCTGACTAAATACATCTGTTCCTCTAACTGACTGCCGCCCAGTGGTGGGCTGTGTGTGTATGGGTAGGGGGGGTCTGGTTGAAGGAAAATTAGTGATGGACAGAGGAGCTCACATGAAAATAAAAAAAACAGTTTACTATAGAATTGTGTTGTATACTGTAGAATGCTATACTACACACTGTACTATCCCTTGGCCATGTGTAGTGCTTACTATATAATTTTGTAGTATAGTGGAGAATACTATTCTAGATTAGGGTTGGGCGATATATCGAATACATTTGATTAATTAGAATGTATGTTTTAATCTGAAATTCCAAATGCCTGTATCGCAAGAATAGTTTTGATTTTTTTCAGCATTTGTGTCCGCTTGTTCTCATGTTGTCGTTTTGGTCTCCTCTCCTTTGCGCCTTCTGTGCTGTGTGCACCTTAAAAGACGGCCACATAGAGATGTCCAATAAAATAATTTCTAAAAAGACAGTTTAGTCTGACAACAAGCAGTTTCAACTCGCTATTTGCATTTGAGGTTTGGTCAAACAGAATTGGTCATATGGACACCGAAACACATTGAGACATTATTTTACTTTATACCATGGCATTGTTGAATACTCGTTTCTGATTGGCTTGAAGGGCATTCTTGAGCATGCATTATTTCCTTATAACGCACGGTATATCAGCACGGTATAATTCAATGGCTATAGTTCATTCTTACATGTTCTATGTTTGAGCTGATTTTGAAAACAAAAGTTGAATTGAAAACATTATTGGCATTGTGGAATTCGATTTGCATAATAGAGCAAATCACAATGTTTGTAAACAAAGCTGTTCTGGTAGTTCCGGGTTGCGTGCATCGGGGAATCTTGACTCGAGAACGCATAGGACACCATATGCAGACCACTGCCGGACTAGCTAGATTACCTAATGAATAATTAATATACACCAGTTGTTCTAATATTTCTGTAAAATCATCAACACTACTCTCTTGAAATCAAGCCTCCATTTTTCTAGGTTGTGAGCCAGATAGCTAGTTTGCTTCGTTCATGGAGTAAATGCCAACTAGCTACAAAGCTACATTGCCTTGGTTGCAGCTGACCTGTATGATAGCCATAGCCATTTGTAAGTATTTTTATTGAAATACATAGCCAGCCAGCTAGCTCTAATTGCAATGTTGGATAGATAGCTAATCGGTTCCATTTATGAAAATAGCGACAATTTGCCAATCTCACTGTATTTTAACTTATCCAATCTTCACCCACCAGCACTGTGCAGCATGCATGTATGCAAAAACAGTAGCTAGTTAATATTAGCTAGCCCATCTGTAGCCCCCAACTACCTAGCTAACTAGCTAGTTAGCTAGCTGAGTTCCATTTATTGTTTCGTTATTTTTCAGCTATCTTTTTTGAACACCGAATGACCACAAGCTGATTGCCAGCTAGCTATCTAGATATTCCTGCCTTGCCATTGCATTGGCTATCTTTCCAGCACGGATGGATGAATGCAGATGTCAGTCATGTAACGTTCGCAAGCAAAGACAACCCTTGTTTTCAATTAATAAGATGGCTTGGTAGTTACATCAGCACACACATATTTCCTTACCCGATGCCGATGATGGTTCCATAGCCTGCCATACGTGAGTTGCTGAGCTGGGGCTACGAGGTTATCTGAAAGTGTACTAGCTAGCTTAGCTAGCTACTTGTCTGGCATAAGCCTACATGTCGACATGTAATCATTGCAATTTGAGAGTTGTTTTCCTTTGCTAGCCATCTAGCTACAAGGTTTGGACTAGTTGCCTGCTTGCTTACTTGCTATTAGTTAATGTTATACATAAAAAATAACAACCTCTGTTTAAAATACTATATTATTGCTTGACTGGGATATCCTTCATCTATGAATGAGTGGGCTCGTTGTTCTTCTTCGATGAGGTTTAACCATGGTTGGCATCCAATAAATGTTGCATTACCGCCGCCTACTAGACTGGAGTTTAACTCCCTTATACTTTGCTTGAAAAAATTCATAAATAAAACAAATACCCTACCATGTAAAAAATTAAAAATTAACATACTCCACTATTTAAATCTATTTAGTCCTACTTCAGGCCAACAGCCTGAAAGGATGGGACACCACCACTTAACACACCCTGTAACTCTTCTGACGTCAAGTCTCGCACACCCAAGTACCTCTCTGCAGCTGCCACCACAACCTCTATTTTCTGTGATTTACGTTCCATCCCTGCAGTACAGTTGATAACCATTGCTATAAATGCCAAAGATCCAATCTTACTGAAACATATATCACTTGTTGGTTTATCCCTCTGTACTGGTACAGATCTACTACTCACACCATTCCTCTCAGGATCCCTCCCCCATGACCCATCTTCCTCTACTTTCTTCACTGCCTCAGCATATGACAACTTCTGCACTACTCTAACCCTGCCTTTCTCGCACGGGACATTTCTGATCCCCAGCCCCATGGGCACCCCTACAATTAACTCATACCACTATTTTCCCCAATGCAACACATTCCTTTGTCTCATGCCCCTCTGCACACTTCTCACACCTAGGAACCTCCCTCCTACACACTGCTGCCACATGCCCATAAGCTTGACACCTGTAACAACGTAATGTATTCGGCACAAAAGCTTGTACAGGATAACTTATATATCCTAACATCCCTTTGTCGGGCAAAGACTCAACATCAAAACTCAAAAGAACAGACAATGACTATGCTGTTTCACCACTCACACCACCCTGTCTGCGTCGCACCAAACGACGAGCATCACAAACATCGGGAATCTTCCCTTTCAGTTGGTCAGCTTTCACATGTACCGCTACCCCAGTAATCACTCCTTTCAATGGCACCCTTTTCTTGAGAGCAAAACAATTCACATCTCTTGCCTCCATTCGTTTAACACGGAGCGCCTGCTCCCCCCACCAGCAGAAACACAAACAATTATCACAAGACCACTTCTGGTTACCCTCACCAATTCCACAGCACCCAACTCTGTTTTCACCCACCCTGAAACCACAAATGGATCAGCCAAAAGGCAAGGGTCCACTTTTTCCAAAAACTTCACTCCTACTGTCACAGACTCATCTTTATCCTGACCCTAGGTGCAAGCCTCGGGCTCCGAGTACTTCACCACACCTACCACCTCCGATACTTCACCCTCATTCACTTCCATATCTCCTCCTGCTGACACTTCCTACCATTCTTCTTTAACAAACCTTCTCCCTTTTTTCCTCCATTTTTTACCAACTCAAGCTCACCCTCTTCTTCCCTCTCTCTCTTTGACCTCCTCTGCCTCTCTTTTTCCCTCCATAGTTCCTCCGTATTCCAAGTATAATTCTCCTTATGATAACACTGCACTTCTCCTGACATACATCTTGTTTTTGCCTTGTCAAGGGATGCCATTTAACCGGCTGTCACAATCTCCGTACAATCAGCACGAACCCCTCGGAATGTAGCGCTCAACAGTGCATCCCACTTGTAAAGCAGCTGCTTCGTCTTGATGTTCTTCTTTATCAATAGCTACCGCAACGCTTTTCCATTTCAAACAAGCGCGCTCTCTTTCGTGCCATTGCTCGTTGTTTATTGTAAACAAACCGTTTTGGATGTGACACACTAACCTGACATAGCCAGCTAATGGAAGTAGTGGCTCACTACCATCATCTGCTGGGTAATTGTGAGATTACACCATAAAATAGCACTGCGACATAGACAATGGTTCATGTTATTGAAAGTCGATTTTGCCAGCTCCTTACCGTACTGTCAACCACATTATGTGATTACTGATTTGTAAATACAGAGCACAACCATGCAAAGGACAATGCACAGAATGCAACTTTCTCCACCTGGAACTAAATTTGCTTGCTATTGGGACATCATGGGGATCTCTCCTATAGCAAGCTAGGACTGGTGGTTTGGTTATCTACATTTACATTTACATTTTAGTCATTTAGCAGATGCTCTTATCCAGAGCGACTTACAGTTAGTGAGTGCATACATTTTTCATATCTAAACTAGCAAGTCTGTTTGTTTGGTTACCAAGGCAACTACTGTAGCTATCTAGTAAAGTTGCTAGCTACTTCAGTGGATGTTGAACACATTTAAGAGGATTTGGAACACTTGTTGAACAAATTTCTTGCGGCAAATGTGTTCAATTATAGCCATGCTATGAAAGGGATAATCAACTTGGGGGTCTATGCGTTCTCTGGAAAATAATGCAACTCCGTGGAAGGTGACAGTACGCATAGCCCATCATTGATTATCCCTTAATGTACATAATAGAGGAGAACTTAACTTTTCTAACAATACCTTTTTTATGTCTCAACTCTCAACATTTACAGAGCAGACCCTACTAAAACGGGATTGTCAATTAACATTGTTTCTGGAAAATGAATGCTCAGTTTCTGTCGCATGTAGCATTGTGGTTTAGCCACAGACCTTTCTGTGCTAGCTTTTATGTGCAATAAGCATAAAAATACTCATTTATATAACGGAATTGGCAACTCGTTCTCAGTCTGAGAAATAATCTTCCTATCCAGGTAGATGTGTGTGCTCCTGAGTGGCGCAGTGGTCTAAGGCACTGCATCTCAGTGCTTGAGGCGTCACTACAGACCCCTGGTTCGATTCCAGGCTGTATCATAACCAGCCGTGATTGGGAGTCCCATAGGGCGGCGCACAATTGCCCCAGTGTCGTCCGGGTTTGGCCGGTGTAGGCTGTCATTGTAAATAAGAATTTGTTCTTAACTGACTTGCCTAGTTAAATAAAATAAAAAATAAAGGCCACTTGATTTCAACATCTAAACAACGTGGAAAGGTGAGCATATTGTTCTACCTTGTTAGCTAGCAAATAGATTCAAAGTTGGCTAAACTTGAAATATAAAGGTTAGCTGGCTATTCGCTTGAGAGATGGTTTATGAGATTCATTCCGATGTTTCTTGTTTAACATTGTTAGTAGCTAGTAAAATTTCACTGCACCTGCTATAACGTCTGCTAAACTGTATACGCGACCAATAAACTTTGATTTGATTTGATGAGACTTGTGTTAATTTTCGATTATTAGTGGGGATGTGCATTGTGCATGGTTCTGGTTGCAAAAAAAAAGCAGGTTAAAACGATGTTGATAGAATCATTACATTTGTTGTGGTTGTTATTGTTGTGGAAGGCTTATATTTAGCCTAGGTATAATTTCACACTCCCTGAATTCATTTGAATATTGCTGACTGTTTGAAATGCAGTGTATTGAGCTTTAATTGTGCATCAAAGCTTTAAATAAAACAAATATATATATATATATATATATATATATATATATATATATATATATATATATATATATATATTGTGAATTACCCATAAGTTTGAAAAAATCGAGATATGATTTTTAGGACATATCGCCGAGCCCTATACTACACACTGTAGTATCATGTAGTGCTTACTTTAGAATTTTGTGGTATACTGGAGAATACTGTACCACAAACTGTAGTATGCCTCGTTCATGTAGTGCTTATGCTAGACTACCTGCCGCCTCCTACATGCCAAGTATAGACCATATATTGTGTTCCCTACAGGTTATAGAACAGAGCAGAAGCTCTGAACTATCCGTTCAGACTCCAGTCCTATTTTAGTTTCTGTCAAGTAGGTTTCCTCAAAGAGAAAGCCCTCACTTCTATGTCAAAGATAATAAAACAAAAACCCTATAGATAGTAAATACTACAGTATACTACAGTCTTGTCCGCAAAAACACTACAGAAAAATACTACAGTGATTACTACAGTAAAGTCTGCAAAAACACTACAGTGAATACAAGTATATAAATATAGTAATACTACAGAATTTATACCATAGTATACTATAGTCTTTTTTCATATGAGAGGGGCTGTGTGTGTGTGTGTGTGTGTGTGTGTGTGTGTGTGTGTGTGTGTGTGTGTGTGTGTGTGTGTGTGTGTGTGTGTGTGTGTGTGGGTGCGTGTTTGTGTGGGTGCGTGTTTGTGTGGGTGCGTGTGTGTGTGGGTGTGTGTGTGTGTGTGTGTGTGTGTGTGTGTGTGTGTGTGTGTGTGTGTGTGTGTGTGTGTGTGTGTGTGTGTGTGTGTGTGTGTGTGTGTGTGTGTGTGTGTGTGTGTGTGTGTGCGTGTGTAGAGGGGCAGGACCAATTTTCAGCATTGGATGGCAGGCTCCAAGCAGCGTGAGAATCTTCTGACCTGCTTTGTTGTGGAAATGAAATTGAAATGGGGGGGACAGTCTGTTACACTGTAGCAGGGGGCTACTGCATTGTCCCTGTCCCTTGGGAGCTTGGGTGAGGAGAGTTGGTGTGGGGGGCTGTTGGGGGGCGGGGGGTTATAGAGAAGGTTAGTACTGCACTGCCTACATTCACAGTGTTCAGTGCTGAGACTCGTATTGGATGCAAGAATTGGTTTAAAAAAGAGTATTGCAGGATTGAAATGGGGATACACAAGGGAGAAGTACAAGAAGAAGTGAGAACAAATAGAAAGTGGGTTATTGAAAGAGAAGACAAGAAGACTGGAGTAGTATGTTAACTGAATAACACATTCAGCATCAATGCAACATTTCTTTGGTGAAGGAAATGTATGTGGTACAGAATACCAGATACTGACGATGAAAGCATGACAACAATATGTAAAAGCACAATTCCAAACTCTGCAAAACTCCAAACTCTGCAAAACTAGAAAACCCAATTGCAGGTGAAGTATCCTTCTGTGAGATACAGCTGCCGAAAATGCGGGAAAAGGAGGGAAGGAAATAAGGATCAATATAAATCAGAGCTATTTTGTCTCTAATTACTCTGCAGATGCATAAAATTAGCTGCTCAATCAAGCTCAGGGAAGAATTCCCATTTTAATGGGCGAGACAGAAATTCCACAAGAGTTGAACAAGCACAAAGAAAGTCAAATGAATTGCCTCATTATTTTCTAAATTACTTCTTACTTCTTCATCTCTCCTGTTTATTGTGTGTTTTTACAAATATAGACAGGTTGATCGTCTGATATTGAAAATATTTCAACATTTAATATCAATAAACTGTTTCATATTCAAGATTATTTGCATTGCTAAGATTAGACAACAACACAATAACAATTTAAACTGACTTAAATGGATAAAGGATTTAAAGGGATAAAGGATTTTGGCAATGAAGCCCTTTATCTATAGTATACTTCCCCAGCGTCAGATTAACTTGTGGATACCATTTTTATGTCTCTGTGTCCAGTATGAAGGAAGTCAGAGGTAGTTTCGTGAGCCAATTCTAACTAGCTTAGCGCAAAGACTTGAAGTCTTCAGGATCTGCATGCATGCCAAAATCCCAAACTATCCCTTTAACAATTCAAACTGAAATAAACAAACAACAAAAGAGATGGAATCGACAGTGTCAAAATTTGAATGGAAGAGGAACTCTGAAATGATATGGACATTAACTCTCCCACTCTGCCCGAGAGGTCAAAGATGCCCATTCTCCCTGACTGTTTCTCTGTGCTTCCCTGTGAGATTGTTTGGCAGCTTTTGAGCATTCACACGCAGGCCTGGGTTTTGGGCTCTGAAGACTCAGCTCCTTGTTCTCCCCTTTCGTGACCTTCGCCCTTAGAGTAAAAAAAAAGAGGGGGGGGGGGAATTGTGGGATAGGTGCTGGTGCAGAAAAGCAGCTGTGAGAGGTCAGGGGTCATCACCCCCAAGGACTGCAGCGTTGCTGTGGCTCCCGGCTTTGTGCTGCCGACTCAATGCGCCACCAGACCATGAAATTCAGAGGGAGTGCAGATGTGGGAGAGGAATAGAAGGGGATAGAGAGAATTGCTAGAAATATAGAGAAAGGTGGTGTGGGACTATTGGCAGCAGAGAGGGGGTGAAGCAGGCTAGTATATTCTATACTGCATGTGTTCCCATCGAGAGTGAGCATGATTTAATGACCCATTTATTAAGCCAGAGCATTGATTGCTAATCAAACACACAGAATAATCTTGAATAATGAATGCAGTGTATTATATCTGTAATCTTGTAGTGCTGAAGAAATCTACTGTTGCTTGGAAACGTTTGATCATTTCTAAAAGTACAACCAACAGACAGCATTACCACAAAACCCCAGGCGCTAGAGAAGTGTGGACAAAGAAAATGATGATAAAAGAGCATAGAAGAAAGAGAGAAGTAAAAAACAGAACATCAAGAACTCTTTGTCTTTTACATCAAATGCCTTCTAAACATTTGTTGCTTTGCATCATAAAAACTCAACTATAACACCCATCATTCAACGAATCCCCCACCGTACATACTCTATAGCTAACTCACAAGCCACAATATTGCCACTTTTCTCACGGTCTTCTCAGATCATAGTCCACTTTGCACCTAGTGATGGGTCAAGATGTCCATAAACTATGGTCCTCCTGGCACGTTAGGGCTAGAGAAAGCCATTGTGGGCCTTTGTGTGGACAGAGCCATTGGGACTGGCAGGGAGAATAAGCTGGGGAGGAGGCGATTAATGGGGGTTGGTGGTGGGGTATTTAAAAAATGAGATGCCAAATCATTGGAAGAAACCACCCAAATGAATAGCAAACTAAGGCCACAAGTCGGTTGCTAGGGAGGAGGAGCAAATGTCACCTAATGCCTATGCATACACAAACACCACAAACACCAATTGTCCCCAAGTGAGCCCTGTAGCATAGCTAGGGTCAGAGAGGCTTCTGGGAAACAGACGTGCTCTGGGGCAAGTTTCTGATCACAACAAACAAAGAGGGGGTTCCAGGACCCAGCATTGGAGAACCCGCTGCGGTAAATATATCATTGTATGGAGCTCCTCAGTGTGACAAGGTCCTAAAAGGACACATCTAAATGGCTGCTTTTCAGTATTCAGCATGACCCATTGGGAGAGAATGCTTGTTGTAGGGGTTGTTGTTTTTAGAGTTTTATGTAGAGTCCTTTTTTTCCCCGGGACAGCCCGTGCTACTGTGGGAGGGCCCTGTGGGCAATTAAGCAAAAGATAATTAACTTCATCGAAAATGAGCGGTGAATGGCGGCCTTCTTGTTGCTGTGTTCTGCTCTTGTGCTCCCCAGTCCTGTGGAAGGAGAAAAAATGGAAAGAGAGAAGAGAAAACAGACAAGGGCACTCTAGAAACATTCGCCTCTCAAGCTTTTTATCTTCAGAAACAGGAGTCCTTTCAGGAAGCCCTTTTTCCTTTTCTAATACCGTTTTCATGTGACAGGCATCTGAATTAAATACAAGTGGTCAGCTCACTTACTTTTCAGGTTATTTTATATGTCAAGAGTTAATCGGTTGGGAAAGAACCAAATACCTATAAAAGTGGTTTTAGAAATAGTTCAAACAAATAACCTCCCTTCAATTTTAACTGTTATTCGACATTATACGGAAAGAACATGCAAGGTTTTTGTTATGCTGTTAGCCAAACAATGTGTTAGAATAAACACAATTGTCACATGTGGTGAAAAATACAGATACTGTACTTGCTATTGCACAATTCAGATACTGTACTTCAGAGAGACAGAGTATATTTCATGCGCACGTCATGTCAGTATGAACCATTAAACTTTACACACATTACAGACAGTCACGCATTACACCAGATATGTCCGCCATAGGAGCAATCGTATCCAACCGTTTCCCAGCCTCAGACATCAAATATTTGAGCTCACTCTTGTCAGTCAGCAGCTCTGGTGTTGATAGTTCCAGCTTGAAATAAGAAATCCTGCTCCCTCTTAGGCTTTGCCAGATGGGAAAGGTCCATAGTTAAGCTAACTCACAGACCTTGTAGCTGAAACCCACTCACATTTCATTAGGCCTGGGCTATAGGTCAGGAAAGTGAAAGAGACATAACCTTGTTATCATACAACTACTCATACATACAGTATTGCCTACAGCATAACATATTCTGCCATACAAGTACCAGAAATACAAATATATTATTTTCTGTACCACAGACAAAAAAAAGCGTGTTCATATCTCATCTAATTGCAAATGGCTCCCCGTTTATAAGACCCGCTCTTGTAGAAGAGTGTAATACTACCAATGCCCAGTGTTATCCCCCTCTTGTAGAAGAGTGTAATACTATCAATGCCCAGTGTTAACCCCCTCTTGTAGAAGAGTGTAATACTATCAATGCCCAGTGTTAACCCCCTCTTGTAGAAGAGTGTAATACTATCAATGCCCAGTGTTAACCCCCTCTTGTAGAAAGTGTAATACTATCAATGCCCAGTGTTAACCCCCTCTTGTAGAAGAGTGTAATACTATCAATGCCCAGTGCTAACCCCCTCTTGTAGAAGAGTGTAATTCTATCAATGCCCAGTGTTAACCCCCTCTTGTAGAAAGTGTAATACTATCAATGCCCAGTGTTAACATTGATTATCCCTCCTTTTTGGGCAATCTCGCCAATACTGGCAGCAGCTGTCCACTCCACTCTGGAGGCATGTGAGGAGGGGGAGCTGAGGTTGGCGCTCTACAGTTAACAGGCAGTTACACACATACTGCACATAGAGGAAGTTGGTGCAACATGACACTAATAAAAGCAGATCTCCTTAGGCAACTGTGGGAAGGGAAGGTCTGTGTCGAACCCAGAGCACGCGGCTCATACCATAACGTGATTAGGATGAGGGCTGTGAACTTGGCTAGAGGCATGTTGAGTGTCAGAACAAAACCATGCTTTGCTGCAGCTCCCGCTGTGAAAGAGACAGATTTATTCCTCTCTACAACAGACGTCATTCAGTAGGCCAATGCATCCACAGCCACCTTCCACAGTAATCACTCAGCGAATTATCTGTTTAGATGTTACACTCTTTTCTACCATCCTTGTATTGATCACATTTTCTTCATTCCTGTTATCTGTTTCATACATCTCAAGCCTGTTTCTGTCATGGCAAGCAGTGTTCTCTCATGGGTGTCCTCATCTTCTGTACAAATAGCATAATAATATTTTAGAATGTTTGGTCAGTCTTTTTTGTAGATATCCTCAAAAAACAATTATTATGTGTGTCTGATTAAAATAAATGATTATGCTATAAGTAGTTGTAACATGACATCTTTATGTTAATTTGGAATCACCTGAAACAGCTTATGTGACTTTGATGTGTTCAACCCTCTCTAGTCTACACAAACATAATAATAATATGCCATTTAGCAGACGCTTTTATCCAAAGCGACTTACAGTCATGTGTGCATCCATTTTTACATATGGGTGGTCCCGGGGATCGAACCCACTACCTTGGCGTTACAAGCGCCATGCTCTACCAATTGAGCTACAGAGGACCACAGTTAAAGTTGGGAGATTACTCAAAATGGCTGGATACGAAATATATGCGAACAGTTTACTGTCTTGCTGAAAAGTATTTATTTGTAGACTGTGGGTACGTCCTAAATGGCATCCGATTCCCTATATAGTGCTCATTAACTACTTTTTACCACAGTCCTATGGGCCCTGGTCACAAGTAGTGCACTATATAGGGAACAGGGTGCCACATGGAACACAGACTGTGCTTATAAACATTATTGTGTGACCAAAGTGATCTCCTCTGATAAAACAGACAAGTGTCTGGAAACGTCAAAAAGTGATTATTACAAATGATACTGCAGGTGTAGAAACATGTACTTGTGACGTCACCATAAGCCATCTAACAAAACCACAATTCACATCACACACACCAAACATTTGAATGACAACATAGAGGTTAACCCACTCCCAGCGATGTTGTTGTAGAGCTAACTGACAGTGGTTGGAGCCGTTAGCCCCGAGGCATCACCCGTTACGGCTGGGCTAACCACAACATCTTGCACAGTGGTTATCAATTTGAGCGAATGGAAGTGGGCATAGAGGGGAACCTGTTATCAGCACCACAAGCCTGTAACCCCTGTAACCCTTCTACTCTAACATGCCACACCACATCCAGACGACACAATTCAGAAGATCAATGTAAGTTCTCCATTTATGACAGGGTAATGGTATTATATAATCAGAGTGTGTGAGTGTGTGTGCGCGTGCGTGTGTGTACACATTGGAGAAAGGGTGTCTTTGTGCCTTAAACGTTTCTCTATTTGCTTGTATGTGTTTGTGTAAAACGCTACTCCTACCAGTATGTCGACTCTCAACATTTGTCCACGAAGCTAGATCATAAGTCGTCATTCACACAAACTGAGAAAACTGCGAAAAGGACATGTAAACAAACAAAAACAAACAGAAGTGCTTGTGTTTTCTGTAAGAAAGCCATGTTTGTCTGCCTGTCTGTCTGGGCTGCCATGGGGGTGAACCGGAGCAACCAGACCAGACCAGTGCTCCAGCCCTTAGACCGCACCACCGCCCCGGTCAAGCCCCCAGTCTACCACCCTGCAATTATGTCACCAAGTGCTTGCGGCTGGGGACCTGCTGACAGGAGGCACGTGTGACTATACAGACCACCATCCCCTATACTACCCAAACCACTCTGCCTTACAAACTATCCCACAGCCAGGCGCTCCATCATTTTACTAGCCTATTAATCTCAAGTGCTGAGCTCATTTAAAAGGGTTAAAGAACCCCCCTTCTCATCCACACCACCTTACTTTAAAGTCCCTGCACTGCAACTGGTATTGAGTTATGAGGTGCACCCCTACCCCTCCGCTTTGGGACAGTAACGACAACATTAACAGTAAAAGGCCTGTGTTGACTTTTCACTGTACGGCCCCCTTCAGAGCCCTATGGGGCAGGACCAGTGAAGGCTATGAGGGCATATGTTGACCTTGGCCTCAGCTAGGCCTCCAGGAGAGAGAAAGAGAGAGGCCCAAAGACAAATATGTTCCCAACCTCACCTGGGGGGGGGGGGGTATACACAGTGATTAAAAGGATAGCTATTTAGACTAAATGTCTGGCACATGTCGAGAGCCCGCGTTAACCAACCCCACACGTTTTATCCAGTGTTTTCTAACTTTGGGTGTAATGTTGACATTCCAAACATTTGGAACAAGTACCAAGCAACGGGCCAGGCAGCCGGGGACTTTAAAAGAAAATACATATTGGAGGATATATTTTAAACCAAATATGAAGTCACATCGGCTGAAGCCAGAGAAAATAATAATTACTTTCATAATGTAGTATGTCCAGGTGCACTCTCATTAGTTTCATATAGAAGAATAATAAAGGCTCCATATCCAGGAGTAAAATCCCCTCAGTGTATAACTTTTCAACCATGTCCCCTCTCATGCGCTCATGCCTCAACTGACTTGACAGATTTTAAGACAAAACAAGTCTTCAAGACAGTCAAATGTTCTGTTTGGTGTATGAGTGATGATTGAGCTTTCTCTAAACTTTCCGAATGTAATATTGAAAGGAATTCAGTATTATTCAGTTATTCAGTGCTATTCGGTTTCATTGTTCACATTTGTTTAACCCACTTTCTAGTAAGGCACTGTGTGGAGAAGGAGAGGCATGAAAGATTAGCATGATGAAAACAGAGTAAGAACAATAGATTGGAAGAAGAACAATGCTCTGGAATGCTGGATCAGCCTAACCAGCCTAACTACTACATACATGATGCATGCTTAGCACACAGGACAAAGGAGTAAGGCATTCTCGGAGGCAACAATGCATATACTGTATATTAATGTAATTTAGGGTGAACGTGATGAATGTTCACTACTCTATCATTCTGACAGCCATGGTTGGCTTGTTAGTGTTCGTACACTAACTGCCTACAGTTACACTGACTAAACACACACATGGTCTGTAGCCTGTGTACACAGATAGGCTTTATCAGAGCACAGACATCATCCAAAGGTAAAGAACAGCATCTCTTTAGGGCAGGGTTTCTTAAACTATGGGTCGGGACCCAAAGTGGGCCCTGGGCATGTTAGAGGTGGGTCGCGATTTATGAGAATACATCTATAATCAGACACTATGTCTTCTTAATTTGGGTCAATGGAGGATGATTTGGGTCACGGGAAACGGTCAATTTCTCATTTGGGTACCGAGCTGAAAAAGTTTAAGAACCTGCTCTATGGGATACAGTGGAACACTCCCACCTACTATTTTAGATGTGCACTGTTCCTGAGATGAGGCATATCCTCCAATTGTATCTTATTCTGTTTTCTTTTATTTATTTTACTTACAGTCATTGCTATGTCCCAAATAGTCAGACCCAAATGATGCTGTATTACTCTTGCATCTATTCATGAATGTATAACAGCCAAATAGAACACTGAGAGACCAAGTAACCTTTATCAACATCATAACAAATCCTCAGTGGTGTTAAACGGCAAACTGAAATCTCTCTAATTTGCTCAATGTGGGCAGTCTGCAATTTGACTCTGAAGTCACAGTGTCCAACTCCCAAAAGCACATCACATGGCCATCTGACAAACTGTCTGTTGGCCTGTCACTTTGAGGCCTTAACAGGAAAGGGAACGTGCTATCAACAGCTGAGGCCGATGAAAGAACAGACTGGCACAGACAGAGAGACAGGCCCCCATTAAAATAACAGCAACAGCTGCTCAGGAGAAGGAGACTGGGAACCAGACTCTGTGTACATGCGTGCGTGTGTGTTTTCCAGACAGCACCAGTCGTCAATAATGGCGCGAGCACAGAGTGCCTCAACTAAAGTACACCAGTTGTGGAAAGCAATTGCTTGGAGTTTTGAACCCTGCATAGTCAACTGTTCGTCTCAATAATGCAGACAAATGGGAAAGCAATTGCTTATTTAAAATGTTTGGTTTTATTAAATCAAATCTGCAATTCCACCACCATAACAAGCACATTGTAAACCAACCAGAGTTGTCTCGGTCCTCCATGGTCAGCAGTGTTGCTTCACAGCAGGCAGCAGTTGGTAGCATACAGCAGGCAGGCCCCACGAACTGCGTCCAGCAAGGCTGGAGCTGTTTCCTGGAAACGGGAAAGGGTCTGGTGGGAAAGAGACGAGAGAGGATGAGGGGGAGGCACTTTGGTGTCTATACGCTTCTGTGAAAGCAGTATGTAGGGTGTGTGTGTGCGCATGTGTCCAGCCACCTCCTCGGCTTTTGTCCAAACACATTCCACAGTGCCTTGTCAAGCTAGAGCTACAGTGAGGGGAGGGACTTCCCTTACCAATAAGGGGCTTTCATTATTCCTGATGGGGGGGTTAGGGGGGTGGTTGGAAAACACTTTAGGAAGTGGAGTGGAAGAAGGGGGGCTGAAAGTAAAGAATCTGGGGAACCATGAAACAAGGCCTGGTGAACAGGAGAGAAAAGGGAGAGTGAGATGGAAGAAGGGTAGAGTTGTGTAACAAAAGCCAGAGGAGCTTTTTAGGGCTTGCCGTCAGTGCACTGTATGTTTGGAGGTGAGAGTCTTTTGTCATGAATCTTGTACTGGAGGCAGCTCTGCAGAGTGGTCACTAGCTGGCACAGCCACATAGTCATACAATCTGATTTTTAACCACATTGCTAATTGTAATGCCTAACCCTAACCTTAAATGAAGACAAAAAAACACATGTTTGTCTTCATGAATTTGTACAATATAGCCAACTTTGCAGCTGGCCTATCTAAAGTGAAATCACTCAATTCTGCCTCCAGAACAAGACTCATGACAATTAATGTTAACCTGCTGTATATTTGTGGTGTGAAAAGTGTGACAGAGTTATATGATTGAGTGGACAGTTTAATACATCTGTTGATCCAGTTATAATTGTTAATGTGTTAAAAAAAAAAAACGGATTGATGCACAGTAAAACATTTTTCATGTATCCAGAGGGCAGATTTCAAATTGACAACATACCTCAAAGCACAGGACTTTGAATACAAACCTGAAGCAAAAAAAAATATTAAAACACTGATACGAGGAGGTCCACCATCTGAAACCTCAAAAGAAAATATTTGTATGTTTAGTAACTTTTTTAAACTTTAAGTTACAATAATGAAGTAAATCATTTTTTATCTGCAATGTACTAGTTACATTTACATATTTTGATTAATTCTAGCCTATTGTCTGCCAGGAAATACTTGTAGGGGAGTTTGTTTTGTAGTGTAGGTATAACACAAATTATTTTACAATTTACCTGCTATGCATTGCTGTGAAATCACACATAGGCCCATGTTTCCATACAGTCCATAGAGTGAGATAGCCTTCTGTGATCCCTACTGAGACCACCATACAAACACTGGGCGACAACAACAGGCACTACCTATGCAAACAGAGCCATTCACATCCATTCAAGTCCACCTGCATATGGAAATGCCCTAATTGACACACAGTCCATAAGAAAGACAAGGTATTGAAGGCTCAGGAAGGGTGTGCTAAGCTAAATTGTCAGTGTGGCCAATCTATTGCCTAATAATTTGCATATGTGTGGTGTCATGCAAACCCCTACTCCCTTACCAATATCTCCATATTGTTTTGGGTTGGTGCATTTTTACCGAATGTCTTCCTAGGGGGGACTTGCCATTCTGAGTCTCATACACTTATTACATCCAATCATTTCATGGAGGCTTCCATCTAAAGGGATGATTGGCACACATAAGTTGATATTGATAAGTGGTTATCAATACCAGTAGAGGGAGTAACACGTAACTTGTGTTGCAGAAATACTCCCCCAACTCTGAAGTTTATCACTAGTTTGTTTGGGTCTTCTCAAAGTCAACATGTTGGGACATACAGTATACTAACCCATATTGGCTAAGCTTAAAATGTAACATTCACACATGCAGTAGACAGGGGTATCTCTCTGACATTAAATGATTTAAGTTCTTATTCATACTCTAACAAGACATTTAACGTACCACCTGATGCTCTCTCTGACCTAACCTCAATGTTGTCATTGGTTTCCCTTTCAAATGTACCGTGTATCATACCAACCCTAGTGCATCCAGAAAACAAACACATGTATGTATGTACACAGAAGGGAATAGGTACCCAGACAGGGAAGTCAATGCCAGGGAAGTTCCTGTCTGTCTATGTGTTCTGGACATCCCTGACATATGAAATAGGGAACCTGCAACAACGTCAGAGTGTTTTACAATGTTGCCGCTCTGTTGACACTGTTGTTTGTATGATCTAATCCTTCACCTGTGTGTGAATGTACGACTGTTTGCTGTGAAACTGTACCCCCACGTTAAATGAGGGGCTTGTTTGTCCCTGAGCGGATGTCTGTGGGAACCTCACGTTGCCCTGTCCCCCAGTTCAACACAGACAGGGACAAGTCTCTGAGGACTTTACACACAGGAAAGAGCCCTCATCTTACAGGTATATGTGCCTGTTCCTGTAGCTATTGACTGTGCTGAGAAGGTGAGCCATCTCATGGCCTGCCTGCGTCTGGGCCCCGGCATGGTCCTCCTTCCCAATCCTGCCTGGCCCTCCGGAGCTCCAGACGTGTTTATAGCCAGGCCACTGCCAGGGACATGTTTATCTGAGCCGCAGAGCGTATTTCTGGCCTGGCATATGTAGGGCCACAACAAAGGGCCTCTTGTGAGGGGCGCACAATGAGGGCAGGCCCGGGTCGTTTGGGGGGGCGAAGGCTATGGGGGCGGGGTTTGGGGCTGTAAAGGGGGGACTGGAAGCTCCAGTGAAAGGAGGGAAGAAACAAGGGGAGAGGGAGAAGGAAAGGAAGATGAAGGATAGCAGGATAGTTTGTACATTACTGATAAAGACACTGTGGATGGCATCTCAGACACAAGCAGCAAAAGGCTTCCCTTTGTAACAACAAGAAAGCTAGCTAGTAATGCTAGTGCCATTATGGCTTGGAATAATCATGGAATGACAATTTATGAGCTACTTTAACCATTTCTTCATTATCATCATATGCAATGATGTTATTTAAACATGTTTTAAATGACAAAATCATGTCAAAACATCAAGATTATGTGTAATGAGAAGTAGCATGTCAAGACAATACATGCCAAGATATGTCTCTCCCTGTCATAAACCCATTTTATTTATAGTTTTAACAGTTTCCCTTTTGCATTGTGACCGTTCTCTGTCACCCACAACCGCTAAAATTTGAACACCAATTCACAGAATCAGTTAAACGTATTGCCTGTATAAAAACTACCCACTTGTTTTCCTCTCCTGTGGGGTGTGGGTCCTGGTCAGGTCCAAAACCTCACTGCTACCGTTTACCCCTCTCAGCCCTGATAGCCAGGCAGTTATCCTTGGTTACGTAACAGCCACCGCACAACGGAATCAGTTGCTAAGTCATTCCTTCCTGCAAGAAAAACAATACATCTACCAGTCATGATTATAGGCAGATAAGGGCTAAGACCAAGCAGTTACAGCAACTGACCACAAATGCTGTAGGGCAACCACTGAGCATCACAGTTATGTAACCGTGCCCACACTGTAATTCTCATGAAACACTCATTGTGGTCATAAAAGTAATAAATAATTAGTGGAGAAAACACAACATTTAACTGGCAACATTTGCTGCGGCTTTGCATTAAAGTATGCCTATGGTATAGCAGCTTGGAGATGCATCAGTGGGCTGCTTTACTAAGACAAAAAAGGTCCTAGGAGTCAGACACCATAAAGAAGCTGAGACGTACCCATTGAGGGTCAAAAGCAAATGTGAGACATTTGTGTGATGCTTACTATAACAGCCATTGCACCCCCTCCTGTGTGATGGCTCTGCCATTGTGACCTGATTGTCTAATCATTAACAAGGCCCTTTCCCTCTATCCACCACTATAGATCCATGCACAGGAATCTGTGACAGAGGCCTGCTGGTATGGCTCACATAGAGCAGGGCCAATCAGAGGGAGAAGGCCCAGGCCGGCATCTGCATAATCCCATTGTTGCCCCAGTGAGCACCATCGCTCAAGCATAATTGGTGGAACCATACCAGGGCTCCAGGAGGACATTGATTGTGCCTTGATAATTGTCTCTTTTCTCTGTCTCTTTCTGGGAGGCTATGGCTGTGGAGGCCCCTCCATCTTTCCCTCCACCTCCACAGCCTCACAAAAACTACACAAGATGAAATAAACCAGGAGAGTGGTAGAGTGCACAATGTCTATTAGACAGATACCAGCATGAGATATAGATATAAAATAGCATTTAAAATGAGCCTCTTTTACTATATATTCCATATTAGTCATTTAGCAGACGCTCTTATCCAGAGCGACTTACAGTTAGTGAGTGCATACATTTTCATACTGGCCCCCCGTGGGAAACGAACCCACAACACTGGCATTGCAAGCGCCATGCTCTACCAACTGAGCTACACGGGGCCTGAATCAGACACAGTCCCTAAAACAGCAATATACTGTCACCCGGCAGTATAGTGAGTTTTTTGTCACTGTTGTCACTAAAGACAATTGACACAGTCTCTTGTCATTGTGTAGATAGACTTTAATCTGGTTTACTGACACTGTGACTCGACAAACAGCAACCCTGGTTTCAGTTGCTTGTCTTTTCATGCCCTAATTAAACAACCCTTCTCCTTATCTACTTCAAAACAACAAGTGTCATCATGGGATAGCAGACTGTTTGCTGGGCCCTATCTCCGTTCTTACAGAATGGTAAGAAGTGTTGACTCTACTGTTGACGATAAGACATAATAGTGGTTTAAAGGGACAGTGCTTTCTGTTGACTGAAAGGTTCTACGTAAATGTTTACAGAGTGTTTTAGATGTTTTTACCCAGGCACTACGTATAATGATGTAGGTTTTAGGGTTGTTTTCGGTCCGCATAATCAAACGTCAGGTAGGGAGGGAGAGAGTCAGAACGAGGCCTACGTTCATGCATTGACAGATCAGGAGACATACAGATGTAGGATCTTAATTTGAGCCAGTTTTCTAGAGCAGGAAAATTATCCTGCAGCAACAGGAAATGTGTATTATTATGTGGATTTTAATTCATGGTTATTTTTGTAGGGTTTGATAAATTTTTCGTAAGGAAACATCAAGTCTGAAATTTCAAAGTGGCCTTTTAAACCTCAAAGACACTACAAGTTGGAAATAGGATTTCTGCATTGCAGGAAAGTTCTCCTGCAACAGGGTGATCAAATTAAGGTCCTACGTCTGTAGTGAACTAAACACCAAATGAATTAAGTTTCAGTTCAAAGTGTTGGGGTTTGTCAGCTTTTCCCATCCTTTGTAAGCATTTGCCCTTCTTGGATTTGCCTTCACTATCTTTCAAATGTTTGAGTATGCTCTCCCACCCACTGGGAACATAATAAACTGTCTAGTTGGACTTTTCTCCAAGGTCTCTGGTTGAATGTGTTCTGTTCTGTGAATAAGGTTGAGAAAATAGGACATAAGCCTATAGCCCGTAGTCAGTCAGCAGGGTTTGGATAGTTAAGGAGTATATTACATTTCATATAACCACTGTTATCTGCCAGACAGGTGAACGTGTGTGTGTCATCTGCCCTCTACTTTCCTGTAAAATTCAAAACAATACTCCCATCACTTTATCGCCAAAAATCCCAACAGTTCAAATGCTTTCTCTCCCTCACCCTCTCCCTCCCCAATTTACTCAAACAATACCGTTTGACAGAAGGGCCTTTGAGTTAAGGGTGGGGCACTTGTTGTGGTTTGTGCTTGTGTTATGGCAGCCATTTACAACTGAATACCTGAAATAACATCATAGTTGAAGGGCATTGTAGATTTCCTCTCTCCTGCAGACATGGTTTCATATTCAAATCTGGGCCTTTGACATGCCAAACAAGCCACAAAATATATCCCCTTATTATATTAGACCATAATGACCCACAGTACAATGGGTCAAAGAGATGAAAGTGTGCTCACAATTGCATGCTGCAGAAGTCATATTCAATAAAAACAAACAAATGAGTGCATTTATAATTATATTGATGCTTCACTTTCCCATGACTTACAATCACATCAGAGTGGCATATAATGAATTCATAAGTGGCATATACAGTGAGGGAAAAAAGTATTTGGTCCCCTGCTGATTTTGTACGTTTGCCCACTGACAAAGAAATGATCAGTCTATAATTTTAATGGTAGGTTTATTTGAACAGTGAGAGACAGAATAATAAATAAAAAAATGCAGAAAAACGCATGTCAAAAGTGTTATGAATTGATTTGCATTTTAATGAGGGAAAGAAGTATTTGACCCCCTCTCAATCAGAAAGATTTCTGGCTCCCAGGAGTCTTTTATACAGGTAACGAGCTGAGATTAGGAGCACACTCTTAAAGGGAGTGCTCCTAATCTCAGCTTGTTACCTGTATAAAAGACACCTGTCCACAGAAGCAATCAATCAATCAATTAGATTCCAAACTCTCCACCATGGCCAAGACCAAAGAGCTCTCCAAGGATGTCAGGGACAAGATTGTAGACCTACACAAGGCTGGAATGGGCTACAAGACCATCGCCAAGCAGCTTGGTGAGAAGGTGAC
Source organism: Coregonus clupeaformis (assembly GCF_020615455.1). Lineage (NCBI taxonomy): Eukaryota > Metazoa > Chordata > Actinopteri > Salmoniformes > Salmonidae > Coregonus > Coregonus clupeaformis. The sequence continues at coordinate 44,392,274 of NC_059197.1, forward strand.
AACAGTTGGTGCGATTATTCGCAAATGGAAGAAACACAAAATAACTGTCAGTCTCCCTCGGCCTGGGGCTCCATGCAAGTCTCACCTCGTGGAGTTGCAATGATCATGAGAACGGTGAGGAATCAGCCCAGAACTACACAGGAGGATCTTGTCAATGATCTCAAGGCAGCTGGGACCATAGAAAACAATTGGTAACAAACTACGTCGTGAAGAACTGAAATCCTGCAGCGCCCGCAAGGTCCCCCTGCTCAAGAAAGCACATATACAGGCCGTCTGAAGTTTGCCAATGAACATCTGAATGATTCAGAGGAGAACTGGGTGAATGTGTTGTGGTCAGATGAGACCAAAATCGAGCTCTTTGGCATCAACTCAACTCGCAGTGTTTGGAGGAGGAGGAATGCTGCCTATGACCCCAAGAACACCATCCCCACCGTCAAACATGGAGGTGGAAACATTATGCTTTGGGGGTGTTTTTCTGCTAAGGGAACAGGACAACTTCACTGCATCTAAAGGACGATGGACAGGGCCATGTACCGTCAAATATTGGGTGAGAACCTCCTTCCCACAGCCAGGGCATTGAAAATGGGTCGTGGATGGGTATTCCAGCATGACAATGACCCAAAACACACGGCCAAGGCAACAAAGGAGTGGCTCAAGAAGAAGCACATTAAGGTCCTGGAGTAGCCTAGCCAGTCTCCAGACCTTAATCCCATAGAAAATCTGTGGAGGGAGCTGAAGGTTAGAGTTGCCAAACATCAGGCTCGAAACCATAACGACTTGGAGAAGATCTGCAAAGAGGAGTGGGACAAAATCCCTCCTGAGATGTGTGCAAACCTGGTGGCCAACTACAAGAAACGTCTGACCTCTGTGACTGCCAACAAGGGTTTTGCCACCAAGTCCTAAGTCATGTTTTGCAGAGGGGTCAAATACTTATTTCCCTCATTAAAATGCAAATAAATTTATAACATTTTGACATGCGTTTTTCTGGATTTTTTTGTTGTTATTCTGTCTCTCACTGTTCAAATAAACCTACCATTAAAATTATAGACTGATCATGTCTTTGTCAGTGGGCAAACGTACAAAATCAGCAGGGGATCAAATACTTTTTCCCCTCACAGTCAATTTATTTGGACCAACATAACTAACCCCACTCATAGACCCCTAGCGTTAATCTGTGGCTGTTTGGAACTGTGTTTAAACTATGAAGTATAGGCTATAGGAGACCTATATGAGTTCTATATCAACTTCCACATATATGTTTCAGCATGACAATATAAAAGTGAATGATATTCTCATACTGACAAACTGAAATGGGAGAGAAGCCTACTACTACAACTCAAGAGGCTTCCCCTCCACGCAAGACACGCCTTGTCACCCAAATGTGGGTGGAGCTAGGCCTCCTCAACTATTTATTGGAATTCCAACAGATGGCTGAGAAACTTCAGAAGCGCTTGATTAGAGTGTCTTCCTGCACCAACACAGAACACACTCTACTGTGAATTGGGATAACCTGCCAGAGGCATCAGCACAATGCCATCCGACTTCCTAACACCGTTTTTGGAACTGGAGGATGAGTTCTGCAAGGTAAGAATACGTTTTGAAATGTTTATTAATACATTAGGCTATATAGGATATGTCTGAAAGTTATACTTTGGATTTTAAATGGTAAATAATACACTATCAAATTTAACTTTTTATCATTTTAACTTGGATTTGTATGTGCGCCTTTTTATCAGTTTTGCCTGAAAATAAAAGGGTTCAAACTTTCTGATTCACGTGCATAACGGTTTCCATCTCTCATTCATTCCTTGCCAAACCAAGCGCATTATAGTCAACTTTCGGGAACTTGATATGGGCTATTGTGTTTGCTTGCAGTTTACTGTTTATTTGGTTCAGCATATATTTACATTTTATTAGCTTAACCATGACTTGAATCCTCGGTCTTGGAATGTAACTTTATTCCTCTCTTGTGTGATAGAATTTCCGTGGTCTGGACATGCCATATGACGCACCAGCCACCACTCAGATGCAGCGCGTCGTGGGATTTCAGCGCAGACACTCACTATGCCCCGTTACCCTGCCCAACTCAAAGTTCAACAGCGGCAGCGTGGACCCAATCGGCGACCCAGCATACTGGGCCCTTACTAACACTGCTAACCAGCAGTGGAGCCTGAAACACCAGCAACAGTTGCCCCGTTCCTCTCTCAACCACATCCCATTCCGTGTGGACCGTTCGGTCAGCATGATAGAGGGCCATGTTGGCAGCCTCGGGTCCAGCGAGCAGCAGCTCCCCACCACCCCTCCTCTGATGCCCCCACCCGGCCTAAGTATCAGCACCAGCTCCCTGTCATCTCCAAAGTCCCTCGCCCCCTCCCCTCCCATCTCCACCCGGTACAAAACCGAAATGTGCCGCACTTACGAGGAGAGTGGCACCTGCAAATACGGAGCCAAGTGTCAGTTTGCCCACGGCATGGATGAGCAGCGTGGCTTGAGCAGGCACCCGAAGTACAAAACCGAGCCTTGCCGCACGTTCCACACTATTGGCTTCTGCCCCTATGGCGCGCGATGTCACTTTATCCATAACGCAGACGAGCAGCTCGGGCCGGATGGCGGAGCGCCACCTCAGCGACAAAATACGACAGAACGCCCACAGCTGCTGCGTCACAGCATCAGTTTCGCTGGCTTCTCCTCTCCTCAAGCGCTGACCGGATTCCAACTCGTTCCAGAACCCATGCTGTTCTCCAGGGCCTCCTCGGTATCATCCCCGCCCTCCACAGGTAGCCCAGAATTGCTGTCCCCATTGTTTCCAGAGCCTGCTACACTGAAGCACAACTATCCGTTCTCGTCTGACTTTGGAAACGACCAGATTAATAACAACCCTCACTTTTATACTATCACTGACTCTAAGTGCCAAACTGTCTGTGTGCAAAAGTCAGCTGTACAGAACTCTCACCGCAATGCCTTCTCATTCAGCCGCATGCCTGCCATGCAGCGTTGTGCTTCACCTGACTCTCTCTCTGACCAGGAAGGCTACACCAGCTCCAGTAGCCTGAGTGGTTGTGAGTCCCCTGGCCTTGAGGGCAGACGTCTCCCCATCTTTAGCCGTCTCTCTGTCACAGATGACTGAACTTTGACTGCATATTGTTTTTTATTTTATTATAAGGTACACGTATACTGTTGTATACCCGTTTTAGCTACTATGGGTGCCTCAACAAGCTTTACAGTATCCGTGATGTCTTTGCTGAGAGAGTTCTGTTGTGGAATTTTCTGTACCCATTTCGAAAAAAAAACATGCCAGTAATGATAATTTTGGGCTTGGTATAAGGACAAACCTATTGTGCACACATGTGCTTTTTACAACATCAATGGTTCTCCTTGTAGCCTTGCCCTTTAGTGTGTAACCAAAGCTGAATATAGTATATTGTCTTGTAGGCAGAGTAAATGTTGAAACTTATCCCAAAATGTAGCTTGGTCTACTGTAATTTTTTTAGTAAAGGCAACTAATTGACAGTATTATCAAGTAGTCTAACCATATGGCTTTTTGGAGATGTATTTATTTTGTATGTTTTGCAGAGTTTGTTTATGATTGTGTTATGCATTTGTATATGATGCAGAAGAATATGCTTTACTATTCGCTTTGTTTGAGCTATCATGTAGCTTTAGAACTTTGCATTGCTTGAGTGTAGACACTGCAAGGACCATGTCCACCACCATCTCGTTATGCCAGTGAAAACAATACTTGTGTTACAAGTTACCTTGTTCAATCAGTAAATATACGTATTGCCCTCACCGGTCATAATAAGATGCTACAGAGAATGTGTTAGGTCTTTCATATGTTCTAACCCAACAAGTGCATTTCAGCATTTAGTTTGGGTTCAACATTTCAACATTCAAGTTCAAGTTTCAAAGCCCCTGAAACATTAGTCCATTTTTGCTTACTCAGTGAGACAGGATTCTCATACACCATTTTGTGACTGTTTATATCATATTATAAACATGATTTGTGGTGTTATGTGAGGTAATAACATAGGCAAACAATGTTGCCACAATGACAATGAATGAGTAATATGGGTTACATCAACATGTTGGTCTCTTGCACACTAGCTGTTATTACTACGTGTATTTTATCTTACAATGAACTTGTCTTTTGCGAGCCAAGAGTTTATTTTGTAGCTCATCTACAGCAAGAAAGGACTGTGATTGTCTTTACTTTTAGCCTTAACTGTGATGGAAAAACAAACAAGGCTTTGCATTTGTTAAATTAAAACTTATTTATTTTGTTTTTCAAAGCAAAAATGATAGTGTTGGTTATATATTATGTTGTTTTCTATATAATTTAAGTGTGTTGTTTACATTCCATGGGATATTAATCCCGGTTTCTATCTTAATATATTTTTACCTGTTCGGTTCAAAATAAAACTCTTTTGGAAATCACTATCTCACTGACTTGTTTTACTTAGAGGCACACTGCTCTTCATACAATTACTGTTATGCAATAAAGTGATATTATTACTCATCTTAGAAAAAGTGACATTAACAGACAATAACAAGTTTTATAATTATGTATGCTTTCTAAGAGGAAAAAGAGTAGGATAAAATGTTTGTAATGGAGATTGAACAAGAATGGCTCTCTGCACAACATGAGAACATGATACAAAAATGATATTTTATTTGAACACACACAAAGACAGAAGGGAACAGAAGTTGGGTTTTATGTGTGTATTGTTTGGCTTTGTTCTGGCATTCTGGTGCTAGCAGACTAAGAACATCCCACTGCTGAATAATCCCAGACAATAGCGATTGGCCATTCTATTGAAAAGTTGGGGTGGAGGGGGTTATTGCAAGACATGAAAAGGCATGGGGCTCTCCTCGTGGTGCAGCCCTTTTGTGAGACTGCTCTCTCTTTCTTACTAACATCTGTATGCTAATGCTAGCCCATGGAAATGGGCTGAAGCAGGGGAGGGCGATTTGCAAGTCCATTGAGGAGTCATAGGTCCAGGGAGCAGATTTATTGGGGACTACGAGAAGGGGGAGGGGGTGTAGAGGCTTTCAGTTGAATGTCCCAACTGTTTACCAAGAGGAGAAGGAGAAGGAGGTGTAGCAGAGAGGGGTGTGTGCGTTTGTCTGAGAGTTATAAGCAAAGATCATTCAGGCAATACTTGAGACATCCAAGAGACGGACTGAAAAAACACAGCAACATTTCCCAACTGTAATCCATAAGAGGATTCTAATGCACTGCTTTCAACAATACACCTTGTGATTATAAATACAGTATATAGACCTATCCATACATGTATTCACATTCTTTGATAACCTTTTGACCTACTTGCATATGGATAACTATGGAAGTGATGTAGTTACAAATTGTTTTGGTAGTGATGTTGTTTAGTATACAGTGCATTCGGAAAGTATTCAGACCCCTTGACTTTTTCCACATAAAATTGATTAAATCGTTTTTTTCCCTCATCAATCTACACACAATACCCCATAATGACAAAGCATAAACATGTTTTTAGAAATGTTAGCTAATTAAAAAAAATATGTAAACACTGAAATAACAATTTACATAAGTATTCAGACCCTTTACTCAGTACTTTGTTGAAGCACCTTTGGCAGAGATTACAGCCTCAAGTATTTTGAGATTACAGCCTCAAGTATTTTTGGGTATGACGCTACAAGCTTGGCCCACCTGTATTTGAGGAGTTTCTCCCATTCTTCTCTGCAGATCCTCTCAAGCTCTGTCAGGTTGGATGGGGAGCGTCGCTGCACAGCTATTTTCAGGTCTCCAGAGATGTTCGATCGTGTTCAAGTCCGGGCTCTGGCTGGGCCACTCAAGGACATTCAGAGACTTGTCCCAAAGCCACTCCTGCGTTGTCTTGGCTGTGTGCTTAGGGTCGTTGTCCTGTTGGAAGGTGAACCTTTGCCCCAGTCTGGTCCTGAGCGCTCTGGAGCAGGTTTTCATCACGGATCTCTCTGTACTTTGCTCCGTTCATCTTTGCCTCGATCCTGACTAGTCTCCCAGTCCCTGCCACTGAAAAACATTCCCACAGCATGATGCTGCCACAACCATGCTTCACCGTAGGGATGGTGTCAGGTTTCCTCCAGATGTGACACTTGGCATTCAGGTGTGTGCCTTTCCAAATCATGTCCAATCAATTGAATTTACCACAGCTGGACTCCAATGAAGTTGTAGAAACATCTCCAGGATGATCAATGGAAACAGGATGCACCTGAGCTCAATTTCGAGTCTCATAGCAAAGGGTCTGAATACTAATGTAAATAAGGTATTTCTGTTTTTGCTTTGTCATTATGTGTGTAGATTGCAAAAAATGAATTTAAAAAAATCAATTTTAGAATAAGGCTTTAACGTAACAAAATGTGGAAAAGGTCAAGGGGTCTGAATACTTTCCGAAGGCACTCTATATGAGGCTTATGTTGAAGTGCAATTTACTTGTACTACAATCCCCTGGTTTATTAAAGAGGTGCTTCCCTCTAGTGGCGAAGAGAAAAAAGCATTTACCTTTGGTAATAAGTAAGATTTCCACTGTATGCAATGTTTAGGGATTCTTCACTGATGATTTAAACTGACATTGATACGTTTGTTCAAGTCATAATTCTAACATATTAAGGCTCTCTATTCATCATTGTGATCCATTCAAGTGGTCCTCTGTAGCTCAACTGGTAGAGCACGGCGCTTGTAACGCCAAGGTAGTGGGTTCGATCCCTGGGACCACCCATACACAAAAATGTATGCACGCATGACTGTAAGTCGCTTTGGATAAAAGCGTCTGCTAAATGGCATATTATATTATTATCATTCGAGGGGCCCCCTTGACTAAATATTATTTAGAATTGTACAATTAGGGCTAAAAACCTCAAAAGCCGCTGGTGTCAAATGCATTAATGTTTCAATGGTCGTCGTCAATCGTCATATAAGTGGTACCCGGATTATCGAGCGCAGTGATTGATATGAGCCAATGTGCAACGAGTAGGTAAAGTCAGAAGCATGGAGAAATAAACAGGCCTAGGCTACACCAGTAAAAATAATAATCACATAAAATATAGTCGTTGCATAAGTATTCACCCCAATTGTTTAGGCAAGCCTAAATTAGTTCAGAAGTAAAATTTGGCTTAACAAATCACATAGTAAGTTATATGGACTCACTCTGTGTGAAATAATTGGGGTTGACATGATTTTTGAATGACTACCCCTTCCTCTGTCCCCCATACATTCAACATCTGCAAGATCCCAGTCAAGTATTGATTTTCAAGCACAGATTCAACTACAAAGACCATATATGTTTTTCTGTTAAAATCCAAAATTCTAATCAGGTCCCTACACAGGCTCAGAAGGATCCTGTGAGGGCAGAACATTTTCTGGTGACAGTAGTCCTTGCAGTGCTTCTGCATTGAAGTCTTGGGAGCCCCAAAAATGTCTCGCTGCAGATATAATGAGGTCCAGCTTATTGGACTTCTTAGACACTTGTTTAGTACAATTAATAACTGTGGCTATAAACGCTACAAAATCCACCTTCACAATGAGTGTATACAGATCACTTGATTGACTTAAAACATTTGCAACTGGTTGAGGTGCATCCACCGCCATATCTTCTTCAGCACTGTGGCCTCTTGCCCCTTCGACTCTCTTCACTGCCTCCACATAGGAAATCTGCTGTACAGCCCTGATCCTTGACACCTCAACATCTTTCACCCTAACAAGGTACTCAAAAATGTCAGGGGTATGATCCTTACCACATATACAACCTTTTCCATTCACATATTCTTCAATAACATACTTCTCCAGTCTGCAAACATTTGACACATGGCCTATCGTTCGCAATTCCCACACTGTAGTGGTTTGGACCCAAATGCTCTCACCCCATACTTCACATATCCAAGCTTCACATGTGCAGGTAGAGCCTCCTCAAAGAACAAGAATATCGAAAGGCTTTTCTCTTTCTTTCCATTTACCATACAGGTCAGGCAACGTGCCCTGACCACTCCTGGGATTTTCTGAATAAGGTACTCGACATCTAGATCTAACGACACTTCATATATAATACATGTTACTTCCGACGTGGGCAATTTAGCCAGATCCAGTGCACACTTCTTCTGTTCTTTGTCTACACAATTAACCAAAACAAGGCCGCTTCTAGACACCTTGATTTAATCCATCTTTCCCACTGCTCTCTTCACAGTCCTCAATAGTACAAATGGATATTACAAATGAGCCTCCTTGTCCAAAAAACGCAGTCCAACAAGAAATGCATTATTGGACAGATCCTTGTCTTCCACTACAACTTTTGCTCGTTTCGTTCCATTCGTTGATTTCACAATTTTCCATTCATTGTCACACACTTTACTTGCTGCACTTGCCGCAGATTGAAGCAACATTTCCATGGATGCTGCCATTTTCCATTTTTGCAGTGGTGTAAAGTACTTAAGTAAAAATACACTGCTCAAAAAAATAAAGAGAACACTTAAACAACACATCCTAGATCTGAATGAATGAAATAATCTTATTAAATACTTTTTTCTTTACATAGTTGAATGTGCTGACAACAAAATCACAAAATGATCAATGGAAATCAAATGTATCAACCCATGGAGGTCTGGATTTGGAGTCACCCTCAAAATTAAAGTGGAAAACTACAGGCTGATCCAACTTTGATGTAATGTCCTTAAAACAAGTCAAAATGAGGCTCAGTAGTGTGTGTGGCCTCCACGTGCCTGTATGACCTCCCTACAACGCCTGGGCATGCTCCTGATGAGGTGGCGGATGGTCTCCTGAGGGATCTCCTCCCAGACCTGGACTAAAGCATCCAACAACCACTGGACAGTCTGTGGTGCAACGTGGCGTTGGTGGATGGAACGAGACATGATGTCCCAGATGTGCTCAATTGGATTCAGGTCTGGGGAACGGGCGGGCCAGTCCATAGCATCAATGCCTTCCTCTTGCAGGAACTGCTGACACACTCCAGCCACATGAGGTCTAGCATTGTCTTGCATTAGGAGGAACCCAGGGCCAACCGCACCAGCATATGGTCTCACAAGTGTTCTGAGGATCTCATCTCGGTACCTAATGGCAGTCAGGCTACCTCTGGCGAGCACATGGAGGGCTGTGCGTCCCCCCAAAGAAATGCCACCCCACACCATGACTGACCCACCGCCAAACCGGTCATGCTGGAGGATGTTGCAGGCAGCAGAACGTTCTCCACGGCGTCTCCAGACTCTGTCACGTCTGTCACATGTGCTCAGTGTGAACCTGCTTTCATTTGTGAAGAGCACAGGGCGCCAGTGGCGAATTTGCCAATCTTGTTGTTCTCTGGCAAATGCCAAACGTCCTGCACGGTGTTGGGCTGTAAGCACAACCCCCACCTGTGGACGTCGGGCCCTCATACCACCCTCATGGAGTCTGTTTCTGACGGTTTGAGCAGACACATGCACATTTGTGGCCTGCTGGAGGTCATTTTGCAGGGCTCTGGCAGTGCTCCTCCTGCTCCTCCTTGCACAAAGGCGGAGGTAGCGGTCCTGCTGCTGGGTTGTTCCCCTCCTACAGCCTCCTCCACGTCTCCTGATGTACTGGCCTGTCTCCTGGTAGCGCCTCCATGCTCTGGACACTACGCTGACAGACACAGCAAACCTTCTTGACACAGCTCGCATTGATGTGCCATCCTGGGTGAGCTGCACTACCTGAGCCACTTGTGTAGGTTGTAGACTCCGTCTCATGCTACCACTAGAGTGAAAGCACCGCCAGCATTCAAAAGTGACCAAAACATCAGCCAGGAAGCAAAGGAACTGAGAAGTGGTCTGTGGTCACCACCTGCAGAACCACTTCTTTATTGGGGGTGTCTTGCTAATTGCCTATAATTTCCACCTGTTGTCTATTCCATTTGCACAACAGCATGTGAAATTTATTGTCAATCAGTGTTGCTTCCTAAGTGGACAGTTTGATTTCACAGAAGTGTGATTGACTTGGAGTTACATTGTGTTGTTAAAGTGTTCCCTTTATTTTTTTGAGCAGTGTACTTTAAAGTACTACTTAAGTAGTTTTTTGGGGTATCTGTACTTTACTTTACTATTTATACATTCCTAAAGAAAATAATATACTTTTTACTCCATACATTTTCCCTGACACCCAAAAGTACTCGTTCCATTTTGAATGCTAAGCAGGACAGAAAATGGTTCAATTCACACACTTATTAAGAAAACATCCATTGTCATCCCTACTGCCTCTGATCTGGCAGACTCACTTAACACAAATGCTTTGTTTGTAAATTGTGTCTGAGTGTTGGTGTGGCTATGGCTATCCGTACATTTTAAAAATAAGAAAATTGTGCCGTCTGGTTTGCTTAATATTAGAACATTTTAATTATTCGTACTTTCACTTTTACTTTTGATACTTAAGTATAGTTTAGCAATTACATTTACTTTTGATACTTAAGTATATTTAAAACCAAATACTTTTAGACTTTTACTCAAGTAATATTTTACTGGGTGACTTTCACTTTTACTTTTGTAATATTATATTAAGATATCTTTACTTTTACTCAAGTATGACAATTGGGTACTTTTTGCACCACTGCACTTTGGAACCGTTAATAAAACCTGATCGCCCACACCTACACTACCGGTCAAAAGTTTTAGAACACCTACTCATTCAAGGGTTTTTCTTTATTTTTAATGTGTTCTAGATTGTAGAATAATAGCAAAGACATCAAAACTATGAAAGAACACATATGGAATTATGTAGTAACCAAAAAAGTGTTAAACAAATCAAAATATATTTTCAAATAGCCACCCTTTGCCTTGATGACAGCTTTGTACACGCTTGGCATTCTCTCAACCAGCTTCATGAGGTAGTCACCTGGAATGCATTTCAATTAACAGGTGTGCCTTCATAAAAGTTAATTTGTGGAATTGCTTTCCTTCTTAATGTGTTTGAGCCAATCAGTTGTGTTGTGACAAGGTAGTGGAGGGGGGTATAAGAAGATAGCCCTATCTGGTAAAAGACCAAGTCCATATTATGGCAAGAACAGCTCAAATAAGCAAAGAGAAACGACAGTCCATCAATACTTTAAGACATGAAGGTCAGTCAATATGGAACATTTCAAGAACTTTGAACGTTTTTCTTCAAGTGCAGTCGCAAAAACCATCAAGCCCTATGATGAAACTGGCTCTCAAGAGGACCGCCACAGGAATGGAAGACCCAGAGTTACCTCTGCTGCAGAGGATAAGTTAATTAGAGTTACCAGCCTCAGAAATTGCAGCCCAAATAAATGCTTCACAAGTTCAAGTAACAGACACATCTCAACATCAACTGTTCATAGGAGACTGTGTGAATCAGGCCTTAATTGTCGAATTGCTGCAAAGAAACCACTACAAAAGGACACCAATAAGAAGAAGAGACATGCTTGGGCCAAGAAACACGAGCAATGGACATTAGACCGGAGGAAATTTGTCCTTTGGTCTGGAGTCCAAATTTGAGAGTTTTTGTTCCAACAGCCGTGTCTTTGTGAGACGCGGTGTGGTTAAACGGATGATATCTGCATGTGTATTTCCCACCGAAAAGCACGGAGGAGGAGGTGTTATGTTGTGGGGGTGCTTTGCTGGCAACACTGTCTGTGATTTATTTAGAATTCAAGGCACACTTAACCAGCTTGGCTACCACAGCATTCTGCAGCGATACGCCATCCCATCTGGTTTGGGCTTAGTGGAACTATCATTTGTTTTTCAACAGGACAATGACCCAACACACCTCCAGGCTGTGTAAGGGCTATTTTACTAAAAAGGAGAGTGATGGAGTGCTGCATCAGATGAACTGGCCTCCACAATCCCCCGACCTCAACACAATTGAGATGGTTGGGGATGAGTCCGACCGCAGAGTGAAGGAAAAGCAGCCAACAAGTGCTCAGCATATGTCGGAACTCCTTCAAGACTGTTGGAAAAGCATTCCAGGTGAAGCTGGTTGAGAGAATGCCAAGAGTGTACAAAGCTGGCATCAAGGCAAAGGTTGGCTATTTGAAGAATCTCAAATATAAAATATATATTTGAATTGTTTAACACTTTTTTGGTTACTATATGATTCCATATGTGTTATTTCATAGTTCTGATGTCTTCACTATTATTCTACAATGTAGAAAATAGTAAAAAAAATAAAGAAAAACCCTTGAATGAGTAGGTGTTCTAAAAACTTTGAACGATAGTGTAAGTCATTATCAAGGCTTCCTGGCAGAACTAATCCCCTGACCCGGCTGGTGCTGCCACCTGGGGATGAGGTGTGGAAGTGTAGTATGTTGTCCATCTATACTGAACAAAAATATATATTTACATTTACGTCATTTAGCAGACGCTCTTATCCAGAGCGACTTACAGTTAGTGAGTGCATACATTTTCATACTGCCCCCCCGTGGGAAACGAACCCACAACCCTGGCGTTGCAAACGCCATGCTCTACCAACTGAGCTACAGAGGGCCTACTATGACATCTGTCTACTTCAAATCAGAACAGAAATATCTACTCCCAATAAAGAGGTACAGCTGATTTAGTAACCACATCAACTCATTCAGCCAACTTCCCACTGTTGAATTAACTGCCATGGAACTTTTCAGAACTTTCAAATGATAACAATGGAGGAGCACATTCTAAGCATGAGACAATGAGTAAACATTGTGACTTTGACACTAATCAGCTACCTTGACCACTTTTCTCAACACCGCAGACAAAAACTTAAAGCAGATGACACCTTGGTGCACTTCTCTGCTATTCAAATCGGAAATCAGAACAGCAATAACAACTACCAATCACCCCCCCACACCCACACACTATCCACACCTTCAACTAGTCCAACTGAACCTTGTTTTATCCCTCCATCATTAGGTCTTCCATCCCTGTATCCTTACTTTATTTATCTATCCAGTCATAACTTTCTTTTATAGTTTGATTAAGAAATTAATGTATGGTTGAATTAAGGGATAAACGCTAGGATAAAATAAAGTTTTGTAATTTATTTTAAACTTCAATGCCTCCTTGTCTTTTGTACTCTATTATTACAGTTGTCATATATTGTGGTATTCTAGTAGGAGAGTGGATAAAAGTGTAGTAGGCTAGTCTGAGTGTAGTTATTTGTAATGAAATGTGTGATCTAAGTGCCCCACAATCCAAAGTAATAAGGTTGATAGTGTAGTCTATCAAAGTAATTAGACCAATTAATTAACTAAATTTTACTGTGACTATATTTAACTTATTGGCTTAAGTAAAACATTTACATGCCTCACACTAAACTACCCCCCATATCGTAACAATATTTATGTTTTCCCTTTCTGTAATACACATGATTTCCAGTGATCTATTTGTGACACTCATTTATGCACGGGTTGATGGTCACTAGACTTGATACTGAATGTTATGGATTGTACTCATATCGTTTGATAGTGATTGACGCCAGAGCTACTGAAGGTGCAAAGACCGAGGACACACTAACTGTTATTGTATTGATGACATTATGAACAATGTGTGATTTTGTAGCTGCTGGCAAAGTTACTGTCTTTTGCTTTGACTTTGTACAAGCCTCTCGGGTTGATGTTTACAGAACATTTAGTACTGTCTTAAAAGGGCCAGTCAACAAGAGGCCCGTTAGACATTTTCTATGCTTCTGTTTTGGAGATGTATGGGCGGCAGGTAGCTTAGTGGTTAAGAGCGTTGTGCCAGTAACCGAAAGGTCGCTGGTTCTAATCCCCGAGCCGACTAGGTAAAAAATCTGTCGATGTGCCCTTGAGCAAGGCACTTAACCCTAATTGCTCCTGTAAGTCGCTCTGGATAAGAGCGTCTACTAAAATGTAAAAATGAGATGTCTCCCTGAATTCTTGTATTAAACTGGATTGGTCTTTGATTGATTTGATCAACTGCTGCTCTCCTTTTTGTTCACCTGGAAATTATGTTGCAGTGATATAACATGCATTTTCATCTAGTGCTTTACAATGTAGCATAGCCTTTGCCACCTTATATTTGCTAAATGATTTGTGAAAGGGGGGGTCAGAGAGAAGGCAGAAAGGGGGTATATCAATTCACAACAGACTCACTGCACAGAGGTGTCTGGGGTGAAGTTTCTCCGTTGGGGACTAGTGTGTATGTGTCTGGGGGGAGGTATCCGAGTTCCATCAGCCAGGACTAGATATTGTGCCCATCCATCCTTGTGCAAAGGGACACACCTCTCTAACGGTTATGACTGTACGCGTAGGCACATGACAAGTCTGTTTTTTTTCGGGCATGTTTAGTTGACTGTATGTATTTACATTTTTTGGCATGTATGAGCATGCATGATCATACGTGCATGAGCCTGAGGGTGGATGTTTGTGTATGTGTGTGTGTATTTGGTGGGGTTAACAGTATGTATCTACTCCGAACCTGAAGCAACAGCGGACTCACTATTTGTTGATCTTATTTTTATTTTCATATTTACTTTAATTTCTATATGTCCTACTTACAATCCATACTGACTGTCTACGTTCTATCTCAAACTATTATATGTCCAGTCTAAACTATACAACTTTAAAAGTGCGAGGGTTTAACTCACTTATAAAAAATAACAACATGTTTGGAGCTACTTAGACATACATTTCTTTAGCTCACCATTCAAGACACACGTAACAACATCAGATATTAATCGATTTCAAAATAAACACTATAAGGTTATATCTTATTCATGTGCTGCTAACAAAACTAAAGGTGTTTTGATTGCTATCAAGTGAAAGCTTAATGTAAAGATTGAGGTGTCTGGCAGATATAATGATGGAAGGTGACTAAACGGATGGTAGAGGAATTTAGCCATCATGAAAGCTGAATGCAAAAGTGTTACAAATTCTGAGGAAGTATTTCTCCACTTGCGAACAAGGCAGAAAATGTATGAAAATGCAGAGACCTAGTAGACTGTTGGCATGGAGACTAAAGCAATCGGAACACTGGGCAGCAATGAATATAATGAAAAATAAAGATGGTGCACTCTTTACCCACCCTTCTCAAAGCAATGAAGCCTTAACTGCTTTTTACTCTAACATTTACACATCTGAGCTCTCTTTATCTCATAAGATCCTGTCCTTCCTTAATGCTTTGGATCTTCCACCAGTTCTGTCAATCAAGCAATCCATCTACAGTAGATGCCTCCATTTCCTTGCAGGAACTTAAAGATGCTCTTGACTCAATGCCTAAAGCTACAGTGCCTTCAGAAGTATTCACACTTCTTGAATTTTCCACATTTTGTTGTGTTACAACCTGAATTTAAAACGGATTACATTTTGATTTTGTGTCACTGGCCTTCACACAATACCCCAAAATGTCAAAGTGGAATTACGTTTTTAGAAATTTCTACAAATTCATAAAAAATGAAAAGCTGAAATATCTTCAGTCAATAAATATTCAACAAGTATTCAACCCTTTGTTATGGAAAGCCTAAATACGTTTCAGGAGTAAACATGTGCTTAACAAGTTACGTAATAAGTTGCATGGCATGTGTGCAATAATAGTGTTTAACATTATTATCTCTGTACTCCACACATGCAATTATCTGTAAAGTCCCTCAGTTGAGCAGTGAATTTTGTGGTTGAACACAGATTCAACCACAAAGACCAGGGAGGTTTTCCAATGCCTCGCAAAGAAGGGCAGCTATTGGTATATGGGTAAAAAAAAATTGAATATCCCTTTGAACATGGTGAAGTTATCCGTTAACAAAGTTTTAACCCAGATGTTATTCTTCCAACAGTGCCAAATCCCTGTATCTTCCATCTTCTAATTAACTTCACTTTGTTTGGCCAAAACAATGAACAAAATGTCTTCACACGCATTCTCGGATCTAATCATTCCAACTCTTATCTAAATAATAGGAACGCACATCTGCATCACTCCTCAATGAACTATCGCTCCTCTTAACTATCCACTGTCTGACGAACAGAATGACACAGTTTCCCTGTAACAATAAATCCATAGCACTTACAGTACAATAAAACATATCAAAATTCATCTCCCTTTATGAACCCTTGAAACAATCCAAACATGACAATTTAAATCACACAGTAAGATTCATTTTGGCGATTTCATCTGTCCTCACACATCCAACGTGTCCGTGCTCTCAACGTGTACGTGCTTTATCATCATTAACATTTGTTCACTCTCTATTTTTCCACTACGCTAATAGCTCTGGCCCAACGAGAATGGGGTGGGGGCACTAAGAGGTTCCACCCCATTCATATTTCAGGTGGGGCCGGTGCCACCCCTGCCACCCCTCTGACAATGCCCCTGGTCCTATAATAAAGAGAAGGACAACAAAACGTACAGTATTGTACATTTGTCCACTGATGCTTTCCATTAGTACAGGCTTTTGGACACAAAAATACAATTACATTATTAATTGTCTAAACCTACAGTACCAGTCAAAAGTTTGGACACACCTACTCATTCAAGGGTTTTTCTTAATTTTTACTATTTTTTACATTATAGAACAATAGTGAAGACATCAAAACTATGAAATAACACATATGGAATCATGTAGTAACCAAAAAAGTGTTAAACAAATCAAAATATATTTTATATTTGAGATTCTTCAAATAGCCACCCTTTGCCTTGATGACAGCTTTGCACACTCTTGGCATTCTCTCAACCAGCTTCACCTGGAATGCTTTTCCAACAGTCTTGAAGGAGTTCCGACATATGCTGAGCACTTGTTGGCTGCTTTTCCTTCACTCTGCCGTCCGACTCATCCCAAACCATCTCAATTGGGTTGAGGTCGGGGGATTGTGGAGGCCAGGTCATCTGATGCAGCACTCCATCACACTCCTTCTTAGTAAAATAGCCCTTACACAGCCTGGAGGTGTGTTGGGTCATTGTCCTGTTGAAAAACAAATGATAGTCCCACTAAGTCCAACCCAGATGGGATGGCGTATCGCTGCAGAATGCTGTGGTAGCCATGCTGGTTAAGTGTGCCTTGAATTCTAAATAAATCACAGACAGTGTCACCAGCAAAGCACCCCCACACCATAACACCTCCTCCTCCATGCTACACGGTGGGAACTACACATGCAGATATCATCCGTTCACCCACACCGTGTCTCACAAAGACACGGCGGTTTGAACCAAAAATCTCAAATTTGGACTCCAGACCAAAGGACACATTTCCACCGGTCTAATGTCCATTGCTCGTGTTTCTTGGCCCAAGCAGGTCTCTTCTCCTTATTGGTGTCCTTTAGTAGTGGTTTCTTTGCAGCAATTCGACCATGAAGGCCTGATTCACACATTCTCCTCTAAACAGTTGATCTTGAGATGTGTCTGTTACTTGAACTCTGTGAAGCATTTATTTGGGCTGCAATTTCTGAGGCTGGTAGCTCTAATGAGCTTATCCTCTGCAGCAGAGGTCACTCTGGGTCTTCCATTCCTGAGGCGGTCCAAAGTTCTTTACATTTTCAGTATTGACTGACCTTCATATCTTAAAGTAATGATGGACTGTCGTTTATCTTTGCTTATTTGAGCTGTTCTTGCCATAATATGGACTTGGTATTTTACCAAGTAGGGCTGTCCTCTGTTTACCCCCCTACCTAGTCACAACACAACTGATTGGCTCAAACGCATTAAGAAGGAAATAAATTCCACAAATTAACTTTTAAGAAGGCACACCTGTTAATTGAAATGCATTCCAGGTGACTACCTCATGAAGCTGGTTGAGAGAATGCCAAGAGTGCGCAAAGCTATCATCAAGGCAAAGGGTGGCTATTTAAAGAATATAAAATATAAAATGTATGTTGATTTGTTTAACACTTTTATGGCTACTACATGATTCCATATGTGTTATTTCATAGTTTAAGTTCATTATTATTCTACAATGTAAAAAAAATGGCAAAAATAAAGAAAAACCCTTGAATGAGTAGGTGTGTCCAAACTGGTGGTTGACTGGTCGAGTATTTATTTCAACCGTGAAAAGAAAGAAAGGAATGAAGCAACAATAAGGAAAGGAGAGATGACACGCAACACTATGAAAGGTAATGTGTCAGCCTACTAATTATTAAAAAGTAAAATAGGCCCTATTATCTTTTAACATTTGATTCAAATTGACTTGCCTGTAATTGTAACTTTGTAGGCTGCATGTCCTGCACAAATCAATGAACCATTTCCATTACATGTTCTCTTCTAGCTTCACGGTTTGAAAGGGGTGCTTAATTCCAGTCCATATAATACAGTATAATACAATACCGTAATACAGTCCACACTCAAAGAAGAAGATTACTAGAACTTAATTTATTTACCCAAGAGAGCATACATCTGTGCGCTTTTATGTTTTTCTGTTGTGCTTAATGTGTGGTATAGCCAGTGGTGGAAAAAGTACCAAATTGTCGTACTTTAGTAAAAGTAAAGATACCTTAATAGAAAATGACTCAAGTAAAAGTGAAAGTCACCCAGTAAAATCGTACTTGTGTAAAAGTCTAAAAGTATTTGGTATTAAATATACTTAAGTATCAAAAGTAAAAGTAAAAGTATTAATCATTTCAAATTCCTTATATTAAGCAAACCAGACGGCACCATTTTCTTTTCTTTTTTTTAATTTACGGATAGCTAGGGGCACGCTCCAAAACACAGACATCATTTACAAACTAAGCATGTGTTTAGTGAGTCCACCAGATCAGAGACAGTAGGGATGACCAGGGATGTTCTCTTGATAAGTGTGTGAATTGGACCATTTTCCTGTCCTGCTAAGGGTTCAAAATGTAACGAGTACTTTTGGGTGTCAGGGAAAATGTATGGAGTAAAAAGTACATAATTGTCTTTAGGAATGTAGTGAGGTAAAAGTAAAAGTTGACAAAAATATAAATAGTAAAGTAAACATACCCCAAAAAACAACTTAAGTAGTACTTTCAAGTATTTTTACTTAAGTACTTTACACCACTGGGTATAGCCTATCATATGTATTGGATAACGGCACAATCATTTGGGCTTTGTCAGGCTTGGGATCATAAAATGTATTTGATGTAAGGCTTATCGGGCTCAGGAAGCATCAGACATGAATTTTCAGCCCGATCATAGCAAAAAAAAAAGTACATATTTAGGAGTACATATAACAGTACACTAGCTGCATTTTAGTTAGTTTGAGCTTTTTTTCTATTGGCATTTACTTGGATATATCCATAATATTGACGTTGATGCGTGATTTCGCATGGCTCAGAAAAAGTCAAAAGTGAAACAAATCTTCTGAAGTCGGCCAGACAGGAAGCAAGGCTTATATTAACCCCCGCTGTACCAAACTAAATTCTACACTAGAAGCAAGGGGAAATAATGTGTGAGTTGAGATATTGTGTGTTGCAGTGATAATTTACTGTAGATTGAACTGTTATAGTGTGCCTGTGACGGCCAATACAGCACGGCTTGGAACGCTGCTCATCCAATCAGCATCCAGGATCCAAACAACCAATTTCATAATACAAGTTGCAACAGGGAGACACATCCAGAACACAAGCACACAGCACCGAACACACAGCACCGAAGGAAGTCACAACATCAGCTGCAACAGAATCACCCAGTGTCACAGATACATTATCAGTGTGCCCTTGGCTCTGTCTTGCATCAAACTTTAACCATAACGTTCAACACTGGCAGACATTTGATAGTGGCAGTTAAACATGTCAAAGGTAGGAACATCAGTACTTAGTTACAACAGATCATTTTAGACTAACAAGTATAAACTATTTAATTAAAATGTTAAATGTGGTACTCTGTTATCGTGACTGCTGTATACATTACACCTCAAGACAACAACAACAACAACAAGCTGGCACTTAACAAATTGTACGAGGCTATAAATTAAGCAGGAAACCATGCACCCGAAGGCTGCTTTTCTTGTTGCCAGCGATTTCAATTCCTCATCACTAAGACACGGGATTCCCAACTTCTATTAACACGTCTCCTTCGCGGCTGGGGCCAATAAAGTACTAGAACACTATTAATAAACCCACAATCAAGCAAACAAGGCCCTGCCTCGTCCCGCTTTCGGCAAATCAGATATTACTGTTTACAAACAGAAGCTCAAACAGGAAGTGCCCATCATGCGCTCCATAAAGAAATGGTCCTCCTAATCAGAGGCTATGTTGCAGCACTGCTTTGCTAGCACTGACTGGAATATGTTTCAGGACTCTGCCAATATCATCGACGAGCTAACCACCTCTGTCTCGGGCAATGAAGGTTCGCTGCTTCCCAATCAAAAGCCCTGGATTAACACTGAGGTATGTGCTAAACTAAATGACAAAGCTACCGCACACAGGACTAATGCAGCCATCCACGAGGCTACGGCAGAGGACACAAACGTGTATGAGAAGTCCCGCTATGACCTCCTCAGAGTCATCAAACCGGCAAAAGGAAAATATAGGAACAAGTTGGAATCCTATTACACCGGCTCCGACGCTTGATGCATGTGGCAGGGGCTATAGTCCATTATGGATTACAAAGGTAGGCCTAGGCATGATCTATCCAACGATGCCTCTCTACCAGGTGAGCTCAATGCATTTTATGCACATTTAGACAAAAACAACACCGAGCCATGCACGAGGATCACCGTCGTCTCAGAGGACTGGGTGATCTCACTCTCCGATCTCATTCAGCTCAGCATTCAACACCATAGTGACCTCCAAGCTCATCACCAAGCTCAGGACTCTCAGACTGAACACCTCGCTCTGCAACTGGATCCTGGACTTCCTGACGGGCCGACCCCAGGTGGTGAGAGTAGGCAACAACACCCCCACCACGCTGTCCCTCAAAAAGGAGGCACCCCAGCGCAGTGTGCTTAGCCCCCTCCTGTACTCCCTGTTGACCCACGACTCAAGTTTGCTGACAACACGACGGTGGTAGGCCTGATCACCAATGGCGATGAGAAAGCCTACAGGGAGGATGTCAGAGAACTGGCAGTGTGGTACCAGGACAATAACCTCTCCCTCAATCCCTCAACGTCAGCAAGACCAAGGAGCTGATCATGGTGTATAGGAAAGATGGGGTGGGGGGGGACAGTTGTGAAGAAGGCACGGCAACGCCTCTTCTCCCTTAAGAGAACAGTCTATGTCTCGGACACCGCCTGGCATGTACGTCCTGGATGGGTGGCAGCTCGCCCCCAGTGATGCGCTGGGCCATCTGCACTACCCTCTGATTAGATGTATTACTCCATTACACTGCTGTCCATTGATTATTGATTACCATTACCATTAGTATCTATCTATTTATCCTGCTACTGGTCACTATTACTCCTGTTTACATTTATATATTACCATTAGTATTTTACCATAAGTATTTATATATTCCTGCTACCAGTCACTTTTCTGCCTTGTTTACATGTACTGTATATCCTACTACCAGTCACTGTCTATGTACAGTATAAACCCACCTCAACCACTCCAGTACCCCCGCACATTGAATAAGGTACTGGCACTGACCTGTATACACACTACCAGGGTTGTGGAAATGTCAGTACTGAGAGAGACTTAGACAACCATGAGAGGATAGTTGTCCTAATTGGACAAGGCTATCTTAATGTGCACATGGTGGAAGATAAAGGTAAATATTGATTATTTAATGGGAAAAAATACACTGACTAATATGTGACTAAAATGACTGTGACTAAAACTACACTAAAATTGTCCAGCGTTTTAGTCTACTGATATTAACTAAAAGTAAGAAAGATGAAATGACTAAAATGTGACTAAGACTAAAAGGTATTTTCGTCAAAAGACTAAGACTAAAACTAAATGTAAAATAGCAGCCAAAATTAACACTGCTTGACATACAGGGCTCTATTTTAACAAACCTAATGAAATGGTAAATCTTAGCACTGGCAGTAGTGCTATAGGTTCGGGGGCTGTGGCAGAAATATTTTTGCTATTTTCACAACTGGAGTTATGGCCGCGGTAGCTGGTGGTGGTGCGAAAGCGCTGGGTTTTGATAAATAAACAAGTTGCAGCTGTGTCAGGGCTTGACCCCTCACTGGCCAATCAGAGTGTGCTTCATGGCTACATTTGTGGTTGTTACAAGTTGTTAATTTATGTTATTTTATGTATTGCGTTGTCATCAACTCCAATTTGAATGTTTGTCTTTTATAGTCTAGTTTGTAAAATAGTCTACAGAAACAAAATAACTAAATGGAGGCCGATCCAATATTTGATAAATACTGTAACTTGTTATAACCTGTCATAATATGGTCATAACATTGTCCTGACCCATATATTTACACCTGTTGTGACATATACTGCATTATTTTATGGCTGGTTATGACACCTATATAAGTGTCAAAACCCGTATATTCAAATGTATTTTTTCCCTGCCATTAAGTTTCCTTTCGTTTGAAAGTCTGTTTCTTACGTCCTTTGTTGTTGATGTAATGAATTCTTTACAGTCATGTTTTTTCCCTAACTTATTTTAAATAACTTGCAGAAAATGCACTTTATGACACTGTCATGAAGCATTATGACCATCCTGTGTCACTTTACATGGACTAACAAAATGCACTTTATGAATCTGTCAAGAAGCATTATGATGACCATCCTGTGTCACTTTACTTGGACTAAGAAAATACACTTTATGACACTGTCAAGAAGCATTATGACCATCATAATCATATAATTGTCATACTTGACTATAAGTAAAGATAGCATAATAAAACAATGACTCAAGTAAAAGTCACCCAGTAAAATAGTACTTGAGTTAAAGTCTAAAAAATATCTGCTTTTAAATGTACATACAGTGCATTCGGAAAGAATTCAGACCCCTTGGCTTTTCCACATTTTGTTACGTTACAGCCATATTCTAAAATGGATTCAATTGTTTTTTTTCCCCTCATCAATCTACACACAATATCCCATAATGACAAAGCAAAAACAAGTTTTTTGTAAATGTATTAAAAATACAACTGAAATATTACATTTAGACCCTTTACTCAGTACTTTGGCAGCGATTACAGCCTCGAGTCTTCTTGGGTATGACGCTACAAGCTTGGCACACCTGTATTTGGTGGAGTTTCTCCCATTCTCTGCAGATCCTCTCAAGCTCTGTTAGGTTGGATGGGGAGCGTCGCTGCACAGCTATTTTCAGGTCTCTCCAGAGATATTTGATCGTGTTCAAGTCCAGGCTCTGGATGGGCCACTCAGGGACATTCAGAGACTTGTCCCAAAGCCACTCCTGCGTTGTCTTGGCTGTGTGCTTAGGGTCGTTGTCCTGTTGGAAGGTGAACCTTCGCCCCAGTCTGAGGTCCTGAGGGCTCTGGAGCAGGTTTTCATCAAGGATCTCTCTGTACTTTGCTCAATCCATCTATCCCTTGATCCTGACTAGCCTCCCAGTCCCTGCCGCTGAAAACATCCCCATAGCATGATGCTGCCACCATCATGCTTCACCGTAGGGATGGTGCCAGTTTTCCTCCAGACGTGACACTTGGCATTCAGGCCAAAGAGTTCAATCTTGGTTTCATCAGACCAGAGAATCTTGTTTCTCATGGTCTGAGATTCCTTTAGGTGCCTTTTGGCAAACTCCATGTGGGCTGTCATGTGCCTTTTACTGAGGAGTGGCTTCCGTCTGGCCACTCTACCATAACAGCATGATTGGTGGAGTGCTGCAGAGATGGTTGTCCTTCTGGAAGGTTGTCCCATCTCCACAGAGGAACTCTGGAGCTCTGTCAGAATGAGCATCGGGTTCTTGGTCACCTCTCTGACCAAGGCCCTTCTCCTCCGATTGCTCAGTTTGGCCGGGCAGCCAGCTCTATGAAGAGTCTTGGTGGTTCCAAACTTCTTCCATTTAAAAATGATGGTGGCCACTGTGTTCTTGGGGACCTTCCATGCTACAGAAATGTTTGGGTACCCTTCCCCATATCTGTGCCTCGACACAATCCTGTCTCGGAGCTCAACGGACAATTCCTTCGACCTCATGGCTTGGTTTTTGCTATGACATGCACTGTCAACGTACAGTGGGGAGAACAAGTATTTGATACACTGCCGATTTTGCAGGTTTTCCTACTTACAAAGCATGTAGAGGTCTGTAATTTTATTATAGGTACACTTCAACTGTGAGAGACGGAATCTAAAACAAAAATCCAGAAAATCACATTGTATGATTTTTTTATGTAATTAATTTGCATTTTATTGCATGACATAAGTATTTGATACATCAGAGAAGCAGAACGTAATATTTGGTAAAGAAACCTTTGTTTGCAATTACAGAGATCATACGTTTCCTGTAGGTCTTGACCAGGTTTGCACACACTGCAGCAGGGATTTTGGCCCACTCCTCCATACAGACCTTCTCCAGATCCTTCAGGTTTCGGGGCTGTCGCTGGGCAATACGGACTTTCAGCTCCCTCCAAAGATTTTCTATTGGGTTCAGGTCTGGAGACTGGCTAGGCCACTCCAGGACCTTGAGATGCTTCTTACGTAGCCACTCCTTAGTTGCCCTGGCTGTGTGTTTCAGGTCGTTGTCATGCTGGAAGACCCAGCCACGACCCATCTTCAATGCTCTTACTGAGGGAAGGAGGTTGTTGGCCAAGATCTCGCGATACATGGCCCCATCCATCCTCCCCTCAATACAGTGCAGTCGTCCTGTCCCCTTTGCAGAAAAGCATCCCCAAAGAATGATGTTTCTACCTTCATGCTTCACGGTTGGGATGGTGTTCTTGGGGTTGTACTCATCCTTCTTCTTCCTCCAAACACGGCGAGTGGAGTTTAGACCAAAAAGCTATATTTTTGTCTCATCAGACCACATGACCTTCTCCAATTCCTCCTCTGGATCATCCAGATGGTCATTGGCAAACTTCAGACGGGCCTGGACATGTGCTGGCTTGAGAAGGGGGACCTTGCGTGCGCTGCAGGATTTTAATTCATGACGGCGTAGTGTGTTACTAATGGTTTTCTTTGAGACTGTGGTCCCAGCTCTCTTCAGGTCATTGACCAGGTCCTGCCATGTAGTTCTGGGCTGATCCCTCACCTTCCTCATGATCATTGATGCCCCACGAGGTGAGATCTTGCATGGAGCTCCAGACCGAGGGTGATTGACCGTCATCTTGAACTTCTTCCATTTTCTAATAATTGCGCCAACAGTTGTTGCCTTCTCACCAAGCTGCTTGCCTATTGTCCTGTAGCCCATCCCAGCCTTGTGCAGGTCTACAATTTTATCCCTGATGTCCTTACACAGCTCTCTGGTCTTGGCCATTGTGGAGAGGTTGGAGTCTGTTTGATTGAGTGTGTGGACAGGTGTCTTTTATACAGGTAACGAGTTCAAACAGGTGCAGTTAATACAGGTAATGAGTGGAGAACAGGAGGGCTGCTTAAAGAAAAACTAACAGGTCTGTGAGAGCCGGAATTCTTACTGGTTGGTAGGTGATCAAATACTTATGTCATGCAATAAAATGCAAATTAATTACTTAAAAATCATACAATGTGATTTTCTGGATTTTTGTTTTAGATTCCGTCTCTCACAGTTAAAGTGTACCTATAATAAAAACTACAGACCTCTATATGCTTTGTAAGTAGGAAAACCTGCAAAATCGTCAGTGTATCAAATACTTGTTCTCCCCACTGTGTATAGACAGGTGTATGCCTTTCCAAATCATGTCCAATCAATAGAATTTACCACAGGTGGACACCAATTAAGTTGTTGAAACATCTCAATGATTATAAATGGAAACAGGATGTACCTGAGCTCTATTTCGAGTCAGATAGCAAAGGGTCTGAATACTTACGTAAAACATTTATTTATACATTTGCAAAAAAACTAAAAACCTGTTTTCGCTTTGTCATTATGGAGTATTGTGTGTAGATTGATGAGGATTTGTATTTATTTAATCCACTTTAGAATAAGGCTGTAACGTAACAAAATGTGGAAAAAGGGAAGGGGTCTGAATACTTTGTGAATGCACTGTAAGTACAGTGGTCGAAAAATTACAATATTTTCATACTTGAGTAAAAGTAAAAAGTAAATGCTATACATCAAATTCCTCATATTAAGCAAACCAGACGACACAATTTTCTTGCTTTTAAAACAGACATGGGCACATTCCAACACTCATCATTTACAAACACAGTATTTCTGTTTAGTGAGTCTGCCAGATCAGAGGCAGTACACATGACAACGCGTTATATTGATAGGTGCGTGAATCGGACCATAACTCTGTCCTGCCTGAGCATTCAAAATGTAACGAGTATTTTTTGCTATCAGGGAAAATGTATGGGATTAAAAAGTACATATTTTCTTTAGGAATGTAGTTGAGTAAGTTGTCAAATGTAGAAATAGTAAAGTAAATACAGATACCCCAAAAAACTACTCAAGTAGTACTTTAAAGTACTTTTACTTAAGTACTTACACCACTGAAAGCCAGATAGGCCTATCACGTACATACCCTTATGTCAATCATCAGTCAAAAGAGGGTGCCTTGTCCTGCTCCTGAAATCTGCTCCTGCATTCATCCCCAGTCATCAGCAACAGAGCATTGGGGGAGCTGCATGTCTGACATCAATGTGTGCACAATTACAATGATAATTTAATATGGTCAATTTCAGAAAATGTTATGGAACATAAACATGCTGTTGACAAATAGGCTATGGTTTAATGGAATGTTTTGCCTTGTGTGGTAGGTTTTGTGGGTTTTGGCACTCTTATGTAGGTGTCATAACCAGCCATAAAGTAACGCAATGTATGTCACAATAGGTCTAAATATATGCGTCATGATAGTGTTATGACCATATTATGACAGGTTATGGCAAGTTATGTCATCTGTTATGACATGGTTATGACCGTATCATAACGTGTTGTGACGCTGTGTGTCAAGTAAAGTGTTACCACATTTTTATTCACAAAAAGGTATGGGTCAACATGATTGACACCTCTGTTTGCAATACTTCACATTGCAAGGATAACGGCACTGAGCCTTTCTTCTAAAAATGTTTTATGAGTTGGAGAACAAATTGGGAGGGATCTTAGACCATTCCTCCACACAGAATCCTTCCAGATCCTTGATATCCTTCCAGTGGAAGCTAAATAGAACCATAACATCAAAAATTCACCACCATATTTTATAGTAGGTATGGGGTTCTTTTCTGCTCATGCATTCTCATTGACATCAAACCCACCATCATGTCATCCAAAAAATGTGAACAACTGGAGTTTGCTAAACAGCATTGGCACTTGGATTGGAACCGTGCCTTGGTCAGATGACATGAAAATGGAGCTCCTTGGCCACGCACACCAGTGGTGGGTTTGGCGTCGAAATGAGAATGCATGAGCAAAAAATAATCGAATACCTACTGTAAAATATGGTGATGGATCTTTGATGATATGGGGCTATTTTGCTGCTACTGGTCCTGTGGCGCTTGTTAAAGAGCCAATAAACACACCGCTTGGCACGTCTGTTTTTCTGTTGCTCATGGAGGTGTGTTTGCTAACCGATTCCACATTTGGTTAATGATCTTTGTCCCCCATGAGACACTGTAGACGCGGAAGCCTATTTCACTTCCTCAAAATCTCCAGAATTAATCTAAGATAACTCAATAAATCTGTAAATAAGTTTGACGTTTTTGCCGAGGATGTTTTAGTTGCACAATTTTACATCTAACAAATCATAAAACATTTCAGAAAAAGGCTCCATGCCATTATCCTCGCAAGGTGAGGATAATGGGGGTGACACTCTAGATCCAAACTGCTACAGACCTATATCCATCCTGCCCTGCCTTTCGAAAGTATTCGAAAGCCAAGTTAACAAACAGATCATCGACCATTTCGAATACCACCGTACCTTCTCCGCTATGCAATCCGGTTTCCGAGCTGGTCACGGGTGCACTTCAGCCACGCTCAAGGTCCTAAACGATATTATAACCGCGATTGATAATAGACAGTACTGTGCAGCCGTCTTCATCGACCTGGCCAAGGCTTTCGACTCTGTCAACCACCGCATTCTTATTGGCAGACTAAATAGCCTTGGTTTCTCAAATGACTGCCTCGCCTGGTTCACCAACTACTTCTCAGATAGAGTTCAGTGTGTCAAATCGGAGGGCCTGTTGTCTGGACCTATGGCAGTCTCTATGGGGGTGCCACAGGGTTCAATTCTTGGGCCGACACTTTTCTCTGTGTATATCAATGATGTCGCTCTTGCTGCTGGTGACTCTCAGATCCACCTCTACGCAGACGACACCATTTTGTATACATCTGGCCCTTCATTGGACACCTTGTTAACAAACCTCCAAACGAGCTTCAATGCCATACAACAATCCTTCAGTAGCCTTCAACTGCTCTTAAACACTAGTAAAACTAAATGCATGCTTTTCAATCGAACGCTGCTAGCACCCGCCCACCCGACTAGAATCACCACTCTCGACGGGTCTGACCTAGAGTATGTGGACAACTACAAATATCTAGGTGTCTGGTTAGACTGTAAACTCAACTTCCAGACTCACATAAAGAATCTCCAATCCAAAGTTAAATCTAGAATCGGCTTCCCTATTTCGCAACAAAGCCTCCTTCACTCATGCTGCCAAACATGCCCTCGTAAAACTGACTATCCTACCGATCCTTGACTTCGGCGATGTCATTTACAAAATAGCCTCCAACACTCTACTCAGCAAATTGGATGTAGTCTATCACAGTGCCATCCGTTTTGTCTCCAAAGCCCCATACACTACCCACCACTGTGACCTGTACGCTCTTGTTGGCTGGTCCTCACTACATGTTCGTCGTCAAACCCACTGGCTCCAGGCCATCTATAAATCACTGCTAGGCAAATCCCCGCCTTATCTTAGCTCATTGGTCACCATAGCAGCACCCACCCGTAGTCTGTGCTCCAGCAGGTATATCTCACTGGTCATTCCCAAAGCCAACACCTCCTTTGGCCGCCATTCCTTCCAGTTCTCTGCTGCCAATGACTGGAACGAATTGCAAAAATCTCTGAAGCTGGAGACTCTTATCTCCCTCAATAACTTTAAGCATCAGTTGTCAGAGCACCTTACCGATCACTGCACCTGTACACAGCCCATCTGAAATTAGCCCACCCAACTACCTCATCCCTATATTGTTATTTATTTTGCTCTTTTGCACCCCAGTATCTCTATTTGCACATAATCTCTTGCACATCTAGCATTCCAGTGTTAATACTATTGTAATTATTCTGCACTATAGCCTATTTATTGCCTTACCTCCATAACTTGCTACATTTGCACACACTGTATATATATTTTCTGTTGTATTTCTGACTTTATGTTTTTTTTACCCCATATGTAACTCTGTGTTGTTTTTATTGCACTACTTTGCTTTATCTTGGCCAGGTCGCAGTTGTAAATGAGAACCTGTTCTCAACTGGCTTACCTGGTTAAATAAAGGTGAAATAAAAAAAATTAAAAAAAATAAAAATAAAAGGTATTGAGAACAGCAGTGTCAATCATTTTTACCACTACCTTTTTGAGAAAAAAATGTACAAAAGTATGTGGACACCCCTTCAAATAAGTACATTCGGCTATTTCAGCCACACCGGTTGCTGACAGGTGTATAAAATCGAGCACACCGCCATGCAATCTCCATAGACAAACATTGGCAGTGGAAAGGTCTAGGGGCAACAGCAGCTCAGCCCTGAAGTGGTAGGCCACACAAGCTCACTGAATGGGTACGCCAAGTTTTGAAGCGCGTAAAAATCGTTTGTCCTCAGTTGCAACACTTACTAATGAGTTCCAAACTGCCTCTGGACGCAACATCAGCACAATAACTATTCCCTGGGAGCTTCATGAAATGGGTTTCCATGGCCGAGCAGCTGCAAACAAGCCTAAGATCACCATGATCAATGCCAAGCATCGGCTGGAGTGGTGTAAAGCTCGCCGCAATTGGACTCTGGAGCAGTGGAAAATAGTTCTCTGGAGTGATGACGGACGAATCTGGGTTTGGCGGATGCCAGGAAAACGCTACCTGCCCGAATGCATAGCACCAACTGTAAAGTTTGGTGGAGGAGGAGTAATGGTCTGGGGCTGTTTTTCATGGTTCGGGCTAGGCCCCTTAGTTCCAGTGAAGGGAAATCTTAACGCTACAGCATACAATGACATTCTAGACAATTCTGTGCTTCCAACGTTGTGGCAACAGTTTGGGGAAGGCCCTTTCCTGTTTCAGCATGACAATGCCCCTGTGCACAAAGAAATGGTACAGAAATGGTTTGTCGAGATCGGTGTGGAAGAACTTGACTGACCTGCACAGAGCCCTGACCTCAACCCCATCGAACACCTTTGGGTGAATTGGAACGCCGACTGCGAGCCAGGCCTAATCGCCCAACATCAGTGTCTGACCTCACTAATGCGCTTGTGGCTGAATGGAAGCAAGTCCCCGCAGCAATGTTACAACATCTGGTGTAAAGCCTTCCCAGAAGAGTGGAGGGGAACCAACATCATATTAATGCCCATGATTTTGGAATGTGAGGTTCGACGAGCAGCTCATCTTTATCAAGGGTGTCAATCATTTCAGACCTCACTGTATATGGTGTCTTCAGAAAGTATTCACACCCCTTTACTTTTTTCCACATTTTGTTGTGTTAAAGCCTGAATTTAAAATGGATTACATTTAGATTTTGTGTCACTGATCAACACATCATACCACATAATGTCAAAGTGGAATTTTCTTTGTCTAAAATGTTAGAAATTAACACAATACATTTAAAGCTGAAATGTCTTAAGCAAGCCTACATAAGTTCAGGAGTAAAAAACAAACAAATCACATAATAAATTGCAGGTACTCAATAGTGGTTAACATGATTTTTTTAATGACTACCCCATCTCTGTACCCCACACATACAATTATTTGTAAAGTCCCTCAATCGATTAGTGATTCAACCACAAAGACCAGGGAGGTTTTTCAATGCCTCGCAAAGAAGGGCACCGATTGGTAGAAATGGTGTCAAAAAAAAAAAAAGCAGATGCCGAATATCCCTTTGAGCATGGTGAAGTTACTAATCAGGCTTTGGATGGTGTATCAATACACCCAGTCACTGCAAAGATACAGACATCCTTCCTAACTCAGTTGCCAGAGATGAAGGAAACTGCTCAGGGATTTCACCATAAGGCCAATGGTGATTTTAAAACAGTTACAGAGTTTAATGGTTGTGATATGAGACAAATTAGGACGGATGAACAACATTGTAGTTACTCCACAATACTAACCTAAATGACAAAGTGAAAAGAAGGAAACCTGTACAGAATAAAAATATTCAAAAACAAAAAGGCTCTTAAGTAATACTGCAAAAGATTTAGCAAAGAAGTTAAGTTTGGGGCAAATCCAACACAACACATCACTGACACCACTCTTCATAATTTCAAGCATTGTGGTGGATGCATCATGATATGGGTATGCTTGTCATGAGCAAGGACTAGGGAGAAACAGAATAGAGCTAAGCAGAGGCAAAATCCTAGAGGAAAACCTGGTTCAGTCTTCTTTCCAACAGACACTGGGAAACGGATTCACCTTTCAGCAGTACAATAACCTAAATCACAAGGCCAAATCTACACTGGATTTGCTTACCAAGACAACATAATTTTTTCCTGAGTGGCCTAGTTACAGTTTTGACTTAAATCGGCTTGATAATCTATGGCAAGACTTGAAAATGGCTTTCTGACAATGATCAACAACCAACTTGACAGAGCTTGAAGAATTTAAAAAATGATAATGGGAAAATATTGTACAATCCAGGTGTGCAAAACTCTTAGAGACATACCCAAAAAGACACAGCTGTAATCGCTGCCAAACATGTATTGTCTCAGGGGGGTGAATACTTATCTAGTCAAGATATATTAGTGTTTTATTCAACCTTTTTTTCCACTTTGACATTGCAGAGTATTTTGTGTATATCATTGGCCAAAAATGACAATTAAATCCATCTTAATACCACTTTGTAACACAACAAAATTTGAAAACGGTCAAGGGTTGGGAATACTTTCTGAAGGCATTGTAAACACTGAGTGCACAACACATAACAAACACTTTCTAATACTTTCTAAGATAGTATACCAAGATGGCGAAGCAGTGCGGTCGTGTTTTCTGTAGTGTCCTTGTGTAAATAGCCAGTTTTTTAGTTTTTTGTCTATTTTGTATATATTTCTCAATTTTACTTTTCATTCTTTAACTAAATACACTTTCCTGCAACCCGCCTCACCCAACCGAATGGCTGCGTCTTCACCATTGTCCGTGGCCTGCACTACCCACCAGCCAGCACTAGCTCTAGCCTGGACAATTTGTCGGCCAGTCTGCACAGCATGCTATTGACCCAGAGCATATTGGATTTCCTGCCGGAATCACTGGACCCTAGCGCCGGATCATCGCAACTAGCTAGCTGCAACCGAATGGCTGTTGTCATTTGCTAATTACCATTGCCCCTTAGCAAGCACCAGTTAGCCTTGAGCTAGCCTCGAGCCAGGCCCATCTCCCGGCTATCTACCTCTCTGTCAACCGGACAGGACCTCCTAGTGTTGACACGGAGCCCCGCCGATCCAACACGACTGGTCTGCCGATGAAATCGTCTGATGTGGTTTCAACAGGCTTCCCATTACGACGTCGACCACGAAGATCCATCTGCTAGCCCCGGCCCGCTAGCACACGCAAGCTGTGCCTCTTGCTCGCCAGTGCTGTAGCAGCCCCCGAACTACCTCCGAACTCTCCTATTGCTGTTCACCGGACCTTATGATAACTCAGCTATACAGCTGATGCCTACTGGACTGTTCCTTTATACGGTACTGCATCCTGTTTATGTTTAGCCTCAGCCCAAACTTTGTCGCCATTGTTGTCTTAGCTCTCTCGAATAACACATTGTGATTGCTTTATGCCTCTCTCCCATGTCAATATGCCTTGCTTGTTGCTGTTTCGGTTATTTCTTATTGTACTATTTCACTGTATAGCCCCCAGTCCAGCTCAACCTGCCTTAGATAGCTCCTTGTCCCACCCCATACACGCAGAGATCGACTCTATCGGTGCCTCCAGTGATGCTATCTCTTTCATCGTTACCCAACGCTTAGGTTTACCTCCACTGTACTCATATCCTTCCATATCCTTGTCTGTACATAATGCCCTGAATCTATTCTACAACGCCCGGAAATCTGCCCCTTTTTTTCTCTGTACCCAACGCACTAGAAGACCAGTTCTTAAAGCCTTTAGCCATATCATTATTCTACTCCTCCTCTGGTGATGTAGAGGTTAACCCAGGCCCTGTAGCCCCCAG
This sequence comes from Coregonus clupeaformis, assembly GCF_020615455.1. Taxonomy (NCBI): domain Eukaryota; kingdom Metazoa; phylum Chordata; class Actinopteri; order Salmoniformes; family Salmonidae; genus Coregonus; species Coregonus clupeaformis. The sequence continues at coordinate 44,425,497 of NC_059197.1, forward strand.
CATCACTCCTTTTCCCCAGGCGTTATCATTTGTAGACTTCTGTAACCGTAAAAGCTTTGGTTTCTTGCACGTTAACATCAGAAGCCTCCTCCCTAAGTTTGAGTTATTCACTGCGTTAGCACACTCCGCCAACCCTGATGTTCTAGCAGTGTCTGAATCCTGGCTTAGGAAGGCCACCAAAAATTCATAAATGTCCATCCCCAACTACAACATTTTCCGTCTCGATAGAACTGCCAAAGGGGGAGGGGGTGCAATCTATTGTAGAGATAGCCTGCAGAGCTCTATCATACTATCCAGGTCTGTGCCCAAACAGTTTGAGCTTCTACTTCTAAAAATCCACCTTTCCAGAAATAAGTCTCTCACTGTTGTCGCTTGCTACAGACCCCCCTCAGCCCCGAGCTGTGCCCTGGACACCATATGTGAACTGATTGCCCCCCCATCTATCCTCAGAGTTCGTACTGCATGGTGACCTAAACTGGGATATGATTAACACCCCGGCCAACCTACAATCTAAACTAGATGCCCTCAATCTCACACAAATGATCAACGAATCTACCAGGTACAACCCTAAATCTGTAAACATGGGCACCGTCATAGATATCATCCTGACAAATTGACCCTCTAAATACACCTCTGCTGTCTTCAACCAGGATCTCAGCGATCACTGCCTTATTGCCTGCGTCCGTAATGGGTCCGCAGTCAAACGACCACCCCTCATCACTGTCAAACGCTCTCTAAAAGACTTTAGTGAGCAGGCCTTTCTAATTGACATGGCCCGGGTATTCTGGATGGATATTGACCTCATTCCGTCAGTAGAGGATGCCTGGTTGTTCTTCAAAAAGTGCTTTCCTCTCAATCTTAAATAAGCATGCCCCATTCAAAAAATGCAGAACTAAGAACAGATATAGCCCCTGGTTCTCCTCAGACTTGGCTGCCCTTGACCAGCACAAAAACATCCTGTGGCGTACTGCATTAGCATCGAACAGCCCCTGCGCATTGCAACTTTTCAGGGAAGTCAGGAACCAATATACACAATCAGTTAGGAAAGCAAAGGCTAGCTTTTTCAAACAGAAATGTGCCTCCTGTAGCACTAACTCCAAAAAGTTTTGGGACACTGTAAAGTCCATGGAGAATAAGAGCACCTCCTCCCAACTGCCCACTGCACTGAGGCTAGGAAACACTGTCACCACCGATAAATTGAGAATTTCAACAAGCATTTTGCTACGGCTGGCCATGCTTTCCAGCTGGCTACCACTACCCCGGCCACCAGCTCTGCACCCTCCGCTGCAACTTGCCCATGACCTCTGGCAGTCTCTATGGGGGTGCCACAGGGTTGAATTCTCGGGCCGACTCTATTCTCTGTGTATAGCAATGATGTCGCTCTTGTTGCTGGTGACGCTCGGATCCACCTCTATGCGGACGACACCATTTTGTATACATCTGGCCCTTCATTGGACACTGTGTTAACAAACCTCCAAACGAGCTTCAATGCCATACAACACTCCTTCCGTAGCCTCCAACTGCTCTTAAATACTAGTAAAACTAAATGCATGCTCTTCAACTGAACGCTGCTTGCACCCGCCCACCCGACTAGAATCACTACTCTCGGCAGGTCTGACCTAGAGTATGTGGACAACTACAAATACCTAGGTGTCTGGTTAGACTGTAAACTCTCCTTCCAGACTCACATTAAGCATCTCCAATCAAAAGTTAGATCTAGAATTGGCTTCCTATTTCGCAACAACGCCTCCTTCACTCATGCTGCCAAACATGCCTTCGTAAAACGGACTATCCTACCTATCCTTGACTTCGGCGATGTCATTTACAAAATAGCCTCCAACACACTACTCAGAAAATTGGATGTAGTCTATCACAGTGCCATCTGTTTTGTCACCAAAGCCCCATATACTACCCACCATTGTGACCTGTACGCTCTTGTTGGCTGGCCCTCACTACATATTCGTCGCCAAACCCACTGGCTCCAGGTCATCTATAAATCACTGCTAGGCAAATCCCTGTCTTATCTTAGCTCACTGGTCACCATAGCAACACCCACCCGTAGTCTGCGCTCCAGCAGGTATATCTCACTGGTCATCCCCAAAGCCAACACCTCCTTTGGCCGCCATTCCTTCCAGTTCTCTGCTGCCAATGACTGGAACGAACTGCAAAAATCTCTGAAGCTGGAGACTCTTATTTCCCTCACTAACTTTAAACATCAGTTTTCAGAGAAGCTTACCGATCACTGCACCTGTATACAGCCATTCTGAAATTAGCCATCCCCATATTATTATTTATTTTGCTAATTTGCACCCCAGTATCTCTATTTGCACATCATCATTTGCACATCTATCATTCCAGTGTTAATATGAAATTGTAACTATTTTGCACTATGGCCTATTTATTGATTTACCTCCATAACTTACTACATTCGCACACACTGGATATATATTTTCTGTTGTATTTTTGACTTTATGTTTTGTTTACCCCATATGTAACTCCCCATAACTAACTGTGTTGTTGTTTTTATCGCACTGCTTAGCTTTATCTTGGCCATGTCGCAGTTGTAAATGAGAACTTGTTCTCAACTGGCTTACCTGGTTAAATAAAGGTTAAATAAAAATATATTAATATACAGTGGGGAAAAAAAGTATTTAGTCAGCCACCAATTGTGCAAGTTCTCCCACTTAAAAAGATGAGAGAGGCCTGTAATTTTCATCATAGGTACACGTCAACTATGACAGACAAAATGAGAAGAAAGAAATCCAGAAAATCACATTGTAGGATTTTTAATGAATTTATTTGCAAATTATGGTGGAAAATAAGTATTTGGTCAATAACAAAAGTTTCTCAATACTTTGTTATATACCCTTTGTTGGCAATGACACAGGTCAAACGTTTTCTGTAAGTCTTCACAAGGTTTTCACACACTGTTGCTGGTATTTTGGCCCATTCCTCCATGCAGATCTCCTCTAGAGCAGTGATGTTTTGGGGCTGTCGCTGGGCAACATGGACTTTCAACTCCCTCCAAAGATTTTCTATGGGGATGAGATGTGGAGACTGGCTAGGCCACTCCAGGACCCTGAAATGCTTCTTACGAAGACACTCCTTCGTTGCCCGGGCGGTGTGTTTGGGATCATTGTCATGCTGAAAGACCCAGCCACGTTTCATCTTCAATGCCCTTGCTGATGGAAGGATGTTTTCACTCAAAATCTCACGATACATGGCCCCATTCATTCTTTCCTTTACACGGATCAGTCGTCCTGGTCCCTTTGCAGAAAAACAGCCCCAAAGCATGATGTTTCCACCCCCATGCTTCACAGTAGGTATGGTGTTCTTTGGATGCAACTCAGCATTCTTTGTCCTCCAAACACGACAAGTTGAGTTTTTACCAAAAAGTTATATTTTGGTTTCATCTGACCATATGACATTCTCCCAATCCTCTTCTGGATCATCCAAATGCACTCAAGCAAACTTCAGACTGGCCTGGACATGTACTGGCTTAAGCAGGGGGACACGTCTGGCACTGCAGGATTTGAGTCCCTGGCGGCGTAGTGTGTTACTGATGGTAGGCTTTGTTACTTTGGTCCCAGCTCTCTGCAGGTCATTCACTAGGTCCCCCCGTGTGGTTCTGGGATTTTTGCTTACCGTTCTTGTGATCATTTTGACCCCACGGGGTGAGATATTGCGTGGAGCCCCAGGTCGAGGGAGATTATCAGTGGTCTTGTATGTCTTACATTTCATCAATTGCTCCCACAGTTGATTTCTTCAAACCAAGCTGCTTACCTATTGCAGATTCAGTCTTCCCAGCCTGGTGCAGGTCTACAATTTTGTTTCTTGTTCCTTTGACAGCTCTTTGGTCTTGGCCATAGTGGAGTTTGGAGTGTGACTGTTTGAGGTTGTGGACAGGTGTCTTTTATACTGATAACAAGTTCAAACAGGTGCCATTAATACAGGTAACGAGTGGAGGACAGGGGAGCCTCTTAAAGAAGAAGTTACAGGTCTGTGAGAGCCAGAAATCTTGCTTGTTTGTAGGTGACCAAATACTTATTTTCCACCATAATTTGCAAATAAATTCATTAAAATCCTACAATGTGATTTTCTGGATTTATTTTTCTCAATTTGTCTGTCATAGTTGACGTGTACCTATGATGAAAATTACAGGCCTCTCTCATCTTTTTAAGTGGGAGAACTTGCACAATTGTTGGCTGACTAAATACTTTTTTCCCCACTGTATATATATTGAGTTGCACCCTCTTTTTTCTACAAGGTGTCAAAAGCGTTCCACAGAGATGCTGGGCCATGTTGACTACAATCCTTCCCACAGTTGTGTCAAGTTGGCTGGATGTCCTTTGGGTGGTGGACCATTCTTGATACACACGGAAAACTGTTGAGTGTGAAAAACCCAGCAGTGTTGCAGTTCTTGACATACTCAAACTGGTACACTTGGCACCTACTACCTTACCCTGTTCAAAGGCACTTAAATATGTTTTGGCCCATTCACCCTCTGAATGGCACACACACAATCCATGTCTCAATTGTCTCAAAGCTCCTTATTTAACCTGTCTCCTCCCCTTCATCTACACTGATTGAAGTGGATGTAACAGGTGACATCAATTAGGGATCAGAGCTTTTACCTGGTCAGTGTATGTCATGGAAAGAGCAGGTGTTTCTAATGTTTTGTACACTTAGTGTACAAAATATGTTGATATGGCCAGTAGTGACTTTGCCACGTGAAAGGTAAACAAACAAATAGGCAAATATAGCCTACAAGCAGATTCAGCCCCACCGACAGCGATCTGCATTCCCGTGATTTGACAGTTAGGTCCAACAGAGGAAAGTGGTAGATGTATTTTTTGACAAGATGACGACTGAAAAACAATAAGCATTCTTTTTCAATAACTTGATGTTCCTAACAAAAAGCTTCCTACAGTAATTGACAACTTTCATGCAATGGGCATGGCACGAGTCCAAACTTTTAACAGAAGCTGACCAAAAATTATGTCCAATAGAAAGAATAATATAAGAAAAAAGGGGGCTGTCTGGAGTAAGGGGTGGGAAATGCCAGGGCGCCAATTTTTACATGACGAGATTGCTAACTAACATGAGTTTGACACTTACGCCTCCTTATCGCCAGGCGAAAATAGAGCCCACAGTCTCAATTCAGCTTGAACGACAAATTGCCTTGCATGTTTCCACTTTCAAGACTAACACTCAATGATGCATGATATACAGTGGGGAAAAAAAGTATTTAGTCAGCCACCAATTGTGCAAGTTCTCCCACTTAAAAAGAAGAGAGAGGCCTGTAATTTTCATCATAGGTACACGTCAACTATGACAGACAAAATGAGGAAAAATAATCCAGAAAATCACATTGTAGGATTTTTAATGAATTTATTTGCAAATTATGGTGGAAAATAAGTATTTGGTCACCTACAAACAAGCAAGATTTCTGGCTCTCACAGACCTGTAACTTCTTCTTTAAGAGGCTCCTCTGTCCTCCACTCATTACCTGTATTAATGGCACCTGTTTGAACTTGTTATCAGTATAAAAGACACCTGTCCACAACCTCAAACAGTCACACTCCAAACTCCACTATGGCCAAGACCAAAGAGCTGTCAAAGGACACCAGAAACAAAATTGTAGACCTGCACCAGGCTGGGGAGACTGCATCTGCAATAGGTAAGCAGCTTGGTTTGAAGAAATCAACTGTAGGAGCAATTATTAGGAAATGGAAGACATACAAGACCACTGATAATCTCCCTCGATCTGGGGCTCCACGCAAGATCTCACCCCGTGGGGTCAAAATGATCACAAGAACGGTGAGCAAAAAATCCCAGAACCACACGGGGGGGACCTAGTGAATGACCTGCAGAGAGCTGGGACCAAAGTAACAAAGCCTACCATCAGTAACACACTACGCCGCCAGGGACTCAAATCCTGCAGTGCCAGACGTGTCCCCCTGCTTAAGCCAGTACATGTCCAGGCCCGTCTGATGTTTGCTAGAGTGCATTTGGATGATCCAGAAGAGGATTGGGAGAATGTCATATGGTCAGATGAAACCAAAATAGAACTTTTTGGTAAAAACTCAACTCGTCATGTTTGGAGGACAAAGAATGCTGAGTTGCATCCAAAGAACACCATACCTACTGTGAAGCATGGGGGTGGAAACATCATGCATTGGAGCTGTTTTTCTGCAAAGGGAAAAGGATGACTGATCCGTGTAAAGGAAAGAATGAATGTACCATGTATCGTGAGATTTTGAGTGAAAACCTTCTTCCATCAGCAAGGGCATTGAAGATGAAACGTGGCTGGGTCTTTCAGCATGACAATGATCCCAAACACACCGTCCGGGCAACGAAGGAGTGGCTTCGTAAGAAGCATTTCAAGGTCCTGGAGTGGCCTAGCCAGTCTCCAGATCTCAACCCCATAGAAAATCTTTGGAGGGAGTTGAAAGTCCGTGTTGCCCAGCGACAGCCCCAAAACATCATTGCTCTAGAGGAGATCTGCATGGAGGAATGGGCCAAAATACCAGCAACAGTGTGTGAAAACCTTGTGAAGACTTACAGAAAACGTTTGACCTGTGTCATTGCCAACAAAGGGTATATAACAAAGTATTGAGAAACTTTTGTTATTGACCAAATACTTATTTTCCACCATAATTTGCAAATAAATTCATAACAAATCCTACAATGTGATTTTCTGGATTTCTTTCTTCTCATTTTGTCTGTCATAGTTGACGTGTACCTATGATGAAAATTACAGGCCTCTCTCATCTTTTTAAGTGGGAGAACTTGCACAATTGGTGGCTGACTAAATACTTGTTTTCCCCACTGTATGATAGTGATTCACCTATTCCACTTAATCCCAGAATGTATTAACTCACTGATCCAGAATTGAATTTAACAAGGGAGTGTCTGAATAGTGAAACTAAAAAATAAGTAACTTTTATCAGTGAAGATGGAGCATTGATAACAGAATCGGATGATAATGCATTAATTGCAGATTAGTTGGATGTGTGTGAGGCAGAAATAGATGAGCTGTGTCTGGTACAACACTAAGGTGTGTGGCTCTTCCTTACAGGGGGTCAAACATGGACCTTGGCCAAAGATTGATAGGTCAGCAAATATGCATCACTACTTGCATGCTTTGCAGAAACTGTGTGAAACTGTGCTCTAAATAACCAAACAAGCTTTCGATTGCATTTTTTAAATATATATAAAAAAAAGATTGTATTTCATATTCTTTTAACAATACAAACCATACACATACAAACAACATCATACACACATCAACTACATCACACCTGCCCAGCTCTTTTTTAGAACAGTTATTTTCTTCCTTATAACAACATCAGGACCATTATATAGGGATTCCCCTGTATCCATACTCGAACGGTATAGGCTGATACAGAATAGTAGCCTACATGATAAGTAGTTTTTATCGTATTAATTAGTTTGGATCACAAGCGAGGTTTTAGGTTTTAAAATGACTATCAAGGCTAGGACAATATGTAGCCCAATAATGAACTAAAGGAGCCTAACACTACTCCTTATAGTCCAAGGACCTTACAAGTTCTGCTTAGAGGCGAATTGGCTCTGGAAGCCAACACAGCCAAATACTCCCATCTAAACAAGAATCGATTCTCAATTCCGGTAAGGTTCTAGAAACATAAAGCCCTATACTTTCATATCACATCAAAATAATTTCACAAACGCTAAATATACACTTACTGTACACTGTTTTAACACAGTTGCAGCTGACAGTATTTTTCAGTGACAACACGTTTGTGGCGTCCGACTTCCATTTACACACAGGTGTTTGGAGACGCAGAAAGCTAGCTAAATAGCACAGGTATGCCTCTGTCTTCCGTCTGTTTCCCGCAAACAAGCGCTGTAACATGTCGTGTGGGAAACCTAACTCTATAAAGGTGTGTAATAACTTTTGTATTTTATTATTATTTCTCGCTGATATGAAAGATACATTCCTTGTTTCCAAAACTGTACCGCAAGCGATGCATTTCAATGTTCAGATTGAGTGTCGGGGCTCTTAACAAAACTCCCCTGGCCAGAAGATACTATCGTCAATAGGTGCTGAAGCCAAGGTAGTTAGCGTCTATGAATGGGTTAGGGCAATATGCTGCGTAAAGTTAGCATTTGCCATGCGTCATTTCAAATTGTGCAGTGATAAAGCTAATCATTTGCATTAACTATTGAGATACACTGAGTACACAAATATTAAGAACACCTGCTCTTTCTATGACATAGACTGACCAGGTGAATCCAGGTGAAAGATATGATCCTGTGGTGCCGAGACAACGATGCTGACATGCTGTGTAGACAAGAAATCCGCTGACACTGTCCTTGATTATAATGGTTTATTACATCAAAGATTACAGTATCAATTTACAGACTCCTGCAGAAATCCGGAGAACAACTGACCCAATCTCTTATATGTTATTCTCTCCGTCCTTTGTTCAAAACATGGTATTTATATCCTATGTAACATAAAATGGGTGGTTTTTGATAGACCAATCCCTGGCCTCCCCATATCTCCAAATGTCCTTTATTCCAAGAAGCCTATGTAGTAATGCTTTCCAGATGTTTCAGCAAAGCAGAGTAAAGTTCATCTATTACACCATTTGCAAACGTCAGCAAAATCATAGACTTTCAGATACTACATATTTCCCCCATTTGAGACTAATTAAGTCTCGAAAACAAAAAGAATAGGATTATGACAAATAACAATTTTTGTTCTTAAGTAACTTTAGCAATAAACCAAAATGTATGGAGAGTAAACACATTTTTATATAGACACATTTTTGTATGGAGTGTAAATAAATTGTTATGGAGTGTAAATAAATTGTTATGGAGTGTAAATTAATTGTTATGGAGTGTAAGAGCGAAAAACCTGTCTGGCAGCTTTCATTCCAAATATCCATCAATCAATCAAGACAGGAAAATTCTCTCACGCCCCCTCTGCCCCAGGCGACCACCTAAGTACTCCAGATCAATTTATAAATCTTTATCAATGCATTTTAAGCTATGATGCAATTGAATACACATGAAAACCTCAGAAAACAAAATACAATCAAAATTGTCCACATACAGGCTGGTCGACCCATCGGACCCTCCTGTGGATTCTCTCTGTCCCTGCCTAGACCCAATATCCCTAAGCTTCAACGAAATAAACAAAAACATCTGAGGTCCCCACATGTACCCAACAACAGAAAACATAATTCTTCAAAAATTTATACAGAAAGAATATGACACAAATTATGTATTACACATGCAAATATGTCTATATATCATTGCAGACACTGGAATGTAGTCCACTATACCGCATCTCCTCAGCAGTGTCGATTTTCAATGCAACGTCGATGATGGAATCTGAACATTTCCACACCATCCTTGTTCTGCTTCCTCCAATCCATTCATATTGTCCATGTTTGAGTATTTGAATCCCACTCTACACACCCCCATATACTTCTGGAAGAAAAGAAAACACCAACCAGTATCTTTTGCAAAACAACACATGCAAATTAAAACATCAATATCAACAATAATATAAAAATTATATATAAATGATATATAAAAATTAATCACATTCCATTTCCCCCCTTTGATTCATAAGAAAACACTAAATATCACAATAATATGCAAAGAAATGTAAAAATCTTCGCACAATCAGATATTGAACATTTCCTAGAGTTACTTCAACCCTAGTTTTCATAACATTTTAGTCTGACTTTTTTCCCAAATTTTTTCAAAAACCATTTCACTGATTTATCCACAAAACTCTTTCCCACTAATTTGAGGATATTTGATCGGGAAGTCCCCACCTGCTTATGACTTCTTTACACAAGAACTTTGCAACCGACTGAGCATCTTTTAACTTAGTTGGACATCTTATGCACCTCTTGGTGTAGGAATTTAACCAGGAATAACAGTCACACCCCTGCGATCATTATTTTTCAGACAGATTGTGCACCTGCCTATGACATAGTCAACCTGTTCAAGCAAATATGGTGCCCAAAAACCATACTCCTTTGTGATCTTTCTCCTAACCTCCCCCCTTGCAACATTAGCTAACCCATGTGCTTCCTGAATCATCAGACCTAATAGGTCTAGAGGCGCTACTATCAACCCCTCATGGTTTCTCCAAAGACAACAAAGGATTGTTACTCTGAGGATTTTTTATTGTCTTCAAAACACCTGCTTTCGAAAGTCCTTCAATTTGTGGTTCGATCCCTTGGATTGCTTCATCTTTCAATGGATACTGATTCTTCCAAGGAGGTTTGGCTCCTGGTCGAAGTTCAACTTTCACCGGTTGGGCTGATTTCACAAGTCCAATATCGGTACTGTGTTGAGACCACAAACATTCTGGAACTTGTTACAACATCTCCTCTTTCATAGAGTCTGAATCCATCTTCGCACTGCAAATAGATTCATGTGTCATCCGTACAGCTTGTAGCTCTCCTTGTCCTTGAGCCGAAATCATGATTTTGAGAAATCGCTGATCTTCACTCCTCCAAATCGCCAAATTCTCTTTCATCGGTACGAAAACAGCTTTCTCTGCTTCTGTCATCATTGCTCCTATTTGCTTCTGCTCATAGCCTTCAGAAACCAACAAGGTCACATGTGGCACACTCTTCTCAATCTCAAATTCTTTATCCAGATAATCGTCTGTGTTTATCTTCATAGCCGCTCCTTGTGGTCCTAAAATTATGCAACATGAGCTGAGTTGAACTTTCTTTGGTTGATAACTCAACCATTCCTCTGAGTTCGATTGGGCAGCATTCTTGAAATACTTGAGCGTACAATGAAATGGATATTCCGGAAGCCTCGCATCTGGCATGTTTGCCACAATGAATTTCTCCCATATCTTAGCCTGCTTCAAAAAATCTTCACTGAGATTTCCAATCCAGAATACTGAAGAAGAATCCATCTCTGTCGTCATCAACAATTGGTAAACCTTTTCCTTTGGCACTTCTACCAGACAGCCGTCCGGTGTACATTTTATTGTACAGTTCAATTTACACAATGCATCTCTTCCCAACAATGTGATAGGTGTATGTTCCGATACCAGTATGGGTATTGTAATTTTCTGATTTTCATAGCAGAGCTTAATTGGTTCCGTAAGAGGAATCAGCTGTTTCACTCCCTCAAATCCGATTGTCCTAATTAGTTGATTGGACATAGGGAGATGTGTAGCATCTTCAGGCCGAACACAGGTAAAAGCAGCTCCGCTATCCGCCATAACTTCCAATGGTCGTTTGTTTACTTTCACCTCAATTGTTGGATCTTTTTCCGGTCCTGATGCTACCAGCTGACACCCCCCTTTCGGATCTTCTGGGCACCTCTAGAATCCTTGCTCCGGGCCCCTATAAGGGTTCACCGGTCCTCCAGATGATCTTGACTGGCCCCTGTATCTTCCTCTGAAATTCCCTCTGGTGTTTCCTCCTGGCCCATTACACTCACGGGCAAAGTGACCAACCTGTCCACAATTATAACACACTTCTGAAGATTGCTGGAAGTATGGCTTAAATCTTCCTCCTCTTCCTCTTCCTAAGCCTTCTCGTCCTCTTCCTCTTCAATTCTGTGTCTGTCCAGAAACTGGCTGTGGATATGAAACAACTGGTACCGCTATTGGTGGCTGGTACAATTGCGGTTGGAACTGGTTCGGTTGAAGCTGTGGCAGTGATTGTTGATTTGGTGCACACTGATTCTGCATAACCAAAGCTTGTTTCTTCTCCTTCTTATTCTCCACCAGTTGTATTTGATTGCGTTTTCTGAGAGTTTCTTGGTCCTGTTCTTTCTGGTTGTGTTCCTTTTTCCGGTACAGATCCACTTGATGGGCTATATGATCTGTATAGACACCTTTTGTCATGCTTCCAAGTCCAACAACCTCTGCCAGTTTGACTGCTCAATTTGACTCACATCTGGATCATTTCCGGTAATATTTCTCCACACTTGATGAACTCTTGACACATAGGCTCTCTGATTTTCTTGTTGTCCTAGTGGGTCAATCAGAATGTTGTCAGGATGCACATTTGTTGGAAACGTATCTTTCAGTGCTCTCCACAGCCGATTTCTGCTTGCAGCTAACAATTCAGGATAATTCACCGCAGTCCCCACATATCGATGAAGTCCAGCTCTCTGAAACATTTCTTCCATACCTGGAATCCCAAGGAGATTAGCCAAAAGTCTCTTAATGTCTCCTATGGCAGACTGTGTTCCCACCGTAATTTCTTCCAACTTGGAAATCCAAGGATATGCTCCATCTTGAAGAGTAGGCAGCTTCTCAAGTATATCTGACATATCGGTATTCTGCAAAGGCTTATACTCCAGGTTCTGTCCTCGAATTATCACTGGCATCATCTCCTTACTTGTGCTCCCTTGTCTTGGCCTCAATGTATACTTCTCCAATTCTTGGGATCCTTTTTTCAGCCATTTTTTCTTCTGTATCTTCAGCTTCTTGAGTTGTTCTTCCAGTTCTCTTACTTCTTCTAAATTATTGGCCTTATCCAGGCATGATATGCATCGATCTATATCTCTTTCTATGTCTTCTGTGCTAGTCATTGTAGGATAAAATCCTTTTGAATATGAAGCACCTTTAATCTCCAAATCTTCATCGCTGTCTCCATCTTCACTTTCATCAGAGATCGAATCTCTTGTATCCTTCTTCTTCCAACTTCCATCACCCCTTCTTTCCGCTCATGATCTCTTCTGAATCACTCTGATCATCATCATCATCATCTTCAAATTCCATCCTCCTGAACCTCACTCCACCCTTAGTTTCCAGACATCTCGTTTTCTTCTTACTTTTGGAGTTTGGATTCATCTTTATGGTCGTTTCTGCTTGTCCTCTCTCTATTATTCGTTCATCTTCATCTCTGATGCAATAATCACCCTCCTGAATGATCACTGGAAGCTGAGGATAGACGTCCTTAAACTCTACTTTTTCCTCGTAAGGTGGGGGTCTTTTTGCTGAATCCGTATGTGAGAAAGGTGTATTGACTTCTTCCATTAGTTTTTCTGTTACCTTCACCTCTTTTGCCATTTTCTCTATACCTCTGTCTCTTTTATCTTTTGTATCTTTTATCAGTTTTTGTCCTTTATTTTCAAACAGCTTAAGAACACCCAGCTCTCTTTGTCTCTTTGCTTTACGTTGTTCCCCTTTTTTCCCTTCTTTTGATCTGCCTTATAAGTCGACACAAGCACTTTCATTATGTTGATGACGTCTGGGTTAAGAGTCCCTTCCACCGGCCATGGTTGTTCAATGTCAGGACAACATTTATTCCATTTTCCAGATAACCTTGCAATACCATTAACTAGAGGATTACTATTTTGTACTACATCAACAGGAGTAATTACTTTCATAGTTTTGATGTCCCTTTTCCCCATTGTAACCACTCTTTTATATTCCTTTATTGTGAATTATTTTATTATTATTATTATTTTAAATAATACATTTGTAAACCCAAAAAACGTTTAGCTATGTTGTTTATCAATCCCTCCTATTTAATAATAAAATTATTATTAATTATTTTTATTTATTTTTATTATATTTTATTTTACGAAATTATTGATTAGTGGCAATCTAACCACATCCGGTCAGGAAAAGTAAAGGAAACTAGTCAACTTCAGAGCAATCCAAAAAAGAAAGACCTGTAATACAGCAACACTACAGCACTCACAAACCAATTGCTTAATAATCACCCAATTACCTTAATTTTACATAATAATGTCAGTGCTGGATTTCCAACACAACTCTAATCAAACCAACCCATGCACAAACAACTCCAATGTGCAATTCTTAATTACATCAATTGATCAGTCTGTTATCAAAAAAGCAACAGTCACTTATCAAACAGAATACTTTATCCGTGTGTATTCAAAATCTCCACCTTTTCACATCCCTGCAGCACTAAGTCTGCGTGTCACAGCAGCTCAGTGCAGGCAGGTTAGTGGCATATTTGCTCTACGTAACTCTAAACTCATAAAATCCCACGCATGCGCAGCTCATTCACCAGTGCGATTTCAAAGCAAGAGGAGCTCTCCCAAGCAGCTCTCTCCAAGCTAAACAACAGAAAGCAGACAGACCAGCTGTCCCGCCGTTATTTCCAACACAGACAAACAGTAACACTTAACAAAACTCACAAACCAACACAGAACATAGAACACAAATCCTACTTCAAAGTTTCTTATCTTCACTTATTGTAATCTGCAGATTTATAGTTATTTTCTTATCCATTACAAATAATCGTCCTCCCAGGGGCTCATAGTTTTTTAACAATTATTAAACGTTCTCTTCTATAGAGACTCATATAAGGTTTTAACCTTACCTAACATATTTCCTTACAAAAAACTAAAACCCCTGTTGTCATAGCCTTAGTCGACACACAGCAGAGACCTCCCCATTCACACACACGCATAGGCTGTCTGCCTCTCACACACACACAATTCAAGAGGAATGCATCCGTTCATACAATACACTAAGCATGCTACCGTCGCTCCTTATTTCTCATTGTTCCTTCCTAAATTTCTGCTACCTCGAGTTGCAGATATTCAATGAGAGGTTACTTCGAACACGTACCTTGTCAACTATATGTCGAGAGGTAACGTACAATTAAATGTATCTTCCACAAACTCCAGTTCCCAGAACTGACCTTAAAAATCAACCTAGTGAGTTTTCAGGATTTTCGGCTCATCCTAATGATCGCCTCGTTTGAGGGCTTCCTTAAATCAGCGACGTCCTAATAGTATACTTTTTCCTTATTTCCTGGCCTTATTCCTTCATGCTATTCCTGGACACTCCTTTTAATTTTATTCAAGCCAAATATCCGTGTGCCCAGTGTTAACAATTCCTATAGACACTCCCCCCTGTTTGCGTTGTTCCCAACGCAAACAAATTTAGAAATTTAGAACGGATTCTCATCACAGAGCAAATAAGAGCAAAGCGCACATGCAAGTCCTAAAATGGTACATCTCCTCAGCGCACACACACAGCACACGAACCGACCAGCGCCCAAAGTTTGTGAGAAAGCTCACCTTATCTGCCGGCCTCTTGAGCGGGAGTCACTTCGTAGCTCATGAATGGAACGCTGAAGAGACGCAACACGTCCCAAAAATCCTCGTCGCCATTCTGTGGTGCCGAGACAACGATGCTGACATGCTGTGTAGACAAGAAATCCGCTGACACTGTCCTTGATTATAATGGTTTATTAAATCAAAGATTACAGTATCAATTTACAGACTCCTGCAGAAATCCGGAGAACAACTGACCCAATCTCTAATATGTTATTCTCTCCGTCCTTTGTTCAAAACATGGTATTTATATCCTATGTAACATAAGATGGGTGGTTTTTGATAGACCAATCCCTGGCCTCCCCATATCTTCAAATGTCCCCAAGAAGCCTATGTAATAATGCTTTCCAGATGTTTCAGCAAAGCAGAGTAAAGTTCATCTATTACACCATTTGCAAATGTCAGCAAAATCATAGACTTTCAGATACTACAATCCATTATTGATGTGACTTGTTAAATCCACGTCAGTCAATGTGGATGAAGGGGAGGAGACAGGTTAAAGAAGGATTTTTAAGCCTTGAGACAATCGAGACATGGATTGTGTATGTGTGCCATTCAGAGGGTGAATGAACAAGACAAAATACTTTAGTGCCTTTGAACGGGGTATGATAGTAGGTGCCAGGCGCACTGGTTTGTGTCAAGAACTGCAACGCTGCTGGGTTTTTCACGCTCAACAGTCTCCCGTGTGTATCAAGAATGGTCCACCCCCCAAAGGACATCCAGTCAACATGACACAACTGTGGGAAGCATTTTATAAATTTTTATTTTAACTTAATTTAACTAGGCAAGTCAGTTAAGAACAAATTCTTATTTACAATGACAGCCTACACCGGCCAAACCCGGACGACGCTGGGCCAATTGTGCGTCGCCCTATGGGACTCCCAATCACGGCCGGTTGTGATACAGCCTGGAATTGAAGTGTAGTGTAATTGTAGTGACACCTCAAGCACTGAGATGCAGTGCCTTAGACCACTGCGCCACTCGGGAGTCAATATGGACCAGCATCCTTGTGGAACGCTTTCAACACCTTGTAGAGTCCATGCCCCGACGAATTGAGGCTGTTCTGAGGGCAAAAGGGGGGTGCAACTCAATATTAGGAAGGTTTCCTAATGCTTGGTATAATCAGTGTAAATATTGCATTGAGACATTGCATACTACAATCTCTTTGTGGCTGCTTACACAATAATAGACAATCCTGAATAATAAGTGTTCAGTTCATTTACTTGTTTTGAACTCTTCTAACATGTGCTTTATGAACATAATTACCCCACATTACATTTTCTTGATAAATGTCAAAGCCAATGGTGTATCATAAAATGTTATTTTATTATATGTCCCAGTCCTTACAACTGTTTCTTGATTTCATGGAGGGGTTTCAGGAGGAGCTATGTGAAGAAGTCAGGCAGGTT
This sequence comes from Coregonus clupeaformis, assembly GCF_020615455.1. NCBI lineage: Eukaryota > Metazoa > Chordata > Actinopteri > Salmoniformes > Salmonidae > Coregonus > Coregonus clupeaformis. The sequence continues at coordinate 44,441,993 of NC_059197.1, forward strand.
TCCACTAAACAAGATAAAGCTGAGTTGGCTGAGGCTCCTTCTCCTGAGCCTTATACTCAGCACACTTTTCCTCACACTCCTCAACTGTAGCAACTTACTGTATATAACCAACTCTGGGTCCCTTTCAAATCAACTGTCAACTCAACCAGGCCTGGAAGATTGACAACCACAGCCCCCCACCAACCTTTGGCAGTGTGCAGCTCAACAGTGAAGAAAGCCCCTAGGTGGCCATTGGCGACGCACATACATTTATGGTATCAGAGATTTGAATAATCGCCATCGCACTCTGCGAGTGAGAAGGCAGTCTTTCAGTGCTAATTCTGCTGCGATGGACAAAAATACAACTCTTCAGCTGTTAACAGCATCCACTCTGACCACTATACATTTGACTATGGCACAGCTGACATCATGTGCCCAGTCCCTCATAGATGTGAAGCCCCCAACCGCATAGCCCTTTACATTGACTTGCCAGATGAAGAGCCTCCTTTCATACCAGTCTTGAACCTGAGGGCCCGCAACGAGTCCTTCCCCTACGAGTTCACTGTCTGCATCTCCCCCATGTTTGACTTTGACAACATCCTGCTTTTGGAAAAACCAAAGGGTGTGCAATGTGTCCCTAACCTGTGAACAAAACAAAGTTGGTTTTAGGTGCCTAGGTCATGTGATCAAGGATTTATTTAAATTCTAAGTAAAAATTGTAACAAATAAATTAAGGTAAAAGAACATTAAAGAATTTGTCAGAAAACCAAAGCATGTGTGATGTGTGTCCCTACCCTGTTAATACTCCAAAGTTGGTTTGAGGTGTCTACTTCACATGGTCAAGGAGCTATTGGATTTTAAATGATTTTATATACACTGCTCAAAAAAATAAAGGGAACACTAAAATAACACATCCTAGATCTGAATGAATGAAATAATCTTATTAAATACTTTTTTCTTTACATAGTTGAATGTGCTGACAACAAAATCACACAAAAATTATCAATGGACATCAAATTTATCAACCCATGGAGGTCTGGATTTGGAGTCACCCTCAAAATTAAAGTGGAAAACCACACTACAGGCTGATCCAACTTTGATGTAATGTCCTTAAAACAAGTCAAAATGAGGCTCAGTAGTGTGTGTGGCCTCTATGTGCCTGTATGACCTCCCTACAACGCCTGGGCATGCTCCTGATGAGGTGGCGGATGGTCTCCTGAGGGATCTCCTCCCAGACCTGGACTAAAGTATCCGCCAACTCCTGGACAGTCTGTGGTGCAATGTGGCGTTGGTGGATGGAGCGAGACATGATGTCCCAGATGTGCTCAATTGGATTCAGGTCTGGGGAACGGGCGGGCCAGTCCATAGCATCAATGCCTTCCTCTTGCAGGAACTGCTGACACACTCCAACCAAATGAGGTCTAGCATTGTCTTGCATTAGGAGGAACCCAGGGCCAACCGCACCAGCATATGGTCTCACAAGGGGTCTGAGGATCTCATCTCGGTACCTAATGGCAGTCAGGCTACCTCTGGCGAGCACATGGAGGGCTGTGCGGCCCCCCCAAAGAAATGCCACCCCACACCATGACTGACCCACCACCAAACCGGTCATGCTGGAGGATGTTGCAGGCAGCAGAACGTTCTCCACGGCGTCTCCAGACTCTGTCAAGTCTGTCACGTGCTCAGTGTGAACCTGCTTTCATCTGTGAAGAGCACAGGGCGCCAGTGGCGAATTTGCCAATCTTGGTGTTCTCTGACAAATGCCAAACGTCCTGCACGGTGTTGGGCTGTAAGCACAACCCCCACCTGTGGACATCGGGCCCTCATACCACCCTCATGGAGTCGTTTGAGCAGACACATGCACATTTGTGGCCTGCTGGAGGTCATTTTGCAGGGCTCTGGCAGTGCTCCTCCTGCTCCTCCTTGCACAAAGGCGGAGGTAGCAGTCCTGCTGCTGGGTTGTTGCCCTCCTACGGCCTCCTCCACGTCTCCTGATGTACTGGCCTGTCTCCTGGTAGCGCCTCCATGCTCTGGACCCTACGCTGACAGACACAGCAAACCTTCTTGCCACAGCTCGCATTGATGTGCCATCCTGGATGAGCTGCACTACCTGAGCCACTTGTGTGGGTTGTAGACTCCGTCTCATGCTACCACTAGAGTGAAAGCACCGCCAGCATTCAAAAGTGACCAAAACATCAGCCAGGAAGGATAGGAACTGAGAAGTGGTCTGTGGTCACCACCTGCAAAACCAGTCCTTTATTGGGGGTGTCTTGCTAATTGCCTATAATTTCCACCTGTTGTCTATTCCATTTGCACAACAGCATGTGAAATGTATTGTCAATCAGTGTTGCTTCCTAAGTGGACAGTTTGATTTCACAGAAGTGTGATTGACTTGGAGTTACATTGTGTTGTTTAAGTGTTCCCTTTATTTTTTTGAGCAGTGTATATAAGTGGAACTTGCCCCTGTGTAAGGAATAATGGACAGTTGAAATTAGGTTGCTAAGTCACATGGTGTCAGAGCTATTGAAATGTTAATATCGTGATTATGCACTTTGTTGACGGTCCCTAACTAGTTGCATTGACTGCGCATCAGGCTGCCTTTAAATTGCCATGTGATTATGAAACTGGGGTCGGAATCGGGAAAACAAGACCTGTGCAATATTGTACACTTTTTTACCATCATAACGAGCCTAACTTGAGGTATGTAGCACAACTTGTTCGTGAGCTATTGACGTTTGAAGGTCTGAATGTCTGTTGAAATTTAAACCAACTTTACCTTGGTTCATTACCGCATTACTGTACGTTCTCATTTGGTTAGCTAGGAAGAAATGTAAATCACTTTGCTAGCTAGCTATGCTGATCTTGAACGACTGTTATCCATAGTTGGCATATCTTATTTGTCAATCAAATGTATTTGGCATCAATCAAATTGGCGGGCAGGCAAGTTCCCATTCAGTTGTCATCGTTTATCAGTGCAATTTTGACGGCCAACTACAAGCTGTTCCCTCGTTCGATTTCAGCACATCTTGCTCTAGCTAGTTTAGTTGTTGATGATTTGCATATAACTGAGGGAGAGAGAGCCTTCCTGTTCATGGTTGTTTGATCAATAGGACTGTAAAGTTCCCAAATGTAAGAGGACTCCAGTGATATTTGCATAAATCCATTCAGGTGTATTTTTTATGGCTTTTGGCAAATGCTTTCTAATGATCTAAAGACCCTCTGTTGATATACTGCCTGTAAACACCGGGGCGGCAGGTAGCTTAGTGGTTAAGAGCGTTGTGCCAGTAACCGAAAGGTCGCTGGTTCTAATCCCCGAGCCGACTAGGTGAAAAATCTGTCTGTGCCCTTGAGCAAGGCACTTAACCCTAATTGCTCCTGAAAGTCGCTTTGGATAAGAGCGTCTGCTAAATGACAAAAAGAAGAAAAAAAAATATATATATATATAAACACAGTCTAGTTCAAAGTGAAGGATGGCAGGCCCATGTTGCAAATGGCTTATTTGCATATACAGTTGAAGTCGGAAGTTAACGTACACCTAAACCAAATACATTTAAACTCAGTTTTTCACAATTCCTGACATTTAATCCTAGTAAAAATTCCCTGTCTTAGGTCAGTTAGGATCACCACTTTATTTTAAGAATGTGAAATGTCAGAATAATAGTAGATAGAATGATTTATTTCAGCTTTTATTCCTTTCATCACATTCCCAGTGGGTCAGAAGTTTACATACACTCAATTAGTATTTGGTAGCATTGCCTTTAAATTGTTTAACTTGGGTCAAACATTTCGGGTAGCCTTCCACAAGCTTCCCACAATAAGTTGGGTGAATTTTGGCCCATTCCTCCTGACAGAGCTGGTGTAACTGAGTCAGGTTTGTAGGACTCCTTGCTCACACATGCTTTTTTCAGTTCTGCCCACACATTTTCTATAGGTTTGAGGTCAGGGTTTTGTGATGGCCACTCCAATACCTTGACTTTGTTGTCCTAAGCCATTTTGCCACAACTTCGGAAGTATGTCTGTAAATGTAAATGTAAATATGCTTGGGGTCATTGTCCATTTGGAAGACCCATTTGCGACCAAGCTTGAACTTCCTGACTGATGTCTTAAGATGTTGCTTCAATATATCCGACAGTAGAGGATGCCTGGTTGTTCTTTAAAAGTGCTTTCCTCTCAATCTTAAATAAGCATGCCCCATTCAAAAATTTCAGAACTAAGAACAGATATAGCCCCTGGTTCTCCTCAGACTTGGCTGCCCTTGACCAGCACAAAAACATCCTGTGGCGTACTGCATTAGCATCGAACAGCCCCCGGGATATGCCACTTTTTAGGGAAGTCAGGAACCAATATACACAATCAGTTAGGAAAGCAAAGGCTAGCTTTTTCAAACAGAAATTTGCATCCTGTAGCACTAACTCCAAAAAGTTTTGGGACACTGTAAAGTCCATGGAGAATAAGAGCACCTCCTCCCAACTGCTCACTGCACTGAGGCTAGGAAACACTGTCACCACCGATAAATCTACAAGAATTGCAACAAGCATTTTCCTACGGCTGGCCATGCTTTCCACCTGGCTAGCACTACCCCGGCCACCAGCTCTGCACCCTCCGCTGCAACTTTCCCATGCGAACGCTACTTGCACCCGCCCACCCGACTAGAATCACTACTCTTGGCGGGTCTGACCTAGAGTATGTGGACAACTACAAATACCTAGGTGTCTGGTTAGACTGTAAACTCTCCTTCCAGACTCACATTAAGCATCTCCAATCAAAAGTTAGATCTAGAATCGGCTTCCTATTTCGCAACAAAGCCTCCTTCACTCATGCTGCCAAACATGCCCTCATAAAACGGACTATCCTACCAATCCTTGACTTCGGCTATGTTATTTACAAAATAGCCTCCAACACTCTACTCAGCAAATTGGATGTAGTCTATCACAGTGCCATCCGTTTTGTCACCAAAGCCCCATATACTACCCACCATTGTGACCTGTACGCTCTTGTTGGCTGGCCCTCACTACATATTCGTCGCCAAACCCACTGGCTCCAGGTCATCTATAAATCACTGCTAGGCAAATCCCCGTCTTATCTTAGCTCACTGGTCACCATAGCAACACCCACCCGTAGTCTGCGCTCCAGAAGGTATATCTCACTGGTCATCCCCAAAGCCAACACCTCCTTTGGTCGTCATTCCTTCCAGTTCTCTGCTGCCAATGACATTCCCAAACATTCCTATGAAAGTATAAAAATGTGAAAATCACCATATCTAAGTGCTTGCTTGTTAGAAAATGTTTGTTTTTTTAAAGGCGTCATATTCTTCCTGGGAGTGTGTACAGATTTGAATACGATTTAATGTTGTTAAAACACTGTCAGTTCCACTTTAAATGTAAAATAAATCTACTATATATAATTAATTTCTAAGTAAAAAAATGGATGTACCTATCTCAGATTGTGTCTTTTAAATATGTTGATGTTTGCACACTGCTTTCTGACCCTTGTATGGCCATTTGTGTTCTGCAGCTTTCTTCAGAGAGACCCTCATCAGCCCCTCAACTCTGACAATGAAGAAGATATATCTGGGTTTGACTCTGTTCACCTTGGGATATGTGATTTTTATTTTATTTACTAAGGAATGGTCTGTAGAGCAATTGTTTAGGAGGATAGACTGGGCAAAGGACACCTGCAGTCTAAATTTGAGCACTGACCCCTTCATCCCGGTCCACAGGTCCAAAACATTTGTGCTGAATGCTTTCTTCGAGCACCGGACCCATAACATGAGCATCCGTCTCATCTCCATTGTGTGGCGACCAGAAAATACCATCCATCACTGCTTAATGTGCTGCCAAGGCCGTCTGGTAACCTCTTTGGCCAAGCAGACTATCCACAATTCCCACTTTTGGTTCCCTTATGGCACGGGGGACTTCCTGTGTGACATCCCAGAGGACTGTGAGCCCACACATGCTGGCCTGGTGTCTGAGGAATTTGATCCTGAGCACATCACTGTTGTCCCAATCTTAAACAGGGTACCAAGGGAGTCCGGCTTTCCTGTCAACTTCACTGTGTGCCTCTCTACCATGTTTGGGGGGTATAACAACGTGCTACAATTTGTGCAGGCCATGGAGATGTACCGCCTGCTGGGGGCCCAGAGGGTGGTGGTCTATAAGACCAACTGCAGCCGTGACATGGAGGAGGTACTCCATTACTATGAAGACGAAGTGGGTCTGGTGGAAGTAGTTCCCTGGCCAATCGACACCCACATCAAGGTGTCCTCCAGCTGGCTTGCCAGCAAGTCGCCCGGTGACCTGCACTACTATGGCCAGATCCCTGCACTCAATGACTGTGTGTACAGGAACATGTACCAGACCAAGTATCTCCTCCTCCATGACCCCGATGAGATCATCGTCCCTGTGGACAACAACACCTGGGGGGAGCTCCTGAGCACTCTGGAGGTCAAATATGGCAACAAGGCCAACTTCTACTTCGAAAACAATGTTTTCCCAATCGAGGAGACTGACGAAAGCAGCAGGTTCAACTTGTCAGAGTGGGCCACCATCCCTGGCGTTAACTTCCTTCTGCACGTCCTGCGAGAGCCCATCCCCAAATCCCACTACACAACGGGGAAGCTGATCGTCAACCCCAGGACTGTGTTTGAAATCTCAGTGCATGGCGTGAAGAGGCAGAACAGCCGGACAGTAGAGGTGTCTTCCCATCTCGGCAGGCTCTATCATATCCGCCGGCGGAAGAACGCCAAGCTGAATAGCAGCGACTTGGTCAGGGATGAGGGACTGTTGAGGTTCGCCCCACAAATGATCAGAAAGGTAGCAAACTCCCTCAGCAAAATGAACCTGCCCTCCCAGAAACAGCAAGCGCTCTAGTCTAGTCTAGTGTCTAAGCTCTAGATTTAATCATTGTTTCTCTTCAGTTCAGTTCTTCATTTAGGTGTTTTTAACAAGAATCATTGTTTGAAGTTGATTAATTGCATTATATTTTGATTGATAAATAGCCCAAACCTCACTGTGGAACGTGACTGGCAACAATTAGACTTTTCTTAAGATATTCTATTCAGCGCAGACCAATGTACCATCATTGGGTGTGCCTCTTATCAGGAAATAAATATAATGCTATTGTGAGTCTAATCTAGTCATGAATCTGCACACAGCAGATTTACAGACGCCACATTTGTCAGAGGTGCTGAATTATTGGATGTTGTTGGACGGAAAATGTTCAGACACCTTCTGTGACTTACCTTACTCAACATTCTTGATGTGATGTTTTGTCTAACTTGATAATAAACTGGTACGCACTGCAAAAAATGAAATCCTAGCAAGTGAAAACATCTTGCATCAAGGCAATTAATTTAAAAAAATGTCCGCCAATAAATCATCTTCCCAAGCACTGTATGTGTTAGATTATTCAGCTTGTTTTAAGAAAATTGGTCTTGAGTTGTCTAATTTAGATATTATATCTAATTCTAGGTATTTTATGTGAAACTAGCACAACTAGACAATAAACAAGTTATAATGTAATGCCATTAATGTTGATGATATTAAATCAGGATTGCTTCTCTTGTTTTAAGAACCAGACCTGAGGAAATTCCTCAAATTTCCACCGGTCTGATGTCCATTGCTCGTGTTTCTTGGCCCAAGCTGGTCTCTTCTTCTTATTGGTGTCCTTTAGTAGTGGTTTCTTAGTCCCCTCTGAACAGTTGACATTGAGATATGTCTGTTACTTGAACTCTGTGAAGCATTTATTTGGGCTGCAATTTCTGAGGCTGGTAACTCTAATGAACTTATCCTCTGCAGCAGAGGTAACTCTGGGTCTTCCGTTCCTGTGGCGGTCCTCATGAGGGCCAGTTTCATCATAGTGCTTGATGGTTTTTGAGACTGCACTTGAAGAAACTTTCAAAGTTCTTGAAATGTTCCATATTGACTGACCTTCATGTCTTTAAAGTAATGATGGACTGTCGTTTCTCTTTGCTTATTTGAGCTGTTCTTGCCATAATATGGACTTGGTCTTTTACCAAATAGGGCTATCTTCGGTATACCCCTCTTACCTTGTCACAACACAAGTGATTGGCTCAAACACATTAAGAAGGAAAGAAATTCCACAAATTAACTTTTAAGAAGGCACACCTGTTAATTGAAATGCATTCCAGGTGACTACCTCATGAAGCTGGTTGAGAGAATGTCAAGAGCGTGCAAAGCTGTCGTCAAGGCAAAGGGTGGCTATTTGAAGCACCTCAAATATAAAATATATTTTGATTTGTTTAACACTTTTTTGCACGCTACATGATTCCATACGTGTATTTCATAGTTTTGATGTCTTCACTATTCTACAATGTAGAAAATAGTAAAAATAAAGAAAAACCCTGGAATGAGTAGGTGTGTCCAAACTTTTCACTGGTACTGTGTGCCTTCGGAAATTATTCAGACCCCCTCCCTTTTTCTACATATTGTTAGGTTACAGCCTTATTCTGAAATTGTTTAAATTGTTTATTTTTTTCCTCATCAATCTACACACAATACCCCATAACGACAAAGCAAAAACAGGTTTTTAGACATTTTGGCTAATTTATTAAAAAGACATCCCCACAGCATGATGCTGCCACCACCATGTTTCACCGTAGGGATGGTTTTGGCCAGGTGATGAGCGGTGCCAGGTATCCTCCAGACGTGATGCTTGGCATTCAGGCCAAAGAGTTTCTTGTTCTCATGGTCTGGGAGTCTTTTAGGTGCCTTTTGGCAAACTCCAAGCGGGCTGTCATGTGCCTTTTTCTTGGGGGCCTTCAATGCTGCAGAAATTTTTTGGTACCCTTCCCCAGATCTGTGCATCGCACACAATCCTGTCACGGAGCTCTACGGACAATTCCTTCGACCGCATGGCTTTGTTTTTGCTCTGACATGCACTGTCAACTGTGGGGACCTTATATAGACAGGTGTGTGCCTTTCCAAATCATGTACAATCAATTGAATTTACCACAGGTGCACTCCAATCAAGTTGTAAAAACATCTCAAGGATGATCAATGGAAACAGGATGCACCTGACCTCAATTTCGAGTCTCATAGCAAAGGGTCTGAATACTTATGTAAATAAGGTATCTGTTTCGCTTTTTCATTATGGTGTATAGATTGAAGATAATATATTTTTAAAAAAACATTTTAGAATAAGGCTGTAACTTAACAAAATGTGGAAAAACTGAAGGGGTCTGAATACTTTCCGAATGCACTCAATTAACATGAACTTTACATATGAATATATTAACTTAACTATGAATCTGGAAATACATTGTCTTGCAATTCTTGGCACCACTTGTCTTTTTATTTTTATCGAGAACTCTGAAAGGAAAAAAATGGAATCAAACCAGATGGATAAATGATATTTGGTTGTCTATGAAGAGTTTCTGAAGACAGTCATGTAGAGAATAATATTTGTCTGTGAAGTAAAACCATTTGTTTTTCTTCCATATTGTCACTACCCAATCAGACTACGGACAGCCATCTTTATGAGAGGCATAACTGATCTCATTTTACACCTTGAATTGAGTGGTTGAATTGCAAAGTAAACATAATACCAAATAATAGTTTTATACGGAGATCACCTGAAATATGTAGATTAGTCTTTCTCAGAACATGGTCAGAAACCCAAGTAGTAGTAGTAGTAGTAGTAGTAGTAGTAGATTTTATTGGTTTCTCGCATTCATAGACTAAATTGTACAGCAATTTTCAATCGTAGATTATTATCAAATAGTAAAATCCTAAAGTAGCACAATAATTTAAATATAACACAATGTTAAAAGATACAATACATACAAAATAATAACACTACAATGACAATGTTTGGGTCGCAGCAGAAAATCGCAGTGCATGACAAGTATATGGTAAAGTATAATGTTTAGGCCTAATTTTCCACCTGTATGTTTAGATCTAGCCAGAATGAATGGTCTATTTCAGTTGCTATAGGCCTGTCAGATATGAAAATAATACATTGGTATTATAATGCAATCCTTTGATTGTATTATATTCAGTGAATCTTTGAGCATTTTCCAGCTATCAATAAAGTGCAGAAGATGTCTAAACTGATGCGTAAAGGCGCATAGCTTTCTGTAAGCATGAACGAGGCCACTGTTCAATATATCGATTGCCGCTTTTATCCAAGCATTTTCATAATTTGACCACCCGTCTTGCTATAGGTTATCATATTCAGGTTCCGTTAGCGATTTATCACTGATCAATTATTTGGAGGAAACTATACCATGGTTGTACTCCCAGCATGTAGCTTTTTTTATTTGGTGCTGTAGACCTATACTAGAGGTTATTTACAATGCAAGATTACAATAATATAAAGACAACATCCATGCGTAAAGAACAACCCTGTCCAGAGCTGTTTGGATAATGCGTTGCGCCATTCTGAGATGCACTTTGTAGCCTACTTTGTAACTTAACTTGTTTCGGTTTTTACTGTGTGCATTAGGGCTTAAGTGTCATTTCTATTTATACTGTGAAATAATTATATTTTGTATAAAATAATTATTATATTCTCCCATCCAGATACTCAGCTCGTTTGTGTGGTGACTTTTTTAGGGATGGGAGAGATTCTCCGAATATTTATTTGTACGGCTGTGGACAGGTCAAGGTCATCTTAAATCATTGGATAACAAAAGTAGGCTGTAATGATGAGAGTATACAACTAAAAGTGTGCCGTTTTCTTTCAATTTATACAGCTTGTGTCATAACGGGAGGTCCAAGGCAGGTTGAATTAATTTGCATACAGGGAGGGACCATGGCATCTGGGCACAATGTGGACGCAGCAGCAGATAAGACATTTTATTACCATGTGTAGAAGCAACAAATCTCGATCAGATAGTGATCCGATCAAGATCTGATGATGACAACCACATGTTAATCCAAGTTGTAAACCACAACTTCTGTTATCTGATTGTGCCATGTGACAGTGGGGGCAGAGCAGGAGGAATCTGGTTTGGAATGCAAATCTTGCAACTCTTATACCAACTCTCAAGTGTTGGATCAAGATTGACAGGAACATCTGTCAAATACATCTGCTAATGTCAAGATAAGCAGGCTTTATCGTACACACTGGCTTTCCTTATTGATTATCATATCATCCTAACTTGGTGCAGAGGGAAAAGGGCTAAGGTGTTAATCTTGCATAGATACAACGTAACCATAGTCCATTAAAGCTTATATCCTGTTGGAAAAAATTGTTGGATCAATGGAAATCAAAGTTTAAGTTAGTGATATTGGATTAGACATATTCAGCTTGATAACAGTTCAATAAAAAAAGCCATAACAAATTTGTACTCCAGTTTCAGTTTATTTATCAGGTTGTAGAGAGCATAAGAGGATCCATGTTAATCCGTTTCTGTATATCAAATATTCATAAAAGCTATTGAGGCATGGCAAAGCAACACCATTTTAGCGTGATATTTCTAGTAATTAGGCCTACATTTCAAATGGAAGCTAGTAATTGTAACATCTAAACCGTTGTATATTTTTTCCCCTTTCCCAGTTTGAAACCTGAATATCAATTACAGTGTCATATGCTCATGTATTTTTGTCAAGCTTGTTTAAAAATGCATCAGCTGTCAATTAAGATTATTTAATGACTTTGTTACATGATAGAATGCCTTTGTTTGGGCTTCAGTTTGTGGCACCAAGACTCCAGACATGTACAACAAGCCTTTTTTCCTATTTACAAACACACATCCACAAATATGTTTACATACATCATCCTATGAATAAGGACATTGAGTACTTTTTTTTGTGTTCACTGGACGGAACAGGCTAAAGCCTTTTAGTCAACGTAAGTATGTAACGCAAGAAAGCACTTAGCCACACAAAATGGCTTCCCTGCGTAGTTGTGACACGTTACACATTTTGGGCTGCAAATTCTGCAATGCAATTCTGCAGGGCAGCCATTTCGCGTAGCTAATTGCATTCTTGCATTTCCTACTTACGTAGGCTATAAATTAGCCTTAACTGTGCTTCCATCCTTGGCTCAGTCAAAGCTTTTGAGATTGAGGACCCAAGCTAGATTGCTAATATACAACCATATGTTCACAAATGCTTAGAAAACATAATTAACTAACTAAATACAGTATACAAAACATGACAAGCCAGTCAATTATCCTTTTTAGACAATTACATAAAAAAACAATACAAAAGACAGGTCAACAATACTGTTACACTTGTGCTGTGAGGCAATGCTAATTCTACAATGCCATTTGTCTGGTTTTATTTATCCGTGCAAGTGTCCCGCACCTCTGCAGCGAATGGTGGGGAGCGGTGATGGTCAGTGGACAGTCTTATCTTTCCATAGAGAGGTAGTGTCTTGTCAGATGAAACACTCCTGGTCAGCTCGTGGCCTTACCTGACCAGGTGATAGGTCAACCAGTACATGAATATGGGCTGGGCGGCTGCGATGGACATGGTCAGGTACATCCTCAGCTGGTTCCTGGCCCCGTTGACCAACACGCCTTGGGCTGCTGCCTCAGACAGGAGCTTTAGTCTCAACGTGCGGATCTGAAGAGATGACCAAGACAGAGGGAGCCAAAATCAAGCTTGTGAACCTACGTACAGTAGTCAAGGCACTGGCAGGGGACATTGGGCGGAGTAAATTCGATTCTAAAGTCAGCTCTTCCTGCTACTCACCATGAAGACGAAGATGGATATACAGCACCACAGCAGCGTTAGGTAATACCCTGTTCGACCAAATAGTAACCCTGCCACAACCCCTACAATCATCCTGCACACACAAGGGAATCCTTCACAATTCATCCGAGTAGTTGATGTGCTATCATGTCTATACAACTTTTAAAAATCAGACGACATCATTGTTGAAAGACAGGGAAATCCAGAACCACAAAACGCAATGTCATACTAATCATGTCAGAGAGAGCGAGAGAGAGACCATCCGTACCCCACATATTTGTATCCGGAGAAGGCCACAAGGTCGATGGTGGTGAGGTCTGTGTTGACTGTGACCAGGTAGAGACTGAGGAGGACAGCCAGCACCTCCATGATGAGCCACACCAGGGCTGAGCTGGCCTGCATGCCCAGGATCTCAGGGGTAAACCTAGAGCCAGAGGGGGGGGGTTAGGGTAGATACAAGTTTCAGGATACTCTTTATACAGAAAACTGTGAAGAAAGGTGCAAAGAAGTGAGTGGAAGTGGGCCACCTTTACCTGTTCTGTGTTCCGAGCGCTAACCCAGCCACCAGGATGTATGTGATAAAACCCATTGCTGCAAAATAATATAAAACCATGTTAAAACAATACAAAAACAATAATAGGCTAGTTGCAGGTCTTATTAGTTTGGTTCAGTCAAGGTGGTAGACCTGACCAAATCTCCTTTACCTGGAATGTACAAGTCAGGAGCGTTGATATCAAAGCGTGGAGCCACTGGGGTGTCCTGTTGGTAGCTCACTTCCCAGTTCTAATGAAAAACAAACATCTTCTTTAGTCCCCCAATAATCAATGAGTGTCATCCTAGGGCATAAGTTCAGTATCAGCTTGGTAGCTCTGAGTCTGGACACGGACACAAGCAATACCAACAGATGGTGACCAGATGGTTACCATAGTAACACAGGGTGACATGTAAGCAGTACCTGGTGCATGTAGGGGAAGACTAGCAGGCCGAGTTTCTTGCCCACGTAAACTGTGTCCACAGCAAAGTAATACTTCAGCTTGGAGATGGGGAGGAAACGATCCAGCTGTAGATTCAACGGAGCAAAACCAAGACGATTTAGGCCTACTTAATGGCACTCATGTTGCTACTTACTAACTGGTACCACAACTATTTACCATCACTACCATGAGTCTTACATTTTTGTCCACTAAGTCTTTGCCCTGGCTGGCCAGGCTGCTCCCGTAGGCCATTGCCAAGTTGGACATGGGATCTGAGAGGAGGGTCTGGCCAGGGTAGCCCATCGCCCCAACACCCTGGCCCGGGAACCCAGCAGGCTGCACCCCCGGCGCTGCACTGGTGTCGTCAAACAGCTGGCTGGGGTCTGTCCCGTCCATTGACGTGTTCTTCATTTTGGGATCTGTCACGCAAGAGGCGGATGAAAGCACATTCTGGTCAGTGGAGTGGGGAACAAAGACTGCAAGTACTGCGCAACACACGCATCGTTAATAACTGTGATGTGAAGTTGTAAGTTGACAAACTTCCAATGCATTTGAAGGACAACAAAAAAAATGTAGCTGCAAAAGAAGGAGCTATGCAGTGCACACTGACACACATCAACAAAATAGCCTAAGCAGACAGTGCCAATAAAGGGGTCTCTTCACTCCATGTGTAAGATAAACCCTGCTCTCAGTCACCAATTCTGGGTGTGTTTTATCCACTGAGGGCAGAATGTGAAGTTTGAAATTAAATAAGTCTGCTAATATGGGCTATTGCTAACTGGACAAAATGGTACAATATTAAGTAGTAGCTTTAAGGGTCATAGGACACAAGTAACTGGTGCACACTAATGTTAAAGTTATCATTACATTTCTCATTAGTGTGACAATTGAGTCAATTTATCGTGATATGGATCTTTGTCCATATCGTCCAGCTCTAGTCTGTGTCAAAAAAGCCTATAGGCCTAAATAATTAAATACAATGTTTGTTATTCATTAGAAGCACATCTCTTAATCTCCATTTCTGACCTATTTTCACAGGTAGGCCTATCGTTTCATATCCTTTACAAAATCATTAAGTTTACCATGGTGCTCTTAGCCCTTCTCATGACTCCAATTCCATTCCATTACAGCGGAATCCATGTCCCATTTAGCCTTGTGAGTGAAATGGCCCGATGCTCCGACGCTGCCCAAATGCTCTGTCTAAACGCAAACACGGCTCACTTGCGATTTGGTTTTGGAAACATTTGGAACTTAACTTTCATATAAGCGAGAAATCATTTTTCAAATACAAAAGGTACACTCACTGTACGCAGTTTAGAAAAGTTGTACCTGGCTGTATTTTGAGAAACATGCGATCCGGCCGGAAATGTGAAATGGAATTGTCCAATGGAAATGTGAGAGGATTTTTTTAATATAGAAAAACAACAACCTTTTATGTTCTAAGTCCACAACAATGCTTATACCACATCAGAGGACAATTTTTTTGGTCTGAAATCTGAGAAAATTAGATTTTTTTTTGTGTAGTCACCCTTTAATTCAGGTGCGCGCCAGACAGTTGTGTTTGGCTAGTGTGTTTCTATAGTGCAAATGGACACTGGATTGATGCAAATAATCATTCTGCCAGGTAGGCATACGCTACTTTGTAGTTACCTTTTAATTGCCTTTCCATCTACCCGAAAACGGTTAGGCCATTATTAACATTGCTAATGGCTACACAAAGTGGTAGACTACCTTCACTGCACACAGCAGGGCACGACATTCAGGTGAATTTGCCAGTGGCACACCGGACCAGTGGGCCTTGAAATACATCGACAGGTACACCTCCAATTGACTCAAATTATGTCAATTAGCGTATCAGAAGCTTCTAAAGCCATGAATTTCTGGAATTTTCCAAGTTGTTTAAAAGGCACAGTCAACTTAGTGTATGTAAACTTCTGACCCACTGGAATTGTGATACAGTGAAATATAAGTGAAATAATCTGTCTGTAAACAATTATTGGAAAAATTACTTGCCAAAATTATAGTTTGTTAACAATACATTTGTGGAGTGGTTGAAAAACAAGTTTTAATGACTCCAACCTAAGTGTATGTAAACTTCCGACTTCAACTGTAGTTCCCGGATGTCGTACTACATTCGCCCATAATGCAATTCTCCAGAAAATAGGCGTGGCATCACAACATTTTCAAATGGCGGAATATGCAGTCAAAGTCCGAGAGCAGATACAAATTCATTGCTTTAACTAATTACGACAAATGTTAAGAAAAAAAAAAGTTATGACTTTTCAAAGAAGTTACGTTACATGTTATGTTGCCGTTCTCAATGGACATTGTTAATGAAGTCGTAAGATGTCTAGCTAGTAATTTGTTATGCTAACAAGCTAGCAAGAAGTTGCATTGCAACAGCATCAAATTCCAGTAGACAGGCGAAGCACTAGTACACTCAACTGAAAGGATGCCGTTCGTTTACAGTATACTAAAATGAACTAATAGTATATAGTATGTAGTATATACTTATTAAGTATGTAGTATACAGTATGTTAGTATGGGTATTTAAACACAGCTATAGTTTGGTTAGCTAAACTAGCAAGTCTGTTTGTTTATCACAGCAACTACTGTAGCTATCTACTAAACTAGCTACCTACTTCCGCAGATGTTGAACACATTTCTACCGGCAAATTAACAAATTTCTAGCGCAAAATGTGTTAAATTATAGCCATGGTATAAAAGGGCCTTCCACGTCGTTCATTATTTTCCAGAGAACGCAAAGCCTCTCGTTGATTATCCCTTACATAATTGGCCTCAACAGGCCCAACATTGGGTTTTACTACATTGTAATGGAATGTCCGGGGCAGGTTAGTCCTCATAAACAGCTACTAGCACCGGGTTCCCCAATTGGCGGCCGGCGATGATTTTATTTGGCCCCCCAAGTTCTCTGAGCAAAAATAATATTTTGTTACGTTACAGCCTTTTTCTAAAAGTGATGAAATACCCCATAATGAAATAGTGAAAAGAGATTTTTAGAAATGTTTGCAGATAAAAAACAGAAATACCTTATTTACATAAGTATTCAGACCCTTTGCTATGAGACTCGAAATTGAGCTCAGGTGCATCCTGTTTCCATTGATCATCCTTGAGATGTTTCTACAACTTGATTGGAGAACACCTGTGATAAATTCAATTGATTGGACATGATTTGGAAAGGCATACACCTGTCTATATAAGGTCCCTCAGTTGACAGTGCATGTCATAGCAAAAACCAAGCCATGAGGTTGAAGGAATTGTCCGTTGAGCTCCGAGACAGGATTGTGTCGAGGCACAGATCTGGGAAAGGGTAACAAAAAAAAATCTGCCGCATTGAAGGTCCCGAAGAACACAGTGGCCTCCAACATTCTTAAATGGAAGAAGTTTGGAACCACCAAGACTCTTCCTAGAACTGGCCACCCGGCCAAACTGAGCAATCGGGGGAGAAGGGCCTGGTCAGGGAGGTGACCAAGAACCCGATGGTCACTTGAGAGGATCTGCAGAGAAGAATGGGAGAAACTCCCCAAATACAGGTGTGCCAAGTTTGTAGCGTTATACCCAAGAAGACTCGAGGCTGTAATCGCTGCCAAAGGTGCTTCAACAAAGTACTGAGTAAAGGGTCTGAATACTTATATAAAAGTGATATTTCCGTTTTATTTTATAAATTATAAAAAAGTCAAGGGGTCTGAATATTTTCAGAATGACTGTATGCATTTTACATCTTTCAAGATGAAACATTGCTATCATTGATCATAACGTCTTAAGAAATCAGCGATTCAGACAGCTTTTTGGGCACATTCTTACCACAATTCTGTGAATAATTGAACATCTTAAGATACTGTATCTGGCACACCTGGCTCATGTGGTTGTATATTCTACATCACTCTGAACATTTGCATACTACAATTATATTTCATACAGGTATGGTCATGCGAAATGTGGGGTTAATGCATGAATTCTGTAATGGCCCCGTATCTACCAATCTTTTTAAACCCCTGTCCTTGCTGTGTTTGTGCAATTTGGTGCCTCAATAACCAAAGTAACAATCCAAAAACATAGCTGCCCCATTACATGGAATTGTAGAGTGTCAACACACAGAAAGCTACCATTGCTGCACTGCTATCACACATTTTCCAACTCTAGGGACATAGACCTTCAAAAAAATCACTATGAGACATCGTCGGCCCAAGTGAGCCCAACCGACCCCCACCGGCTCATGGTTACCTAGGGTTCTTGAGAGATAAGGCGCTCTATCATAGAGCACTTGCTATAATTAGTATTATTGAGCAGAATGAATCACCAACTCAGTCACTAGTACTACCTATGCTTATTATGGAGCCGTCCAGGAAGTCAGCCATCAGGTCTTACAAATCTCAAGTTTAATTGCACAAGATGCTGCCAAGTTGGGACACCCAGTAGTAGGCCATTGTTGGACTTACCACAGCGGTGTCAGTAACTTTAGCAAGTACAATGCCTTCAGAAAGTATTTACACCTCTTTACTTTTACCACATTTTATTGTGTTACAGCCTGAATAAAAAATGTATTAAATTGTGATTTTGTGTCACTGATATACACACAATACCCCATAATGTCAGTGGAATTTTACTTCAGAAATGTATAAAAAAAGCTGAAATGCCTAGAGTCAATAAGCATTGACTCTGTTATGGCAAGCCTAAATAAGTTCAGGAGTAAAAATGTGCTTAACAAATCACATAAGTTGCATGGACTCATTCCCTGTT
Organism: Coregonus clupeaformis; assembly: GCF_020615455.1. NCBI lineage: Eukaryota > Metazoa > Chordata > Actinopteri > Salmoniformes > Salmonidae > Coregonus > Coregonus clupeaformis. The sequence continues at coordinate 44,460,369 of NC_059197.1, forward strand.
CAATAATAGTAGTTAACATGGTTTTTTAATAACTACCCCATCTCTGTACCCAACACATACAATTATCTGTAAGGTACCCCAAATCTAGTAGTGAATTTCAAGTACAGATCCAACCACAAAGACCCCAGAGCTTTTTCAAAGCCTCGCAAAAAATGGCACCGATTGGTAGATGTGTAAAAATAACAAAAGCAGACGTGAATATCCATTTGAGCATGGTGAAGTTATTAATTAGGCTTTGGATGGTGTATCAATACACTCAGTCAGTACAAAGATACATGCGTCCTTCCTAACTCAGTTGCCGGAGAGGAAGGAAACTGCTCAGGGATTTCACCATGAGGCCAATGGTGATTTTAAAACATTTATATGGTTGTGATATGAGAAAACTGAGGATGGATCAACAACATTGTAGTTAGTCCACAATACTAACCTAATTGACAGTGTGAAAATAAGAGCCTGCGTACAATAATAAAATATTTCAAAACATGTATCCTGTTTGCAACAAGGCAAAGAAAAATGAACTTTTTGTCCTGAATACAAAGTGTTATGTTTGGGGCAAATACAACACATCGCTGAGTACCACTCTTCATATTTTCAAGCATGGTGATGGCTGCATCATGTTATGGGTATGCTTGTCATCGGCAAGGACTAGGGAGTTTTGGGGGATTAAAAGTAACGGAATACAGCTCTAAGCACAGGCAAAATCCCAGAGGAAAACCTGGTTCAGTCTGCTTTCCAACAAACACCGGAAGACAAATTCACCTTTCAGTAGGACAATAACCTAAAACACAAGGCCGAATCTACACTGGAGTTTCATACAAAGATGACATTCGTGGTCCTCTGTAGCTCAGCTGGTAGAGCACGGCGCTTGTAACGCCAAGGTAGTGGGTTCGATCCCCGGGACCACCCATACACAAATGTATGCACGCATGACTGTAAGTCGCTTTGGCTAAAAGCGTCTGCTAAATGGCATATTATTATTATTATTATTATTATTATTTAATGTTCCTGAGTGGCCAGTTACAGTTTTGACTTAAATTGGCTTGAAAATCTATGGCAAGACTTAAATGTCTGTCTAATTATAATCAACAATCAACTTGACAGAGCTTGAAGAATTAAAAAAAGAATAATGGGCAAATATTGTACAATCCAGGTGTGCAAAGCTCTTAGAGACTTACCCCAAAAGACTCACAGCTGTAATCACCACCAAAGGTGCTTATTCTACATAGTATTAACTCAGGGGTGTGAATACGTATGTAAATTAGATATTTCTGTATTTTATTTTCAATAAATTAGCAACAATTTTTATAAACATGTTTTCACTTTGTCATTGTGGGGTTTTGTGTGTAGATGGGTGAAACAATTAATATTGAATCCATTTTGAATTCAGGATGTAACAACAAAATGTGGAACAAGCAATGGGTGCTAAATTACAAAATGTAAATGTAGTGTATGAATACTTTCAGAAGTTAGCTACTGTAGCTCTGTCCTGGGTACATGTTCTGATTGGACACTGGACAGAGACCAACACGAAGCTAACGTTAGCTAACATAACCAGAGGCACAGTCCCATGTCCCAATTTTGAAGCAATGCGGGCAGTACGTAAAGGCTTGGAAACGTAACTCTAGAGAGCGAATAGCGCGACCTACTAACCTAAACCTGAATAATGTAGCCCGAGGTTGATCAGACATGTTTCAGGTTCTCTGTCTACATGGAATATGACAATCTAACTGGTGACGTTATCTAATGACGTGGCTAACAGCCAGCTAGCTAACTAGCTAGCTCAGTCTTGTGCAACAAAGACGTTAGCTGTTATGATTGATAACACACCGCATATGACAAAAAATAAAGTTAGTCAGCTACATTTGCCAGGTAGTTAGGTTAGCTTTGTCTTACAGAGCAGCCATCGAGTGGGTTAGCTAGCTGTTAGCATGCCGGTTAGCTAACTAGTTAGCTAGATTTCTAGGCCAAAAAGCAAGACATCTTACCAATACTTTGATCAACGTACATAACTTACGCTGTCTGAACCCACTTTGGGTTGCTGTGTAATCCATGTCCATCAATTATTACAGGTAGTTTCGGATATCGTCTATAAAAACGCTGATTTGAAACCATTCAATATGCTTCCTACAAAATTAGAACACAGCCACACCCATGTGTCAACTGGCCAATGATAGTATCCTAAAAAAAGAAAAAGATGAAGGCGTTCCAGGAAAAATATGGACCAATCGAAATAATCTTCTTCTTCAACGAGGTTTAAATATATTTATTCCTACCTCATGCCCTTAACCTGAAATGATGGGACATCACCACTTAACACTCCCTGTAACTCTTCTGATGTCAAGTCTCAAGCACACCCAAATACCTCTCTGCAGCTGCCACCACAACTTCAATTTTCTTGGACTTACGTTCCATCCCTGCAGTACAATTAATAACCATTGGTATAAATGCTAAAAATCCCCAAATTCCCAGCCCCATGGCCACCCCTACAATTAGCACATACCATCACTTTCCCCAATGCTACACATTCCTTTGTCTCATGCCCTTCTGCACACTTCTCACACCTTGGAACCTCCCTCCTACATACTGCTGCCACATGCCCATACGTTTGACACCTGTAACATTGTAATGTATTCGGCACATAAGCTCATACAGGATAACTTATATATCCTAACTTCACTTTGTCAGGCAAAGACTCAACTTCAAAACTCAAAAGAACAGACAATGACTCTTCTGTTTCCCCACTCACGCCATCCTGTATGCGTCGCACCAAACGACGAGCATCACAAACATCGGGAATCTTCCCCTTCAGTTGGTCAACTTTTACATTTACTGCTACCCCAGTAATCACTCCTGTCAATGGCGCCATTTTCTTGAGAGCGAAACCATTCACAATTCTTTCCCCCATTTGTTTAACTCTGAGTGCCTTCTCCCTCTGACCAACAGAAACACAAAAAATTATCACTAGACCACTTCTGGTTACCCTCACCGATTCCACTATACCCAACGCTTTTTTCACCCATCTTGAAACCACAAATGGATCAGCCAAAAGGCAAGGGTCCACTTTTTCCAAAAACTTCACTCCTACTGTCACAGACTCATCTTTATCCTGACCCACTGTGCAAGCCTCTGGCTCCGAGCACTTCACCACACCTACCACCTCCGTTACTTCACCCTCATTCACTTCCATTTCTCCTCCTGTCTTCAGCTCACTTTGCTTCCATTTCCTACCATTCTTCTTCAACAAACCTTCTCCCTTTTTCCCACCATTTTTTCCCGACTCAAGCTCACAATCTTCCTCCCTCTCTCTCCTAGACCTCCTCTGCCTATCTTTTTCCTTCCATTCCTCCTCTGTCATCCAAGTATATGTCTCCTTATCCCACAGCTGTCTGTTAGACATCGTTTTTCCTCCACAGGACTACGGATACTCCGGACCTCCTTTCCTTGAGTCACCTCATTTTCCCTTGCTAATTCGTTGACCGTGGCACGTGTATAACTACAACCAGTTAATCGAAATAATCCACTATGATTCATTTATTTCTGCAGGGGCAGTAACGTCATAAAATCTTTTTCGGGTGTTAGTTACAGTACATAAGAGTATTTCTTCTTAAGTACTTCACACCACTGATTTTCACCTACATTTTTGACACATTGCATCTCTTGCACAGTAATGTGTACCTGTATTGCACCCTTAGCACGGATATTTAGATTCCATCAGGTTCTGATATAGAGTGGGAAAGTGAATCGGTTTCTCCTGAGGAATGGTGTTCTAGTCTCTTGCCGCGTTCATATGCCATCCGAGTAATTGGAAGCTCCTAGTTCCAAGTGGGAAATGTCACTTGAACGACCTTCCAAATAGGAATTACAAGCAGTGGTGGAAAAAGTACCCAATTGTCATACTTGAGTAAAAGTAAAGATACCTTAATAGAAAATGACTCAAGTAAAAGTGAAAGACACCCAGTAAAATACTACTTGAGTAAAAGTCTAAAAGTATTTGGTTTTAAATATACTTAAGTATCAAAAGTAAATGTAATTGCTAAAATATACTTAAGGGAGTGAACGTTATTCATAATAATAATAAAACATATATTTTACCTAAACCCTCCCTGAATACTTGAAAAGAACCAAGTGACCCTCCCCTATACTCAAAATAATGTGGCTAGCAGAGAACATGTCTACCATTTACCATCACTTCTTGGACAGACCAGAGCCTTAGATATGACGTTTTAGAAACTGTTCTTTGTCCTGTAAGCATTACATGGCAATTTTAATAGTGCACGGGCCAAACGGTTGTGGGTTTGCAGACCACCATGGACAATAGTAGGGGTGGAAAGATCTCCTATATAGTAAAAGCAAAAATAGTCATGCAATTCTACGTAATTTTACATATTAGCTGAAATTTTTTTAAATACCATACACGTTACCGAAATTACAGGCTAAGAATGGACAGAGTGATAGGCGTTGATGTGTTGATTTTATCATATTTCTCCATTGCCAAATCAGTGTGTCTTGTTTGGAACAAAACTGTCCCTGTTTGCAAACAATACAATCTGAGACATCATTAGGAATCTCAGCATGGTACTGTACTTTCAAAAGTTAGGCCTACCATTCCACCCCAGACAGAGAAGGCCTACCAACGTAGAGAAATGTAAGCTTTAACTGCGGCCTACTCTTCTTCCGTGGCTTAACCCAATGAGAGAAGGTCACAAGTGTTTCCCTACAAGCTGTCTGGGTTTAAACATCTTCTATTGTACTGAAAGTGAATAGCTTACTCAATTGATAGTGACAGAATTTGATTATTTCCCAAGCAAAGTCAATTTCTTGTCTCCTCGGCTTCAGAAGGTTGTAGCTCAGCCTCTGAATATCCAAGAAACTAACCAATGATATCCCCATATGCATAGGATTCCTGTCTTTCAGGGGTATTTTACGTCTTGTTTCTAGCATAAAGCATCACGGACCAAAGCGCCATTATAGATCAATTTATATCATCATATTATTTTCTTCACAATCTTAACCTAACAAGGGCTAGTCCTGTGCTTTTTGCGATTTTCTTTAATAAAAAGTAGGCCTATGGCATACCCTCTCAATTTTAGTCTTGGTTTTAATTTAACAGCTCTTCAATAACACTGTGGTAGGCTATTTAAAGAGTGCATAGTGGGTGGCGGAATTGACCGAGAAATCTATGGATATAGTAGCCTATAGCCTAATTTTGTCTGTCAAACAGGTAGGCCTACCTCTTAACACAAAGCCCTCTTCTTGTTAGTCAAATCTAATTAAAATGAAGACGGGCCTCCTGAGTGGTGCAACGGTCAAAGGCACGGCATTGCAGTGCTAGAGGCGTCACTACAGACCCGGGTTCGATCCCGGGCTGTATCACAACAGGCCATGATCGGGAGTCCCATAGGGTGGCGCACAATTGGCCCAGCATCGTCAGGGTTAGGGGAGGGTTTGGCCGGGGGGGCTTTACTTGGGTCATCGCGCTCTAGCGACTCCTAGTGGCGGGCCGGGCGCCTGCAGGCTGACATTTACATTTACATTTTAGTCATTTAGCAGACGCTCTTATCCAGAGCGACATACAGTTAGTGAATACATATATATTTTTTTGTATTTTTTTTTTAACTGGTCCCCCGTGAGAATCGAACCCACAACCCTGGCATTGCAAACGCCATGCTCTATCAACTGAGCTACATCCCTGCCGGCCATTCCCTCCCCTACCCTGGACAACGCTAGGCCAATTGTGCGCCGCCCATGAGTCTCCCAGTCGCGGCCTGCTGCGACAGAGCCTGGATTCGAACCAGGATCTCTAGTGGCACAGCTAGCACTGCGATGCAGTGCCTTAGACCACTGCGCCACTCAGGAGACTGACCTCGGTTGTCTGCAGGCTGACCTCGGTCGTCAGTTGTTTCCTCCGACACATTGGTGCGGTTGGCTTCCGGGTTAAGTGGGCGGGTGTTATGAAGCACGGTTTGGCGGGTCATGTTTCGGAGGAAGCATTACTCGACCTTCGACCTCCCGAGCCCGTTGGGGAGTTGCAGCGATGAGACAAGATCGAAATTGGGGAGAAAAAGGGGGTAAAATACAAATAAATAAAAATGAAGACGGATTAAATGAATTATGCCTACTTTCAGCACCAGGAGCTGTCCATTTCCGAATTTGTGTCGCGGCTGCTGCTTCAAGTTTCAGCACCACAATGTAAGTTACTAGAATCTGGCTTATTGTGAGGTAAATAACTCTGATAAATAGGCCGACATGGGCAAGAAGCATATTGTTTTTAATAAAATGAATAATAGTAGTAGCAAGTTGACCTCAGGTACTCCTTCTCATCTTCCCACTCTCTTTCTCAAACTGAACAGAACATAGGCTATAAGCTAGTACATTCCTCCTGAACTGCCACTGTATGCCAATTACAGGACAGCCATTGGTTAGGCAGAACACAAAAACATTTTTTGATCAGCAAGAGCAGAGCAGGCTGGGGCTCAGGGTTGGAATATCCATTGCAGTGTGTAATGCAGCCTAGTTTTATTTACACCATCCCAGCAGCCATCTTAGAAATATAATTTTGCTCTGTGCTTCTCCAAGCATGCACTTCGTAGCCTATAGCCTATAGCCTATAGGCTATGGATAATTTGATTGAGACCACACTAGCCTATAGCTGCACTTGATATTGCATGCCCAGCAGAGAATCAGAGGTGAGGGGAGGCATCGGGCACACATTGATACAGTCAGAAGTTTATATACACTATTAGACAAATACATTTAAACTCAGTTTTTCACTATTCCTGACATTTAATCCTGTCTTAGGTCAGTTAGGATCACCACTTTATTTGAATAATGTGAAATGTCAGAATAATAGAGAGCTTTTATTTATTTCATCACATTCCCAGTGGGTCAGAAGTTTACATACACTCAATTAGTATTTGGTATCATTGCCTTTAAATTGTTTAACTTGCGTCAAACGTTTCGGGTAGCCTTTCACAAGCTTCCCACAATAAGTTGGGTGAATTTTGGCCCATTCCTCTTGACAGAGCTGGTGTAACTGATTCAGGTTTGTAGGCCTCCTTGCTCGCACATGCTTTTTAAGTTCTGCCCACAAATTTCCTATAGGATTGAGGTCAGGGCTTTGTGATGGCCACCAATACCTTGACTTTGTTGTCCTTAAGCCATTTTGCCACAACTTTGGAAGTATGCTTGGGGTCATTGTCCATTTGGAAGACCCATTTGCGACCAAGCTTTATCTTCCTGACTGATGTCTTGAGATGTTGCTTCAATATATCCACATAATATTCCTTCCTCATGATGCCATCTATTTTGTGAAGTGCACCAGTCCCTCCTGCAGCAAAACACCCCCACAGCATGATGCTGCCACCCCCGTGCTTCACGGTTGGGATGGTGTTCTTCGGCTTGCAAGCCGCCCCCTTTTTCCTCCAAACATAACTATGGTCATTATGTCCAAACAGTTCTATTTTTTGTTTTCTTCAGACCAGAGGACATTTCTCCAAAAAGTACGATCTTTGTCCCGATGTGCAGTTGCAAACCGTAGTCTGGCTTTTTTATGGTGGTTTTGGAGCAGTGGCTTCTTCCTTGCTGAGCGGCCTTTCAGGTTATGTCGATATAGGACTTGTTTTACTGTGGATATAGATACTTTTGTACCCGTTTCCTCCAGCATCTTCACAAGGTCCTTTGCTGTTGTTCTGGAATTGATTTGCACTTTTCGCACCAAAGTACGTTCATCTGTAGGAGACAGCGGTATGACGGCTGCGTGGTCCCATGGTGTTCATACTTGCGTACTATAGTTTGTACAGATGAACGTGTTACCTTCAGGCATTTGGAAATTGTTCCCAAGGATGAACCAGACTTGTGGAGGTCTACAATTACTTTTCTGAGGTCTTGGCTGATTTCTTTTAATTTTCCCATGATGTCAAGCAAAGAGGCACTGAGTTTGAAGGTAGGCCTTGAAATACATCCACAGGTACACCTCCAATTGACTCAAATGATGTCAATTAGCCTATCAGAAGCTTCTAAAGCCATGACATCATTTTCTGGAATTTTCCAAGCTGTTTAAAGGCACAGTCAACTTAGTGTATGTTAACTTCTGACCCACTGGAATTGTGATACAGTGAATTATAAGTGAAATAATCTGTCTGTAAACAATTGTTGGAAAAATTACTTGTGTCAAACTATAGTTTGTTAACAAGAAATGTGTGGAGTGGTTGTAAAATGAGTTTTAAAACCTAAGTGTATGTAAACTTCCGACTTCAACTGTATATAGCCTAATAAGCAACTAATTCTAAAACATTGAGAAATAATGAAATGTAATAAATTACATTACCCTCCCCTGGACTAGATAAAAAAAAAAAATCCTAAACCCTCCCCTTGACTGAAATTGAAAAAGCATGACTTGCCCCCATTTTCCTCCAGGGACCATTATGTAAATGTTGATCCATCCTTAAGTATCAAAAGTAAAAGTATAAATAATTTAAAATTCCTTATTTTAAGCAAACCAGGCAGCATTTTCTTGTTTTTATTTTATTTACGGATAGCCAGGGGCACACTCCAACACTCAGACATCATTTAGAAATGAAGCATGTGTGTTTAGTGAGTCTGCAAGTTCAGAAGCAGTAGGGATGACCATGGATGTTCTCTTGATAAGTGCTTGAATTGGACAATTGTTCTGTCCTGCTAAGCATTCAAAATGTAAAGAGTACTTTTGGGTGTCAGGAAAAATTTATGGAGTAAAAAGTACATTATTTTCTTTAGGAATCTAGTTAAGTAAAAGTTGAAAAAAATATATACATAGTAATGTAAAGTACTTAAGTAACGACTTAAGTAGTAGCCTGGGAAACTCAGATAAATGTTTTTGTCAAATAGAGATATTTCACCACTGACCTTTTACCTTTTCAACCAAAAGATTACAACAAATCTGTTTTTGACAATTATTTACAACCTAGTCAATATGGAGAATGTGGCTAGTTTGACCATGTGTCAATGTTAAGCAAGCTAGCTAACTTTATTATTAGCATTCTCTGCTGGGCGGGAAATATCAAGCTAGCTAACATCTTATTGGTTGAATAATTGTTCCGACTTCAGAGGAACGTGAACACATTCATGTCGGATTTACGACTTCCCAGTTTCTCATTTACAATGAGCACATGAAACCACCCCTCAGCATCCAGCATAATGCCATATTCACGTGCTAGTCAGAACTAGGAAACTCTGAAATGTCCGACTTGCTAACTGGTTAAACTCGGCACTTGTATAACTACAACCTATTAGCAAGTTAGTCCTCCGGATAACAGTTTAGTTTTATCTGGTTGTCCAGAAATGAGGAGCAAGAATGAAATTGAAATCTCAGTTTATTCATCTCAAAGGCACCCTGTACCTTGAAAACAGTTTACATATATAATCTGTCAAATTGTACAATAATAAAGCACACAATGTCCAGCATTTTCCTCACTTATATCATTATTATTATTATTTTGACTGATATCACTTCTTCACATGTAGAAACGTTTTTTTTTTATTAAAAAGAAAAACAAAACAAAACAAATGTATGTATATAGATGTGATTATCAATTCATACAATGTAAAAAATTTAAAAAGTTTTCAACAAAATGTATGTCTTTTTCTTTTCCAGCAGAGGGCAGTAATGTAAAGTGATACAAATTTTTCTGGAAGGGAGGCAAGGGAATGAAAGGGATTCTGCCTCTGAGTAAAGTATCAGAAAGTCTAGTCTACAATCAACAATTGTTGTTAATCATCTTGAATTCGCATGTGTGTGAGTATGTGTGGGGGAGTAGAGGGGTGAGATGTGTCTGACCACAGTTTGTGCCCTGAAGTACAGTACATAGAGGAAGTTTCTGTTCACGCACAAGTGACTAGCAATGATTCCCCAGTCAGACGTCCTTTGGCTTATTATTTATCTTCATCGTGGTGGTAGCCACACACCACCCCCACATCCTCATCGTGTGCACAGTTGTGCTTGCCCACCTTTGCCCGTTTGCAGTCCAGTAACGTCCTCTCTGTGCCTTCACACTCCACATCATCTAGCAGGATACTGCCACTGCCGCCCCCCAGCTCCGCCCGTTTAGCCACACGCAGGGCTACAGGGAAGCCTAGTTGCTGGCACACCACCGTAGCCGCTTTACTGCTAAACAAGTCATCACACACTGTGCCCCACTCCCCCCGTATGTAAATCTCCACCCGCCCACGGTCCGATAGCTGCTCTGTACTGATCAGCCGCACAGACCCAGCCCGGTGCTTCCTGCGCCGCTGCTTCCCCGGTTTGGAGCCCCGGTCCTTCTTGTTGACCCGGTTCCTTGTGGAACGGTCTATCTTGTCACTCTGGCCTTTCAGGAACTTGTCCTGGGCCTTTGAGAGGGTGAAGTTAGGCTTCTGGGTGGTGGGCTTTGTTGCAGCTGTCCAGTACATGGGCCTTGGTGTGGTCTGGGGCCGGTTGGTCGTAACCTCTAGTGGTGAGGGTCTGACCGTGGCGTGTGGTTGTGGTCGGGTCAAGGGTTGTGCTGTTGGTGGAGAGGGCCTTCTGGCTCCAGTTGTCAACAGTGGTCGGGGCTTCGGGGTAACAGTGGGCCTGGTGTAGGACAACGACGGCCTCTGCCGGGAAGGAGTGGTGGCATGACCTGGCCTGGCCGTCATTACCTGCCTCCATGAGGTGGTCAGTGCATGTGTAGCGGTTCCTGTAGGCCTCTGCTGCATTGAGGTGGGGTTGGAAGGTGTTGTTGCTGGTTTAATAGTAGCCCTCGTCATTAGAGGTTTAACAGTAGCCCTCGTCATTAGAGGTTTAACAGTAGCCCTCGTCATTAGAGGTTTAATAGTAGCCCTCATCGTTGAAGGTTTAACTGTAGCCCTTGTCTTTGCAAGGGTTGCAGTTAGAGGTCTGTAGGTAGGTCTCGTCGTCATAGAGCGCATGGTGGTCGGAGGAGTACGGAGCATGGTAGTAGCTGTTGTTCTAGCAGTGGTAGTGGGCGCAGCGGTGGTCATCGGCTTCTTGTCAATGACAAACTCTGTAGAGAGAAAGTCAAGTGAGAGGAAGAGCCCTTTAGAGCACTCCAACTGACCGAGATGTGTTGCGCTATGACTCATGATAGCCTGCAAACACAGAGCAACGCGTGTTTGTTTGTGGTGTCACTTACCCTCCTTCGGGTGGAAGTGAATCAGCTTGCCCTTAATCTTGACAAGAGTGGGCTTGAAGCTGCACTTGCCTGGAGGTGCTCTCCTAGATGGAAAGAGAAATCCATCAAACAATCAATTTATTCCAATGCTGCCCATGACAACTATCTCCTACTAATACAGTATAGTGTAGTTTTAATCATATGTTATCATAACCACATGAATAACAATTCTATCATAGATAAGCACATTATATTCAGTAAATTGCATTTAGGGTAAAGGATTTAGCAGATATTCCCTTAACGTGACACAGAGCGATTACATTTGCTGATTATACAGTTAAAGTATGAGATGTACTAAACAAACACAGGGGGATTGAAGACCACATTCATAATTGGATGGACAATAGACATTAGTATATCTGGCAAAGGTATGACTGTTTTGGGAATCTGCCATTAATCCGAGATTAATTCCCAGAGCCCCCTGGCTGTTGGGACATTGTGACACTTGTTTAATACCTGGATGGATCCACTATCTTATAGATCACCCCCGCTCTGGCAGACGCACTGGGAGCTCCCGTTGCCAGGAAGTACAGCTCCCCTAGAAACAAGAGGGAAAAATGATCTAAGACCCAGTACAAAGATATGCAGCACTGTCAAAGTGAAATGAAGACAACCTGTTTCTTTTGAACCCCTTCCCACTTTACTCAAATCAGCTTTGAAGTCAGGCATTCTGAACAAGGTTGCTTTTTGAAACTTATCTGAAGCTAAAGAGCATGCACTACTAAGTGGTACACCACTGGGCTTTTATTTATTTATTTCTGTTCAAAAGCAGCAGACGCTTATCATGAAATAACTCATTTTCCATGGTTGTCTTTGGTGAGTGAATTCACAAGCAGCATGCATCCCCTAATGGCCTTTTCATGTACGGATCAGTACGAACAAAACACAAAGAGACACAAAAACATGCAAAGCTAGTTGTCAAGGTTACCTGCCTCATCTTCAGCAAAGGAGATGATGTATTTGTAATAGCTGTTGATAAGTTTGGTAAATCGGCACGTCTGGCCTTTTCCCATACAGATCTCCTTGTACTCCCACTTCCCAGTGCTTTGGTTCTCCTTCAGTGACATCAGGCGCCTAGGCAGAGAAGGAGTCACTCAGATTGTGCATGTGTCAAGAGAGTTTAAGGGCAAAAAAAACTATTGTAATGCTATTGTTTTTATGCATTTGAAACATTTGGCAATGATCTTTCAATGTTAAGAACATTTGTCTATCAACTCTTTTTCGATGCATGACAATCTATTAAACATTTTAAGCATATTAATCAGTATAACATTGGAAAAATGTAGGTTATATTGTATAAACACACACCCACTCATAAAATCCCCAAATATGTAGAGGCCATTGAGATTAGGCATCTGGCAGCCGCGGTATATGTAGCCTCCAGTGACTGACTTCCCCAGTTTGTGGGGGTAAGCAAAAATAGGCAGGATGTCATCTGAGGAGAAAACATTTAACACAATAATACATCTATCTTGCTTTGGAAACATGCTGCAAGAATTTTACACTGCTTAAGAGATTTAATAAATATCTGAACCTCTTCACCAACTAATGAACTGATGCTTCATAGAGAATCAGCCTGCCACTTCTACCAAGCCTGTAGGAGGAATAGCCTACTCACCAAGAGAGGAGTTGCGACACAGCCTGTTGTCATAGCAGGAGAAGCCCTCCTTGGCTCTCCAGCCATAGTTGCCACCCTTGACGATGAGGTCCACCTCTTCAAACTTGTTCTGCCCCACATCTCCACAGAACAGTCGGCCACGGCCCTGCCTGGTGATGGGGTCGCCCCGGTCGATGGAGCAGCGCCACATGTTGCGCACCCCGTAGGCATAGATCTCAGGCAGCGAGCCCTTCTCCCCCAGGAAAGGATTGTCTGACGGGATGCTGTAGGGGTCCACGTCATCGTTGTTGTCCACATCGAGACGCAGCACCTTGCCCAACAGAGTGGACCTACACACACAGGGGTGGAGTTTAACTTGTAGTTGTAGTCATAGGAAAATGTACGAGCATTTTAGTGTGTGCTTCTGTCATTGTTTTTAATTTGTGTATGTGTATCCAACCTGGTCTCAGACCATTTTGTATTAGTCTCTACGTAAATCTGAGACACTCTAGTATGATATGTTACGTTTCGTATGGTATGTATTAATTTGTGGATGTTCATCACCCATTTCGTATGATATGTTCAAATTACAATTTGTATTATACATTACGAATTTGCCAAACGTACAATATGTTATGAATTTGCAAAATGTACAATATGTTACGAATTTGCAAAATGTATGATATATTATGAATTCTAGCTAGGTGGCTAGCATTATCTAGCTGGCTAACGTTAGCTAGGCTAGGGGTTAGGGTTAAATTTAGGAGTTAGATTAAAGGGTTAAGGTTAGGGTTAGCTAAAAGGGTTAAGGTTAAGTTTAGGGGAAGGGTTCGCTAAATGGGATAGGGGAAGGGTTAGCTAACATGCTAAGTAGTTGCAAAGTAGCAAAAAAAAAGTAAGTAGATGAAAAGTTGCTAATTAGCTAAAATGCTGAAGTTATCCGTGATGAGATTGGGACCTCTCTCTCTCTCTCTCTCTCTCTCTCTCTCTCTCTCTCTCTCTCTCTCTCTCTCTCTCTCTCTCTCTCTCTCTCTCTCTCTCTCTCTCTCTCTCTCTCTCTCTCTCTCTCTCTCACATATACACATACTATTATGCGGCCCACAGCGTCTTGTGTAAATATTAGCTTTGGCAGGTCCCACAACCCTCATATCCCTGGCCTCCCACTCATTGGCTGTCAAGAAACCGTCTGCTGATCTTTCTTCTTCTGGGATGAGCTGAAAGGGATGTTTCCACCCAATGCAACGCAATAGAATGCCTTTACCATAAGTACCACCCCCGGGGTAAAGCTGTGATGTAAAGATCCCTCTATTTCTGCGTGCATGAATTCTGCTATACACTAGAGCTACCCAACTATGAACTAGACATAACCCTCTTCTGAGAATAACGCATAACAAGGTTTGATTTAGAGCACCTGCTCTTACTGTACGTCTTGCTGCTGTTGAAGTTAGGAGGATGGGCTCATTGTTATGGCCGGAATAGAATTAATGGAACGGAGTCAATCATGTGTTTTCATTCTTTTTTGTGATTTGTTTGATACTGTTCCATTTATTCCATTCCAGCCATTACAATGAGCCTGTCCTCCTATAGCTGCTCCAACCATCCTCTTCTGCACTACATTTACATCTACGCCCTAATATTCTGAACAGAATAGCAGATATTCTACCTCCACTCAGGTCTTTAAAAGGAGGGGTAAACGTCTTTTTTAAACTCAACTATGCAAGACTGTAGTAATTATCACATGGTGCGAAAAGGCCAGACATCGTCCGACAACATTCTCCATAAATATTACATTTGGCCTGGCACTGCAGATCCAGACTCTGGCCACTGACCAACGCACCAACCCGGTTTGTGGGTGGCACTCACTTGCATCCTGACTGGCAATGTTAGGCCCTGTCCTTGCCCATGGTTCAAAATAAAAATGCATTCTAAAACACAGACTGTCCAAAGCTCAGTGATGTTTTTCTCCAAAGAAGAGTCACTGTGTGTACAATTCTGCCATTGTATTATAATTATAGAGGTAGGTCACTTTCAGCTGAATGTTTTAGGCTGCCTTTGAGTCGTTTCTGAATGGCCCTGTGACACTCTGTAGATTCTGGGTACTGCCAACCACTGCCCTAGCCCCTGCCAGGAGAAAGCTAAACCTACAGTGCCAAGGCTAATATTGTGAACAACTGTACCGTCTCTATCTGCATGAATGTACACATAGCGTTGAGCTGAATGTTTGTCATGTCAAATGCTCAGGGGTTGAGGTCATACAGATTCTCTCCCAATGTAACATTGGCACCATTGACAAGTAAGGTCATAAAATCACACTTTCCTGGATAGCTGCTGAGCGGCATTGCTGAAGGTCCTGTATAAATGTAATTGGAAAACGTTGCGCTTTAATCCATAAATATGTCAATTCATCTTCTGGAATATAAAAACTTGTTTATGACAATCTAAGTGACTACAGCTCAGACATAAAGTTAATCTATGACATGTATTAGTCAACCATGAATATAATAATTACTAGACATTTACCAGGGCAACAGGATTTTCCATTCTTTAAAAATAGAATCATGTATCACTATAGTATCATATGAGAAGGTTGAGTACTGCAGTTTACAAACACACTAAAATACTAATTGTGCCCTGTGGTCCCTTTGCTGTAGCTTAAATCTCTCCTGGCATAATCAAAGATGTCACGCTATAGGTTGAACTTTTTGAACCCCTATTTTTCCTGTAATTTTTTGTGGTAAATCACTGTAAATAAGTGTAAAGAGCCAGACGCATCACATTAAGCATTTCCGTCCACTACTAGCACTAATACTCCAACACCACTGTTTAGGTGTCCTTAGTTGAATGATAACTATATCTTAAACTCTTTGAGAATGTAGGTCTCTGAAGTGAACATATCATTCTGACCTTCAAAGAACATCAACATGGGGTGAAGGCTAGATATATACCAAATGTCACCCCCTTATTTGTTTCCCCTGAATTCGTTTGAAATGTATAGAGCACAGTGACTCACTTATTCTGGGAGTTCCCAAACTTGCCAAAGGGGTCCCCTGCTCTTCCTCCATCGCCGATGAAGATATAGAGGTAGCCATCGTGCCCGAAGAGAAGCTGGCCCCCGTTGTGGTTAGAGGCAGGTTCCACCACTTCCAAAATAGTTCTACAAAGAAAACCACTCATGACTAAACATCACTAAATTAGAATCTGATAGGATGAGTGTAGTTGCAGATCTCTATTTCAAATCTGCTGGTTCATTCAGATTTGTATTGTTTCAAAATGTCAAATACATGCATGTGAATGGAGCCGATGACACCACAGGTTCTGATTCAGTCCATGCCATTTGGTGATACTTCTCTTACCTCTCTGAGGAGTGGTCTAGTTGGTTCATATCATCAGCGGACAGTGTGAACTCACTAATGCGGATCCTCTCCTCCTTCTTCACAGAAACAGAGTAGTAGACGTAGGCCTTCCGCACCACTGTGAAGCGCGGGTGGAGGGCCATGCAGAGGAAGCCCCTCTCATCCCCCGCCCAGGGCGAGGTGAGCACTGCCTTGGTCAGGTTGAGGAAGGGCCGGTCAATACGGGAGCCGTTGGCCAGGTACGCCCACACGTAGCCCAGCTGCTCGGCCACAAAGAAGCGATGGGTCCCGTCGTCGGCGTGGACCATGGCCACCGGGTTCCTCAGGCCGTTGGCCACCTCCTGCAGGCACAGCTGCAGGCAGCCCTCGGGGTCCGCCCGAACATTTCCCAGGTTGGCATTGAGCTTGCCGTCGGAGAGCACGTTGGGATAGCAGTACTCCCTGTCTTTGAGCTCCAGGAAGTTACAGAACTTATTGCGGTCCTCCTCTATGCCCACCGTGGCGTTGTTGTCGGTGAGCAGACTAATGGTGTAGCGGCACTGGTGCCAGAACTCAGAGCAGTAGTCTCCACACAGGCCTGGCAGCTCCCTCATGGGCGTATTGGCATCCTCAGCATCGTACAGGTGGGCAGAGTAGGGAGAGCACTCCTGCAAGGATAAGGAAACCTCGTTTGAAAAGTGGCAGAGCTATTGGGGTTCGGACTACACATACTTATGAGCAAAACTCCATGATCAGTAGACCTACCTTATCGGCTGATAACTTTCATAATGAGCCATCACTTAAGCTGTAGGCTATAGCCACTTGATTTGTGTAATCTCATATTGAAACTTCAAAAGCATACTCTACAGGTTAATACTATGCCATGTCTGTTCATGATATTGTGCAGCTATCATGATGAACTCTCCATAGGTTAGAAAACGTTTGAAATTCATCATGTCCTCTTCTCCTCCCAGTACTCACCAGACCAGCTGGTAATGACTATTCTGGCTATAAATAAGGCCTCTTTAAATGCATCTTGGAATGTCCAATCCCTTATTAAGTCAAAGCCACAAAATTACACCCATTTAGACACTGGTAAACCATTGGGACAATGACGCAAAACATATAAACACTGTAACAACTGGTACTGAAAGAGACAATTCTGTTACAAAGACTCTGATTAATGATATATATATATGATTCCAAGTCTAATGCAAAGGGGGCATAATGTGTTCTGGAGTTCTGCTGAGTAATTTTGTATTTCTTTATATTTCAATCTGGGATATGCTCTCTCAAAGGTGCCATCAGACACTGCTCAAAAACTCAACATCAAAACTTTTAACATCAACAGCACTGGCCAACTCGGGTTGAAATCTGTTGCTGACCATAAATTGCTGGGTGGATTATGCAATCACATGATTGTCAGGCAGTGACAAAAACAAAAAGGGGGTAATCTGGAGGTGTGTTATTCACAGTCACACTATGTGTCTGACTTGGGGGTACAGTATAAAACTAGTAGGTAAGAGCTGACAAATGTGGGCATATAGCTTCTAAAAGGAACATAGAAGCATGCATGAAATGCTTTGATTGTATACAAAATGTAAGATATATCACGTCATAGCACCTTGGAGTGAATGATGTATTTTTTACATACAACATAATTTCCGTTAGATCTTAAAATATCTAGATTTGGCTCTTGTTGAGGGGTTCATTTGTTTCTGCAGATCTTAAATAGTTTCCCAGCTATCTCCTAGCAGGGTGCCACCCCTTTCAAGTCTTTACAAACAAACCCAGCCATGCTGAGTCCCATTTCCTTTGTACATGTCATGGAACTATCCAGAGAAATGGTATCAAAGAGCACAGTGTTCAGTGAAGCTATGCAAAGCAGGATTGATATCATGCCATGCTTATTTGGTTCAATTGCACTCCAAGGTGAAAACGTGAATCTCTGAGTCTGAATGGAAGATGCTATTGAACTACGCCGAACATAGACACAAACATCTAGGTTGCAATTACCCTTCTATGACTCTCTGTAATAAACATACCAGTGCTACCCCTAACCATATAATGTATTGTCTAATTCAGCCCAAAATCAACAGGGCCAATTTTTTCCATAGTTATTTATATGGATTTCACCTATCAGATAGGATTAAATGGATATAAAATAGAATGAATAGAATGGGAGTCCCCATTCAAGTCAATGATTTGACGGTTCTAGTCATTCTATTTCTATGCATTTAAGCCTAATCCAGATAGATATTTCTTTTTAAACTGGGCCCTGGGCATTGTTCTTTGCCCTGTTTCATCTTGTTTCGTCAAATGGGTGTTGACTCCTCTGGCCTCTACTGCAGGCAGCCCTGATAATGCAGTCACTTCGCCAACTATAACGTTCTGTTGAAATCCTTTGGAAACACTGTAATTTAGAATGGTGTTGGATGGGATGGGGAGCTCTGACAACAGCAATCCGTCAAATTTAACTCCACGTGCCTTTTGTTCACAGAGATGGCAACCAGATGTGATGTTACAAATTGTACATTTTAGCGTGGAAACATCCCTAGACTAGCACTACCACACGCACACCCACAAACACTGTGAGAGAGTAAAGAAGGACTGTAGTAAAATGGTTAAGTACACAGTGCAGGGTGAGCTGGTAGGGTTAAAGCTGTGTGTGTTGGTTTCCTTTCCTCCATGAGTCACCAAAGTCAACATAAATACACTCAAAGAAACCTCTAAAAAGGCCCTCCTTCCAAAAGGGGTGGGAGGTAATGAGAGAGTGCACATGTGCCACATCATATAGGACAACCCTTCAGAGTTCCACTTTGCCACGATCACTGTAAATGTGAGACCTCTCAGCTTCCAACATTGGGAAGGAGGTATAGGATTGGCTATATTGAGTTAAATGGTTGACGTCATTGTTACTAATTGTTTTGTAATAGTCAATCCTACCACAAGTAGAAGTTATAGTTCCTTCAACTATTTCAGTGGAAATATGATACTGTATATCCTGTTCAGTGGCCACACAGGAAATTGATGTTTGGCTGGTGGTCAGTGGACCTCTTGACAGATCACAAGCAGCCCCCTGTATCTAAGACAACTGTCCGGACAAAGGGCATCATTGAGCAGAGTTTACCCTGGCTAAGTGGCCGTGGGCATTGGGTCTCCAGCCACTGACCACACTGCCTGTATCTCAGCATGGCTGATAGGAGAGCTGAGAGCCGAGCACAACAGCTCACTTCCACCAAAGGAGGCTGCTGAGGGGAGGACGGCTCATAATAATGGAACGGAGTCAATGGAATGGCATCAAACACATGGAAACCATGTATTTGATGTATTTGATACCATTCCACTGATTTCGCTCCAGCCATTACCATGAGCCCGTCCTCCCCAATTAAGGTGCCACCAACCTCCTGTGACTTCCACTGGATCCAAAACCAAGCAAAGCTGAGGACACGTTCACATGGTCTGGAATTATCATCATTGGAGAGGAGAAATAAGTCATCCATTTACAGTAATTATGTTGTGGTGCTGTGGTTCCGGGCCCCAAAACCCACCATTGGTAAGAGTGCTGTCGTATCTCATGGTCGAACAGACAAGGCAAGGCCTTACATAATACCTCCAACTGTAATTTGTTCCAATCTACAGCGTGCACATTTGGAAAGGCCTGGGTTATGTAATTATCATGATGTTCACATACATTTCAGTAGTGCAGGGGGTGCCACTGTGTAAAAATCGGAATTGAAATACAGTTTCATGAAAATGTGATATCTTAATCTGTATCAAAAAATTTTTTAGGTCCTGTGATGAATTAGAATTTTATAACAAGTGAAAAAGATTTAAAACCATTCAAAAAGATAATCCAGTCTACAAATATCCTGCAATTTTGTGGACTGTTTTAGGTAAGGAGGCATTAGCTAACATCCGACTACTGACAGACTTCAATTTACCTGACAGAGGATGGTGCGTATGTATTTCGCACAGGTCATGTAACCTGAGTAGTCAAAGTAGTCCATGATCTTGTAGAAGTTCTGGGAGATCTTGTCATCTTTCTCCAAATCACAGCAACCAAACTTGGCGTACTCCTTACAGAAGACCAGAGGCTCCTGTGGCTGGAAGGGGGGCTTGTAATCCAGGCACTGGGGGTGTGTGTTCCCATGTCGGGGTACGAGTAGGACCAGTAGGACCAACAGCCACTGGGACAGCAGCTCAACTCCCTTTACACTTACCCTGCTCATAGCAATGGTAGTTCACCCTGCCACCTGTAGGGCTAAGTAATGGAGCGATGCAGAATTCCAAAAGGTCTGTGTGTAGTGGTGATTCTGTCCCTTCCCCCTGGCGCCTGACTGTTGGAGAGCCTTCCTATGTTTGCTCTGGACATGTGCTCTTTTGTGGGACAAAAAACTAACGGTGGTGGAGAGCAACAGGCCCTTTCATTCAGCAGTCAGCCCCGGCTGCTTCCACTCTCCACTCAGATCCTATTCCCTCCCTCTTCCCCTTACTCTCCCTCGCTCTCTTTCTGTCCTCCACAGACACATGGCATTCTTTCCCATTGCGGCCTATCTATATCACCCTGCTGTATATCCCCTCCCCCTCTACATACTCAGCCTTTTCTCTACTTCCCACACACCACTCTACCCTGCCTCAGACAGATTCACTGAGGGGAGTAGAAGAGGGGTGTGTATGGTTGAATGACTCAGGACGTGTGCTGAAAGAGGAGAGCAATGGCTCCTCCACACACCACAAACAATGGCATAGCCTATAAGAAACTGTATGATGGAGTACACGTGGATAATGCTCATGTGTTTGATATAGGCTACTGCCGTTATTCAACAGGCATTTGTGAACCACTTGATGATATGAAATGTGTCTAAAACCAATAGACATCAACTGAAAATCTGCCCTAAAGTGAATTGAGGCTAACGACAAGTGGCGAGACAGCCTTTGAATTGGCTTGCTACTGAATGTTGTGTTCTAGACCTACAGGGTATACAAATACCACTGTCATCTGTCTTTCATTGGACTCAGCCACCCCCCTCCCATATACTTGGCTTCAGATGTGACACATTTGCACAGCAACAACATAGGAACAACATAGGAACTGTTTATATTTCCTCTTTCAATGACACATTTTGAACATGGGGATATTAAACCATATGCATCCCAATAATTAAATACAGCCCCATATTAGGAAAGGCTGGATAACAAGCTCATTAATCAAATATTGGTTATTCAAAATCGGTATCATCATTTCTTATTCCTTTTTCACTAATCTTCTAGGATGTTTTCAGAACTTGCATTGCTGTCCGTGTTTAGTGCTTTATTGGGGTGAAACAGCTGTGAGCCAGAGTAAGTGAGTCACAGCGAGTTCATCTGCTTTCTGGGAATTGTACTGCCTCATATCAGTAAGCCAAGTCTCAAACACTTCAGATAGACAGAATGAAGATGTAGTCTGGGCCATGGCTTTTTGGAAAAGCTATCAAAGATTTTTTTTCAACATAAATGATGATAGGCTAGCAGTCTGTAGGGTGTAGTTTGTATTACTGTACCATTTGGAACCACTTCTGCCATTGGCAAGTGGTGCAGTCTATTCCTGCATGCGCAATGCGAAAACTGAATTTCAAAGAAAGTGTTACATACTACAGAATGCTGTATTTAGAGAGATATATATTTTCACATCTGAATGGAAGTGGGACCCATGGTGTTTGAAGGTCTGGACCTGAAGACAAGGACAGTAAATCAAATCAAATCAAATTGTATTGGTCGCGTACGCTGATTTTGCAGATGTTATCGCAGGTGCAGCGAAATGCTTCTGTTTCTAGCTCTAGCTCAGTAAAAAGGAAATTAAGAAATTAAGAAATATCAGAAAAAGCAATGTCAGAGTCCGGAATATATATCTCGTGGGGCAGGAAACATGTTGGTGGTACACTACATTACCAAACGTATGTGGACAACTGCTCGTCGAACATCTCATTCCAACTGCGAGCCAGACCTAATCGCCCAACATCAGCGCACGACCTCACTTATGCTCTTGTGGCTGAATGGAAGCACATCCCCGCAGCAATGTTCCAACATCTAGTGGAAAGCCTTCCCAGAAGAATGGAGGCTGTTATAGCAGCAAAGGGGGGACCAACTCCATATTAATGCCCATGATTTTGGAATGAGATGTTTGACGAGCATGTGTCCACATACTTTTGGTCATGTAGTGTATGTTATGTGATAACCTGTGAGTCCAATCTAAGGATGATAACAACTTAATAACATATCTTGGATCTAAGGTTACCCCGTAGTAATTCAACATAAACTTGCTATACTAATTTATCAGGAAACTGTGGTGTAGTGTAAGTGTACACTGAGTCAGTAGCGATTTTAGCATGTCAATCTTGGTGGGGCATACAAAACAAAAAAATGTTTTAGATGCATGCCAGCAAAGCCACTACACAACACAACACTAAACAATATATTAATTGCACTATAACAGTGACAAACGGTGCCCACAAACGGTTATGGCCTACATAAAGATGTCCCAACAGCAGAGTCCCTACAGCAGTCCCAACACCTTACCACTGTTACACCTGGCTATCAGCGGAGCCTTGTCTGGCAGCGAAACAGTTCATTCAGCCTCATATACTGCCTTAAACAAATGTGGTTTCTACAGAAAATTGAGATGTACAAACTTTGGCATAAGGGGATGATGAGCGGATAAGAGGCAATCCGTAATTTCTATTAAGGCATTAATGAGCGAGCTAGGCCGGATGTAGTCAATATAACTATTTGTTCAACACTTTTGAAATGTACAGCGACAGAATTCCGAACATGGGCCATTCTTACAGTATTCTCCCTGTACACCAAGTCAGAACCGTAGGATAAATAAAGGGGGCATATAAGCAGACAATAAATGCTCTTACAATATTCAATGATAACATTTCTCTAAAACAAGCTATAGGCTACATGTGCACCACCAAGTCAGAACAGTAGGCTAAATTATGAAGGGAAAAGGGACCAAATTATTAGGGTGAGGCACATGGGCTACTAACAGCTTACTTCACAACATACACTTAGTATAACTTTCTTAGCTACAGTGTACATATCTCCCTGGCATATTACATCATATATGCAGCAGCATACAATACATTTTTGGACACACCTTGTTGTGCTGTGCTCACTTGAACAGGAAGATGGTGCGGCGGTCCTTTGTGGGCATATTTTGTCATCAAACTTTGTCATCAAAGTTTGGCATTCTCTGGATTTATGGTGCTTTCAAGACAACTGGGAACTCTGAAAAAAACAAGGTCGAATCATGATGACGTCAGTGATCTTCAGGTCGGAGCTCTAGAAAGAAACCCTAGTTCCCTACTTGCCATTCAGAGTTGGATGACCGTTCAAAACGTATTTTCCCTGTTGGAACTCGTTTTTTTCCCGAGTTCCCAGTTGTCTTGAACTCACTGAAGTCTAAGATTTCCATGTTCCGAGTTTCCAGTTGTTTGGAGCGCGTCAGAAGTCATGCTGGATTGACAGCATGGCCAATGTTGAATGTTTATCCTTTTAAGCTTGGAAAAGAGACCCTTAAACCCAGACTTGGACCACACTCCCACTCCACTGAATAGCAGGCTAGTGATTGCTTTGCATTGCTTGCAGTTAACCACTGATTCCTTCCAAACCACTCAATGTTGAATTTGCGATTTCCAACTTGTTGTGTAATGTTTATGACCAATGGCCGATGAGCACCGATAAGTTTAATCTATAATTTCTCTTAATTTTTTCACGTCATATGACAAGGATTGAAAAGGATTTGCCAGTAGATTGTCGACTTGATTCATGGTGATGACTGCTAGCTTGCTAGCTAAGATTTTGAAAGTATGATGTTGACATGATCAGTCCAATCAAAGCTACTGTAGATATAATGTGATTTGACATCATTTTATCTGTGGCCAATGACCTTGAGCCACCTTGGATGGGCACTTCCAATGTAACTCTATGGCAGCATCCAAGGGGCTTGAATTTTCGAGCTCTACCCGTAGATTATGCGGTGACTAGTGTCCCCATGAGTGTCAGAACACTGAGCCAATCACGGCGCAACTAGAGAACATTACCAACCCCTACGCTCTGTATTTTCCGCTTGCTGCCCCACAACCACAAAAAGCACTGAGCTAGGCTGAAACACCTGCATTTTAGAGCTGCCTTACTCAAGAAAGCAAGTTTGTATGCATCTTTATTAACTCAATGATATAAATGTTTTTACATTGTTTGCGAACTGATATGTGACACGTATTAATGCCAAAATAACACGCAAAACAGGAAAAAACATTTTTTTTAAGCTAAACAGGTGGAGCTCAAAACAACCCTGAATGACGTGTCGCCGCTACACTGAGTACAAACATTAAGAACACCTGCTCTTTCCATGACATAGACTGACCAGGTGAATCCAGATGAAAGCTATGATCTATTATTGATGTCACTTATTAAATCCACTTCAAACAGTGTAGATGAAGGGGAGGAGACCGGTTAAAGAAGGATCTTTAAGCCTCGAGACAATTGGGACATGGATTGTGAATGTGTGCCATTCAGAAGGTGGATAGGCAAGACAAAATAATTAAGTGCCTTTGAATGGGATATGGTAGTAGGTGCCAGGCGCACCGGTTTGTGTTAAAAATTGTAACACTGTTGGGTTTTTCATGCCCAACAGCTTCCTGTGTGTATCAAGAATAGTCCACCACCCAAAGGACATCCAGACAACTTGACACAACTGTGGGAAGCATTGGAGTCAACATGGGCCAGCATCCCTGTGGAACGCTTTACACATTGTAGAGTCCATGCCCCGACGAATTGAGGCTGATCTGAGGGCTAAAGGGTGTGCAACTCAATATTAGGAAGGTGTTCCTAATGTTTTGTACACTCAGTGTATATCTTGCTATCGCCAGTTCCCACTCGCCCTCTTCCTCTCCTTGCCTGCCTGCCTCAGAGTACCATCTCAGGGTTGAGTATCCATTAACTCCGGAGACAATGCTGGAGCAGTGCATTTCATGCTCTGACGCTTCACTCCATCTCCAACCTAAGAGCCAGACAGGGTGAGTCAAGGATGGAGAGGGTGCATTCGGCTAGCCCAAGAAAGTCATGAGCGTCTGGGGTCGTTCAGGGGTAACCAGTATACCGTGCTGCTCTTTCAGAATGATACACAGCCAAATCCACCCTTTAGTTTAGTATCACTAAGCATTATTTCTTATGAAGTGATATTTTGGTTTGATAAACAGTGACTGCATGATTGTTATGCAATTCCAACAATTGAAAAAAGTGGTGGAAAAAAAGGTGTGAGATGACTGACTGTATTAAGCTTTAGAGTACATTTATGTGTGTCAATCAATCATACTACACTATCCAGCGACTGGACACTTTAGCTATGGTTTTACTGTGTCTGGGTAGACTATAGCAATCCAGATACTCTGACCTGAAAATCAAGGCATCTTTCAGTGGTAGAATCAATAAAGGATTGATATTTCATTGTGGTACAGTGGAAACTGTATTGAGGAAGAGGAGGATGGCACTCCACAGTACATTGCTGTGACATCATGGGGATGGCAGCAAATTAACATGTTTTGTTAAGCTTTAGAATGCCCAGTGGGCTAACAGAGAGGGCTATTCCCAATGTGTGCATATTCTCTCCCCAAAGACACATAAGTGGAGTGACTACAGATGGCTTATCATGGATTGCCTGGAGCCCAAACGTCCCAAACTGTACAAAACACACCCAGTGTCTCTTACGTATACACATCAACTGCTTACCGTACTATAAAACTATCCAAGCATGCATTTAAAATCGAATATACACTCTGTACGTTCTTACCACCTATCGAGATATTGTTGCCAAATAATATTAGCAAATATCCTGATGATTTACTGGGTTTTCCACAGTGGACTAACAGAGTCAGGCTGACACCAATACTTTTGGCATTAATATTCCTAATTCCTATGTAAATCCATTTCCTGACATATTATGTAACACATCAGCAAAGTTAGTTCCCACAATCCAAGGTTGTTCCAGCTCTAAAACTTTAGGTGGATTAGTGCTTCTACCTCGTGATTCACCCCAGTTGCTCTCAGAGAAAAAATATTTAACAAATGCTCAAATGGCCATGAAAAAGCCCAGGATTTAAACTTCAGTCAAATTGCTACTGACACTAATTGATTGCCGTTTTAATTGTATATATGAGAGATCGAAAAGCCACATCAATTTCATATTACATTATAACACTCCAATTTGAGTAATATCTCTAGAAGGCCACTTGAGTGTGGCTGTGCCAGAATGAATAAGCTGATTTCAGTTTTGAACTAGAGTTGCCATTTCAGAGCCAATGCTAATTCTGAAAGAACAAGAGAAAGTCCTCTATTTAAATTCCGATGAGTAACCCATCACTATGAGTTGGGGGAAAAACAGTTGTTTAAAGGATGAAATTAGTCCACTGCGGATTCAACCCAATATGAGCATGACATTGACAGATTTGTGATAGTATAATATCATTCATTCACATTCAATTGAAGAATGGCATTAGCATCGAATAGCCCCCGCGATATGCAACTTTTCAGGGAAGTTAGGAACCAATATACACAAGCAGTTAGGAAAGCAAAGGCTAGCTTTTTCAAACAGAAATTTGCAACCTGTAGCACTAACTCCAAAAAAATGTGGAACACTGTAAAGTCCATGGAGAATAAGAGCACCTCCTCCCAGCTGCCCACTGCACTGAGGCTAGGAAACACTGTCACCACCGATAAATCTACAATAATCGAGAATTTCAACAAGCATTTTTCTACTGCTGGCCATGCTTTCCACCTGGCTACCACTACCCCGGCGACCAGCTCTGCACCCTCCGCTGCAACTTGCCCATGCAAGAAACCCATTGGTTTCTCAAATGATTGCCTCGCCTGATTCACCAACTACTTCTCAGATAGAGTTCAATGTGTCAAATCGGAGGGCCTGTTGTCTGGACCTCTGGCAGTCTCTATGGGGGTTCCACAGGGTTCAATTCTTGGGCCGACTCTTTTCTCTGTGTATATCAATGATGTTGCTCTTGCTGCTGGTGATTCTCAGATCCACCTCTACGCAGACGACACCATTTTGTATACATCTGGCCCTTCATTGGACACTGTGTTAACAAACCTCCAAACGAGCTTCAATGCCATACAACACTCCTTCCATAGCCTCCAACTGCTCTTAAACACAAGTAAAACTAAATGCATGCTCTTCAATCGAACGCTGCTGGCACCCGCCCACCCGACTAGAATCTACTCTGGACGGGTCTGACCTAGAGTATGTGGACAACTACAAATACCTACGTGTCTGGTTAGACTGTAAACTCTCTTTCCAGACTCACATTAATCATCTCCAATCCAAAGTTAAATCCAGAATCGGCCTCCTATTTCACAACAAAGCCTCCTTCACTCATGCTGCCAAACATGCCCTCGTAAAACGGACTATCCTACCGATCCTTGACTTCGGCGATGTCATTTACAAAATAGCCTCCAACACTCTACTCAGCAAATTGGATGTAGTCTATCACAGAGCCATCCGTTTTGTCACCAAAGCCCCATATACTACCCACCACTGTGACCTGTACGCTCTTGTTGGCTGGTCCTCACTACATATTCGTCGCCAAACCCACTGGCTCCAGGCCATCTATAAATCACTGCTAGGCAAATCCCCGCCTTATCTTAGCTCATTGGTCACCATAGCAACACCCACCCGTAGTCTGCGCTCCAGCAGGTATATCTCACTGGTCATCCCCAAAGCCAACACCTCCTTTGGCCACCATTCCTTCCAGTTCTCTGCTGCCAATGACTGGAACGAACTGCACACACTGTATATATATTTTCTATTTTCTGTTGTATTTTTGACTTTATGTTTTGTTTTACCCCATATGTAACTCTGTGTTGTTGTTTTTATCGCACTGCTTTGCTTTATCTTGGCCAGGTCGCAGTTGTAAATGAGAACTTGTTCTCAACTGGCTTACCTGGTGAAATAAAGGTGAAATGAAATAAGTAAATAAAAAATAATAACCTGACAGGACAGCCCATCATTTTCACATTCTTATCAATTTAATTGAATTATACAGGATGGTAAATCATGAGGTTAACAGACAATATCGATTTTTTTATTATGCAGGTAAAAACATGTTTACTGCTAAGTTTTTCTGTTCGCTTGCAAGAGTGTGTAAAAAAAAAAGAAACGACATCGACTTTAACAGCAATGTTTCTGCACTGACTGAATTACTAAAACATTTGAAAAATGTACACGATCGATAAAAAGTTTACAAAAAACATTCCTCATACGAGTAAACATTAGTTCTACATCTTTGTTCATGAACAAAGTAATTCATCATCCAATCAATATTCAATAAAATAAGATCATGAATATTACGTTATTTATCCCTTACTGGAACGCAGCTTGCAGAGTTGTCGAGTAACAGAATGTTGGGATGGAAGTGATACAATACATGCAAACAAGCTAGGTAAGTTTATACTAAATCAAAATATCACAATAGAAATTGAGAACACAAGAAAATGATCATGGTTGAACTGTCATGTGGTCTCTCACCAGCTGCATTGAAGTGTTTTCCATATTAAGATGTCTTTGCAATGAGCATGCACACATGGCTTGAATGTTGGGACTACTGGTAATGAGGAGCATTATGAACAACAGAGCTGGTCTAATTTACTGATGTGTACACAGCCATTATCCTTATAAGATACAAGTATTGAATCCTGGCTCCTGTAATGCATGCCACGTTCCACAATGTGTGTCTGTGTGTCTGTGTGTCTGTGTTTGTTTGTTTGTTTGTTTGTTTGTGTGTGTGTGTGTGTGTGTTTTGGTTAATCTAGCATGGGAACAAAATAATAATGAACCTCAAATATCAGTTTCAAAATATAAATTGTGTCAATAACCCTCATAGTGTTTGTACTGTACACTGCAATCATGATGACACAAACACTGAAAATGTTACATTTCCTTTTTTAAACAAGATATGTTTTCTAAGTAGGTCATACATTTATGGAAAGTCAAGACAATAAGTATTTCCCCACCCCTAGAAATTTCATTTAAAACAGTTGCAGTGATGTGACTCTGTGCAGTATTCTGTATGAAGTAATTGTTATAGAATGCTTTTGTGAATGAACATTGTGACTGTATTTAGCCAATAGCCTTTCTGTTAATCAGTATTTCATAGCGGTAACCCTGACACCTACAGGGAGGTATCAGAACTTACAACACTGCAACTGGATGCACAGAAAAGTAGAATCCAATTGTTCAGAGTCAACGAAGTCGATAAATATCCATTCATTCATTGCAATGAATGTGTGAATCGCTGTCAGAAATCCATTTCAAAACAAGACGTACAGAACTCCAGAAGGATGTTGCTCTTTTCATAGTGTGGTTTCACTTTCTATGTCATTTGTGTGTCATGAGTCACAGCACATTCCAAATAAAGTCAACTACAAGTAACCTTGGATAAGATATGGTATTATTTGTTGAAGTCATAAATATGATGTCTGTTACTGTCACCTCTCGAGTCCCACTTCCTCCATAATATCCCTCCTAGCCCCCATGTAGTCTTTATGGGTTCCCTGTGGGTGCTTTTATAAAGTCACAGTCCTTAGTCCCTAGTCACCCATACTGTCTCTGCTGACTCAGGATATAGGAAGTCTGCTTTAATGAGACTATATATTCCTGGGGGCCGAGGAAGGATGGACATTTCCTGGGAGTCTGCAGAGACAAACACAAACAAGCCACCGGGTTAGGGGAGCCGCTGTGAATCAGGAGGGAAGGGAGTGCATAAGATGTCCGGCAGCATTGAAGTCAAGTAGGATTCTCATATCTCCGAATAAACAAACATGCAGCGTAGCCTCGTTGGGAAATGCAACACTCTGCAGAGGAAGAGAGCTGGGATGCTTAGCGTCTGACGACGACCCAGAGCCAGAGAACACCACAAAAGTGAGGTGATCTATGGAGGGTGTTACCATGGCAACAACATATAAAAACACCCACTGAAGTCTGACTATATTTTAGTTATCCCGCTAGGTCATTTGTCAATTTATACATGGGTATATCACGATATGTGAAATGTTGGATTCATAAGCCTTTAAATATTTACAAAGGCAATGATGCTTATGAATTATAGAGCTCCCAAGTTAGTGTGAGCCAGCATATTTACGCAACATAGTCTAGGGTTATACCTCAGCGGTAAGCATGTTTGAGTGTGTGTGAATAACTATGACATTAGGCAATACAGTGCTTGTTAATTAAAGCTAAATTATAACTAGTATAATTGGATAGAATATTAGCCTTAGGGCTCTATTCAATCCGTATCGCGGAACTTCAGCGTTACAGCATGATAGAAATTTAAAGGTAATGTTCCCGCGTTAGTGGAGACTGCATTCTTGGTAAACACTGCGTATGTCAGCTCAATTGGAAATTACCTTTACATTTCTACTGCACAATCTGTAACGCTTCAGCGATACAGATTGAAGACAGCCCAAAATTGAAGCTTAACTAATTTAGCCCAGGAAGACTAGCTCAACTTTAAATGGCCCCTATAAAATTTTAGAATTTGCTAATTATAACCATGATGAGAAAAATGGTGTAAAACATTTACAATGTGTTAAAAGATAAGAAAAAATACAAACCCTAATAACACATAATGACATCATAGCTTTGTCATCACAACCATGTTACAGAAAGGTACATTTATATTGTGTGTGTATTCGCTTATATACCCAGCTGCTCCTTGCTCCTACAATTCTTGTAGGAGTGACTCATCCATTTCCCCAGCAACGGCCGGACTATTTCTTGCTGCCTGGGAAGGAAGAGGCATGTGGGCATGAGGTGCCCTGCCTCAGGTCAGAGGCCAGTGCCAACGCAGACACCACAGTCTAGTGCTCTGCATGGATGGATGGATGGATGGATGGATGGATGGGGGGATGGGGATGGGGATGGAAGGAGAGAGAACAGAGGGGAAAGGAGAAGGAGGATGGGATGCTCAGTGCTCTATGGGGTGTGGTTAAGTAGACTTCAGCCCCCTCTGGGCCTATGGAGGGAGGAAGTCAAACGTGTTGAAATGCACCTGCTGGTGAAGGGGGCACCCTATGGTCACGTCTCCCCCATTTAACAGCTGTAACTGTCAGGATCTACAAGAGTATTATCATAGTAGTGTTTCTTTATGAATGTGACATTTATCATATAATGCAGTAGAGGATACATGATCACAAGTCTACACATGCTCTCAGTTAACACCGTAAAGAGATGAACTATTAATCCATTAGAGCGAATATGGAAATTACATGCTTAATGGAACATTTCAACTCAAGATATACTGTAGACTTAGTATGAAGTAATGTTGACTTATAGAAATAAAGAAACACAGTACATTAAATACTAAAA
Source organism: Coregonus clupeaformis (assembly GCF_020615455.1). Taxonomy (NCBI): domain Eukaryota; kingdom Metazoa; phylum Chordata; class Actinopteri; order Salmoniformes; family Salmonidae; genus Coregonus; species Coregonus clupeaformis. Next base: position 44,491,902 of record NC_059197.1, read on the forward strand.
AAAACAGTTCCCTTTAACAGGCAGATGCATACTGTATAGCACAACAATTAACTTTTTACCTGGAGGCGGTAATTCAAAACAAATCTTAAACAGTAAGGGGCAGTTTCCCGGACACAGATTAAGCCTAGTCCTGGATAAACAGTAAGCTCAATAGAGAATCTCCATCTGAAATTTTTTTTAGCCTTATTAATCGGTGTCCGGTGAAACGCGCCTAAGTGACATTGCAAACTGGTTCATACGGTACCTGGGCTTGAGGCTGTGATGATGTTTTGTCATATGTAGGAGGTCCAGCATCCATGGTGGTCAAGGGGCATCCATGGTCAATAAGCAGTTGATGGGTAGGAGTTGTGTAAGTCAGTTCAGGCACATAATTCGAGCCGTAGACAGTGGGCACCTGATCCTTAACCAGTCCCATGTCAAAGCACACAGTCGACACAAGGGTAGAAGAAAATACTATTATAGCTAACTGGGGTTCCTCACCTAGTTCATATGAATGTTGCTTCAGAATAGTTACTGTATTAAACTAACTACATATCGTGGGGATGTATAAAATTAACTTGTATGCATCATCTTGAGTTATTGCCAGCAGATACTTATGACCCCATGCTGTGCGATAAAAAACAAGTGTTTTGTTGTTGTTGTTGTTTATTGTAAGAGACAACCCATTAATGTTCACACAGGTTTCTTCTGGCTAAGCTCTCTAAGGACCCTAAAAAGGACCGCTCAGAGATGCCATGATGAATCTGTCTCTTGTTTTCATTAACTCTACTGTACAGTGAGATCAGGGCAATTAGCTGTGTGAAGTGATGCCTCTGCCAGACATTTGATCCTAATTCTCTCCATCTTAAAACCTTTTATTCCACTTCGTTGGTTTCAATAAAAAAATGAAATGTTCCATTCATCTTCAAAAAAAGTTCAGTAATTCAAAGAGATGACATGGAAGTTGGCTGTTATAAATCAATTCCCATGCAGTCACTCCTCTAGTCTACTCCTCTCCTCCTCCTCCTCCTCCTCCTCCTCCTCCTCCTCCTCCTCCTCCTCCTCCTTTCTCTCACAATGAGTGTTGATTAAATGAGGAAGTCACTTAAAAAATTCACTTGAAGCACTATCTTTGTTCAGATCTGCTCTGATCACCGCAGCGCAACGAGGAGATCAGTGTTCGCTTTAGGAAAGAGAGAGAGAGGCATTACATCTCATTACAGCCCTGCCGTTTGACAAGTCTGTGGCCCCACTCCACTGGGTGCATGGGAGACAGCACATAACTACTGTGGCTGCTGCCACCCAAACACACTAGTGTACTGAGAGACAATCTGAGGTGAATGTGAGATTCTGCCTGCCTAGCACAACAACAAAAAAACGAACGTTAACAGCAATGGGGTTTCTTATGACGAGTGAAATCGTTTGATTGCTAGCTCAACAACTTGGGGCTGTTGTAGTGGCGGTCTGGTAATTTGGGATAGTCAGGTTATGGTGGGCGGCTCAATGATTTAGTGCGATGTAATTGGTGGTTCCGTGATTTCAGATAATGTCAGCAGGGGTGGTATAACATCTGATTTGTGCTGACAACTTAATTCCCTCATTTGGCTTGTGGGTGATACTATGTTTGTATACATCTGTATCACTTATAAACATTATCCACAGTTATCCTACTGGGCACAGACGTCAATTCAACATCTATTCCATGTTGGTTCAACGTCATTTTCATTGAAATGATGTGGAAACAACGTTGATTCGCCCAGGAGATGTCATCACTGCATAGTTCAACTGGCACAGGTCTACAGACACTGCAGAGATGCAACAGGTGGGCACTGAACACTGCAGTTAAAATGGAAGAAAACGCCCCAGTTTATTGGGTTTTATAAAGTGCTTCGGGAGATTTCTAGCACTTAGAGGCTGATGTGGATAGGACAGCGCAGTAATGGTGAATGGTAGTGAAGGGGTGCAGCAGGAGAGAACACTGGGTACTGGGGACACTGCCAAGTCTGCCCTGGGCCCCTCCGCTGTCCACTCTGCCCCCCTACCAGCCACCATCTGTCACATATCTCTCCACTGGTCTCCGAGATGGTGGCCAACCACAATTAGAGCCGCTGATTGGGTGTTTATTTATATCACCCTTATTTAACCAGGTTAGTCTTGTTGAGATAAAAATCTATTTTTCAAGAGAGACCTGGACCAAGACAGCAGCATCAACACACCCATTTCAGACAAACAGGCACATGACAACAACCAGACGAAGATATATGGTGTGGTGTTCTGTTCAGGTTCATAGGCAGAGGGGATCTCACAGCTGTACACTTCCCTAATCCTTTAGGCTGACTTCTGGTGATCCCTCCAATTGGAAAGCAGAAGGGAGGCTCACTGCTTTACATAATCCCATTTCCATAACTAATTTACAAATGTTCATTATAAAAATGCACAGCCCACATCAGCTCACTTCCCTGTTTCTCATTCAAAAAGAACACATAGGCTTTAGGTAAGATACAGTATGGTAACTCCAGAGGATTGTCTCTCTCATTCCTAGTCTTAGAAACTCATTCATAGTCCTAGAGAACATCAATTTTGTCAGTCCCTATATTTTCACTATCATATTCTGTCGACCCTCAGAACAGGGCCTTTGCTTTAATATTATGGATGGACACATACAAGAGGAAAATGAATACAGGGATAGGTTAAAGTGGAGGAAAGAGGGGGCAAGAGGGAGGTTCGGCTGTGTGCTTGTCACCAACGGGTCTTAGAAGGCACAGGCGCAAACCACTGCTACCACTACTATGTTGCCGATGGTTGCAATGACGGCTACCCAAAGCCAGATGGCATCACTGGAGTACTTGCCCTCCTCTTCCGCTTCAGTCGGCCGGGAGAAGTTGGCGTTGAGGTTGGAGGTGGAGGTCTGGAGGGACGTGTTGCCATTGTACGGGGAATCCATGAAGGCCCCACTCACAGCCGGAAAATGCTGAGGGACAAAAGAAAGAGAGAGATGAGAAGATGACTTGGATCAAGGCCAGCATAATTGCATATTAGAGATTGACTATATGTACAGTAGCTCTGTGCAGTAGCTCTGTAACCCTTTGTCCAAAAATAGCATCTGGAGGGTAACAGGTATCATAAGGTTGATAAAATGGTGAACGGAAATACCCTCAGTGCTGTGAGGGCAGACAGGGGAACAAGAACAATCCAGAGCATCTGGTTAGTCATTGTGGCGTTACTACCCTGTGTCCTATTCTGACAATCACAGCTGCATGACCTACAGTGGGGAAAAAAAGTATTTAGTCAGCCACCAATTGTGCAAGTTCTCCTACTTAAAAAGATGAGAGAGGCCTGTAATTTTCATCATAGGTACACGTCAACTATGACAGACAAAATGAGAAAATCACATTGTAGGATTTTTTATGAATTGATTTGCAAATTATGGTGGAAAATAAGTATTTGGTCAATAACAAAAGTTTCTCAATACTTTGTTATATATCCTTTGTTGGCAATGACACAGGTCAAACGTTTTCTGTAAGTCTTCACAAGGTTTTCACACACTGTTGCTGGTATTTTAGCCCATTCCTCCATGCAGATCTCCTCTAGAGCAGTGATGTTTTGGGGCTGTCGCTGGGCAACACGGACTTTCAACTCCCCTCCAAAGATTTTCTATGGGGTTGAGATCTGGAGACTGGCTAGGCCACTCCAGGACCTTGAAATGCTTCTTACGAAGCCACTCCTTCGTTGCCCGGGCGGTGTGTTTGGGATCATTGTCATGCTGAAAGACCCAGCCACGTTTCATCTTCAATGCCCTTGCTGATGGAAGGAGGTTTTCACTCAAAATCTCACGATACATGGCCCCATTCATTCTTTCCTTTACACGGAGCAGTCGTCCTGGTCCCTTTGCAGAAAAACAGCCCCAAAGCATGATGTTTCCAACCCCATGCTTCACAGTAGGTATGGTGTTCTTTGGATGCAACTCAGCATTCTTTGTCCTCCAAACACGACGAGTTGAGTTTTTACCAAAAAGTTCTATTTTGGTTTCATCTGACCATATGACATTCTCCCAATCCTCTTCTGGATCATCCAAATGCACTCTAGCAAACTTCAGACGGGCCTGGACATGTACTGGCTTAAGCAGGTGGACACGTCTGGCACTGCAGGATTTGAGTCCCTGGCGGCGTAGTGTGTTACTGATGGTAGGCTTTGTTACTTTGGTCCCAGCTCTCTGCAGGTCATTCACTAGGTCCCCCCGTGTGGTTCTGGGATTTTTGCTCACCGTTCTTGTGATAATTTTGACCCCACGGGGTGAGATCTTGCGTGGAGCCCCAGAACGAGGGAGATTATCAGTGTTATTTTATGTCTTCCATTTCCTAATAATTGCTCCCACAGTTGATTTCTTCAAACCAAGCTGCTTACCTATTGCAGATTCAGTCTTCCCAGCCTGGTGCAGGTCTACAATTTTGTTTCTGGTGTCCTTTGACAGCTCTTTGGTCTTGGCCATAGTGGAGTTTGGAGTGTGACTGTTTGAGGTTGTGGAGAGGTGTCTTTTATACTGATAACAAGTTCAAACAGGTGCCATTAATACAGGTAACGAGTGGCGGACAGAGGAGCCTCTTAAAGAATAAGTTACAGGTCTGTGAGAGCCAGAATTCTTGCTTGTTTGTAGGTGACCAAATACTTATTTTCCACCATAATTTGCAAATAAATTCATTAAAAATCCTACAATGTGATTTTCTGGATTTTTTTTTTGTTAATTTGTCTGTCATAGTTGACGTGTACCTATGATGAAAATTACTGGCCTCTCTCATCTTTTTAAGTGGGAGAACTTGCACAATTGGTGGCTGACTAAATACTTTTTCCCCCCACTGTATATATATATATATATTTGCGGAAAAAATGAAAAAACATATGGGGGATTGGAAGTGATGCTGACAATTACATTGATGGAAGTTACAATCTATCTGCAATATTAAAGCTGATGTACCTTTAAAAAAAAAAAATTTAGGGGTTTTAATTGTGAGTAGTATAGTTTGACTCAGTAAGTTATTTGAGGACATCTTCTATACAAACACTGGTGAGTCCTATAGGAGAGAGGGAGACAATGCCTGACTGTGTTGTATAATATACCAGTATGAAAATGTATGCACTCACTAACTGTAAATCGCTCTGGATTAGAGTGTCTGCTAAATGACTAAAATGTAAATGCAATATACAGTGGGGAAAAAAAGTATTTAGTCAGCCACCAATTGTGCAAGTTCTCCCACTTAAAAAGATGAGAGAGGCCAGTAATTTTCATCATAGGTACACGTCAACTATGACAGACAAATTAACAAAAAAAAAATCCAGAAAATCACATTGTAGGATTTTTAATGAATTTATTTGCAAATTATGGTGGAAAATAAGTATTTGGTCACCTACAAACAAGCAAGAATTCTGGCTCTCACAGACCTGTAACTTATTCTTTAAGAGGCTCCTCTGTCCGCCACTCGTTACCTGTATTAATGGCACCTGTTTGAACTTGTTATCAGTATAAAAGACACCTCTCCACAACCTCAAACAGTCACACTCCAAACTCCACTATGGCCAAGACCAAAGAGCTGTCAAAGGACACCAGAAACAAAATTGTAGACCTGCACCAGGCTGGGAAGACTGAATCTGCAATAGGTAAGCAGCTTGGTTTGAAGAAATCAACTGTGGGAGCAATTATTAGGAAATGGAAGACATAAAATAACACTGATAATCTCCCTCGTTCTGGGGCTCCACGCAAGATCTCACCCCGTGGGGTCAAAATTATCACAAGAACGGTGAGCAAAAATCCCAGAACCACACGGGGGGACCTAGTGAATGACCTGCAGAGAGCTGGGACCAAAGTAACAAAGCCTACCATCAGTAACACACTACGCTGCCAGGGACTCAAATCCTGCAGTGCCAGACGTGTCCCCCTGCTTAAGCCAGTACATGTCCAGGCCCGTCTGAAGTTTGCTAGAGTGCATTTGGATGATCCAGAAGAGGATTGGGAGAATGTCATATGGTCAGATGAAATCAAAATATAACTTTTTGGTAAAAACTCAACTCGTCGTGTTTGGAGGACAAAGAATGCTGAGTTGCATCCAAAGAACACCATACCTACTGTGAAGCATGGGGTTGGAAACATCATACTTTGGGGCTGTTTTTCTGCAAAGGGACCAGGACGACTGATCCGTGTAAAGGAAAGAATGAATGGGGCCATGTATCGTGAGATTTTGAGTGAAAACCTCCTTCCATCAGCAAGGGCATTGAAGATGAAACGTGGCTGGGTCTTTCAGCATGACAATGATCCCAAACACACCGCCCGGGCAACGAAGGAGTGGCTTCGTAAGAAGCATTTCAAGGTCCTGGAGTGGCCTAGCCAGTCTCCAGATCTCAACCCCATAGAAAATCTTTGGAGGGAGTTGAAAGTCCGTGTTGCCCAGCGACAGCCCCAAAACATCACTGCTCTAGAGGAGATCTGCATGGAGGAATGGGCCAAAATACCAGCAACAGTGTGTGAAAACCTTGTGAAGACTTACAGAAAACGTTTGAACCTGTGTCATTGCCAACAAAGGGTATATAACAAAGTATTGAGAAACTTTTGTTATTGACCAAATACTTATTTTCCACCATAATTTGCAAATAAATTCATAAAAAATCCAAAAATGTGATTTTCTGGATTTTTTTTCCTCATTTTGTCTGTCATAGTGACTATGATGAAAATTACAGGCCTCTCTCATCTTTTTAAGTGGGAGAACTTGCACAATTGGTGGCTGACTAAATACTTTTTTCCCCCACTGTATATATACATACATACATACATACATACATACATACATACATACATACATACATATACATACATACATACATATACATACATACACATACATACATATAAATACATATACATACATAACTTATATATACATATCCTTTAAAAAAAAAAAATTCCCTTTATTACTTTTCAAACCCACCACCCCTTCACTAATTGGAGTAAACTAGTGAACAAGAACGCTTAGGCCTCTACTTCCAGATTATACATACTTATAGAATTTTATGGACACAGTCAATTTTACAATAATTATATTTTGTTTGTTTTTACTCCTGAACTTCCTCTACCCTCAACCTCTCCGATCATTTTCATCATGTCCATCCAGTTTGCTTCTATTTGCCTTATCTTTCTAACTGTGCTCTTTCACAAAAGCTCTCAACCTATAACCTATATACTTATTATGGACACCGTATGCTTTACATTAGTTATCTTGTTGTTATTAGTTGTTGTTAGTTGTTATTAGTCCCATCCTTCAGCTCCATTTAACACCTCCCATCTATCTCTTAACACCATCCATATTGGATTTCTATTTGCCATATATTTTTCAACTGTACTGTGATGTTTCACTAAAGTTCTGAACCCTTCTATTCTCATTGTTTCTACAGATTGTTATTTGAAAATAAACATTTTTGCTAAAAGTATTACTATATTATTGACTATGACTTTTCAGATCACCCAGTAGTGCTATCTGCAGGGTTAGCTCCAGATAAATATTGCAATCTTTTAGCCATTCCTGGACCTGTGACCAAAATCAAGGTACAAATGGACAGTACCAAAACAAATGATCTAATGATTCTGTCTCTTCGCAGCAAAACTGCAGAGCTGGGAAGATTGCATTCCCAATATAAATAGAATTTTGTATAATAATTTAAATTGAAAAATTCTAAGTTTTGAATCTGGCGTCGTTTTGCGTATCAGTTCATAAACACTATGCCATGGAATCAGTACGTCAAAAATATCTTCCCAACTATTTTGCAATCTATATGGGAAGGCTGTCAATCCTTTGGTCCTTAAATGAAACTGGTATAGTTTTTTATTTATCACAATGTTCTTTAACCAATTATGTTCCCTGAACAATTTAAAGGTGCAATAAAACATCTATGGGATTTCATGACCATATACAATATGATAAGAAAATATTTTTGCAGTGGCTTTGTTTTTCTGTTTCTTGCAAATGTGCTTTGAACTAGCTAAATCATTCACCAGACAAGAGTGTTTCTGTTGTTATTTGGAGGAACGTTCGGAGGACACGGCCAGGTTTGTTTTCACTCCACGTACTTATTGGTGTTTTGGGTCTTCTTCACACCTCTTCTCCTTGCCTGGCTTAAAACGCACATCCATTTATCAGCTAAGTCTGAGTTGGCCCACCCTGCACTAACATATGGCTGGACCAGCCAGACGGGACAACTGCACCCAGTGATGGACCAATCATTTAGCTGTTCCTTGTCCCCGCGCCCCCAGTCTCCACGGGGACAGGCTCGATCCATCAGGAGGGGACACGTTCATCATTCTGTTCCTCCCATCTGCCACTGATAAGAGAGAGGAACCAGGAGGAACCACCTCCACTACACCTCCTATCAGGAAGAGCGATCAGGGAAAACTTGGTTGAAAAGTTGTGTAGTGTTGTCAGGGAAGCTCATTTGCATGCTCGTCGTCCTCACCAGGGTCTTGACCTGACTGCAGTTTGGTGTCGTAACCGACTTCAGTGGGCAAATGCTCACCTTCAATGGCCACTGGCATGCTATTGAAGTGTGCTCTTCACCGATTAATCCCGGTTTCAACTGTACCGGGAGGTGGTGGCGTTGAGGTAATGGTATGGGCAGGTATAAGCTACGGACAACGAACACAATTACATTTTATCGATGGCAATTTGAATGCACAGAGATACCGTGACGAGATGCTGAGGCCCACTGTCGTGACATTCATCCTCCGCCATCACCTCATGTCTCAGCATGATAATGTACCGTCCCATGTCGCAAGGATCTGTGCACAATTCCTGGAAGCTGAACATTTCCATGTTCTTCCATGGCCTGCATATTCACCAGACATGTCACCCATTGATTGATCATGTTTGAAATCCTCTGGATCTTCGTGTACGACAGCGTGTTCCATTTCCCGCCATTATCCAGCACCTTCGCACAGCCATTGAAGCAGAGTGGGACAACATTCCACAGGCCACAATCAACAGCCTGATCAACTCTATATGAAGATGTGTCGTGCTGCATGAGGCAAATGCTGGTCACACCAAATACTGACTGGTTTTCTGATCCACACCCCTACTTTTTTTTAAAGGTATCTGTGACCAACAGATGCATATCTGTATTCCCAATCATGTGAAATACATAGATCAGAGCCTAATTTTATTATTTTTTGATTTCCTTATATGAACTCAGTAAAATCTTTGAAATTGTTGCATGTTGCATTCATATTTTTGTTTGCCTGTATGCCCTCCCACATATTTGTTTCATGTCTCAGGTAGCCCGCATGGATAGAATGCAAAAATTGACTAATATTTGCCATATTCTAATAATTATCTTGTGCCAACGGCTGCCTAGGCTAGTCCGTGCCATGATGAAACTTTCACTCCTGTAGATCTGAAATCATTGGATGGTGAAACTAGCCAGCCAACCAGAAAAGCAAGACGAAGCAATTCAGGGATTCTTGAAAGTCAGGTCAATCCTCATCTTGCAAATATATATTTTTTATAGTTAAACATTTGTATTTTGAAAGCTGTAGGCATTTAGAATGAAATGTAGAGTGGAGCTTATAATTACGTGATGACATCACGTGCCCAGCGTACCTTCAAAGGTATTCAGCAATCGTTATTTATTCTAAAACAGTTACCATCATAATTTGTCGCAATAAAGAAAGTTAGACAAGAAATCCACCCCTTTCGAATTGATAAAAACGTTGTAGATCTTTAGAAAATGTGTCCTATATCTGTCGTTTCCAATGATTGCTTTTGCTTTTGTCGAATAGACCTGGGTTAATGGAAACCTGCCTAATGTCTCTCAATGGTAAGGATGTGTCTAAGGCCCTGAGCTACTGTGACCTCAGAGACACAGGCCCAGTCACAAATTACTTTGATTGGCTCACAATGAGCTCTGTCTGTCCCTAGAGGCCAATGAGAAACCCATTGAAACAGACAGAAGGAAGCAGCAAATTAAGACTTGAGGTTCATCAATAGCGATCACTGTTAGGCATTGCAATTAATACTCTCTAACAAGGCAATGGGAAAAGAGCCAAGCATTCACTGGCAGGCTGGGGAGCCTAACTGACAGGCTTCTGTTTCCTGTCACAACACGAGAGGAGATCCCAGCTAAATAACAACCATGTCTTTGATTATGTCATCCCAGTTCTATTTCAGTGTGCTATTAAACCCTGGGGAAAACAAGCAGGTAAGGGCACCCCAAGGCCACCAGGTATGGTGTCCTGACAGGGACAATACATGTTGAAGTAAATAACATACAGGCGGCTGTGTTGTTTTGCATGATGATCACACACACATCAAATGACCAGCTGCCTCCAGCTTTGAGTTATTGTTTTTTTTGTTTATCCAAATACTATTCACCAGACAAATGATTACAGTTGGTGGTATCAGGTGTTTAACTGTCCTGAAGTGTGTGCCAAAAGTGTGTTCCACTTAGGCAACTAAAGATGAACTGTCCACCAAAACGTATATCACAGTGAACAAACATCTGGGTTCCACATAAAGCTCTGGTGGAACTCCACAGCATTCAGAAACCCATAAAGAATAGGACACTGGATCTTCATAGCAACTCCTTTCAGCAGAGATAATAACCAGTTTAGGTTCCAGGGAGAGTTCTGAAGGTGTCATTCCATCCATTCATGCGCTATATGTGGATTGACCAATCACCATGCATACCACGAAGGGCCTTAAGACCTTACACTTTTACCGACTCCTTAACTTACTTTAAAAGCAACCAGAGGTTATGTACCCTGTCGCGTTTGGATGGAAGAGTTGTCTGCGGACGTTGTCACTGAAGTGGAGGCAGGGTGAGAATTCACTGTTCAATTCTTCTTTTAATGATCAGTAGGTCTGATATCTCCCTCACCTCACCAATTATCAGTAAAGATAACAAAACATAATCTAAGGCTCAGGTACAGCCATGGTGTCAAAGCGAAAGTTCTAAACAAGGACATTTCTTACAGTGGAAAATTATTTTATTATGGAAGATAATATCCAAGGCAATATCCGATATGGATTGGATGATATCCAAAATCCAATATCCAGATGGTTTAGATATCATGTTCAAAGAGAGAATAGAAAAGATCAACTCACATGGTCACACAGAGGAGGCCTCTATGAAGGATGATGGAACATATCTATAAAACATCACGAACGTCATAGTTATTCACAAATGCATAGCAGCACTTAAGTGATCTCTTACCACAGAGATTCATCATCTGTCTCCACTCAAGTGTTGTGTTCCAGATACTATTTCTTCCAATAGGGATCACAGGGAAGAACAAGAACTAAGATGCAATTTAGACTAGGAACAATAATTTATAAGCAACCTTTAAAAGGAGAAGTTTGCTTTTTACAACCAAATGTATATTTTTGTTGCGACTCGAGCGATACCTCTCCATCCAGTCTACAGGTAACTGCCAAAATAAAGGAAACAATTGAGTAAATGAGGGATCCAGACACTTTTTTTGTTGCTTTCACTTGTTTTTGAGGAATTTACCCTAACCAGCGATTCATTTCCTCATGTACGGAGGCTCTGAAAAAACATTAACAAATGCTCCAAAAACACCCAAATACGTCATTTTAGAAATGGAAATGCTCTGAGTATAGTGATGCAGGTCTTTAGATGTTGTACACATGAAGTTGTGTCATTCCAAACTTTATCTGCAACATTATATTCAATTTTGTGCTACGCGAGCCGTTTCCCCTATCCAGCTGTTCCATCCTCTGTGTAAACTGCTGCTACAAGTAACTGCCAAAATAAAGGACACACCAACATATAGTGTCTTAATAGGGCATTGAGCCACCAGAACAGCTTCAATGCACCTTGGCATAGATTTGACTTCCCGTGTGGATGCACATGCTTTCAATATACTTTGAATCCCTCATTTACTCAAGTGTTTCCTTTATTTTGGCAGTTACCTGTAGACTGGACGGAGAGGTATCGCTCGAGTCGCAACAAAATGGAATATAACGTTGCGGATAATGTTCAGATTGACACAGTTTCATGTGAACAACATGTAAAGACTTGCATCACTATACTGAGAGCTTTTCCGTTTCTAAGGAAGTATTTGGGTGTTTTTGGAGCCTTTGTTCATGTTTTTTTTTTTTAGTTGTGGGTAAGTTTCTCAAAAACATGCCATTGACATCAAATTTAGAATTGGTTGTAAAAAATCCAAAAAATCTCCATAAACCTCTTAATATGTATATTTAATTAAAGTTCCAAGATTTTTCAGAGAATAAAGGAAGGCCGTTGAAGAGATTGGAGTGCTTGTAGTTCCCCTTTTTGTTTTCTTAGTAAAGATTGAGCCCGAAATAACTAGATATCTATATGTGGTTGTAGTTGAACTAGCTATCCTCATTACCCCGTATTGTATCGCAACATCAATGAGTAAGACAACTAGCATTTGTGACCTATTGGTCTTGTTTGTTTACATTCTGTATGCAAAGTCATGCTTCTAATTCCAAACATCTTAAGACATAGAGATGTGTCAGAATAATTCTGAGAACAACATTGAAAGGTCAACACGCAATCCCTGGTCTAATGATTTATTTACAACGTCTTCACTCTCACAGGAAACAAATGACTGACATAAATGGGAATGTTGTCAACCCAGCAAAAATGGAAGTGATGGTTATATCAGCTTAAATGTTAATACCATCATGTAAAGTCCGTCATGAGAGTCAGGTCATTAGCCTACCAGCTTAGAAGGCTAAAAGCCTAGGTCATTTTGCCATGCAGTAACTTGCCAATGCATTTCACAATTCACATGCACCAATCATACTTTGTTTAGCATGTCCCAAACATGCTCTGCCCATGTGTTCTTTCTTCAATGTGCATGACAATCACTAGGCAGAGCCGCTTCAAGTGAAACTAACTGCACTGTGAACCACATATGCCACACTGTAGGTCAAAGAAGCAAAGTACAAAGTTGAGTTATGTTAGAGGATGCAAGGACAACGAAAGACACACATAAGTCGAGAGTCGACCCAGGGAAACGGGTGATGGGGACAACATATAATATTTGAGGAGGGGGAGAGAGTGGGAAAAAGAAGAGTGCAGGAATACCTACTGTAGGCTGTTTCAGTAGACTTCTCTACCACTTCCTGTATCACCGGAGGGCTGCGCTGTGAGTCCTGATTCACCACAGAGAGGGGGATTTAAAAGGAGAGCACTGTACTCACAGACAGCACTGAGCAGCGATTGGACCAGTGCAGAGAGACTAAGTCATGACTGTGTGTGTGTGTGTGTGTGTCTGCATGAGGGAGGGACAAAGGGAGCAGAAGAACAGGGGGGAGTCTATAATTTAGCAGTGGGATTTCAATAAACAGATTAAGGTCAATCTACAATGATGTGGTTGCTTAGAGCTAACTCTCTGGGAATCTAAAGCCCCAACAAACAAAGTCTACCTGGTCCCTGTCCCAACCCTGGATCTGACATGTGTACAGCCACACTACGTCACCATTTCCCCAGCCGCCCCCCTTTGCAAATAATATCATTATTACACTAGTGTGTAAAGCCCCGCAAAGACAGTTGACACGATGGACTCATGACATGCACAATGGACATCCTGACATGCACATTTCTGTAGGCTTTGGCTCTGATGGACAAATAAGGTTAAACTCTCTGTTCCATTCAGGGAAGGGGAGAGAAGGTGCCTATTCAGGCCATGGAGTGTTAGTTGCATTATGATCTTTTGTAATATTACTTGGTTGAGAGGAGATGGAGTCACATGAAAAGAGCCTGTGGGGATCTTTCGTCAGCCTGAGCCCTCTGAGCCAACGTCATAAAGAAATGATTGTGAATCTGAGGAGAAAGGGAGATCATCTTGGAGAAGGTGTGGGGTCATACTAATCAGAGATGGGGAGTATTTATGTTACATGTATTTGAAATACGTATTTAAATATCTTGAGTATTTTGTCATTTTTCTTTCACTGGCCTGAACTACAGTCCAGTGTATTTTGTAACAATATACTCTAGAGAACTGTATGCTGTATTTTCGAAATACTTTTCAACAGTCCTGATAGAAAATGATATAGGGCATATTTCTAAAATAAGTTGAAATGGAAAAAATGTTGTCCACACATGTATTTGTTCGATTTACAACTGCAGAGGATATTTGACTTAAATAGTCTGTCTATTATTTTTACTTTATTTCTTTGCCTACTTGAAATGTATTTTCTGTATTTACATTTTTTATTGTTGACAACAGTATGTAGTATTAAATTTGTATACATTCTTTACTGTATTTTATAAGATACATTTTGATTTATCTTTGCCCATCTCTAGTGTGAGAGAAAAATTAACATGTAACATGTTTACCTGCTTTGTTTAACAAATAGTAAGACAATTCTGTCCCACTAACGCTGTGTTTTTGTAAAGGGATGGTTTCTACTCCAGCTCCCTGCAGCTAGTCTAGGCGTGTGGTCAAGGAGATGGGTTTTACTCGAGATAGGGGTATCTGAAGCTGACAATTGATTTATGAATGACTAGGTGATCAAACCAACAGCCACATTCCATTTCATGATTAATGGTGTGTGAGAGGGAGATGTCTCCGGTCTGACTGAGCCTGCATTTTCATAGACATAATTGGTAATTGGTAAGGTACCAGGGACGAGATCTGTTATGAATAGTTGATAAGAACCTTGTCTTGGGGGCCAAACCCTTGTTTCCATACAATGAGAAGTCTTCATAGCAGATACTGTCTGCTGTGAATTATTATTTTCTTTCATACAAATCCTAACCTTCTGACTCATTCCACTCATCTGCTGTTTGTCATGTAGACTGAGAGGGGGTATAAAATATCTTTGTATTGTCTGTATGTCAGAGCTCTATGTCAGAGCTGTTTTACTACTTTGTAAGTAGGAAAACCTGCAAAATCGGCAGTGTATCAAATACTTCTTCTCCCCACTGTATGTATACATTTCATTGGTGGGAGATGAGGCTTCTAAACAAGCATTGTTTTGAGTTTCATCAAGTTATTTTTTACGGAACATTGCAACACTAAAACCTAAGTCTCACATGAAGATAATAAATATACTGAACATGTAGTCAGAGCAAAATACTATACATTTTACTGTGTTTTCTTTCACAGCTTTAGTTAAAGCCAAATATGTTAATAAAACTAATTACACACAATCCCTCAAAAGGGCCCATGTTTGGATATCTGGTCAGGTGGTGTTATGCGTTCAAAAGGAGGATGTGATTATGTACAATGGTTGTTCCATGTGATGGTGGATAACCATGGTGATTCTCCTGTATTAAAGTAGCTCTCCTTGATTATTGGTGTGTATGTAAACCTAGGGTCTGTATTAAGCACAGGGGTAGAATTCTGAGGGCATCAGATTTCCCTAATGCACCCTCATCTTCTCAAGGCCTGAATAGTTCCCAAATCCTCTATGTTATCCCCTATTAATTGGGCAGGTTGCCATGCTATCGTCCACGATGACATGAGAGAAAACGCATGTATTTGATTGCCATGCAAATCCAATGAGAACATGCAGTCAATTCGCCCTGCCATTGTTTGGTTCCCAAAGAGACAGGATCCATCAAACTGATGCGCCAGTGCCACAGGAGGTAAGATGCTACAAGGATCTTCATTTCTCACTGGGTGGCTTAGGGAAGGCACTGAGCACGTCATCTGACTGTTTTCAATAAGAGTAGAGGGATCTAAATCTCCTTTGGTTCCTCTAGTAATAGGGATGGGCAACTACATACAGTGCTGCTTGAAAGTAAGCGAACACCTTGTGCAATTACAGATTTATTCAGAACCAGTCTTTTTTATCTAACATAACAGGTTTATATTTACCAATACCATATGTTGGTGTAGAGGAAATCATGCACGTAGTAGAAAAACACAATTAAAAAATAATTAGTTCAGGTGTAAAAATAAGTGAACCCCAAGTTGCATCAATTAGGTAAGTAGAATCAGGTGGGTAAATAATTAGCTACCAAATGAACCAATCAAAGGAGAGATCGTTAGGAAAGAGTTTGGGCAGGACTCTGAATATATATATATATATATATATATATATATATATATATATATATATATATATATATACATGTATATACAGTGGGGGAAAAAAGTATTTAGTCAGCCACCAATTGTGCAAGTTCTCCCACTTAAAAAGATGAGAGAGGCCAGTAATTTTCATCATAGGTACACGTCAACTATGACAGACAAATTGAGAATTTTTTTTCCAGAAAATCACATTGTAGGATTTTTTATGAATTTATTTGCAAATTGTGGTGGAAAATAAGTATTTGGTCACCTACAAACAAGCAAGATTTCTGGCTCTCACAGACCTGTAACTTCTTCTTTAAGAGGCTCCTCTGTCCTCCACTCGTTACCTGTATTAATGGCACCTGTTTGAACTTGTTATCAGTATAAAAGACACCTGTCCACAACCTCAAACAGTCACATTCCAAACTCCACTATGGCCAAGACCAAAGAGCTGTCAAAGGACACCAGAAACAAAATTGTAGACCTGCACCAGGCTGGGAAGACTGAATCTGCAATAGGTAAGCAGCTTGGTTTGAAGAAATCAACTGTGGGAGCAATTATTAGGAAATGGAAGACATACAAGACCACTGATAATCTCCCTCGATCTGGGGCTCCACGCAAGATCTCACCCCGTGGGGTCAAAATGATCACAAGAACGGTGAGCAAAAATCCCAGAACCACACGGGGGGACCTAGTGAATGACCTGCAGAGAGCTGGGACCAAAGTAACAAAGCCTACCATCAGTAACACACTACGCCGCCAGGGACTCAAATCCTGCAGTGCCAGACGTGTCCCCCTGCTTAAGCCAGTACATGTCCAGGCCCGTCTGAAGTTTGCTAGAGTGCATTTGGATGATCCAGAAGAGGATTGGGAGAATGTCATATGGTCAGATGAAACCAAAATATAACTTTTTGGTAAAAACTCAACTCGGTCGTGTTTGGAGGACAAAGAATGCTGAGTTGCATCCAAAGAACACCATACCTACTGTGAAGCATGGGGGTGGAAACATCATGCTTTGGGGCTGTTTTTCTGCAAAGGGACAAGGACGACTGATCCTTGTAAAGGAAAGAATGAATGGGGCCATGTATCGTGAGATTTTGAGTGAAAACCTCCTTCCATCAGCAAGGGCATTGAAGATGAAACGTGGCTGGGTCTTTCAGCATGACAATGATCCCAAACACACTGCCCGGGCAACGAAGGAGTGGCTTCGTAAGAAGCATTTCAAGGTCCTGGAGTGGCCTAGCCAGTCTCCAGATCTCAACCCCATAGAAAATCTTTGGAGGGAGTTGAAAGTCTGTGTTGCCCAGCGACAGCCCCAAAACATCACTGCTCTAGAGGAGATCTGCATGGAGGAATGGGCCAAAATACCAGCAACAGTGTGTGAAAACCTTGTGAAGACTTACAGAAAACGTTTGACCTGTGTCATTGCCAACAAAGGGTATATAACAAAGTATTGAGAAACTTTTGTTATTGACCAAATACTTATTTTCCACCATAATTTGCAAATAAATTCATTAAAAATCCTACAATGTGATTTTCAGGATTCTAATTTTGTCTGTCATAGTTGACGTGTACCTATGATGAAAATTACAGGCCTCTCTCATCTTGTTAAGTGGGAGAACTTGCACAATTGGTGGCTGACTAAATACTTTTTTTCCCCACTGTATATACACATACACACACACTACCGGTCAAAAGACACACCTACTCATTCAAGGGTTTTTCTTTATTTTTACTATTTTTTTACATTGTAAAATAATAGTGAAGACATAAACTATGAAATAACACATATGGAATCATGTAACCAATAAAGTGTTAAACAAATAAAAAAATATTTTAGATTTTAGATTCTTCAAATAGCCACCCTTTGCCTTGATGACAGCTTTGCACACTATTGGCATTCTCTCAACCAGCTTCATGATGTAGTCACCTGGAATGCATTTCAATTAACAGGTGTTCCTTCTTAAAAGTTAATTTGTGGAATTTCTTTCCTTCTTAATGCATTTGAGCCAATCAGTTGTGTTGTGACCAGGTACGGGGGGTATACAGAAGATAGCCCTATTTGGCAAAAGACCAAGTCCATATTATGGCAAGAACAGCTCAAATAAGCAAAGAGAAACGACAGTCCATCATTACTTTAAGACATGAAGGTCAGTCAATACAGAACATTTCAAGAACTTTGAAAGTTTCTTCAAGTGCAGTCGCAAAAACCATCAAGCGCTATGTTGAAACTGGCTCTCATGAGGACCGCCACAGGAATGGAAGACACAGAGTTACCTCTGCTGCAGAGGATAAGTTCATTAGATTTAAAAGCCTCAGAAATTGCAGCCCAAATAAATGTTCAAGTAACAGACACATCTTAACATCAACTGTTCAGAGGAGACTGTGTGAATCAGGCCTTCATGGTCGAATTGCTGCAAAGAAACCACAACTAAAGGACACCAATAATAAGAAGAGAATTGCTTGGGCCAAGAAACACGAGCAATGGACATTAGACCGGTGGAAATTTGTCTTTTGGTCTGGAGTCCAAATTGTTTATTTTTGGTACGAACCACTGTGTCTTTTTGAGACGCGGTGTGGAGTGAATGGATGATCTCCGCATGTTTATTTCCCACCGTAAAGCATGGAGGAGGAGGTGTTATGGTGTGGAGGTGCTTTGCAGGTGACACTGTCTGTGATTTATTTAGAATTCAAGGCACACTTAACCAGCATGGCTACCATAGCATTCTGCAGGAATACGTCATCACATTCGGTTTGGGCTTAGTGGGACTTGGATTGTGAAGGCTATCTCCCTGGCATGTGACAGCAAAGGACATGGGTTGCCTAGCAGTGTGCCTGCCCACTCCACTAGGGGTGTGGTGGCTTATTGGACATTGTTCAGGGGCATGACGATTGATAATATCTGTGCGGCAGCGAGTTGGGGTTCCCCACATACCTTTGTGAGGTTTTATCGCTTGGATGTAACTGCTCCCAAGTGTTCTTATGGCTGGGTCTGGGAGTGGGTGTTAGGCAGCATGCAGGTTGTGGATTTATCTGGGTTACCACAGTTTCCTGGGGGTTTGAGCCTTGGGCTGCCGTGGCAGCGCGCGAGTACACCGTTTCCAGGTTACTGCAGGTTTCCTGTGGGTTTGAGCCTCAGGCTGCCGTGCACTTCACCAAGTCATGACAGGAGTTCTGTTATTTTGGAGTTGCGGTTCCTTGTACGAGTTCTGACATTTCAGGCTTGTAAGGTAAGTAATGTTCTTGGAACAGTGGGGTCTATTGGCAGCTTGTTAGTGTGCATAGCCATGTTGCAGCAGGTTCTAGTTCCCTATATGGGGCTCTGACAGTTCAGGCTTCTTGGGTAAGTATCAGGGAAAAAGGTGGCTTCTGTAACCCCTTTTTGGAGCCGGTGGAACCTGTGTGTGCTTGGGCTGCCAAGGCCTCCTAGTTTGGTACCCTCTGAGCCAGCATGGGGCGTGATTGTATGTCCACATAGTATGTTATACTGAGTGACCAACTGAAAGGGAACATACAGTTATGAATATAACTACTGTTCCCTGAAGGGAACGAGGTATAACACATTTTGGCCCCACGCCATCAAGGGGTTTGGCCAGGAAGACAGGGCTTCCGAGGGCGGGCTCGGAATCCATTGGGTGTTTTTGTAGTTTTCTTCAGGTGAATATGATTGGTCGTTGACGCCCCATAGTATGTTATACTCCGTTCCCTACTTCAGGGAACAGAAGTTATTCATAACTAAGTTTCCTTCAGATATAGTACTTTACACTTGTGATCTGGGTTACTCTATGTCGTGATGAGTTTCCAACATTGATCTAAATTGATTTTGGGGGGATTATAACTGTCCATCTAATCGTCCCTGAGGGTGAAAGGTTGTCTTCATGAGGTGACAGAGACACAACAATGTGCTTTTCTACTTCACACCAGTCTCTCCATCCACTTAAAGTCCAATCTCACTAACATGGCATGTCAATCTATGTCTCGTGTGTAGCCTTTTCTTGTAGTGAGCCATATTATCCGCAATTTGTTTTCAGAACATTCACTGACAAAAACGTACAGGAAATAAAATGGACGTGTGTTCTATTTTATTGAAGAGCCCCTGACCAGTTGAAGGGAAATGCACTCCGAACATGACAAGTGGCTGGATTTGGCCTGGAGCAAGGGAAGAAAGGATGGAGTACACAGTGCTTACTGTCTGACTTGTTTTACCCCACGTCTAAAAACTCACTGTGCTGTACAGTGGACTTCTACTGCACACTCTCTCACACACACACACACACACACACACACACACACACACACACACACACACACACACACACACACACACACACACACACACACACACACACACACACACACACACACAGAGAGAGAGAGAGAGAGAGAGAGTACTCTCTCTGACACACACACAGGTCTTTCTACTCACTTTGATCATGCATGCCCTAAACATGGTCTATTCAGCTCAATTTGATTACACCCTCCACTGTTGAATTGACATGTCAACACTGTTAAGCTTTTCTACACATGCATGTTCATCATGCTTGATAGAACTGCTGAGCTGAGAGCATCGCATGAAACATGTATTTGTATACATGTATACATTTCATTGGTGGGAGATGAGGCCGCTACAAAAGCATTGTTTTGAGTTTCATCAATTCATTTTTGAACGGAACACTACAGGCCCATGTTTGGATATCTGGTCAGGTGGCATTATGTGTTCAAAAGGACGATGTGATGATGTCCAATGGTTGTTCCATGTGATGGTGGATAACCATGGTGATTCTCCTGTACTAAAGTAGCCTCCTCGGTTATTGGTGTGTATGTAAACCTAGGGTCTGTATTAAGCACTGGGGTAGAATGTCCATTCTGAGGGCATCAGATTCCCCTCATGCACCCTCATCTTTTCAAGGCCTGAATAGCTCCCAAATCCTCAATCTCTTCTCTCTTCCCAGTGAGCAGCACAAAGCGTTGTGTCCATTACTCCACCGCTGTCAGATTATCTGGTGTGTGTGGATGGATGATCCCTTTCTTTCGTGAGGGAATTAACCATAGATTATTTTGGGGGGTTTGTTATCTCCTCAAAACAGGGCTCTGGGTTATATAAGCAACTTCATCTGCTCCTCTATGTTATAACCTATTAATTGGACAGGTTTGCCATGCTATTGTCCATGATGACATGAGAGAGCGCATGTATTTGATTGCCATGCAAATCCAATGAGAACAAGCAGAGTCAATTTGCCCTGCCATTGTTTGGATCCCAAAGTGACGGGAGCCGTCAAATTCGGATGCGCCAGTGCCCCGGGAGGTAAAATGGTACACAGCTCTTCTCACTGGGTGGCTTAGGGGAGGAAGGCACTTAGCGCATGTCATCTGACTGTTTTCAATAAGAGTAAAAGGATGTAAAAGTCTTCTTTAGATCCTCTAGTGTAGGGACATGCAGGCCATGCCCCCCTTTTGTAGGCCCGCGGATAAATATCCAACAAAATTGAGAAAAAAAAAGATATACTGTATATATACAGTATATGTACACTACCAGTCCTAAGTTTGGACACACCTACTCATTCAAGGGTTTTTCTTTATTTTTAATATTTTTTACATTGTGGAATAATAGTGAAGACATCAAAACTATGAAATAACACATTTGGAATCATGTAGTAACCAAAAAAGTGTTATACAAATCAAAATATATTTTATATTTGAGATTCTTCAAATAGCCACCCTTTGCCTTGATGACAGCTTTGCACACTCTTGGCATTCTCTTAACCAGCTTCATGAGGTAGTCACCTGGAATGCAATATATATATATATATACAGTGGGGAGAACAAGTATTTGATACACTGCCGATTTTGCAGGTTTTCCTACTTACAAAGCATGTAGAGGTCTGTAATTTTTATCATAGGTACATTTCAACTGTGAGAGACTGAATCTAAAACAAAAATCCAGAAAATCACATTGTATGATTTTTAAGTAATTAATTTGCATTTTATTGCATGACATAAGTATTTGATACATCAGAAAAGCAGAACTTAATATTTGGTACAGAAACCTTTGTTTGCAATTACAGAGATCATACGTTTCCTGTAGGTCTTGACCAGGTTTGCACACACTGCAGCAGGGATTTTGGCCCACTCCTCCATACAGACCTTCTGCAGATCCTTCAGGTTTCGGGGCTGTCGCTGGGCAATACGGACTTTCAGCTCCCTCCAAAGATTTTCTATTGGGTTCAGGTCTGGAGACTGGCTAGGCCACTCCAGGCCCTTGAGATGCTTCTTACGGAGCCACTCCTTAGTTGCCCTGGCTGTGTGTTTTGGGTCGTTGTCATGCTGGGAGACCCAGCCACGACCCATCTTCAATGCTCTTACTGAGGGAAGGAGGTTGTTGGCCAAGATCTCGTGATACATGGCCCCATCCATCCTCCCTCAATACAGTGCAGTCGTCCTGTCCCCTTTGCAGAAAAGCATCCCCAAAGAATGATGTTTCCACCTCCAAGCTTCACGGTTGGGATGGTGTTCTTGGGGTTGTACTCATCCTTCTTCTTCCTCCAAACACGGCGAGTGGAGTTTAGACCAAAAAGCTCTATTTTTGTCTCATCAGACCACATGACCTTCTCCCATTCCTCCTCTGGATCATCCAGATGGTCATTGGCAAACTTCAGACGGGCCGGGACATGCGCTGGCTTGAGCAGGGGGACCTTGCGTGCGCTGCAGGATTTTAATCCATGACGGCGTAGTGTGTTACTAATGGTTTTCTTTGAGACTGTGGTCCCAGCTCTCTTCAGGTCATTGACCAGGTCCTGCCGTGTAGTTCTGGGCTGATCCCTCACCTTCCTCATGATCATTGATGCCCCACGAGGTGAGATCTTGCATGGAGCCCCAGACCGAGGATGATTGACCGTCATCTTGAACTTCTTCCATTTTCTAATAATTGCGCCAACAGTTGTTGCCTTCTCACCAAGCTGCTTGCCTATTGTCCTGTAGCCCATTCCAGCCTTGTGCAGGTCTACAATTGTATCCCTGATGTCCTTACACAGCTCTCTGGTCTTGGCCATTGTGGAGAGGTTGGAGTCTGTTTGATTGAGTGTGTGGACAGGTGTCTTTTATACAGGTAACGAGGGCTTCTTAAAGAAAAACTAACAGGTCTGTGAGAGCCGGAATTCTTACTGGTTGGTAGATAGCTGGATAGACATAGGCTAATTGAGTGACTGTCAGTGACTGACATAAAAACAGAAACACTGCTAATGAAATTACACCTGTGTATTCTACTATTCTAACTCTGAACTGAGTTTCAATAAAAAAGTGTGTGTGTGTATGTATGTATGTATGTATATACAGTGGGGAGAACAAGTATTTGATACAATGCGGATTTTGCAGGTTTTCCTACTTACAAAGCATGTAGAGGTCTGTAATTTTTATCATAGGTAGACTTCAACTGTGAGAGACAGAATCTAAAACAAAAATCCAGAATATCACATTGTATGATTTTCAAGTAATTAATTTGCATTTTATTGCATGACATAAGTATTTGATACATCGGAAAAGCAGAACTTAATATTTGGTACAGAAACCTTTGTTTGCAATTACAGATATCATACGTTTCCTGTAGGTCTTGGCCAGGTTTGCACACACTGCAGTAGGGATTTTGGCCCACTCCTCCATACAGACCTTCTCCAAATCCTTCAGGTTTCGGGGCTGTCGCTGGGCAATACGGACTTTCATCTCCCTCCAAAGATTTTCTATTGGGTTCAGGTCTGGAGACTGGCTAGGCCACTCCAGGCCCTTGAGATGCTTCTTACGGAGCCACTCCTTAGTTGCCCTGGCTGTGTGTTTCGGGTCGTTGTCATGCTGAAAGACCCAGCCACGACCC
Organism: Coregonus clupeaformis; assembly: GCF_020615455.1. Classification (NCBI taxonomy): domain Eukaryota; kingdom Metazoa; phylum Chordata; class Actinopteri; order Salmoniformes; family Salmonidae; genus Coregonus; species Coregonus clupeaformis. The sequence continues at coordinate 44,515,793 of NC_059197.1, forward strand.
ATCTTCAATGCTCTTACTGAGGGAAGGAGGTTGTTGGCCAAGATCTCGTGATACATGGCCCCATCCATCCTCCCTCAATACAGTGCAGTCGTCCTGTCCCCTTTGCAGAAAAGCATCCCCAAAGAATGATGTTTCCACCTCCAAGCTTCACGGTTGGGATGGTGTTCTTGGGGTTGTACTCATCCTTCTTCTTCCTCCAAACACGGCGAGTGGAGTTTAGACCAAAAAGCTCTATTTTTGTCTCATCAGACCACATGACCTTCTCCCATTCCTCCTCTGGATCATCCAGATGGTCATTGGCAAACTTCAGACGGGCCGGGACATGCGCTGGCTTGAGCAGGGGGACCTTGCGTGCGCTGCAGGATTTTAATCCATGACGGCGTAGTGTGTTACTAATGGTTTTCTTTGAGACTGTGGTCCCAGCTCTCTTCAGGTCATTGACCAGGTCCTGCCGTGTAGTTCTGGGCTGATCCCTCACCTTCCTCATGATCATTGATGCCCCACGAGGTGAGATCTTGCATGGAGCCCCAGACCGAGGATGATTGACCGTCATCTTGAACTTCTTCCATTTTCTAATAATTGCGCCAACAGTTGTTGCCTTCTCACCAAGCTGCTTGCCTATTGTCCTGTAGCCCATCCCAGCCTTGTGCAGGTCTACAATTGTATCCCTGATGTCCTTACACAGCTCTCTGGTCTTGGCCATTGTGGAGAGGTTGGAGTCTGTTTGATTGAGTGTGTGGACAGGTGTCTTTTATACAGGTAACGAGTTCAAACAGGTGCAGTTAATACAGGTAATGAGTGGAGAACAGGAGGGCTTCTTAAAGAAAAACTAACAGGTCTGTGAGAGCCGGAATTCTTACTGGTTGGTAGATAGCTGGATAGACATAGGCTAATTGAGTGACTGTCAGTGACTGACATAAAAACAGAAACACTGCTAATGAAATTACACCTGTGTATTCTACTATTCTAACTCTGAACTGAGTTTCAATAAAAAAGTGTGTGTGTGTATGTATGTATGTATGTATATACAGTGGGGAGAACAAGTATTTGATACAATGCGGATTTTGCAGGTTTTCCTACTTACAAAGCATGTAGAGGTCTGTAATTTTTATCATAGGTACACTTCAACTGTGAGAGACGGAATCTCTACCAACCAGTAAGAATTCCGGCTCTCACAGACCTGTTAGTTTTTCTTTAAGAAGCCCTCGTTACCTGTATAAAAGACACCTGTCCACACACTCAATCAAACAGACTCCAACCTCTCCACAATGGCCAAGACCAGAGAGCTGTGTAAGGACATCAGGGATACAATTGTAGACCTGCACAAGGCTGGGATGGGCTACAGGACAATAGGCAAGCAGCTTGGTGAGAAGGCAACAACTGTTGGCGCAATTATTAGAAAATGGAAGAAGTTCAAGATGACGGTCAATCATCCTCGGTCTGGGGCTCCATGCAAGATCTCACCTCGTGGGGCATCAATGATCATGAGGAAGGTGAGGGATCAGCCCAGAACTACACGGCAGGACCTGGTCAATGACCTGAAGAGAGCTGGGACCACAGTCTCAAAGAAAACCATTAGTAACACACTACGCCGTCATGGATTAAAATCCTGCAGCGCACGCAAGGTCCCCCTGCTCAAGCCAGCGCATGTCCCGGCCCGTCTGAAGTTTGCCAATGACCATCTGGATGATCCAGAGGAGGAATGGGAGAAGGTCATGTGGTCTGATGAGACAAAAATAGAGCTTTTTGGTCTAAACTCCACTCGCCGTGTTTGGAGGAAGAAGAAGGATGAGTACAACCCCCAAGAACACCATCCCAACCGTGAAGCATGGAGGTGGAAACATCATTCTTTGGGGATGCTTTTCTGCAAAGGGGACAGGACGACTGCACCGTATTGAGGGGAGGATGGATGGGCCATGTATCGCGAGATCTTGGCCAACAACCTCCTTCCCTCAGTAAGAGCATTGAAGATGGGTCGTGGCTGGGTCTTTCAGCATGACAACGACCCGAAACACACAGCCAGGGCAACTAAGGAGTGGCTCCGTAAGAAGCATCTCAAGGTCCTGGAGTGGCCTAGCCAGTCTCCAGACCTGAACCCAATAGAAAATCTTTGGAGGGAGATGAAAGTCCGTATTGCCCAGCGACAGCCCCGAAACCTGAAGGATTTGGAGAAGGTCTGTATGGAGGAGTGGGCCAAAATCCCTACTGCAGTGTGTGCAAACCTGGCCAAGACCTACAGGAAACGTATGATATCTGTAATTGCAAACAAAGGTTTCTGTACCAAATATTAAGTTCTGCTTTTCCGATGTATCAAATACTTATGTCATGCAATAAAATGCAAATTAATTACTTGAAAATCATACAATGTGATATTCTGGATTTTTGTTTTAGATTCTGTCTCTCACAGTTGAAGTCTACCTATGATAAAAATTACAGACCTCTACATGCTTTGTAAGTAGGAAAACCTGCAAAATCGGCATTGTATCAAATACTTGTTCTCCCCACTGTACAGTGGGGAAAAAAAGTATTTAGTCAGCCACCAATTGTGCAAGTTCTCCCACTTAAAAAGATGAGAGAGGCCTGTAATTTTCATCATAGGTACACGTCAACTATGACAGACAAAATGAGAAAAAAAAATCCAGAAAATCACATTGTAGGATTTTTAATGAATTTATTTGCAAATTATGGTGGAAAATAAGTATTTGGTCACCTACAAACAAGCAAGATTTCTGGCTCTCACAGACCTGTAACTTCTTCTTTAAGAGGCTCCTCTGTCCTCCACTCGTTACCTGTATTAATGGCACCTGTTTGAACTTGTTATCAGTATAAAAGACACCTGTCCACAACCTCAAACAGTCACACTCCAAACTCCACTATGGCCAAGACCAAAGAGCTGTCAAAGGACACCAGAAACAGAATTGTAGACCTGCACCAGGCTGGGAAGACTGAATCTGCAATAGGTAAGCAGCTTGGTTTGAAGAAATCAACTGTGGGAGCAATTATTAGGAAATGGAAGACATACAAGACCACTGATAATCTCCCTCGATTTGGGGCTCCACGCAAGATCTCACCCCGTGGGGTCAAAATGATCTCAAGAACGGTGAGCAAAAATCCCAGAACCACACGGGGGGACCTAGTGAATGACCTGCAGAGAGCTGGGACCAAAGTAACAAAGCCTACCATCAGTAACACACTACGCCGCCAGGGACTCAAATCCTGCTGTGCCAGACGTGTCCCCCTGCTTAAGCCAGTACATGTCCAGGCCCGTCTGAAGTTTGCTAGAGTGCATTTGGATGATCCAGAAGAGGATTGGGAGAATGTCATATGGTCAGATGAAACCAAAATAGAACTTTTTGGTAAAAACTCAACTCGTCGTGTTTGGAGGACAAAGAACACCATACCTACTGTGAAGCATGGGGGTGGAAACATCATGCTTTGGGGCTGTTTTTCTGCAAAGGGACCAGGTCGACTGATCCGTAAAGGAAAGAATGAATGGGGCCATGTATCGTGAGATTTTGAGTGAAAACCTCCTTCCATCAGCAAGGGCATTGAAGATGAAACGTGGCTGGGTCTTTCAGCATGACAATGATCCCAAACACACCGCCCGGGCAACGAAGGAGTGGCTTCGTAAGAAGCATTTCAAGGTCCTGGAGTGGCCTAGCCAGTCTCCAGATCTCAACCCCATAGAAAATCTTTGGAGGGAGTTGAAAGTCCGTGTTGCCCAGCGACAGCCCCAAAACATCACTGCTCTAGAGGAGATCTGCATGGAGGAATGGGCCAAAATACCAGCAACAGTGTGTGAAAACCTTGTGAAGACTTACAGAAAACGTTTGACCTGTGTCATTGCCAACAAAGGGTATATAACAAAGTATTGAGAAACTTTTGTTATTGACCAAATACTTATTTTCCACCATAATTTGCAAATAAATTCATTAAAAATCCTACAATGTGATTTTCTGGATTTTTTTTCTAATTTCGTCTGTCATAGTTGACGTGTACCTATGATGAAAATTACAGGCCTCTTTCATCTTTTTAAGTGGGAGAACTTGCACAATTGGTGGCTGACTAAATACTTTTTTGCCCCACTGTATATATATATATATATATATATATATATATATATATATATATATACAATACATACATACATAGATACACACACACACTTTTTATTGAAACTCAGTTCAGAGTTAGAATAGTAGAATACACAGGTGTAATTTCATTAGCAGTGTTTCTGTTTTTATGTCAGTCACTGACAGTCACTCAATTAGCCTATGTCTATCCAGCTATCTAAACTTGTAGTAATCATGGTTGAATTACCGACTGGGGGCCCCCATTGATTTTTTTTGTCTCTCTCGGGGGGACCCCAACAACATTTAATTTAGGGCCCCCAAAAGGCTAGGGCTGGCTCTGACTGCATGTGTGGGTATGGATGTGGGTACACAGAACCAGCGAGCCACTGCAGCCCCTCATGATGAGTTCAGATTTTTGTGCCCCCCATCAAATGACCCATCCCTGCTCTGGTGAATCAGTGGATAATATACAACTTTCAGACATTCTTTTTCGATTTAAGAAGTCATCTGAACATTTTATCCACTACAAATTCTCTAGAGACATTAAACTCTCAGATAAAACATTTCCCAAAAGGTAGAATATAAAATGTTTATTGTCTGATTTGTTAGACAAATATATTTTTTAATAATCCTTCGATTGCCGTAAGCGGTTTACTTTTCATTATCATTCAAATTGGAAATGGCGTTGGTTCAGCTCCCAGAAAACAAAGACATTAACCAAATCGAGTTGAAAGTAGTAATGCTCTGTTTTCTTAAAGTTATTATAATAATTAGTCATTTAGCAGACACTCTTATCCAGAGCGACTTACAGGAGCAATTAGGGTTAAGTGCCTTGCTCAAGGGCACATCGACAGATTTTTCACCTAGTCGGCTCGGGGATTAGAACCAGCGACCTTTCAGTTACTGGCACAACGCTCTTAACCACTAAGCTACCTGCCGCCCGTAGGAGTCATTTTGCATGAGATTAGCTTGCGGAAGCATTTAAAGTGCAACCAATTACGTTTTCTATGTAGACTCGGATGTGTCATTGTCAAAATGGACCATGAAGAATAACATTTATTTTTAGTATGATATTACCACAAGCAAACATTTCCACTGTTAATGTGGACACTAAACATTTCTATGATCTTGTAAGCCACCCCTTGATGAATTTGTATTAGGTGTTATGACTAACTCAAGAGTCCAGGTTACATGGCCATTAGCATAACAGTCGTTCAACCACTATGTATCCCAATCCTTCTCAGCTGCAATGTTGTTACATTATTAATGCTTCATCACCCTCTCCACCCCCAGTCCCCCACCCTCTCAATATGCCCCCCATCCAAAAGTCCATGGAGCATAGAGGAATTACAGTCTGGACAGAGGATGTCTACGGTAAAAAAAAAAACGGGGATGTCTGGTCCAATGCTTGTAAGCCACAATAATTTACTCTCCATCTGCTGTGATGGCCAGAGGACTGAGAACTAAGGACAGATGAAGCTGACTGGAAGTTCACATAAACCAGAGAGATAAGGGCACACTGAAACAAACGTATCCTCACCGTTGCTTTCTTATTTACTTGACCTCATTCACATATGCTCTGCACTCTCACGCACTTACTTGGTCACATACATGTACATACACACAAACGCAAGCATATCTATGCACGCACGCACATTCTGAAGGGGATTGTTGGTCTGTGACAGTGTACTAGGTCATCCTCTCTTGAGAGAGGATGACCTAGTACATTTCAAGTGCAGTGGAGTCACTGCACTTGACAGTCACTGTCAGCTACCATCGTCCTCCACCTTTATCTACTGTGTGACTTGTTGTGCAACAGACATTACGTTAAAACTCTTTGGCTCAACTCTAACTAATTATTTCCTTCTATGTCACTTAAGCATGATCTGTCAATACAAGCACAATTTGTCAATACAAAAACGATGCCACTGTTCCTCGTGTGCACATGTGGAGAAAAACATACTGAAAAACAAAAATCACTTCCAGATCAAGAATGAGGACTATATACTAAATAAGTTTGAAATTGTGTCTATAGACATTTAATAAGCAGAGCACTCTATGGCTTTTACTGTCAAACATTGTGTTTTTATAATTATACCAGCTTGGCAATGGAGCAGATGCTCAGTACATGCAAGCCTGTGCCCTACTTAAGGCATTGCATTAACATTCTGCCATTTGATTAAAAACTGCCCAAAGAAAGAAGTTGATTAAACTATTACCAGCTGCTTATGCCCTTCCAACAAGTTCACTCAGGTGTAAAATAATCAAAATAATGGAGGAGATTGTTTGAGTTTATATGCCCTAACGTTTGAAAATTCTAACTTTACATAACGTTTATCAAAGCAATAAATTATTTTGAAAGAGGAAGCAAAGTATTTAAGCATTGTGTTCTCTTTTCAGTCTCCTCCATTTCCACTAACTATAGTTAACTGTAAGGATTTTTTTCCTAATAATAGTGTAAAATTAACACCTGTACAGAAAGACTTGTGTGAGGGCCAAATTGCAGGGGAGGAACTTCTTGATGCAATTAAAGCATTTACAGTGCCTTGCAAAAGTATTCATCCCCCTTGGCATTTTTTCTATTTTGTTGCATTACAACCTGTAATGTAAATGGATTTTATTTGAATTTCATGTAATGGACATACACAAAATAGTCCAAATTGGTGAAGTGAAATGAAAAAATAACTTGTTTCAAAAAATTATAAAAAATTAATAACGGAAATGTGGTGAAGCCCCTAAATAAGATCTGGTGCAACCAATTACCTTCAGAAGTCACATAATTTGTTAAATAAAGTCCACCTGTGTGCAATCTAAGTGTCACATGATCTGTCACATGATCTCAGTATATATACACCTGTTCTGAAAGGCCCCAGAGTCTGCAACACCACCAAGGAAGCGGCACCATGAAGACCAAGGAGCTCTCCAAACAGGTCAGGGACAAAGTTGTGGAGAAGTACAGATCAGGGTTGGGTTAGAAAAAATATCTGAAACTTTGAACATCCCACGGAGCACCATTAAATCCATAAATATAAAATGGAAAGAATATGGCACCACAACAAACCTGCCAAGAGAGGGCCGCCCACCAAAACTCACAGACCAGGCAAGGAGGGCATTAATCAGGGAGGCAACAAAGATACCAAAGAAACCCTGAAGGAGCTGCAAAGCTCCACAGCGAGGATTGGAGTATCTGTCCATAGGACCACTTTAAGCTGTACGCTCCACAGAGCTGGGCTTTACGGAAGAGTTGCCAGAAAAAAAGCCATTGCTTAAAGAAAAAAATAAGCTACCACGTTTGGTGTTCGCCAAAAGCTGCAATTGCGGCAAAAGGTGGCTCTACAAAGTATTGACTTTGGGGTGGGGTGAATAGTTATGCACGCTCAAGTTCTGTTTTTCTGTCTTATTTCTTGTTTGTTTCACAATAAAAAATAGTTATAAAAATATCTTCAAAGTGGTAGGCATGTTGTGTAAATCAAATTATACAAACCCCCAAAACATCCATTTTAATTCCAGGTTTTAAGGCAACAAAATAGGAAAAATGCCAAGGGGGGTGAATACTTTCGCAAGGCACTGTAGGCTAGGGGAAACTCCAGGGCTGGATGGCATACCAGTTGAGGTACATTACCGTTTGGGGTCACTTAGAAATGTCCTTGTTTTCTAAAGAAAAGCAATTTTTTTGTCCATTAAAATAGCATCAAATTGATCAATAATACAGTGTAGACATTGTTAATGTTGTAAATGGCTATAGTAGCTGAAAACGGCTGATTTTTAATGGAATATCTACATAGTTGAATATCTGGAGCATCAGCAATTGTTGGTTCGATTACAGGCTCAAAATGGCCAGAAACAAATAACTTTCTTCTGAAACTCGTCAGTCTATCCTTGTTCTGAGAAATTAAGGCTATTCCATGCGAGAAATTGCCAAGAAACTGAAGATCTCGTACAATGCTGTGTACTACTCCCTTCACAGAATAGCGCAAACTGGCTCTAACCAGAATAGAAAGAGGAGTGGGAGGCCCCGGTGCACAACTGAGCAAGAGGACAAATACATTAGTGTGTCTAGTTTGACAAAACAGACACTTCACAGGTCCTCAACTGGCAGCTTCATTAAATAGTACCCGAAACACCAGTCTCAACGTCAGCAGTGAAGGCGACTCGGGATGCTGACCTTCTAGGCAGAGTTGAAAAGAAAAAGTCCAGTGTCTGTGTTCTTTTGGCCATTATAATATTTTATTTTTATTGGCCAGTCTGAGATATGGCTTTTTCTTTGCAACTCTGCCTAGAAGGTCAGCATCCCGGAGTCGCCTCTTCACTGTTGCCGTTGAGACTGGTGTTTTGCGGGTACTATTTAATGAAGCTGCCTTAGCTTAGTGATGAGCTTTGAGGGCACTATGGTGTTCAAAGCTGAGCTGTAGTCAATGAATAGCATTCTCACGTAGGTGTTACTCTTGTCCAGGTGGGAAAGGGCATCGTGGAGTGCAATAGAGATTGCATCATCTGTGGATCTGTTGGGGCAGTATGCAAATTGGAGTGGGTCTAGGGTTTCTGGGATAATGGTGTTGATGTGATCCATGACCAGCCTTTCAAAGCACTTCATGGCTACAGACGTGATCGGTAGTCATTTAGGCAGGTTGTCTTAGATTGCTGGGACTATGGTGGTCTGCTTTAAACATGTTGGTATTACAGACTCAGTCAGGGACATGTTGAAAATGTCAGTGAAGACACTTACAAGTTGGTCAGCGCATGCTCGGAGTACACGTCCTGGTAATCCGTCTGGCCCAGCGGCCTTGTGAATGTTGACCTGCTTAAAAGACTTACTCATATCTGCTATGGAGAGAGTGATCACATGGTCATCTGGAACAGCTCATGCATGCTTTAGTGTTGCTTGTCTCGAAGCAAACATAGAAGTGATTTAGCTCGTCTGGTAGGCTCGTGTCACTGGGCAGCTCACAGCTGTGCTTCCCTTTGTAGTCTGTAATAGTTTGCAAGCCCTGCCATATCCGACGAGCGTCGGAGCCGGTGTAGTACGATTCAATCTTAGTCCTGTATTGACTCTTTGCCTGTTTGATGGTTTGTCGGAGGGCATAGTGGGATTTCTTATAAGTGTCCGGGTTAGAGTCCCGCTCCTTGAAAGCGGCAGCTCTACCCTTTAGCTCAGTGCGGATGTTGCCTGTATTCCATGGCTTCTGTTTGGGGTACGTACGGTTACTGTGGGGATGACGTCATCGATGCACTTATTGATGAAGCCAGTGACTGATGTGGTGTACTCCTCAATGCCATCGGAAGAATCCCGGAACATATTCAAGAGTGAGCTAGCAAAACAGTCCTGTAGCTTAGCATCTGTGTCATCTGACCACTTCCTTATTAACCGAGTCACTGGTGCTTCCTGCTTTAGTTTTTGCTTATAAGCAGGAATCAGGAGGATAGAATTATGGTCAGATTTGCGAAATGGAGGGCGAGGGAGAGCTTTGTACGCGTCTCTGTGTGTGGAGTAAAGGTGGTCTAGAGTTTTCTTTCCTTTGGTTGCACATTTAACATGCTGGTAGAAATTAGGTAGAACGGATTTAAGCTTCCCTGTATTAAAGTCCCCGGCCACTAGGAGTGCTGCCTCTGGATGAGCATTTTCCTGTTTGCTTATGGCCTTATACAGCTCATTGAGTGTAATCTTAGTGCCAGCATCGGTTTGTGGTGGTAAATAGACAGCTACGAAAAATATATCCCAGTTTACATATTTACTTATGGCCCTGCCTATGTCGTAACGATTTGTCTTTTAAATTATTTGAGCAAAACATATTTAACTTTATTTGGAATGGCAAGCCAGACAAAACTTGCTTATTTATAAAATTATTATGAGTTCGGGGGGCTAAAATTATCAAATATTAAAGCATTAAACATCTCACTAAAAGCATCAGTCATACATAAGTTATACTTAAACCCGAACTGGTTCTCCAGTAGAGTAGTAAGAATGGTTCATTCCTTGTTCAAAAATTGCCTTTTTCCTCTTTATCCAGATTACAACCTCTCACTTTGTTAATCAAAAATGGAACCTTTTTCTAAATATCACCCTTTCTAAAACAAGCCATACTGGTTGCAATTCCAGTTTCATCCTCCAGAAAAGACAGAACAAATATCACAACAAATAATATGGTTAAACTCAAATATACAAATCGCTAAAAAAAAAAAACTTTATGGATTTTTTTTTTTTTAAGGAATTATCATCTTTGTTAATGATATTATGAATAGGAAAGGTGGAAAACTGTTAACAAACATATGGAAATGCTCTATCCAAAATTGCAACCAACTGATTGCAGCATTACCGTAAAAACGGAGGTGGCAAGTGAAAGGGGGATAAAGTAAGGAACATGTTTGTTTGCCCTTTATTAAAGACTAAAATTGTCCCCAAAAATTGTCATAAATAAAAAAAGATATCAGTTTTACTTGAGTATCAAAATGTTGACCGCAGGGCCATACAGGTTGCAAAATAGTTGGGAAGAGATTTGATGTGCCGATTCGTGCCACATGGTTTATGAACTGATACGCAAAACAACACTTGATTCAAAACTTTTTCAATTTATATTACTATACAAAATTCTTGCCACAAACAGAATGTTATGTATTTGGGGCAAACAGCCATCTCAGCTCTGGAGATTTTGCTACGAAGAGACAGAATCATTAGATCACTTATTTCGCTATTGCCCCTATGTAGCTTGTTTCTGGTCACAGGTTAAGGAAAATATGAAAAATCACAACATTTATCAAAAAATAACCTTACAAATAGCACTTTTGGGAGATTTGGAAAACCATAGTCAACCAATCAACAATATAAAAATGTTTATCTTTAACTTACAATCTGTAGATACTTTGCAATTAGACAGGTTCAGAATGTATGTGAAAGATATTTTAAAAAATGAAAATACAAAGAGGGCGGTTTAGGGAGACCTTTTTTTTTCCACCTTTATTTAACCAGGTAAGCCAGTTGAGAACAAGTTCTCATTTACAACTGCGACCTGGCCAAGATAAAGCAAAGCAGTGTGATAAAAACAACAACAACACAGAGTTACACATGGGAGAAAACAAAACATACAGTCAATAACACAATAGAAAATCTACAGTGGGGAAAAAAAGTATTTAGTCAGCCACCAATTGTGCAAGTTCTCCCACTTAAAAAGATGAGAGATGCCTGTCATTTTCATCATAGGTACACGTCAACTATGACAGACAAATTAAGGAAAAAAAATCCAGAAAATCACATCGTAGGATTTTTTATGAATTTATTTGCAAATTATGGTGGAAAATAAGTATTTGGTCACCTACAAACAAGCAAGATTTCTGGCTCTCACAGACCTGTAACAACTTCTTTAAGAGGCTCCTCTGTCCTCCACTCGTTACCTGTATTACTGGCACCTGTTTGAACTTGTTATCAGTATAAAAGACACCTGTCCATAACCTCAAACAGTCACACTCCAAACTCCACTATGGCCAAGACCAAAGAGCTGTCAAAGGACACCAGAAACAAAATTGTAGACCTGCACCAGGCTGGGAAGACTGAATCTGCAATAGGTAAGCAGCTTGGTTTGAAGAAATCAACTGTGGGAGCAATTATTAGGAAATGGAAGACATACAAGACCACTGATAATCTCCCTCGATCTGGGGCTCCACGCAAGATCTCACCCCGTGGGGTCAACATGATCACAAGAACGGTGAGCAAAAATCCCAGAACCACACGGGGGGACCTAGTGAATGACCTGCAGAGAGCTGGGACCAAAGTAACAAAGCCTACCATCAGTAACACACTACGCCGCCAGGGACTCAAATCCTGCAGTGCAAGACGTGTCCCCTTGCTTAAGCCAGTACATGTCCAGGCCCGTCTGAAGTGCATTTGGATGATCCAGAAGAGGATTGGGAGAATGTCATATGGTCAGATGAAACCAAAATAGAACTTTTTGGTAAAAACTCAACTCGTCATGTTTGGAGGACAAAGAATGCTGAGTTGCATCCAAAGAACACCATACCTACTGTGAAGCATGGGGGTGGAAACATCATGCTTTGGGGCTGTTTTTTCTGCAAAGGGACCAGGTCGACTGATCCGTGTAAAGGAAAGAATGAATGGGGCCATGTATCGTGAGATTTTGAGTGAAAACCTCCTTCCATCAGCAAGGGCATTGAAGATGAAACGTGGCTGGGTCTTTCAGCATGACAATGATCCCAAACACACCGCCCGGGCAACGAAGGAGTGGCTTCGTAAGAAGCATTTCAAGGTCCTGGAGTGGCCTAGCCAGTCTCCAGATCTCAACCCCATAGAAAATCTTTGGAGGGAGTTGAAAGTCCGTGTTGCCCAGCGACAGCCTCAAAACATCACTGCTCTAGAGGAGATATGCATGGAGGAATGGGCCAAAATACCAGCAACAGTGTGTGAAAACCTTGTGAAGACTTACAGAAAACGTTTGACCTGTGTCATTGCCAACAAAGGGTATATAACAAAGTATTGAGAAACTTTTGTTATTGACCAAATACTTATTTTCCACCATAATTTGCAAATAAATTCATTAAAAATCCTACAATGTGATTTTCTGGATTTTTTTTTCTAATTTCGTCTGTCATAGTTGACGTGTACCTATGATGAAAATTACAGGCCTCTTTCATCTTTTTAAGTGGGAGAACTTGCACAATTGGTGGCTGACTAAATACTTTTTTGCCCCACTGTATATATATATATATATATATATATATATATATATATATATATATATATATATATATATATATATATATATATATATATATATACATACATACATAGATACACACACACACTTTTTTATTGAAACTCAGTTCAGAGTTAGAATAGTAGAATACACAGGTGTAATTTCATTAGCAGTGTTTCTGTTTTTATGTCAGTCACTGACAGTCACTCAATTAGCCTATGTCTATCCAGCTATCTAAACTTGTAGTAATCATGGTTGAATTACCGACTGGGGGCCCCCCATTGATTTTTTTTGTCTCTCTCGGGGGACCCCCAACAACATTTAATTTAGGGCCCCCAAAAGGCTAGGGCTGGCTCTGACTGCATGTGTGGGTATGGATGTGGGTACACAGAACCAGCGAGCCACTGCAGCCCCTCATGATGAGTTCAGATTTTTGTGCCCCCCCCATCAAATGACCCATCCCTGCTCTGGTGAATCAGTGGATAATATACAACTTTCAGACATTCTTTTTCGATTTAAGAAGTCATCTGAACATTTTATCCACTACAAATTCTCTAGAGACATTAAACTCTCAGATAAAACATTTCCCAAAAGGTAGAATATAAAATGTTTATTGTCTGATTTGTTAGACAAATATATTTTTTAATAATCCTTCGATTGCCGTAGCGGTTTACTTTTCATTATCATTCAAATTGGAAATGGCGTTGGTTCAGCTCCCAGAAAACAAAGACATTAACCAAATCGAGTTGAAAGTAGTAATGCTCTGTTTTCTTAAAGTTATTATAATAATTAGTCATTTAGCAGACACTCTTATCCAGAGCGACTTACAGGAGCAATTAGGGTTAAGTGCCTTGCTCAAGGGCACATCGACAGATTTTTCACCTAGTCGGCTCGGGGATTAGAACCAGCGACCTTTCAGTTACTGGCACAACGCTCTTAACCACTAAGCTACCTGCCGCCCGTAGGAGTCATTTTGCATGAGATTAGCTTGCGGAAGCATTTAAAGTGCAACCAATTACGTTTTCTATGTAGACTCGGATGTGTCATTGTCAAAATGGACCATGAAGAATAACATTTATTTTTAGTATGATATTACCACAAGCAAACATTTCCACTGTTAATGTGGACACTAAACATTTCTATGATCTTGTAAGCCACCCCTTGATGAATTTGTATTAGGTGTTATGACTAACTCAAGAGTCCAGGTTACATGGCCATTAGCATAACAGTCGTTCAACCACTATGTATCCCAATCCTTCTCAGCTGCAATGTTGTTACATTATTAATGCTTCATCACCCTCTCCACCCCCAGTCCCCCACCCTCTCAATATGCCCCCCATCCAAAAGTCCATGGAGCATAGAGGAATTACAGTCTGGACAGAGGATGTCTACGGTAAAAAAAAAAACGGGGATGTCTGGTCCAATGCTTGTAAGCCACAATAATTTACTCTCCATCTGCTGTGATGGCCAGAGGACTGAGAACTAAGGACAGATGAAGCTGACTGGAAGTTCACATAAACCAGAGAGATAAGGGCACACTGAAACAAACGTATCCTCACCGTTGCTTTCTTATTTACTTGACCTCATTCACATATGCTCTGCACTCTCACGCACTTACTTGGTCACATACATGTACATACACACAAACGCAAGCATATCTATGCACGCACGCACATTCTGAAGGGGATTGTTGGTCTGTGACAGTGTACTAGGTCATCCTCTCTTGAGAGAGGATGACCTAGTACATTTCAAGTGCAGTGGAGTCACTGCACTTGACAGTCACTGTCAGCTACCATCGTCCTCCACCTTTATCTACTGTGTGACTTGTTGTGCAACAGACATTACGTTAAAACTCTTTGGCTCAACTCTAACTAATTATTTCCTTCTATGTCACTTAAGCATGATCTGTCAATACAAGCACAATTTGTCAATACAAAAACGATGCCACTGTTCCTCGTGTGCACATGTGGAGAAAAACATACTGAAAAACAAAAATCACTTCCAGATCAAGAATGAGGACTATATACTAAATAAGTTTGAAATTGTGTCTATAGACATTTAATAAGCAGAGCACTCTATGGCTTTTACTGTCAAACATTGTGTTTTTATAATTATACCAGCTTGGCAATGGAGCAGATGCTCAGTACATGCAAGCCTGTGCCCTACTTAAGGCATTGCATTAACATTCTGCCATTTGATTAAAAACTGCCCAAAGAAAGAAGTTGATTAAACTATTACCAGCTGCTTATGCCCTTCCAACAAGTTCACTCAGGTGTAAAATAATCAAAATAATGGAGGAGATTGTTTGAGTTTATATGCCCTAACGTTTGAAAATTCTAACTTTACATAACGTTTATCAAAGCAATAAATTATTTTGAAAGAGGAAGCAAAGTATTTAAGCATTGTGTTCTCTTTTCAGTCTCCTCCATTTCCACTAACTATAGTTAACTGTAAGGATTTTTTTCCTAATAATAGTGTAAAATTAACACCTGTACAGAAAGACTTGTGTGAGGGCCAAATTGCAGGGGAGGAACTTCTTGATGCAATTAAAGCATTTACAGTGCCTTGCAAAAGTATTCATCCCCCTTGGCATTTTTTCTATTTTGTTGCATTACAACCTGTAATGTAAATGGATTTTTATTTGAATTTCATGTAATGGACATACACAAAATAGTCCAAATTGGTGAAGTGAAATGAAAAAATAACTTGTTTCAAAAAATTATAAAAAATTAATAACGGAAATGTGGTGAAG
Organism: Coregonus clupeaformis; assembly: GCF_020615455.1. Taxonomy (NCBI): domain Eukaryota; kingdom Metazoa; phylum Chordata; class Actinopteri; order Salmoniformes; family Salmonidae; genus Coregonus; species Coregonus clupeaformis. The sequence continues at coordinate 44,531,320 of NC_059197.1, forward strand.
CCCCTAAATAAGATCTGGTGCAACCAATTACCTTCAGAAGTCACATAATTTGTTAAATAAAGTCCACCTGTGTGCAATCTAAGTGTCACATGATCTGTCACATGATCTCAGTATATATACACCTGTTCTGAAAGGCCCCAGAGTCTGCAACACCACCAAGGAAGCGGCACCATGAAGACCAAGGAGCTCTCCAAACAGGTCAGGGACAAAGTTGTGGAGAAGTACAGATCAGGGTTGGGTTAGAAAAAATATCTGAAACTTTGAACATCCCACGGAGCACCATTAAATCCATAAATATAAAATGGAAAGAATATGGCACCACAACAAACCTGCCAAGAGAGGGCCGCCCACCAAAACTCAACAGACCAGGCAAGGAGGGCATTAATCAGGGAGGCAACAAAGATACCAAAGAAACCCTGAAGGAGCTGCAAAGCTCCACAGCGAGGATTGGAGTATCTGTCCATAGGACCACTTTAAGCTGTACGCTCCACAGAGCTGGGCTTTACGGAAGAGTTGCCAGAAAAAAAGCCATTGCTTAAAGAAAAAAATAAGCTACCACGTTTGGTGTTCGCCAAAAGCTGCAATTGCGGCAAAGGTGGCTCTACAAAGTATTGACTTTGGGGTGGGGTGAATAGTTATGCACGCTCAAGTTCTGTTTTTCTGTCTTATTTCTTGTTTGTTTCACAATAAAAAATAGTTATAAAAATATCTTCAAAGTGGTAGGCATGTTGTGTAAATCAAATTATACAAACCCCAAAACATCCATTTTAATTCCAGGTTTTAAGGCAACAAAATAGGAAAAATGCCAAGGGGGGTGAATACTTTCGCAAGGCACTGTAGGCTAGGGGAAACTCCAGGGCTGGATGGCATACCAGTTGAGGTACATTACCGTTTGGGGTCACTTAGAAATGTCCTTGTTTTCTAAAGAAAAGCAATTTTTTTGTCCATTAAAATAGCATCAAATTGATCAATAATACAGTGTAGACATTGTTAATGTTGTAAATGGCTATAGTAGCTGAAAACGGCTGATTTTTAATGGAATATCTACATAGTTGAATATCTGGAGCATCAGCAATTGTTGGTTCGATTACAGGCTCAAAATGGCCAGAAACAAATAACTTTCTTCTGAAACTCGTCAGTCTATCCTTGTTCTGAGAAATTAAGGCTATTCCATGCGAGAAATTGCCAAGAAACTGAAGATCTCGTACAATGCTGTGTACTACTCCCTTCACAGAATAGCGCAAACTGGCTCTAACCAGAATAGAAAGAGGAGTGGGAGGCCCCGGTGCACAACTGAGCAAGAGGACAAATACATTAGTGTGTCTAGTTTGACAAAACAGACACTTCACAGGTCCTCAACTGGCAGCTTCATTAAATAGTACCCGCAAAACACCAGTCTCAACGTCAGCAGTGAAGAGGCGACTCCGGGATGCTGACCTTCTAGGCAGAGTTGAAAAGAAAAAGTCCAGTGTCTGTGTTCTTTTGGCCATTATAATATTTTATTTTTATTGGCCAGTCTGAGATATGGCTTTTTCTTTGCAACTCTGCCTAGAAGGTCAGCATCCCGGAGTCGCCTCTTCACTGTTGCCGTTGAGACTGGTGTTTTGCGGGTACTATTTAATGAAGCTGCCTTAGCTTAGTGATGAGCTTTGAGGGCACTATGGTGTTCAAAGCTGAGCTGTAGTCAATGAATAGCATTCTCACGTAGGTGTTACTCTTGTCCAGGTGGGAAAGGGCATCGTGGAGTGCAATAGAGATTGCATCATCTGTGGATCTGTTGGGGCAGTATGCAAATTGGAGTGGGTCTAGGGTTTCTGGGATAATGGTGTTGATGTGATCCATGACCAGCCTTTCAAAGCACTTCATGGCTACAGACGTGATCGGTAGTCATTTAGGCAGGTTGTCTTAGATTGCTGGGACTATGGTGGTCTGCTTTAAACATGTTGGTATTACAGACTCAGTCAGGGACATGTTGAAAATGTCAGTGAAGACACTTACAAGTTGGTCAGCGCATGCTCGGAGTACACGTCCTGGTAATCCGTCTGGCCCAGCGGCCTTGTGAATGTTGACCTGCTTAAAAGACTTACTCATATCTGCTATGGAGAGAGTGATCACATGGTCATCTGGAACAGCTCATGCATGCTTTAGTGTTGCTTGTCTCGAAGCAAACATAGAAGTGATTTAGCTCGTCTGGTAGGCTCGTGTCACTGGGCAGCTCACGGCTGTGCTTCCCTTTGTAGTCTGTAATAGTTTGCAAGCCCTGCCATATCCGACGAGCGTCGGAGCCGGTGTAGTGCGATTCAATCTTAGTCCTGTATTGACTCTTTGCCTGTTTGATGGTTTGTCGGAGGGCATAGTGGGATTTCTTATAAGTGTCCGGGTTAGAGTCCCGCTCCTTGAAAGCGGCAGCTCTACCCTTTAGCTCAGTGCGGATGTTGCCTGTATTCCATGGCTTCTGTTTGGGGTACGTACGGTTACTGTGGGGATGACGTCATCGATGCACTTATTGATGAAGCCAGTGACTGATGTGGTGTACTCCTCAATGCCATCGGAAGAATCCCGGAACATATTCAAGAGTGAGCTAGCAAAACAGTCCTGTAGCTTAGCATCTGTGTCATCTGACCACTTCCTTATTAACCGAGTCACTGGTGCTTCCTGCTTTAGTTTTTGCTTATAAGCAGGAATCAGGAGGATAGAATTATGGTCAGATTTGCGAAATGGAGGGCGAGGGAGAGCTTTGTACGCGTCTCTGTGTGTGGAGTAAAGGTGGTCTAGAGTTTTCTTTCCTTTGGTTGCACATTTAACATGCTGGTAGAAATTAGGTAGAACGGATTTAAGCTTCCCTGTATTAAAGTCCCCGGCCACTAGGAGTGCTGCCTCTGGATGAGCATTTTCCTGTTTGCTTATGGCCTTATACAGCTCATTGAGTGTAATCTTAGTGCCAGCATCGGTTTGTGGTGGTAAATAGACAGCTACGAAAAATATATCCCAGTTTACATATTTACTTATGGCCCTGCCTATGTCGAACGATTTGTCTTTTAAATTATTTGAGCAAAACATATTTAACTTTATTTGGAATGGCAAGCCAGACAAAACTTGCTTATTTATAAAATTATTATGAGTTCGGGGGGCTAAAATTATCAAATATTAAAGCATTAAACATCTCACTAAAAGCATCAGTCATACATAAGTTATACTTAAACCCGAACTGGTTCTCCAGTAGAGTAGTAAGAATGGTTCATTCCTTGTTCAAAAATTGCCTTTTTCCTCTTTATCCAGATTACAACCTCTCACTTTGTTAATCAAAAATGGAACCTTTTTCTAAATATCACCCTTTCTAAAACAAGCCATACTGGTTGCAATTCCAGTTTCATCCTCCAGAAAAGACAGAACAAATATCACAACAAATAATATGGTTAAACTCAAATATACAAATCGCTAAAAAAAAAAAAACTTTATGGATTTTTTTTTTTTTAAGGAATTATCATCTTTGTTAATGATATTATGAATAGGAAAGGTGGAAAACTGTTAACAAACATATGGAAATGCTCTATCCAAAATTGCAACCAACTGATTGCAGCATTACCGTAAAAACGGAGGTGGCAAGTGAAAGGGGGATAAAGTAAGGAACATGTTTGTTTGCCCTTTATTAAAGACTAAAATTGTCCCCAAAAATTGTCATAAATAAAAAAAGATATCAGTTTTACTTGAGTATCAAAATGTTGACCGCAGGGCCATACAGGTTGCAAAATAGTTGGGAAGAGATTTGATGTGCCGATTCGTGCCACATGGTTTATGAACTGATACGCAAAACAACACTTGATTCAAAACTTTTTCAATTTATATTACTATACAAAATTCTTGCCACAAACAGAATGTTATGTATTTGGGGCAAACAGCCATCTCAGCTCTGGAGATTTTGCTACGAAGAGACAGAATCATTAGATCACTTATTTCGCTATTGCCCCTATGTAGCTTGTTTCTGGTCACAGGTTAAGGAAAATATGAAAAATCACAACATTTATCAAAAAATAACCTTACAAATAGCACTTTTGGGAGATTTGGAAAACCATAGTCAACCAATCAACAATATAAAAATGTTTATCTTTAACTTACAATCTGTAGATACTTTGCAATTAGACAGGTTCAGAATGTATGTGAAAGATATTTTAAAAATGAAAATACAAAGAGGGCGGTTTAGGGAGACCTTTTTTTTTCCACCTTTATTTAACCAGGTAAGCCAGTTGAGAACAAGTTCTCATTTACAACTGCGACCTGGCCAAGATAAAGCAAAGCAGTGTGATAAAAACAACAACAACACAGAGTTACACATGGGAGAAAACAAAACATACAGTCAATAACACAATAGAAAATCTATATACAGTGTGTGCAAATGTAGTAAGTTATGGAGGTAAGACAATAAATAGGCCATAGTGCAAAATAATTACAATTTAGTATTAACACTGGAGTGATAGATGTGCAGAAGAAGATGTGCAAATAGAGATACTGGGATGCAAGTGAGCAAAATAAATAAACAATATGGGGATGAGGTAGTTGGGTGGGCTAATTACAGATGGGCTGTGTACAGGTGCAGTGATCGGTAAGCTGCTCTGACAACTGATGCTTAAAGTTAGTGAGGGAGATAAGAGTCTCCAGCTTCAGAGATTTTTGCAGTTTGTTCCATTCATTAGCAGCAGAGAACTGGAAGGAATGGCGGCCAAAGGAGGTGTTGGCTTTGGGGATGACCAGTGAGATATACCTGCTGGAGCGCATACTACGGGTGGGTGTTGCTATGGTGACCAATGAGCTAAGATAAGGCAGGGATTTGCCTAGCAGTGATTTATAGATGACCTGGAGCCAGTGGGTTTGGCGACGAATATGTAGTGAGGGCCAGCCAACGAGAGTGTACAGGTCACAATGGTGGGTAGTGTATGGGGCTTTGGTGACAAAACGGATGGCACTGTTATAGACTACATCCAATTTGCTGAGTAGAGTGTTGGAGGCTATTTTGTAAATGACATCGCCGAAGTCAAGGATCGGTAGGATAGTCAGTTTTACGAGGGCATGTTTGGCAGCATGAGTGAAGGAGGCTTTGTTGCCGGGGTGTTAAGCATATCCCAGTTTAGGTCACCAAGCAGTACGAACTCTGAGATAGGTGGGATGGACTGAGAGTAGCTGAGGGGTAGTATTAAAAGCTTATGTTCTACAGTGCATTCGGAAAGTATTCAGACTTCTTCCCCTTTTCCACTTTTTGTTACGTTATAGCCTTATTCTAAAATTGATTAAATGAATCTTTCTTCATCATCCTACACACAATACCTCATAATGATAAAGTGAAAACAGGATTTTTGAAATGTTTACTAACTTATTAAAAATTAAAAATACTTATTTACATAAGTATTCAGACCCTTAGCTATGAGACTCAAAATTTAGCTCAGGTGCATCCTGTTTCCATTAATCATCCTTGAAATGTTTCTACTACTTGATTGGAGTCCACCTGTGGTAAATTGAATTGATTGGACATGATTTGGAAAAGGCACACACCTCTCTTTACAAGGTCCCACAGTTGACAGTGCGTGTCAGAGCAAAAACCAAGCCATGAGGTCAAAGGAATTGTCCGTAGAGCTCCGAGACAGGATTGTGTCAAGATACAGATCTGGGAAAGGGTACCAAAAAATGTCTGCAGCGTTGAAGGTCCCCAAGAACACAGTGGCCTCCATTCTTAAAATGGAAGAAGTTTGGAACCACCAAGACTCTTCCTAGAGCTGACCGCCCTGCCAAACTGAGCAATCGGGGGAGAAGGGCCTTGGTCAGGGAGGTGAACAAGAACCTGATGGTCAGTCTGACAGAGCTCCAGAGTTCCTCTGTGGAGATGGGAGAACCTTTCAGAAGGACACCTATCTCTGCATCACTCCACCAATCAGGCCTTTATGGTAGAGTGGCCAGACGGAAGCCACTCCTCAGTAAATTTTTTTATTTTTTTTACTGTTTTTGCTTTGTCATTATGGGGTATTGTGTAGATTGATGATGAAAAAACAAAACAATTTAATCAATTTTAGAATAAGGCTGTAATGTAACAAAATGTGGAAAAAGGGGTCTGAATACTTTCCGAATGCACTGTATAATAGTCACGACTGAAGACACGATTTATAATGTATAAGTACTATCTAGATGTAATGTATATCAAAATCTCAAATTACTTAATTCTTGCTGTAACTACTGTAAAATAAAAAAAATACAAATGTGTCATGTATGTAAAATGTGTGTAGAATGTACATGTAACAAAAGAAAAAGCTGTAAAAACAAAGTTTATTTTGTCCTCCGAAGAGGGGATTACATGCAATTTCGTGAAGCATTCCTTATTTGATTTTTTTCATATTCAAGTGTTGTTTTACATGAAATGAGATGTGGTTTATTATTTATTACACATAGTGATTATTTAAAAACAACATTAAAAAGACTGCATGGGGGCTTTAAGAGCTGGATTGTTTACCCTTAAAGGGATTTTGGCAATAAGGCCCTACAGTGGAGTACTTTTTTTCAGTTCTTAAGGGAAGTCATATTACAGATTCATATCTTGAGACAAAACTTTGATCTGATGGTCCTAGAGCGATGCACGATTCAGAATGCCCCATCGTTCTGCAGACGTGGAGAGATGTGATAAGAACTCGGACAGGAACTCCAATAACTACTTATCCACTGTTGCTCTGAAAGACCAGTGCTGGATCATACCTGGAGGTTCATCCTAAACTTCAGTAGTTCCGTGGATACTGGATATAATAATACTGTTTTTCTCTAAACCCATCTCTCCTCACTCAAAATCAGTGGTCTAAGAGAGAGATATAAATTGGCAGTCACACTACTCTGGCTATTGTAGTTAAACTAACAATGTGATACTGTAAGTGGTAAAAATGTCAAAGTGTGTCCAGCCTAATGTATAAGTCCAGTCCAGTCAATATTGCTTGCCTTCATGAAAGCTAGATAGCTGCTTGGCAACCGAACATGCAACTTACACACAGTTCTACTATATTTACGTAAAAGGCCCCATGAAATGTTGCATGGGGGTAAGGGCAAGACACATTCTGGGAACAATTTAGTGATTCTCATGGGTGAAACACTTTGGCAATTGTTTAAAATATGGTTTGAAAATGAGTTGACAAGAGGTATTGGAGCAAATTGCTGAAAGAAATTGAGCAACCGCTTTCTCCTAACTTCAAGGAAATGACTCAGACAAACTATGTAGATCCTTTTATCGTGTTTTTGGAAAGTGTCTATGAGGATATTATTGAAAGATAATCATGTTTGTCTATGTACTTTCTTTTTCCCTTCAAAGGCTTTCAAACTGCTAAGTGTGTGTGTGAAGATGTGCTACCTGGTCAGATGGGGGATATTATACTGTGCAAAAATATAAAGGCAACATGTAAAGTGTTGGTCCCATGTTTCATGAGCTGAAATATTTGTATTTATTTATTTACTTTAACAAAATATCGCAGACATTTTTCATACGCACAAAAAGCTTATTTCTCTCAAATTGTGCACAAATTTGTTTACATCCCTGTTAGTGAGCATTTCTCCTTTGCCAAGATACTCCATCCACCTGACAGGTGTGGCATATCAAGAAGCTGATTAAACAGCATGATCATTACACAGGTGTACCTTGTGCTGGGGACAATAAAAGGCCACTAAAATGTGCAGTTGTGTCAACACAGATGTCTCAAGTTTTGAGGGAGTGTGCAATTGGCATGCTGACTGCAGGAATGTCCACCAGAGCTGTTGCCAGATAATTGTATTTTAATTTCGCTACCATAAGCCGCCTCCAACGTCATTTTAGAGAATTTGACAGTACATCCAACCGGCCTCACAACCGCAGACCATGTGTAACCACGCCAGCCCAGGACCTCCACATCCGGCTTCTTCACCTGCGGGATCGTCTGAGACCAGCCACCCGGACAGCTGATGAAACTGTGGGTTTGTCCAACTGAAGAATTTCTGCACAAACTGTCAGAAAGCTCATCTGCCTGCTGGTCGTCTTGACCTGACTGCAGTTCGGCGTCATAACAGACTTCAGTGGGCAAATGCTTACCTTCGATGGCCACTGGCATGCTGGAGAAGTGTGCTGTTCATGGATGAATCCTGGTTTCAACTGTACCGGGCAGATGGCAGACAGCATAGCATGCATGGCATTTTGTGGGCGAGCGGTTTGCTGATAATGTTGTGAACAGAGTGCCCCATGGTGACGGTGGGGTTATGGTATGGGCAGGCATAAGCTACAGACAATGAACACAATTGCATTTTATCTATGGCAATTTGAATGCACAGAGATACTGTTACGAGATCCTGAGGCCCATCGTCATGCCATTCATCCGCCTCCATCATTTCATGTTTCAGCATGATAATGCACAGACCCATGTCGCAAGGATCTGTACACAATTCCTGGAAGCTGAAAATGTCCCAGTTCTTCCATGGCCTGCATACTCACCAGACATGTCACCCATTGATTGATAATGTTTGAAATCCTCTGGATCTTCGTGTACGACAGCGTGTTCCAGTTCCCACCAATAACCAGGAACTTCGCAGAGCAATTGAAGAGTGGGACAAAATTCCACAATCAACAGCCTGATCAACTCTATGTGAAGGAGATGTCACGCAGCATGAGGCGAATGGGGGTCACACCAGATACTGACTGGTTTTCTGATCCACGCCCCTACCTTTAAAAAAAAAAAGGTATCTGTGACTAACAGATGCATGTCTGTATTCCAAGTCATGTGAAATCCATAGATCAGGGCCTAATTTATTTATTTAAATTGACTGATTTGCTTAAATGAACTGTAACTCAGTAAAATATTTGAAATTGTTGCGTTTATATGTTTGTTCAGCGCATATCACCTTTCAAAAAACGATCAAGTGGGTAATGTCAAATGTTGCAATAACCAGCAGGAAACCCCTCAACTTCAAAAGGAATAATGCAATAGCACTGGGTATGTACACACACTGATGTCAGTGAAAGGTAAATGCAGTGACAAATCTGCATGATCATAAGGCTATAATCTCTATCTGATTATAAATGTATGATTATGCTTATTATTAGGCTGTTATTAGTAGTGGTGGTGGTAGTTGAGGTAGGCTAGTAAAAGTAGTAAGTTGCCAGGTTTATACTCAATTTATAAAAAGCCCAATATCCCAGATGGAACAGTTTGCCAGAGGTGATCATTTTCCCGCAGTCAGTCATTTACCAACAGCAAGAAATAGTCCCTAATCGCTGTGAGCCCCTCTGCTGCACCTGCTAGCCTATCCTACACAACACCGCGCATCATGTCGGTCACCTGTCTGCATCCAAATGCCATTCACCTGTCCTGAAGTAAGTGAGACACTGCAGGCTACTGTTGCGCCACACTATGATGTAGGCTACCTTGAAAAACGGTAGCCTATCCAAAATCTCATAACAAGTGTTCACTTGATTAGCGTAATTGTAGCCTTAACACCGTGATGTCGTTGAGCGCTAAAATATTACAATTAGAACGGGGGGTTTCTTACCTGCGCTGACATCAAGGATAACTCCATCATTCGGTTACTGGGGTTCGGAAATAGGCAGACTGTTAGAAAATTCAATACACTAACAGTGTGTAAAATGTAAGATTGAGTAAAAGGAAAGCTTCTTCTTCAGCAAGGTCTCACCAGTGGTGCACACTACTACGCTTCGCTGGAACAGCTCGATCTTGATTCGTCTAAACGCACTTAATAGAATAGCTTTTTTTCCCCCTCTGCGGGAGTGGATTCGTGCTGCAGGCATACAAGGCAACCTTGCAGAATTATTGATGGAAGTTTGCCTTTGACAGTTAAACTCTTTGACACTTCTACCCCCTACTTCCCCTTCCTTAAGATGTTTTGAGGGGAGGACATTCTTTGGAGATGGATACCTGAATTATGTATTTATGTTTGAGTTCGTTGCCATGAGATAGGCAAGCTCTGTTATTCCCCCTTGTAAACAGTGTTGGACTGGCCATCTGGCACGAAAGGCTGGTCCATTTTAAGCCTAGTGGGCCTGTCTTAAATTGGGTTTTTTACGCAAAATTATAATTATCAGGCTAATAATCGGGGCCTCAAGGAACAAAAATGGCCCAATGTGTGGGCCTCAAGGGGAAAAAAATTGGCCCGTTTGTCAGAAATGCCAGAGATTGTTACTGGTCCCAGTCCGCCCCTGCTTCTAACTCAGACACAAAACATGTTGATGGGGTCATTTTAAGAGTTTTAAGAGGGATATTACCTATATTCACCCTCCTAGACCTGTAGTAGGTTAGGGTCACACATGGATTAAGAAATTACGTTGTATCATGCAGACCTAGAAACAATTAGAAAATACAATGTATTGGTCATTGTACTGTCCTCCTTAAGGTGTATGCAATCATAATTTGACAGCCAGCCAAACTCCAAGCAAGAACTGAACCAGAGCCAGGGATAGGCTTTCCATAAACCTCCAGTTATATAGTTACTACGGTGTCAAACTGTAACAATACAGAAAATGAAATTATTGGAGCAGCTCAGACTAAAACACAATATAAATGCACAACAGAGTCTAACCGATGTTTCATAGTCGCATAGTGAACAATACAATACTTGACCAACACTGTACATACAAAACGTACGTATCCTGCTTGAATATTGTTCTAAACAGGATTAGTATCTAAATAACATGTAAGCTAACTTAAGTGCGAAGAGAAATCACATGTAGAGAGAAGCTAGCTGCAAAACAGCACTTAACAGGCAGGCTAGACTAGCAAGGGAATACATGTAATTGATTTACTTAAAAACTCAGAATTAAAACATGACCTGCAGAAAATACTTACAATACTAAAAGATGAACATCTTAGAAATTATTTGCACTTACAGCCAATGCTTTACAAAGGCTTAACAAGAAGGATGGCAGAAGATAAACAGCAGTATTACGTCGCACTTTTCCAACAATGAGGCTGAACTGCATAATTTTTTATTTCCTGTTTTACCACCAACAAAGAAGTAGCACAGCATAGTACACGTTAGCTTCGGCTACACAGAACAGCCACTGGATGGTGCCAAATTAAACGCTTGGCCAAAAGAATAAAAGGCAGAATACTCCCCGTCTGGTGTGTGAAAGAGGCCACTATTAATTAACGTTACACACATACCTCAAAGACTAGCAAACCCTCAGTCTTCTTTGGGTAAAAGGAGTATGACCTCAGACAGGTCTCAGGAACTTCTTAGTGGTCCCCTGAGCAGTAATCTTGAGTTCCACTTTGCACACCTTACTGTCACTGCTGGTGAAGGTGGAAGTGACCAGTGCCATGGGCCACTCGTTGCGGGTGACTTGATTGTCTTTTAAGAGCACGAGATCTCGCTCTTGTAGGTTGCGGTGAGCTTCAGTCCACTTTCGTCGGCTCTGCAAGGTGGGGAGATACTCACGGCTCCAGCGAGACCAGAACTTACTGGCAAGGCTCTGCACCCATCTCTACTGGCTCTTGAAGAGGTCTGTCAGTGAAGTCTCCGGGAGGGGGGGTGCATCAACCTTTTGGGTAAGCAGCATAGCGGGAGTCAGGTAGAATGGTGAGTCTGGATCGGTGGAGACAGGAACTAGAGGTCTGGCATTGATTATGGCTGTGACCTCAGCCATAAGGGTGCACAGAACTTCATGTGAAAGGTGAGGAGACTTGTTCTGTAGCAGCATGGAGTCAAGGATTCTGCGTGCCACTCCAATCATGCGCTCCCAGGCACCTCCCATGTGTGAAGAGTGAGGAGGGTTGAATTCCCATGTGCAACCTTGTTCACTTAGGTAGCTCTGGACTCTAGGCCTCTGACGCTGCTACTTTCCGAGTTCAAACTCCTTACAGGCACCTATGAAGTTTGTTCCACAATCTGATCTTAGCTGTTTTGCTGGTCCACAGATGGCGAATAACCTCCTGAGGGCGTTGATGCAGCTGTAGGTGTGACTTCAACGTGCACTGACCGAGTGCTCATGCAGGTGAAAAGCACTGCCCAGCGTTTGCTTTGAGCTTGACCTTCTCTGGTACGGCGAGCAGTGACTGTCCAAGGGCCAAAGACATCCAAGCCCACATACGTGAAGGTAGGGGATGTACTGAGGTGTTCGGGTGGCAAGTCTGCCATTTTCTGTTCTTCATGTTTCCCACGGAGCTTCCGGCATGTGATGCACTTGTGTAGGACAGAGCTGATGAGCTTTTTACCCCCGACAATCCACAGGCCTGATGCTCTGACGAAGTGGCGGACTTGGTGCTTCACCTGCTCGTGGTAGTGCCGTACTAGCAGTGTGGAGATGTAGCTGTGTCTTGGTAGGACAAGTGGATTCTTCTCGCCGCTGTCCAGCCGTGCATGTTTTAGACGGTCTCCTATTCTGTTGAGACCTTCATCCGAGATGGGATTCAGCTTTGAAAGTGAACTGCACTTAAAAATGTTTATTTTCTCTTTGTGTGCAATGAACACCTCAGGGTAGGCTTCTCTTTGAACTGATGATTACATTCTTGGCTTGAGAAAGCTCTGCTGGGGTGCGGCGTTTGTTGCACTGATGCCAACCTCTGCATTTGTTCAGCTGGTCCGTCGGGTCTGGCTTGAGAGAGTTAGCAACATGGATGAGGAATGCGACAGCTCTCAGTAGGGATTTCCAGGTGGAGAACCGCTCGAAGCAATCTGAGGTAAGTGGTTTGTCTTTGACTTGAGTGATGTAACTTGTCACCTGGGGGCGGATTTCACCATCCAAGTCTGGACTGACCAGCTCGAAGGGAACTTTCGTCTCTGGGTGAGCTTGGTTAGGTTTGTACAGGAACGCTGGTCCCGTGAACCATGATGTACTGGTGAGCTGGGAAGCGGGAACTGACCTTCAGGCGTGGTCGGCGGCATTGTGTTCTGGGGGCACGTAGTGCCACTGCTCCAGGCATGTTGATTGACGGATGCGTTGGACTCTGTTGTGCACAAACATACTCAGCGTTTAGTCTCATTGTATATGTATCCCAAGACTAATTTACTGTCACAGTAGAAGTGAACGATGTCTGGTTTGAGGTCTATTTTTTCTAGGATTTCTACTGCCAACACTGCTCCACATAGTTTTGAGGCGGGGTATGGTAGGCTCAGATTGAGGGGTTAACTATTTTTTTTTTTAAACAAAGCCCACTTCACTTTGTCCATCTTCATCAGTTGCTCTGATGTACGCCACTGCACCGATGGCTTTGTTGGAAGCATTTGAAAACACACATACAGTTGAAGTCGGAAGTTTACATACACTTAGGTACACAAATGTCTTTTTAACAAATTATAGTTTTGGCAAATCGGTTAGGACATCTACTTTGTGCATGACACAAGTAATTTTTCCAACAACTGTTTACAGACAGATTATTTCACTTATAATTCACTGTATCACAATTCCAGTGGGTCAGAAGTTAACATACTGTAACGATCCCTGCAGTCTGAGTCGGTTTCTGTCTGGGTATTAGTTTTTCTGCTCGGGATCTCCAGTTTCCCGAGGGTTCTGGAACGCTCCCTGCCTGGTTGCCGGGCAACGTTGCTAGGCGGGAGCTCTCTTGATTTCCGCACCTGCATCCCATCAGCAATCTGCACACCTGGTCCTGATCATCACCCTTCTTAGGCTCTGTCCTAACATCCATTCCCTGCCGGATCGTTAGCCATGAACAGTATGTTTGTCCGTGTATCAGCCTTGGAACTTCTAGCGTTAGTTTTGTTGTTTTGCACCTTTTTGACTTGCTGTATACTTACCTCCGTTTTGTTCTATCTGCAGTCACTCACCCGGAACCTTCACCCAACCTCTGCCTGATGGTCGGCGGCTGCCGAGCCATTACTGGACCTACCACTGCACCCTCAACAACCCATCCACGCCACCCGCTCTGTTCCCTGGATTATTCAGCCTCACTCGTGGATCTATTAAATAAACACTCACCTTTGTTTCAACTTACCTTGTCCTGGTCTGCTTCTGGGTTCTGGCTTAGTAAACCGTGACAGAACGATCCGGCCAGTAATGAACCCAGCGGACCTGGACTCTGTTCGCCATGCCATTACCCATCAGGAGAAGATGTTGGGCCATCATAGCACGGAGCTACAGGAGATCGCGTTGGCAGTTCGGAACCTTTCTACCGGTCTGACGGAGGTCCAGAACCAGCGCAAGTTCCGGTGGAGGATCCACTACCGGTTTCACCCATCTCGCCTGCCGCTTCTGGAGCTGTGTCCTTCCGTGAGCCCAAGGTTCCGACGCCGGATAAATATGAGGGGGAGCTGGGAAGATGCCGTTCTTTCCTTATGCAGTGTGGGTTAGTGTTCGATCTACAGCCCTACTCTTATGCCACAGACAAGGCTAGGATAGCCTTTGTGATTGAGTTACTGCGTGGTCGAGCGCTGGAGTGGGCTTCAGCCGTTTGGGAACGACAAGACCCCTGCATGGCTTCATACCAGGGGTTCACGGCCGAGATGAGGAAGCTCTTCGACCATTCCGTCCGAGGAAGGGACGCAGCTAGGCGCCTGTTTTCGCTTCACCAAGGAACTCGCAGCGTGGCCGACTTCGTGATCGAGTTCAAGACGTTGGCTGTGGAGAGTGGGTGGAATGAGGAGTCTCTGCAAGCGGCCTTTTACCAGGGTCTGTCGGAGCAGCTCAAGGATGAGTTGATCTCCTATCCGGAGCCTAGTGACCTGGACAGCTTGGTAGCCTTGTCTATTCGGGTGGATAATCGAGTCCGAGAGCGAAGGAGGGAGAAGCAATGGGTTCCGTCCAATCGATCAGCTTCTCAGGTTCCAGTCGGGTCGGGGATTGGACCAGAATACGTCGATCATCGTCCACCACACAGGATTAGTGGAGAGGTCCTGTCTCCCGATTCTGAACCAATGCAAGTAGGGCGGCACGGGTTAACCAAGGAGGAACGCCAACTCAGACGTAGGACTAACTGTTGCCTCTACTGTGGTGGTTCGGGACATTACCTCGCCACCTGTTCCCGGCGGTCGTCAAACTGCGCGGCTCGCTAAAGTTGGGAGGACTTTTAGCGAGCCAGTTTCGACCTCTCAATACCTCTGTCAGACCCCGTTTCCCGGCTACCCTTATGAACAGGAATCAGAGCTTAGCGATTAACGCTTTGCTCGATTCAGGTGCCGATGGAAGCTTTCTTGATGCCGAGTTGGTGGAACAGCTGGGGCTTTCCAAGGAGCAATTGCCGGAAGCCATTGAAGCGACCACTCTGAACGGCAGTAGTCTGGCACGTATCACGATGAGGACTGAACCGGTTAAGATGCTGTTGTCGGGGAATCATTCGGAGATGATTTCATTCTTCATTCTGCCGTCTTCCCATGTTCCTCTGGTCCTTGGATACCCCTGGCTGAAGGAACACAATCCCACGTTCGATTGGGTGACGGGCAAGGTAACGAGTTGGAGCCTTGATTGTCATGCTAACTGTCTCAAGACTGCCTGTCCCCATTCGGTTCCCAGTCAGGTGATTGAGGCTAAACCCCCAGATTTGTCCCTGGTTCCCGAGACATATCACGATTTGGGGGAAGTGTTCAGTAAGCAGAAGGCTCTGTCACTCCCTCCCCACCGACCATATGATTGTGCCATCAACCTGTTCCCTGGAGCTGTCTACCCTAAGGGAAGGTTATACAGTATCTCCCGACCTGAACGTGAGGCTTTGGAGACCTACATCAAGGAGTCCCTAGCTGCTGGTCTCGTTCGTCCCTCGTCATCACCCCTGGGGGGCAGGATTCTTCTTTGTGGGTAAGAAGGATGGCTCTCTTCGACCGTGTATTGATTATCGGGGGTTGAATGACATCACGGTCAAGAACAAGTATCCCCTGCCCTTGATGAGTTCTGCCTTCGACTCCTTACAGGGTGCTACGGTGTTCACCAAGCTAGACCCTACGCAATGCGTATCACATGGTCCGGATCAGAGAGGGGGACGAGTGGTTGACGGGTTTCAATACACCGATGGGTCGCTTCGAGTATCAGGTGATGCCGTTTGGACTGACCAATGCTCCAGCGGTATTCCAGAGTATGGTGAACGACGTCCTGAGAGATATGATCGGTCTCTTTGTGTTTGTTTACCTGGATGACATTCTGATCTTCTCGAAGGAACCTTCCGACCACGTCCAGCATGTCCGGCAGGTTCTGCAGCGATTGTTGGAGAATCGCCTGTTCGTGAAGGCCGAGAAGTGCGAGTTTCACGCCCACACGACATCCTTTCTCGGGTACATCATCTCCAGGGGAGAGATTAGGATGGACCAGGAGAAGGTTAGAGCGGTTCTGGAATGGGCCCAGCCCGGTACGAGATTGCAGCTCCAGAGATTTTTTGGGGTTTGCGAATTTCTACCGCAGATTCATCCGGGATTACAGCCGTGTGGCCGCCTCCGTTAACTGCCTTGACTTCCAGTATCAGGATCTTCAAGTGGAATCCGGAGGCGGATCGAGCGTTTCTGGATTTGAAGAGGCGATTCACCAACGCACCGATTCTCTCTCAACCGGACACGGCCCGTCAGTTCGTCGTTGAAGTGGACGCGTCTGATGTGGGAGTTGGCGCCATCCTGTCGCAGCGATGCTCCACGGACAGTAAACTCCATCCCTGCGCCTACTACTCTCGTCGCCTTTCGCCTGCGGAGAGGAATTACGATGTGGGTAACCGGGAGCTTCTCGCGGTGAAACTTGCCTTGGAGGAGTGGCGCCACTGGTTGGAGGGGGCGGAGCAACCGTTTATTGTCTGGACTGACCACAAGAATCTTGCTTACGTGCAATCGGCTAGACGTCTCAACTCCCGTCAGGCCAGGTGGGCGTTGTTTTTCGGACGATTCAATTTTTCCCTGACGTTCCGACCTGGATCTAAGAACGGCAAGGCGGACGCCTTGTCCCGGATGTTCTCCAAGACGGAGGAGAGTGGGTCCAAGACCGAGACAATTCTCCCCGGGACTGCGTCGTGGGAGCAGTTAGGTGGAAGATTGAGGAGGAGGTGATGGCGGCCCTTCGGACGCAGCCCGGTCCCCGTAGCGGTCCACCCGGTCGGTTGTTTGTGCCTGAGTCGGTTCGTCCTGCTGTCCTCAAATGGTCCCACGCCAGCAAGATGGCTTGTCACCCTGGCGTGGCTCGGACGATGGCGTTTCTTCGCAGACGTTTTTGGTGGCCTGCCATGGCCGAGGATACTCGGGGTTATGTTGCTGCCTGTCCAGTGTGTGCGCAGAATAAGAGTACCAATCGGCCCAGCTCTGGACTACTTCACCCCCTTCCTATTCCCCGGCGACCATGGTCGCATCTGGCCCTGGACTTTGTCACTGGGTTGCCCGCTTCTGAGGGAAACACGGTCGTTCTGACTATCGTGGACAGATTCAGCAAGTTCGCCCACTTTGTGCCTATTGCCAAGCTTCCCTCTGCCTCGGAGACGTCCGAGATCCTGGTTAGGGAGGTTTTCAGGGTCCACGGTTTGCCCAGTGATATCGTTTCCGACCGTGGCCCTCAGTTTACCTCTGCTGTCTGGAAGTCCTTCTGTTTGGCCATTGGAGCTACAGTCAGCCTCACATCTGGTTTTCACCCCCAATCTAATGGTCAGGCGGAGAGAGCCAACCAGAAGATGGAATCCACGCTACGCTGCCTTGTCTCCTCCAACCCCACCTCCTGGGTCTCTCAGTTGCCTTGGGTTGAGTATGCCCACAATACTCTCCCCTACATCTGCCACTGGGATGTCTCCCTTCCAGTGCCTGTATGGCTACCAACCTCCCTTGTTCCCTTCTCAGGAGAAGGAGCTCTCAGTGCCCTCTGTTCAGGCCCATATTCAGCCGTTGCCACCGGACCTGGCATCGGGCCAGAAAGGCACTCCTTAGAGTTTCGGACCGGTATCAGCTCCAGGCGAATCGTCGCCGGATCCCCGCTCCCACCTATACCATCGGAGATAGGGTCTGGTTGGCCACACGGGATCTTCCTTTACGGACTGAGGCTAGGAAGTTGTTACCGAAGTTCATTGGTCCGTTTGTGGTGGAGAAGGTGATCAATCCGGTGGCAGTTCGACTCAAACTACCGAGGACGCTCAGAGTCCATCCCACCTTTCATGTCTCCTGCCTCAAGCCTGTTCTCCTCAGTCCTCTGTTGCCTCCTCCGCCTCCTCCTCCTCCTCCTCGGATGATCGGAGGTGGTCCTGCCTACACGGTGCGACGCATCATGGATTCCAGACGGCGGGGCCGGGGTTTCCAGTATCTCGTGGACTGGGAGGGGTATGGTCCTGAAGAGAGGAGTTGGATTCCGCGGCGACAGATCCTAGATGCTGACCTCATTCGTGACTTCTACCGCCTCCATCCTGGCGCTCCGGGGAGTCCGCCCGGTGGCGTTCGTCGGAGGGGGGTACTGTAACGATCCCTGCAGTCTGAGTCGGTTTCTGTCTGGGTATTAGTTTTTCTGCTCGGGATCTCCAGTTTCCCGAGGGTTCTGGAACGCTCCCTGCCTGGTTGCCGGGCAACGTTGCTAGGCGGGAGCTCTCTTGATTTCCGCACCTGCATCCCATCAGCAATCTGCACACCTGGTCCTGATCATCACCCTTCTTAGGCTCTGTCCTAACATCCATTCCCTGCCGGATCGTTAGCCATGAACAGTATGTTTGTCCGTGTATCAGCCTTGGAACTTCTAGCGTTAGTTTTGTTGTTTTGCACCTTTTTGACTTGCTGTATACTTACCTCCGTTTTGTTCTATCTGCAGTCACTCACCCGGAACCTTCACCCAACCTCTGCCTGATGGTCGGCGGCTGCCGAGCCATTACTGGACCTACCACTGCACCCTCAACAACCCATCCACGCCACCCGCTCTGTTCCCTGGATTATTCAGCCTCACTCGTGGATCTATTAAATAAACACTCACCTTTGTTTCAACTTACCTTGTCCTGGTCTGCTTCTGGGTTCTGGCTTAGTAAACCGTGACACATACACTAAGTTGACTGTGCCTTAAAACAGCTTGGAAAATTCCAGAAAATGATGTCATGGGGGGACATCATGGGGGGACATCAATAGCTTCTGATAGCTTCTGATAGGCTAATTGACATCCTTTGAGTCAATTGGAGGTGTACCTGTGGATGTATGTCAAGGCCTACGTTCAAACTCAGTGCCTCTTTGCTTGACATCATGGGAAAATCAAAATAAATCAGCCAAGAACTCAGAAAAATAATTGTAGACCTCCACAAGTCTGGTTCATCCTTGGGAGCAATTTCCAAACGCCTGAAGGTACCACATTCATCTGTACAAACAATAGTAAGCAAGTATAAACACCATGGGACCACGCAGCCGTCATACCACTCAGGAAGGAGACGCGTTCTGTCTCCTAGAGATGAACGTACTTTGGTGCGAAAAGTGCAAATCAATCCCAGAACAACAGCAAAAGGACCTTGTGAAGATGCTGGAGGAAACAGGTACAAAAGTATATCCACAGTAAAACGAGTCCTATATCGACATAACCTGAAAGGCCGCTCAGCAAGGAAGAAGCCACTGCTCCAAAACCGCCATAAAAAAGCCAGACTACGGTTTGCAACTGCACATGGGGACAAAGATCGTACTTTTTGGAGAAATGTCCTCTGGTCTGATGAAACAAAAATAGAACTGTTTGGCCATAATGACCATCGTTATGTTTGGAGGAAAAAGGGGGTTTCTTGCAAGCCGAAGAACACCATCCCAACCGTGAAGCACGGGGGTGGCAGCATCATGCTGTGGGGGTGCTTTGCTGCAGGAGGGACTGGTGTGGATATATTGAAGCAACATCTCAAGACATCAGTCAGGAAGTTACAGCTTGGTCGCAAATGGGTCTTCCAAATGGACAATGACCCCAAGCATACTTCCAAAGTTGTGGCAAAATGGCTTAAGGACAACAAAGTCAAGGTATTGGAGTGGCCATCACAAAGCCCTGACCTCAATCCTATAGAAAATGTGTGGGTAGAACTGAAAAAGTGTGTGCGAGCAAGGAGGCCTACAAACCTGACTCAGTTACACCCGTTCTGTTTGGAGGAATGGGCCAAAATTCACCCAACTTATTGTGGGAAGCTTGTGGAAGGTTACCCGAAACGTTTGACCCAAGTTAAACAATTTAAAGGCAATGCTACCAAATACTAATTGAGTGTTGTCACGATCGTTGACTGAAGACACGGACCAAGGCGCAGCGTGGTAAGCGTACATACTTTTATTTAACGTACTTAACTACTTGGACCGGACCCCTATGGTCCTCTGTGGTCCTCTGTAGCTCAGCTGGTAGAGCGCGGCGCTTGTAACGCCAAGGTAGTGGGTTCGATCCCCGGGACCACCCCATACACAACAATGTATGCACGCATGACTGTAAGTCGCTTTGGATAAAAGCGTCTGCTAAATGGCATATTATTATTATTATTATTAACGACGAAAACAACAACCAAACGATACGTGAAGTCCTGAGGTTATAACACAACAAACCTTTACGGTTCAAGATCCCACAAAGACTAGTGCAAAACAGGCTGCCTAAGTATGGTCCCCAATCAGAGACAACGAGCTACAGCTGCCTCTGATTGGGAACCACCATGGCCAACATAGATCAAACGATCTAGAACAAAAACATAGAAAAACTAAACATAGCAAATCCACACCCTGGCTCAACATTTAAGAGTCCCCAGAGCCAGGGCGTGACAAGTGTATCTTAACTTCTGACTCACTGGGAATGTGATGAAATAAATAAAAGCTGAAAGAAATCATTCTCTCTACTATTATTCTGACATTTCACATTCTTAAAATAAAGTGGTGATCGTAACTGACCAAAGACAGGGAATTATTACTATGATTAAATGTCAGGAATTTTGAAATACGGAGTTTAAATGTATTTGGCTAAGGTGTATGTAAACTTCCGACTTCAACTGTAGCCTGTGCGTTTTGCCTTTGAGATGGAGTTCTTAGTGTAGGTGTGTGGGATATGGAGTTGCTTCAGATCTTGTAGAGAGTCCCTCCATGCTTCCCATTCTTTCAGCTTTTCTTCGGGGAGTGGTGAATCCCAATCACAAGTGTCTGAGGAGAGGTCCCGCAGTATGGCTCTTCCCTGTATGGTTACTGGAGCTACCAGGCCGAGAGGGTCGAAGAGGCTGTTTACCGTTGACAGGACTCCACGTCGCGTTAATGGTTTGCTGCTGACTGATACTCCGAAGGTGAAGGTGTCTGTTGCTATTTCCCAGCATAAACCAAGACTGCTTTGCATGAGTGTGGTTTCTCCTCCAAGTCCTAAATCTTTTACGCCCTTGGCATGGTCTTCTGGGGGAAATGCCTCCATCACAGTCGCAGTGTTTGATGCAATCTTGTGCAGTCATAGGTTTGACTCCGCGAGTGATGCTTGTGTTCTCCATCGATGGCCTCTGTTGGTGGGAAGAGACTTGAGCCCATCATCCATATAGAAATGTCTCTCTATGAACTGTTGAGTGTCTGCTCCGTGGTTTTGCTCACCTTCTTGAGCGGCTCGCCTGAGCCCGTAGAAGGCGACGGCAGGAGATGGGCTGTTGCCGAAGACTTGGACCTTCATCCTGTACTCCATTATGTCCTTTGTGATGTCATTGTCTCTGTACCATAAGAATCTCAGGTAGTTTCTGTGATTTTCTCTAACAACGAAACAATGAATAATCGGTTGGATATCTGTGGTTATTGCTACAGGTTCTTTCCTGAAGTGGATGAGAACTCCCAGAAGACTGTTGTTTAGGTCTGGGCCTTGTGAGCAGCACGTTGTTGAGGGACCATACTGCTGCTCACTGGAGTCGAATACCACCGTGATCTGACCCGGCTTTTGTGGATGGTAGACCCTGAAGGTCGGGAGGTACCAACACTCTTCTCCATCCTTCAGTGGGGGTGCTGGCTCTGCATGGTTGTTTACAAATATCTTCTCCATGAAGGTGACAAACTGCTCTTTTATCTCAGGCTTCTTGTTCAGGCTACGGCGTAGAGAGGTGAGACGGGTGAGCGCTTGTGTGCGGTTGTTGTTTGGGAGAGGTGGCCTGGGTACTCTGAAGGGGAGAGGTACTACCCGGCTGTGTGCCTTGTCTTTGTAGAACTCTTTGTCCATAGTCTTTAAAAAAGACTGTGTCCTCAATGGAGAGAGCTATCTTGTTGTCGTTCTCTGTCCTGTCAAACACTGTGTGTCTGAGTTTGTCTTCAGCTGCTTTGTGAATAGGGCTTTCCTTGAATATATGGGAGAAACCATCCTGTTGCTCCCCGCCGTAGCTCACCTTCTCTTTCAGATGAATGTAGTTCTGACATGGAGTGAGGAAGGAGGGCCGTCCGTTCTCCAACACATTTCTTTTGAAGCTGTTCACGATTGGCTTGTGTGCGTTTCCCAGGCATACTTCGCCCACTAGGACCCAGCCTAAGTTGAGTCTCTGAGCAAAGGGGGTATTGTGTGGTCCATTGATTTGTTGTCTCACTTTATGCACTCTGACAATGTCTCTTCCAAGCAACAGAAGGATCTGGGCACTTAGATCAAGCTCTGGAATGTGGGCTACCTCTGGGGTTGGTATTTCTGATCTGTTATTGAGGATCTCATTGCATTCGATGAGTGAAGGAAGGGCTAGGCCTACCCCACCATTCACTGCCTCAATCTGGAAGCCGTCCACCTTTCTTCCTGCCGTTTCCATGACTCCAGCACAGGTCCTCAGAGAGTAGGGAGATGGGTTGCCCTGAATACTGAACAGATTGAAGAAGTCTGATCTTGCCAATGTGGTTGCTCTGGTCGTCTAGTATAGCGTACAGCTTGACAGCGCTTTCACGCTGAACCTTGGGGTAGACTCTCACTAGGCAAATCTTTGAGCATGAACGGGCTGTAAGACCCTTACCACATACCTCAGTGCATTGGTAGGGTTTCCTTCCCACTCCCCGCCATTCTCTGACATACAGCCGGGGGGCTGTTTGGTCCAGGTGGCAGGGCCTGGGTGCATTGCTGCGCTGTGCCGTTCGCTTTCACACTCTTTACATTTCAATGCTATGGTGCAGTCTTTTGCCAGGTGGCAGGATGAAGTACAGCACTTGAATCATATTCCCTTCTCTTTGAGAAAGGCCTTGCGCTCATTGATGGTTTTGGCTCTGAAGCCTCTGCATTTTCTGAGCAGATGTGGTTTATTGTGGATGGGGCAATCTTCTTTCTTTTCTGTGGTTACTGTGCTGGGGTCAGCAGCGGTGGCGACATCCGTTTTGTGTACAGATATAGGGGTTCTCTTGTTCCTCATGGCTGGTTACTCGCTTCTCGCAGGTCCACTGCTGCCACTATTAGAAAGGTGCAAAGCTTGGGTCATTTCTAGTTCTTGCTTCATCGCATATGAACTTTGTGAAGAAGGAGAATTGAGGAAAGCACTGGCTGTTTTTGTACCCTGAACCATGGGATATCCATCTTTACTGAAGGGCGTGGGACAGTTTTTCCACTATGGGGCTGATACCACGGTTAGTGTCCAGGTAAGTTAGAGCAGGTAAGTCTCCATCTTCTTTTGCAGACTGAATTTCCATCAGGAGATCTCCAAGTTCCATTAGCTTGGAATGGTCTTTGCTATAGATTCTGGAGAAGCTGTCCAACTTCTTGAAGAGTGACGTTTCTATGACTACTGAAGAGCCGTAACACTGCTTCAGTCTGTCCCAAGCCTTTTTCAGGGCTGCACTTGGGTCGTTGACGTGCACTGAGCGGACCCTTTTTACATGTTGTGACGACTCCTTACCCAGCCATTATGTTAGCAGACCCAGCTCCTCACTAGCGGTGAGGTCCAGGCCCTTGTTAGCATTGTTGAATGAGGACTGCCATGCCCTAAAGCTCTCAGGCTGGTCGTTGAACTGTGCAAGTCCTATGTTTACCAACTCATGACGTGCTAGATATTTGGCAAAGTCTATCATGTTAGGAGCTTGACTCTGGTCTCCTAGAGCTGTGTGTTGCTGATGGGTGTAGGGCTGAGGTAGGGGGTTCTGTGGCTGGCCATGTTCTCTTTTTGGTTGTGATGCCTTAACAGCAGGGGCGCCTGTATTGTTGATGAGTGGTGAGTGTCTCTCTGTGAGCATTGAATTGTGACGGTCTGTTGTACTGTGTATGGATCCACTGCCGTAGTAGTTGTGCCAACTGGTCGCTTACCTTTTTACTATACTGTCCTCCTTAAGCTGTATGCAACCATAACCATAATTTGACAGCCAGCCAAACTCCAATCAAGATCTGAACCAGAGTCAAGGATTTTCCATAAACCTCCAGTTTTATAGTTGAAACGGTGTAAAACTGTAACAATACAGAAAAAATAAATTATTGGAGCAGCTCAGACTAAAATGCAATATAAATTGACAACAGAGTCTAACCGATGTTTCATAGTCGCATAGTGAACAATACAATACTTGACCAACACTGTACACAGAAAACGTACCATCCTGCTTGAATATTGTTCTAAACAGGATTAGTATCTAAATAACATGTAAGCTAACTTAAGTGCGAAGAGAAATCACATGTAGAGAGAAGCTAGCTGCAAAACAGCATATAACAGGCAGGCTAGCAAGGTAATACATGTATTGATTTACTTAAAAACTCAGAATTAAAACATGACCTGCAGAAAATACTTACAATACTAAAAGATTAACATCTTAGAAATGATTTGTACTTACAGGCAATGCTTTACAAAGGCTTAACAAGAAGGATGGCAGAAGATAAACAGCAGTATTAAGATCGCTCTTTTCCAACAATGAGGCTGAACTGCATAATTTCATATTTCCTGTTTCACCACCAACAAAGAAGTCGCACAGCATAGTACACGTTAGCTGCGGCTACACAAAACAGCCACTGGATGGCTCCAAATCAAAAGGTGCTTGGCCAAAAGCATAGAAGGCAGAAAGTAATCATCATTTGGTACCAACTATAACCAGGTTTCCATCCAACCTTTTTATGCAAGTAAAATAGCCTACATGTTGGAATAAAACATTTAACAACAGATCTGATGGAAACAGCCAATTTGTCAGTGAACTTACCAAATGTAAACAAAACAAAATACACTAGACAAGGTGGGATCTTTGTATCAGTAAAATGAATTATGCGAGAAATGACAGTGGAAATGCTTTGACAATAAAAGGCCACTAAACTGTGCAGTTGTGTCACAACACAATGCCACAGATGTCTCCTGTTTTGAGGGAGTGTGCAATTGGCATGCTGACTACAGGAATGTCCACCAGAGCTGTTGCCAGAGAATTGAATGTTAATTTCTCTACCAAAAGCAGAGGCCAACTTTGCTTTAGAGAATTTGGCAGGACGTCCAACCGGCCTCACAACCGCAGACCACGTGTATGGCGTTGTGTGAGTGAGCAGTTTGCTGATGTCAACATTGTAAACAGAGTTCCTCATGGTGGCGGTGGGGTTATGGTATGGGCATGCATAAGTTACGGACAACAGACACAATTACATTTTATTGATGGCAATTTGAATGCACAAAGATACCGTGACGAAATCCTGAGGCAAATTGTCATGCCATTCACCCGCCGCCATCACCTTATGTTTCAGCATGATAATGCACTGCCCCATGTCACAAGGACCTGTACACAATTCCTGTTAGCTGAACATGTCCCAGTTCTTCCATGGCCTGCATACTCACCAGACATGTCACCCATTGAGCATGTTTGGGATGTTCTGGATCAACTTGTACGACAGCGTGTTCCAGTTCCCGCCAACATCCAGCAACTTCGCACAGCCATTGAAGAGGAGTGGGACAACATTCCACAGGCCAGAAGCAACAGCCTGATTCACTATATGTGAAGGAGATGTGTCACGCTTCTTGAAGCAAATGGTGGTCACACCAGATACTGACTTTAAAAATAAATCTGTTATCTGTGACCAACAGATCCATATCTGTATTCCCAGTCTTATCAAATCCATAGGTTAGGGCCTAGTTTATTTATTTAAATTGACTGATTTTCTTCACTGTTTTAGTTTTACTTCTTGCACCAAAGAAAACAAGTGAGACAACAATACAGATAAAATAATAAATAATAAAACGGTGTGCAGGTGTGGTTCGAAGCCCAACGGCTTATATGATAACCACACCACAAAAAATATATATATATATATACAATCCATACTGTAAGTACAAAAAAATAAAAAAAGATTTGTTAACAGATAAAACCTACTAATTTTAAAATGTATAAATTAATCGATTAGTAATCACAAAAAAGATAAAACAATATTTGTTTTGTTTAAATGTATGTGTGCATGTGTGAGTTAGGCTTATATGAACTGTAACTCAGTAGAATCTTTGAAATTGTTGCATGTTGCATTTATATATTTGTTCAGAATAATAACCATCATATCTAAGTCAACTTGAAGTGACAATGTCATGTTGTGTGGTCTTCCCACTACTACTCGGGAAAGTAAGTAGCCTTGCACAAGCCTTGGCTTGTGCAAGCGGGAATGGCTCCACAAGCAGTCGCCTATCTCCTGTTTCTCTAGCCTGAGGCAACTTGAT
This sequence comes from Coregonus clupeaformis, assembly GCF_020615455.1. Taxonomy (NCBI): domain Eukaryota; kingdom Metazoa; phylum Chordata; class Actinopteri; order Salmoniformes; family Salmonidae; genus Coregonus; species Coregonus clupeaformis. The sequence goes on from NC_059197.1 coordinate 44,557,767, forward strand.
GTAAAAGTACACCCCCTGAACAGGACGCCAGTCTATTGCAGAGCCTAACCCCCCAATCGATCTCCTTAACCTAGAGTCGCTGTCTGCGGCCCTGCATTAATCTAATTAGCATAATAAAACAATCGCCATCAAAATCTGTCTGTTTTTTTTGCATTGGCTGCATATCAATCCACTGCATATCCCGATGTCGCCCTTCCGCATCTGGGGTGAAAGGTGGCAGAGCTAGAGACCATGAGACAAACTCTGTCTTCTCACCAAAACGTCTCGTGTCCGAACGGTTTGGCCTACAAACTATTATGGCGTTCTCCATTTTTTCCTGAAGTCGGGACATCCGATCTGCCAACTTCTGTCTGTAGTGTTTGAACAGTTTGTGAAACGGTGAGCCTCTCACAAACATGACCATGTCGGTTGTTTTGCTCTAGGATGCCCACAAGCCTCCCAAGACTAGTCTGAAGGTAGCCCAGTATCAGTCAAAAAAGTTTATGGAAGTATATATGGAGAAAGTTTAGTGCCTAAAATAAGGGTTTAAATACATATTTTTGTTCTTATTCCTTATCATTCACAGATACTGTATAGGAAAGATACTTCAGAACAAACTTCCTTTAGATCTGTTGATCCATGTATGAAGCTGTTATTCAATGTGTTGGGCTAATAGCATTAAGTCCAAATTCAAATGTTTCAAAAACTATACACTACCGTTCAAAAGTTTGGGGCCACTTAGAAATGTCACTTAGAAATGTCCATTAAAATAACATCAAATTGATCAGAAATACAGTGTAGACATTGTTAATGTTGTAAATGGCTATTGTAGCTGGAAACGGCAGATTTTTTATGGGATATCTACATAGGCGTACAGAGGCCCATTATCAGCAACCATCAGTCCTGTGTTCCAATGGCACGTAGTGTTTTTTTTTTTTTTTTTTTTGTTGGGAGGTAGATCATCTTAATATTGCAGATAGATTGTAACTTCCATCAATGTAATTGTCTGCATCACTTCCAATCCCCCATGTTTTATATATATATATATATATATATATATACACAAACACACACACACACACACACACATATATACACACACACACATATTTATATATATATATATATATATATATATATATATATATATAACACACACACACACACACACACACACACACACACATATATACACACACACACACACATACATATCCTATAAAAAAATATATATTCCCCTTTATTACTTTCCAACCCCGCCACCCTTTCCCTACTTGGAGTAAACTAGTGAACAACAATGATTAGGCCTCTACTTCCAGCTTATACTTACTAACTACATTTTATGGACACAGTCAATTTTACAATAATTATATTTTGTTTGTGCCTTTCTGCAATCACGTTGTGTTTGCTAATCCAAGTTTATCATTTTAAAAGGCTAATTGATCATTAGAAAACCCTTTTGCAATTATGTTAGCACAGCTGAAAACTGTTGTGCTGATTAAAGAAGCAATAAAACTGGCCTTCTTTTGACTAGTTGAGTATCTGGAGCATCAGCAATTGTGGGTTCGATTACAGGCTTAAAATGGCCAGAAACAAATAACTTTCTTCTGATACTCGTCAGTCTATTCTTGCTCTGAGAAATGAAGGGTATTCCATGCGAGAAATTGCCAAGAAACTGAAGATCTCGTACAACGCTGTGACTACTCCCTTCACAGAACAGCGCAAACTGGCTCTAACCAGAAAAGAAAGAGGAGTGGGAGGCCCCGGTGCACAACTGAGCAAGAGGACAAATACATTAGAGTGTCTAGTTTGAGAAACAGACGCCTCACAAGTCCTCAACTGGCAGCTTCATTAAATAGTACCCGCAAAACACCAGTCTCAACGTCAACAGTGAAGAGGCGACTCCGGGATGCTGACCTTTATCAGCTGTTCCGGTGGCTGGTCTCAGACGATCCCGCAGGTGAAGAAGCCGGATATGGAGGTCCTGGGCTGGCGTGGTTACACGTGGTCTGCGGTTGTAATGCCGGTTGGGAATACTGCCAAATTCTCTAAAACGACGTTGGATGCGGCTTATGGTAGAGAAATGAACATTAAATTATCTGGCAACAGCTCTGGTGGACATTCCTGCAGTCAGCATGCCAGTTGCACCTTCCCTCAAAAGAGACATCTGTGGCATTGTGTTGTGTGGCAAATCTGCACATTTTAGAGTGGACTTTTATTGTTCCCAGCACAAGGTGCACCTGTGTAATGATAATGCTGTTTAATCAGCTTCTGACAGTTGTGATATGCCACACCATGTCAGGTGGATGGTGGATCTTGGCTAAATAGAAATGCTCACTAACAGGGATGTAAACACATTTGTGCACACAATTTGAGAGAAGTAAGCATTTTGTGCGTATGGAAAATGTCTGGGATCTTTTATTTCAGCTCATGAAACATGGGACCAACACTTCACATGTTGCATTTATATTTTTGTTTTCAATAAGCTTGAGTTATTATTTTGCTTCTCTGTTTTTTAATATCAAGGAATATTTCACGTTCTCTGGTCATAGGACTAACAACATGAATTGGTGCATGAGGCAGAAGTAATGCAGTGCGACTTAAGTTTCACCATCAGCTGGAAGACTGTGTCCCCTTTTCTCAGCGGAGAGAGGAGGGAAGGTGAGTCGGGTGACATGCAGCCTCACCGCTGCTCCCGCCTTCCCCTCAGACTGACCAGATGCAGGCCATCAGTCGAGTAAAAGAAAGCAAATTATTATGCTCACTCAGCTGTGCCTCACAAGTAATACAACAAATGATCTATTACCAGTGGTCTGAGAAGAACAACATTGGCAGGGCAATTCAAGTATAGCCAATATGCAGTGATAATGTATTGGGTCTGTAGCCTACTGGACAAACCTCATTGCTACAGAACTGTTTTTAATTGCTTAATGTTGAATAGGCTTATGTGTTTTAAGTCATGTTTAAAAAAAATATCTGAGCGGTAGATCTCGGCATGCATTTTGACTCAGAAAGTGATCTAGACTCAGAAAAGGTTGGTGACCACTGCCTTAAGGGGTCCTAAAACTCAAAATAAAATAGATAAATGATCCTTGGTATGACCATCTTCAAATAATTCCATATGTTAGCTTAGTAGAACACCACCCCCCCCCCCCTTATTTTGGTGACTTGATGGGTCTTATTCTGGTGACATGATGATCTATGCTTGGCTGCCGTTTGACAAATAAAAATAATCCTGCTCTTTAGTCCGTAATAATCTCATCATGGACTGCGAGCTGTTGGATAGAGTGCACGTGCCAAGACCCGAGTGGACATAGTCGCTATATAAAGCAATTTGTTTTGTGACAAAACCATCAGTAGAGTTGAAAATGCAATTTAAACCCATTTAACTTTTTTATTTTTTATTCTGCAGCGATACGCCATCCCATCTGGTTTGGCCTTAGTCGGACTATCATTTGTTTTTCAACAGGACAATGACCCAACACACCTCCAGGCTGTGTAAGGGCTATTTTACCAAGAAGGAGAGTGATGGATTGCTGCATCAGATGACCTGGCCTCCACAATTTACATTTATATTTACATTTACGTCATTTAGCAGACGCTCTTATCCAGAGCGACTTACAAATTGGGGCATTCACCCTATAGCCAGTGGGATAGCCACTTTACAATTTTTTTATATATTTTTTTTTGGGGGGGGGTTAGAAGGATTACTTTATCCTATCCCAGGTATTCCTTAAAGAGGTGGGGTTTCAAATGTCTCCGGAAGGTGGTGAGTGACTCCGCTGTCCTGGCGTCGTGAGGGAGCTTGTTCCACCCTTGGGGTGCCAGAGCAGCGAACAGTTTTGACTGGGCTGAGCGGGAACTATGCTTCCGCAGAGGAAGGGGAGCCAGCAGGCCAGAGGTGGATGAACGCAATGCCCTCGTTTGGGTGTAGGGACTGATCAGAGCCTGAAGGTACGGAGGTGCCGTTCCCCTCACAGCTCCATAGGCAAGCACCATGGTCTTGTAACAGATGCTAGCTTCAACTGGAAGCCAGTGGAGTGTGCAGAGGAGCGGGGTGACGTGAGAGAACTTGGGAAGGTTGAACACCAGACGGGCTGCGGCATTCTGGATGAGTTGTAGGGGTTTAATGGCACAGGCAGGGAGCCCAGCCAACAGCGAGTTGCAGTAATCCAGACGGGAGATGACAAGTGCCTGGATTAGGACCTGTGCCGGTTCCTGTGTAAGGCAGGGTCGTACTCTCCGAATGTTGTAGAGCATGAACCTACAGGATCGGGTCACCGCCTTGATGTTAGCGGAGAACGACAGGGTGTTGTCCAGGGTCACGCCAAGGCTCTTCGCACTCTGGGAGGAGGACACAACGGAGTTGTCAACCGTGATGGCGAGATCATGGAACGGGCAGTCCTTCCCCGGGAGGAAGAGCAGCTCCGTCTTGCCAAGGTTCAGCTTGAGGTGGTGATCCATCATCCATACTGATATGTCTGCCAGACATGCAGAGATGCGATTCGCCACCTGGTTATCAGAAGGGGGAAAGGAGAAGATTAGTTGTGTATCGTCAGCGTAGCAATGATAGGAGAGGCCATGTGAGGATATGACAGAGCCAAGTGACTTGGTGTATAGCGAGAATAGGAGAGGGCCTAGAACTGAGCCCTGGGGGACACCAGTGGTGAGAGCACGTGGTGCGGAGACAGCTTCTCGCCACGCCACTTGGTAGGAGCGACCGGTCAGGTAGGACCAAGAGTGAGCCGCGCCGGAGATGCCCAGCTCGGAGAGGGTGGAGAGGAGGATCTGATGGTTCACAGTATCAAAGGCAGCAGACAGGTCTAGAAGGACAAGAGCAGAGGAGAGAGGGTTTGCTTTAGCAGTGCGGAGAGCCTCCGTGACACAGAGAAGAGCAGTCTCAGTTGAATGACCAGTCCTGAAACCTGACTGGTTTGGATCAAGAAGGTCATTCTGAGAGAGATAGCAAGAGAGTTGGATAAAGACGGCACGCTCAATAGTTTTGGAAAGAAAAGAAAGAAGGGATACTGGTCTGTAGTTGTTGACATCAGAGGGATCGAGTGTTGGTTTTTTGAGAAGGGGTGCAACTCTCGCTCTCTTGAAGACGGAAGGGACATAGCCAGCGGTCAAGGATGAGTTGATCAGCGAGGTGAGGTAGGGGAGAAGGTCACCGGAGATGGTCTGGAGAAGAGAGGAGGGGATAGGGTCAAGCGGGCAGGTTGTTGGGCGGCCTGCAGTCACAAGTCGCAAGATTTTATCTGGAGAGAGAGGGGAGAAAGAAGTCAAAGCATAGGGTAGGGCAGTGTGAGCAGGACCATTAGTGTCATTTGACTTAACAAACGAGGATCGGATGTCGTCAACCTTCTTTTCAAAATGGTTGACGAAGTCATCCACAGAGGGGGGTTCAGCAGGGGAGGAGAATGTGGCAAAGAGCTTCCTAGGGTTAGAGGCGGATGCTTGGAATTTAGAGTGGTAGAAAGTGGCCTTAGCAGCAGAAACAGATGAAGAAAATGTAGAGAGGAGGGAGTGAAAAGATGCCAGGTCTGCAGGGAGTCTAGTTTTCTTCCATTTCCGCTCAGCTGCCCGGAGCTCTGTTCTGTGAGCTCGCAATGAGTCATCAAGCCACGGAGCTGGAGGGGAGGACCGAGCCGGCCGGGAGGATAGGGGACACAGAGAGTCAAAGGATGCAGAAAGGGAGGAGAGGAGGGTTGAGGAGGCAGAATCAGGAGATTGGAGGGAGAAGGATTGAGCAGAGGGAAGAGATGATAGGATGGAAGAGGAGAGAGTAGCGGGAGAGAGAGAGCGAAGGTTGCGACGGCGCATTACCATCTGTGTAGGGGCAGAGTGAGTAGTGTTGGAGGAGAGGGAGAGAGAAAAGGATACAAAGTAGTGGTCGGAGACTTGGAGGGGAGTTGCAGTGAGATTAGTAGAAGAACAGCATCTAGTAAAGATGAGGTCAAGCGTATTGCATGCCTTGTGAGTAGGGGGGGACGGTGAGAGGGTGAGGTCAAAAGAGGAGAGGAGTGGAAAGAAGGAGGCAGAGAGAAATGAGTCAAATGTAGACGTAGGGAGGTTGAAACCCCCCAGAACTGTGAGGGGTGAGCCATCCTCAGGAAAGGAACTTATCAAGGCGTCAAGCTCATTGATGAACTCTCCAAGGGAACCTGGAGGGCGATAGATGACAAGGATATTAAGCTTAAATGGGCTAGTGACTGTGACAGCATGGAATTCAAATGAGGAGATAGACAGATGGGTCAGGGGAAAAATTGAGAATGTCCACTTGGGAGAGATGAGGATTCCTGTGCCACCACCCCGCTGACCAGATGCTCTCGGGGTATGCGAGAACACATGGTCAGACGAGGAGAGAGCAGCAGGAGTAGCAGTGTTTTCAGTGGTAATCCATGTTTCCGTCAGCGCCAAGAAGTCGAGGGTCTTGCCTACGCCTAGCAAACAGTTTTTTTAATTATATGAGAAAAAAATATTCAATTTTATTTGGAACGGCAAGCCAGACAAAATTGGATATGGAAATGTCTGCTCTACCCAAAATTACAACCAAATAATTGCAGCCTTACCGCAAAAGTGGAAGAGGAAAGTTGAAGGGGGAGAAAGTAAGGAACTTGTCTGTCGGCCTTGCATTAAAGAACATAATTGGTTAAGGAAAACTGTGATAAATAAAAAAGTATATCAGTTTCACTTAAGGACCAAAGGATTGACAGCCGTCCCGTATAGATTGCAAAATAGTTGGGAAGAGATCTTTGACGTACCGATCCCATGGCATAGTGTTTATGAACTGACACGCAAAACGACACCGGATTCAAAAATTAGAATCTTTCAATTTAAATTATTATATAAAATTCTTGCTACCAATAGAATGTTATTTATATGGGGGATACAATCTTCCCAGCTCTGCAGATTTTGCTGTGAAGAGATAGAATCATTAGATCATTTGTTTTGGTTCTGTCCATTTGTAGCTTGTTTTTGGACACAGGTCCAGGAATGGCTAAAGGATTGCAATATTTACCTGGAACTAACCTTGCAGATAGCATTACTGGGTGATCTGAAAAGTCATAGTCAATCAATCAATAATATAATAATACTTTTAGCAAAAATGTTTATTTTTAATTCACAATCTGTAGAAGCAATGAGAATAGAAAGGTTCAGAACTTTTGTAAAACATCACAGTACGGTTGAAATATATATGGCAAATAGAAATCCTATATGGATGGTGTTAAGAGATAGATGGGAGGTATTGAATAGAGTTGAAGGATGGGACTAATAACAAATAACAACAAATAATAACAAAGATAGCTAATAATGTAAGCATACTGTGTCCATAATAAGTATATAGGTTGTATGTTGGGAGCTTTTGGGAAAGAGCACAGTTAGAAAGATATGGCATTTAGAAGCAAACCGGATGGACATCATGAAAATGATCGGAGAGGTTGAGAGTAGAAGAAGTTCAGGAGCAAAAAATAAATAAAAATAAAATATATATATATAGATATAGAATTATTGTAAAATTAACTCTGTCCATAAGGTGTAGATAGTAAGTATAGACCGGAAGTAGAGGCCTGGGCGTTGTTGTTCACTAATTTACTCCAAGTAGGGAAAGGATGGTGGGGTTGAAAAGTAATAAAGGGGAATATATATATAAAAAATAAAAAAAACATGGGGGATTGGAAGTGATGCAGACAATTACATTGATAGAAGATACAATCTATCTGCAATATTAAGCTGATCCATCCCCCCCAAAAAAATAAATAAAAAATAAATAAATAAATAAAAAAACGAACAAAAAGAAATAACAAAAATAATAATAAAATAAATTAAAAATAAAAAAAGAAGTTGAGGGACTGGAGGGTAGCATAGGCTGGGATGAAGTCTGCCTTGTTGGCAGCAGAACGGCAGTACCAGAGGCTGCCTGAGACCTGGAACTCCACGTGGGTCGTGCGTGCAGGGACCACCAGGTTAGAGAGGCAGCAGCCACGCGGTGTGAGGCGTTTGTGTAGCCTGTGCGGAGAGGAGAGAACAGGGATAGGCAGAGGCATAGTTGACAGGCTGCAGCAGATGGCTACAATAATGCAGAGGAGATCGGAATAAAATGAACTAAACATCTGGGAAAGGAGAGAGCGGGGCCTCCCTCACCACAACTCCCAAATATAACTCTCCCAACTTCCACCTCAGAAACTATAATTGTTGTAAACTACAGCGGTTCAATGTTTCTAGGAATAGACTAACCTAGTTTATTCAGCTAGCTAACTAGGTGCAGTATTATTCCGTGAAAAACGTCCGGGCACCTCGTCATAAGACGCCACAGCCAGCTAGCATGCCGGTCTCCAGCAGCAGGGTATAGCGCCAATACTCAGCCACAACAACCACCAGTGTATCAACACACAAGCAGATCGTTCGTGTCCGTGTCTAACGTTGTGGGTTAGTCCCGACAGCTTGAGCGAGTCCGTCGTCAACTTATTCAGCCAGTTAGTTAGCTAGAATAGTTAGCAAACTATTGCTTTCAGACAAAGAAGAACCCCTCCTTTCACGGCACGAACACACAGAGAGAGCCAAACTAACGTTAACTAGTCACCCATGTCCCGAATTCCTTGAGCGACTCGGGCTATCAATATGTAAAAAAACAAAACACAAGTGTAGGTTATGACTTACCCCTAGCAGCTACTGTTAGCTAGCCAAGTGCAAAGCTAGCCACTGAATTGACTCAGCCAGTTCGCATCTGTTCGCTCGGTCGTTCCAGCTATTGTTTACAAGTAGCTATCCAGGTTGCAACAAGCTTGCTAATTTTCAAGCACAGTAGCCACTTGCTACCTAACGTTAACGGTTCAGACAATGAGGTTAGAAAACAGCTGAATGGTAGGCAGTTATTGTATGTAATTATTGTAGGCAGCCAGCTGGCATAATTACAGGCACTCTCAGGCGTGAAACAACTATACCGTTGCTAATAGCTACTCGCCAGCTAGTCCAGGTGGTGAGTTAGCTAGCTAGCTAGCTTTGTGCTACACCCGGCACCGCCGAATACAATACTAACCTACAATAATTACATACAACAACTACCTACAACAACCCACGATACCTACCTACAATACCTAACTACAATCTAAATACATAGTTTAAGCCTTACTCGACAAAGCCCAAGCTATGTATAAAGCCAAACTTACCCGACGCCAAGCTTACTCGACGACCTCCTCCCAGCTATAGAGGGTCCCCCGACCTCAACCCAATTGAGATGGTTTGGGATGAGTCCGACTGCAGAGTGAAGGAAAAGCAGCAAACAAGTGCTCAGCATATGTGGGAACTCATTCAAGACTTGGAAAAGCATTCCAGATGAAGCTGGTTAAGAGAATGCCAAGAGTGTGCAAAGCTGTCATCAAGGCAAAGGGTGACTATTTGAAGAATCTCAAATATAAAATATATTTTGATTTGTTTAACATGTTTTGGGTTACTACATGATTCCATATGTGTTATTTCATAGTTTTGATGTCTTCACTATTATTCTACAATGTAGAAAATAGTAAAAATAAAGGAAAACCCTTGAATGAGTAGGTGTGTCCAAACTTTTGACTGGTACTGTATACATATACACAGACATATACATACATATACACACAAACACACTGAACAAAAATATAAATGCAACATGTAAAGTGTTGGTTCCATGTTTTATGAGCTGAAATAAAAAGACCTCAGACATTTTCCATATGCACAAAAAGCTTATTTTCTCAGATTTTGTGCACAAATATATTTGCATCCCTGTTAGTGAGCATTTCTCCTTTACCAAGGTAATCCTTCCACCTGGCAGGTGTGGCATATCAAGAAGTGGATTAAACATAATTATCATTACACATGTGCACCTTGTGTTGGGGACATATAAGGCCACTCTAAAAATGTGCAGTTTTGTCACACAACAATGCCACAGATGTCTCAAGTTGAGGGAGCATGCAATTTTCATGCTGACTGCCACATGTCGCAAGGATCTGTACACAATTCTTCCATTGCCTGCATACTCACCAGACATGTCACCCATTGAGCATGTTTGGGATGCTCTCGATTGACGTGTACGACAGCGTGTTCCAGTTCCCGCCAATATACAGCAACTTCACACAGCCATTGAAGAGGAGTGTACAAACATTCCACAGGCCACTATCAACAGCCTGTTCGACTCTATGCGAAGGAGATGTGTCGCGCTGCATGAGGCAAATGGTGGTCACACCAGATACTGACTGGTTTTCTGAACCACACCCCTACTTTTTATTTTATAGGTATCTGTGACCAACAAATGCCTATCTGTATTCCCAGTCATGTGAACTCCATATAATAGGATCTAGTGAATTTATTTGAATTGACTAATTTCCTTATATGAACTGTAACTCAAAAATTGTTGCATGTTGCGTTTATATATATTTTCAGTATATGTATGTATTTTCATTATTATAAAAAAAATTTGAAATCTGAATACTACTCATATTACAGACAGGCGGTAAAGCTTCATATGGCACCAATTTGTGTTTTGTAGCATCTAAAGATGAAACATTATGGAGTCTTAAAGAAGGCCTGGGTAAGGCCAAAATGTAATAAATGTGCAAATTTGGATTATTTCTCAATGATGCTTTTAGATACAAAAATGTCAGATATATGTCAACAATCCTTCCTCCAAAGGACTATTCTATGCATAAAATCTTGCGACAAAATCCCCCAAATCATGGTATTGTTTGGTCTGAGTTTCGTGAGGAATCACACTCTATAAGTAAGTAAGTAAGCATTTCACTGTAATGTCTGCACCTGTTGTATTCGGTGCATGTGGCCAATAACATTTGATTTGATTTGATTTGATTTATACTAAGATTAGAGAAAGATGGCCTCATGAGTATAGAAAACATTCCTCTCTGAGTTACTTTGAAGGGACGGTAAAGCTTTCCCCTGTTGGTGAAATGATTACATCTAGAGAAATCCTCTGAAGATTCAGAAACATGTCACCCTGTCACGATCGTTTATAGACGGGACGGACCAAGGCGCAGCGTGATATGCATACATGTTTATTAATATTGAATAAACACCACAACAAAACAACAAATGAAACGTGAAGTCCAAGGTAGACAAACAACATACCTCACACGGAACAAGATCCCACAACTAACTAGTGCCAAAAGGCTGCCTAAGTATGGTTCCCAATCAGAGACAACGAGCGACAGCTGCCTCTGATTGGGAACCACACCGGCCAACATAGAAATAGACATACTAGAACATCGACATAGAAATATACAACATAGAACATACACACCCTGACTCAACATATACGAGTCCCTTGAGTCAGGGCGTGACAGTGCCCCAAAGGTGCGGACTCTGACCGCGCCACATAAACATAACAGGGTAGGGGCCGGGTGGGCATTCCGCCTCGGAGGCGGATCCGGCTCCGGGCGTGACCACCACTTACTCTCCACCTCCCTGTTGCGCCCCTGGTCTGGTTTGGACCTCGGCGCGCTGCTTCCCCTCTCCTTCCTCCCACGAAGTACCAAGCTTGGTGTGGGAGACCCCGAACCTGGAGAGGGGCTGACGTCTGGGTCTGGACTGGAACCGCTGACTGGAGCTGGACCCGACGATGGTGGATCGAACTGCTCTGGCTCCGGAGTGGAGCCGCTGACCGGAGCTGGATCAGGCATCGGTGGAGCGGACTGGTCTGGCTCCGGAGTGGAGCCGCTGACCGGAGCTGGACTGGACCCCGGTGGAGCGGATTGCTCTGGCTCCGGAGTGGAGCAGCTGACCGGAGCTGAACTGGGCACCGGTGGAGCGGACTGCTCTGGCTCCGGAGTGGATCCGTTGACCGGAGCTGGACAGGACCCCGGTGGAGCGGATTGCTCTGGCTCCGGAGTGGAGCAGCTAACCAGAGCTGGATCAGGCACCGGTGGAGCGGACTGCTCTGGCTCCGGAGTGGGACAGGTACGGGCCGTGCCGGACTGGACACACGCACCACTGGCTTGGTGCGAGGAGCAGGAACAGGCCGGACCGGGCTGGCGACGCGCACCACTGGCTTGGTGCGAGGAGCAGGAACAGGCCGGACTGGGCTGGCGACGCGCACCACTGGCATGGTGCGAGGAACAGGAACAGGCCGAACCGGGCTGGCGATGCGCACCACTGGCTTGGTGCGAGGAGCAGGAACAGGCCGGGCCGGGCTGGGAACACGCACCACTGGTTTGGTGCGAGGAGCAGGAATGGGCCGGACTGGACTGCGAAGGCGGACTGGAGGTCTGGAGCGGAGAGCTGGCACAACCCGTCCTGGCTGGCTGCCCACTTTCGCACTACACATGCGGGGCGCTGGCACAGGACGCACTGGGCTGTGCACGCGCACTGGCGATACAGCTCGTAGAACAGGCGCAGGATATGCGGGACCGAGGAGGCGTACTGGAGACCAGGAGCGTTGAGCCGGCACACCCCGTCCTGGCTGAATGCCCATCTTCGCACGACAGGACGTACAGGACTGTGCCGGAACACTGGCGACACAGTACATAGCTCCGCATAATACGGAGCCTGCCCAGTCACACGCTTCCTCGCGTGAGTACGGGGAGTTGGCTCTGCTCTAACACTAGGCTCCGCCAACCACCCTTTTAGCCCCCCCCAAAAAAAATTATTGGGGCTGTCTCTCGGGCTTCTTCCTCGGCCGGCACCTTCTGCGTTGCCGCTGCTCCTCTCTATACCGCGCCTCCACTGTCTCCTCCCAAGGACGGCGATCCATCCCGGCCTGAATCTCCTCCCATGTCCAGGAACCCTTTCCTTCCAGGATCTCCTCCCATGTCCAGGCTGTCTGCTCCTGGACACGCTGCTTGGTCCTCGTTTGGTGGGATCTTCTGTCACGATCGTTTATAGACGGGACGGACCAAGGCACAGCGTGATATGCATACATGTTTATTAATATTGAATAAACACCACAACAAAACAACAAATGAAACGTGAAGTCCAAGGTAGACAAACCCACAACTAACTAGTGCCAAAAGGCTGCCTAAGTATGGTCCCCAATCAGAGACAACGAGCGACAGCTGCCTCTGATTGGGAACCACACCGGCCAACATAGAAATAGACATACTAGAACATCAACATAGAAATATACAACATAGAACATACACACCCTGACTCAACATATACGAGTCCCTTGAGTCAGGGCGTGACACACCCTTTCAAAACAGATTTAACTTTTGGGTATTCAGTGGTCTTATTCAACATTTCCATTTGGGAATGGAATTGTTTTTAAAGACAGACCTTCTTGAAGCCTTGTGTAACTTACGAAGCTTGGCGTAGCAGCTGTCCATTAACTGAATTGAAATGATCACTGTATGAACCAACGCCTAAATATAGTAATTGTATTTTCTTTTTTGTTTTCACCCCCTTGGCATTGCCTCCATGTTAGATAATAATGATAGCCACCTTCCCTGAAGCCCAGAGGCCCAGTGTACAGTTTTCAGTGGCTATTCAAAAGGAGTCTTTACTCATTCACCCCCCTTAGTCATAAAAGGCCTCTCAGTTTCTGCCTAAAATGTCTATTGTATAAATCCTATTATTGTCCACAGGGAAACTGGTGAATGCTTCAGTGATTTTCAAACAGATCTGTCCATCTAGCGCACAATGACATATTAGCAGAGATTCTCTTCACAAAGAGCTTACGCCTCGAGCCATTTATTGTACGTCTCCCCTCAATAAGTTGTACCTTTTGATTTATGTTTGGATTTGGACAAGCATTGACTGATTTTGGATTATGAGAGGAGGATGCTGCATGTGGCGTCTGACTGAATCTCTGAACAGAACATTATTAAAAACTGCCAGGACACTCAAACATGTTTTTATTGGCAGATAGATTGCCTCTCTCACTTCCAAATGAGATGCTTCTCCCACAAGAATACATGATAATCAAAAACAAACATTAAGCTGGTCACTGACGTGTGATGTGTAAATCCCTCCCTTTGGCATTGGTAGAAAGGTCTGGAAGGTAATGTAGCAGATTCTCAGAACTACTGTAACTTCAAAGACCTGATTCCCGGTAGGCCTAGTATGGCTTGGTGACATGCCACTGTCTATCTCCTCGTATCAAATCAAATTGTATTTGTCACATACACGTGTTTAGCAAATGTCATAGCGGGTGTAGCGAAATGCTTGTGCTTCTAGCTCCGACAGTGCAGTAATATCTATCAGGGTTATCTTTGGTCTCTTTGTTCCCTCTCTGATTAATGCCCTCCTTGCCAGGTCCATGACTTTTGGAGGGCGGCCCTCTCTTGGCAGGTTTGTTGTGGTTCCATATTCTTTCCATTTTTTAATAATGGATTTAATGATGCTCCGTGGTTTGTTCAAATTCTTGGATATTTTTTTTTTAACCCAACCCTGATCTGTACTTCTCCACAACTTTGTCCCTGACCTATTTGGAGAACTCCTTGGTCTTCATGGTGCCACTTGCTTGGCAGTGCCCCTTGCTTAGTGATGTTGCAGACTCTGGGGCCTTTCAAAACAGATGTGTATATATACTGAGATCATGTGACACTTAGATTGCACACAGGTGGACTTTATTTAACTAATTATGTGACTTCTGAAGGTAATTGGATGCACCAGATCTTATTTAGGGGCTTCATAGCAAAGGGGGTGAATACATATGCACGCACCACTTTTCCGTTATTTATTTTTCAGATTTTGTTGAAACAAGTACTTTTTTTCATTTCACTTCAACAATTTGGACTATTTTGTGTATGTCGATTACATTAAATTAAAATTAAAATCAATTTAAATTACAGGTTGTAATGCAAAATAATAACGCCAAGGGGGATGAATACTTTTGCAAGGCACTGTATGAGATGAGTAGTGCAAGATATGTAAACATTATTAAAGTGACGTTAAGGTTCATGATGTAGCTCGACAGAATCTCCACACTAGATCACTAGATTCACAATGACTGAATGTGATGAGGTGGTGTTGAAGAAGTCAGGCGCAGGAGGGTAAATCACAGAATAACAGGCTTTAATCCGCAAAATACAGGTTTATGCAGAAATGCGTCAAACACACTCCAGGGCACAAAACAGACACACTGGAAAATACAAGGTACACGGGAAATACTCCCGTCAATACACAATACACGACCTCCACCGAGCTTCACTAACCTCCACAATAAACAATTGTTTATTTGGAGACAAGACAAATGGAGTGATGATAAATGGATCGGCAGTAGCTAGTAAGCCAGTGACGCCGAACGCTGAAACCTGCCCGAACAAGGAGGGGAGGCAGCCTCGGCGGAAGTCGTGACACTGAATGGATTTGTCCTAGTTAGTGTCGCAGGTTTAGACGTCACTGTCATTTCTTTGTTCGTGCAGGCGATGCTCTACTGAGCAAATACCAGGAATGACACGCATTGAAGTTACACTTCCCTACGTATGTATTTGGACAGTGAAGATAAAACTATTAATTAGCCTCTATACTCCAGCATTTGGGATTTGAGATCAAATGTTTCATATGAGGCGACAGCAGGGGCGGTGTGTTCATTAGGGCGATATGGGCGACGCACTGCCAAACGGGAAAAGGAAGGGATTATATTTTTCTAATCAATTATATCACGGCAACAGTAGTTATCAGTGTTCTAATCTAGACGTCTGATCTGCCACTAAATGTCCAATCAGGCTAAAGTCGTGCTTCAAATGGCCCCGCCCCTTTTGGGGCGATTTCAGTCAGGTTGAAAATCGCACCAGAAGTCTCTCATAGACTCTCATGTAAAATATTTTTCTTTCAAATATCAGAGCTTTCAATACAATCTCTATTGGTTCCGGGAGGGCTTGCACTTACGCGCTTTCGTCATACGTAACATAACCATGAACGTAACTAAGAAAAGAGCGGGTAGCAGCGTCAATCAATTCACGTACTACTGTCAAGATGGCTAACGTTCAGTGCAACTCGATTGTCTCTTTGAAAGAAGTTCCTTTTTGTCGGCGAACAAATCAAGATAAATTGGCAACGAAACAATTAGGACCTCCCAGACCAAATTTAATAATTCAACAGGTTTCTACTAAAGGGGGAAAGTCCTACACCCGAGGATTTTCCAAAAATTGGTACGAACGAAAAACCTGGCTAGCAGGCTGCGATGTAGCTAATGCAGTCTTCTGCTACCCCTGCTTACTCTTTCACCCTGAAGGCGGCACGGCAGACAGCACCGCTTGGACAGCGACTGGTGTAACGGACATGCACCATCTTTCAGAAAAGATTAAGAAACATGAGCTGTCAAAGACCCACATGGATAGCTGTTTGAGATTGTCTGCTTTGGGGAGAGTGAACATTGCCACTCAACTGGATGAGGGATACAGGCTAGCTGTCCGCCGCCACAACGATGAGGTGAGCAAGAACCGCCACATCCTCAGCCGGCTAATCCAGTGTGTGAAGTTTTGCGGAGTGTTTGAGTTAGCTTTGCGGGGCAAAGATGAAACTGAGGGCTCCACCAACCCTGGTATTTTTCTTGGACTTGTCAACTTTGTGGCACAATTAGATGAGGTGTTTTATGGAAATGCATATTGTTTATGCAGTGTTGAGGAATGTGAAAGAACACCATTGATTATTTTTACTGTGATAACTTATTTTGCTTTTGTAAGCCAACACTTTTGAGATCAGTCAATAAATGCTTCTGGTATTGACTTATATGCTGCCCCTGTCTTCATGTTGTTGCTGGACATATCTTTTTTTAAAATGTGTGTAGGTCACCTAAATCATCAGAAAAATTGCCCCCCCTGAGAATTTTTTCAGGAGCCGCCACTGGGCGACAGTACAGAATGTCCCCTTTTATTGGAGGGCATTTTTATACATATCTGCTTTACCGTTTAGAAACTAAAGCACTTTATGCATCTAGTCCCCACCATTTGAAGGTGTCATAAGTATTTGGACAAATTCACTTATATGTGTATTAAAGTAGTCAACAGTTTAGTATTTGGTCCCATATTCCTAGCACGCAATGACTATCAAACTCTGCAAACTTGTTGAATGCATTTGCATTTTATTTTGGTTGTGTTTCAGATTATGTTGTGCCCAATATAAATGTATGGTAAATAATGTATTGTGTTGCAGTTGCATGAATGTGGCTGTCTCAAATAATATGCCCCAACTTTTTTGTTCAAGCAACGCCATGTTTGTTGAGTTGGTTATGTTTATTTTTGTGGATTATCTTAAAACCCTTTCGAGTTGGATTTGTACTAGAATCTTCTGACGCCAAAATTCATTCTATTCACATGTAACACACTGTGCTGCTGCTTCTAGTCTTGACATCCAACTGAAGTACAGTATTTTCTAATTGCTCTGCCAATGTGTAGATACTTGAGACGGAGTCTGTCAGAGTGTGTCAGCCACAGCTTTAGACCTCTTCTCTTGCCATCGTCTGTATCTCCCTTTCTGTCTAAGATTAATGGGATTCGGGTGAAATTCATTATAACCTGAATAGATATGTCCTTAAGCTCTGTGCCAAGGACACTGTATCCCTAAAGTAGGAATGAGCGTCACAGAGCAAATCAGGAGTGACTTCCCCTTTGGCAACCAGTAGAGTTCCGTATATACTATTTGTTTAGTTTTCATTAGTACATATTCCCTACTGAGTCAAACACATTGTTAACCCACCAATATGAATGAGCAACTACTATTATTACTACTGTACTGCTATAGATAATGAGTATCAGTGCAACTCCTTATGTGCTATTACTACACATTATCGTAACAATAGCATAATGACAACAAATCACATATCTCTTCTCTCTACTATGTCCTGAATTACTAGACTCCAAGGGGATTGACCTCACTGCACTCTATCACAGTCACAGCATTCATAATGGTACCGTGTGGGATGTGTGAAGGCTCAGCAGCTCATGCGCCATATGATTAAACACATACATTGGTCGGCAAACCATAATAGGTACGAATATGCCTCAACCGCCCTACACTCCCCTAGCCGACAGATGTTTAACCTTTAACTGCAGTGGGCTAAAATCAGGGTCACACAGAGTGTTTCTTGGTAGTCTTAAACAAATCAACTTTGAAATAAAAGTATACGTCTCACACACATGGTTATGGTCTTTCAAAAAAGAAAACACCAGTACCATGTCAGATATAGAATTAAAATGTATAAAATGTATAAAATGTTGATTTTGCATCCCAAATGTACGCTTCATATACACATCACAGAAGACTGAAATATAAGAAAACCGTTTGACAAAGAAACACCTGATTTTCAGCGGCTTTTTTGAAAGAATGTTTATTCATTATAAAAATATTAATAACATTCCACCCATGAGGCCACTAGGTCATTTGACTGCAAGATCGGTCTGGACTGGGACAAGTGCTTGAGGAGGTTCCCCTGCTGACCGTGACCACGATCCTACTGTACCCAGCCCACTTGTGTCATCATAGCCAATGTCATGACTCTCTCCTCAAAGGTGCCAGATCAGCTTGGCTGACAGATAGCCAGACCCCCCCACAGGAGAGGAGAGCCTTGAAAACAAATCAACCTTTACACCAGGAAACGTGAGAGTGGCGACTGCACGTTTAAAATGGTTAGACCAGAAAGACCAGACGACGTGCAGCAGAAGCTGAACGTTACAAATGGTTGACACCAGGAAGATTGAAGATGTGTCTACACTGCTTAAAATTGGTGACACTCTACAGACCAGAAAACGTGAGACGGTAGTCCATACGTTTGAAATGGAGAAACTGAAACTCTCAATCTCTACAAAAGAAGAAGACCACGCACTAGACCTTATCATATCAGTCTGCAGCTGGCATCTAAAGCAGTCTAGAACATTTCACTAAAGACACGAGTTGGGAAGGACAATCCCTCTCAGACAACTGTTGGTACATCTGAAGAATCTATTCTAACAAACACTCATTTTAAGGCAAGCGGAGTCTCACCGAAGTGGGATAGGACACTCAAACACCTTTTTGAGAAAGTGGTTCAACAGAGAGACGATGATCAAGGACAGCAACGCGTAAATATATACATTGCATATCCAGCTTATCCGAATGAGCGGTGGTTAGGGTGCTAAGTATTATGATTACTGTGAGCGTAGTTTCCAAATGTAACAACGATAGTTTGAATCTCTGTCTCTCCCTTTTAATCTCTTTCTACTGACCCCTCCTTCTCCTAACCAAGCAGTCATGCTATTATTAGTCCAGTCCACTAGGGACCTGTTGTAGCAAGGTGAGTAGGACAGAGCCAGGCGCAGGAGGTGTGAATCAAACAATGGGGTTTATTTGGCCAATACAGCAGTCTGCAGCAATGTATAAACCAAATACACTGCGACTTAAGTGCGTACTGGGAAAACAAAACATGGGTGAATATCCCAGCGATAAAAGTAACATAATGCTCAACACAAGCTAGCGACACCTCCACAGTAACACACAAAGACATGGGGGAGCAGAGGGAATAATTATATAGAGACTGATGAAGGGATATGTACCAGGTGTGTGTGAAAAACAAGACAAAACAAATGTAATGATGAAAAGAGGAGCTGGCAGTTGCTAGAAAGCCGGTGACGACGAACGCCAAAGCCTGCCTGAACAAGGAGATTAGGCAGCTTTGGAGGGAGTAGTGACAGTACCCCCCCTTGACGCGCAGCTCCAGCAGCGCACCGACACCGGCCCCGGGGACGGCCAGGAAGACGTGGAGCAGGGCGATCCGGATGGCGACGGTGGAAGTCCCGCAACAGGGAGGGATCGAGGACATCCTTCACGGGACCCAGCACCGCTCCTCCGGACCGTACCCCTCCCACTCCACGAGGTACTGAAGGCCCCCTGCCCGATGCCTCGAATCCAGGATGGAATGGACGGAGTACGCCAGGGCTCCCTCGATGTCCAGAGGGGGCGGAGGGACCTCCCGCACCTCAGACTCCTGGAGCAGACCAGCCACCAACGGCCTGAGGAGAGACACGTGAAACGAGGGGTTAATATGGTAATCAGGAGGGAGCAGCAACCTATACTTAACCTTGTTTACTCTCCTCAGGACTTTGAACGGCCCCACAAACCATGGGCCCAGCTTCCGGCAGGGCAGGCGGAGGGGCAGGTTCCGGGTCGAGAGCCAGACCCGAGTACCCGATACAAAGTCTGGGGCCTCACTGCGGTTGCAACTCTGCCTAGGTCAGCATCCCGGAGTCGCCTCTTCACTGTTGACATTGTGACTGGTGTTTTGCGGGTACTATTTAATGAAGCTGCCAGTTGAGGACTTGTGAGGCATCTGTTTCTCAAACTAGACACTCTAATGTATTTGTCATTTTGCTCAGTTGTGCACCGGGGCCTCCCACTCCTCTTTATTTTCTGGTTAGAGCCAGTTTGCGCTGTTCTGTGAAGGGAGTAGTCACAGTGTTGTACGAGATCTTCAGTTTGTTGGCAATTTCTCACATGGAATAGCCTTCATTTCTCAGAGCAAGAATAGACAGACTAGTTTCAGAAGAAAGTTCTTTGTTTCTGGCCATTTTGAGCCTGTAATCGAACCCACAATTGCTGATGCTCCAGATACTCAACTAGTCAAAAGAAGGCCAGTTTTATTGCTTCTTTAAATCAGCACCACCGTTTTCAGCTGTGCTAACCTAATTGCAAAAGGGTTTTCTAATGATCAATTAGCCTTTTAAAATGATAAACTTGGATTAGCAAACACAACGTGGTTGCTGATAATGGGCCTCTGTACGCCTATGCAGATATTTCATAAAAAATCTGTAGTTTCCAGCTACAATAGCCATTTACAACATTAACAATGTCTACACTGCATTTCTGCTCAATTTGATGTCATTTTAATGGACAAAAAAATGATTTTCTTTCGAAAACAAGGACATTTCTAAGTGACCCCAAACCTTTGAACGGTAGTGTATATCTTCTAAGAGTTTAATTCGAGAGATGGTAACTCGTTAAACAACTTCTTCCGTGGTGCCCCAAATTCCTAATGAGTTAATTGTTACATGATTAATTTAATAGAGTGACAATTAAACATAGTTAATTTATTTGATAAATAACAGTCAACACATTAACGCAAGTCTCATCACGACATATTGGTGCCCCGTGTGAGGAATCTAAGACATAATGAGGCCTTACTGTTGAATTCAGTCTATATGAATTGTGCAGCACATTACGTTATACACCCAGATTACGTCATACACCAGTAGAGCCGTAGGCATTATTTGTTGTTGAGGTGTGTGTGTTTCCATTTGACAAGATATTAGAGGTTGCCTCCGGTGTTGTTTATCTGACGAAGTCAGCGTGTAGGGTGAATTACTGAATGCTACGAGCTAGGACATATGGGCCGGCGGATTTAGGTATTCTGAGAAATAGACTTGTTGGCCAAAACGTAGTACTATTTCTGTCTCTCGCATTTCAGGAGCGAGTAGACTCGGTCATTATTAATTTCTAGTGCGAGGATATATGGGCCGGGCCGATTATAGAAATTTGAGTAGATATATTAGCTTGACCGAAACGAGTAAACATCACGAAAAATAACACTGAGTAAGGGTGAACGTGAGACGTCATTAGTAAACCCCCGTTCCTTTGTTAAAGGGGACTCTGTTGTGCTGGGAAGTGAGATTCCTGTACAAGTAGGGCTAGCTTTGCGCTAGATGCTAAGCTAACAAAGGGAGAGCAGCCATTTTTTTCTTTGTTCAAAGGACAAAAGCCTGTGCCTTGGGAAACGGAAGTTCCACCTCCTCGGGACTCCCGTATGATTTCAGCTTTCTGCGATCAGTGACCCTACCCTGGTGGTGAAGTATCGGCAGTATTATAATTTTTTTTGGGGGCAAATCCTATGTGAGGGCCACTGGTTAGACTTATGATATCCAGCCAATCTCAACTGATTGGATATCGTTGTCTCATTCAATTTAACAAGAAAGTTAAATTGCCAAACAAACCTTGATCAGGTTGATCATTTGGATAAGGACCATTAAATTGTTCCAACCAATGAGACATTTATTATTATTATTTTAAACTTTTCCACATTAACCTAGATACAGCGATGCTTTCAGGTTAATTAGTTTAATTCCCAGATAGCCTATACAGGTATGGTTAATCATTAACATTGATTAATCAATTAAATTTGCTTTTGCAAATTCATTCACGTCCAACTCCCACATTACTGATCCAGTATTGATGGTCCATTAACTTCTATAAATAGATTTAAATCATTTTTGCAGCTTCCAATGACTCAAAACCCAAACTTTGAAATAATGTGCAAGCTATCAGAGGGGGTGGTCCCCATTCCCCCGCTAATTAGTGAACCCTCACCTATAAAAGGATTGATTGCTGACCTCAGCAGCGATATCAACCCTAACTATGCCATTAGCAGAAAAACAGCAGAAATTGCGACAAACGCCCTCCAAAATAAACAATCAGATTCAGGCCTTGTAAAGGTTCTCTCCATTTTAGCCCTGATGTATGGCCAGCAGAGCTTGACATCGGTCCTGTACCGCAGTGCACAGCAGAAGCACGATCAAGAAACGGTTGACATGAAGGGACAGGTGAAGAGAACCGGGACACTCATGAAAAACCAGAAAAGGGGAAAATACTGCTAACCATGGAACTGCGTTTGAAAACGGCACAATTAAAAGTAATTGCAAAAACGTATGACGATGAATGAGCACAAACTCTTCAACAAAATCGTCTTCTACAGGAACAACTCGATTTAGCCAAAACTAAATACGATGAGGTCCACGCTAAACTAGATAAATCTGACAAGTTATCTACAAACAGAGCGCGCAACTTGATAACATGCATACAGTTTTGATGAACGTTACTCAAAGCAATGATGTTCTAGTCCAACTGCTGCAGACCAAAGAAGATCAGTTATTGGACACAATGACCAAGTTGGATGACAAATCAGCGGAACTCATTGAAGTCGCTGACCAAATGAATGATGAGAGAACCCAGGTGATGAAGAGGGACAAATTGATTTCTGAATCTCTCGCTCCGTACTCAAGACCTCTACCTGCAAACCATGACAGATAAGTATGAGGCCGAACAGAGAAAGTGCGACACTCACATGTCTAAATTAAGTACTCTAAGCGCTCAAGTGGACTCTGCTATGCAGCAGAATACCACCCTTAGGTACCATCTGGAGGAATTCCAGAACAGTCACGCGCTACAGCGTGACTACCCAGTCAAGCAACCAAGCTCGCAACCGGAACTTGGTATACAAAGGAGTGAAGACGACAGAAGGTTTCAGACGTTGCCTCTCTCAGGTATCCCTCAGTCTTCCCCTCTTGGCCATTTGGCACAGAGTGATATGGCGCTTCCTCGCCAACAAAACCAAAGCTTGGTTTCTCCTCTTGGCCTTTCGGCCCACAATTCCCTACAGGATAAAGCCAACCCTCTCCGCTCACTTGGCACGGAACGCATTGACAAACTGGTCCCAGGTAAGCCAAACGACATTGAGACGTTCCTAGCAGACACAAAGGACTTCTTGGATGGCTACCCGAACGCAACGGATTCTGACAGGCTTTACCTGTTGAAGTGAATGTTGAATAGACACGTGACAAGGTTCATTCGTCTACAACAGTAACACGTGCAAAACGACTGCTCTAAACTTGCCACAGCTTTGAAAATATAATTTAGTGGTTCTGTGACTCGCAAACACAACAGCTCGCTGGCTAACACTTGCTTCGTTCAGCTTACTTTGGCCTACTCACTGAAACAGGAATGGAAGAGCTATTACCATTCAAACAAATGTTTCTGTCGAACATGTATCCCAACTGAATTTCCTACTTGAGCACTACAGCCCACGTTGGTTTGCCAATCTCAGAACTCAGAGAGCTTGCGAGCACAGCTTTTGGGGCATCAAAAGTGCGCAATGCTAAGAGCCCTGTAATCTCGGGTTTGAAGATTGTACAGGAGCACTCAATCCAGTTAGATGGTGCATTATCAGGTACAGTGCCTTGCAAAAGTATTTAACCCCCTTGGCGTTTTTCCTATTTTGTTGCATTTCAACCTGTAATTAAAATAGATTTTTATTTGGATTTCATGTAATGGACATACACGAAATAGTCCAAATTGGTGAAATGAAATGAAAAAAAATAATAATGGAAAAATGGTGCGTGCATATGTATTCACCCCCTTTGCTTTAAAGCCCCTAAATAAGATCTGGTACAACCAATTACCTTCAGAAGTCACATAATTAGTTAAATAAAGTCCACCTGTGTGCAATCTAAGTGTCACATGATCTGTCACATGATCTCAGTATATATACACATCTGTCTGCAACACCACTAAGCAAGGGGCACCACCAAGCAAGCGGCACCATGAAGACCAAGGAGCTCTCCAAACAGGTCAGGGACAAAGTTGTGGAGAAGTACAGATCAGGGTTGGGTTATAAAAAAATATCAGAAACTTTGAACGTAGCACCATTAAATCCATTATTTAAAAATGGATAGAATATGGCACCACAACAAACCTGCCAAGAGAGGGCCGCCCACCAAAACTCAGACCAGGCAAGTAGAGCATTTATTTAGAGAGGCAACAAAGAGACCAAAGATAACCCCGAAGGAGCTGCAAAGCTCCACAGCGGAGATTGGAGTATCTGTCCATAGGACCACTTTAAGCCGTATACTCCACAGAGCTGGGCTTTACGGAATAGTGGCCAGAAAAAAGCCATTGCTTAAAGAAAAAAATAAGCAAACATGTTTGGTGGCATGTGGGAGACTCCCAAACAAATAGAAGAAGGTACTCTGGTCAGATGAGACTAAAATTGAGCTTTTTGGCCATCAAGGAATATGTCTGGCACAAACCCAACACCTCTCATCACCCCGAGAACACCACCCCACAGTGAACAGTGAAGCATGGTGGTGGCAGCATCATCCAACTTGAAGGAGCTGGAGCAGTTTTGCCTTGAAGAATGGGAAAAATCCCAGTGGCTAGATGTGCCAAGCTTATAGAGACATACCCCAAGTGACTTGCAGCTGTAATTGCTGTAAAAGGTGGCTCTACAAAGTGTGTGGGGGGTGTGGGGTGAATAGTTATGTACGGTCAAGTTCTGTTTTTTGTCTTTTTTCTTGTTTGTTTCGCAATAAAAAATGTTTTTCATCTTCAAAGTGGTAGGCATGTTGTGTAAATCAAATGATACAAACCCCCCAAAATTCCATTTTAATTCCAGGTTGTAAGGCAATTACATTTACATTTTAGTCATTTAGCAGACGCTCTTATCCAGAGCGACTTACAGTTAGTGAATAATTTTTTTATACTGGCCCCCCGTGGGAATCGAACCCACAACCCTGGCGTTGCAAACGCCATGCTCTATCAACTGAGCTACATCCCTGCCGGCCATTCCCTCCCCTACCCTGGACGACGCTGGGCCAATTGTGCGCCGCCCATGAGTCTCCCGGTCGCGGCCGGCTGCGACAGAGCCTGGATTCGAACCAGGATCTCTAGTGGTACCGTTAGCACTGCGATGCAGTGCCTTAGACCACTGCGCCACTCAGGAGTACACAATGAAATAGGAAAAATGCCAAGGGGGGTGAATACTTTCGCAAGCCACTGTATGTACTTGAAAATGTATCAATTGACCAATTCGGCACATTTGGGCAGACTTGATACAAAATAGTCAAGTATTGCAATGCTTCACTGGTACAATCTGAAACTTTTCACTCACACTGCTGCCATCTAGTGGCCAAAATCTAAATAGCACCTAAACTGCAATATTATATTGTGGCCTTTCTCTTGCATTTCAAAGATGATTAAAAATATATATACAATTGGCTCAGCGTCGTCCAGGGTAGGGGAGGGAATGACCGGCAGGGATGTAGCTCAGTTGGTAGAGCATGGCGTTTGCAACGCCAGGGTTGTGGGTTCGATTCCCATGGGGGGCCAGTATAAAAAAAAAAAATATGTATGCACTCACTAACTGTAAGTCGCTCTGGATAAGAGCGTCTGCTAAATGACTAAAATGTAAATGTAAATATATATATGCACAAAACTCATATTTTTTTGTTTGTATTATCTTTTACCAGATGTAATGTGTTATATTCTCCTACATTAATTTCACATTTCCACAAACTTCAAAGTGTTTCCTTTCAAATGGTATCAAGAATATGCATATCCTTGCTCTCAGGTCCTGAGCTACAGGCAGTTCAATTTGGGTATGTCATTTTAGGTGGAAATTCAAAAAAAGGGTCCGATCCTTAAGAGATTAACTATGTTTAATTGTCACTCGATTAAATTAATCATGTAACAATTAACTCATTAGGAATTTGGGGCACCACGGAAGAAGTTGTTTAACGAGTTACTATCTCCCGAATTAAACTCTTAGAAGATATATGTGTTATATGTATCGATAAGTCACATATTATCATTACCTCAGTCTCATTCTGAACTTCGCATAATCCTTGAACCTGCATACTCCAATCTCCGCTGTGGAGCTTTGCAGCTCCTTCAGGGTTATCTTTGGTGTCTTTGTTGCCTCTCTGATTAATGCCCTCCTTGCCTGGTCCGTGAGTTTTGGTGGGCGGCCCTCTCTTGGCAGGTTTGTTGTGGTGCCATATTCTTTCCATTTTTAAAGAATGGATTTAATGGTGCTCCGTGGGATGTTCAAAGTTTTGGATATTTTTTTATAACCCAACCCTGATCTGTACTTCTCCACAACTTTGTCCCTGACCTGTTTGGAGAGATCCTTGGTCTTCATGGTGCCGCTTGCTTGGTGGTGCCCCTTGCTTGGTGGTGCCCCTTGCTTACATTTACATTAACATTTTAGTCATTTAGCAGACGCTCTTATCCAGAGCGACTTACAGTTAGTGAATACATATATTTTTATACTGGCCCCCCGTGGCTTAGTGGTGTTGCAGACTCTGGGGCCTTTCAGAACAGGTGTATATATACTGAGATCATGTGACAGATCATGTGACACTTAGATTGCACACAGGTGGACTTTATTTAACTAATTATGTGACTTCTGAAGGTAATTGGTTGCACCAGATCTTATTTAGGGGTTTCATAGCAAAGGGGGTGAATACATATGCACGCACCACTTTTCCGTTATACATTTTTATTTATTTTTTGAAATAAGTTATTTTTTTCATTACACTTAACCAATTTGGACTATTGTGTGTATGTCCATTACATGAAATCCAAATAAAAATACTTTTGCAAGGCACTTTATTTTTTTATATTTTTTTCACCTTTATTTAACCAGGTAAGCCAGTTGAGAACAAGTTCTCATTTACAACTGCGACCTGGCCAAGATAATGCATAGTAGTGCGATAAAAACAACAACACAGAGTTACATATGGGGTAAAAAACATAAAGTCAAAAAATACAACAGAAAATATATATACAGTGTGTGCAAATGTAGCAAGTTATGGAGGTAAGGCAATAAATAGGCTATAGTGCAAAATAATTACAATTAGTATTAACACTGGAATGCTAGATGTGCAAGAGATTATATAATAGATGTGCAAGAGATACTGGGGTGCAAAAGAGCAAAATAAATAACAATATAGGGATGAGGTAGTTGGATGGGCTAATTTCAGATGGGCTGTGTACAGGTGCAGTGATCGGTAAGGTGCTCTGACAACTGATGCTTAAAATTAGTGAGGGAGATAAGAGTCTCCAGCTTCAGAGATTTTTGCAATTCGTTCCAGTCATTGGCAGCAGAGAACTGGAAGGAATGGCGGCCAAAGGAGGTGTTGGCTTTGGGAATGACCAGTGAGATATACCTGCTGGAGCGCAGACTACGGGTGGGTGCTGCTATGGTGACCAATGAGCTAAGATAAGGCGGGGATTTGCCTAGCAGTGATTTATAGATGGCCTGGAGCCAGTGGGTTTGACGACGAACATGTAGTGAGGACCAGCCAACAAGCGCGTACAGGTCACAGTGGTGGGTAGTGTATGGGGCTTTGGAGACAAAACGAATGGCACTGTGATAGACTACATCCAATTTGCTGAGTAGAGTGTTGGAGGCTATTTTGTAAATGACTTCGCCGAAGTCAAGGATCGGTAGGATAGTCCGTTTTACGAGGGCATGTTTGGCAGCATGAGTGAAGGAGGCTTTGTTGCGAAATAGGAAGCCGATTCTAGATTTAACTTTGGATTGGAGATTCTTAATGTGAGTCTGGAAGGAGAGTTTACAGTCTAACCAGACACCTAGGTATTTGTAGTTGTCCACATACTCTAGGTCAGACCCGTCGAGAGTGGTGATTCTAGTCGGGTGGGCGGGTGCCAGCAGCATTCGATTGAAGAGCATGCATTTAGTTTTACTAGTGTTGAGCAGTTGGAGGCTACTGAAGGAGTGTTGTATGGCATTGAAGCTCGTTTGGAGGTTTGTTAACACAGTGTCCAATGAAGGGCCAGATGTATACAAAATGGTGTCGTCTGCGTAGAGGTGGATCTGAGAGTCACCAGCAGCAAGAGCGACATCATTGATATACACAGAGAAAAGAGTCGGCCCAAGAATTGAACCCTGTGGCACCCCCATAGAGACTGCCATAGGTCCAGACAACAGGCCCTCCGATTTGACACACTGAACTCTATCTGAGAAGTAGTTGGTGAACCAGGCGAGGCAGTCATTTGAGAAACCAAGGCTATTTAGTCTGCCAATAAGAATGCGGTGGTTGACAGAGTCGGAAGCCTTGGCCAGGTCGATGAAGACGGCTGCACAGTACTGTCTATTATCGATTGCGGTTATAATATCGTTTAGGACCTTGAGCGTGGCTGAAGTGCACCCATGACCAGCTCGGAAACCGGATTGCATAGCGGAGAAGGTACGGTGGGATTCGAAATGGTCGGTGATCTGTTTGTTAACTTGGCTTTCAAATACTTTCGAAAGGCTGGGCAGGATGGATATAGGTCTGTAACAGTTTGGATCTAGAGTGTCACCCCCTTTGAAGAGGACTGTAACTATAGAGAACAAAAGTATATGGTAATACAAAATGTAGGTTTTCACACTCCCAGGAATATCATACATGATGGATAATTAGCTTATACACTAACTTTCACACATCTAGATGGCCCGGGCGGGGTGGATGTGGAGCCAGAGACAGCAGGGGTTCAAACTGTAGAACACAGTTCCAACATTTGAATATAAACATTTATTTTATCAAACAAAACTATGCTACATTTTATCTCTGGGACCCTTAGGATGACAAATCAGAGCAAGA
Organism: Coregonus clupeaformis; assembly: GCF_020615455.1. Classification (NCBI taxonomy): domain Eukaryota; kingdom Metazoa; phylum Chordata; class Actinopteri; order Salmoniformes; family Salmonidae; genus Coregonus; species Coregonus clupeaformis. The sequence goes on from NC_059197.1 coordinate 44,586,860, forward strand.
TGATTGAATGTAAGTGCATTATTTACCTTCAGAGGTGAATGTATCAAACCAGTTGCCATGATACGTTTTTTGTTGTTGTGCGCTCTCCTCAAACAATAGCATGGTATTTTTTCACTGTAACAGCTACTGTAAATTGGACAGTGCCGTTAGATTAACAAGAATTTAAGCTTTCTGCCCATATAAAACATGTCTATGTCCTGAAAGGTTTGCAGTTACTTACAACATTCATGATAATCACATTAGCGCACGTTAGCTCAACCATCCCGTATACGGGACACCGATCCCGTAGAGGTTAATTGATTTGACAAATAACAGTCATCACATTAATGCAAGTCACGTCACGACACCAACATCACCATGAGCGCCCCACCAGAGCAGGATCCAACGTGATTTGAGAAGGAGGAATATGAGGGGACACATGGGAAGGCCACATTTCTGTCTAAGTACAAAATGCTATCTTTATATTGCATTGAACAGTGTTTTGCTCCAGCTAGTGCCATATTGTTGCATGGCTGGAGATCAAAGATGAAAAGAGTGTGTTGTATAGTACCACAATGCAGTTATTATGTACTGAAAAGGCATCAACTGGAGCTTATGGAGGGATTTTGCTCTAGAAAATCTACAAGGAGAGATGCATATAGTTAAATGGAGTCTTTGTAGTTCAATAGAAAATGTACTGAAATATTTTGTTAACAATTGTTGCTGTCTTGTAGGCAATTCTAACATTGCCAAGCTGATAATGTTATCGATTTCTCTGTCAAGAGATGCGCAGCTGTTGACGATCTTCCTACATCCTACTGTATCCACCCACATCCCAATTTCCCATTCCTTGCTGCTGGGGGATTAGAGTGCAGCGTGGGTATGTACCTCTTGAGTAAGGGTTATTTTCATCTTGGCTCGCATGCCAGCTGAAGTCACAAAACCACCCTTGGCGGTGTACTTTTGCTTAAGTTTCGGAGAAAAGCATGATGCTCGCTGTAATTCGCCAGTCACCGTGCATCCTAGTGACATTGTTTGTGTTTGGTACGTGTTGCATTAGCACCAACGAACCAGTGGCAGACGGAACCCCCGGGTCAGGTCTTGGCCCCTTGCCATCATACTCATCAACCACCCTCCCCATTGCCCCTGAAACAGCTCCCACCACCACCTTAGCTCATTATCATGCTTACAGTAATGTAGCCATAGCATGTGACAGGGAGAGTGCATGGAGTCTTGTTCAATGGAATGAGAATATAATGGGGGCTGATGCTGACTAATGGATGTGGATGTGCTGAGTGGCTTGTGACGTCCACTTGCACATTTGTAGGATTACTGCAACCATCAGAACAAGTGCACTCAGCAGAGCCAAACCCCACTCATGTTGAATAATAGCCTCTCCGAAATAGATGGAGACTGGTTGGTTTACGCTATATCCCAGTCATTGTACTGACGAACTTCATGTCACTCCTGACAACAATTCTGTGTGGATGGCTGCCTCTTCAAACCCCAATATGTCCACCAAGTTATAGGACTCAGCTTACTTCCCCAGTTATGCTTTCCCCTTTAGTCCTTGCAGTGAATGCACAATCTTTAACCATTTTAATTGTGATTCTCAGTGGCCCTCCGATTGGTTCTGCACATTAACCCTCTACTTCAGTGGTCTATTTCAAGTAATTCCTAGTCGATCACCAAACATTTCTGTAGAAAAGCCAACGATAAGGGCATAAAGGCTTGTGCTCCTTTTTGTTTTGTGTTGCGCAGTTGGCGGTACGTGCACTTGATTCAGAAGCCCTGAGCACCGGGTAGGCAAAGTGTTCCCATTTTGAACCATTTCATTTGTCTGAAAATCTGACCAATCGGATAGCTCAAATCACGACCTTGGCCACACCAAAGTTTGATATTAGCCTACATGAGATTTCATAACTTTTAAAACCATGACCAGACAGAGACCGACAAAGAATACAGCAAAGAGATGCTGTTTTTATGAGTGAGTTAATGTCTAACAAAGTTTTTATTCAGCACTGTCAACACTGTTTTTATTTAACACTATTACAAAACGCACTTCTCCCTACAGCCACTCGCGCTGCAGCTGCAATGAATGAGTAGCCAAGTGATATATTTTGTTTTCAAAGCTCGAGTTTTGAAATATAATATGGTCTGAGAATAACAATATTGGCAGGCCAGGCATATAGCCAATATGCTGTGATAATGTATTAGGCCTACTGCACAAACCTCATTCCTATAGAACAGTTTTTATCAGCTTAATGTAAATGTTTTATTTATTTATTTTGTACCCCTTTTTTCTCCCCAATTTCATGATATCCAATTGGTAGTTATAGTCTTGTCCCATCGCTGCATTTCCCGTACAGACTCGGGAGAGGCGAAGGTCGAGAGCCATGCGTCCTCCGAAACACGACCCTGCCAAGCCGCCCTGCTTCTTGACACACTGCTCGCTTAACCCGGAAGCCAGCTGTACCAATGTGTCGGAGGAAACACTGTACAACTGGCGACGTGTCAGCGTGCATGCGCCCGGCCCGCCACAGGAGTCGCTAGAGCGCGATGGGACAAGGACAACCCGGCCGGCCAAACCCTCCCCTATCCCAGACAACGCTGGGCCAATTGTGCGTCGCCTCATGGGTTTCCCGGTCATGGCCGGCTGCGACAAAGCCCGGGATCGAACCCGAATCTGTATTGATGCCTCAAGCACTGCAGTGGCAAATGTTACATTTTTTAGGTCATGTTTAAAACAAATTCTGAGCGGTAGATCTCGACTGTGAAAGTGATCTTGACTCAGAGACGGTTGGTGATCACTGCTCGACTTTGTTCACTCAACATTAGGTATTCTCTTGTTCACTTTGCCACGTTAATTTATCACATTGAGACCCATTAATGCTACAGTGCACGTGTTATGGCGTGTTTGTCCCTCTCACATAGGTGCAGCCATTGTTGGAGAGATGGATAGGACACTGTTACTAGGTCAGTTAAGGCAGGTTTCTCCTCTCCTGGCAGTGTTATATGCAATCTTAATGAATTTGCCATGCAAATTCCTCATTTTGCTCTAGTAATGGGCAAAGAACTTCAAATAGAGCTTGTTACGGATTCTGCTTATGGGAGGGATTTTCAGTTCACATGGGGTAATGAAGCCAAATAATCTTCTGAAACTTGCCCTAGGTCTTGAAAACAAAGATTATACAGTGCAATTTTGCATTTCTCCTCATGTAGTACAAAAATAAAAATCGTCAAAGTACTGTGGTGGTGTACTATGAAAGACATTACATACAGTATCTAGCATTCTCAAGTTCCTCGTGTCGTTAATCCATCAGGTTCGAATTCATAATGAAATGGGAAAATATTAATTTCCTTTGCATGTGACTTCAAATTGAAGTAAGACTTTTAAGGTCATGTTTTTTTGGGTACCTCTAAGCCATTAAAAAAATGTAAACACCTCATAATAGCAAAATAGTTGAAAGCGCTCAAGTGTAATGCTCACAGCACCATAGGACTAGCTGCTGTTCTTCTCTCAAAATAAGACACTATTTGGATGTTAACAGATGGTGCCTCTGGGTGACAAGAAAAAGTAACCTCCTCCCCATTTATCTTTCCACGATAACAGTGCTATGCAGAATGTGTAGTTTTGAAAGGCAGTTATGTCACAGCCCTCAATTAAAGTGCACCCACTGGCAAAGTGGCATTTATTGTCAACAGAAATATAACAAAACGCAATGTATGTTTTAGCTGGATTTGACATTATACATAGACATCAAACAGAACAAAACTATTCAATGCCCCCAACTTCTAGACAAGCACTTTTTGGAGCAGGGTTGAAGCAGGGTCAGGGTTTCAGCAGTAGTTGTGAAAGCAGCATCATGATGTCTTCTCTCTGAGCCAGAGTGGCAGTTTAGCTTAAAAAAATAACTTCCCCTTTCTGGCACAGATCGTGAATGTGCCCTATTACTGAGGATGTTGCTGGTTCTGTGAAAACGGTTACTGTTCATGACTTATACACTGAATGTACAAAACACAGACAGACCAAGTGAAAAGATATGATCCCTTATTGATGTTACTTGTTAAATCCACTTCAGTCAGTGTAGATGAAAGGGAGTAGACAGGTTAAATAATCATTTTTAAGCCTCAAGACAATTGAGACATGGGCTGCAGGTCCAAACTCAAAGTAGACAGCCCTCGGCCCTAAAACCTGAGCCCTTAAATTAGGTTTTACATCGTGACATCAGAGTGTACCTTAAATGTCCCTTGCCCAAGCGAGGGAGAGTGATGATCGGTGTGACGAGTACTAAGGATACGAAGAGGCAGGACGCAGACGCAGGAATCAACCAAGAGCAAGTACACAACAAGACACTAACAATCACACACACACAACACAACACTGAACAGTCCAGGGCTATATAAGGGTGGTGATGAGATGAGGTGCAGGTGCGCTGGAGGTGATGAGGGTGCATTGGGTTTCCATTCCGGTGTTGCCAAAGTAGTGCGCTCAGACCAGTTGCTCAGTAGACCGGCGAATCAGAGCGCCGGAGGGGAGCAACGGGAGGAGACGTGACAATCGGAGAGGCAACATCCTTGGTGGAAATCTTGAAGTTGAGCTTAAAAACACTCAACCTAAAGCTATTCATGTAAATTTGACACTGTGGCCACTGGAGTTTGACACGTGACTGCAGTTTGCATTGAATTGTGGGTCATATCAACCCCACAAGTGATTAAATGTTCTTCACCCGCTCCCTCAAGCTAAATCGAGGGGGCAACGTTTGTGAATTGGACCTCCACTTAAGATGGCAATCAAACTGCATCCGGTTTTGACTGTGAAAGTGGCTAGCTCGAGGGCTGAGGGGGTAAAAAATAACGTGTTTGGACTGCAGCCATGGATTGTGTATGTGTGCCATTCAGAGGGTGAATGGGCAAGACAAATGATTTAAGTGCCTTTGAACAGGGTATGTAGAAGGTGCCAGGTGCACCGGTTTGAGTGTGTCAAGAACTGCAATGCTGCTGAGTTTTTCACTCTTAACAGTTTCCCGTTTGCATCAAGAATGGTCCACCACCCAAAGGACATCCAGCCAACTTGACACAACTGTGGGAAGCATTGGAGTCAACATGGGCCAGCATCCCTTTAGAATGCTTGAGATGCTTGAGTCCATGGCCCGAATAATTGATGCTGTTCTGAGGGCAAAAAGGTTTTGTACTCTCAGTGCATGTTGAGTCTTCTCTATCACAGCTTAATAACAGCAGAATATAGTCCTCCTGATGGACTCTATTGCCTGTATGTTGCTGTTGTGCCTTGAGAAATGTATATTTTTCAAAGCAGAACCCTAGGGACCTTAGGGAATCGTTTGTGTTAGCTTAGAGTTGATACTTCCCCATCACTGGGTTCATCTGCACTCAAATGTCATGCAACTGCCATGACTGTTACAGCTCACCAGATATCCTGCAGCAAATCAATGTGAACTCCTCTCAAAGCAATGGTCTGTTAGGAATTTTTAAAAGTAAAACAAATTCAACATGCTTAAAGGCCCAATGCAGCCATTTTTATTTCGATATCAAACCATTTCTGGGTAACAATTCAGTACTTTACTGTGATGTTTCCATTAAAAACAATGGTCAAAAATTCATTTTAAGCAAAAATTCCTCTCAAGCAAGACTTTTGTTAGGACTGTGTGGGAGTGGTCTGATAGAGGGGCCTAATTGGAGGGGCTTAATGGGAGGGATATGTAACCTGAAAACTAGCATTGGTAGAGGGGTTTGGAATTATTGCTGTGAAATGCCTTTCTTGCAAACTCAAAACCCAACAATCCCATAGTCAATAACAATGTATTACTAGAAAAAAACAACACGAGAAATAAGAATAAGAAATATGAAATGCACAAAGTAAGTAAGTGAGCATACTATATACCCTCCTTTGTTATTGGTCTATGAACTTATACCACCTGGTGATTTCACCAGGTAAGGCAAAACTCCACCCATGCAAAAACCTGCTGATTAGAAGGTCCTATGTAAATTGTATTTTTAACCAGCAAATATCAGGACATAACACTGATCACATTTTTCCACACTTTTACGGTGTTAGTTTCATCAGCTGTTGTACAATATGATACAAAATACCAGAAATACAGAATATTGACTGCACTGGGCCTTTAAATGATAAAACATAAAAAAATAAAAACTACAGTTGGCGCTTTACATTGACTTTTCTTTTCTTACTGTTGTCTAAAACACAAAGTTACCTTGTCCCTTATTTATGCTTTTATTCTTTAGAAATGCACCTAGTGCACCATAAAGACTGTAGAAAATAAAGGGTGTACTGTACGTTAATGCAGGGCAGAAGCAGAGAGAACAAACTAGTACTTCTGGCCTGAGTCATTGACCACTGGGTGTCTAGACCCATGACAGTCTGGTGAATTAATTTATTTCACAGATGAGCCTCTGCGCCCTCCCCTCTCTCCTTTGTCTACGGTACAGCTCCAAACTCTGTCACTAACATTCACATCATACCAACATGCACAAAGCACTGATCCTAGGTGCATGCTCGGTCCTCTTCTTTTTCCTGTAGTCCACAACCATCTCCTTTGTCTTGATCACGTTGAGGGAGAGGTTGTTGTCCTGGCACCACACGGCCAGGTCTCTGACCTCCTCCCTACAGGCTGTCTCGTTGTTGTCGGTGATCAGGCCTACCACTGTTGTGTCATCGGCAAACTTAATGATAGTGTTGGAGTCGTGCTTGGCCATACAGTCATGAGTGAACAGGGAGTACAGGAGGGGACTGAGCACGCACCCCTGAGGGGCCCCCGTGTTGAGGATCAGCGTGGCGGATGTATTGTTACCTACCCTTACCACCTGGGGGCGGCCCTTCAGGAAGTCCAGGATCCAGTTGCAGAGGGATGTGTTTAGTCCCAGGGTCCTTAGCTTAGTGATGAGCTTTGAGGGCACTATGGTGTTGAACGCTGAGCTGTAGTCAATGTGTGAAAGGGCAGTGTGGAGCACAATAGAGATTGCATCATCTGTGGATCTGTTGGGGCAGTATTCAAATTGGAGTGGATCTAGGGTTTCTGGGATAATGGTGTTTATGTGAGCCATGACCAGCCTTTCAAAGCACTTCATGGCTACAGGCGTGAGTGCTACGTGTCGGTAGTCATTTAGGCAGGTTACCTTAGGGTTCTTGGCCACAGGGACTATGGTGGTCTGCTTGAAACATGTTGGTATTACTGACTCAGACAGGGAGAGGTTGAAAATGTCAGTGAAGACACCTGCCAGTTGGTTACCGTCTGGCCCTGCGACCTTGTGAATGTTGACCTGTTTAAAGGTCTTACTCACATCGGCTACGGAGAGCGTGATCACACAGTCGTCCGGAACAGCTGATGCTCTCATGCATGTTTCAGTATTACTTGCCTCGAAGCGAGCATAGAAGTAATTTGGCTCATCTGGTAGGCTCGTATCACTGGGCAGCTCGCGGCTGTGCTTCCCTTTGTAGTCTGTAATAGTTTGTAAGCCCTGCCACATCCGATGAGTGTCGGAGCCGGTGTAGTAGGATTAAATCTTAATCCTGTATTGACGCTTTGCTTGTTTGATGGTTCGTCTAAGGGCATAGAGGGATTTATTGTAAGTGTCCGGATTAGTGTCCCGCTCCTTGAAAGCGGCAGCTCTAGCCTTTAGCTCGATGCGGATGTTGCCTGTAATCCATTGCTTCTGGTTGGGAGTTGTCACTGTGGGGACGACGTCGTCGATGCACTTATTGATGAAGCCGATGACTGAGGTGGTATACTCCTCAATGCCATTGGATGAATCCCGGAACATATTCCAGTCTGTGCTAGCAAAACAGTCCTGTACCGTAGCATCCGCGTCATCTGACCACTTCCGTATTGAGTGAGTAACTGGTACTTCCTGCTTTAGTTTTTGCTTGTAAGCAGGAATCAGGAGGATATAATTATGGTCAGATTTGCCAAATGGAGGGCGAGGGTGAGCATTGTATGCGTCTCTGTGTGTGGAGTAAAGGTGGTCTATAGTTTTTTCCCCCTCTGGTTGCACATGTGACACGCTGGTAGAAATTAGGTAAAACGGATTTAAGTTTGCCTGCATTAAGGTTCCCAGCCACTAGGAGCGCCGCTTCTGGATGAGCATTTTCTTGTTTGCTTATGGCCTTATACAGCTCGTACACAATAAGGCCTTGTACACAATAAGTAAAAAAATAAGTTACAAACAACGCAAAAAAACGAACAAAATAGCATTGTTGGTTAGGAGCACGTAAAATGGCAGCCATCCCCTCCGGCACCATCACTCTCTGCCATGAGCCTGGGGGTCTCAGTGGAGCAGAGCGTCAGCATGTAGCTCCAGTCCCCTGAGCAGCAGCTCGGCTCCATCTGTTCCTGCTGGGGCCGCCTCACCCCGTCGGCGCCTAGACGTCGCTGTTCCAACCGGAGATCCAGCACCCTCCGTCACCCTGATCTGTGTCACAATGGGGGAGGGGTGGTGGGGTGTCTGTGGAGAGGATGTGGGGTGGATGGGCACCGGTAGGGACTGCAGTGCTTGCTGGGGCCTGGGTCGCGCTGACGTCCATCTTTCACTGAGAAAGTGGCTGTGTGACATGACAGCATGATGGAGTCAAAGAGGCAGAGAGTACGGAGGCCGTGAAGGGACTGGGATTCACAAAGACCCTGGCTCTCAAAAGGTCAGACTTCACCATCCAGTAATAAGATGACTCTCTCATGCAATTAGATGCAGTCAGTACATCTGATTGATTTGTGCAAGGCCACAGAGACCCAAAAAAACACTTATAGTCTTGAAAACTATATTTTATCTCCTACATACATAAAGATTAGGCGTGAGTGACCTCATTTTACCTACCCAAAACGCCCATCATATCTCATTGCATTACATAACTAATTGATGCAGGGGTGGATGTAATCTACAGCTGTGGGAGGTTAGCAGTGCATCACAAACGCTGCTATCAAGTACAGATGATGAAAACAGAACAGGACCTTTCTAAGAACCACTAGAACGCTCTCTCTACTCAGAATCCATTTTTCCATTGACCTCATTCACTTCTTTGTCTGTGCTCTCCTGTGACAGCCTCCTGCCTTCGCTGTGATGTAACCACTTAAATGTTGGTATAGTGAATCAGGATGAGCCCGATTGGTGGGATTAGGTGAACACATCTCAGGGACCAATCCACCTCCTCACTGATAAGCAATGTGAGGACAAGCCATCCAACCAACTTACCGGTCAGCTAAAATGATTAGTAGCCAACCCGAAGTCTACCAGATTCTCTCGCACACTTTTCCATACAGTTCTTATCACAAACCTTCACTTCTGATTTTCTGACCAGCAGAGGGCAAGCATGAATTGGTGTCTTATTCAAAGCCAATTTCAGTCATTTCATGCAATGTATTCTCCATTACTAACACTAGAGGGTGTAATGGCCCAATTTAACTCCCAAGTATGTGTATTGACTACAGTATAACCATGCAGTACTGTAATAGTCATATATACATATACATACATACATACACCACACACGCATGCTTCAACATGCAAGGCACTTACAGTTTTTTTGGATTGCTTACACACTAAAATTAAAAGTAGTACACTATTAGCAAAACCTTACACTCAAGAAGCAAAACATCAGCCCATATTTGCACAACTATAAGCACATTGTCAACCTTACACTTGTTGCAAAACTCTACACACAGTGATTTGCAAAACACTAAACACACTTAACATACATTACACACAAAAATCTATCATGAAGTCACGTCCTTGCAATACCAAAGCACTGACTGTCAAATTACCACACCGTCCAACCAATTGGTTCAACACAGTCATCAGGTGTGCAAACACTCGTTTGCTTAATTGTAGACACACCAATCAGGTGTATAAGCACTATAAAAAGCAGCAGGTGAGTTCATCGGTCTTCAAGCACAATGGAAAGAGTCAGAGAAAAAGTAAGACGAGGAGGAGGAGGAGGAGGAGGAGGACGACGACGACGAGGAGAACGAGGAGAATGAGGAGGGGGACGAGGAGAACGAGGAGGACGAGGAGAATGAGGAGGGGGACGAGGAGAACGAGGAGGACGAGGAGGACGAGGAGAACGAGGAGGAGGACGAGGAGAACGAGGAGAACGAGGAGGAGAGGAGAACGAGGAGGACGAGGAGGAGAACAGAGGAGGAGGAGGAGGAGGAGGAAGGGGAGGAAGAGGAAGAGGAAGAGGAAGACAAGAAGGTGCTCAAAGAGGACCGAATCTGACAAATGAGATCCGCGCAACACTGGTTGACCACATTGTCAACCACGGCCTGGCGCTGAGGGGAGGCTGGACTGCGAGTACAGCCAAATCTAAGCCGATATACAGTGGCAAGTGTGATGAGAACATTTCGACTGGAAAATAGGTATTGTAAAAATATCATCATATCAAAAACATCTGCACGGTTTCAGTAACTGCTTACAGTACTATATTCTATGCACTATCAGCACTTCTGTTACCTTTTCCTGTGAAATTACTGTACTATTGTATACTGTTTTTTTTCTACATAGGATTGAGGGTCAGGGACGACAAGGGGAAGGCCTCCTATGTTCACAGAACAGCAAGAGAGGGAGATAGTAAACATGGTTTTGGCCAACAATGCTATAACACTCAAGCAGCTCCAAGCTAACATTGTCAATAACCACGCCATTTTCAACGATATCCATCAGGTCTCAACATCAACACTGGCACGCATCCTAAAAAAAAAACATATTCAAATGAAGCAAATTTATCGAGTGCCTTTCGAGCGCAATTCCGAAAGGGTGAAACGACTGCGGCATGATTATGCAGAGGTATGTATTCACTTTAGCAGTGTGATCTTGCATACTGTCTCATAATCTTTTACTGTACTGTAATATGTATACTAGATCTACACTGAACTACACAATTTTGCCTGACACTGTTTTTCAGAGAGTTTTACGAATGGATGGAGAGGAGATCCAGCATGAGTTCATTTACGTAGATGAGGCTGGGTTCAACCTGACGAGAACACGAAGGAGGGGGAAGAAACATCATTGGCCACAGGGCTATAGTCAATGTCCCAGGGCAACGTGGGGGTAATATAACACTCTGTGCAGCCATTACACAGAATGGGGTCCTCCACCGCCATGCCCATATGGGCCCTTACAACACAGCACTCATACTTACATTCTTGGACCAATTGCACAACATAACAGCAGCAAATCAAATCGATCATATGCAATACATTGTTGTCTGGGACAATGTGTCTTTCCACCGCTCTGCTCTGGTTCAGAACTGGTTTCAGCAACATCCACATTTCACCGTCCCATATCTTCCACCATACTCTCCATTCCTCAACCCTATAGAATAGTTTTTCTCGGCATGGCGGTGGAAGGTATATGATCTCCGTCTCCAGGCTGAGGTACCCCTCATCCAAGCCATGGAGGAGGCCTGTGACCAGATGGAGGTAGCAGCAATGCAAGGATGGATTCGTCATTCAAGACGTTTCTTTCCAAGGTGTCTTGCTAATGACAGCATTGCCTGCGATGTTGATGAAATTCTCTGGCCAGATCCAGCTAGGCGAAGAGACAATGTCTAGTTATTTTTTTTAATTTTGTTTGAACTTACAATACGTAAAGTGACGTTTGGTTACAGTATTATGAATCTCCATGTCAACATTTTGGGCGTGTTGAGAAATAAATGAGTTTCTTCAGTCTGCAACATTGGTCTTGTGTAGTGTTTGGTGAATTTACATTATATTTGTACTTTGTTGAGAGTAGCCTACTCTAATCATAGGGAAGTAGAAGTGCTAAAAGTGTTTTAGGTTTATCACAGCAGAGTGTAACTCGTGCAAACAGAGTATAGTAATGTGAAACGTGTGTGTTTCATATGGTAACAAAGTGTGGTTTTTAAAAAGAAGTGTATAGTTTTTACAAGAGTGTTTAATTTTGCAAAGGATCTGTAGTGTTTTGCTAATTGGGTGTGTGGTTGTGCTAATTGTGTGTAGTGTTTTGAAAACACGGGCCCTGTTTTGAAAATCGTGCTTAAGCAATCAAAAAAAACTGTAATTTTTTTTGAACTTACAATACGTAAAGTGACGTTTGGTTACAGTATTATGAATCTCCATGTCAACATTTTGGGCGTGTTGAGAAATAAATGAGTTTCTTCAGTCTGCAACATTGGTCTTGTGTAGTGTTTGGTGAATTTACATTATATTTGTACTTTGTTGAGAGTAGCCTACTCTAATCATAGGGAAGTAGAAGTGCTAAAAGTGTTTTAGGTTTATCACAGCAGAGTGTAACTCGTGCAAACAGAGTATAGTAATGTGAAACGTGTGTGTTTCATATGGTAACAAAGTGTGGTTTTTAAAAAGAAGTGTATAGTTTTTACAAGAGTGTTTAATTTTGCAAAGGATCTGTAGTGTTTTGCTAATTGGGTGTGTGGTTGTGCTAATTGTGTGTAGTGTTTTGAAAACACGGGCCCTGTTTTGAAAATCGTGCTTAAGCAATCAAAAAAAACTGTAACTCCTAAACTGATCCTGTTCTCCAACCTGTGTGTGTGTGTGTGTGTGTGTGTGTGTGTGTGTGTGTGTGTGTGTGTGTGTGTGTGTCTGTCTCTCTCGACAGGGTTGGAACAAAGGAAGATATTTCAGTGTCTGTGACAACTGACAATAAAGTATATCATATCAACACACTTACACAAGTTTCCCAAAAATACTTGTGTGTGAATGCTTCCATGTCTGCACACGTGCCTGCTTGAAAGCATGCGCATGCATGCATGCGACACTCGGGTTGGGGTGGTTGGGTTGTTACGCCTGCAGCTTACTAAAATGAAAACTTCGGTCCCATCTGTTTTGGTCCTGATCTACAATTCACCCAGACAACTATATTTTAAATCAGTGCCATTGTAAACTGTCCGTCACATTATTACAGCCCTCTCCTTCATCCTCTGGGTCAGACAATCCATCCTTTCAAACTGAAAATAGTTCTCAAACTGATGATCCCCATACTTTCATCATATAATAGTGGAAACTATTGCGGTTCTTGAGGCTTGATTACATCTTCAATGCCTATTTAGATGGAGAGATCAGTGAGCTGGCCAAAATGAAGGAAGGAATGAACGGAACTGTGTGATCACGCCATTGAGCAGCCCACTGAAGTGCTGCATACACAATGACCCCATGTGACCGAAGGTCATGACCTCCACGGCTATTCCCTCCCCTGAGGTGCTAACCCTCCATCAGTGAAACGCCTCCACAGCTTTTCCATAACGGTACAGTTACTCCTCTTCATTATATAAACTGGCACAAGTCATATAAGCTTTTTCTATGTGTGTAGTTCTTGGCAGGCGATGAACTACAGATCTAAAGGGTTAATGATATCAAAGTTATGTTTCATTATTTTTGCTGTAGCATCTAAAACATACTTTTGCCTCTAGTCAAATTAAATCTCTGAAAGATTCCGGGTTCTGTGAAATGACAGGAAATTAACACATGTACATGTTAAGTCATTACATTACATTACATTATAGTCATTTAGCAGACGCTCTTATCCAGAGCGACTTACAGTTAGTGAATACATTTATTTTTTTATTTTTTCATACTGGCCCCCCGTGGGAAACGAACCCACAACCCTGGCGTTGCAAACGCCATGCTCTACCAACTGAGCTACATCCCTTCCGGCCATTCCCTCCCCTACCCTGGACGACGCTGGGCCAATTGTGCGCCGCCCCATGGGTCTCCCGGTCGCGGCCGGCTACGACAGAGCCTGGATTCGAACCAGGATCTCTAGTGGCACAGCTAGCACTGCGATGCAGTGCCTTAGACCACTGCGCCACTCGGGAGTCCTGCCCACCTGCTCCTCTCATAGGGTATCTGAGACATCCATTCATGGTGGGAATAGAACACAGACCAAACCTGACCTCCCTGTGTCTAGGTTTTGCTCTCACCACCATAGCCAGTCACAACTAAGCTGACAAGTGTATACAGATAGGCAATCAGGGTGGCTTTAGCGTCATGGTAAAGTGCACAAAGGGCATTATATAGGCCAGTAAGCTGTGACCGGTCCACATAGCAACTCTGGACCACTAACAATTGGAACATGATGGTGTCAGGGAGAAGGGCTCTCCCATTTACTTTTCCCCCATTCTCTGATTGTCAACAGGCTCCTTGGGGATTTACTGATGTGACAGATAGAGAGAGAGAGAGAGAGAGATCTGTAGCAGCTCTGTCATGCATTGACCAAAGGAGATACAGTCTCTTAGGCTTTGTGTTGAAATCAATGACATGCAATTTGCTGTGGTGACACACACACAATGCACTAGACCCAGGGCAAATGCCTAAAAGCACACAGACCTCCGTCTCAAGACCGGAATGGACCCTTAGCTATTTCACTAAACACTTTTCAGTGGTACCTAATTTTTACTTCACAATGTTCAATTAGTACTATTAATTCTGTGCACTTTCAAGTTTAATTATTGAAAAAAATCAGTCTCACCCTTAATCTAATTTTGTTCGAAATGATGTATCCATTCAGCTGACGCAACCAGCCAGGTGGGGATCCGATCTGCTCCGTCTAGTGGAGTATGCATCTAATGCAACTCCCGTGCACAATTAACCTGGATTTCCTTGGGAACAATCAAAAAATGAAGATCATCATTCCCTCCTCGTCACCAAATTCTCGTGGTAATTATTCTAATGAAAGGAAAGACTTAGAGTTCCTCAAAACTATCAAACTTTATAAAATCATTACTGCAGTAATGGAGCGTTAACGGTCACCCAATGGTGTAGAGTTAAGGCCCAAATATGCAGGGTTAGGTTACAACTTTTTATAGTCTTTCTGAGTCCTTGTGACGAAGAACAGATATGTGAAATCATTCAAAGGTACATTGTGCTCTCATGCAACAGACAGCAAGATTTACATGGCGCTAAATATCTGTCTCTAGTTCATTTACTACTTGTTTATACAGAAATACTAATGCAACATAGGATACTAAGTCCTTCCCTTAATTTATGAAGTACAGTGTTCATTAATAATCTGGAGGGAGGGTTCTCCTCACCCTGGCAGACAGACCAGCATTTCACACTACTAATGGAATGGAGTGTTTTCTTATCACCAAGCCATCGTAAATCGACTGTCAGCGTTACGCCTCAGAGGCTCCTCTCGGAAGAACAGACATTGTGAAAGTACTAATATAGGAATACTTTCTAATATAAAAGTAATGTGATTAACATAATGTTGTAATTCTACGACAGTTGTATGGCGGACTACATCCCAAAAAGGTGTATTGTGGTCACCAACTGGATGAGGTTGAAAATACAAGATAAAAAGACAATGCATACGTGATGGGGGAAACAAACTTAATCCACACAACAACAAAATATGTACATTGACAAAACTAACTAAATAAAACTCCCTCTTCTTCAGTCCTTCACAATTCCATATCTCCCTTCTCAGGCTCTGAAGCCTGAGAGGGTTGTATGGCTCGTGCTCCACGTAGCTCCTCCACCGAGAAGCAGTGCTTAATTTGAACCGGCACCTCTCAGATTTGACTTTGTTTGTTCCGGCACCTATTTGCCCGGATCCGGTACCTCTCGCGGCATGCTTTATTAATTGTTTCACTGTTCACACTGTAGACATTCTAATAAAAGCGATCAGCGTTAAATCAAGTTGCCTCCTCGTTATTTCTCCCACCCCCCAGAAAGACCATCATGTAAAAGCATGGTGATCCTTCTGTGTAATCATCCTATCCTGTAACACTGATTCCAGACCTGCTCTCTTATTTGTACATAGAGGTTATGGGGAGGGCCGGTGGAGTAAGTAACTGATCTTGACACAGGTCTTGGTAGTGGTGGTCAGCTAGTGAAGAGGTCCCTACGTACTTACATTACGTAGCCTAGGCTAGTCGTCGTCCTACTTAATTTGCATCGTGGGAAAGCCAAATAAAAATGGATAAGAACAGGCAATCGAGTTTGATGACATTTTTCAAGTTAAAAAATCCAGAGAAAGATGGTGAATCGAACCTAGAATGAGCCAGAGAACTGTCAGTGCCGGAGGAGAGGAGTGAGGGGCAAACTGTTCCTGATGGCAATTGCCTTAGCTAGCAGCGCTGCTAATCCCGCCAGTTCAGCATCACCACCAGCACCTCCACTAGCTAGTAGGCCTACTAGCGAGACAGACTCAGCGGGGGAGGGAGGGGGGGAGCTATGGGGGAGGAGGGGCAGTGCATCCACAGATGACGTGCTCGGAGCATGTGCAATTTGCAGTTCAAGAACAAGCAACCGTATAACCCCTGGCTTGTCATGCAGAATTAAAAGTTGGGCTGTACAACATTCAAAAAGGTAGGGAGCTTGGGTCTAGAAACGACTAGAGGGATTAAACTAGCAAAAGAGTGGGTGGGATGTATAGTAAATTAACATCCTATGCCTCAGACGTAAAAGAACAACAACAAAGAGCCTTCAGAAAAAAGTTTTTGAATATGCCTGAACCAAGGCGCATTTGGTGGCAGCAAGCCTTGTAGACAAGGCTAAAGAAGACACCCAGGTTATAGTTAACACTCAAAATGAAAATAAATGAAATAGACACTACAGCCAGAGTCTTCAGAACAGCCTTAGAAGGAGGCTAAACGTCACAGCCACAGGCACGCTCATGGCTTTGAGCAAGAAATTGACTCTCAGGAGTTAAATGGACTTGACATGGGGAGAGTCATTGTGGGAGGTTTTTGAAAACTAAGGTAGGACTTCCTTTACAAACTTGTTCGGTACTGTGAAGGTAATCTGAATATGTGCTTCTTATTATCACATAGGCAGGAGGCCTATATATTCTCATATGTGTGTTCTGCTGTAGTGTGCATTGATATATTTGTGATATTTGTTCTACTGCTACATTGATGTCTTGAAAATTATGTGAAATTCTGGTTTTGTAAGCCCCACAGCTGAGCATGTGTGCATATGCATATGGCGGGTGTTCTGCAGTGTCGTCTAAAAATGTTGCTGTACATTGATGTCTAGAAAATTAGGCTATAAGAAATTCGGACTTGTGTAAGCCCCGCAGCAATACTCAAGTACAGTGGGGAAAAAAAGTATTTAGTTAACCACCAATTGTGCAAGTTCTCCCACTTAAAAAGATGAGAGAGGCCTGTAATTTTCATCATAGGTACACGTCAACTATGACAGACAAATTGAGAAAAAAAAATCCTGAAAATCACATTGTAGGATTTTTTATGAATTTATTTGCAAATTATGGTGGAAAATAAGTATTTGGTCACCTACAAACAAGCAAGATTTCTGGCTCTCACAGACCTGTAACTTCTTCTTTAAGAGGCTCCTCTGTCCTCCACTCGTTACCTGTATTAATGGCACCTGTTTGAACTTGTTATCAGTATAAAAGACACCTGTCCACAACCTCAAACAGTCACACTCCAAACTCCACTATGGCCAAGACCAAAGAGCTGTCAAAGGACACCAGAAACAAAATTGTAGACCTGCACCAGGCTGGGAAGACTGAATCTGCAATAGGTAAGCAGCTTGGTTTGAAGAAATCAACTGGGGGAGCAATTATTAGGAAATGGAAGACATACAAGACCACTGATAATCTCCCTCGATCTGGGGCTCCACGCAAGATCTCACCCCGTGGGGTCAAAATAATCACAAGAACGGTGAGAAAAAATCCCAGAACCACACGGGGGGACCTAGTGAATGACCTGCAGAGAGCTGGGACCAAAGTAACAAAGCCTACCATCAGTAACACACTACGCCGCCAGGGACTCAAATCCTGCAGTGCCAGACGTGTCCCCCTGCTTAAGCCAGTACATGTCCAGGCCCGTCTGAAGTTTGCTAGAGTGCATTTGGATGATCCAGAAGAGGATTGGGAGAATGTCATATGGTCAGATGAAACCAAAATAGAACTTTTTTGGTAAAAACTAAACTCGTCGTGTTTGGAGGACAAAGAATGCTGAGTTGCATCCAAAGAACACCATACCTACTGTGAAGCATGGGGGTGGAAACATCATGCTTTGGGGCTGTTTTTCTGCAAAGGGACCAGGACGACTGATCCGTGTAAAGGAAAGAATGAATGGGGCCATGTATCGTGAGATTTTGAGTGAAAACCACCTTCCATCAGCAAGGGCATTGAAGATGAAACGTGGCTGGGTCTTTCAGCATGACAATGATCCCAAACACACCGCCCGGGCAACGAAGGAGTGGCTTCGTAAGAAGCATTTCAAGGTCCTGGAGTGGCCTAGCCAGTCTCCAGATCTCAACCCCATAGAAAATCTTTGGAGGGAGTTGAAAGTCCGTGTTGCCCAGCGACAGCCCCAAAACATCACTGCTCTAGAGGAGATCTGCATGGAGGAATGGGCCAAATTACCAGCAACAGTGTGTGAAAACCTTGTGAAGACTTACAGAAAACGTTTGACCTGTGTCATTGCCAACAAAGGGTATATAAAAAAGTATTGAGAAACTTTTGTTATTGACCAAATACTTATTTTCCACCATCATTTGCAAATAAAATCATTGAAAATCCTACAATGTGATTTTCTGGATTTTTTTTTCTCATTTTGTCTGTCATAGTTGACGTGTACCTATGATGAAAATTACAGGCCTCTCTCATCTTTTTAAGTGGGAGAACTTGCACAATTGGTGGCTGACTAAATACTTTTTTTCCCCACTGTATGTGGGCATACTGCAGTGACATCTAAAATGCTTTTAATTAATCAGCACCTTGGAGAGTGCTGTCCGCTTCACCACCATAGACAGTAGGCTAATTCGCTGTTTCCTCTGTCTACTGCACTGCCACGTTGTGTTTGACACTTCTTTTCTCAACGTGTTCCCGTACCTCAGAGCCCCCCATCTCATGCTCACTATGTGTTCCGGGACCTCCCGATTTTACAAATTAAGCACTGCCGAGAAGTCTTCCAATCCCGGAACCAGTCTGCCTCAGCCACAATGATGTCCATCTTTCTGGACTTCCTCTCCACCTTGGCAGTGCCATTAATCAGCATAGCTATAAAGGCCACAAAGTCCACCATCTTAGCTTGTAAAATATCTGGGTCCTGCTGGTGAGACGCAACCCATGTAGCCTGCAGTGAAGGCCTTTCAGGAGGACCATTCGAACTCTTAGCCCTTTTAACAGCTGCTGCATATGAAATGCTCTGGACAACCCTGACTTTGGCCACCTCATTCTCTTTCAACCTCGTCGGGCAATACAAAAATGGGGCTTTGTGGTTAAAAAAACGAGTTTATACGGAGGTGTGCCAGTTGTTCACACGCGTATCTGCCCTCTCATTGGCTAGAATGTCCCCACCTGATCTCACCTCCCTTCCATCTTTGAGAACATGTATTTCCATTGATCTATACTGTACATGTACACATTACATTCATTTTTTACCATAACCTTTCTTTCTTTTTAATTTCATATCATATTTAACATAGAGACGTTACATAATAGACAATCTTTGGTGGGAGCAAATGGAGTTTGTGTTGAAATGTATAATGGAGAAAATGGACAACTGCCTGCTGGACTGTGCCACCGTCTTGTCAATATATTAGATCATCTTTGCATGCAATTAGAATGGCTTCCCCCTACTGACAAACCCACCTCCTATTTCACTTCTTCTTTGGTGAGGTTTTATGGCGAACTACACACAAAAAAGTGTATTGCTGTCACCAACTGGACACTTTTGTCACGTTGTATAATGATTAGGAGACAGGCGCAGGAATACGTATTAAGGGTTTTATTACTCCACCCAACACAAACACGTGTATATACAGTGGGAAGAACAAGTATTTGATACACTGACGATTTTGCAGGTTTTCCTACTTACAAAGCATGTAGAGCTCTGTAATTTTTATCATAGGTACACTTCAACTGTGAGAGACTGAATCTAAAACAAAAATCCAGAAAATCACATTGTATGATTTTTAAGTAATTAATTTGCATTTTAATGCATGACATAAGTATTTGATCACCTACCAACCAGTAAGAATTCCGGCTCTCACAGACCTGTTAGTTTTTCTTTAAGAAGCCCTCCTGTTCTCCACTCATTACCTGTATTAACTGCACCTGTTTGAACTCGTTACCTGTATAAAAGACACCTGTCCACACTCAATCAAACATACTCCAACCTCTCCACAATGGCCAAGACCAGAGAGCTGTGTAAGGACATCAGGGATAAAATTGTAGACCTGCACAAGGCTGGGATGGGCTACAGGACAATAGGCAAGCAGCTTGGTGATGAGGAATCAATGATCATGAGGAAGGTGAGGGATCAGCCCAGAACTACACGGTAGGACCTGGTCAATGACCTGAAGAGAGCTGGGACCACAGTCTCAAAGAAAACCATTAGTAACACACTACGCCATCATGGATTAAGATCCTGCAGTGCACGCAAGGTCCCCCTGCTCAAGCCAGCGCATGTCCAGGCCTGTCTGAAGTTTGCCAAAGACCATCTTGATGATCCAGAGGAGGAATGGGAGAAGGTCATGTGGTCTGATGAGACAAAAATAGAGCTTTTTGGTCTAAACTCCACTCGCCGTGTTTGGAGGAAGAAGAAGGATCTGGAGAAGGTCTGTATGGAGGAGTGGGCCAAAATCCCTGCTGCAGTGTGTGCAAACCTGGTCAAGACCTACAGGAAACGTATGATCTCTGTAATTGCAAACAAAGGTTTCTGTACCAAATATTAAGTTCTGCTTTTCTGATGTATCAAATACTTATGTCATGCAATAAAATGCAAATTAATTACTTAAAAATCATACAATGTGATTTTCTGGATTTTTGTTTTAGATTCAGTCTCTCACAGTTGAAGTGTACCTATGATAAAAATTACAGACCTCTACATGCTTTGTAAGTAGGAAAACCTGCAAATTCTGCAGTGTATCAAATACTTGTTCTCCCCACTGTATATACAAAGGGGATGTAACCCAAACAAAGAGTGAGGTGTAACCTCTACACAATACATGGGACGAGACCCGTAAACAACCAGAGCACAATACACGGTACTCACGAGACCAACGGACATGGGACAAGACAGTCCGGGGTTGGTGGTAATGATCCATGTCAGTGACGCCTGGAAAGCCGGTGACGTAGACCACCGGAACTGGTGAACGGAATGAGCAGCAGTACCGGGGGGATCCGTGACAACTTTATGGTGTTTTTAATGTATGTGTATGGTACACTTGTCCTGTTGATTATGCTGCAAACATGGCTTTTGCTTTGGACATAATAACATTTTGGGAAGTGGTACCATTTTCCATTTTCCATTTTTGAATACTCTATAATATAAACAATACATGACAATACAGCTGATTTCATGGCATTCGTTTTTATTCTCAGGATACACACACTTTTTTGGTAGCTGCATTGTAATATAGCACAATTTTGCAAACATTTCCAAAAACAAATATAAAGAGTTAGACAACTGCATAGAAATGCAGGACTATGCCCCATTATAATGCCCCATTATCCCCTTTTAAACATTAACATAATTTAAAACTCTGGCAAAAGTTGAGTTTCAATTGTTTGTATAGAACTAGCAATATTTCAGTTTTTCAATATTTCATGACTTGAAACTAATTAAGGGGGGTGAAACATTTTCATCTTCTTCATACACATCGGAATCCTCCACCAAAGATTCCCTTTAGTTCCAAAATGCAGGTCCCTCATACATCATGAATGAAGTTGGATTGTCATAGTTAAAGTTTGGGAAACAAAATTAAACCCACTGCATAGACGAAAGATAAAATTCAATGAAACAGGTGCTGCATCACACCAATGTGAAATGAAACAAAAACTAATTTGGATTTTAATAAAAGGATGCATTTTCATAGTGCACAAACTAAGTGATTTTTCCACCCTAACTGGTAAAAATGATTGGTGCTGAGAAATTCTGAGCACACACAGGGCAGTGAGGACACGCTGTAAACACTCACATTCTGAGGTTCCACTTTACACACAAGTCCCTGAATTGAAGCACTTCTGTCAGTTCAGTTTAAGTGGTGGAATGACGAGAGGGAGAAGGAAGCCATTCTGGCTCTGGCTCTGTTCTGGGTTGAGGAGGTGCCACTGTCCACAGGGACAGCAGATGGTCTTGAGAATGCTCCGGGCTCTTCCCTCCCATTGGTCCCTGGTCACTTCTCGTCTGGTCCAAAGCAAAAGCTCTATAATGGCAGAAAGCCCTGCAGCTAGCTAACTATACACTGGACTATATTATATACACCCACACGCAAAGAAAGGATGTTTGACTCCATAACTGTTTTAGTGATGTGTTGCACTATAAAAATAGACATGTTTTAACAAACATTGTTATTCAATGGTTAGCTGTGTGTAAACAATGTTTAGGGAATTTTAAGCATGCTTTCAGTCAATATCTTTGTGTTGTTATGATATAGGACACAGTACAGCTGTGTGTTGTACTATATAATTTAGTATACAGCGCCATGCACTACAGCCTAGAACAGTGTTTCCCAACTCCTGTCCTTGAGTACCTCCCAACAGTACATATTTTTGTTGTGGCCCCTGCCAAGTACACCTGATTGCACTTGTCAACTAATCATCAAGCCCCTGGCAAGTTGAATCAAACGTTTTTGTCCGGGGCTATAACAGAAATGTGTGCCGTTGGGGGTAGCCTACTCGAGGACCGGAGTTGGGAAACACTGGTCTAGACAACAATCAGCCCAAACATGCTACAGTATTGGGTGGTTTAGCTAAATCTATCTGGCAATAGAGAGTGCATTCTGTCCATCCCCATTACTATTCACTCAGATTCACTTCACTGTGTAAGCTCAATTGGACGGCATACTGAACTGGAATCATGGCATTATACGAATATAAGTTATTGTGTTAAAAAAGCATCAGGAAGCATTTCCATTACAGCTACCAAAGTCTCTTCAATGACATCAGTAAGGCAAGTGTTTTTCAAGGTGAGGAGTGTGGGTCGGTGTTTTGTTCAAGTAATGAACTCTTCTGGAAGTACTGGAGATTGATTTGAGATATATTTTTGCTGCAAGGTTGGCAACTGGGGAGAAAAAAAAACATGCTGTACTAGTGTATGAGTGAACTCACTGAGGTGAAAATGTAATGCATGTGCTACACATCACAGCAGTATCTCAAAGCCACATCTGATAGCCTACCGGTTAAATACTCTGACATCAATTGTAAATGGAAACCCAATATTTTGCTTTAAATGGCATGTTAGCTGCAGTGGGAGTGGGGGGATAGTTTCTGTGAATGCGCATTACATTCCAAAGATAAAATGTAATTAATTACAAAGTCATACATGAATGTGGGGAAATATAATGATCATAAATTGATGATAATGATACAAATTAGCTTTGACTCTTATCAGTCTCTTTTGTTATTGTAGTTAACACTTATAATCACAAGATAAAATGTGTGCAAACAGGGGCTTTCAAACAGGTGTATGAAACAAGAGTTCCAAGGATATTCTCTTGGTATCATGTCTTCTCAGGTTTGAGCTTGTTAGTTGAAAAGAGTATGTTGAGGATGAAGTGAATATTGAGGCTTGCACCCTGTACAGTGCAGTGATTTTGGGGTCTCAGTGAACAGCCTCTCTTTTTCACTATGTGAGGGTGAATGTCATATCCTTCAGCATTGGAATGTGGTCCAGGTGACAATGCCATTTTGACCTGGATAAAATCCTCCATCACTTCCTCAACGGGCAGTGTCTTTGTGCTTGTTGACAAATGTTAATACTAGCAAACCATAAAGTGTGAATTCAGAACAAAATGGCCGACAACAAAGCATAGTTAGGTAAATGTGTGGCGAATTAATAATCAAACAGGGTGAATTTATCTAAACTTCTACAAAGAATACATGAGAGAGTCTGTACAAAACAATGGCCTTGTCATCGAAGAAATGGTGGAGGTTTCCCATGTTTCTGACATGAAAATGTCTGTGCATGAATACTCCAGCTCTTCCTCACCCTTCTGAGCCTAAAGATGGTATGGACGGTGATATGGTCAGGCACTGCTTAGATTTTTTGGGCAAAGCTGGATGACACTGGTGGTCTTGATGGGCTTGGTCCTACTCCTTCTTGGTCCACCTCCATTTTCTCCCAGTCGCTGCATGCGTTCCCTTCTCCCTTGGTGACGTGTCAGCCTGTGTCAGCTTGGAACGTGGTCCAGTACTGGTTGGACCGTGGTGGTGGTGGTGGTGGTCAGATGGTGGTGGTGGTCAGATGGTGGTGGTGGTGGTGATGGTGGTCAGATGGTGGTGTATATGTAGACGAAGATGACCACCAGCAGGTTGAGCACGGTCCCGATGATCCCCAGCACGGCTAGGATACGCTCCTCTCGGTCGTCCACAGGGTCCTCGGCGTGGGCGTGGCAAACATGCCGGCCATGGGGGACCATGTTTACCATCAGTGAGCCCCACCCCCACAGGGTGCTATGCCTACAAATGGGGAGGAGAGAGACAAGTGGGATACTACCATTTATCTGTTGTAAGTCATGTTTATGCTGTACCTTATGTAGTGGTCTCCAATTCTGACCACAGACAGACAGACAGACAGACAGACAGACAGACAGACAGACAGACATGTACAGTCGTTGACTACTTTTCATTTTAGACGAGCAAGCATTTCATATTATTCAAGGGATGAAACATTTTATGAAGAACAAAATCAAGCTTGACTTTTTTCTTATGATGACCCATATTTGGGTAATGGTTTCAGCATAACAGTGAGAGGGTCCCTGCTCCTGTCCCTTTCCATGCAACAGCCCCATGTGTTAATTCAACATGATGCCCATGTCAAACTTAATGTTTTATCATCCAATTCCAGCCTCATCATGGGATGACAGTTCTGTGCTACTTTGTCATCGAGGGACCATTCAAGAGGACTGAAGTAGAGAGGACAGATTGCCGTGGGTGTCTATGGAGTGCTCTTACTGATACAGCTTACAGGCCAGTTTTTGACAAAACAGAAACAAACTCTCTCCTGGCTGCACCTGTTGGCTTCCCGCTGCACAACACAAGGCCGGACAGAATAAACAATAGAGGAGCCAACAGATGTTGTAGCAGCATAGGGGGCACCGGTGAAGCCTGGGAGACAGTGATGTCTCCCTCCCTCTGCTCTGATGTGACTTAGCCATTCAGCGGTGAAACACGATTATTTCCAACCCAATTAGGGGGAAATACATGTGGCACCTCCTCGCTCCAGGCCCCAGCCAGGGAGTCACTCACTCACACATGGCCCCGGTGCTGCCTCTCCACGCTGGCCTCTCAGAGGGGGAGGGAAAAAGACTGTTCCCCTGCCAAATGACGAGAGAGAGAGTCAATTAGAAATAATTTGAGGTGGGAGAGGGAAGGAGAGAAAGGGGAGACGGAGAGAAAGACAGGGATAAAAAAAACAAGAGAGAAATAAAAAATAGAGGGGGAAGGAGTATGAAGAACAGAGATAGTAAAACAGAAATAGAAGGAGAGATGTGGCAGTCTCAAGCAGCGTTCTTAATATATACTACACTACTTCTTGATGTAGCGGAAACAAACTGGCTATAATGGTTTTAAAATGTCTCCAGTGGAACATAAACATTTAATTATGCTTTTATTGCCTACATCCAGATTTTGATTCTCAGTTCTGCACGCCACTTTGACTTATCCAACATTATTAGATTTCATCATAACCTAATTTCAATTTACGTGCAACTGGTAGCCTACTGACTCTCTGTTATTCACTTCATACCCATAGAAAGGGCCTCTCCCAAAGCCCCATGGGTAACAGTGAGTCACTGGGTGCTGACAGTGGACAGGGATCTGATGGGATGGGTGGGGATGAGTTAAGGTATGTTCCCCCTAGCCCAGGTCCAGTGTCACTGAGAAAACCCATAACAATGTGATGCCTATTTTTCTGTAATCAAGGCATTATCCACCCAACAGATATTATCTTCTACAAGCATGAACCAGTATTGAAAGGAATATTGTGTAGATGGTATTAAAATACTTTATTTAGGTATATCGGTCCTCATACAAGTTGCAGGTATACAGGTTCCTAATTTACCCACCACAGCATATGGATCACTCTAACCTATTCTATAAGAACCACATTGGACTGAGGTAGATGGGAAATTGATGCTCTAGGGCAAACCCCTCAATGGCCAGACACTGTGATTGACATGGCAGTCAGCCTATCAGAGGCATATTCACAATTATCATCAGTAAAAGAGCACATATAACCCATTTATTTTGAGTCCGTAGCTATGTTCTATCTTAGCCAGTCTGTACACAATACAGGCCCATTCAGAAAGCAAGTATTAGTGATGGTTCATAGACTCGCTGAGATTACAAGACTTCACACTGCAACATTAATATCATAAGGGATCTGAGCGAGACACCATCGATGATTAATGCACTTAAATTTGCTCTTTAAAGAGCACTAGCACAGTGGAGTTAGCGACAGAGAAAACGCTACTGGAGCTACTTTAATGGCAGAGCATCCATCATGAGAGTCAACTGAAAACTATTATAGTTAAACAGCGTTCAAATTAGACAAAAAATAACAGCGTGTGCAGCTCAGTTCAGACACTTTCTCTGCAAGTCTAAAGCAAACTTCTTGATGTTTTATTGTTCTGAAACCTCTTTAAAGACAACCCCCAAAATCTCCAAGCTCAGACTCCTCCATTTGTTTATGCTTTTCTGAAGACACACATGCCACAGTCTACTAATGGACTGTACATCTGAGCACTTGACATCTCACGTGTAATGGGAAAGGTTTTGAGATAAACAGTCAAATGTATTTGTGTATACACACCTACAGTACCAAGTACTGTACCCTGCTCCCTCTCCCATTTTAGCACTGCCAGGTAGAGTTGTACTGGATTGCCCTCTGTACGCTGGGTTTGATAGGGAGCTAGCTATCCTTAAGTTCATAAACAACTGCTGCTGGCTTGCAGCCAAACACTTTAAGCACTAAAGAGAGATCAGAGATAGGTGTAGATGAAGTGAGGGCGACATCAGACCGTTCACCTTGGGCAATCATGCGAGCACGCACACGTACACGGCAGGGCCAGAGAACTTCGGGTCACCGCTGCTCAGAGAGGAGGTCGATAACGGAATGTTCCCAGTTTCACTCAGCACTAATTGCCAGTTAAATCAATCATGCTTATTACTGTCGAAGAGTAGAGATCCATTCTTTTATAGTTTGTTACTACTATTGTAGTGTTACTGGAAAACAGGAGGAGAGAAGTGGTACTGTACACATGATCTAGAAAAACAGTAAAACCTTCAATTACAATGCTTTGTGCAGCTTCAAATTCAAGTTCTAGCTCCTTGTACCACAGCGTTATATATTTAGGAGTCAGTATTCAGCCAGAGGTGGAAATATTAAGGAATAATTAAAGATAGAACAGTGTAAAAGAAGAGAGGTATATAATTGTTCAGCGTCACTGCCTGGAGTGGGAAGAGTCTGGCTGTCTCAGGCAAGTAAAAAAAAAACGACATGTACACTACCGGTCAAAAGCTTTAGAACACCTACTCATTCAAGGGTTTTTCTTTATTTTTACTATTTTTTACATTGTAGAATAATAGTGAAGACATCAAAACTATGACATAACACATATGGAATCATGTAGTAACCAAAAAAGTGTTAAACAAATCCATCTTCAAATAGCCACCCTTTGCCTTGATGACAACTTTGCACACGCTTCGCATTCTCTCAACCAGCTTCATGAGGTAGTCACCTGGAATGAATTTCAATTAACAGGTGTGTCTTCTTAAAATTTAATTTGTGGAATTTCTTTCCTTCTTAATGCATTTGAGCCAATCAGTTGTGTTGTGACAAGGTAGGGGGGGGGTATACAGAAGATAGCCCTATTTGGTAAAAGACCAAGTCCATATTATGGCAAGAACAGCTCAAATAAGCAAAGAGAAACGACAGTCCATCATTACTTTAAGACATGAAGGTCAGTCAATACGGAACATTTCAAGAACCCACAAGGGTTGAAATCACTGGCCACTTTAAGAAATGGAACACTAGTCACTTTAATAATGTTTACATATCTGGCACTTCTCATATGTATATACTGTATTCTATAATATTCTACTGTATCTTAGTCCATGCCGCTCTGACATTGCTTGTCCAATAATGTATATATTCTTAAATTGCATTCCTTACTTAGATTTGTGTGCATGGGTATATGTTGTGAAATTGTTAGATATTACTGCACTGTCGGAGCTAGAAGCACAAGCAATTCGCTACACCCGCAATAACTTCTGCTAAACACGTGTATGTGACAAATAACATTTGATTTGATGAAACTGGCTCTCATGAGGACCGCCACAGGATTGGAAGACCCAGAGTTACCTCTGCTGCAGAGGATAAGTTCATTAGAGTTACCAGCCTCAGAAATTGCAGCCCAAATAAATGCTTCACAGAGTTCAAGTAACAGACACATCTCAACATCAACTGTTCAGAGGAGACTGTGTGAATCAGGCCTTCATGGTCGAATTGCTGCAAAGAACCCACTAGTAAAAGACACCAATAAGAAGAAGAGACTTGCTTGGGCCAAGAAACACAAGCAATGGACATTAGACCGGTGGAAATGTGTCCTTTGGCCTGGAGTCCAAATTTGAGATTTTGGGGACTATCATTTGTTTTTCAACAGGACAATGACCCAACACACCTCCAGGCTGAGTAAGGGCTATTTTACCAATAAGGAGAGTGATGGAGGGCTGCTTCAGATGACCTGGCCTCCACAGTCCCCCGACCTCAACCAAATTGAGATGGTTTGGGATGAGTCGGACCGCAGAGTGAAGGAAAAGCTGCCAAACAAGTGCTCAGCATATGTGGGAACTCCTTCAAGACTGTTGGAAAAGCATTCCAGGTGAAGCTGGTTGAGAGAATGCCAAGAGTGTGCAAAGATGTCATCAAGGCAAAGGGTGGCTATCTAAAATATAAAATATATCTTGATTTGTTTAACACTTTTTTGTTTAATACATGATTCCATATGTTTTATTTCATAGTTTTGATGCCTTCATTATTATTCTACAATGTAGAAAATAGTAAAAATAAAGAAAAACCCTTGAATGAGTAGGTGTTCTAAAACATTTGGCCGGTAGTGTAGCTCTTAAAGACATAGTGTTGACATTTCCCCAAAATTATCACACTATAACACACTACAGTTGAAGTCGGAAGTTTACATACACTTAGGTTGGAGTCATTAAAACTTGTTTTTCAACCACTCCACAAATTTATTTTTAACAAACTATAGTTTTGGCAAGTCGGTTAGGACATCTACTTTGTGCATGACACAAGTCATTTTTCCAACAATTGTTTACAGACAGATTATTTCACTTATAATTCACTGAATCACAATTCCAGTGGGTCAGAAGTTTACATACAGTAAGTTGACTGTGCCTTTAAAGGGCTTGGAAAATTCCAGAAAATGATGTCATGGCTTTAGAAGCTTCTGATAGGCTAATTGACATCATTTTAGTCAATTGGAGGTGTACCTGTGGATGTATTTCAAGGCCTACCTTCAACCTCAGTGCCTCTTTGCTTGACATCATGGGAAAATCAAAAGAAATCAGCCAAGAACTCAGAAAGAAAATTGTAGACCTCCACAAGTCTGGTTCATCCTTGGGAGCAATTTCCAAACGCCTGAACGTACCACGTTCATCTGTACAAACAATAGTACGCAAGTATAAACACCATGGGACCACACAGCCGTCATACCGCTCAGGAAGGAGACGCGTTCTGTCTCCTAGAGATGAACGTACTGTGGTGCAAAAAGTGCAAATCATTCCCAGAACAACAGCTAAGGACCTTGTGAAGATGCTGGAGGAAACAGGTACAAAAGTATCTATATCCACAGTCCTATATCGACATAACCTTAAAGGGCGCTCAGCAAGGAAGAAGCCACTGCTCCAAAACAGACTACAGTTTGCAACTGCACATGGGGACAAAGATCGTACTTTTTGGAAAAATGTCCTCTGGTCTGATGAAACAAAAATAGAACTGTTTGGCCAATGACCATCGTTATGTTTGGAGGAGAAAGGGGGTGCTTGCAAGCCGAAGAACACCATCCCAACCGTGAAGCACGGGGGTGGCAGCATCATGCTGTGGGGGTGCTTTGCTGCAGGAGGGACTGGTGCACTTCACAAAATAGATGGCATCATGAGGAAGGAAAATTATGTGGATATATTGAAGCAACATCTCAAGACATCAGTCAGGAAGTTAAAGCTTGGTCGCAAATGGGTCTTCCAAATGGACAATGACCCCAAGCATACTTCCAAAGTTGTGGCAAAATGGCTTAAGGACAACAAAGTCAAGGTATTGGAGTGGTCATCACAAAGCCCAGACCTCAATCCTCTAGAAAATTTGTGGGCAGAACTGAAAAAGTGTGTGCGAGCAAGGAGCCCTACAAACCTGACTCAGTTACACCAGCTCTGTCAGGAGGATTGGGCCTTAATTCACCCAACTTATTGTGGGAAGCTTGTGGAAGGCTACCCAAAACGTTTGACCCACGTTAAACAATTTAAAGGCAATGCTACCAAATACTAATTGAGTGAATGTAAACTTCTGACCCACTGGGAATGTGATGAATGAAATAAAAGCTGAAATAAATCATTCTCTCCACTATTATTCTGACATTTCACATTCTTAAAATAAAGTGGTGATTCTAACTGACCTAAGACAGGGAATTTTTACTAGGATTAAATGTTAGGAATTGTGAAAAACAGAGTTTAAATGTATTTGGCTAAGATGTATGTAAACCTCTGACTTCAACTGTATATTAGAACCCTTACTAAAACAGCACAGACACACACACACGCACACACACAACAAGATGAGTCACAAAGAGTGATGGCGGAGGAACCAGAGGCTTATGATGGCCCAGAAATCCACAGGCCTCATTATAAGCTCTGATGGACAGGCAGCGTGGGAGGGAAGAGTGGCGCCTGGGGCCAACGGATGACTGTCAGATCGCTTCCCATTCTTTCGCTCATCTTTCGCTTTATCCCACTCGGATTAGTGACTAACCGTCCTTCCGACCAGAGCATGTGGACTGACACTGGATTAAATTCCTCGCTTCCCCTTTTTCCGGTGTTATTCCCACTCCCATTCCCATTAGCTTCACCAGTGACCTCTTTTTGGGATCTCTCCTTGATGTTCAAGAGGTGGCAGGTTACTCATGCCCTTTCCCATTTCCCTCCCTTTCTCTACAAATGAAATGGCCATTTACTGGCAGCAGCATTTGGATGGGGCTGTCATTCTATTTAGATCTGCAACTCAGGAAGGGGCAGCAATGCATCCTCTATCTCCACCTCTCCTCCAATCAATAAAACTGAGAGAGAGTGGCTTAACTGACTCAATCTAATCAAATACAAGTTGATTGTTAGTGATTGAGTGGTGTTTCAGGGAGAGATTGGAGGATAAAATGTGAGAAGCAGGGGGACATGTAGAGGCTCTTGAAGGAGAAAACCACTGCTTCCCTGTGGCATCCAGCTACATTTGGATTGATCAATCTCTCCTCCCCTGGCTTCTCTGTGAATTAATCTCACTTGTGGGAATGCTCTGTGTAGCCACACATGTCTGGGATGAAAGCCCCTGTGTTGATAGTGATAGATGGATGTGCTTCTGAAGAACACTCTCTCTGACATAGGGACATACACCCAGGCGGCCAATTCACACCTGTCAGCCATGCAAAAACGTTAAAATCGATGAGGGAACGCAATACTGACACTAAACAGTTACATGGGAATTTTCAAAGTGGGAAAGTTACAGACCCCCTATTTTCTATATGAATATGTCAAACAAACGTGCTACATCACATTACGATCATAATTCTTAATGTGATATTTTTCAAACGTGTCAAAAGGAGTCCGAAGGTACAGCACAAGTGCAAGCATATGAGCATCATCCTACAGGATGAGTGTGCTTACAAAACTATAGTCAATTCTGACCATATGACCTATTGGAAACACTGACAGGACTCGTTGTTGCAGATGCTGGAAATCACGTAGTGGACATTTTGGTTTTTGCCCTAGCACTACACAGCTGATTCAATTAATGAAAGCTTGATAATGAGTTGGTTATTTGAATCAGTTGTGTCTAGTCCTTGTGCAAAAACCAAAACGTGCACCAAGGGGGGGGGGTCCCAGGACCGAGTTTGGGAAACCCTGTTTTAGAGCAGGGATGGGCAACTCTAGTCCTCAGGGGCCTGATTGATGTCACACTTTTTCCCCAGCCCCAGCTAACACACATGACTCCAATAATCAACTAATTACAATCTTCAGTTTAGAATGCGTTTAAATCAGCTGTGTTTGCTAGGGATGGGGAAAAAGTGTGACACCACTCCGCCCCCGAAGACTGGAACTGCCCATCCCTACTTTAGAGTCAACAACAGCCTGACCTCTGACCCAGCTCACTTTCTAAACAAACCCCTGTGGGAAAATATAACACAATGAAGGTGAAAGGAAATAACCTCCTAATTAATGGAGTCCCAAGGGAGCAACATAGTACTCTTCAACAACATGTTCAGTGACTGTTTCTCTGTTTGGCTTTTTGTCTATTCGATAAACATTAAGAAGCTGTATCGGATAACATCTTTCTCTCTTTTTCCTCTCATACAGTACCATGACACAATGACACTCGTCATGCACAGACAGGCAGACAGACAGACAGACAGACGCACGCATGCACACACACATCTCCATATCTCTATGACTGTAATGTACAGTATGTCAACTAATGTCTTGCATACTCACCACACATTGCACCAGGGGGGTAGCCAATATGCCCCTTCTTTTTTGCTATTCCAGTATCCTCTCCATGTCTCCACCTTCTTGCAAAGCTCCTTCTCCACCCCCTCCCTCTCCCCTGGCACACTACTTTCTTCCTGGTCCAGGTCTCTCGCTGTTGGAAAACAGTTCAAATGTCCTGCTGCAACACAGAGTTGTTTGCAGTTATTCTATGTTTCACTGAAGCGGTCCCTTTGAAACTCTGATGCTTTTAAGTATTGCTTTGGCTTCTCAAGTAGAATAAAGTCCTTAATTAACTTGGCTTTGTATATGGTTAAACTGTTTCAGTTCAATCTCCAAAACCTCCAGAAGGAAGAGTCCCACTTGGTCTGATCTGAGCTTTTCCTCAGGTGTCAAGAACCTCTTTCCTTTGTTTTGTTTCCACTGTGTCGGTAATGGAACATTGATTTATGCTTTTCCAACATGCCTGTCGCTATCAATATTTGATAGGAACTCTTGCTGTTAGAGCTTGATTCCCTCTGTCCTTGTCGTGAGGCTGTGGACAATGTTTTTCCTCCGCTTCATATAGTCGAAGTCCCATCTTCTGTCCCAGAGGTCTGTCTGCTCAGTGTCAGTTCTGCATTAAAGTCTTCACAAAACGTCATCTGATTCTTTGCACTTGTTGTGGACCTGTAGACAGTCTTCCCCACCCCAAAATGATGTATTATTCAATTAAATTTTGATATTTCTCCAAATAAGATATGCTGCTGGTTGGAGCTGTATTCAAGTAGGAAGGGTTTTCCATAGTGGCAAAAAGGGCTGGGAATGTAGCCATAGCAGAAATCAAGCCAATGAGAATGGGACTGGAGGAGAGGCGGAGGGAGGAGGTTGCAGAGAAACGTATGTGGGGGTGGGATGGAGGGGAGGGGGACAGGTGGGTCAAGTTCTGTGTCTAGCTGTCCTCTGGTCCTCTGTGACACCCATGGATTTCCTCTGAGGACACATAAAGTTGTGAGTAACAGCCACAAAATCCCAGATAGGTATTATATTGCTCTCTCTCTGAGGCTGTCAAGCTTACTCCATATGCTCATCCATCCATCATTCTCTCTCTTACACTCCCTCTCTTCTTTGGTCCTTCTCTTGACTTCCCTAAGCGTTAGCTGGTTGGCTGTCAGATACCCTACTTCTCCTCTCACAGGGACGGATGATGATTTAAAGCCTGGCGGTTAACCTTTTTATTGCTTGTCCACGTTTTCATGATCCTGAAGGAAGATACACATCACTTTGCTGTCCATCACTTTCACAATTCCACCGTCTCTCTCGTTCTCTCTGTTTCGCTCACTCCACATGCGTCTCTGTGTTTCGCTGAGCAGTTCTCTTTCCCCTCCTCTCTCTCTCTCTCTCTCTCTCTCTCCCCACTTCGAAGCTCCTAGAACAGCTACTAACTGACAGCATCCAAAATCCATTCATAATCCTGCTTTATGAATTACCCATGTTACTGGTTATGCACACACTAACACACAGAAAGATACCAGCACACACTCTGGGGAGACATACATAATGGAGTGCTAGGTTACAGTAGTATATAGTGTGGTTATATATAAAATACAACAAATGACACTAAATATATGACTCAAAACAACAATTTGAGCACTACTCATAAGGCTGTTACTGCAGAACTAGTCTACGGCTCAAGCAGCAGAATCAGTGCTGCCGTAATAACAGTTCCCATTTCTGGCATAGCACCGGTATGAGCTGCTGTATTCTGTACAGTCCCCCAGTAGCACCAGTGCCAATGTGCCTGGGACTGTGGCCCAC
This sequence comes from Coregonus clupeaformis, assembly GCF_020615455.1. NCBI lineage: Eukaryota > Metazoa > Chordata > Actinopteri > Salmoniformes > Salmonidae > Coregonus > Coregonus clupeaformis. The sequence goes on from NC_059197.1 coordinate 44,621,327, forward strand.
TGGCCTCCAGCTCCATACCCATTACCCAACGCCACCATCTGGGCATGGGCACTGACAGCCAGCACACAGGCTGACAGATCGGGAAGCACGCTCGCTGGAACCAAGGAGGAGGCATTTACAGTTCTGCCTCTGTCTCTGTTTATGTTTGGGTGGGTTTGTGGAGTTGGTGCCATTAGGTTGTTGAAATACAATGAATGGAACAGAACTTACACAGCAAGGTTATCTCATGTTCTTTGCTACATGTTCTATACAGGTACAGCTAGTACACATACAGACACACACACATGCACACACACACAAGAAAAGTGCAAACATACATTATCGCATTATCAGAGATTTAAATGACATAAATTAATGCTTTGTCACAAGGTGTGACAAATGAAAATAATTTCCTGTAGCTTAAGCTTTATTGCCGAAAAACTTTCCGATCAACACCGTAGGTGGTGAAACTTCATTTATTTTCTTTTTTAAATGTTTTCCGTCAACTGGAGCAAAGCCACAAAATAATTAACTGGAACCATGGTAATGGCGAGGAGGAGAATAAACCTTTCTGTAGGCTGAATGGGCACATCAGCTTAGAAGGGCTACAGAAAAGAAAGTAATGGAATGGGAGGTGGTTGGGGAAGGGGCCAGTCAGAATGGAGGCAGTCAGTCCCTTTCTAATGTATTACTCCTTTATTTTCAGGAAGGATTATGGGAAATTCCTTCATCTCTTTTTACCCCGAGAAAATACTGATAAGAACAGAATGTGTGTGTGTCACAGATGTGACACACACACACACACACACACACTACTCACCTCTTTCTCCCATTGCCGGATATCCTTGAGTCTGACTTAACCCAAAATCAAGCAGCAGGTAGTTGCTAAGCAACTGCCTCTGTGTAGACCCCTGCTGCATCACAGCCAGCCTGCTGAAGACAAGTCAGATAAGTAACAAGTAAGGGAAAGAGGGAGGACTGGTGAGGGATGGGCTATTATAAAGCATTCAGCGTGTTATACTTTAGAAGATGTTTAGGAGCGGACTCAGGAGAAGTTACATAATATATGCAGGCTGTCATGACAGTAATGTCAAGTAATGTCATATTGCCGCGGACCCTACGTATTTAAGCTATTATGATGGAACATTCAAAAGAAGAGTTAATAAGATGGTTGCGTTGTCCCAGGTATACTCCCGTTCTCTTATAACTTGACAGTATCATTCTCCTGAAGCAACACGGTCTGAGCCTCTGAAGCTAGAGAGACAGGCAGGCAGCACTCACATGTGCCCCCCCTTAACCCCCCCCACCCCACACACACACACACACATCTCCCTCCCTCTCCATGAGAGACTCTGTGGGGATGTGACAGAAGAGGAAGTGCAGCTGATAAAATATTAACTCAGTCAGCACTGTAGGGACCTCTCTTTACAAGCATTCTACAGGAGGCTTAGTGAAGCAGCTCAAAGTCCTTCATTCACAGCCTGGTCAGGCAGGCTGAGTGAGGACAGAGGGATGGAGAGATGATGCCGGCATCGGGAACTAAATGTGACTGCAGGACTGATTGTGCTCTGAATTATGTAATTACTGATAACTTTGCTAGCAAAAATGTGGTCTGGGGGACCCACTGGTGTTTATCTTAGAATTATTGATAGATGGAATATCCTGCCTGGGGTACAAGCTGATACCATCAGGGTGGGGAGTGTCCACTAAAGGTTATCAGATGTTGTTGAAGACTTGTGTAACATAGACTATATAAACTAAGAGATTTCCTTTGTCCAGCATTCAAATAGCAAGAGGCAATTGACTTGTGTCTTGTTGTGTTGAATCCGGTACCGTATTATTAAATACATTGTATCAACTCTCCATCTAAGTGTTTAACTATCTTCTTGCATCCTGAATTCCTTGATACCAGAGAAACTCATCATAACAATTGGCATCTAATGAACAGGATACAGTTGACGTCCGAACCAACAGATAAGCAGACTTTCATTTATTTCGGATTGTGTTAAAAACTTCTTATCTGTGGTAAAGCTGAACTGAAAAGAAAGTTAAAATTCAATATTTATGAGGGGGAAGATGAGTGGTTTTGAGTTATGTAATGGGATGTAAGGAGAAATATCAAATTAGACAATGACCTGGTGCTATGATTCAAACCAGGGTGCGTTCAGATTAATGAGTAAAAACAACAGAGGATAAATGAGTGGGCGCAGTAATCCATTAAAATGTAAGGCATTATAAAGAGGTGGGTTTGATTCCCTTAGTGTTTGATAGGCATTATAAAAGATTAATGTTACGGGCCTTTGGTGTGTTAAATCATCATAAAAAGAAGTACCGAATGAGTCCTTTTTGAATTACTCAGAACGGTCAGGAGAAGAGAAAACAATAACTCATACGGCATAAAGACTCGAGCAGATACAATTAAACATATTGAATCATGGCACCAATGACTAAATAGACAAACAACATTTTAATAGATATTAAGTTGGGGATTTGATTCAAATATATAGTTACTAATTTGCATGAACTAATAATACAAAACATGGGTAGCCAACTCAGTAGACCTGAATCTGGCAAGGCAATCACAATTAAAAATAAATCAGAGTTTGATTTGCCTCGAAGAGAAAGAAAGGAAATTACTAAAGTATTACAGACAAATCCACATTTAAAATATGTCTCTATTAAAAAGTATCGAAAATCAGACACTGCGCGAATGGATGTTAAGTAAATTAGGATATTTCTATGTGGAACCATATCTCAGTGATTTATCAGCATGGACAGATAATGAGTATCTTCAAGATGGTAGTCAATGGAACAACATAGTCTACCTTACGAAAAGAGTGAGCCCTCATGGTCTTTAAAAGGATCTGACAAAATGAAAGGAATTTATCCACAGTTAACGAACTCTATTCACCCTCCAGCTTATAGCACAAAGGACGACTTAGAAGATGATAGCGACATATATGATTGGTTATTTATAGAATATTATGGAAGTCAGGCTAGTAAAAGCATACATTTTTCCTAAGGTTAAAACAGATAATTTTGAGATCAAAAAGGTGGCGCGAGGAATGCAGGGCGTTGTGGTTACAACAGTTTAGTAGAGCTTTTGAAACGGTAGACAGAAAGTTTAGAGGTAATACAGGACGAATAGGCATTGAGAAAATGAGATATACTAGAGAAAGTATGGAAAGTGAATATAAAAAGATATTTGCCATAGTCAAACAAAACCAAGATGATCATTTAAATGATAGATTATGGAATTTTTCGTTGAAGCAGTGGAACGATACCAAAGGGAGAAAAAGATTAAACTCGATCCAACATCCGCAGTTCAGACAAAGGATATAAAAGGAGTTTTATCTTGTATTTTGGAAAATGAAGTGAAATGAATTTCTCAGAGAGTTGAAATGATTGTGGATGATTTGACAAGTAGAGATAGAGATAGACAAGAGGAAGAGGATAATATACAGAAGGACAGAGTGATGGCACCATTTTTAGTGATGGAGGACAGGGTTTTGGATAAGACACTTACTTTAGCCGAAATTTCTCAAATTACAAAATATATAAATTGGTGGCGCACAGCTTTAATGCCTGGGTCTATGAGTGGTAAAGACGTGAGATATATTTTAAATACCCTAATGCCAAATATGAATATGGAAACATTAATAACTTCATGTGATACTTTATCATATGATAACGATGGTCCTAGAGATGGGAGGGATCCAGAAACCAGGTTTCCTTGGTTGAGTGGGGATCATAAAGATGATCATATCGAATAAAAGAACATGATAGCCAGGTACGAGATATTACCCAATTATTAAATTGCAAACGTAAACCAACTGAAACAATGTCGGAATATGTAACGCATTTTCAAAAAACATGGAGTGAGGAGGCTAAATTGGAAATTGGTGATTCAGAGGACACTTTTTTCATAAGCATGTTTTTGAATGGCATGGACCAAGAGTCTGCGTATACTCTGAAATTGTCCACACCAGATATGTATTCAATAAAACTATTACAATTGTTGAAGAAGATTAGGGAATTAGAGGCAGTAGGATTATTCAATGAACAGAAACCTACAATTCAGGCACTACAATTTCCACAATATGGACAGCAAGATAAAATAGTACAATTTCAGCATCTCAGAAATTAGCAATTAAGACCTTATAATAATAATCAAAGGAGGGGCAGGAACAATGGTAATTCCAGAGGAGGAAGGAAGATGGTTAACAGAGACATGGATACTTGTCATTATTGTAAAAATAGGGGGACATTGGTGGCAAGAGTGTACCATTCGATTACAGGATAAGGAGACACAGCAGTATGGAAATAGAGAGAGGGGGAATTGGCATCCTGCACAACCACACCCTATTCCCAAGCCGACTCCGGGTAATCTATTATGGAGACAATTACGTACAACATCGATAGGCAGGGAGAATATTAAATGCATAATCAATGCCACACAATTGCATATTTTGGATAACCCATCAGAAATACCACAGTTAAGTTTATGTGTATCTGGTAAAATAATTTCAATTTCTAATAGATACAGGGGCAACTCTGTCATGTTTAAGGCAGCAAGATTTAAGGTGTCCTTTAAGTAATCAAAAGGTCCAGTCTATCGGAACTAGTGGTACTCCGCAAATTGATCCTATATCTTTCCCATTAGAAATTGATTTGGACAATATTATATTTCAACATTAATTTATAGTAAGCTCTACAACTCCTATGGCGTTGATGGGAAGAGACCTTTTAAGTAAACTTAATGCGACCATTTTTGTTCACCAGAAGGCATCGAGATACACATTCCACCGAATAGTGCATATCAATTGTTTTCTGATGGCAAGCAACATACCTATAATGCGAAAACTACATTGTTAAAAGCAGAGTTAGTGACAAAATTATTTACTATGGAAGGAATAAAAAGATTAGCGTCTTGCCATGCAGCAGCGGCAGCAAGGTTAATAAACATGAAAACTGTAAATATTCATTTTTTGGATAAAGTAATTGATGTAGACAAAATGAAGGAAATTCATATCACCACACAGACATTTATTATAATGGAAAGATACTTCTAATAGTATTGAGACTTTTGTATGTGCAGTGATGAATGATTTTACTGACATTGATGCTTTGATTTATTCTTTAATCAATATCTAACGTTACCACCGACTGAGGAAATGTGAAACAAGAGTTGTATTATCTGAATGAAGATATGAGGAGCGGCAATGGCTAGAAGGCCCGAACAAGGAGAGGAGGCAGCTTCGGAGGAAGTCGTGACATGCATAGAAGCATATAGAATACCAGTTTCATCGACTCAGGCTGCGGAATTAATTGCATTAACCAGAGCATGTATTTATGCTGAGAATAAAACAGTCACCATATACACTGATTCAAAATATGCTTTTTCAGTGGCACATGATTTTAGTAAAATCTGGGAAAATAGAGGTTTTGTGACGACTGCAAGGAAACATATTCAACATGTCGATTTAGTTAAAGGTTTACTTGAAGCGATGATGTTACCAGCTAACATTGCTATTGTAAAATGTAAAGGTCATTCTAGGGAAGATTCGGAGATAGCAAAAAGGAATACTTTAGCAGATAAATATGCTCAGGATGCAGCTTTGAATGGATATTTTCCACCATGGACGGAAAAGGAACTGATAGCCATACAACTAACTGTTCAAGCGGATCCTCCATTCACTTGTGATAATTTACGGTCTTTTCAGAACCAAGCGGCAGAATATGAAGTAAGATTATGGGAAATTAAGGGTTGTAAGAAGGATGAAGAAGGTTTGTGGAAATTTACTGATGATAGAATTGCATTACCAAAGTTGGCTTATGATTCTGTTATATCCTATGTTCATGGAGTAACACATGTGGGGTACAAGGGAGTTTAAAGAGCTTATATAACGAAAGTGTTTTTTACGATAGGTTTGGAAAAACAGGTTAGAAAATGTATACAAAGATGTTTAATTTGTGCTCAATTTAATCCATGCCTCAATCCACCTAAACGGGAACACTTACCAAAGCCGGAAGGTCAATTTCAGCAATTACAAATAGATTTTACACATATGCCGAAATGTAGGGGATATTCATATCTTCTAGTAATTGTGGATACATTTTCAAAATGGACAGAAGCTTTTGCGACGAGAAAAGAGAACGCTCAAACAGTAGTGAAGTGTTTAGTGGAACATGTTATTCCTAGGTTCGGAATTCCAATTGGTATTGATTCTGATAATGGCACACCTTTTACGTCTATAATAACGAGACAGTTATCAGCAGCGTTAGGGATTAATTGGACATTTCACATTCCTTATAATCCGCAGAGTTCAGCTCAGGTGGAAAGAACGAATAGGACTATAAAAGATAAGCTAATTAAAGTACATCTATCAAGAGGGATGAATTGGCTGGAAGCATTACATTTAGTGCTCTTATCAATCAGAGCAATGTCTAATGCGTGTACTGGATTGTCTCCTCATTAAGTTTTAATGTCTAGACCTTTTCCTCTAGGTGCTTTGAAGAACGAGAATCCAGTGGGAGATATAACACAGCGACAGTAATTGCAACAAAATTATGTTCAACATGTTTCCAAATATTCTCAACAGGTAATTGATTCCCTTCCCTCACCAGGGGAGAAACCGATACACAAGTTTGAAACCTGTGGTTATTCAAGGAGAGCCACGTTATGGATGCCCAACGCAGGCTCTTCTGGTAACACGTACAACGGTTAAGGTCAGAGGTCAGCCACAGTGGATACATGCATCCAGGCTTAAAGTTGCACCTGCGAGGCAAATGCCAACTTCGGAGTAGTTGGGAAGGAGTGAAATTTAGAGGACATATGTCTAGGATTCGATGTTCATTATACTGTTGTATTAATCTTATAATCATTATCATTTCTTTGTTCGTTTTTTTTAATTTGTTTTTCTTTTATTATACGAAGGTGTTGGAGGTGTGAAAGGAGGGACTTTCTGGAGGAGTCATGGAGAGAACCAGGACGAGATGCAAACTCCTGGGAAGGATGAGTGGCGATATTGGATCAGTAACATTTATCATAAGCCTGATAGCACTAACACATGTTATCTCTGGGGGGCTATTGATTGATAATTCTAACCTGAGGGAGAAGATGGTTATTAATGATACCGATTCCAGAAAATCTGACAATGAGAATGGACGTTGAAGCATGAATATAGGACAACAAATATAGGCATGAGAATTAGCGACAATGACAAACACCATGAGAGTACACATAGACAGGTTAGAAAGCCTGAGCCGTACATAGCAATGGAAGTAATGGAACACGTGCCTGTGTCTGAGGATGATATGCATTGTCTATATTATCCACTCAGAGCTACAGGGAGTAAGCCTTTTTATGTTAATAATGTTACTTTTGTAGTTCTAAGTGAAGGATTTACTAGGGTCAAGGTTGAGTATGAATCTGTTGAGGGAGAGGAAATATTCATACTTATACGGTCATTAGCGGCAACAGGTGCTAATAAGCCAACCATAGACTACTGTAACGCATTATGGAAAGGGTTGATGCCAACATTTTTGGTTCAGAGAGATTTGCAGGCTTATGCAAGTATGCAACCAGTAGCAATTACAACTATACAGAAAGAAGCACCTCTAACCTGTGTGACTTCGATAGCTAGTCATACAATTCTACACAAACTGGGGATTACACAGGGTTGTCCAAATGAAATTATTTTTTTTAGATACGAATCTACCATGGCCGGCAACTGATTGCACGGTATGGTATTGTTGAGATCACTTATATACATACCTTCCACAATAATGGCAAGGTGTTTGCGCCCCTTACTGGATACCAAGGAAAGTGATATTTGGGGGAAGAGACGCTCCAATTACATGACCAACGACTTTACCGGAGGATATTAATGCTGAGTTAGTAGAAAAGGAGGAAGCTCTTATCTATGATGATATTGATTCACAAGTAAATTCTATTCACCTCATCGCGTCTAATTTGTGGTACAAAACACTTAAGCAGAAAGTTAGAAAATTGACTCAAAATTCCTGTTAAGTTTGTTCATTAATTCCTAAATCAACTGATGATTTATTTCCTTATTGGGCGGTACCACTTCAGGGGTCAGAAGGATTGCCAACACTGTGCATTCTTGCCTTTCAGTACAAATTGAACACTCATCATTCGATTGGATTAAAATCAGTCAGACCGATAATTTTGCCAAATAACATTTAACATAGGCAAAACCAATAACATGATAATCAAGAGTGAAGGGATTCTTCATAAGATGTCTCAATATGTTTTTTATTCTAACATTTCCGTAAGATAGGAGAATGGTATAGATTTCATTTCAAGGTTCATTCAACCATATTCGCGATACCGGAACATTTTCCATCCGTTACTGGATGTCTGATTTTCTATAAGAGACATACAGTTGAAGTCGGAAGTTTACATGCACTTAGGTTGGAGTCATTAAAACTTGTTTTTCAACCACGCCACACATTTCTTGTTAACAAACTATAGTTTTGGCGAGTCGGTTAGGACATCTACTTTGTGCATGACACAATTAATTTTTCCAACAATCGTTTACAGACAGATTATTTCACTTATAATTCACTGTATCACAATTCCAGTGGGTCAGAAGTTTACATATACTAAGTTGACTGTGCCTTTAAACAGCTTGGAAAATTCCAGAAAATGATTTCATGGCTTTAGAAGCTTCTGATAGGCTAATTGACAACATTTGAGTCAATTGGAGGTGTACCTGTGGCTGTATTTCAAGACCTACCTTCAAACTCAGTGCCTCTTCGCTTGACATCATGGGAAAATCTAAAGAAATCAGCCAAAAAAAAAAATGTAGACCTCCACAAGTCTGGTTCATCCTTGGGAGCAATTTCCATACGCCTGAAGGTACCACGTTCATCTGTACAAACAATAGTACGCAAGTATAAACACCATGAGACCACGCAGCCTTCATACCACTCAGGAAGGAGACGCGTTCTGTCTCCTAGCGATGAACGTACTTTGGTGCGAAAAGTGCAAATCAACCCAGAACAACAGCAAAGGACCTTGTGAAGATGCTGGAGGAAACAGGTACAAAAGTATATATATCCACAGTAAAACGAGTCCTATATCAACGCAACCTGAAAGGCCGCTCAGCAAGGAAGAAGCCACTGCTCCAAAACCGCCATAAAAAAAGCCAGACTACGGTTTGCAACTGCACATGGGGACAAAGATCATACTTTTTGGAGAAATGTCCTCTGGTCTGATTAAACAACAATAGAACTGTTTGGCCATAATGACCATCATTATGTTTGGAGGAAAAAGGGGGTAGCTTGCAAGCTGAAGAGCACCATCCCAACCGTGAAGCACGGGGGTGGCAGCATCATGCTGTTGGGGGTGCTTTGCTGCAGGAGGGACTGGTGCACTTCACAAAATAGATGGCATCATGAGGAAGGAAAATTATGTGGATATATTGAAGCAACATCTCAAGACATCAGTCAGGAAGTTAAAGCTTGGTCGCAAATGGGTCTTCCAAATGGACAATGACCCCAAGCATACTTCCAAAGTTGTGGCAAAATGGCTTAAGGTCAACAAAGTCAAGGTATTGGAGTGGTCTTCACAAAGCCCTGACCTCAATCCTCTAGAAAATGTGTGGGCCTCAAGCCTATAGAACATTTGTGGGCAGAACTGAAAAAGTGTGTGCGAGCAAGGAGGCCTACAAACCTGACTCAGTTACACCAGCTCTGTCAGGAGTAAATGGCCAAAATTCACCCAACTTATTGTGGGAAACTTGTGGAAGGCTACCCGAAACGTTTGACCCAAGTTAAACAATTTAAAGGCAATGCTACCAAATACTAATTGAGTGTATGTAAACTTCTGACCCACTGGGAATGTGATGAAAGAAATAAAAGCTTAAATAAATCATTCTCTCTTCTATTATTCTGACATTTCACATTCTTAAAATAAAGTGGTGATCCTAACTGACCTAAGACAGGGAATTTTTACTAGGATTAAATGTCAGGAATTGTGAAAAACTGAGTTTAAATGTATTTGGCTAAGGTGTATGTAACCTTCCGACTTCAACTGTATAATTCAAGTACCTAGTGATATATCAATTGTACCCACTAAAGTATCAGCTACGGTAAATGCATCTTCTGTATTTGGTGTGTGCATAAAGGGACAACCGAGGGACAAGTTTTCAGCAATAGATATTGGGTTTTTGAGAGCTTCTCAATGTCTCATTATGTTTGAGAACATGGGAGAAGACTATCGTATTTCTGAACTAGGACTCCTACCAATTCCAGGGTTCTTTTGGTGTTGTGGAAATAATATATGGACTAATCTTCCTCCACTATTCAGGGGAATCTGTGGAGTGTGTACTTTAAACAATCTTCTTTATGTGGTTCAGCCTGTTGAATTGGTCCATAAAAACATTACAGGGAGTCGATCTATAAGGGAGACTTCAGAACTTATGGGTTATTTACATTTAAGGAATTCGGATCCGATTGATTTGGCTACTAGATAGAACGCAATACCTCAAGATTTTAGAATATTTACATGTACTCAGTTAGTTTTTAAGACAATTTTTGGGAATACGGAATTACAATATTCCAATCATTATCTCATAGCATTGACGCGTCATGACATTGCTAGAGTGGCTAATGCAACAGTCATGGGTTTTCGAGCAATAGGGTCTGAAATGGCACTCATTAGATCATATGCAATTGATAATCGCATAGCATTGGATGCTATTACAGCAGCTCAAGCGGGAGTGTGTGCGATTGTAGGGGGAGATACATGTTGTACGTACTGTACTTACCATCAGAATGGGAATTTAACTAAAGCTATGGGAAATATTAGAGAAATACAGGATGGGATCAGAAATACTAATAGAGATGCAAAGATATTAGGGGGATATAGCAATTTGAACGCTATTGAAGTATTTTCAAAGTTTTTTAGTAGTAATTCAATACGCACATGGTTGGCAAGCATTCTAGGTCCTCTAGTGGCCATAGTACTCATTGTAGCAATAGTCATGGGGTGTTGTTTTCCCATATTTCGGGTATTGATTTTGAGATCTGTACAAACGATTACTAACATGCCAATGATTACAGCTAGAGATATATCAGTCAACATTAATGTAGGGAGAGAAAGTACAAATTCTTCATATATATCATCTTATTCAAGTGTAGAGTCCATTGATGATGTTGATTGAGGATTTGGGAATGTGATAGTGGAATTGTATAACTTTGACTATAAGGTTACATGATTTGAAGTGTGGGAACGTGACTACCTCAGTCGATCAGATAGCGCCCCAGTGTGAAAATACTTGGGGTTCCTCTGAATGAAGAATGAAGACTGAAGTTATTTTTATTGAATATATTCATCTACCTATATTATGGTCTACATGTAACTTAGAAATAATCATGAATCAATGTATTTTCTTGGATGATGTCATGATGTTAATCATTCATTTGTATATATGTTTTTATTTGTTTGATGGGTATGAGTGAAAATTATGTATACAAGTGTATTATTATCAATATATGTATGGTCTATGTGGGATTTGTCCTTATACAGTGGGGAAAAAAGTATTTAGTCAGCCACCAATTGTGCAAGTTCTCCCACTTAAAAAGATGAGAGAGGCCTGTAATCTTCATCATAGGTACACGTCAACTATGACAGACAAAATGAGAAGAAAGAAATCCAGAAAATCACATTGTAGGATTTTTAATGATTTTATTTGCAAATTATGGTGGAAAATAAGTATTTGGTCAAAAACAAAAGTTTCTCAATACTTTGTTATATACCCTTTGTTGGCAACGACACAGGTCAAATGTTTTCTGTAAGTCTTCACAAGGTTTTCACACACTGTTGCTGGTATTTTGGCCCATTCCTCCATGCAGATCTCCTCTAGAGCAGTGATGTTTTGGGGCTGTCGCTGGGCAACACGGACTTTCAACTCCCTCCAAATATTTTCTATGGGGTTGAGATCTGGAGACTGGCTAGGCCACTCCAGGACCTTGAAATGCTTCTTACGAAGCCATTCCTTTGTTGCCCGGGCGGTGTGTTTGGGATCATTGTCATGCTGAAAGACCCAGCCACGTTTCATCTTCAATGCCCTTGCTGATGGAAGGAGGTTTTCACTCAAAATCTCACGATACATGGCCCCATTCATTCTTTCCTTTACACGGATCAGTCGTCCTGGTCCCTTTGCAGAAAAACAGCCCCAAAGCATGATGTTTCCACCCCCATGCTTCACAGTAGGTATGGTGTTCTTTGGATGCAACTCAGCATTCTTTGTCCTCCAAACACGACGAGTTGAGTTTTTACCAAAAAAGTTATATTTTGGTTTCATCTGACCATATGACATTCTCCCAATCCTCTTCTGGATCATCCAAATGCACTCTAGCAAACTTCAGACGGGCCTGGACATGTACTGGCTTAAGCAGGGGGACACGTCTGGCACTGCAGGATTTGAGTCCCTGGCAGCGTAGTGTGTTACTGATGGTAGGCTTTGTTACTTTGGTCCCAGCTCTCTGCAGGTAATTCACTAGGTCCCCCCGTGTGGTTCTGGGATTTTTGCTCACCGTTCTTGTGATCATTTTGACCCCACGGGGTGAGATCTTGCGTGGAGCCCCAGATCGAGGGAGATTATCAGTGGTCTTGTATGTCTTCCATTTCATAATAATTGCTCCCACAGTTGATTTCTTCAAACCAAGCTGCTTACCTATTGCAGATTCAGTCTTCCCAGCCTGGTGCAGGTCTACAATTTTGTTTCTGGTTCCTTTGAAAAGCTCTTTGGTCTTGGCCATAGTGGAGTTTGGATTGTGACTGTTTGAGGTTGTGGACAGGTGTCTTTTATACTGATAACAAGTTCAAACAGGTGCCATTAATACAGGTAACGAGTGGAGGACAGGGGAGCCTCTTAAAGAAGAAGTTACAGGTCTTTGAGAGCCAGAAATCTTGCTTGTTTGTAGGTGACCAAATACTTATTTTCCACCATAATTTGCAAATAAATTCATTAAAAATCCTACAATGTGATTTTCCTGGAATTTTTTTCTCAATTTGTCTGTCATAGTTGACGTGTACCTATGATGAAAATTACAGGCCTCTCTCATCTTTTTAAGTGGGAGAACTTGCACAATTGGTGGCTGACTAAATACTTTTTTCCCCCACTGTATATATCATTAAGGTTTTGCCTACATAGATATCTAGCATGAATATATATTATTTAATCATGTATTGATCTTTTACTCAGACCATGTCCATATGGGTTTGAGATGTTTGATCGTGCATGATCCAGATGACTGAGAATGTATACCTTTGTTGATTAAATATATTGAGGATCTGGTTGGATTCAAGTATAGAGAATGTAGAGGGGGATGAATTCTCAGTTATATGGCATAGTTTAGACTCCAGTCATATGTATACCACTATTGGAGAATATTTTTATTTTGGGGGGGAAATCAAGTTGTATGTGAATTTTTGGTTTAACTAATATGATATCTGGGGAATTGTATTTACAACAGATAAAGAGAGAAAAAGGGGGATTGATTGACACATCATATCAATCCCCCTTTTTCTCTCTTTATCTGTTGTAAATAAAATTCCCCAGATATCACATTAGTTCAACCAAAAATTCACATACAACTTGATTTCCCCCCCAAAATAAAAATATTCTCCAATAGTGGTATACAGGGTTTTAGGAATTAGGTCAATCCATTAATATAGGTCACTCTTGGTGCCACAAAGTCTGGGTTCTAGGAGGTCTGGGGGACCCACTGGTGTTTATCTTAGAATGATTGATAGATTGCATCCTGAATTCCTTGATACCAGAGAAACTCATCATAACAATACCCTAAACAATATTAGGAAGCTACAGTACATCAGGTCATTCCACGTTTAGAGTACATTTTGGGTAGTGTAACTTGGTAAAAAAAAAAAAGAAGAAAACGATTAATTTCACTTCATTTTAACATTGTACTTCATAAAAAACATGTTTTGCCATCTCAATTTTTTTTGCATACTAAGTGCCAATAAAGTGCAATTAAAATAACAGGGTTGACCATAACAGGGTTGAGGTTTTCATCTTAAAATCAGCCATAAATCCCATTGTGACAGGTGGAATGGAAGCTCGTTGTGTGCAACAGGGAGGAGCAATTGAGCGCAAGTAAAAAAATATATACATTGTAAAAATAAAATCTAGCCTATGGGTAGCAGGGTTGACATGTTAATCCCGCAGCGCTCTGTTTTCAATCACAAAACACCAGAAAATTGCCAAAAAGAGTAGAACCAGCTCACCTGCTTTTACACTATGATTTTACTATTAAATGTTAAATGTTTCATTTGAAAAAGGAATTTAAAAAGGAATAGTTTCACCATATTAAAATAAGAATTCAGTTCATGTAACAGGGTTGACCTTAAAATGAGGTCACTAATCACTAATCACATGAAATACATAATAATCTTCAGAAATGACTTTGTCAAAGCAAGAACAAAACTACCCACTGGGCACACACTGGTTGAATCAACGTTGTTTCCAACACTGGTTGAATCAACGTAGAATAGACGTTGAATTGACATCTGTGCCCAGTGGGTAAGGTTGTACAATGATGGTGAAAACTTGAAGAAATGTTGGCGTTAAGTGGAAAAACATGACGTGGGACATGCTGATTTTTGGCACTTTAACAAGTCTTTATTCATATAAAAAATCGGACCTATTGAATTTCTACTTAAAATATCAAAGGGATGCAAAATGTACTCTATTGGTGGAACGACCCATATATCATATTCATGTTAGAGATAACAAGACCTCAAAGTAGCACACTTTCCACAAAATTCCACAGTACAGTAGTGCAAATTCCGAAGAGGCAATTCTTTTCAATTTTGATCACTTCTATTCTAAGCGGTACACGTAGCTCAAGTTCCAGCATAAATTAAATCAATAAGCTAATGTTTATGAAAAGCCAGAGTAGAAAAAAACGTCCTAGGGTTTGTGTGGCTCGAGGCTACCACCCACATCCCAACACACACACACACGCACCATGACCTGTACGCAAGCCATATGCTGTATGCAAACAGACACACAAATGCACGCCGCATACACAATCTCAAACACACTCATGCACAATTACCATCTGCATCATTACCCCTATCAAGCCTGTTGCACATTGAAACTCTCCTCGAGCAAAATGCTGCTCAGTTCTCCCAGCTTGCGACTATAAAAATCCCTGTTTCAATGGGAAGAGGAAGGAGAGAAAGGCTAAACTAATTAAGGCACTCACGTGGAACAGAAGACAGAGGCCAGGGGAATAAAGAATAAAGCCTTTGTGCATACCAATAGTGGAGTGGGTGTGTATACATCGTAGAGACTCATGGAACTCCATGCTACGTACATTTGCTCGCGGTTCAACTCATTCCCTCTTTACCATAGTTCAAACAGCGAGCTGGATCTGGAGTCATAGCGATCTCATTGGTCCAAGACGGCCAATAAAAGATACCGTTGTTGCAGGGGCCTTTTTCAGTGATGGGAGAAGTGAAACGTAATGTGAATGTAATTGACTTAATGGTATCATTACACAAAGAAATGTCAATGTGCCACTGCAATGCTAGTACCGATGCCTATCCTATCATATGGCCCATTGGCCTCCATCTTATCAATCAGATCAAAGGCCTTCTTTGCTCCACTGATAGTTAGCCATTGAAAGATGGAGCCTGCAGTGATATGAGCTATATACAGTAGGATATCCCAGGGTAATTCACTATTTCCACCACTGTCTTCATTACCACATTTCCACGGCCCCAGGGAATGTGGAGTCTTACAGGCAGAGCACTGGGCAGGCCAGAGAAGCTCCCAGTCGTGAAACAGCCCTGACAAAGATAATGAAGCTAGCTTTGATTGCTCAGGTTAATATCGAGAGATGGGGGAGGGGGTGTTTGGGTGATTATGATTATAGTTGGAGTCTAAGCTAATCAGAGTTACATTAGAGATTTGATCATGACACCTCTCTCATTTCCCTGGCCAGTGGTACAGCTCTTCAGTTCCCCTAGCTAACCCTAATCCACCCCCAGGTGGGCTGTCCACACCATGCATGGGATTGTGGCTGATTGTAGCAACCATGAGATTAGAGGTTCATCCTCTCTAATTTCCTTATTTAGTCCAATGTCAGTCAACATCAAAAGGGGACTGGGATGTCTCTAAGCTTATACTTAGGCCTGGGTCTTAGGTTTCTAAAGCTGCAAAAACGTTGTCTTCATAGTGTGCCAGGCTGAGTCCCTCCCTATCTACACTGAGTGGACAAAACATTAGTTTAGGAACACCTTCCTAATATTGAGTTGCACCCTCTTTTGACCTCAGAACAGCCTCAATTCATCGGGGCATGGACTACAAGGTGAGAAAGCGTTCCACAGGGATGCTGGCCCATGTTGACTCCAATGCTTCCCACAATTGTGTCAAGTTGGCTGGATGTCCTTTGGGTGTTAGACCACTCTTAATATACACAGGAAATTGTTGAGCATGAAAAACCCAGCAGCGTTGCAGTTCTTGACACACTCAAACTGTTGCGCCTGGCACCTACTACCATACCCCGTTCAATGGCACTTAAATAGTTTGTCTTGCCCATTCACCCTCTGAATGGCACACATACACAATCCATGTCTCAATTCTCTCAAGGCTTATAAATCATTCTTTAACCTGTCTGCTTCCCTTCATCTACACTGATTGAAGTGGATTTAACAAGTGACATCAATAAGGGATCATAGCTTTCACCTGGATTCACCTGGTCAGTCTGTCATGGAAAGAGTTCCTAATGATTTGTGCACTCAGTGTATTTGGACTTTTATACAATACCTCACATTTTTACTCTTTATACTTTAAGCCAGTGTCTAAGCATCTGAACAAGACCTAGAGGGAAACTATGAGAGGCCCTGTGATTGAGGGCTGGGTTGAGACGGTATCTAGCCGCTCCCCAATGTGGATTTCCCCATGCTGTATACAGTAGTTTCATGGGTATTTATCTTATATTAATTTATCCACCTGCAAGATGTATTTATCATTGTCATTTCTCTGAAGCCTAGGCGATAATTTACAGCCCAGTTTCACGTTAAGGAAAAAATCCACGCAAAAACTCTGTAGCTATTTTTTAAAATTAGTCCGCTGTTCATACAGTCCCAAAATGTTTCGCATGTCAGCAGTCAAGTTTTCAAAATATAGGATTTTCAAGAAGCAAAGTGTCACTTGTCACATCATCATGATGATACGGTTTCCATCATATGATGTATTTTGCATCAACATGCAAAATGCAAAATGCAATATATCGACTCTGCCAAAAACATACAATAGGCTAAACCAAAGACAGTTGATTCATTCACTTTACATGTCACCCATCTTATTACTTAAGTATTTCAGATTACTGTCTTACTTGTCATTACTGGTAAAACAGTATCTTTATCAAGCATGATTATACAAATTATACAATCAGAAAATGTCCTTTGCCTCAATTAGTTTGCAAATCTCTACCATTGCTGCCATCTAGTGGCTTTTTGAATATTGTTCACCTCGGCACATTTGCAAATTGTTCTCCTATTTCAAATTCAATAGCACCAAACCAATTGTGGAAGACATGCTTCAGCTTCAGAGAGTTTTTCAATACATTTTGGATTTAGCCTATCTGTTTCAGTCTGAGCAAAGCTTGAACTGTTCTAATCATGAACTTTCATCGTTTATTTGTAGATCTTACCTAAAACAACACTTGGTCTGCAAATAAATGTTTCCTTAACTTCTCATTAACTCATCCTTTTTCACTCCTTCTTTCTCTCAGGTAACAGAGCCAGTGAATGTGCAGTACTGCCTATAGCTCTCCCCAGCTGCACAGGTGTGGGGTCCAGGAGGGATAAGGAGGGGGTGTATGGCATCCTTGGAATCATTGGGGCAGTGCTCAACATTTTGGTGGTGGTGTTTGTGTATGTTTACACTCCAGTGCACCATGCATCATGACAGAAATAACTGCTGCCCTTAATTGCATAGATTGATTACTTATCCACACGCAAAGTACACGCACAAGTAGAGGATAGCTAACTTCAATAGCTTATCACTGACACATATCACCCCACATACTAAGCAGGGGTTACGCAATATAATATTTGATAGCCTACATGTTGCAAATCATGAAGGTCCACTGAGAAAGTAAACATATAATGGGGTGGCATAGTAGTTAAGAGTATTGGGCCATAAACCAAAAGGTTGCAGGTTTGACTCCCTGAGCTGACTTGGTGAAAAATCTGTTGATGTGCCCTTGAGCAAAGCACTTAATGATTACATACCGTTTTATCCACTTCATATGCATATACTGTATTCTAGTCAAGGCTCATCCTATGTAGGCCTAACTACTGCTGTTCACACATTTTCTATTCATATACTGTCCATAATGTCTATACACACCATCATATACATATGTATTTATATTCCGGACTCTGACATTGCTCATCCTGATATTTTTTATTCCTTTCTTTAATTTTTTGGATTTGTGTGTATTGTTTTGTATTGATAGGTATTACTGCACTTTTGGAGCTAGAAACACAAGCATTTTGCTGCACCTGCGATAACATCTGCAAAATATGTGTATAAGACCAATAACATTTTATTCGATTTAACCCTAATTGCTCCTGTAAATCGCTCTGGAGTCTGCTAAATGACTAAAATGTATAAATCAATTGCTTATTAAATCTTATTGTAACTATTTGAGTGTGCTGTTGCAAATTGTATTATTGTCAAACGTCCTTGCCTCGAGGATGCTGGTAGCCTAGAAACAGCCAGACTCTTCTGTAGGCTGTAGTGGTCACCCCTCTATTTCCATTTATATGCGCTGGTCCTACACATATCTGATTGGCTGTGCTGTCCTTATATTTTAGAGCTCCTATCCAATTGGCTCAAAGTTTTTAAACCGAACTTTAAACCAACTTTACAATTTTCTAAAGCTCCTGGGGTAGGCTACGAATAATGCAAGAACTAATAGTGGAGTCTGAAGAGTCGAGTTTATTTTCTATTTGAATAGTAGATCATCTAACCTATTAATTGCATTTGCAAAAACAGGCAAAACTAAGACATATGTGCTCTAATTTTATTTTATTTTGTTTTGGCTCATCTATTGCATAAAATGTTTTATATTTGTTAGTTTCAAAATCTAATTTTTGTTTATTTTACAAATCTGACATTTCCGTTGATCTTGGATTATTTATAGGGTCGATGTGTTACGCAGAAGACACGTCGTAAAGATGTCAAGCAGGAGATATGCTAACTTTTTCGTTCTTGGGGTGACATTTATTTTATTTCTTACATTTTCGAAATCATCTGGGACACTAGTGAGGCGTTCAGCCCATAAAAGAGTGCACGAGATACAGCGGCTGCAGAGGCGAACGGCGGGCAGGTACCACCACGCGACCGTGAATTATCAAATGTATCACACTCAGTGGAGGGTGACGACGACTTCAAACCCCAAATTAAAACAGAAACAGTTCCATTCTAATGGAAAGAAACACTGGAAATACGCAACTAATATGACACTACAGTTAAACGGGTGAGTAGCCTAGTGATAAATGTGTGATTTAAAAATGGTAGCCTACAACTCTGGAGCCTGACAGTCAAAAGCAGGTGTTTTACAATAGCTACATAACGTAGCCTATAGTATACATAATCAGTCCATGTTTCAGTGTCCTTTGTCATTTGATAGTTTCATGAACATTTTGATTAAGACAGTAAACATTTGGGGGTTTATTCTTTGGTCTAATGGCTTGTCAATTATTGTCCAATGGAAAGTCAGGCTACAGAACATAATGACTTGTGCTTTGAAGTAAAAATAAATCTGATGTGTAGGTAGCCTACTTAAAACTATCTGTTTCAATTATCCATCAAAATGGTAGACCACAATCCAATGTCAATGTTATTCCATTCTAAAAATGTACACAGGTATGTATGCTTGCACTAGTCCCTCTTGGAATGTGTGAAATTCTTCTATTTGACATAAGAGTAATCGATGTATACAGTGACTTGACTGCACCTTTGTTTCAAGTGCATGACAACAAGTGATAAATGGACCCAAAGTCAAATCACATAGGACTGGGAAATGGCACTTCATGCACAACAAACAGTTCATGGAGTTTTCCACTTTCTGAACTATGGCCAGATTAGAGACTCAACACATTTATCATCTGGTGAAGTATTCCCCTGACCTGCAGAGGAAATGTTGATCCTTAAAGCTAGGGGAGGAATTTTGATTATCCCATTGCATTGGCACATTACAGAACTTCTGGTCATACCATGAGCGTAAAACCGTATACAAGCTCTCTAAGCAATGAATAGGATTAATCATTACTTCCCCTTTTCCAGACCACCTAATTTGGATTATTTGAATGCCTCAACTCATGTTTTCATTCAGTGAAAAAAGATTTCACAAATTGAGGTAAATGAGTTGTGTGTGCTAGTATCACCAACAGGCCATTTCTCTTTGGGGGCCACGACAGTCCCACTCTGCTCTATTTAGCCCCAATGCACAGAAGGAGCCTGAATGAATGTCCAAAATAAACACTGTCGTGGTTCTACTCGGGGGGCTCTGGGGTGAGGGTGCAGGCTGGGCCCGAGGGGGTAAATGGGAGTACTTTCACAGTCACTGGAGGGTGGACGAGGTGTGTTTGCATTCAGGTTAGTCACGCTAGCCGGCCACAGAGTGGCGGTTCAGCAGTTCAACCCGGGCTTAGGGGATTGAACGGAGCGACAGACCTTCCCCGGAAACTGGCATCGCTTCAAAGCCTCTTTGATGAGGACCTTTAGCCAGCCCACGTCATTTAAAAGAGGGTCAAATATATTATTGATCTTCTCTAGGGGGGTGAAGTGGAGGGAAGTGGGAAGAAATCCCAGAACTCTGCTAGAACAAGAGCATGAATTGACTTGGTGGAGCTGCAGTGAACCTATAGAGTGTGACTGAGTAACTATGGCTCTCTTTGTGAGAGCCTTTTTTTTCACAGCCACAGAGTTCCTCTGAAACATTGCAGTATTATGAGGTGCTTATACTGTACGGCAGGCTATAGGCACAACACATGCCGCAATACAGAAGCTCTCGGAATCTCTCGTGTTCAAGAACATAAGTCCATCTCCAGAGCAGAGAGACCTAGAACTAAAGAATCATCATTCAGTCTGAGCCTTTAGAATAACTCCTCGAAGATGAGAGGATAGAAAGTCCAAGTCTAAGAGTCAGGTACTTCAGAATCAGTGCTCAGTCACCAGAAGAAAAGGTTAAAGATAGAAAGATGGATGGCCTATGGCAGTAGTGCGAGTATGCGGGCTCTTAATGGGGTGGCTCCTCCACCCAGACGATAGGTCCCACTTAGCTCTGTAAACACAGGGCCTGGGGATTCTTCTACTGTATTAGAGCAGTGTCAGCACTGCAATAAGACTCGACTAGAGACAAAACGGGCAGTAATTTTCCATTCCACAACCACCGCTGCTGACAACTCCCTATTTGGGGTGAAAGCACCTCCTCCCCCCCCGTCTCAGTGGTTTCTGCATTCAGCTGTCAAGAGGAGGCGCTGACCACACTGAATGAACGACCCTCATCCCATCTCCAGCTGACCCCTTTGTCATGTGACCCACACCCTCTCTATTGAATGAGGCCATGTGCAAATGTTGACACATCTACTAGCTGGTATCTACATTTTTACATTTTAGTCATTTAGCAGACTCTCTTATTTACATTTTACATTTTAGTCATGGTTAGGAAGATTGCACATCTTTTGTTGAGATCGATTGGATGTTGCTGGTCAATAAAAAAATCCTTTACAAAATGCCTTCATGATGGTGTCCAAACTGAAAGATCAGCAATTTAGCAGTGATGTTGGAGTAATTCCGGCACAACAATGGTCTGGCAAAGTCTGTTTTGGCAGTGACATCTGCTGAATTAGCCTCCAACTTGGCCTGGGGTCAAAGGTCATTCCCAGTCTCCCAGACAGGCTCACCTTCCTCTGGGTGAGTTCACTGCTGGGTTTGAATAGGGGCCCTACCTCTGTCCCTTTGCAGACCCCCAGTCAGTCCCTGTTGGAATAGGCTCCTGGCCCACTATTTGCAAACACACAATAAAGCCAGGAAACTGTAACTAATTAGCAAATCCCACAAAGGTGGTATAAGGGGAACTCGGTGGCGCGGGTCGCGCTGAGCTGTCACTTTGAAGTGGGCGTCGTCACCGTGGTTTGTGTTGGCGTGCTAATTGCCTCTTCTCCTAGAAGCCCCCTGGATAAACAGGCGGGTGCTCCAGAAACGAGACTGCGGAGGACCCTTAATCCGGTTTTGTTTACGCAATCTGTGGAGGAGAGTGGGCAAGCGGCTGGCCCAGAGACAGACCGATACAGCCAGACCAGTGTGGGAACACAATATCTGTCATGCATTGTGCACGGGACAGACAGAGGCCCTTCTCACCCAGGGCAACCACACTATGGCCCCTCATTCATATTCATAGCTCCCGTTTTAAACAAACTGAATCTATTACGTCCAAAGGCAAGTGTAAAGACAAGGAGGTATTCACTGTTTCACACTGAAGCAACAGTACATTTCTGGGGGCCCGAGTAGTTTTTTATGAATATCCAGGGAGTTGTGAAAATAGGACCGTGTTTAGATCTTTTTGTGATCAAATGAAGTGATTTATTTTGTGACCTTGAACTGTGTTATAAAGCAGTAGTGTCTTTGATGATTTTTGAGTGTGTGGAGTTCCTGTCTTTAAGCATAACCTTAACTTATGACAGCCTAAACTATGTACTGTGATAACTGCTGCCAGGGGCTAATAATGAAATGCCAGGGCCGATTTTTGGTCCCAGTCTGCCCCTGACTGCTGCAGTGATCTCATCCAGCTCAGATTCCTGTAGACTCGGCTGTCTTTAACATGCTGTATGTCTGTCTCCCATGCGCTCTGCAGGCCTAATGTTTGTGGAAACAGGTGCTGCCATGGATGGACCGTTTCACCCAAGACTCAGAAATGCACCAAACGTAAGTTTCTCATCTCCACTGACCTTTCTGCAAGCATAGCAGGACTGTCAGCCCTTCCATTATGTGTAATGTTGTTCCACATTGTTGGGGAAATATGATATAAAGATCTTGTCATACGGTATCATGGAATATCATATAATTCATGAATCTGTTTTTTTCTTTTCTTGCAAGGAGCCGCCTTATACAATAGGTATGGCTGTCCTTATACCACCATGACAAACCGAGGCGTCATGCCCATAGGGGGCACAGGGGCACGTGCCCCCTCAGATTTGTCCTGTTAAAAAATATATATAATAACTCTGTAATACTACTAGCCACCTAGCAATTTTATGAAGTTGTCTTTAGCTAGCCCAGATTGGTTCCCAATCTCCCAACCTCATAACTAGCTACCAAGAAGCCATTTCAGGCTATAAATCAAGTTAGAGTAGCTAGCTTGTCTAACTAGCTTAGCTGGCATGCCTGCTGGCAAGGTTGGTAGACTTTAGAAAAGCGAGCAATAACTAAATGTTCTGAATAAGACTCCCATTCCTTTCATTCTTTTACCCAGAGATGCAGAGAGGCATATTTAGTTTATTTAAAAAAAGAACCACCAGTCAGGAGGATACAGACAACTCAAGAGGTATGCTTAGATATGTAGAAAAATAGACATATTTAGCCCCCCTCCGGACCACCCCCCAGCCATCCTCACGTACTTTGTGCCCCCTCAGATTTTTGGAGTGCATGATGACAACAGTCCCTATCATGGTGCTTGTGAATGGTCTATTCCCAGTACTGTATATAGACAGCAAGCTGTCAATAGTTGGTTTAATAAGGAGCGAGAGAGCATCAATCATGCTCTATAAGACAATGGAATGTTCTCTCCACCCAGCTGGAAGTTGTAATGTTACATCCAACATCAGCAGAACCCAGTCCAACCTGTGTTTCCTCCCATTTCACTCAGTCAGACATCTGGAGCATGTATGATTTCATTGTATCATCATTTTCTGATTATGGTGGGGGTGTGGATGGCAAATGTGAATTCCGGTCAAGATCTACACAGTTTACAGATATACTATCTTAATTTGACCTTTTTAAACCTCGAATACACTACAATATTCAGGAAAATTCTCTGCAACAACAGATTGATCAAATTAAGATAGGACACCTGTAGGCTTGCAGGGTGTAGCAAAAAGTGTCCGGTATCGATGTGTTTCGATATGTTATGAAAGTGAATATGTCATGTGTTGATAGTGTTGAGCACTTCTGGTCTTAGAGAGCCTGTCATAGGCTGCGTCTACAGAGGCAGCTCAATTCTAATATTTATTTCACTAATTGGTCTTTTGACCAATCAGACCAGCTCTGAAAAGGTATGATGTGAAAAGATCTGATGTGATTGGTCAAAAGACCAATTAGTGGAAAAAAGAACAGAATTGGGCTGCCTGTGTAAACACAGCCATAGTGGTCTGTGATGGTGGTTCAACCTGGACTTGACCCTGGGCCAGCAAGCCTTTAGCTAAACCCTTGATAGACCTAAGCGTCTCAGAGTAGGAGTGCTGATCTAGGATCAGATACCCCCCTGTCCATATAATCATATTCATTATGATCTAAAAGGCAGAACTGATTCTAGATCAGCAATGTAACTCTGAGACGCCTTATGAATACGGGCCCTGCTTTGTCTACACACCATGCTGTACACGGAGAAGAGATCAGGACCTTTGAAGAAAGGAAGAGCTCCTATTCACGTCCGTCTCCAACACATCTCTGTGGTGTTATCATTATAATCCACACCTCCATAAGCCTTGTTTACAGGGATTTGAACACCTTTACTTGATCCAACCCCTTGACCCAGAGGATTTAAAGGGCCAGTGTCATGTCAAAACAACCTGGCTCAGCATTTCTGCATAGCACAGCTCTGCACTCTTGTCAGAAAGCCCAAACTCTCACACTGTCACACACTTTCATTCATGCACACAGGCGTACGCACACACACACACACACGCACACACATACGCAGGCATGCACACACACAAATATACACCCATGCTTCCTTTCCCCCTCTGAGGTTTAGTGATACAATATAATAGCCACACTGAGACGGACACTCTGAAGTGAAAGCAGATTTAGGCCTAGATTCATTCAGATCAAGCGTTAACTGGCGATAGCCGACACCCACGTAGCTGATGTTTTGGCAGTGTCGGAGGTGGAACTGCGTTAGAGCTGTCAAATCGGTGAGCAGCTGCTCTTCTGATAATTGTCATGAAACCACACCTGTCCCACTCGCGTTAGAAGTTCAGAACGAGAAAGTGTCGCCTATATAGAAATATGACTCTCAAATTGAAAATCATTAAACAAAATAATGAGGATTTCTATCAGCCTAATGGAGGTGTAGATTACATCTCACATTCCAGTGTTCAAACTTGTAAACAAGGCTGCATGGGATTTCTCTGAATGTGTCTCCGTGTAGCCAATGGCAATGTCCGCATTAGGTATAATGCCAGGAGCCTCTTGTGCATTTGACAGCCCTAACACAGTTCCACCTCCGGCACCGCCAAAACAACTGCTATGCGGATGTCGGCTAAAGCCGATCTGATTGAATAGAGCCCTTAGTTAGATTCAGTCCACTGTGCACTTTGAGTCTCACTTCTGTTTGGCCACATTGTGCTAGCATTCGTGCGAAAAAGCCATGAAAAAGTGTTTCCGTGCACAACTCCTGAAACAATGTCAGTAAGCGGTGCCCATCGCTGTTGATATTCATGGAGGCGGCCAGGAGATTTGTGGTAAGCTGCTGGGTTTGGGATACGCTGTTGTTGTCTGTGGCCAATGGGCCATTACTGGAGCCCTCCAGGGGGTTCGGCCCGGGCACAATGACGCCCAGCCAGGGATGATGGGAGAAACCAAGAGCTAGTGGCCGGGGGTGGGGGCCTGGAGGGGCACGGAGCCCGTAAACCCTGCATCGTGTATGCATGAATACCCCCTCCCTGTATCCAGGACCATGGCTCTCTCCCTCCTCTCCCCTTTTCATTCCTTAGTTTATTTCAGGGGAGTGAAATCTTGACCGTTCCACCATTGGCTGTTTTCCTTGTTAAGTTACAATGCACAATAAGCTGTTTGTCCTATTGAGTTTTTATTGAGATAGTAAAAGGTGCAGCACAAAGTGGTCGAAGCAGCTTTCCTCTTACGCTTGAGTTTCTGCTCTAGTATCTTAGCCCTCTCAACCACAGTCCACTGCTCTGGTTTTATAAACCTTCTCCTCCTCTCTCTCCCCCCGCTTGAAGCAAGGTGCCTTCCACGCTGCCACAACGGAGCCGTGTGCAGGCAGCCCAACATCTGTGAATGCCGAATGGGCTTCTACGGGGCCCGCTGTGAGTTTGCAAGCGCGACCTACGGCCTTGTAGGCCTGCCCTGGGCCTTCCTGCGCCCCACCAGCCCCATGGTCAGCACCACCGTCGCCTCAGCACCAAGCATCACCCTCCCACCTACCGCCACCCTCTCACCAACCACCACCCTCCCACCAACCACCGTCATCCCCACCACCGCCACCCCAGTGCCTGCTGAGACCAGAGCTGCATGGAGGACAGAGGGGACACCAGCCAGCACCACCAACCCAGAGACCAATAAATATTACACTATGCGCTGGCAACCTCTTACGTGAGTTTTTGACTTCTCTTCATTGGGCACTGCCTTGATTTACTGCATCACCAGCTTGTGCCATTTAGACCCTTTTCTACTCCTCCATTTCCTCCTCCTCTTCCTCCTCTCAGTTCGCTGGCTTTGAAGTGCCAGTCTGCAGCCGGAGGCCTGGGTTAGCCCAGCATGTGGGCCACAGGTGCAGAGTCAGAGTGTCTAGGGCGCTTAGTTTGGTCCACCTGATGCAGCGCAGGTGTTGGGATCAGGGCATCTTGCCAAATGATAGAGAGGGTTGGCTCAGTGCCAGCCCAGGAGTTTCGATAGAGTACAGTATGAAATACAAGTTGACAGAAAGATGAAGACTTATCGTTTTGTGCTCTAGACCAGATCATATTTTATTTATCATCAATATTTAATTTGGCAGCTAACTGAACCTTTAGTAAACAAATAAAAAGTCCACACTTAATCCAGTAGTGACAATATTTTGTAGCCTCAACTGATAAAGAGGTACCCCTTAAGTTTGTGGAATGTGAAAGCAGCCTTCTATTACAATTGGCTGTGGAGTGGAGTTACCCATGATAGTCAGCAGGTGGAACTGTTCTCCAAATAACATCTACTGTAAATCATATTGGAACTTGTAATGCAAATGGAGCGAGCAGCTGTGTGTGCGTGCGCGTGCGTTCTTGTTCATATTAAAGAGATGTGGTTTCTACAAGTGGTCCTAGCATTTTATTTTCAAAACCGTTAATTATGCAGACAAAGGTCAAAGTGAGTCATGGAAAGAGACCAAACAGCCCTTGAAGGCCTGCAGGAGGATTGCCTGTGAAAGAAATACATCTTTATGCTCTGAAATGAAAAATTAAGCTTTTAGTCTCCATAAGTCTTTTGCCAAAATTAGAAAGTCATATAATAGTTCAGGGGTTCTTCAACTTTTTCAGCCTGGGACTCAAATGAGAAATTCTGTGTTTTCCTGTGACCCATGCTCATGAAAATATGCCCCCTTTTGGGGGCCGTAAGCAACATGCCCCACCTCGTGGTCAAAATATTAAGTTAATTTCCTGACATTCTACACGTTTTGCCATGGGACATAGAGACAATATTGCAGTTTTAAAGCAAGTTTCATGAAATACTACTCATTCTTCCATGGGGCAGAGAGAAGTCTTTTCAGATTTAAAGCTAATTTCCTTCAATTCAATGGTACACATTTAGCCATGACTTATGCCATGTTAATATGATATCTGAGTGAGAGTGACTAACAAAATCAATGGGGCCACCGGCTAGACTAACTTAGCATTGTAAACATTGTTAGCTGACATGGCTATTTGAGTGACTGTCAGTGACTGACACAACCAAATATCGAAATTACACCTTGTGTATTCTACTATTCTAACTCTCAAAAGTAAGTTGAGACCCCAACTGATTCCCCCCCCCCCAAATAAATAAAATTATAATAATTTACTCTGACATGTCGCGACCCACTTTTGGTCAAAACCGATAGTTTAAGGCTGCAATAGTTAATGTTATTCTCTTCATGTGCCTTGTCAGTCTTCTTGTAGCGTTGTTGAAGTTGGTAAAAAATACAACAATTTCCATGTTATTTCATGTATACCATACTGCAATGTTAGTTATTTCATGTATACACCATACTGCCTTGTGTAGTGATTCAGCATATTTCTTTATGCTATTTGCCTCATGACTCCTGCGTGCATTGTTGACTATGACCTTGCTTGTTTACCCACACATGGGACAGACTGTGTTTGTTCCCACACTCAGGACTTTGGTTACACGGTCTCTTGGACTCCCATCCTATTCTAACCACCTTTCACCGGCTTTGTATTCATGTTACCTGATGAAATTGCTGTACAATATGATCTTGTTGCCATTTGATGCCCCTTCAAATGTCATAAAAAATCTATACTGCAGAGCTCTCCCTGTACTCGGCCGTGCCCTGATTGTATTACTGCTGATGATATCTGGAAAGAGAGTGTTTTTAACACTTATTTTAACCTTTCTGGTCATAACCTTTTTCGGCAAGACAGGTCTTCCAAAGGTGGTGGAGTAGCAATCTTTACGATGGAACACCTTCAGTGCTCGGTTGTCTCCACCAAGTCTGTCCCCAAACAAATTGATTTTCTGGTTTTAAGCATTACACTTTCAAATAGCTCTTTGTTGACTGATGCTGGGTGTTATCGTCCACCATCAGCACCGGCCTGTACCCTACCTGCCCTAAGCTCTCTCCTGGCACCTTACACTAAGTCTGAATTTGTCCTGATAGGTGACCTAAACTCGGACAGGCTTAAACCACCTGACCAAGTCCTAAAGCAATGGGACTCCCTAAATCTTTCTCAGGTTATTACCAATCCCACAAGGTATGACTCCAAACACCCAGAAAAGGCTACTCTCCTTGATGTTATCCTCACAAATAATCCTGATAGGTATCAGTCTGGTGTTTTCGGTAATTACCTTAGTGATCACTATTTTACAGCCTGTGTTCGTAATGGCTACTCGGTGAAATGACCTGTCCTGATTTGTCATAGACGCTTGCTAAAAAACTTTAATGAGAAACCCTTCCTTCATGACCTGGCTTCTGTAAATTGGTATAGAATCAGCTTCTTTTTTATTTTATTTTCAGTGATATTGTTAACAAACACGCCCCCATAAAGAAAATGAGAATTAAAAACAGGTTCAGCCCCTGGTTCGACCGTGATCTGGCAGAGTTACTTCACCTCAAGAATTCCATTTGGCGAAAGGCTCAGCACACGCTTACTCATGCTGACTGGCTCTCATTCAAATGAGAAATAAGTGCACTCAGGCTATCCGGAAGGCTAAAGCTAGTTACTTAATGGAGCAGTTCTCTCTTTGTGGGTCTAACCCCAAGAAGTTCTGGAAAACGGTTAAAGACCTGGAGAATAAACCCTCCTCCTCACAGCTTCCCATGTCCCTTAATGTTGATGATGTGATTGTTACTGACAAGGAGCACATGGCTGAGCTCTTTAATCACCACTTCATTAAGTCAGGATTCCTATTTGACTCAGCCATGCCTCCTTGCCCGTCCAACATTTCCTCATCTCCCAGTCCATCTAATGCGACTAGCCCCGATGCTCCTCCCTCTTTTTCCCCTGCCCCGCTACAAAGTTTCTCCCTGCAGGTGGTCACGGAGTCCGAGGTGCTAAAGGAGCTCCTTAAACTTGACACAAATAAAACATCTGGGTCAGATGGTTTAGACCCTTTCTTCTTTAAGGTTGTAGCCCCTATCATCGCCAAGCCTGTCTCTGACCTTTTTAACATGTCTCTCCTCTCTGGGGAGGTTCCCATTGCTTGGAAGGCAGCCACGGTGCGTCCTTTATTTAAAGGGGGAGCTCAAGCTGATCCTAACTGTTATAGGCCAATTTCTATTTTGCCCTGTTTATCAAAAGTGTTGGAAAAACGTGTCAATATTCAGCTGACTGACTTTCTTAATGTCTATAGTATTCTCTCTGGTATGCAATCTGGTTTACGCTCAGGTTGTGGATGTGTCACTACAACCTTAAAGGTCCTAAATGATGTCACCATTGCCCTTGATTCTAAGCAATGTTGTGCTGCTACTTTTATTGGCCAAAGCTTTTGATACGGTAGACCATTCCATCCTTGTCGGCCGGCTAAGGAATATTGGTGTCTCTGAGGGGTCTTTGGCCTGGTTTGCTAACTACCTCTCTCAAAGAGTGCAGTGTATGAAGTCAGAACATCTGCTATCTCAGCCACTGCCTGTCACCAAGGGAGTACCCCAAGGCTCGATCCTAGGCCACACGCTCTTCTCAATTTACATCAACAACATAGCTCAGGCAGTAGGAAGCTCTCTCATCCATTTATATGCAGATGATAGTCTTATACTCAGCCGGCTCACTATTATACTCACTCTAAAACAAAGCTTTCTTAGTGTCCAATATGCTTTCTCTGCACTTAACCTTGTTCTGAACACCTCCAAAACACAGGTCATGTGGTTTGGTAAGAAGAATGCCCCTCTCCCCACCGGTGTGATTACTACCTCTGAGGGTTTAGAGTTTGAGGTAGTCACCTCATACAAGTACTTGGGAGTATGGCTAGACAGTACACTGTCCTTCTCATATCAATGCTGCAGGCTAAGGTTAAATCTAGACTTGGTCTCCTCTATCGTAATCACTCCTCTTTCACCCCAGCTGCCAAACTAACCCTGATTCAGATGACCATCCTACCCATGCTAGATTACGGAGACGTAATTTATAAATTGACAGGTAAGGGTGCTCTCGAGCCAGCTTACGATTCGGCCATCAGATTTGCCACCAATGCTCCTTATAGGACACATCACTGCACTCTATACTCCTCTGTAAACTGGTCATCTCTGTATACCCGTCGCAAGACCCACTGGTTGATGCTTATTTACAAAACCCTCTTAGGCCTCACTCCCCCCTATCTGAGATACCTACTACAGCCCTCATCCTCCACATACAACACCCTTTCTGCCAGTCACATTCTGTTAAAGGTCCCCAAAGCACACACATCCCTGGGTCGCTCCTCTTTCCAGTTCGCTGCAGCTAGTGACTGGAACAAGCTGCAAAAAACACTAAAACTGGACAGTTTAATCTCCATCTCTTCATTCAAAGACTCAATCATGGACACTCTTACTGACAGTTGTGGCTGCTTTGCGTGATGTATTGTTGTCTGTACCTTCTTGCCCTTTGTGCTGTTGTCTGTGCCCAATAATGTTTGTACCATGTCTTGTGCTGCTACCTTGTTGTGCTGCTGCCATGTTGTGTTGCTACCATGTTGTTTTCATGTTGGGTTGCTACCTTGCTGTGTTGTGTGTTGCTGCCATGCTATGTTGTTGTCTTAGGTCTCTCTTTATGTAGTGTTGTGTTGTCTCTCTTGTTGTGATGTGTGTTTGGTCCTATATTTATATATATATAGAAATAAATAATCCCAGCCCCCGTCCCCGCAGAAGGCCTTTCGCCTTTTGGTAGGCCGTCATTGTAAATAAGAATTTGTTCTTAACTGACTTGCCTAGTTAAATAAAGGTTAAATCAAAAATGTTAAAAATACAAAGAATATCCTGCAAGACATGTAGTGCTAGGGAGAACTATATAACATTATCAATTACTGTACTGAGGCCAGTCACTTAGTCAGGTTTTTTATATATTTGAGGAGCATTGCCCCTAGTGTCTCCAATGAGGACTAATGAGGAAAACAGAGTTTCCCTTTACAACCCCCAGCAGCCACTGCTACTCATTCGCAAAAGCAGCAAAAACACTGTCTGCTAAAGAGATATCCACTTTAGGCCTGAGGCGTCCAGCTCTGTGGGAATTTGGACCGAATCACCATAATCGTTTCTGATGATGTGGATAGTGAAATTGTATGTTGTTGCAGTTGCAGTTGCGACCAGCGACCTCAACATAGTTTTTTATACCAAGGCTGTTGACATTTACAATATAACAAATGTCTTCTTGACTACTACTTGATTTTGTGTCTTGTATTGTCATGGCAAACCAACTTGATGCTCCAGCCAAAGCTAGAGCATCACCCTATGTCACATGCATCACTACAAACAAAGCAATCTTTCAAAATATTTAAAGGAGCGTTGTTTGATTTGAGCCTTGTGTTTGTGTCTGTGTACAATGACATTTTTAGAGAGGAAAAAAAAACACATAGTAGAGACGTAAAACCCAGGAGCGATTGAATGCATCTTGGAAAGGACGGAGCGGTTTCTCTCGTCTTTGGCTCTGCTTCTCGTCTCATTCCTGAGTTCACATTTCACTAACCCTGCTTCCTCATCCATGTAAACAGTTTGATCTCTGCAGGCCTCAACACCGCAGTATGTTGGATTTCAACTAATCATGTCTCTATGGTTGTGTCCCAAATGGCACCCTATTCCCCATGTAGGGCACTACTTTTGACCAGAGCCCTATGGCCCCTGGTCAAAAGTATTGCACTACATAGGGAATATGGTGCCATTTGGGATGCAGCCCATGTGAGGTATTAGTATACTGCTTTGACTCAAACTATGGAATGGGAGCACATTTGTCTTTATTGTGAACCAAAGCCAAAGCTGTCTGCATTACTATGGCCATTCTATAGGATTATATGCAATCTGCTAGAGTGTGCTGCTGTAGGTAAGATTGATGGAATAGGTACAACCACTGTCCATTGACCAGCCATCTCTGCTCTGTTTGCTGTCCAGTCTAAGTCAAGTTAAATGCCTCAGACCACCAGGCCGGCTCCCTGCTCCCTGTCATCATACATACACGGACACACACTCGTCTGGGTTTAGTCTGGTCCCGAGACAGTTATACATAAGCCCTATTTGTTCTTAGAGTATGACCCCAGTGCCTCTGCATAGTTTGACTTCTTCTTATCTCTCTATCTTTATTCCCTTGTCTCTTAATCATTCTGCCCAGCGACAACACCCAGGGATCAGGATATTAGATAGAATTTTAGTGACGTGTCCTACTACTTTCATAATGTTTTAGTTAAACTAATTCCCTGTCCAAAGCGCTTTTAAACCTCTTATGGTGGCACGTTGCTCCAACTTGGTTTCAAGTTACTCTGAGTTGATTTAGGCAACCTTTTTGGAACATGCTAAAAGGGGTCCTACTCCAATTATTCTCATTGTTTTGCACTCCACGATGCTAATGCTAAACTGTCACTAAGTAAATACAGTGGGGAGAACAAGTATTTGATACACTGCCGATTTTGCAGGTTTTCCTACTTACAAAGCATGTAGAGGTCTGTAATTTTTATCATAGGTACACTTCAACGGTGAGAGACGGAATCTAAAACAAAAATCCAGAAAATCACATTGTATGATTTTTAAGTAATTAATTTGCATTTTATTGCATGACATAAGTATTTGATACATCAGAAAAGCAGAACTTAATATTTGGTACAGAAACATTTGTTTGCAATTACAGAGATCATACGTTTCCTGTAGGTCTTGACCAGGTTTGCACACACTGCAGCAGGGATTTTGGCCCACTCCTCCATACAGACCTTCTCCAGATCCTTCAGGTTTCGGGGGCTGTCGCTGGGCAATACGGACTTTCAGCTCCCTCCAAAGATTTTCTATTGGGTTCAGGTCTGGAGACTGGCTAGGCCACTCCAGGACCTTGAGATGCTTCTTACGGAGCCACTCCTTAGTTGCCCTGGCTGTGTGTTTCGGGTCGTTGTCATGCTGGAAGACCCAGCCACGACCCATCTTCAATGCTCTTACTGAGGGAAGGAGGTTGTTGGCCAAGATCTCGCGATACATGGCCCCATCCATCCTCCCCTCAATACGGTGCAGTCGTCCTGTCCCCTTTGCAGAAAAGCATCCCCAAAGAATGATGTTTCCACCTCCATGCTTCACGGTTGAGATGGTGTTCTTGGGGCTGTGCTCATCCTTCTTCTTCCTCCAAACACGGCGAGTGGAGTTTAGACCAAAAAGCTCTATTTTTGTCTCATCAGACCACATGACCTTCTCCCATTCCTCCTCTGGATCATCCAGATGGTCATTGGCAAACTTCAGACGGGACATGCGCTGGCTTGAGCAGGGGGACCTTGCGTGCGCTGCAGGATTTTAATCCATGACGGCGTAGTGTGTTACTAATGGTTTTCTTTGAGACTGTGGTCCCAGCTCTCTTCAGGTCATTGACCAGGTCCTGCCGTGTAGTTCTGGGCTGATCCCTCACCTTCCTCATGATCATTGATGCCCCCACGAGGTGAGATCTTGCATGGAGCCCCAGACCGAGGGTGATTGACCGTCATCTTGAACTTCTTCCATTTTCTAATAATTGCGCCAACAATTGTTGCCTTCTCACCAAGCTGCTTGCCTATTGTCCTGTAGCCCATCCCAGCCTTGTGCAGGTCTACAATTTTATCCCTGATGTCCTTACACAGCTCTCTGGTCTTGGCCATTGTGGAGAGGTTGGAGTCTGTTTGATTGAGTGTGTGGACAGGTGTCTTTTATACAGGTAACGAGTTCAAACAGGTGCAGTTAATACAGGTAATGAGTGGAGAACAGGAGGGCTTCTTAAAGAAAAACTAACAGGTCTGTGAGAGCCGGAATTCTTACTGGTTGGTAGGTGATCAAATACTTATGTCATGCAATAAAATGAAAAATTAATTACTTAAAAATCATACAATGTGATTTTCTGGATTTTTGTTTTAGATTCCGTCTCTCACAGTTGAAGTGTACCTATGATAAAAATTACAGACCTCCTACATGCTTTGTAAGTAGGAAAACCTGCAAAATCGGCAGTGTATCAAATACTTGTTCTCCCCACTGTATCTTGGGTCACTGATTCACTAGGTCCATGGTACTCAACAGGTATCCATAAGAAGGTAAATGCAGTATGTAATGTAGGTAAATACTCCTAACAGGTCCATGCAGCGCTGTACTAGTGGCTCGGCCACAGGTGGACTCTGTGTAAGATCACCCTGTCTGCAGGCACAGTGCACTCAGAATTCTTGTTGGGCTCCCAAGTGGCTCAGTGGTCTAAGGCACTGCATCTCAGTGCTTGAGGCGTCACTACAGACCCCCTGGGTCGATTCCAGGCTGTATCACAACCGGCTGTGATTGGGAGTCCCATAGGGCGGCGCACAATTGGCCCAGCGTCGTCCGGATTTGGCCGGTGTAGGCTGTCATTGTAAATAATAATTTGTTCTTAACTGACTTGCCTAGTTAAATAATTAAAACATTCCACAGTATGACATAGGCATCTGAAACGAGGCCGAACCACTAACCGTCTGAAAAAATAGTGCTGTAATCTGGGAACGGCATCGCACAAACCGATGTCTGCCCAACAGAGTGGGCTATGACACGACGGAGCGTTTTCAACTAGGCAGAACGGAGCTGTGTGTGTGAAAGCAGTGCGGTAATCTAGGAGTTCCATCTTGCAGAGTGGACCTGTCTGCAGTGCACTGACTTCAGCCAGGGAAGGAAGGGGTCGACCCTAGATAAACAGCATGCACACAATAGACTATTGAAATGCCAGCATATTACAGCAGGCACGCTAACATCCACCTGATGGACTTGTGACACACTAAATGTCAACATGCTCTCACGTTGTTGTTGATCAATGTGTTGAGAGATTAGACTTTTTAGATCTTTCAACATAATTGAACCACATCCTATCTAAATGTAGAGCTCATTCCTAGAGGTTTTCCACATTGGTGTGTTGTTAAGTAAACAATGATCGCATTAAAACATAGTGATTTGGTGGATGTCTTTATTATGGGAGGTATGGTGGAGCCTGTAACATAGACTGAGGTCTATCACCCCAATGATGATTTCCTAGGCTTGAATGAACTGGCCTCCCATTTGTTTGATTTTGCATTCACCACAGTCCTCACTGTAATGAATAACACTGGCTTTATCCCTACCCCCACTATGCACCTCCGCTGAATCTGTTTGATGTTGGATGTTTGTTTCAAGTTCTGTTTCCCCCCCCACACAAGTTATGGTCGGTCAAGTGCAGGTCAGGACTACATATTCAGCTGGAGAATATCAAAAATGATGCTATCACCAAAACATATCCAACTTCAAGGTTCAAGTGTCTCTCAGCTACGAGAGATTCATACATTGCTAACCAAACCGGCTCTGTGCGTGCGCCATCGTGCGCATGTTGATTTTGTAGAATTCTGACCCATTTTGAGTCACACAAAATCGTGTGTTCTCAACTCTGACAATTAATCCACAGATAAAAGGGGAAACCTAGTTAATTTTCTTTGATTCATCTCTCCTCGTTCATTCTTCTTGTGTGGATTTTATACAGTGGTTGGCAAACAACTTTTTAAGGCGCATTACCGCCACCAACTGGACTGGAGTGTGGACCTCGTTCATCTTTCAATCACCCACGTGCAGTTTGGATGAAATGATTGAATAACATGTATGTGTAAATAGATTTTGCAACACTCGCGCATGCAACGCGGGCCGTTTGGTCAGCATGTTAGCGATTCACTTGGTTTATTATTTGTATTTCTACAAAATACATGTATAATCTATTGGTACACTGGAGTTTGTCAAACTAATTTGGGTACTAGGATTAAATCAAGGTTTCGGTGCTGTTATTCATTTTACAAAACCAAATGTTTTTCAAGGGTCAGCCCTTGAGATACTAGAGTAGGCTTGGACGGTATACCATATATACAGTTGAAGTTGGAAGTTTACATACACTTAGGTTGGAGTAATTAAAACTTGTTTTTCAACCACTCCACAAATTTCTTGTTAACAAACTATAGTTTTGGCAAGTCGGTTAGGACATCTACTTTGAGCATGACACAAGCAATTTTTCCAACAATTGTTTACAGACAGATTATTTCACTTATAATTCACTGTATCACAATTCCAGTGGGTCAAAAGTGTACATACACTAAGTTGACTGTGCCTTTAAACAGTTTGGAAAATTCCAGAAAATTATGTCATGGCTTTAGAAGCTTCTGGTAGGCTAATTGACATAATTTGAGTCAATTGGAGGTGTACCTGTGGATGTATTTCAAGGCCTACCTTCAAACTCAGTGCATCTTTGCTTGACATCATGGGAAAATCAAAAGAAATCAGCCAAGACCTCAGAAAAAGAATTGTAGACCTCCACAAGTCTGGTTCATCCTTGGGAGCAATTTCCAAATGCCTGAAGGTACCACGTTCATCTGTACAAACAATAGTACGCAAGTATAAACACCATGGGACCACACAGCCATCATACCGCTAAGGAGGGAGACGCGTTCTGTGTCCTAGAGATGAACGTACTTTGGTGCGAAAAGTGCAAATCAATCCCAGAACAACAGCAAAGGACCTTGTGAAGATGCTGGAGGAAACCGGTACAAAAGTATCTATATCCACAGTAAAACAAGTCCTATATCGACATAACCTGAAAGGCCGCTCAGCAAGGAAGAAGCCACTGCTCCAAAACCGCCATAAAAAAGCCAGATTACGTTTTGCAACTGCACATGGGGACAAATATTGTACTTTTTGGAGAAATGTCCTCTGGTCTGATGAAACAAAAATAGAAATTTTCGGCTATAATGACCATCGTTATTTTTGGAGGAAAAAGGGCGAGGCTTGCAAGCCGAAGAACACCATCCCAACCGTCAAGCATGGGGGTGGCAACATCATGCTGTGGAGGTGCTTTGCTGCAGGAGGGACTGGTGCACTTCACAAAATAGATGGCATCATGAGGAAGGAAAATTATGTGGATATATTGAAGCAACATCTCAAGACATCAGTCAGGAAGTTAAAGCTTGGTCGCAAATGGATCTTCCAAATGGACAATGACCCCAAGCATACATCAAAAGTTGTGGCAAAATGACTTAAGGACAACAAAGTCAAGGTATTGGAGTGGCCATCACAAAGCCCTGACCTCAATCCTATAGAAAATATGTGGGCAGAACTGAAAAAGCATGTGCGAGCAAGGAGGCCTACAAACCTGACTCAGTTACACCAGCTCTGTCAGGAGGAATAGGCCAAAATTCACCCAACTTATTGTGGGAAGCTTGTGGAAGGCTACCCGAAACGTTTGACCCATTTAAACAACTTAAAGACAATGCTACTAAATACTAATTGAGTGTATGTAAACTTCTGACCCACTGGGAATGTGATGAAAGAAATAAAAGCTGAAAGAAATCATTCTCTCTACTATTATTCTGACATTTCACATTCTTAAAATAAAGTGGTGATCCTAACTGACCTAAGACAGGGAGTTTTTACTAGGATTAAATGTCAGGAATTATGAAAAACTGAGTTTAAATGTATTTGGCTAAGGTGTAGGTAAACTTCCGACTTCAACTGTATCGTATACCGGGGTATTTGGAAATAGACTGGATTTCCTGGTTTTTCCATCCAGTTACTATTTTTTTCAATACATTTTAATATTTGTAGCTATTTTTTAAGTAAATACCTGCAGTCAACTTGTGCAATATGTTAGGAGATAAAGCAGATCGCGTTCTTCATTTCACTATTTTACATTGAGGCTTACCGTAGTTTCCCAGAACAGTTCAGCCAGCTGTGTATTTGGTTTAACTTGCTAGTTAGCTAAGTAAGTGGCTAAATTAGTAAGGAGATGGGGCATCATATAGTGTTAGCTTTCTGCCAGGTTTGAGAAGTCAAAGCTCTTTGGATGAGTTATCTGTACAGCTGCTACTTCTATATTGATTTACTTGACGTTTTTTTTCTCTCCTTCTCGGCCCCTCAGTCTGCTCCTCCCCCCTCTTCTCTGAGCAGAGCAGGCAGGTAGGTTGTTGCCCTAGCGACTCCAGACTCCACACAGACACAGCTTGTACACATGCTGCTCCAGAGCCAGTGTGCCTTCAAATAAGCATGCGTCAAAACTTTGTTCATTTGCACAATGTCTCTCGTTCACATTTGCATATAAATGTCCAAACTCAACAAAAATTACAGTTGGTAGCTACTACCTATATATGTATAACTTTATGAGCTGGATTTCCTCTCTTTGCAATTAGTTTATTTTCGTTTGCCCTCGTTAGCATATTTTGCTAGCAGCGTCTATGGAAATTCGCTAGTACTTATGCTAATTTTGTTAGTATTCTGGTAATAGAATGGATTTTTTTTCGGTTTTTAGTGCCCCCTTGTGTACTAAACCGGTAATACCGTATTTCCCGGGATGAGAGAAGGACGGTATGACAATATGAAAATCTGGATACCGCCCATCCCTAGTAGAGAGTGCGCCAAATGTATTTTTTTTTGTAATGACTCATTTGATATAGTGCCTCTCTCAAATAACAACCGCCCACGATTGCCTTACTTTTACACAGGCTTTCCATTACGTAAAACTATCTTTCATACATCCAGCTCCTGCTTTAGTGCAGTGAAACACTATTTAAGTTGAATGTTTAAGGTGAATGTTTTTATGTTTGTGTTATGGTCTACAGTATGTCAGACACATTGCTCTCATGGCTCACTTGAGACTCACTCATCCTGTGTGAAAAAATATGAAGTCTGAGCAGACTTTTGGGGTGTGTTAGAAAAACAACTATAGAGAAATACAAATAAAAACATCTAGGTTGCTGGCTTACAAGGCGTACTAAAATGGTATTACTGTATGATTGAGTAAAAATAAGGTGGGTGAGGTTGTGTGTGTGTGTGTGTACTCTATTGAGAGTGCCGCAGGTACACTCAAATGTACTGTAAATACATGCTACAAGGTTTACTTGGGCAATATCAAAAAAGTTATCCAGACCCTGCTTACAACATTGGCTAAGCTCCTGCCCCTTTTTTCCATGTTTTATCCATTTGCCATGGAAACTGTGAATTGCCAAACAACCCTGGGCCAATAAGACTTTAGGGCTTGAGAAAGACATGGTGTCTGGCCGATAAGTCCCCGGCCTAGTCAATGTGTCTGCCCCAACAAGCTGATAAACGGATAACTGTGTATTAAAAAAAAACATGGATGAACATGTCATGGGATTTCTTTCATTTCTTGGCAGAAGCTGTAGGAGAGTGGATACTGATCATATAAGGCTCTAATTCAATGAACTAGTTATTGTTGCTGGCATAATACACTATAATAGTGTATCTGATGTTCCCCATGTAAATATTACAGTGAGTAAATCTTTAGGCCAGGGAGTTTAGCTGGCTGCCAATCTAGTGTTATAAATCGCTGTCAGTAGTAACAGACGCACAAAAATGAGTTATACTGTACACACTTTTAGTTACCGTACTTGTTGACATTCTGTCTGTTGTCTCTCCTGTCCAGTCTGAAGGAGGCCCAGTCTGTTGACTGTCTGTTGTCTCTCCTGTCCAGTCTGCAGGAGGCCCAGTCAGTGCTGCTAAAGAAGGCATTGGTCCGTGGGGGCCGAGGCGACAAGATGACCACCATCCTGATGAAACACATCGAGACTGAGAGAAAGAAGCTCCAATCGTCCTCATCGTCAGACCTACAGGACACCCAGACCACCAGTGTCAAGAGCTTCCACACCCAGAAGGGCCAGTACACCGTCCACGTGAGCCCACCTGCAGGTGAGTACAGACAGGCCCCTCACTTACTTTGACCACACTATGTACTGATAACATAAGTTGTTGTGATGAGTAATATTATAAAGGTCAAGGCAGCAAATGATCAAATATCATATTGTGTTAGGTTAATGCTTGTTGTGATTAACAGGGTCTTGATATGGAATGCTTTGCTCCCAGTGGACTGGTGGTGACAAAGTAATGTGTTTAGAATGGAAATCGTGTGGGTACACCTATGAACATAGCATGGCATTTGCCATGAACTTTCCACATCAAAAACAAAACACCCTGACTTTATTTGAATGATTTAGCCCATTTCCTAGTTGTTTACACTTTAGGGAATAAGATAAGGTTATCGGTGAGTAGATGTGAGTTTCAGACCGGTACGGACCCTGATAACCCATTGTGATCAATTCCTGCCATTGTTTTCCTTGGCCAACTGGCGTAGGTACAGTAATGGCCCAGATGATGGACGATGTTAAACTAATGGGAACCCCCAAATCTCCTGCCCCTATGACCTCATGGCATGTTGAAATGGCTTTCTGTGGTGGCGGATGGGAACTAATCTAATCTAAACGGTTAAACTGGCATATTTTTCACGAGGGCAGACACAATCTCCCACAACGTCTGTGGCACCAGTGACCTATCAGAGGTTCCAGTCCCTTTAGCTCAGATTTTAACTCCGTAGTAGCGGAGTCTAATAGGAGAAAATGACCTGTTTGCAACTGGCATTAGTTTGCCTGCCATAATATGGAGAACCATGCTGTAGTTTATGTACCGTACGTTGTCTGGTGTGGTATGGATTTGTAGCTGCGACACTAAGCTCTGACAACTTTACAGTACTGATTTGTAGGCTAGTGTAATGGTTAGGCCTATCACTCAGTGCTATTAAAGACATGATCTCATAGCAAAATAGCACATTAATTGCACTTACCCAACACCACAAGCAAGAGCACTATATTTCTCTCAGCAACCTGGTTTGCCTAACAGTGTAAGGCCCATTCTGCTCTCTTTTAATATCCAATAGGTGAAAGTCACTCGAGCAGAGCATGTTGTCTCGCATGGAAAGAGAGAGTATGACTCTATAATGCTTGATTTTCCCCTCAAAACCCAATTTAAATGTAAGCTGTAAAGCTTTAATCCAAGTTTCCAAGTCAGAGGAGTAAGGGTCAGGTTTTTTATTTTGTCTGATTTTTTTTTTCCAGAAGTGAGAAAGTGCCTTGAAAATGTTGAGCAATCTGTCAACATTCCACAAGGGCTGAGGGTCCTAGTTTTGTATCCCCTGACCTCTCTAAGTACCCAAGCACTTGGATGTTTTTTTTCCTGCAAATGTTTGTGTAAGAGGTCCTTCTCTAAATTCCTCCATCGGTTTAATAGCTTTAGTACTTTTCCCCCGTTGTCCCAGGAGTAAGAGAGGGCATCTCTTCTCTTGAGTGGCAAGCAGGAGCATTGTGGCTGAACAGTTGCTGTGTATGAATAAAGCCATTGTAAGCACAAGATAAGTAATTCATTCCCCCTCCCTTTGCAATCCCCTGTGGGCTAAGATTTGACCGGGCCATTGACCACTGAAGTGATCATTATACAGACACGGTTTGCCCTCCCTGTCATTTCAGTTTTCGCACCTGTCAATCACACTTGGTATGAAAATGTATGCACTCACTAACTGTAAGTCGCTCTGGATAAGAGCGTCTGCTAAATGACAACAAATGTAAAAATGTAAATGTAATCTCACTGAAGAAACTTAATTTTAAAACGAACAAAGAATTAGCACACCCCATTTCAGGGTCATAAGCCAAAGTCTGCTATGTGGGCAGTTATTTCTAATCGTCCAATCTCTTCATAATGTTGATCTGCTGATTCGCCTTGAACCTGATTTAAAACAAGGCTGGAAAAAAACACTGCAAACATAAAGGCCATCCAGCTCACGCACTCAACCTCCATGAAGATACACACACACACACACACACACACACAGAGTATACGACTTCAGTTCCATTCTTGGTCCTTTACAGAGCCACTAGACTGATTGATAGTATTTTGGTAGCTGTTGCTTCCATGCGTGGAGGGGCAATCTGTTGTACATAGAGCAGAGCTTCCTGTTTGCAATTGAAATAATACTCCTATCTGGGGAACATGTGGTTGTGTGTGTGTGAGGAGGACTGGACTGGTCTGGACAACTGGCAGAAGGATTGAGTACACTGAGACAGAGACCCAAGCTGCACTAAACGTCCTGCACCTGCAGGACCTAAACATAAAGGAGTTGCTTCCTCCACGGTGAAACTTTGCGTTCGGATTCATATGATTTACTGGCTAACAAACAGCTATTTACTATAGCTAATAATCCCCAACCTTGGAACATTTTTATGGCAGTATTTGAAAGGTTATAAGTGAATGCTAATTGGACTATAGTTTTTCCATTGGCTAATATCCCATAAAACACTCAAAAAGGAGGCAAAACAACCTGCTGTGACAAGATGGCGTATTGAAGATGGTGTGACAAGATGGTGTATTGAACACACAGCGGTGCGAATCACCTCAAGATAAAAACGTCATATTCAATATCAGTAAGTTAGACTAAATATTAGCGCTTCATATACTCCTTGGTAATAACATTCAATCTGGATAATAACAACAAAACAAATCATAAGACTAGAGAAATTTATCGACAAATATTACGACAACAAGCAACACTCAACCATGACGGAGGGTAACGTTAAACATGGAGAATCAATCTCCAAGAGAAAACGCGGCTCTTCGACGGATACAGATGATTTATGCTTTTCACCACTGGGACTGGTAAGTGTGGAAAGCGATCTGTTGAAGTCGATAAATGACAAACTAGGCATACAAGAATTAGTCAGTAAGGATGTAAAGGAGTTGAAGGCGAGCCTTGAAATGAGTGACGAAAAAGCTGTGATAATGGAGAAAGATACAAAAAAGTTAAAAGGAACAGTCACGAAGATAGAAACGGACGTTAAGGAACTTAGAAAGGAGAACAACTTTCTGAGAGAATACTTACTACACTGCTCAAAAAAATAAAGGGAACACTTAAACAACACAATGTAACTCCAAGTCAATCACACATCTGTGAAATCAAACTGTCCACTTAGGAAGCAACACTGATTGACAATACATTTCACATGCTGTTGTGCAAATGGAATAGACAACAGGTGGAAATTATAGGCAATTAGCAAGACACCCCCAATAAAGAAGTGGTTCTGCAGGTGGTGACCACAGACCACTTCTCAGTTCCTATGCTTCCTGGCTGATGTTTTGGTCACTTTTGAATGCTGGCGGTGCTTTCACTCTAGTGGTAGCATGAGACGGAGTCTACAACCCACACAAGTGGCTCAGGTAGTGCAGCTCATCCAGGATGGCACATCAATGCGAGCTGTGGCAAGAAGGTTTGCTGTGTCTGTCAGCATAGTGTCCAGAGCATGGAGGCGCTACCAGGAGACAGGCCAGTACATCAGGAGACGTGGAGGAGGCCGTAGGAGGGCAACAACCCTGCAGCAGGACCGCTACCTCCGCCTTTGTGCAAGGATGAGCAGGAGGAGCACTGCCAGAGCCCTGCAAAATGACCTCCAGCAGGCCACAAATGTGCATGTGTCTGCTCAAACGGTCAGAAACAGACTCCATGAGGGTGGTATGAGGGCCCGACGTCCACAGGTGGGGGTTGTGCTTACAGCCCAACACCGTGCAGGACGTTTGGCATTTGCCAGAGAACACCAAGATTGGCAAATTCGCCACTGGCGCCCTGTGCTCTTCACAGATGAAAGCAGGTTCACACTGAG
Source organism: Coregonus clupeaformis (assembly GCF_020615455.1). NCBI lineage: Eukaryota > Metazoa > Chordata > Actinopteri > Salmoniformes > Salmonidae > Coregonus > Coregonus clupeaformis. The sequence goes on from NC_059197.1 coordinate 44,665,666, forward strand.
CATGTGACAGACGTGACAGAGTCTGGAGACGCCGTGGAGAACGTTCTGCTGCCTGCAACATCCTCCAGCATGACCGGTTTGGCGGTGGGTCAGTCATGGTGTGGGGTGGCATTTCTTTGGGGGGCCGCACAGCCCTCCATGTGCTCGCCAGAGGTAGCCTGACTGCCATTAGGTACCGAGATGAGATCCTCAGACCCCTTGTGAGACCATATGCTGGTGCGGTTGGCCCTGGATTCCTCCTAATGCAAGACAATGCTAGATCTCATGTGGCTGGAGTGTGTCAGCAGTTCCTGCAAAAGGAAGGCATTGATGCTATGGACTGGCCCGCCCGTTCCCCAGACCTGAATCCAATTGAGCACATCTGGGACATCATGTCTCGCTCCATCCACCAACGCCACGTTGCACCACAGACTGTCCAGGAGTTGGCGGATGCTTTAGTCCAGGTCTGGGAGGAGATCCCTCAGGAGACCATACGCCACCTCATCAGGAGCATGCCCAGGCGTTGTAGGGAGGTCATACAGGCACGTGGAGGCCACACACACTACTGAGCCTCATTTTGACTTGTTTTAAGGACTTTACATTAAAGTTGGATCAGCCTGTAGTGTGGTTTTCCACTTTAATTTTGAGGGTGACTCCAAATCCAGACCTCCATGGGTTGATACATTTGATTTCCATTCATAATTTTTGTGTGATGTTGTTGTCAGCACATTCAACTATGTAAAGAAAAAAGTATTTAATAAGATTATTTCATTCATTCAGATCTAGGATGGGTTGTTTAAGTGTTCCCTTTATTTTTTTGAGCAGTGTATATATACAGACTAGATCTATGAGAGAAAATCTAGTACTTACGGGTATCCAAGAAAAAGAAGGAGAGGATACCGAGAAAATAGTGAAGGACTTCTTTCTTACAGCGCTTCAAATCTCACTTGATAAAATCCAACTCGAACGTGAACACCGTTTCGGACAAAGAGAACAGAGATATGAGTGTCCAATAGTTGCTAAATTTGATTTCTTTAAGGATAAAGTAATGGTTAAAAGCTTAGGTAAAAGACTTGCTGGCACCAGAATAGGCATGAATGATCAGCTCATGAAGGAGATTGCAGAACTGCGCAAAGTTCTGTATCCAATCTTCAAGGAAAATAGATTAAAAGGGAAGCGCGTTGCTCTCGTAGTCGATAAACTGTATATTGACTACCAAATGTTCCGCAACACAAAGACTACTCCAAGGCTATTCTGAAAGTTCTAATAGAGGAGTCGAATAATGAAACACCCAATACTAGCCATGGTAGGTATCGTAATAATAAAACACATTTATAGTATTTATAGTATTTTATAAAGTGATAAGATGGCATTAGAAGAAAGGATAACTAGCAAAATAATACATCTTCATATATACCGTTGAAGTCGGAGGTTTACATACACCTTAGCGAAATACATTTAAACTTAGTTTTTCACAATTCCTGACATTTAATCCTAGTAAAAACTCCCTGTTTTAGGTCAGTTAGGATCACCACTTTATTTTAAGAATGTGAAATGTCAGAATAATAGTAGAGAGAATGATTTATTTCAGCTTTTATTTCTTTCATCACATTCCCAGTGGGTCAGAAGTTTACATACGCTCAATTAGTATTTGGTAGCATTGCCTTTAAATTGTTTAATTTGGGTCAAACATTTCGGGTAGCCTTCCACAAGCTTCCCACAATAAGTTGGGTGAATTTTGGCCCATTCCTTCTGACAGAGCTGGTGTAACTGAGTCAGGTTTGTAGGCCTCCTTGCTCACACACGCTTTTTCAGTTCTACCCACACATTTTCTATAGGATTGAGGTCAGGGCTTTGTGATGGCCACTCCAATACCTTGACGTTGATGTCATTAAGCCTTTTTGCCACAACTTTGGAAGTATGCTTGGGTCATTGTCCATTTGGAAGACCCATTTGCGACCAAGCTTTAACTTCCTGACTGATGTCTTGAGATGTTGCTTCAATATATCCACATAATTTTCCTTCCTCATGATGCCATCTATTTTGTGAAGTGCACCAGTCCCTCCTGCAGCAAAGCATGCCACCCCCATGCTTCACGGTTGGGATGGTGTTCTTCGGCTTGCAAGCGACCCCCTTTTTCCAAACATAACGATGGTCAATATGGCCAAATAGTTCTATTTTTGTTTAATCAGACAAGAGGACATTTCTCAAAAAAGTAAGATCTTTGTCCCCTTGTGCAGTTGCAAACTGTAGTGTGGCTTTTTTTATGGCGGTTTTGGAGCAGTGGCTTCTTCCTTGCTGAGAGGCCTTTCAGGTTATGTCGATATAGGACTCATTTCACTGTGGATATAGATACTTTTGTACCTGTTTCCTTCAGCATCTCACAAGGTCCTTTGCGGTTGTTCTGGGATTGATTTGCACTTTTCGCACCAAATTACGTTCATCTCTAGGCGACAGAACGCGTCTCCTTCCTGAGCGGTATAAACACCATGGTCCAATGGTGTTTATACTTGCGTACTATTGTTTGTACAGATACATGTGGTACCTTCAGGCGGTTGGAAATTGCTCCCAAGGATGAACCAGACTTGTGGAGGTCTACAAAAAAAAATTCTGAGGTCTTGGCTGATTTCTTTTGATTTTCCCGTGATGTCAAGCAAAGAGGCACTGAGTTTGAAGGTAGGCCTTGAAATACATCCACAGGTACACCTCCAATTGACTCAAATGATGTCAATTAGCCTATTAGAAGCTTCTAAAGCCATGACATCATTTTCTGGAATTTTCCAAGCTGTTTAAAGGCACAGTCAACTTAGTGTATGTAAACTTCTGACACACTGGAATTGTGATACAGTGAATTATAAGTGAAATAATCTGTCTGTAAACAATTGTTGGAAAAATTACTTGTGTCATGCAGAAAGTAGATGTCCTAACTGACTTGCCAAAACCATAGTTTGTTAACAAGACATTTGTGGAGTGGTTGAAAAACAGGTTTTAATGACTCCAACCTAAGTGTATGTAAACTTCCGACTTCAACTGTAACTAATTAGAACACAAAATTACTCAACATAGTAGAGATAAAAACATAGCAAACAGAAGACATAGAAAGGCAAATGTGGGTATGTGTGGATGTATTGTGATGAAAGGTGTGGTGTGTGTTTTTGTGTTTGGAAAAGTATGGCTTTAAGTGAGTGAGAAAGGAAATGGTTGCATATCCCAGAACCAATGTGTGTCTGTGAGCATGGGTTGTGAGAGAGAGCTTTCAATTTTGTGCAGATGAGGGATATACATTCTAAAATAAAGTATACATGTAGTTTATTTTTTATTGTCCTATCATGATGGAACGGTCCCCAACACTATACCCTAGACACCCACCTGAGCGACCCGTACGCCAAAGAGAAGTCCCCATCTGTTTTATGTCCTTGCTGTAAGTTGCCTATATGCAGCCAAAACAGAAAGATAATTGCGGCCAGAGACCTATTAGAGCAGCACCACCCCTTCAAGATTCTGAGCCTGCCTGGCAGGGTTGGTCCTACAAAACCAGAGCCCCCTGATGGGAGAGCATAACATACAAGGAAATTCTCAAAGCTGCTAATGAGAACCTTGATGACCTTGTTCCTAGCTGGTGGGGATTCCGGTGCGGTACCCCCACCCAGGTAGTGGCAGTGCTGGCAACACTGGCTGCAGTAACCCATGGGGAGGGGGTCACACTCGGGCAATCAGAGAGGGGTCATATTATTGTGGCCCTGGTGGCACAAAATAATCAAAAGTCTGTCTGCACAGAGATGCTTGGGAAAATGGTTACAACGGGGGACCAGAGTGTTTGTGTTTCAGGGTAAGCGGGTGGATCTGATCTCCATCACCTAGGACTTGACATAGGTTAATCAAATCTCTTATTTTTGTCAATTTTTGCTCAATCTTGCATGCTTTCTCAAACAGCTGTAACTGTATATGCATTCGTAAATCAGGTCCTCTCTTGAGTTGGGCTCTGGGATGTAACAACCGTTGAGCATCTGAGTTTATGGTTGATAGTGGAGGAAAGGGTTTGTGTGTGTGTGTGTGTGTGTGTGTGTGTATGTACCCCACATCTGTTGCAAGGGGGTAAGGATGTTAGGGAGAATATTGGAAGAACCACAATAATTGTTGACAAAAATGTAATGTAAAGCAATGGCAATCCGGGTTATAGGTAGCAATCCTTTGCATGAACTGCTGACATTATTACGCATATTAATTGATAATGATGGACATTTTAATATATGCAAGATATTTGAATAGATAAATATTTTAAATATATATATATATATATATATATATATATATAAAGCAAATTGAGGTGAGAGCATTGGAAATGCTTTTGGCGGTTGACCTGCTGCTGTTTTCAAGGGATGGGTCCTGGCCTCTCGGTGGGCCTAGGGATCCGGGGAGACGGGGGTGGTCTGCCGATCACTGGGATGACAACCCAACTTGGGACGGGGAGGGGCTTTAGCTGGGGGAATAGTGGAGAACCATTGGATGGTTACTTAGTAGGAATGCAGATATCATGGTACAGCTATATGGACACTCAATCACTATGGTACTATTTAATGGTACATTCACAAACATATATTATGATAAATATATTTGAAACTTGTATCTCATTATGGTAAAGGGTGAAATAAGTATATCCAGTTATAATTGTAATGGCTTAGCAGATAATAAAAAAAAGAACAACAATATTTACCTGGCTCAAAGAGAAGGAATAGAATATCTATTGTTTACAGGAAACTCAATTTAAGGTGGGCGGCAGGTAGCTTAGTGGGTAAGAGCGTTGTGCCAGTAACCGAAAGGTCGCTGGTTCTAATCCCTGAGCCGACTAGGTGAAAAATCTGTCGATGTGCCCTTAAGCAAGGCACTTAACCCTAATTGCTCCTGTAAGTCGCTCTGGATAAGAGCGTCTGCTAAATGACTAAAATGTAAATGTAAATGTAGGTCAAATGAGTCCATACTAACAAAGGAAATAGAAGGTCTAACAGAACAGATAGATAGCAATAAAAACTGTAACATAGAGGCTCAGAATAAATGAGAGAAAAAACTAAAATAAATGGAGGAACTTATTCAAGAAAGATCAAGTGTAATAGATTATAAAAAATAAAGCAAACTGGATGGAATATGGGGGAAAATGCACCAAATTATTTTTTCATCTTAAACATAGAAATGTTACCAAAAATAATTTACTGAAACTGATTACAAATGACAGAGTCACCCATGACTCACCAAATTATATTTTGAAGGAGGAAACAAAGTACTTTTAGCATATGTTTTCGTTTCAGTCGCCTCCATCTCCTCTAACTGAAGCTAATTGTATGGATTTTTTTTCTATTGATAATGTAAAATTAACAGCCATACAGAAAGAATCATGTGAAGGTGAAATTACAGAGGAGGAACTTCTGGATGCAACTAAAGACTTTCAGTCCGGGAAAACTCCAGAGTTGGATGGCATACCAGTTGAGGTGTACCAAACCTTTTTTTATATACTCAGAGGACCATTATTAGCATTTTTTAACCACTCATATGTACATGGTAGATTATCTGACACTCAAGAAGGTCTGATTTCATTATTAATGAAACAGGATACAAGTGGGAAATATAAAGATCCTGTCCATTTAAAAAAATTAGAAGGCCCCTTACACTTCAGTGTTGTGATGCAAAAATTCTAGCAAAATGTATAGCGCATAGAATTTAAAAGGTATTGTCGGACGTTATTCATTCTAATCAGACAGGTTTTTTACATGGGCGATACATTGGAGATAATATAAGGCAAATACTGGAAACAATAGAACACTATGAAAAATCTGAGAAACCAGGCCTGCTATTCATAGCTGACTTTGAAAAGGCTTTTGATAAAGTACGACTGGAATTTATATATAAATGCCTGGAGCATTTCAATGTTGGAGAATCTCTTATAAAATGGGTTAAAATCATGTATAGTAACCCTAGGTGTAAAATAGTAAATAATAGCTATTTCTCAGAAAGTTTTAAACTGTCAAGAGGAGTAAAACAAGGCTGTCCACTATCAGCATATCTATTTATTATGGCCATCGAAATGTTAGCTATTACAATCAGATCCAACAATAATATCAAGGGATTAGAAATCCAGGTCTTAAAAACAAAGGTGTCATTGTACGCTGATGATTCATGTTTTCTTTTAAATCCACAACTTGAATCCCTCCACAGCCTCATAGAGGATCTAGATACATTTTCTAACCTCTCTGGATTACAACCAAATTATGATGAATGTACTATATTACGTATTGGATCACAAAAAATACAATTTTTATATTACCGTGTAGTTTACCAATAAAATGGTCTGATGGTGATGTGGATATAGTCGGAAAACATATCCAAAATAAATAAATGATCTCACTCCAATACATTTTAATAGAAAGTTAGCAAAAATAGATAAGATCTTGATACCATGGAAAGGTAAAGGTCCTCAACTGGCAGCTTAATTAAATAGTACCCGCAAAACACCAGTCTCAACGTCAACAGTGAAGAGGCGACTCCGGGATGCTGACCTTCTAGGCAGAGTTGCAAAGAAAAAGCCATATCTCAGACTGGCCAATAAAAAGAAAAGATTAAGATGGGCAGTCTGAGATATGGCTTTTTCTTTGCAACTCTGCCTAGAAGGTCAGCGTCCCGGAGACACCTCTTCACTGTTGACGTTGAGACTAGTGTTGTGCGGGTACTATTTAATGAAGCTGCCAGTTAAGGACCTGTGAGGCGTCTGTTTCTTAAACTAGACACACTAATATATTTGTCCTCTTGCTCAGTTGTGCACCGGGGCCTCCCACTCCTCTTTCTATTCTGGTTAGAGCCAGTTTGCGCTGTTCTGTGAAGGGAGTAATACACAGCGTTGTACGAGATCTTCAGTTTCTTGGCAATTTCTTGCATGGAATAGCCTTCATTTCTCAGAACAAGAACAGACTGACGAGTTTCAGAAGAAAGTTATTTGTTTCTGGACATTTTGAGCCTGTAATCAAACCCACAATTGCTGATGCTCCAGATACTCCACTAGTCTCAAGAATAACAGTTTTATTGCTTATTTAATCAGCACAACAGTTTTCAGCTGTGCTAACATAATTGCAAAAGGGTTTTCTAATGATCAATTAGCCTTTTAAAATGATAAACTTGGATTAGCAAACAGAACGTGCCATTGGAACACAGGACTGATGGTTGCTGATAATGGGCCTCTCTACGCCTATGTAGATATTCCATTTAAAATCAGCCGTTTCCAGCTACAATAGCCATTTACAACATTAACAATGTCTACACTGTATTTCTGATCAATTTGATGTTATTTTAGTGGACAAAATAATTGCTTTTCTTTCCGAAAACAAGGACATTTCTAAGTGACCCCAAACTTTTGAACGGTAGTGTGTGTGTGTGTGTGTGTGTGTGTGTGTGTGTATATACAGTGGGGGAAAAAAGTATTTAGTCAGCCACCAATTGTGCAAGTTCTCCCACCTAAAAAGATGAGAGAGGCCTGTAATTTTCATCATAGGTACACGTCAACTATGACAGACAAAATGAGGTAAAAAAATCCAGAAAATCACATTGTAGGATTTTTTATGAATTTATTTGCAAATTATGGTGGGAAATAAGTATTTGGTCAATAACAAAAGTTTCTCAATACTTTGTTATATACCCTTTGTTGGCAATGACACAGGTCAAACGTTTTCTGTAAGTCTTCACAAGGTTTTCACACACTGTTGCTGGTATTTTGGCCCATTCCTCCATGCAGATCTCCTCTAGAGCAGTGATGTTTTGGGGCTGTCGCTGGGCAACACGGACTTTCAACTCCCTCCAAAGATTTTCTATGGGGTTGAGATCTGGAGACTGGCTAGGCCACTCCAGGACCGTGAAATGCTTCTTACGATGCCACTCCTTCGTTGCCCGGGCGGTGTGTTTGGGATCATTGTCATGCTGAAAGACCCAGCCACGTTTCATCTTCAATGCCCTTGCTGATGGAAGGAGGTTTTCACTCAAAATCTCACGATACATGGCCCCATTCATTCTTTCCTTTACACGGATCAGTCGTCCTGATCCCTTTGCAGAAAAACAGCCCCAAAGCATGATGTTTCCACCCCCATGCTTCACAGTAGGTATGGTGTTCTTTGGATGCAACTCAGCATTCTTTGTCCTCCAAACACGACGAGTTTAGTTTTTACCAAAAAGTTATATTTTGGTTTCATCTGACCATATGACATTCTCCCAATCCTCTTCTGGATCAATGCACTCTAGCAAACTTCAGACGGGCCTGGACATGTACTGGCTTAAGCAGGGGGACACGTCTGGCACTGCAGGATTTGAGTCCCTGGCGGCATAGTGTGTTACTGATGGTAGGCTTTGTTACTTTGGTCCCAGCTCTCTGCAGGTCATTCACTAGGTCCCCCCGTGTGGTTCTGGGATTTTTGCTCACCGTTCTTGTGATCATTTTGACCCCACGGGGTGAGATCTTGCGTGGAGCCCCAGATCGAGGGAGATTATCAGTGGTCTTGTATGTCTTCCATTTCCTAATAATTGCTCCCACAGTTGATTTCTTCAAACCAAGCTGCTTACCTATTGCATATTCAGTCTTCCCAGCCTGGTGCAGGTCTACAATTTTGTTTCTGGTGTCCTTTGATAGCTCTTTGGTCTTGGCCATAGTGGAGTTTGGAGTGTGACTGTTTGAGGTTGTGGACAGGTGTCTTTTATACTGATAACAAGTTCAAACAGGTGCCATTAATACAGGTAACGAGTGGAGGACAGAGGAGCCTCTTAAAGAATAAGTTACAGGTCTGTGAGAGCCAGAAATCTTGCTTGTTTGTAGGTGACCAAATACTTATTTTCCACCATAATTTGCAAATAAATTCATTAAAAATCCTACAATGTGATTTTCTGGATTTTTTTCCTCAATTTGTCTGTCATAGATGACGTGTACATATGATGAAAATTACAGGCCTCTATCATCTTTTTAAGTGGGAGAACTTGCACAATTGGTGGCTGACTAAATACTTTTTTTCCCCACTGTATATATATATATGCGGAGAAAAAACATATGGTGGATTGGAAGTGATGCAGACAATTACGTTGATGGAAGTTACAATCTATCTGCAATATTAAAGCTGATCTACCCCCTAAAACAAAAACAAAACAAAAAAACCTGCTGTGACCTCATTGACTCGTACTAGAAATCGTTGTGAACAACACCTGTCCTGAGCAGACACCAATACCTCCTCCTCCCCCAGCAAGACAGGAACCCACAGTCCAGACCCAGACGGCTCGTCCCAGCGGTAGCATGGTAATTTACTGTGTATCCTAGCCTACGCCAAGGCCCTCCCCTCTCTCTCTCTTTCTGGCAATGTATCCTACCTCCCAGTCTTGGCCCAGAATGACTCACCACTCTGGGCCGGGCCAAGTTGAGCTACAGGTGCGGGTCAGACCAGCAGTGTAGTGCCAAAGGGCTGTTAAAAAAACAGAGGGGCAGGGAGACCATAGTACCGGTGTACCTGTAGTTCCTTTCAGAACCCAGGAGAAGCTGTTACAGAACCGAGTTCTCTCTAAGTTCTAGCTTGGTCCGTTCCCGTTACGTAAATTAGGTAATTCTCCATGATGTGTTGATGACCCATATAAGCTTCAAGTAAAACATCATTCTCTCAGCACTTAACCTCACCAAGCCTTTGATGTGGTCTAGTGCCTTAGTGAAGTTGGCTGGCGCGTGCCTCGCTCGCTGTCCTCCCATTCCTCTCTTCCAGGTTTTATACTGGTGAAACTGGAGATATTGCTGTAATGGGGCACCTGTGTTTGAGCCCAGTCCAACGCAGCTGTTTGTCTTCCAAACTCAACAAGGAATTTCTGCTCAGCTTTGTTTCGGGGTTAATTATTAGTGAATATAATGAACAAGTCATGTTTGTAAATCTAATGACCATACAGTTTTAGCTCATAACTTTAACATTACAATGAATCTCTTTGTCAATTGGTTTCTTTATTTTCCATTGTTTACCATTCTTTTCCTAGCTAAATAATTTCCATCAACCTTCCTTTTCGAATCGGGTTGGGATGTTTCTGTGGTTTATAACCATGAATGACCATAAAAGGATTATTTAACATTTGTCTCCAATAGTTTTCTCAGGTGATTTCACCCTAGTTGTGCTTAAAGTGGTAAGTCTGATGTGAGCCAGTGCAACGTGGATGCACGTGGATGGCACGTGCACGTTTCTTTCCCCTGTTGCTCAGGAATGAGCTGGCTCGGTAAAGCAACAGGTTTAATGCACATTGTGTATGTCACGGAAGAGCCTGTGGGACTAGTGAAATGACATCTCTAAAAGTGCGTAGTGAAAGAAAAATAACTTCCCTCCTCTTCCCCGCTCCGTTATGAGCAGAATGAGAGAGAGAGAGAGCGATGACTTCACCACCACAGTTTATAATGCCAGCGAGGACCTGAAACTCAAACCTTGCCTCACCCCCCCACCACCCCCCTCCTTGTGGTCTCTTCCTCAGATGACAGAACGGTCCATGTTATGAAACTAGAGGGGGGAGTACAAGGAAAAGGGGGGAAACAAAACAGATTACAGTTACAGCATAACGGCAGGGCACAGAGAGCGGGTCAGGGGCCGTAGTGAAGAGTTCCCAGTACAGGGTGATGGATTGGATCCCTTATAAACATTGTGTTTGGAGGCTCGCCCAGAGCATTCTCGCTATACTGCTTCCAATTAAGTGGACAGGCACTTTTTCCTAAAAGTTAAATTTTTTTTGCACGTGCTTCCCTCCTCAAAGATCCTAATTTCTGTGGTTGGTGTATTCAGGAAAAAAGGAAGGGAAGCGTTGGGTCTGTTTTTCTATTTTTTTCCCACTTTCTTCCTTACCCTCCTCGTCCTGCGCCAGTTGCGAGAGAGAGAGAGCGAGAGAGTGTGATTGAAAGAAGCGTAAGAGTAAGGGTGGAGTTCCTTGGTCTTCCCCTCTGCTTCTCTCACATCTCTTCTTGCCGTGCGCAGCAGCCCTTCTCGTGGATCTCTGTGGTGTCTCTTCTACTTGGGATGCATCGTCAGTAAACGGACGGCACCATGCTCCAGCTCAGACCCAGGCTCAGGCTCCTACCGCTGCTCTACCTCTGCTTCGTCTTTTTCCCCCTTCCAGCCAGCAACCAGACCACCGGCCACCGAGGAGGATCGGCAGCAGGGGCAGGAAGAAGTGGATCTCAGCGCATCAAGGTGCTCTTCACCCCGACCATCTGCAAGGTGCGCTGCACCCAGGGACGCTGCACCAACTTCTGCGAGCAGGGCAATGTGACCACCCTCTACAACAGTGAACATGGGGGCCGGGCTGCACTGGGACCGGGCTTCAGAGTCTGTAAGTTATCTCACTTCTTACCTCTGTTTACCATCTCTCTCTGTAAGCATGCAGTATACTGTAGTCTCTCCATAAGTAGACAGAGGACTCAACCCCGGCTTCATTTACTGAGACCTCCCACTCTGGGGTCCAGACAGAGTGACATTAGGAGTAATGGGACTGATGAGCTGGAGGTGTGGTTGTAGCATCACTGTGATTTTAGGTCAGTGGTGGAGACAGGTTTGGGAGATTGGTATGGGCTAGACCTTAAATGTGGACAGGTTGGAGGATGAGAGAGTAGCCCCTTGGCTCTGCTGGCCTCCTTTACAGGTATTCACACCGTCTTGAGAGGCGACCATCCAGACATGTGCACATATTTACCCAGGCTCAGAGCAACTGCGTTGGGACCATCCTTACATGAGATCCACCTCAAGGTGTGTGTGTGTGTGTGTGTGTGTGTGTGTGTGTGTGTGTGTGTGTGTGTGTGTGTGTGTGTGTGTGTGTGTGTGTGTGTGTGTGTGTGTGTGTGTGTGTGTGTGTGTGTGTGTGTGTGTGTGTGTGTGTGTGTGTGTGTGTGTGTGTGTGTGTGTGTGTGTGTGTGTGTGTGTGTGTGTGTGTGTGTGTGTGTGTGTGTGTGTGTGTGATGGACAAAAACAGAAAGATTGTCTCCCTTCCAGCACCTTGATGAATGTAAGACCAAACCTCAAGGTTAATGTACTCATTGATGGATCCATTCTACATGCCAGGGAATCTCTGTATCCTCTGTGTGTGTGTGTCAATGTGTGATCTTATGACAGTGAATAATTTGTTCTTTGCATGTATTCTGTCTGTTGCCATATTGATAGTGTTCCCATCTGTATGCGTGAGACAGACAGAGACCTATCCGCTCTCAGACCATCCATGAAACATTATTACTTGTTTTCTTTCAAGATAATGGTCCATATTTCCATAGAAATTACACTGAACAAAAATATAAACGCAACAATTTCAAAGATTTTACTGAGTTACAGTTCATATAAGGAAATCAGTCAATTGAAATAAATTAATTAGGCCCTAATCTATAGATTTCACATGGCTGGGAATACAGATATATATCTGTTGGTCACAGATACCTTAAAAAAAAGGTATGGGCGTGGATCAGAAAACCAGTCAATATCTGGTGTGATCACCATTTGCCTCATGCCGCGCGACACATCTCCTTTGCATAGAGTTGATCAGTCTGTTGATTGTGGCCTGTGGAATGTTGTCCCACTCCTCTTCAATGGCTGTGCGAATTTGCTGGATATTGGTGGGAACTGGAACACGCTGTCGTACACGTCGATCCAGAGCATCCCAAACATGCTCAATGGGTGACATGTCTGGTGAGTATGCAGGCCATGGATGAACTGGGACATTTTCAGCTTCCAGGAATTGTGTACAGATCCTTGCGACATGGGGCCGTGCATTGTCATGATGAATGGCACGACAATGGTATCTCTGTGCATTCAGATTCCTGTCAATAAAATTGTCCCCAGCACAAGGTGCACCTGTGTAATAATCATGCTGTTTAATCAGCTTCTTGATAAGCCACAGCTGTCAGGTGGATGGATTATCTTGGCAAAGGAGAAATGCTCACTAACACGGATGTAAACTAATTTGTTCACCAAATTTGAGAGAAATAAGCTTTTTGTGTGTATGGAAAATGTATGAGATCTTTCATTTCAACTCATGAAACATGGGACCAACACTTTACATGTTTTGTTTATATTTTAGTTCAGTATACATGTCTGACTTTCCCTTCAAGTCAGTTTGACGGAAGTTATTCAAGTGTGGCTCTAGCGACCCACATTGAGACTATGGGTAGGCCAGAGAAGACATGAGGAGAAAAGTTAGAATTGTAGGCCAGCTGGATTCAGCTGGTTCTCTGTTTGTTATTGCTGAGTGTCAAGAAGATGCACAAGCCCAGTCTCCTACAGTATATCACTGGTCTCAACATGCAGGTGCACAAAGGAGATATACCATGATGTCTTAAACCACATGCAGGGTTATATTCACTCTCCGTGGCAGAAAGGAAATACAGGGGAGTAAATAAAGTGGTATTTGTACCGCCCTCTTCCTTCTATCTCTCTATCCCTCTCTCTATCTCTTTCTCTTGATATCGCTCTTTCTCTCTCTCGCAATCTCTCTCTCCTTTACCCTCTTTATTTCTTCACCCTTCCTCTTGATCTTGTTGCCCAGCTTGTTGTAATCTTGCGGTACTCGTTTCTGTAATGCAGTAATTCGTAATGCGATTTCTTTACACACTCACTGCCTCCTAGACTGAGACGTTAAGACAGACCGACACAAGACTCCAAATCCGTCCTGGGATTAAGTGGAGATTTAGCTGCATTTGTTCAGTAATAAAACTCAACTTCAGTGACACGGCTGCCTCGTGTCTGGCTAATCAGAGAGATTGTGTGTTTCTGTCTGTGTTTTGATACACCGGGCCAGAATAATTGTACTTCCTCATAGTTTCTGAACAAGCCTTAGTTTTATGTTCTGAGCCAGAGTGCCTTGACCCTACATGGGGGCCTTTTAGATGTTTGAGAGTTGAGATGAGAGGAGTTAGTTGCATAATGTTTGGAAATTATGGACGGACACGACTAGGGCCGGTGCGTATGAAGCTAATCACAGCCACGTGTTTCCTGTACTACCATCATGTCCATCAACGCTGGCTTGTTACCATCATCACATCATTTATATCCAGGCTCCATAACAACCTCTCTGGTTTAGAGGAGGTGGGAATGAATGCACAAGATGACCATGTGTTGCAATGTTTAAGAGGACTGCCTTGAAGATGGCTCTTGAATTACCTAGATTACATAATGCGATAAAACGCTACACCCAAATTATTGCCACTAAGAACCATCTGTTTAAAAGTGTAACAAATGAAATTGTATTGGTCACATGCGCCGAATACAGCAGGTGTAGACTTTACTGTGAAATGCTTACTTACGAGCCCATTCCCAACAATTAAAAAGTATGAAAATGTTTTGCTAAATAAAAAAAGGAAATAGTAACACCATAAAATAACAATAAAGAGGCTATATACAAGGAGTACCAGTACTGAGTCAATGTGCAGGGGTATGAGGTAGTGGAGGTAATTGAGGTAATACAGTAGGTACAGTACATGTAGGTAGGGGTAAAAGTGACTAGTCAATCAGGATATACTGTATAATAAACACAGTAGCAGCAGATTGTGTGTGTGAGCATATGTAGTGTGTGTATGGGTAGAATCTAGTGAGTGTGCATAGAGCCAATGCAAGAGAGTCTGTGCAAAAAATTAAGATTCAAAAATAAATAATAAAAGGGGGTCAGTAACCAGGCTTCCATCCAACCTTTTTATGTGAGTAAAGTACATGTCGGATAACAAATGTCATGACGGGCCTGATGGAAACGTAATTTTTTCGGTAAACTTTCCAAATGTCGATAAAACAAAATACGCTAGACAAGGTGGGATCTTTTTGTGTAGGTAAATGTATTATGCGAGAAATGTTGGTGGAAATGCAAAATGATGCAAAATATATTTTATTGTGAAACAAACAAGAAATAAGACAAAAGAACAGAACTTGGGCGTGCATAACTATTCACCACCCCAAAGTCAATACTTTGTAGAGCCAACTTTTGCAACAATTACAGATGCAAGTCTCTTGGGGTATGTCTCTATAAGCTTGGCACATCTAGCCACTGGGATTTTTGCCCATTCTTCAAGGCAAAACTGCTGCAGCTCCTTCAAGATGGATGGGTTCCGCTGGTGTACAGCAATCTTTAAGTCATACCACAGATTCTCAATTGGATTGAGGTCTGGGCTTTGACTAGGCCATTCCAAGACATTTAAATGTTTCCCCTTAAACCACTCAAGTGTTGCTTTAGCAGTATGCTTTGGGTCATTGTCCTGCTGGAAGGTGAACCTCCGTCCCAGTCTCAAATCTCTGGAAGACTGAAACAGGTTTCCCTCAAGAATTTCCCTGTATTTAGCGCCATCCATCATTCCTTCAATTCTGACCAGTTTCCCAGTCCCTGCTGATGAAAAACATCCCCACAGCATGATGCTGCCACCACCATGCTTCACTGTGGGGATGGTGTTCTCGGGGTGATGAGAGGTGTTGGGTGTGCGCCAGACATTTTCCTTGATGGCCAAACAGCTCAATTTTAGTCTCATCTGACCAGAGTACCTTCTTCTATATGTTTGGGGAGTCTCCCACATGCCTTCTGGCGAACACCAAACGTGTTTGCTTATTTTTTTCTTTAAGCAATGGCTTTTTTTCTGGCCACTCTTCTGTAAAGCCAGCTCTGTGGAGTATACGGCTTAAAGTGGTCCTATGGACAGATACTCCAACCTCCGCTGTGGAGCTTTGCAGCTCCTTCAGGGTTTCTTTGGTCTCTTTGTTGCCTCTCTGATTAATGCCCTCCTTGCCTGGTCCGTGAGTTTTGGTGGGTGGCCCTCTCTTGGCAGGTTTGTTGTGGTGCCATATTCTATCCATTTTTTAATAATGTATTTAATGGTGCTCTGTGGGATTTTCAAAGTTTCTGATATATTTTTATAACCCAACCCTGATCTGTACTTCTCCACAACTTTGTCCCTGACCTGTTTGGAGAGCTCCTTGGTCTTCATGGTGCTGCTTGCTTGGTGGTGCCCCTTGCTTAGTGGTGTTGCAGACTCTGGGGCCTTTCAGAACAGGTGTATACAGCTCTGAAAAAAATTAAGAGACCACTGCAAAAATATACGTTTCTCTGGTTTTACTATATATAAGTATGTGTTTGGGTGAAATTAACATTTTTGTTTTATTCTTTAAACTACTGACAACATTTCTCCCAAATTCCAAATAAAAATATTGTCATTTAGAGCATTTATTTGCAGAAAATGACAACTGGTCAAAATAACCAAAAAGATGCAGTGTTGTCAGATCTCGAATAATGCAAAGAAAATAAGTTCATGTTCATTTTTAAACAACACAATACTAATGTTTTAACTAAGGAAGAGTTCAGAAATCAATATTTGGTGGAATAACCCTGATTTTCAATCACAGCTTTCATTCGTCTTGGCATGCTCTCCACCAGTATTTCACATTGATGTTGGGTGACTTTATGCCACTCCTGGCGCAAAATTTCAAGCAGCTCGGCTTTGTTTGATGGCTTGTGACCATCCATCTTTCTCTTGATCACATTCCACAAGTTTTCAATGGGGTTCAGGTCTGGAGATTGGGCTGGCCATGACAGGGTCTTGATCTGGTGGTCCTCCATCCACACCTTGATTGACCTGGCTGTGTGGCATGGCGCATTGTCCTGCTGGAAAAACCAATCCTCAGAGTTGGGGAACACTGTCAGAGCAAAAGGAAGTAAGTTTTCTTCCAGGACAACCTTGTACGTGGCTTGATTCATGCGTCCTTCACAAAGACAAATCTGCTCGATTCCAGCAGGTCATCACCGATCCTCCACCAAATTTCACAGTGGGTGCGAGACACTGTGGCTTGTAGGCCTCTGCAGGTCTCCGTCTAACCATTAGACGACCAGGTGTTGGGCAAAGCTGAAAATTGGACTCATCAGAGAAGATGACCTTACTCCAGTCCTCTACGGCCCAATCCTAATGGTCTTTTGCAAACTTCAGCCTGGCTCTTCTTTGCTTCTCATTGATGAAGGGCTTTTTTCTAGCTTTGCACGACTTCAGCCCTGCCCCTAGGAGCCTGTTTCGAACCGTCCTTGCTGTGCACTTCACCCCAGCTGCCGTTTGCCATTCTTTTTGTAGGTCACTTGATGTCATCCTACGGTTGTTGAGTGACATTCGAATGAGTTGGCTGGCATCCCGGTCAGTAGAGAGTCGTTTTCGTCCTCTGCCGGTCTGTAGATTTGTTGTCCCCAATGTCTGCTGCTTGACCTTGTTCTTATGAACCGCCGTCTTTGAAATTTTAAGGATGGAAGCAACCTGACGCTCACTGTATCCCTCTGCCAGTAAAGCCAGAATTGAACCCTTTCCTTACTCAAAACTTTCCTTTTAAACTCTTTTGGCATGGTCAATTGTTATTTTTTTTATTAATATTACTTTTGAGGTATTATTAGCACTGTTTTTGCCATCCAGCTGGTCCTATTGCAAGAGGATGGTGATGACCACAGCAGTGGATTTTATACTTTTCCTCGTTAAATAAGATTTGGTTCATGTGATCACCTAATCAGTAGCTAATTCATTAGAATGAGGTGTGCCTGTGTTGGAATTCAACAGACACTGGAATGGAATGGCTGTCATACATGTAGAGATGCTGAGTTAAGAAAAAGTTGCAGTGGTCTCTTCATTTTTTCCAGAGCTGTATATACTGAGATCATGTGACAGATCATGTGACACTTAAATTGCACACAGGTGGACTTTATTTAACTAATTATGTGACTTCTGAAGGTAATTGGTTGCACCAGATCTTATTTAGGGGCTTCATAGCAAAGGGGGTGAATACATATGCACGCACCATTTTTCCGTTATAATTTTTTCCGAATTTTTTGAAACAAGTTATTTTTTTAATTTCACTTCACCAATTTGGACTATTTTGTGTATGTCCATTACATGAAATCCAAATAAAAATCCATTTAAATTACAGGTTGTAATGCAACAAAATAGGAAAAACGCCAAGGGGGATAAATACTTTTGCAAGGCACTGTAGTCTCACCATGTAGGCTATACGTGCACTCTAGCCAACAGCGTGCAGATAGCGCTGTTGGTTAGAGCACACGTGCCAATACCAGAGTGGGCACACTCGCTATATAATGCAGCATTCTTTGTGAGAACCATCAGTAGAGTTGAAAATGCGATGGAAACCCATTTAACTTGTATTTTTATTCGGTACTTGGGAATTTAACCACAATGAATGTTTATGTGCACTACGTCATCACGTACAGCCTTTTATCTGCAAAAAGTACATTTGATGGAAACACATCTCTGGTGGGAAAATGTGCATGTTGTTTTTATGCGGATTTTAGAATATTAGCATTCAAATCTGTCGCCAATTGGATGGAAACCTAGCTAATGTAAATTAGTATTTGATTAACTGTTCAGCAGTCTTATGGCTTGGGGGTAGAAACTGTTCAGGAGCGTTTTGGTCCCAGACTTGGCGCGCCGGTACCGCTTGCCGTGCGGTAGCAGAGAGAACAGTCTATGACTTGTTTGGCTGGAGTCTTTGACAATTTTTAGGGCCTTCCTCTGACACCACCTGGTATTTAGGTCCTGGATGGCAGGAAGTTCAGCCCTAGTGATGTACTGGGCCATACGCACTACCCTCTGTAGCGCCTTGCGGTCAGATGTCGAGCAGTTGCCATACCAGGCAGTGATGCAACCAGTCAAGATGCTCTCAATGGTGCCGCTGTATAACTTTTTGAGGATCTGTGGGCCGATGCCAAACCTTTTCATCCTCCTGAGGGGGAAGAGGCGTTGTTGTGCCCTCTTCACGACTGTGTTTGTGTGTTTGGACCATGATAGGTCCTTTGTGATGTGGACCCGCTCTACTACAGCCGCATTGATGGGAATTGGGGTGTGTTCGACCCCCATTTCCTGTAGTCCACGATAAGATCCTTTGTCTTGCTGATTTTGAGGGCGAGGTTGTTGTCCTAGCACCACACTGCCAGGCCTCTGATCTCCTCCCTATAGGCTGTCTCATCATCGTTGGTGATCAATCAGGCCTACCACCGTTGTGTCGTTGCAAACTTAATGATGGTGTTGGCGTCGTGCGCACTGTAGTCATGTTTCTCAATGTAGGCCTATGTCTACAGTCAACTATGAACATTTCATTAATTAATAATAACCCAGACTTGGTAAGCTTTAAAGAGCTGCCAAGTCAGTTGTTTGTTTTTCTATGACCTGAGTAATGCCCCATACCTTGTATAAACGGGCTCAGGGAAAATACCCTCCCCTTTCGTCCGCTTAGCACACGTCTGGTTTATAGGCTTGTTCCTGGACTCAGTCATTCAGATGATGTCAGCTCAAAGTCAGACTCATGTACAAACAAGCCCCCCCCCCCCCAAAATGCACACAGACTATGTTACTGGCCGGTCACATGTCAGGTGGGGTAGCATGAAGCAGACAGACCAGGAACAATGTCTCATTATCCCCTAGCACCATGCATGTTACATTAGACACTAGACAGTGCTCGACTGTGTACTAGTGTAAAATATACTTGTTTTGTCTTGCCATACTTACGGTTTAGTCCCTCTCTCTGGTCCTATTGGCTACGACCCAATCGATGCCCTCTATCACGGACTTGTGAAAAATGTCTGTCAGGCAGATGTGGCCAGCAGAGCCCAAAATATCTCTGTGAATATCTCAGTGCATATTTGACTGTTCAAAGAGGGACCTAACTTTTCAGCTATTCAAAGCGAGGTGCTATGGCAAAGTTGATCTGGGATAGTTTGGATAACTGCCATTATGATTAGCTTTATTGTTGCAGTTGGAACTCATGATCTCATGCTGATTGCTAGCTACAAGTGAGTCTATTTGCAAGAAAGCATTTCATTATACCGTGTACACTACGCTTTATCCTGTGCATATGATAAATAAGCTGTGATTTGATCCCAAATGCCAGCTGCTATGTTTGAATCAAGTTGCATTGCTGGTATTAATTCTGCATTCACCTGATAATTACTCTTCAGCTTTCTGCTGTATTAATATCCTCCTCACCCATATTGAGGTCTATTCAGGGTTGTCTTGATAAAGGTACAGGCTGGGTGTGCATGAGGACATCATGGGTTAAGCATCTCTGTGCAAGCTGTAGAAACTATGGCCAGCTGAACCTTCCTTCTCCTGCATGCAAAGAGGGAGCCCAAATGGCATGTGTCTTTGATTTGCCTCAAAACATCTCCCTGTACACACACACACACACACACACACACTTTTTGATTCTTTCCAGGGAGGGCTAATGCTGTCAGCCTTGAAGTACATACAGTACACACTCACATGCCCAGAATGTTTGAATGATGACGCTCTCATTTTCAAACCACCCTTTGGAGTGAAATCCTCCAAGGCCTAGCTGTAAAGCCTGGGGACACAGGAAATTATGTCATGGGGTCATGAAAACTAAAACTCTACATGGTGTGATGACCTGTTGTTCCACACTGGCCTGAGAGATGTACTGCATTACATGGATATGAGTGCAGTGAAAGACATGGGGATCTTCTCTGAGAAGAGAGGGCTGACGTTCTGTGTCTCATGGAGGGTCTGAGAAGAACTGGGCAGCTGCTCACTGCCTCTCAACAGCTCAGCTGACGTCACTGTTTTTCCTCGGAGGCACCTGCACCCTTGCATGGCGACCCATCCACATCGCTCGGTTCAAATGCCACGGCCACTAACGTTTCTTCTCCACGATGAATCTGGTTTGCTTCCTCCCCGACGACTTCTCGAACGTGAACACATTCAAACCGTTCTGATTGGTCCCAACCGATGGGTTGGACCAGAGCTGGTCTACATGAATCAGCACAAACAACTTCTAGGATGGTAGGTTCAGACTCATGTATGGAGCGATTGATAGAGCAACGGAATTAAATTCAGGTTGAGTCATCATGCAACCTGCACCCTCCCCCCCCCTCTCGCTCTCTCTCTCTCTTTCTGCCTCTCTTTTTTCCCATTCTGTCCCTCTCTCTGTCTGTCTTTTTTTTGTCTGTTCCATCTCTCTCGCTCTCTCTCTCGCTCCCTAATTTCCCCTCTCCCTGTGTAGACTCTGGTGGATGGATCCATTGCATCTGGAGGGACACACACGTCCGACTCGGAGCAAACAATTAGGTCACCTTCTCAGTTTGCATACTGCACATGACCTCATCACCACGGCTACGCCACAGCGGGGAATACACACTGATACACTGCATATGCTCCACACATGATTTCTCTACCGGAAATCTACTCCACACAGCAGAACGCTGCTGCTCTAACCCCGGGGGCCGGACACAGGCTCTCTGCGATAGGAACCTAGAGAACTCCTAAGCCACTGTACTGTAAATTCCTCTTGTAAAAGGCCTTTTCCTGACAAAAACACCAACCTTTTTCCTGTTCCTCGCCATGGCCTCTGGAACAATGGGCAAGAGCGTGCCAGAAACTGAGAAAATAGATAGTTAGTTACGGTAGTTACCCCGATGCTGACACGCTCACTGGAGCCCAGAGGACTTCGAATTCAGATGGAAAATCAATTATGTGCCCCCCCTAGGGAAAGGAAGAACACTAAAAATGATGGATCAGTGTGTACTTTGGACAGCCTTCAGCTGCCGTCGTCTTTCCAAGTTCCGGAAGGCTCGGGAAAGGTGAAGGCCTATAATCAGTGTGACTGTCGGGACCTCGTACAGTCCAATATTTGTGTTTTACAGTATCCTCTCCAAACCACTCTGAGATGTTCACCTCAGAGAAAACAGCTTTAGCTGAACCCCCCGTCTTGAGTGGTAAATTACCACAGAACACAAACACATTTGAGTGTTTAAGAGAGAGCAGGTTTATATTCTACCTAATGAAAATATGGATAGAAAGTAACACAACAAGGTCTATCAGTACATCCATCTTTTTGTCTTTCTTTCTTTCTCTTTATCTCTCTCTCTCGCTCTCTCTCACCCCCCATATTGCGTCAGATATTGTTTACTAACTGTGCTGAGTTTATCCTTCTGGCCCAGTGTTTGATGGACAGACAGTTGGCCAGGGAGATGCATAATGGACTGATTATAGATGCTGAAAAGATCATTCTATTCAGCTGACTGCCAGGCATATCTCTCTCTCTGCCTAGCTGCATTGCCATTGTAAATTAATTTCCATGGACTTGGGCATTGGCCAGGGCCAAGCTTTCCAACGTTATTATTATTATTATGAGCATTAATACAGCGCAGCCATGTGATATGGAAAGCATGTGCTGGTGGACAGAATAAGCAGAGGTATGGTTTTCATCAGAGTACTGCTTGTTTTAGCTTGTTTTCCATTCATTGTGGTAAAAAGGGGGGAAATGAAGTAAAGATGGTATTTGTGTGCTCTGTAACCAATCAGTGTTGTTTTGAATGGCATTGTTTACAGTGTTTCCAAACTGTCTATCAATTGTCTCTGTCACAAGGACATGTGTTGGAGGTTTTCCCTTGTTGCCTTGGTTGGCCAGGTAGGCGTGAACTTATTAGACTCTGCCCTTGGTTTTGTAATCGGATCGTATCTGAATCGTGAGTTTGTGTTGTTACATTTGAACCGCAACAGGGAGGAACTCTTGGCCCTAATGGTAACTGAACCATGGTAATCACTACAGGACATAAAACAATATGGTTATTGTTTCTCTCAGCTCCAGAGTTCTATTTCAGTTGTTGATGTCTTGGACTCCATGTTTCTCCCTCAATCTGGTCACAGTTAACAGAGCCATTCTGTTTGTCTCCCTCCCTCCCTCCTCTGTTTCTCCTCCAGTCCTGTGCCCCATGTTGTGTCAAAACGGAGGGGTCTGCATCCAGAAGGACCGCTGCCTCTGCCCGCCAACCTTCACCGGCAAGTTCTGCCACATCCCCGTGGCCACGCCCTCCACCAATGACATTGAGAAGCCTCTGCGCATCCCCTCAGTGCTGGCCAGTCAGCAGCTGCTGACCCAGTCAGAGTACATTCTCCCCCTCCAGAGCCAGCAGCAGAGCCACAGTCAGCCCAGCGGTGGTAAGTGTGACAAGGCCGGCCTCATTGGTGGCAGCGGTGGGATCTGAATGGTGATGATTGAAACACAACTTGCTCTTAAGTTAATACGTTACACACAAATCTATAAAGCAGAGTCCAATGTCTCTAGTGAAGGAGTCTCTCCTTGACAGTAAGACTGGGATAAATATCAAATAGAAGAAGGAAGAGCTCTAGAATGAGCACAAAGACGGCTAATTCTCTGCATATAGAGGTGTGATACTGACATGTCGATGAAATACATTTATGACAATTATAGCAAACAGCCTTTTTTGAAATTATCAAATTAACCATCATTAATTGCCTAATAATGCATAACAAATTATGCTTACGTCTGACATTTAGTCATCTGTGGTTTGGCTTTGAATGTGCAAAAATGGTCAACTAAGGTTCACACGTCACATAGTTACATAAAGTGGGTCTTTCCTGTAGATTCATTACATTCAAACTGCACCGTGTGTGCTGAGCTAAAGATGGAATATTATGACAGTTATACATGACTGTTTTCCCTTGGCCAGTACTCAACACTTAAATTGTACCTCTCAGTGCCAATGGGTAATAAGCCTTGAAACACGGACAGCAATTCCTCTAGGTCTCTTAGACAATCACTAATTTCCCATTATTTTAACATCATTACAATGCATATGAGAACACTCTGATTCGGCTACTTACGAATACTCTCACTGACTTGCCAAATGTGCATTTTGGATGTTATGACAGCCAGATGTTTCTGACCAAATTCTATCAGTTGACGTACGCTCTCAGATGGTGAAGTATATTTGTACAACATGAAGAAAAGACAAACACTGACATTGCCCTGCATGGCGGTATTGAGACCCTGGAAAATGCACGTCATCATATTTGCCAATCACAACTAACTACGCAGTCAGTTAAATCTGAAGTTTTAACACTGCAGTTACAGATGGGACTTGTTTTAGGATACAGTATGGTTGGTCATCTTCTGCTGCCTTTGAAGATGTTATCATAGGAATGCGACCCTGAGCGCATGTGTATTTTGTCCATGCTCTATAAAGCCTAATGACATCAGTGTGGCTTGTGTTCGCTCCAGGGGGATGGGGGTTGGGGGGGGGGGGCTGGTGAAACACAACCAAAAGTTAATGACTGAAATCTAAACAGTACGCTGAGCTCATACTAACAAATTAAATGTCGGGGTCAATTATGTTGACGAGCTGCTTCCAAAAGTCCACGCTCTATTCCAGGTCTGGGAGAGTGTTTCGGAGTGGAGATCTGAGGGCTTACGCAATATCACTGAGGAGGCCTACGTTGATAGTGGGGTCTTAGACTTAGCTGACCTGCCAATAGAGTACCACAGTATGAGTCATAATACCCATCAAACCTAGCGGTCAAACAAGGAAATAGTTCCAATCTTTTTTCCACCATTCATTTTTTCCATAGGGGATTTTAGAAACACTTAAAATAAGGGCTGTATTTCGTGTATGCTTACCATGGCGTGACGTTTTGATAACCGTGTAAATCTCTCTAGGACAAGGTGACTTCTATCAATATATTCCCCTGTATTTACTCCCCAAAAATGAAATGCTAATTAGCTGTTAATGTGGCTATAATAAAGAACTACAAATGCCATGATAATAATATAATATAATAAGCCATTTGGCAGATGCTTTTATCCAAAGCGACTTACAGTCATGCGTGCATACATTTTTACGTATGGGTGGTCCCGGGGATCGAACCCACTACCCTGGCGTTACACGCGCCATGCTCTACCAATTGAGCTACAGATGAGACTGGATGAGACCGCCGAGGCAAAGGTAAGAATCTCTGGATTAACAATCTATTAGCTAAATTTAGTAATGAATAAATTGGCAACATTTCTTTAAATTGACAATTCTGTGAACTGTCTGGTGCACATTTTTAATTGACACAATACCTGTCAGCTAGAGATGATGTGCAGGAGCTTGCAGGGATATGTAGTCTTGCATGATGTCTACTTTGATGCTAATTAGCATTTTCGAATCTGAGAGTAAATAGAGCCGAATATACTGATAAAAGTCACCTTGTCTGAGAGAGATTTACATGGTTATCAAAACGTCACGCCAGGGTAAGCCTACACAAAACACAGCCCTTATGTTTCTAACATTCCCTATGGGAAAAATGAATGGTGTTTGACCGCTAGGTTTTATGGGTATTATGACATCTCCACTGTGGGGCTCTATTCTGTAGTGTTTATCATAAAACATCTTTGTCCATGCACATCTCACAAATCCACTTATATCAGCAATATACTGTACCTCTTTCTAATGGCAATTTTGCTACCCTGATATTTTTTCTAGCGCAGCCAGGACTCTTACACTCTAGTTCCTTGGCAACTTGTGATGCAATTTAGCATCACAACCGCATTTTGACAACCATCAATTGTACCACCACTAAGGGCTATGCAGCCTGTGGTGAACGTTTCCTCTCTTCTCTTGAGGAGGAGTGTATTTAGGAGGGATGATGAATGCTCTGTTTTCATCTCCTTGTGGCTAAATGGCAAACTTTTTTTAGCGTGAAAAACACAGGCGGACAAAGGACACCTCTGTTGTGCTGTCAGGACCAGCTGTGAGGACGAGGTCGGCCAATAGGCCAGACAGTGTGAAATAGTGAACAGGCAATTAAAACCGTGTACATTTTGTCACAACTCGAGTGGGGTGTAGACAAGCAGCGAGTAAATTCCAAATTATCTCAGAGTTAGTCTATGAACAGTTATGGGAAATCCTACAGGGGTCAGACAATGGGATTGCTTGTTAACCACAGAGAGCGGACGCCTGAGACATGTTTGGGTCCAAAACACTGTCTCTGATGTGGTTCCATTGTCTCCGCCTTTTATAATTGATGCAGCCGTGTTGTAGAGTTCAGCATGTTGTAAAATCCACAGCACGATAATGGAACAAACAACCCATCTGCACTCTCATTGTTTTGGGGCAAATGAAAAACACAGTCCAAACTGCATCTGTAAATGAAACATTGTGTTGGCTGCGTATCTCCAGGGCCCTGTGTAAACGATTCCGTAAAACCCTGAATAGTAAACCAGGTCCTATAGGTCTGATATTACGGACGGATGGCTAGGAGGTGAAGAGTCCAATGTCCTGGGTCTTGATTTTAATGAGCCTTGTTCTTTGCGTTCTCGTTTTTTCAACCTAGAACAAACCGTGCACAACAGTTCCTTTAGCACAAACAGATCTGGGACATTCAGTCACCCAGAGTTAACTGATTAACTCCTTGCCTTTTTAATAAAGCCCAAGAAAAGGTTGAGAAATGAGTCTGGGTCTGGCCTTCCGCTCAGTCTGGGTCTCTTGGCAGTGTAGTGGCGTCACCGTGGGGGAAACGATGTGCCAACGTTTCACTCCAGTCTCTAAACGATAAGAGGCTGCCATCATGACTCACAGTAATAGCATGTTTTAGGAGAACAGCCACTCCATTTTCAGACACCCCACACACACCCTCCTTTGATTCTTAAGATCTGCTATAGTAACAGGGCTTCACACTAGCTTCCTAACAAATGGAATGAATAAAGACCGCCATTCAATATTTACCTTTTGAATTGAAACCACATCAAAGACTTTGTGTCACGCACCAAAGGCACCTCTCATACATGGGAGCTCCCATTCATATCCACTTCCTTAGTTACCTGTCAGCACAAAAATGCAACGTCAACCATTCAGCCAGTGGTAAATGTGAGCCACCGGGACAGAGTTCAAGTGAGAGGTCCGTCATAGAATGACCTCTGACCCCTGGAGGCACAGCGGGTCAGGTCAGGCTCTGTGCAGAGACTGTATGGAGTCAGCCGTGTTTGCTACTGCTAACCCCCGCTAACCCCTAACCCCCACTCCCCTCTCTCCCTCCCCCCAGCATCTGGCTCATCCATGGTCAAGGTGCGGGTGCAGCACCCCCCAGAGGCCAGCGTGAAGATCCACCAGGTGCTGAAGGTAGGCTACGGGCCAGGCACAGTTAGGGAGCAGTCGGAGACGGTCACCTGGTCAGCAGGCCTCTCGGGGGCCAGGACCAGTGTTCTGCCAGGGGAGAGGGCCGAAGCCCCACCACCCAAAACCAGAGTCCAGGCCCAGACCCTCCATGGTGACTCCACCTACACAGAATATTCCGGGTTCAAGTACTGCTTCAGGGAGGTACGCAACGGCCAGGTGAGACTTCGCAGAGGAATTACTTCTACTATTGATACCTACAGATAACTGCCAATATAAAAGAAACACTTGAGTAAATGAGGGATACAAATATATATTGGAAGCAGGTGCTTCCACACAGGTGTGGAATTAACATCCCATCATGCTTAGGGTCATGTATAAAAATGCAGAGCAGGCCCAGTTGCCCATTATTTTGGCTACCATGGCTAGAAGGTGCATTAAAGCTGTTCTGGTGCCTCGTGGTGACCCAATACGCTATTAAGACACTTCATGTTTGTGTTTCCTTTATTTTGGCAGTTACCTGTATGTACATAATATGCATCAAATTATGTCGCTAAGTCTTAAGCAATCCAATATAAATGGGTGGCATGTCTCATTGTGGTTGTGCCAGTTTAAATCCAATGCTCTTCTCTTCTCCTCTACCCCTCAGTGCAGCTCACCTCTCCCAGGACTCAGGAGTCAGGACACCTGCTGCCGAGGGATTGGACTGGCCTGGGGCATCAACGAGTGTGTCCTATGTCCCCCTAACACAGGTAAAAGACCCCCGTCTAGTAGTCACCTGCCTGACTTCTATAGTGTCCCTTTCCCAGTTCTCCTTTAAAGTGAAGCTTGGCCTTTCGTCCATATCCCTCTTCTCTTCCATTACACTTGTTCTCTCCTTTCAGTCTTTCTATCACAAAATGGGTTAATCCTTTTTCTCCCATTTCTTGCATAGACGGGCCCCCCATCTTCTGTCGCCTTTGTGTACCTACCCCTCCTCTCATCTCAAAGCTAATAATTAAATACCAGAAACAAATGGGGAGGTCACTGCTGATTAGTAATCCCAGGTGCAACAATAAAAAATGAGTAACACCTGTTGTACAGTATGATCATATGTACTCTGTTTTTTGTTTAGATGATGTCATGTATTGTATATGACGCCTGTACCATGTTTGACTGATTGTTTTTAGTGTCTGAAAACTCCATTTGAGTGGTCCACAATGTGTTTAAAAAAAATCAATTTGTTGTATTATTGTGGACACTTTACTACATTTTCCGAAACTTTATGTCCCATGCTACATTATAGTGGCTAGCCTACCAGCGTGTTCTTGTTAATCTCACCTTCACTACATTATTGACATTGACTCTGGTTTTTCAAAAGACAGGAGTGCTTTAGATTGGAGTGGAATTCCTTTTAGAAACCTTAAACCAGATGGCCTTGCTCTGTTGTCTGAAATTAAATAAGAATTTACGTAATATCCGATTATTAACTAGTTATATACAGTACATGAAGTTGTTGACATGTTTTACTCCAGACCTGACTAACCTGACTGGAATGTACTTTTCTCTTGGCCATATTTGTCCGTAAGTTGGCTTTGCCCTCTCGCCTCCTAGACCATATCAACATCATGTCAAAAAAGTAGTGAGCTAATGTTCTGTTTTCAACTTCTTTCATCACCACTATTCATTTTAACAGGAATCCAGACAGTCCTGAAAATGTTTTAGGTAACTCTCCTCAGCCATCCCAGTGAAAGAATGTACTTAAGGAAAATGACTTGTTATCGATAATGGACATATTATTATGTAATAGACTAACTCCACGCTTAGCCGGAGCCAGTAAGAAATACAGAACATTATGTCGCCTGCCCTGTGGGGTCATTGATTAATACAGACACATGGAAATAAATCACCAAACAAGGCTGTTTTTCCTCTCTGTTCAACAGCCTGGAAGAAATGCATGGTTTTCCTCATTTTGATTTAGACTACGATGAAAACCTCCTCAATTGCAATTACTCCCTCCTTGCAAACAACTTCCCCAAACATTCCCATAAATATGTGGTTGATACCACACAATAGAGGCCTTGTCCAAAACTCTGGCCTGGGATCACAGTCGTTTGAAACACTAAGTACTTTATCCTTTCCATTTCCTTTGAGGAATGTCCTTTGAATCTTTACTCGGCAACCTCAAGTCACTTCACAACTTCCCACTTGTCTCCCAAGCCAGTAAAGGTCCTCCAAATAGAGCGTTGTTTGATGTGAGAGGAGAGACAGCTGGGAGGGAGATTGTTAGCAGACAGATAACTAAGATTGTGTGATTTAGGCTGCCAACAGTCCAGCAAACAATTGGGAGTCACAAAGCTAGCTAGCTCACTGGAGATGTGATTGTTAGCCAATGTTAGATGAGAGTGTGTTTTCCACTCTAGACTGACGGTACGTCATGCTCGTATGGTAAAAAAAAAAAGATTTGCTTCGCTTGGTTTAGTTGACCCAGAGCGCTCCGGTATATCCCATGGCTCCTGTACGCTTGGCTCTCTCTCTGTGGTGCTACATGCTGCTAGTCTTCCATGGTGGGATCAGGGACTGTATATACAGTACACACAGATTGAGTACTAAAAGTATCTGAAATCTCATCCAGGCTCTGCAGGAGAAAGATAGGCAAGAAACGAGTGACTCAGTGAATTTTTAGCCATCACTCTGGTTGTATACACAGCTGTTGGCACTACATGACTAGGTATCCCCTTTCCCTTTACATCAGTAGGGCTCACACAGTGTCTCTCGAGTATTGCTATTTAAACATCATTATGTGAATTGCCTTTTCAGGAAATGGAGTCGATGGGAGCTGTCCGGCTGGATTTGAGAGGATCAACGGCACCCAGTGTGTTGGTGAGTTCCATCTGTCCCTCTGAGTACACCTGACTATACCACTTACTGTAGAATGATGGTGGTCTTCTATAATCTTAGAAAAAAAGGGTTCCAAATGGGTTCTTCGGCTGTCCCCATACCTTTTTGGTTCCAGTTAGAACTCTTTTTTGGATTCCATGTAGATCCCTCTGTGGAATGGGTTCTAAATGGAACTCAAAAGGATTCTACCTGGAAGCAAAAAGGTTCTACCTTGAACCAAAAAGGGTTCTTCAAGTGGTTTTCCTATGGGGACAGCCGAAGAACCCTTTTAGGTCCTATCTGAGCACATATAATCTCTCTGTGTCTGTAACAGGAGAACTGACTGGAAGAGATGTATGTTGAAATGTTATGAAATTATATTTGACAGTATTTATTGTTAAACAAATACCAGGTCAAATAGGAGTGGAAAAGAGAAGCATTGCCATGGTCTATCTTCATAATATGACCTCTCTCATTTTCATTTTATGTTTTGAGTGGAATAATGTACGATATCACTTCATCAAGTCAGCAGCTGTATCCTTAGCTTGTCATACTGTATTCCATATAGGCTCAGCTCACCCACACACACATAGAAAAGCCCTTTGAAGCAGCTCATTATTCAACCCAGTCTTGTCACTTGACCCAGAGATCTACTGCCGAGCGCTGAAGAGTCTGAGGTGATAAGCTCTGAAACCACAAACCATGCCTTGATTATCTGCCACTATGGAATGGCCGCTTCATCCGTCTCTGTAGAGCCTAATAAGATATGAGAGAGAAAGGAGAAAACAGAGCACACATCTCCGCTGATGGTAACATGCAGATGCTATCACGCTTGGGATAGCACTCAGATGGGGACATACCAATGTGGTTGCGCTCATTCATGGTGAATCTGCTATTCATCTGAGAGTGGCACCATACCCAAAGGCAAACCACATTGACACCATGCCACTCATCCATATGATGATATGCATGTAGTTTTAGTTGACCCAATTCTTCATAAATTACAGTGGGGCAAAAAAGTATTTAGTCAGCCACCAATTGTGCAAGTTCTCCCACTTAAAAAGATGAGAGAGGCCTGTAAATTTCATCATAGGTACACGTCAACTATGACAGACAAAATGAGAAAGAAAATCCAGAAAATCACATTGTAGGATTTTTTATGAATTTATTTGCAAATTATGGTGGAAAATAAGTATTTGGTCAATAACAAAAGTTTCTCAATACTTTGTTATATACCCTTTGTTGGCAATGACACAGGTCAAATGTTTTCTGTATGTCTTCACAAGGTTTTCATACACTGTTGCTGGTATTTTGGCCCATTCCTCCATGCAGATCTCCTCTAGAGCAGTGATGTTTTGGGGCTGTCGCTGGGCAACACGGACTTTCAACTCCCTCCAAAGATTTTCTATGGGGGTTGAGATCTGGAGACTGGCTAGGCCACTCCAGGACCTTGAAATGCTTCTTACGAAGCCACTCCTTCGTTGCCCGGCGGTGTGTTTGGGATCATTGTCATGCTGAAAGACCCAGCCACGTTTCATCTTCAATGCCCTTGCTGATGGAAGGAGGTTTTCACTCAAAATCTCACGATACATGGCCCCATTCATTCTTTCCTTTACACGAATCAGTCGTCCTGGTCCTTTGCAGAAAAACAGCCCCAAAGCATGATGTTTCCACCCCCATGCTTCACAGTAGGTATGATGTTCTTTGGATGCAACTCAGCATTCTTTGTCCTCCAAACACGACGAGTTGAGTTTTTACCAAAAGGTTCTATTTTGGTTTCATATGACATTCTCCCAATCCTCTTCTGGATCATCCAAATGCACTCTAGCAAACTTCAGACGGGCCTGGAAATGTACTGGCTTAAGCAGGGGGGACACGTCTGGCACTGCATGATTTGAGTCCCTGGCGGCGTAGTGTGTTACTAGGCATTGTTACTTTGGTCCCAGCTCTCTGCAGGTCATTCACTAGGTCCCCCCGTGTGGTTCTGGGATTTTTGCTCACCGTTCTTGTGATCATTTTGACCCCACGGGGTGAGATCTTGCGTGGAGCCCCAGATCGAGGGAGATTATCAGTGGTCTTGTATGTCTTCCATTTCCTAATATTTGCTCCCACAGTTGATTTCTTCAAACCAAGCTGCTTACCTATTGCAGATTCAGTCTTCCCAGCCTGGTGCAGGTCTACAATTTTGTTTCTGGTGTCCTTTGACAGCTCTTTGGTCTTGGCCATAGTGGAGTTTGGAGTGTGACTGTTTGAGGTTGTGGACAGGTGTCTTTTATACTGATAACAAGTTCAAACAGGTGCCATTAATACAGGTAACGAGTGGAGGACAGAAGAGCCTCTTAAAGAAGAAGTTACAGGTCTATGAGAGCCAGAAATCTTGCTTGTTTGTAGGTGACCAAATACTTATTTTCCACCATAATTTGCAAATAAATTCATAAAAAATCCTACAATGTGATTTTCTGGAATTTGTTTTCTCAATTTGTCTGTCATAGTTGACGTGTACCTATGATGAAAATTACAGGCCTCTCTCATCTTTTTAAGTGGGAGAACTTGCACAATTGGTGGCTGACTAAATACTTTTTTCCCCCACTGTACATATTGCAAAAACATCACCTGTGATTCTTTAGAATAGGCTTGAGGCTCCTGGTATTATACTGTACATGCACATTAGTTAGCAGCTGATATAAATGGAGAAAAACAACATTGATCTGTAAGTTCAATTCTATAACATAAAGGATCATATTCACCTCACTAACATGCCTCAATGGATATACAGTTGAAGTCGGAAGTTTACATACACCTTAGCCAAATACATTTAAACTCAGTTTATCACAATTCCTGACATTTAATCCTAGTAAAAATTCCCTGTCTTAGGTCAGTTAGGATCACCACTTTATTTTAAGAATGTGAAATGTCAGAATAATAGTAGAGAGAATGATTTATTTAAGCTTTTATTTCTTTCATCACATTCCCAGTGGGTCAGAAGTTTACATACACTCAATTCGTATTTGGTAGCATTGCCTTGAAATTGTTTAACTTGGGTCAAACGTTTCGGGTAGCCTTCCACAAGCTTCCCACAATAAGTTGGGTGAATTTTGGCCCATTCCTCCTGATAGAGCTGGTGTAACTGAGTCAGGTTTGTAGGCCTCCTTGCTCGCACACGCTTTTTCAGTTCTGCCCACAAATGTTCTATAGGATTGAGGTCAGGGCTTTGTGATGGCCACTCCAAT
Organism: Coregonus clupeaformis; assembly: GCF_020615455.1. Lineage (NCBI taxonomy): Eukaryota > Metazoa > Chordata > Actinopteri > Salmoniformes > Salmonidae > Coregonus > Coregonus clupeaformis. The sequence continues at coordinate 44,698,671 of NC_059197.1, forward strand.
ACCTTGAATTTGGTGTCCTTAAGCCATTTTGCCACAACTTTGGAAGTATGCTTGGGGTTATTGTCCATTTGGAAGACTCATTTGCGACCAAGCTTTAACTTCCTGACTGATGTCTTGAGATGTTGCTTCAATATATCCACATAATTTTCCTTCCTCATGATGCCATCTATTTTGTGAAGTGCACCAGTCCCTCCTGCAGCAAAGCACCCCCCACAGCATGACGCTGCCACCCCCGTGCTTCACGGTTGGGATGGTGTTTTTCGGCTTGCAAGCAGCCCCCATTTTCCTCCAAACATAACAATGGTCATTATAGCCAAACAGTTCGATTTTTGTTTCATCAGACCAGAGGACATTTCTCCAAAAAGTATGATCTTTGTCCCCATGTGCAGTTGCAAGCAAAGAGCCACTGAGTTTGAAGGTAGGCCTTGAAATACATCCACAAGTACACCTCCAATTGACTCAAATGATGTAGATCAGAAGCTTCTAAAGCCATGACATCCTTTTCTGGAATTTTCCAAGCTGTTTAAAGGCACAGTCAACTTAGTGTATGTAAACTTCTGACCCACTGGAATTGTGATACAGTGAATTATAAGTGAAATAATCTGTCTGTAAACAGTTGTTGGAAATATTACTTGTGTCATGCAGAAAGTAGATGTCCTAACCGACTTGCCAAAACTATAGTTTGTTAACAAGAAATGTGTGGAGTGGTTCAAAAACAAGTTTTAATGACTCCAACCTAAGTGTATGTAAACTTCCGACTTCAACTGTACATACAGTATTACTGTTATTTGACAGGATAAACTTTTTCACTCCTGCATCTATATAGAAAGATTTAACATAGTAACTGAAATGGATAAGGTGCTGACATATGATGATACAAACCATATTTGCAATGCTGCCTTTAAATGTCTATTTGTAGCAAGAAGGTCTACTACAGTGAATTGGGGATGAGCTCAGTTCACTCCTATTACCCAACAGATGCTACGTACGTTAGGCCAGATGGTTGTATAACCTGACTGCTGGAAAACCATTTCTCCAGGAAGAGGCAGATAGCATGAGAAGTAATGACTACACCAGGCCCTGTTGCATCACTCACTCAATCTCGCTAATTCCCTGAGAGTTACAGTACATCTCATGTTGTAAGCTGCTACGATATTGATGAGGACGGGGTTGGATAAACACTGATATGTTTATGTTGTGGTTTTCTTTTACACTCACATTGGATGTTGCCAGACTTTTTAGTGAGTGTTTCAAAGATTATGAGTTCAGGTTAGTTCTTCCAAGGTCTCAGTTAAAACTTCAGTTTACTAAATGTATTTGTTTCACATAGAATGAACTCTAAGCACAAATGTTTGTCATGTCTAACCATCCTCATTGGGTTTCAAGTTAGTCACTATTAATATCCCCAGAATATGAATGTCGTGTGTGACCAGGGCCTCCCCCTGCAAGTACAGTATATCAGTGGGAAGCCCTATTATCTCCCCGGCCTTCAGGAAGAGGGTTCATGACTGTTTCCTGTCTGTGGATCCTATGGTTGGGGAATAGGGACGTGACCGTAGTGTTTCCCTTCCTAGATGTTAATGAGTGTTTGCAGCCAGGCTTCTGTGAGAACGGGAACTGTGTGAACACTCGGGGGAGCTACAGTTGTGTCTGCAGGCAAGGATACATACTGGACGCCTCTCACGGGATCTGTATCTGTAAGTAGCCTACAGGGTGCCCTGCTCGAAGGAGAGGAAGGCAATGCTGCGCTCGCTATGCCGCGGTGTCTGGAATGAGCAGGAATAACGCATGGCCGAGGTGCTATGGAGCTGAAATGTACAAAACGATACACACAACCTCCCATACAAAACATGTTGAGTAAAGAGATAGAGGAAAATTGAATGTGTTTAGGGTATGTGTTGGATATTAGCCAACATACTGTAGCAGTGTTTCCCCTAGGATTTCTTTCAGCAGCAGTGGCAAAGGTGGGGTGGGGGGGTTAGTGGGCATGGCCAATGGCGCAAACCGACCCAAAACAATTTCTGCAATTCTACAGTGAGGGGAAAAAAGTATTTGATCCCCTGCTGATTTTGTACATTTGCCCACTGACAAAGAAATGATCAGTCTATAATTTTAATGGTAGGTTTATTTGAACAGTGAGAGACAGAATAACAACAAAAATCCAGAAAAAACGCATGTCAAAAATGTTATACATTGATTTGCATTTTAATGAGGGAAATAAGTATTTGACCCCCTCTCAATCAGAAAGATTTCTGGCTCCCAGGTGTCTTTTATACAGGTAACGAGCTGAGATTAGGAGCACACTCTTAAAGGGAGTGCTCCTAATCTTAGCTTGTTACCTGTATAAAAGACACCTGTCCACAGAAGCAATCAATCAGATTCCAAACTCTCCACCATGGCCAAGACCAAAGAGCTCTCCAAGGATGTCAGGGACAAGATTGTAGACCTACACAAGGCTGGAATGGGCTACAAGACCATCGCCAAGCAGCTTGGTGAAAAGGTGACAACAGTTGGTGCGATTATTCGCAAATGGAAGAAACACAAAAGAACTGTCAATCTCCCTCGGCCTGGGGCTCCATGCAAGATCTCACTTCGTGGAGTTGCAATGATCATGAGAACGGTGAGGAATCAGCCCAGAACTACACGGGAGGATCTTGTCAATGATCTCAATGCAGTTGGGACCATAGTCACCAAGAAAACAATTGGTAACACACTAAGCCGTGAATGACTGAAATCCGCAAGGTCCCCCTGCTCAAGAAAGCACATATACAGGCCTTTCTGAAGTTTGCCAATGAACATCTGAATGATTCAGAGGAGAACTGGGTGAAAGTGTTGTGGTCAGATGAGACCAAAATCGAGCTCTTTGGCATCAACTCAACTCGCCGTGTTTGGAGGAGGAGGAATGCTGCCTATGACCCCAAGAACACCATCCCCACCATCAAACATGGAGGTGGAAACATTATGCTTTGGGGGTGTTTTTCTGCTAAGGGGACAGGACAACTTCACAGCATCAAAGGGACGATGGACCGTCAAATCTTGGGTGAGAACTCCTTCCCTCAGCCAGGGCATTGAAAATGGGTCGTGGATGGGTATTCCAGCATGACAATGACCCAAAACACACGGCCAAGGCAACAAAGGAGTGGCTCAAGAAGAAGCACATTAAGGTCCTGGAGTGGCCTAGCCAGTCTCCAGACCTTAATCCCATAGAAAATCTGTGGAGGGAGCTGAAGGTTCGAGTTGCCAAACGTCAGGCTAGAAACCTTAATGACTTGGAGAAGATCTGCAAAGAGGAGTGGGACAAAATCCCTCCTGAGATGTGTGCAAACCTGGTGGCCAACTACAAGAAACGTCTGACCTCTGTGATTGCCAACAAGGGTTTTGCCACCAAGTACTAAGTCATGTTTTGCAGAGGGGTCAAATACGTATTTCCCTCATTAAAATGCAAATCACTTTATAACATTTTTTACATTCGTTTTTCTGGATTTTTTTGTTGTTATTCTGTCTTTCACTGTTCAAATAAACCTACCATTAAAATTATAGACTGATCATGTCTTTGTCAGTGGGCAAACGTACCAAATCAGCAGGGGATCAAATACTTTTTTCCCTCACTGTACATATTTTGCCATGGGCAAATATTTTATTTTACAGTTTTAAAGCTAATTTCCTGCAATTCTACACATTTTGCAATGGCTTATGCCGTGTTCTTATGCTATCTGAGAGACTCAAACATTAGAACAAAATCAATGTCATTACATTTGTATTAATTTTTTTATTCTCCCTGACTGTCTAGTTTTTATTTAGGTGATTCTTAGTTCTCAAAGGTGATTTTATTAAGAAAATATATTTTATATTAGGTTTTCGTCATTTAAGTTTACACTGAAAACGTTTTACCTACCGAATTATTTTTTTTTTCTTTTGGAGTGGCGTCAACGATTTGCTAAATGAATATAGGGGAAACACTGTGTAGGACAAGTAAACTACCTCATGCAATAAAAATGTCCATTATCTTTATTCATGCTGATCCCAAAAATGAGTTAAACTTCCACACCCTTTTAGAACATTATTTAGTAATATTTTACATTAACTGTGCTGTATTATATCATACATAAAACAAAATCTATATGCACATCATAAACATGACATTACAGCATCTGAATTTCTGTGACACTCGGCCTGCTTATTCTAACTGGCATTTTACGATGGTCAGTGCTTCTGAAATGCTGGTTGGGCTGTGTGTTGCCTTTGGATCTGACACAGTTTGCATCTGCTTGTCTGGGGGCTCCCTCGCTATCCAGTCCTCCCCAGCTCTTGGCTCTAACTGTTGGAAGCTGTCTGTTTTGTGCAACGTTGACTCTGAGCGGTCATCTTTAAATAATGTGTTACCAAAAAGGTCATGGGAATGCTTTCAGCTTTTCTGTTTTCTTGCTATCTGAATCGAGGGTTTAACAGCGATAAATCCTGACGTTTCTTATTTTTTCTGACGTGAGGTACTTCTGCAACTCATTGTCTGTCTTCAGTTGAATATTTATGTTTCTTAACCCAACTAAAGCAACAGAATGCCTACCAGAATTGACACTAATTGTGACACAAAAAGCAAAGACGAAGAGTACAGCAGCGTTATACTTCAAGATTATGTGTCAATCAACAATCAGCATGTGTTGGGCCTGCATGTTGGGTTTGGTGTCTTCTTTTGCTTGAGGCCTTTTGAGACATGAAACTGTTTCTGTATGGCTATAATACCGCTATCTTCTCTCCACCATTCTCCCATTGGCATGTCCTCACCCTGTCCTCCTCTTGCAGCTCATAAGGTGATCTCGGAGGATAAGGGCCAGTGCTATCGTATCCTGAACTCTGGCTCTGGCCCTGGTAGCTGCTCCGTGCCCATCCTCAGGAACATCACCAAGCCGATCTGCTGCTGCAGCCGGGTGGGCAAGGCCTGGGGCAAGAACTGTGAGAGGTGTCCCTACTTTGGATCAGGTGACCTATTCTGATTCAAACCCCCCCCATCATACTGGTCCGGCATTGGATAATTATAATGCAGCTAGTGCCCAGTGTTAACATCTGCCTATGTCACAATATATACACTGAACAAAAATATAAACACAACATGTAAAGTGTTGGTCCCATGTTTCATGAGCTGAAATAAAAGATCCCAAAAAATATCCATACGCACAAAAAGCTTATTTCTCTCAAATGTAAAAGGCATGATGCACCTTGTGCTGGGGGCAATAAAATGCCACTAAAATGTACAGTTTTGCACCAAACACAATTCCACAGATGTCTCAAGTTTTGAGGGAGTGTGCAATTGGCATGCTGACTGCAGGAATGTGCACCAGAGCTGTTGCCAGAGAATGTTTCTCTACCATGTCGTTTTAGAGAATTTGGCAGTACGTCCAACCGGCCTCACAGCCGCAGACCACGTGTATGGCGTTGTGTGGGCGAATGGTTTGCTGATGTCAACGTTGTGAACAGAGTGCCCCATGGTGGTGGGTTTATGGTATGGGCAGGCATAAGCTACAGACAAAAAAACAATTTGAATACACAGAGATACCGTGACGAGATCCTGATGCCTATTGTCGTGCCATTCATCTGCCGCCATCAAATCATGTTTCAGCATGATAATGCACGGCCCCATGTCGCAAGGATCTGTACACAATTCCTGGAAGCTGAAAATGTCCCAGTTCTTCCATGGCCTGCATACTCACCAGACATGTCACCCGTTGAGCATGTTTGGGATGCTCTGGATTGTTGTGTACGACAGCGTGTTCGCACAGCCATTGAAGAGGAGTGGGACACCATTCCATAGGCTACAATTCTATGCGAAAGAGATGTGTCGCGCTACATGAGGCAAATGGTTGTCACACTAGATACTGACTGGTTTTCTAATCCACGCAGCTATCTGTGACCAATAGATATATATCTGTATTCACAGTCATGTGAAATCCATAGATTAGGGCTTAATTAATTTATTTGAATTGACTGAATGCCTTATATGAACTGTAACTCAGTAAATCTTTGAAATTGTTACATGTTGCGTTTATATTTTTGTTCAGTATATAAGAGAATGGCATTATATTACAATTACAAATGTATGTACAGGTATGTGTGTATATACAGTACCAGTCAAACGTTTGGACACACCTACTCATTCCAGGGTTTTTCTTTATTTTTACTATTTTCTACATTGTAGAATAATAGTGAAGACATCAAAACTAGGAAATAACACATATGGAATCATGTAACCAAAAAAGTGTTAAACAAATAAAAAAAGATTTTATATTTGAGATTCTTCAAATAGCCACCCTTTGCCTTGATGACAGCTTTGCACACTCTTGGCATTCTCTCAACCAGCTTCACCTGGAATGCTTTTCCAACAGTCTTCAAGGAGTTCCCACATATGCTGAGCACTTGTTGGCTGCTTTTCCTTCACTCTGTGGTCCGACTCATCCCAAACCATCTCAATTGGGTCGAGGTCGGGGGATTGTGGAGGCCAGGTCATCTGATGCAGCACTCCATCACTCTCCTTCTTGGTAAAATAGCCCTTACACAGCCTGGAGGTGTGTTGGATCATTATCTTGTTGAAAAATAAATGATAGTCCCACTAAGCCCAAACCAGATGGGATGGCGTATCGCTGCAGACTGCTGTGGTACCCATGCTGGTTAAGTGTGCCTTGAATTCTAAATAAATCACAGACAGTGTCACCAGCAAAGCACCCCCACACCATAACACCTCCTCCTCCATGCTTTACGGTGGGAAATACACATGCAGAGATCATCCGTTCACCCACACCAATTTTCACAAAGACACGGCGGTTGGAACCAAAAATCTCCAATTTGGATTCCAGACCAAAATACACATTTTCACCGGTCTGATGTCCATTGCTCGTGTTTCTTGGCACAAGCAGGTCTCTTCTTTTTATTGGTGTCCTTTGGTAGTGGTTTCTTTGCAGCAATTCGACCATGAAGGCCTGATTCACCTTCATGTCTTAAAGTAATGACGGACTGTCGTTTCTCTTTGCTTATTTGAGCTGTTCTTGCCATAATATGGACTTGATCTTTTACCAAATAGGGCTATCTTCTGTATACCCACTTGACCTTGTCACAACACAACTGATTGGCTCAAACGCATTAAGAAGGAAATAAATTCCACAAATTAACTTTTAAGAAGGCACAATTGAAATGCATTCCAGGTGACTACCTCATGAAGCTGGTTGAGAGAATGCCAAGAGTGTGAAAAGCTGTCATCAAGGCAAAGAGTGGCTAAATGAAGAATCTCAAATATAAAATATATTTTGATTTGTTTAACACTTTTTGGGTTACTACATGATACCATATGTGTAATTTCATAGTTTTGATGTCTTCACTATTATTCTACAATGTAAAAAATAGTAAAAATAAAGAAAAACCATTGAATGAGTAGGTGTGTCCAAACTTTTGACTGGTACTGTATATGGGTATGAAACACACTAACTAATTGAATCCTGCTTGTGGTGTTCTCTGTTTGCTCCTGACAGTTGCTTTCAAGGACATCTGCCCAGCAGGGCCTGGCTACCACTACTCTGCCTCTGCCATCAAGTTCAACCAGAGGGTGGTGGAGCAGCATGGGACTGGAGGTCCCCCTGTCATATCCCAGAGCACACCACAGACAAGGCGACAACAACCAGGTAGCACTACTCTGCTCACCACTCTGACGAGACCCCAGCAACCATCAAGCTCAGGCCCTCTCACTCCGCAAATTGGATCCCAACAACCTTCAAGCAGTGGTGCACTGACTCCCCAAACTAGGCCCCAACAATCTTCAAACTCAGCCTCTCTCACTCCTATAACCAGGCCCCAACAACCTTCAAGCTCAGGCTCTTTCACTCCCCAAACTAGACCGCAACAACCAGGTAGCACTACTCTGCTCACCACTCCGACCAGACCCCAACAGCCAGGTGGTAGAGCTCTCACCCCTCAGACCAGACCCCAACAGCCATCGAGTGGAGGCTCCCTGTCCCCACAGGGCAGACCACACATCCCAGCCAGCTCTGTTACAGCAGGACCCACCCGGGTGGTGACAGGTGAGCAGACAATAATCCCTAGCAACCTTAAGGAGATTCCTCAACGTACAGTGAAGAGTTTCATTCCAAAAATGTGATATATCCATTTTCAGAAATGTTTGTAAATTGACATTAATTAAAAACACATCTTATATAGGACTGTTACGGTGACCGTATTCCCGCCACACCGGCAGTCACGAGTCATGACCGCAGTCAAATTCCACATGACCGTTTAGTCACGGTAACTAGGCTTCTCCAAGCTCTGATGCTGCTGATGGCCATTAGTAGCCTACCAAACTTGCTAACTGCCTGGTACTCAGCACACTATTGTCCCTCTAATCACTCTGACATCAATGCAAATGTTATCGAAAATCAAATCAAACACGTCATGAGAGACCGTGAGCTCATGTTGCGCAAAAATTCTATAGGCTAGCAAATGTATGAGAAAACAGAATAGTTTTGATGGACTCTATTAAAAAGAGGAGGATCCCATCAGCTTTCTATAGGCTAGGCCTACTATATTTATTTCTCAACTTTCCTAATATTAAGCACATTGCTTCGCTTTACAACAGGAGTATAGCTTACCTGGTTGGCATGAAAATTAACCATGGGAAAAGCGTCCTCCAGATGACATGTCTTTTTTCCCCCTTCCCCTGTTCCGAGACAGGTGCATGATAATGGTCAATTTTGAATCAAACTAATTTCACACTAAATAATACAGTACCAGTCAAAAGTTTGGACACACCCACTCATTCAAGGGTTTTTCTTTATTCGTACTATTTTTTACATTGTAGAATAATAGTGTAGACATCACAACTATGAAATAACACATATGGAATCATGTGGTGAACAAAAAAGTGTTAAAATATATTTTATATTTGAGATTCTTCAAATAGCCACCCTTTGTGTTGATGCCAGCTTTGCACACTCTTGGCATTCTCTTAACCAGCTTCACCTGGAATGCTTTTCCAACAGTCTTGAAGGAGTTCCCACATATGCCGAGCACTTGTTGGCTGCTTTTCCTTCACTCTGTAGTCCGACTCATCCCAAACCATCTCAATTGGGTTGAGGTTGGGGGATTGTGGAGGCCAGATCATCTGATGCAGCAATCCATCACTCTCCTTCTTGGTAAAATAGCCCTTACACAGCCTGAAGGTGTGTTGGGTCATTGTCCTGTTGAAAAACAAATGATAGTCCCACTAAACCCAAACCAGATGGGATGGCGTATCGCTGCAGAATGCTGTGGTAGCCATGCTGGTTAAGTGTGCCTTGAATTCTAAATAAATCACAGACAGTGTCACCAGCAAAGCACCCCCACACCATAACTCCTCCTCCTCCATACTTTACAGTGGGAAATACACATGCGGAGATCATCCGTTCACCCACACCGCGTCTCACAAAGACACAGCGGTTGGAACCAGAAATCCAATTTGGACTCCTGACCAAAGGACAAATTTCCACCGGTCTAATGTCCATTGCTTGTGTTTCTTGGCCCAAGCAGGTCTCTTCTTCTTATAGTGGTTTCTTTACAGCAATTCAACCATGAAGGCCTGATTCACACAGTCCCCTCTGAACAGTTGATGTTGAGATGTGTCTGTTACTTGAACTCTGTGAAGCATTTATTTGGGCTGCAATTTCTGAGGCTGGTACAGTGAGGGAAAAAAGTATTTGATCCCCTGCTGATTTTGTACGTTTGCCCATTGACAAAGACATGATCAGTCTATAATTTTAATGGTAGGTTTATTTGAACAGTGAGAGACAGAATATTATTAATATTATTAATTGATTTGCATTTTAGTGAGGGAAATAAGTATTTGACCCCTCTGCAAAACATGACTTAGTACTTGGTGGCAAAACCCTTGTTGGCAATCACAGAGGTCAGACGTTTCTTGTAGTTGGCCACCAGGTTTGCACACATCTCAGGAGGGATTTTGTCCCACTCCTCTTTGCAGATCTTCTCCAAGTCATTAAGGTTTCGAGGCTGACATTTGGCAACTCGAACCTTCAGCTCCCTCCACAGATTTTCTATGGGATTAAGATCTGGAGACTGGCTAGGCCACTCCAGGACCTTAATGTCCTTCTTCTTGAGCCACTCCTTTGTTGCCTTGGCCATGTGTTTTGGGTCATTGGCATGCTAGAACACCCATCCACGACCCATTTTCAATGCCCTGGCTGAGGGAAGGAGGTTCTCACCCAAGATTTGACGGAACATGGCCCCGTCCATCGTCCCTTTGATGCGGTGAAGTTGTCCTGTCCCCTTAGCAGGAAAAACACCCCCAAAGCATAATGTTTCCACCTCCATGTTTGATGGTGGGGATGGTGTTCTTGGGGTCATAGGCAGCATTCCTCCTCCTCCAAACACGGCGAGTTGAGTTGATGCCAAAGAGCTCAATTTTGGTCTCATCTGACCACAACACTTTCACCCAGTTCTCCTCTGAATCATTCAGATGTTCGTTGGCAAACTTCAGACGGGCCTGTATATGTGCTTTCTTTCTTATATGTGCTCTCCTTTTCATGGGCTTGTTTAGAAAGTGACCTCTTTCGGCCAACAGGAACAGATATAACAGGCTAAAAACTGTCCAAGGGATCCATAATCAAAAGGTCCATGACACTCAAGAGCTCAATGCTAACGTAACGCTAGGTAGCAACTAGCCAGCACGCGAACAGCTGAGTGACAGCTGTCTATTACCGCATCCAGCTGACTAAGCCAGGGGTTAGCCTAAATAAAAAATATAAGGTTCTGATTACGTTCCTAAGTGTTGGAAAAAATATTTAGAGAAACCTAACTTACGACTAAACAGACAAATATAATGGAAATGATTCGCTAAATGACTCACTTTTGCACCAGCGGCAAAAACCATATGGATTATTTCAGCCATCTGTACAGTGGATATAGCCAGATCAATATATTTAGGGAGTTGGGCCAACTTTTAGAATTCTAGACATTCAGTTACGTAGCTTTTTTTTTTTATATATTCCCCAAGTAGCCTAATGTTAATGGGGTGCTAACATGGCTGCCATATAATTTTTAAGTGTCATGTAAATGCATCATAATGCTCATTCTGTTAACCGGAGCTAACATGGCTGCCATAGAATGTTGTAGTGACATTTAAATGCATCATAATGTCCCAACTCTCTAAATACATGGCTGTGAATATAGCGCGTTTTTGTATGAAACAATACGGATATCGCGTTTTGCAAAAAAACACATTCTAAAGCACATTTAAAGTAAATGTTTTAAAGTATGAGAACAGCCATAATTCAATTTTATTTTTTTGCATTCATCACGTTTTGGAATCAAACCCATATGCTCTTCTCATTTCCACATAGCAACATCAACTATTGAGACAGAATTACAATGTTTAATATTTTGATGTTTTGTGTCCAAAAGGCTGTGAGAAAGACAATTCCCAGCAAGCTGCCTCTTCTCAACAAGCGAAAGCTCTAATGCGTCTAAACATTCTCAGTAAATGTTTATGTCCTGTTTTGGTTTCTCCAGCTCGGCCCCCCACTCAGACTCAACGGCCTCCAGTTGACCGACGGCCAGTATCTCCAGTGAGACCTGCCCAGCCCCTCCCGTCTCCGGTCACGCCCCGCCCACCCATCCCAAGGCCAGGTACCGTAAACCATACACCACAACCACAATGTGTTTCATCTTGATATAGTAATGGCTCCAAGATTAGGTCAACTTCAGATAAACGTTGGTTCAACTTTCTAGCTTCTCACACTGCCAACTCCATGTCATTTCCTATTAGAACTCTTAACTATTGTACTCCACACCTGACTCAAGAACAAAGAAGCATATAGTTTGGAGTCTGTATTGTGGAGTGAGAAAAGCTCAAAGTTCTCCATTGAAGTATGACAACTGGTCTTCCTGTGTCCTTTTTGCTTTCATTTTATGTGACAGCACTTGAAAGCATAAGTTCACATTTCAAATGCACCTGAATAATGAGTGCTTAAGAATCATGGGTAGATGGAGTTGAATGCTCTGGTGGCGTCGATTTTTTACTGGTGGTTTTATCCACCTTCAAAGACATCAGATGTGTTTCTGGCTCTGGCCTTTTCTGGCACCACTAGAGTACTTAGTCGACCCTGTCCCTCACACACACACCTCAACTTCAAAACCTCAGTCGATAAAAGGCGTTTTACATTCTTTAATGTATTTCTTTGCAATACAAAGAGAGATTCAAAGAGGGAATACTTTCACACAGACCAATCCAGCAACTCTGGCTCAAGATATAAGCAGTAACCAGATGGGTACAATGCTCTGTTTGTGTCGCAAATCTTTCGCCTAATGTGAGCCAACTGCTCACCACCGGACTGTTAGTTTATCACATGTTAGCAGGTTTGAATCTCAAGGCGGGGCTGTCAACGAGCTGCTAACTTTTATCTCGTGAGCAAGGTGCCAGGTTTGTGCTGTAACATGGAATTTAACACTATTATGCTCACAGCCTTGAATCTGCCCCATAACAAGTGAGTTCTGAGACTCTATAAATCCTCATAATGGGTCCCTGAAAAATATGTGAGCTGCACTCTTAGAAGAAAGAAAAAGTGCTATCTAGAACCTAAAAGGGTTGTCCCCATAAGATAACCCTTTAAAGAACCCTTTTTAGTTCTGGGTAAAACCCTTTTGAGTTCCATGTTAGAACCAAAAAGGGTTCTCCTATGGGGACAGCCAAATAACCGTTTTGGAACCCTTTTTTCAAAGAGTGTGGAATGGGATGAGTGTATGCCAGAGATTCATTGTTCAGCTCTCCAATGTAAACAGAGATCAGGCACCCAGATGAGATCAGATCCTCCTCACTCAATAATCCGTGGCTGTATTTGCCCCTCTTCCCTCTCACGGCCTCTGACGGCTCATATGGATGAGACGACAACTAAGATCAGGCTTTGGAATCCTTTTTGAAACGGTGACAAACAAGCCAACTAAATGTGCGTATCTGTGTACGTGCGTCTACATGCATCTGATTGGGCGTCCAGTGCGTGGTGTGTGTGAGACCATGCCCCAGGTGTGTGGACAGGGCCGTTGTGTGGACCAGCCCGGAGGGAGATATACCTGCATCTGTAACGAGGGATACCAACTCAACGCTCAGCAGACTGATTGTCAAGGTGAATGTTGTTTTGCTAGGGCACTGTTGCTAGTTAAACTACTTAACTACTATTGGGAAGCATCAAACACACACACATACACAGCCCAATGTTGGCTATTCCTGATGCTATACTGAGCCTCAGCTGTATTTATAGTGTGCGGTCATTGAACATGTGATAGTCATTATGGATGAGTCAGTTTCAGGCTGGTTACGGTACCTCAAGCATCTCACTACATTCCCATTCCCTGAGGGGTAGCTTGATTACAACCTGCAGGGTTGGTCAGGCTCCTCTTGACCTCTTTAACCCCACTCATCCCCTCTTCCTCTCATCCCTCTTTATTTTCAGACATAGACGAGTGCAGGACGTCTCCCCAGCCCTGTGGCAGCGGCCGCTGCCAGAACACAGAAGGGGGCTACAGGTGTATCTGCCCCTCAGGATACCAGCCGGGACCCCAGCACACCAGCTGTATAGGTACAGACCCCACTGTACACACACAAACACACTCACACACACATAGTCGCTGGCCACAGCAGCTGTGCGTTTATTCAGACAACAGCTACTCTGTCTCGTTGGGTATAGAGAAAGACCTTCTTGCATCCCCCTGGAATGCCTTGTGTTCTACTTGGAGGTCAACGATTAGGAAATGGGGTCTGGTACTCTGGTCAATTCTTTTCATTTTTTCACCTGTATCTCTAGATGTCAATGAGTGCCTCCAGACTCTCAGTCCCTGTTCTGTTGGGGAGTGTGAGAATACACCAGGCAGCTACAGATGTGTGTGTCCTGCTGGCTACAGAGCCAACTTCCAACAGACGCAGTGTCAAGGTAACAGACGCGTACTCAACATAGGATTCCAACATCAGCAGTCAATAAGTATTACTAACATGATTGTGATTATTATAAGGAACGTTATGTCGATTATGATAGCTGTACATTAGTCCTCGTTGATCATTCTATAAGAAAATAGATAACTGTTAACTGTCAAGTCTTTGAGTAAAGGACACACTTTTTGTGGCACAGATATTGACGAGTGTCGTCAGGTTCCGAACCCCTGTAACAATGGCCGCTGTGAGAATAGCCCTGGTAGCTTCAAGTGTGTCTGCCGTACTGGGTACAAACTAGAGGGCAACACATGTAAAGGTAAGATAGCTATCTCTACATCTAGTCAACATTATTTCACTACCGAAGCTACTGTACTGTGTACAGTGGGGAGAATAAGTATTTGATACACTGCTGATTTTGCAGGTTTTCCTACTTACAAAGCATGTAGAGGTCTGTAATTTTTATCATAGGTACACTTCAACTGTGAGAGACGGAGTCTAAAACAAAAATCCAGAAAATCACATTGTATGATTTTTAAGTAATTAATTTGCATTTTATTGTATGACATAAGTATTTGATCAGAAAAGCAGAACTTAATATTTGGTACAGAAACCTTTGTTTGCAATTACAGAGATCATACGTTTCTTGTAGGTCTTGACCAGGTTTGCACACACTGCAGCAGGGATTTTGGCCCACTCCTCCATACAGACCTTCTCCAGATCCTTCAAGTTTCGGGGCTGTCGCTGGGCAATACGGACTTTCAGCTCCCTCCAAAGATTTTCTATTTGGTTCAGGTCTGGAGACTGGCCAGGCCACTCCAGAACCTTGAGATGCTTCTTACGGAGCCACTCCTTAGTTGCCCTGGCTGTGTGTTTCGGGTCGTTGTCATGCTGGAAGACCCAGCCACGACCCATCTTCAATGCTCTTACTGAGGGAAGGAGGTTGTTGGCCAAGATCTCGCGATACATGGCCCCATCCATCCTCTCTTCAATACGGTGCAGTCGTCCTGTCCCCTTTGCAGAAAAGCATCCCCAAAGAATGATGTTTCCACCTCTATGCTTCACGGTTGGGATGGTGTTCTTGGGGTTGTACTCATCCTTCTTCCTCCAAACACAGCGAGTGGAGTTTAGACCAAAAAGCTCTATTTTTGTCTCATCAGACCACATGACCTTCTCCCATTTCTCCTCTGGATCATCCAGATGGTCATTGGCAAACTTCAGACGGGCCTGGACATGCGCTGGCTTGAGCAGGGGGACCTTGCGTGCGCTGCAGGATTTTAATCCATGACGGCGTAGTGTGTTACTAATAGTTTTCTTTGAGACTGTGGTCCCAGCTCTCTTCAGGTCATTGACCAGGTCCTGCCATGTAGTTCTGGGCTGATCCCTCACCTTCCTCATGATCATTGATGCCCCACGAGGTGAGATCTTGCATGGAGCCCCAGACCGAGGGTGATTGACCGTCATCTTGAACTTCTTCCATTTTCTAATAATTGCGCCAACAATTGTTGCCTTCTCACCAAGCTGCTTGCCTATTGTCCTGTAGCCCATCCCAGCCTTGTGCAGGTCTACAATTTTATCCCTGATGTCCTTACACAGCTCTCTGGTCTTGGCCATTGTGGAGAAGTTGGAGTCTGTTTGATTGAGTGTGTGGACAGGTGTCTTTTATACAGGTAACGAGTTCAAACAGGTGCAGTTAATACAGGCAATGAGTTGAGAACAGGAGGGCTTCTTAAAGAAAAACTAACAGGTCTGTGAGAGCCGGAATTCTTACTGGTTGGTAGGTGATCAAATACTTATGTCATGCAATAAAATGCAAATTATTTACTTAAAAATCATACAATGTGATTTTCTGGATTTTTGTTTTAGATTCCGTCTCTCACAGTTGAAGTGTACCTATGATAGAAATTACAGACCTCTACATGCTTTGTAAGTAGGAAAACCTGGAAAATCGGCAGTGTATCAAATACTTGTTCTCCCCACTGTATATTGTCTCATCAAAGATTGTGTGATGTTTGTGAAATGATACTATTGGTCAGTCGGACATATTCAACTTCCTGTCCCTGTCTATCACTCTCTCTTTCCACAGATGTGGATGAGTGTGAGGACCCCTTGAGGTGTCCTGGTCAGGCCTGTGTCAACTCTCCAGGATCATACAAGTGTGTGTCTTGCCCGCCAGGCTTTGGGCTGGTCAACGAACAATGCTCAGGTAACACTCCTTGTCCTCCAGTCATACACAAAACCACATACGTTTCAGTAGAATTCTCCGCAGGCTGTTTGATAGAGGGCACTATCTGTCTCTGTCGCCCCCTGTTGTAGATGTTGACGAGTGCCGTCAGACCCCCAGCCTTTGCACCAATGGTCGTTGTGAGAACACTCCTGGGAGTTACAGGTGTGTTTGCCACACGGGATACAAACTACAAGGCAAGGCCTGCACAGGTACGAGCGATGACTCCACCAAATTATTACGTACATTCCCTCTTTTGAACATGTCAGCAAAAGGAACTTTCAATCTATGTAAAACAAATCCTGCCTGACTATTAATGCTCTGGCTCTATCTGTTTTAGATGTGGATGAGTGTGAGGACTTTTTGAGGTGTCCTGGTCAGGCCTGTGTCAACTCTCAGGGTTCTTTCAACTGTGTGTCTTGCAAGCCAGGCTTCGGCATGATCAATGGACAATGCTCAGGTAAAATCCCATTGTCTGTGTGTGTTCTGAGGTATATCTGTGTGTCTCCATCCATTTATGCTACCTTTCAGCAATCTCTTATATCTCCTCTCCATTCCTACAGATATAGATGAGTGTCGTCAGACCCCCAGCTCATGCATCAATGGTCACTGTGAGAACACCCAGGGCAGCTACAGCTGTGTGTGTCTCACTGGGTACAGACGACACAGTGATACCTGTACAGACGTGGATGAGTGTGCAGACCCATCCCAGTGCCCTGGTCAGGAGTGTGTGAACTTCCAGGGCTCATACAAGTGTGTGTCCTGCAAACCAGGCTTTGGGCTGGTCAACAGACAATGCACAGGTAGGACACAACATGGCCTTTATCAACACCAATACATTTGAGCGATTACAGACAACGTCACACGTGTTCTTCACCTTCTTTTCTTTGCAGATGTTGATGAGTGTCTTCAGAGCCCCACTCCCTGTGCTAATGGTCGTTGTGAGAATACGGCTGGAAGCTACAAGTGTGTGTCCTGCAAGACAGGCTTTCAGCTGGTCAATGGACAATGCTCAGGTAGGACTCAACATGGGCTCTATCAACACTAATACATGTAGAGCTGATCACTTACACAATAAGACATTTGTAAGCACACACTTTTTTTTGTTTTTGCAGATGTTGATGAGTGCCTCCATAGCCCCACTTCCTGTGCTAACGGCCGTTGTGAGAACACGGCTGGAAGCTACAAGTGTGCGTGCCGATCTGGCTTCAGGCTACAGGGTAATACCTGCACAGGTAAGACTTCACATTGAACATACACATTACTTCAACTGATAAAGAGCAGTCAAATGTATGACTTTCCTTAGCACATAATAAAGTAAAATACTACTAGAAATGGCCTTTGTTCTGTCAACTTTATTTATGGGATTGTAAAGAAGAATCTCTGTTGGCTTCTCCAGATGTCAATGAGTGTGAGAACGCTCTACAGTGTCCTGGTCAGGAGTGTGTCAACTTTGAAGGCTCCTTCAAATGTGTGGCCTGTAGAACAGGCTTTGAGGCTGGAAACGGACAGTGTACAGGTGAACAGCCTTCTCAACCACACACACAGAGACAAAACACACACACTCACCCATTTTTATTCGATATTGAAAATTGTATCAGTACTGATATGGATATTTTCACACAGATATCGATGAGTGTCGCCAGTCCTCCAACCGCTGTACCAACGGTCGCTGTGAAAACACTCCCGGTAGCTACCAGTGTGTTTGTCACACCGGGTTCAAACTACAGGACAGCGTCTGTAATGGTAAGGCTGCGTGTGTTTGACTATTGCATGTCTTTCATGTTTTACATGATGTCTCATGCTCCATATCACTCTGTTTGATGTGTAACCTCCACTTGCTTCATTTTAGACATTGATGAATGTGAAGACCCCTCACAGTGTCCCAGGCAACAGTGTGTAAATTCTGAAGGCTCCTACAAGTGTATCGCCTGCAAAGCTGGCCACGTTATGCAAGATGGGGTATGCGCAGGTAAGACTAGCTGTCTATTAGAATATGGCAGAATATGAAGTAAATTCAAGGCATTCTGTCCATGTAGTCTACATGTTTTTTCAAGGTGTTTTACTGCTCTCACACTTGCTGCAATTGTTTCTGGGAAGGAATGCCATGGCTCTTTTACGGCCAAGGGGAGGAGGTGATTTGTTAACCATGGCAAATTTCTGTCTAATGAGGAAACACATTTTCAAAGAGATTAAATGAGTCAATGTTCAACTCTGCAGAATGTAACAGGAGATGCTTCTCACCAGACCGAAATTAGCACCAAACATTTTCACATGCCTTCCGTTTGAGATTGCATTCCATTCATACTGCTTTATAGATTCAGACAATCACATTTCTAACACTGTTGGTGTTATTGGTGAGGCAGCTTGACGAAAACAGTAACAATACTAAAGTTTCCTGCTGAATCAAGCTGTTCCAACAGCTGTTTATATAAACTGCATAGAGCAGTGTGACCGGGCACTTTTCCATTATCTTACTGTAGGTGATGAGTGAGCGAAGGGGGTGACCACCCGTTAGCCTTGTAGCCCCAGTTGCACACTGCTGTCAGCGCTCTCCTCTGCATTCCTCTCCACTGCTCTGCTCACTTCACCTTTGCTGGCTTCTGTTACTCCTACCAAGCGTTTTTTTCTGTGGGGCACACAAATCATCAGCCCTAGTATAATTTCAGGACACCGTGCTCCATCCCACTTGGGTGCATTGCCTCTACCTAAAAAAAAACAGAGACCACTTTAAAAATGCATATGAATGTACTGTTTCTTTCACAGTTCACTGTCAGTCAGCACTTTATCCATGCTGTGATATCCAGAGCACATGAAAATCACTCCGAGGTATTCAAGTCTGGCTGTTGGACTGGGCTGATATGGACCAACAGAGTCTGCAACAGATGTTTAGACTTCAAAGGGGATAGCGTGTAAATCAGAAACACCTTAGGAATGGATGTAACACTTGGGAATGGATGGATGTCTCTTTGGAGAGGTTTCACTGTCAAAAGGTTATATCCATAAGAGACAGAACCAATTGGTGCTGTGTTGATTTAAGAGAAACCACTTGAAAGCTGTTTAACCCCTTTTAGGGGGAACAGAAAGACCCTATACATGAAGCAGAGGTGTGTGTGTGTGCGTGTGTGCATGTGCAACCCTCTTGCAGTACCAATGAGCATTCCCCTCTCCCTTCCTCAGATGTGGATGAATGCCAGAGCCCTGACACCTGTGGTTCAGAGAGGCTGTGTTTAAACACTGGTGGCTCCTACCGCTGTGACTGTCAACCAGGCTACAGAACCGCTGGCCTTGGACGCCAATGTAGAGGTCAGTACTGATAATGATGATGATGATGGTGATGAATGCTACAATGTTGGTGATGTTCTTTGATAATGTATATACCACACTGCGTGTTGATGTTCTTTTCTGTGTCATATTGTAGCGTGGTTGTCTTGTCTTTTCACAGACATCAATGAGTGTCTAGAGGGGGAGTACTGCTTCCCCAAGGGAGAGTGTGTGAACACAGAGGGCTCCTACCGCTGTGTGTGTTCCCAGGGTTACACCACAAGCAGCAATGGCAGCTCCTGCCTGGGTGAGGCGTCACCACCGTCTCTCACACACATACCGAAGTCCCACTGGCATTACTGTAGGCTACTCTTAAACCGGCAGAATGGAGATGTCTCTATTCATGACAGAGACACAACATATATTTTTACTCTGCAATTTCAACTGCAACAACTCTTAGCAGGGCTATAATAGTAATCACTTATAATTATAATCACAAATAGGCTACTTGACACAGATTATATTACTCATAGCCTCTCACACAGTGAATGACATCAAGTGAAACGACATGGGCACAACGTCATGGTAAAGGATTGCTTAGCTTGGCAGTAGGGACAGCGGGGTTGTCTGTGGTGATGTAATGGCGTGTTGTCATTGCGTGCCCAGATGTGGATGAGTGTGCCAGGTCAGGCCCGGGGGTGTGCCAGGACGGGCGCTGTGTCAACACAGAGGGCTCCTACCAGTGCCAGTGCCAAGTGGGATTCACCACCAACCCAGAAAAGACAGCCTGTCTGGGTAACTCAACACCTCAACTACTCTGCACTGTTCATCATCCACCATAGACAGATCATTGAAAAACGTGTGTTCCTTATGAAACCATGCGTCCCTTTATGTAATACGCACAGCTTTCGAGACTGAGCTATGGGGATGCTGAAGTTTGCATGTGTGTGCACGCGCTGTGTGTGTGTGTGTGTGTGTGTGTGTGTGTGTGTGTGTGTGTGTGTGTGTGTGTGTGTGTAATCCCCACTCTCTCTATCCCAGATGTAGATGAGTGCTCAGAGGGAGCAGTGTGTCTGTCACAGCGTTGTGAGAACACCATTGGCTCCTACCGCTGTATCACCTCCTGTGAGCCGGGCTACCGGGTCACCCGCACCGGAGAGTGTGTCGGTCAGTTCCATCTCTTCATCAACCTCATCGACTTCATCCTTTACTACATCTAGTCCACATAGCGAGAATCGACTTGTTATTCTTCTCGTATTTATTAATCCACTTTATTTCTTTTGAAATTATCTGATTCTACGCTACAGTTTAGCCATGATAGTTTGTGTAGGAATGATTGGCAGGTTGGACACAGATGTGGGATCCAGGCTGAGGCCAGGGCGTAAGGGGTTGGTCGTCATGGCAGCTGTGTTTGATTGATGTGTCAGGTTGGAGGCTTGCACCGCACAGATGCTCAGTCACAAGAATGCCGTTCGCCTTTCCTTGCCAAGATATGCATCTGTAACACACACACACAGAGTGAAAAAGAGCTAGGGATATATCTCACTGTATTGTCTTCACTGACTATTGCTTTATACCTTTAAATACTTTAATCAAGTTTATCTTTCTAACTATAATATTGACAGTGACCATACTTGAGACCATACTTCAGATTCATATGGGAGTGATGTAATCTCTCTCTCCACTTCTGTTTCGTCTTCTCTCTCACAGATATCAATGAGTGTGCCAATGAGACAGTATGCGGAGAGCATGCATTCTGCCAGAACCTAATTGGAACATACCAGTGCATGTGTGACCAGGGCTACACAGCCACCAGCAATGGGAAGGGATGTGTGGGTACGTCTCAACACAGATGCACAAGTCTCTGATAAGAGTGCAAACGCTACCATTCTACTGTCCTATCATCTGTCATTGTCTTTGCTTGATTTAGACTACATGGTTTGACCTTTTCACCCCATATTTCTCTTTCTTTCTCTCTCTCTCTCGCTCGCTCTCCCTCCCTCTTTCTCTCGCTCACTCACTCTCTTTCTCCCTTTCGCTCTATCTCTCTCTTTCTGTCTATCTATCTCTCTCTTTCTATCTATCTCTCTCTCTCTCTCTCTAGATGAAAACGAGTGTGAGACTATGCAGGGCGTGTGTGGCGCAGCGCGCTGTGAGAATGTGGATGGCTCCTTCATGTGTGAGTGTCCAGGAGAGGGGGAAGAGTTTGATACGCGCTCAGGACAGTGCCTCAGCATGCCTCGACCAGGTACTGTACACTGTCCACCACTATTTTGCATTTCGAGGATTATCTAGATATCTATTTTTCACCATACTAAAATATACATTTCTACTCCCTGATGGGAATGACACTTTCCCTGCTTCAAATGTTCATTCCTACAAATGCCATCACAGTTCTATTGCCATTTAACATCAGTTTGTGCATGGTGAGTTTGGTGAGACCTCTTCAACAGGTGTCCATTCAAACAGCTTGGTGTTGCTTCCCCCTGCTGTTCATGAGGGAACACTATATTGTCTTGGTGGTCAGCAACGCAGCCATAACCACACACACCTCAACCCTCAAACATCACATCCACGTGTCTCACAGGTCATCCATTGTTCCCAGGCGTCTCTTCCTCGTCTTCCTCCACCACCGGTCTGGGTCCCCAGCGTCGGCCCGATGCGTCCCAGCTTCCCCCGGCCCGGCCTGGCGAGTTGAGGGAGTGCTACTACAACACAGAGGAGCAGAGCTCGTGCAGCGTGCTGGCCCACAACACCACCCAGCAGGAGTGCTGCTGCACCGTGGGTCAGGGTTGGGGCACGGGCTGCCAGTACGACCCCTGTCCTCAGCTAGGCACAGGTAGGGACCAGTGATCAACACTGATGTGAATAGTATGTCTATGGTATGACTATAGTGAATATGTCTCTAGCACAGGAGGTTGGTGCCACCTTAATTGGGGATCGTGGTAATGGCTGAAGCGGAATGAGTGGAATGGTATCAAATACATGGTTACCATTTGCTCCGTTCTGGCAATTATTATGAGCTGTTCTCCCCTCAGCAGCCTCCTGTGGTCTCTAGGGGATATATGTCTATGTAGAAGACTAAAGTGAATATGTATGTCTATGGTAGACTCCTGGAGTCACCTCCACCTATCAACCCACTCAGAAAAAGCTAACCCTGATGTAGTGAAGTGTTCATCTCTGATATGTCGTGTTGTTGTTTACTGTGGGTTCTGTTCAGCCGAACACCAGGCGTTGTGCCCCAGCGGACGAGGATATGTGACTGGGCCCGGAGCGTTTAGCTACAAAGGTAACTGTCTCACATATCCGCACGGCAGGTAGCCTGGAGGTTAGTGTTGGTTGCTAGTTCAAAGGTTGCTAGTTCAAATCCCTGAGCCGACTAAATGGAAAATCTGTCGATCTGCCCTTGAGCAAGGCACTTAACTCTAATTTCTCCAGAGTTTCGGTCAATAATGGCTGTGACCCCACTCTCTGAGGGCAAGAAACACATTTCACACCACAGACTTGTACGTGTGTGAAACAGGACAAATATAAGCACCCCTATTTGACTCACATGATTTGTAGTCATACTAATTGCTTATACTGTACTGTACCTATAATCCAGGCCTTTGTCTCCTCTCACAGATGTGGATGAGTGTAAGCTGTTCCACCCTGAGGTGTGTAAGAGCGGTGTGTGTGTCAACAACATCCCTGGCTACTCCTGCTACTGCACCAGTGGCTACTACTACGATAATGTGTTTCTGGAGTGCATCGGTTAGTGGCATATCTTTATCAGTGATATTAGGCTGTTTTGACCCAGTCTTCATAATTGTGGTTGAATTAGATGGATGTATATAATGGGTAGGTTGCTCAAATCTCCTCTCTCTCTCTCTCTCTCTCTCTCTCTGTCTCTGTCTCTGTCTCTGTCTCTGTCTCTGTCTCTGTCTCTGTCTCTGTCTCTCTCTCTCTCTCTCTCTCTCTCTCTCTCCTGGTAGATGTTGATGAGTGTGAGGCAGGGGAGGACAGCTGTCCAGGAGGAATCTGTGTCAACACATTAGGCTCATACTTCTGTACCTGCGAGCCACCTCTTGTGTTGGACGACACTCAGCGCAGCTGTGTCAATTCCACAGGCCTCACCGTGGGTAAGACTACACACACTGGGAGACAGGAGTCCCCAATAACTCTTACCTTATGAGTCCTCACTACTCAAATTTCACTTATTAGCTCAAGCTGTGAGATCTCTCTCACTGTCTCTGTTTTCTATCTATCTCTCTCGCTCTCTCTCTCCTCCTTTCCCCATATATCTTTCCCTTGTTTTTCCCACCTCCCTTTCTCCATCTTTCTTTGCCTCTCTTTTTTCCATCTTCCTTTTTATTCATCTAACCGTCTCTCTTTTCATCTCACCCTTCCCCTCCTCATTTCCGTCCCTCTTGTCTCCAGATGAGAACCTGTCGTTCTGCTGGCAGTATGTCACGGCAGACCTGGTGTGTCAGAGCCCCCTGCTGGGCGGACAGGTCACCTTCACTGAGTGCTGCTGTCTGTATGGAGAGGGCTGGGGACTGCAGTGTGCTCTGTGTCCTCCCAGAGACTCAGGTACTACTAGACTGATGTGCTACTACGGCCACGCTGATTGTGGATGAGTATTTACATTGAACAATCCGCTGTGTTAGCATTTTGTCATAAGATACAAGCAGATTGTAGCTCTGTTGTTAAACAGTGTTGTGTTTATAGTTTGGGGAAAGTGTCATTTTTGGTCTACGTCTCTTTTCCTTCTTTCCCTCTGTCAGAGGACTATGAGGCTCGGTGTAACGTCTTCCTGAGGCCCCCAGAGTTTCCTCCCCCCTTCCCTGACCGCTTCGGTCCGGACCCTGGGCCAGGACCCGGCAGAGGAGGAGGAGGAGGAGGAGGAGGAGGAGGAGGAGGAGGAGGGAGGTATCGTGTGCCCTATGGACCGGACTCCTTCCCAGACCCCATCCCCCGCAGGCCTGAGTACACCCAGCCTGACTATGACGACTATACACCAACAGGGGGCAGCAGGTCTGGCTTCAGAGACAGAACACCCAGCACCTTCGGCGTCCCCGAAAGCCCCTACAGACGGCCCTCAGGATACATGTAACACACTGCCCTATTCACCACACTTCCCTATTCACTCATTCACATATATCATGTAAGACGCAACATATATTCTCGACAAACATGTTTAATTTCTCCCTGCCAGTCCTGAGCGGTACTATGACGAGGATGACTACGGCCTGCCTGACACGCCTCCGAGAACCCCATTCCGGACCCTCCCAGACCCTCGTTCTGAGCTTGCCTTTGGGGCGCGGCCCCCTCCCCCCATCCCCGAGGGCCTCCCTCTGAGTCTGGCCCCCCTCCCGGACAGTGACCCCTACAGTGAGGAGGAGGAGGAGGAGGAGGGGCCAGAACCTTGGCGTGTGGGACCCCCTTTCCCTCCGTTCCTTGACAGACGGGGGCCAGGTGGTGGAGATGGTGGAGGTGGAGGCCCACGGAGAGTCTATGAGAGTAAGCCCTCTCTTACTGTGCATTACTGGGTTTACTGCATTACTGTCATTTTGTCAATGCTGCTGCATTACCCAAAATATTTCACATTCATTTTAAGATGTAAACTTAGCCTAGGCCCTGCGAAGAATGTGTGTTTGATTAGAAATCTGTTCATAGTTCTGACCATCTCCGCCTCTCCCTGTCCCAGGACGATATGAGCCGTATGCAGGCCTGAGCACAGAGGACTGTGGGATACTGCACGGCTGTGAGAACGGCAGGTGTATCCGTGTGGCGGAGGGATACACGTGTGACTGCTACGAGGGCTACGAGCTGGACATGACCTCCATGGCCTGCATAGGTAGGTATCCCTCCTCACACAATCCACAAGACAAACCCTTCAACTAATTGCAGTTGTCTAAATGCAAAACTCCCTGCCTTTCACGAGTCCTTCGAACCTTATGCCTTTCAATCTATATACTGTATGCATCACAAAGCAAGAGCCATTCTCTTATTCTCAGATTGACATTTATCTTACAGTAAAATCTTTAGATTTACCAGTGCAATGGATAATCTAGATATTTCCGGGGAAATGTATAGATTTACCGTTTTACACATCTACCGGAACATACACTACCGGTCAAAAGTTTTAGAACTCCTACTCATTCAAGGATTTTTCTTTATTTTTACTATTTTCTACATTGTATAATAATAGTGAAGACATCAAAACTATGAAATAACACATATGGAATCATGTAGTAACCAAAAAGGTATTTTATATTTTAGATTCTTCAAATAGCCACCCTTTGCCTTGATGACAGCTTTGCACACTCTTGGCATTCTCTCAACCAGCTTCACCTGGAATGCTTTTCCAACAGTCTTGAAGGAGTTCCCACATATGCTGAGCACTTGTTGGCTGCTTTTACTTCACTCTGCGGTCTGACTCATCCCAAACCATCTCAATTTGGTTGAGGTCGTGGGATTGTGGAGTGCAGGTCATCTGATGCAGCACTCCATCACTCTCCTTCTTGGTAAAATAGCCCTTACACAGCCTGGAGGTGTGTTGGGTTATTGTCCTGTTGAAAAACAAATGAAAGTCCCACTAAGCCCAGATGGGATGGCGTATCGCTGCAGAATGCTGTGGTAGTCATGCTGGTTAAGTGTGCCTTGAATTCTAAATAACTCACAGACAGTGTCACCAGCAAAGCACCCCCACACCATAACACCTCCTCCTCCATGCTTTACGGTGGGAAATACACATGCGGAGATCATCCGTTCACCCACACCACGTCTCACAAAGACACGGCGGTTGGAACCAGAAATCTCCAGTTTGGACTCCAGACTCATGTCCATTGCTCGTGTTTCTTTGCCCAAGCAAGTCTCTTCTTATTATTGGTGTCCTTTTAATAGTGGTTTCTTTGCAGCAATTTGACCATGAAGGCCGGATTCACACAGTCTCCTCTGAACAGTTGATGTTGAGATGTGTCTGTTACTTGAACTCTGTGAAGCATTTATTTGGGCTGCAATTTCTGAGGCTGGTAACTCTAATGAACTTATCCTCTGCAGCAGAGATAACTCTGGGTCTTCCATTCCTGTAGCTGTCCTCATGAGAGCCAGTTTCATCATAGCACTTTATGGTTTTTGTGACTGCACTTGAAGAAACTTTCAAAGTTCTTCAAATGTTCTGTATTGACTGACCTTCATGTCTTAAAGTAATGATGGACTGTCGTTTCTCTTTGCTTATTTGAGCTGTTCTTGTCATAATATGGACTTGGTCTTTTACCAAATAGGGCTATCTGCATTCCAGGTGACTGTCACCTCATGAAGCTGGTTGAGAGAATGCCAAGTGTGTGCAAAGCTGTCATCAAGGCAAAGGGTGACTTGATTGTTTAACACTTTTTTGGTTACTACATGATTCCATATGTGTTATTTCATAGTTTTGATGTCTTCACTATTATTCTATAATGTAGAAAATAGTACAAATAAAAAAAAAACACTTGAATGAGTAGGTGTTCTAAAACTTTTGACCGGTAGTGTATATACATTTGGACGTTCACTGATTCGTATGTACAGTTGATGTCGGAAGTTTACATACACTTAGGTTGGAGTCATTAAAACTTGTTTTTCAACCACTCCACACATTTCTTATTAACAAACTATCATTTTAGCAAGTCGGTTAGGATATCTACTTTGTGCATGACACAAGTAATTTTTCCAACAATTGTTTACAGACAGATTATTTCACTTATAATTCACTGTATCACAATTCCAGTGGGTCAGAAGTTTACATACACTATGTTGACTGTAACTTTGAACAGCTTGGAAAATTGCTTTAGAAGCTTCTGATAGGCTAATTGACATCATTTGAGTCAATTGGAGGTGTACCTGTGGATGTATTTCAAGGCCTACCGTCAAACTCAGTGCCTCTTTGCTTGACATCATGGAAAAATCAAAAGAAATCAGCCAAGACCTGGTTCATCCTTGGGAGCAATTTCCAAACGCCTGAAGGTACCACGTTCATCTGTACAAACAATACAAATCAATCCCAGAACAACAGCAAAGGACCTTGTGAAGATCCTGGAGGAAACGGGTACAAAAGTATCTATATCCACATTAAAACAAGTCCTATATCGACATAACCTGAAAGGCCGCTCAGCAAGGAAGCAGTCACTGCTCCAAAACCGCCATAAAAAAGCCTGACTATGGTTTGCAACTGAACATGGGGACAAAGATCTTACTTTTTGGAGAAATGTCCTCTGGTCTGATGAAACAAAAATAGAACTGTTTGGCCATAATGACCATTGTTGTGTTTGGAGGAAAAAGGGGAAGGCTTGCGAGCCGAAGAACACCATCCCAACCGTGAAGCGCGGGGGTGGCAGCATCATGCTGTGGGGGGTGCTTTGCTGCAGGAGGGACTGGTGCACTTCACAAAATAGATGGCATCATGAGGAAGGAAAATTATGTGGATATATTGAAGCAACATCTCAAGACATCAGTCAGGAAGTTAAAGCTTGGTCGCAAATGGGTCTTCCAAATGGACAATGACCCCAAGCATACTTCCAAAGTTGTGGCAAAATGGCTTAAGGACAACAAAGTCAAGGTATTGGAGTGGCCATCACAAAGCCCTGACCTCAATCCTATAGAACATTTGTGGGCAGAACTGAAAATGTGTGTGCGAGCAAGGAGGCCTACAAACCTGATTCAGTTACATCAGCTCTGTCAGGAGGAATAGGCCAAAATTCACCCAACTTATTGTGGGAAGCTTGTGGAAGGCTACCCAAAACGTTTGACCCAAGTTAAACAATTTAAAGGCAATGCTACAAAATACTAATTGAGTGTATGTAAACTTTTGACCCACTGGGAATGTGATGAAACAAATAAAAGCTGAAATAAATCATTCTCTCTACAATTATTCTGACATTTCACATTCTTAAAATAAAGTGGTGATCCTAACTGACCTAAGACAGGGAATTTTTACTAGGATTAAATGTCAGGAATTGTGAAAAACTGAGTTTAAATGTATTTGGCTAAGGTGTAGGTAAACTTCCGACTTCAACTGTATGTGTTTTCACTTGTATATTTGTTCTGCTTCTATGCCCAGACATCAATGAATGTGAGGATCCTGACAACGTGTGTGTGAATGGCCGATGCATCAACACAGACGGCTCCTATCGCTGTGTGTGTCACCGAGGCTACGTCATGTCCCGTCGGCCCAACCACTGTGTGGCAGCATAGCACTGCTACTACTTTGAACATTGTTTTCCCCACTCAACAGTCCTATCTGCTACTGGGGAAGTGTTGTGTATCACCAGCGCCCCCCTCTGGCCTCTACAGGCTCTGTCAGGGGCTCACTAAAGACCCTGTCCATTTTCTGACCTGAGATAAAAGCTGAGAGGGTTGTTCTCTGAAGAAAACATCAACGTACTGATGTATCATGTCTGAGAGAGATTTGAGTCCATAGAACTCTGATATTAATACGGTTTGAGTCCTATACAGCACACACAACTCATTATACATATACACATGAGCTCAACTACACTCATACACTTGAGACTGCTATTTTAAAGCAGGTAAATAAATATGTCCTTTAGCCAACCTTTCCTTTGATGATGTTGAATTGCATAGTTGTGAAAAAGAGGTTAACGTACATTGTGCAGAATCCTAACTATACGAACACGTATCTAAAGGTAGGATCCGGCCCATTGAGCTCAATCATGATCAACACACCATGTTCTGTGCCTAGACCTGAGGCAGACCGGAACCATTGAATGGGGCCAGTGTAGTCTCTAAGACAAAGATGACAAGCTACTGCTACAGACGAGTAGAGCCTTTGTCTAAGACAGAATCTCTGTCTGTGGATGTTTTGTTAACGAACGCTCTCTTTAGCTGGACTGTACAAAATACACAGCAACGTCATGACATCGCGGAACCAAATTTGTATTCCTCTAAAATGTCAGTGACTTGTATTCTCTCCATTTGTTGATTTTACAACCTCACTGATATTTGTTTATGATTGCTTCTTGTATTAATTTATGCTGTTCAAAGTTAAGGTACTCTTTATGTAATAATAACTTTTATTATTTTATAGAAATGTATATGCGGAAGAGAAAGCTACACATCACTGACGTGTCTGTACATTTCTTTCTTTAGAGTTTTGTAGCCAATTTAGATTTTTTTTTTTACATGAGAATGAATGTACCTTAAAACTGATATAAGATAGTTGACTATGTATTCACAATTTGAAATGTTGTTTGTGTGATCAATACACAATCAGTGATAAAATACCATGTACATATTTACAATTGAGAAATTACTTTTCTTTACCAAATGGTATCTGTTTCAGTGAGTAGAACCTTCTCTGTAAATGTTCCTACTTCCTGATGTAGTTTACAAGCTGAAACAAACCCGAAAGCATTTCCTCCTTTCAGCACCTAAAGATGTATAACACTATGCACTGTATTTGTGGACGACGTAGCCGTTGTGTACTTTTTAAACAAAACTTTGTACATTTTTTTATTTTTTTCTGGTATTTGTTAATTGTTTTGTTAGTGATTTTCATATCATTATTGCTATAAAAACTATTTGAAAATATATTTGCACACTTTCCATTCCAAGTGGCTTTTGGATCTCATTATTTGTGACAGAATCACATTTATCGTATACACTTTTACTTTACAAGGTTGTTGCTATAAAGTAGTAACATATTGGAAGCTTGGGAGTAAACCAGTGGTGTAGGTATAACACAGTATTTTGATTTAGCCTGACGACTCAAACTAAATTATTCCGCTGCTCTGTCGTTCGTGACATACTTTGTGGTGACGAGGGGCACAAGAGGCGTTGTACAAAACAAAGCCATCAGCGATTGGATCGTCTCTAACCAATCAGAGTATCAAAGCCAATGACACATTTTCAAACCTCTGCATTACCCATGTGTGTTCTAGCTTTGGCTCAAACTATTGGTTTCCGAATCAATCAGATGGCCCCGAATGTGTTGGCATTCGGTGAAGGGTTGCAGAGGTACTCAGATCCAGACTCATTGCGGAGAAGAAACTAAAGTCTGTGAGCGTGGCATAGCGTTTGGCCGGAGCAAGGAGTGTGGGTAGCCATGCAAATTTTTATTAGCATCATTATCACTGTCCCTATCTTGCACTGTCATAACAGCAGTTTCCACCTCTCTCACACGTGGTCTTTGTGGCCTCTAATCCATTTACCTGCTACTCTAACCCTAATTCCCAGTAGTGTTTATAAGGATCCCATGTCTAATCTCTTTTATAGGCCAATCCTTCTCCACCACACACTACAAAGCTGATTAAAGAGGTTCACTTCATACTTAATTATCTCTTGCGGATTGCAAGGGCTAGCGAAATTTCAGCTTTTTCTGTTGGACTGTACACTCTGTTTTCTCTCCTTATCAACTATCCTGAATCTGGGCCAAATGACTGGAAGATCAGTGTTAACACTCACCACTTGCTGGCAAATACTGTAATTCCAAATTAATACTGTGTTCACCAATAACCAGCAACAACCACATTTGCTGTCCTTTGTTGATGTTTATTGCAAATATAGCCCACCTTCCTAATATTGAGTTGCACCCCCCCCCTCCCCCCCCTCCCTTTTTGCCCTCAGGACAGCCTCAATTTGTTGTGGCACGGACTCTACAAGGTGTCGAAAGCGTTCCACAGGGATGCTGGCCCATGTTGACTCCATTGCCCACAGTTGCGGGAAATACCCAGCAGTGTTGCAGTTCTTGATACAAACCTTTGTGCCTGGCACCTACTACCATACCCTGTTGAAGGCACTTACATTTGTTTTCTTGACCATTCACCCTCTGAATGGTACACACACAATCTGTGTCTCAAATGTCTCAAGGCTTAAAAATCCTTATTTAACCTGTCTCCTCCCCTTCATCTACACTGACTGAAGTGGATTTAACAAATGACATCAATAAGGGATCATAGCTTTCACCTGGATTCACCTGGTCAGTCTATGTCATGGAAAGAGCAGGTGTTCTTAATGTTTTGTATACTCAGTGTATATCACTCAGCCTTAAAACATGTAGTGACCATGGAGCCTTTATTAAATGATCATTAAAGCAGTAAGAGTACCTTAAAAACAGGCATTAGTATTATTACAGTTTTGTAAGCAGGATTTCAGCCTGTTACAATGTAATGATATGGAATCAGGACAAGGGACAAGATGGGCCAATAGTAGGTTCCTGTTCCACTGGCTCCATCACAGAGAGAGAGTTCAGTCCTGTCTTTACCATTGACCTGCATTGTGACAGAGCATGAAAACTGGTTCCAGGCTGACCCTCGCCTCAGTACACTTCCAGGGAGCGATAGTATCACTTGATTTCACCCACTAGCACTCTCTGTCTCTGTCTCTGTGTGTGTGGGGTGGGGGGGTGGGAGCATCTTGCTGATGCAGCCGTTGTTGGATTAGGGCTGAGGAGGAATGAGAGAAGTGTCAGGTAGTGTCAGACTAGACAGTAATCCTGTCTCCCTGTACTGGGGGCCTACCGTGGTCAGAACAGGGTCAGTGTGCTGCTGTGCTGTAATACATTTCACAGCTGGGGAATGACAAGGGCAGGGAATGTATGCCAAAAGAGAAAAGGCATCAGTGGTCCACTATGGGAACCTTTCATCCCAAATAATTTTGAGATGGTGGAATACCATGTGTAAATGTATCAGTGAACTGACCAAAATCATATTTGTTTGGAATATCCACAATTTAGAAGAAAAAAAAAATATGAATCATAATGTATTGGTTATATAATATGCCAAATAGATTGATTCATCTTTTCCTATAAATTCCAATATTTTAATTTTTGATAATCTGTTTTGGAACAGTGTACACAATTCAAAGTGATGATGACAGCAATGGCTCACTTATTGGGATCCAGCTAATACCAGTAATGCAGGTGAAGCAGGTATCT
The DNA here is from genome assembly GCF_020615455.1 of Coregonus clupeaformis. Lineage (NCBI taxonomy): Eukaryota > Metazoa > Chordata > Actinopteri > Salmoniformes > Salmonidae > Coregonus > Coregonus clupeaformis. Next base: position 44,731,020 of record NC_059197.1, read on the forward strand.
AGAGCAACACCTGGTTTTAACTTGCGTCCTTTGTCCTGATCTTGTCCACATTCTGATTGGGCCCACATTTTTTGGACAGGTGTAGACAATCAAAAGACTCATTGTGATCTGATTGTGATCAGATCATCCTGCCCACCTCCGGAGGTAGTCAGGCGCGCATTGTATCTTACAAGTGTAGACAGATCTGGACAGAGAAACCATTTAAATCATCATTATTCTGCCCTCTAAAATCATTGAATGATTACATCAATATGTGTCTAACAATAAATATTATTTTGAAAGAATAGTTGTGAAATAATTTGCATACAAGAAGGGACCAGGAAATGTGGTCACAATGCAGACACAGTGGACGGATAACAGCCACATTTGAATACCATGTGTAGACGCATTTCTGGAAATGTGCGCACAATCAGAATGCAGACAAGATCAGGACCCATGTTAGTGCCAGGTATAAATGGGGCTTAGGTGTCTGATGAATGGATTTGGATGTTCTAGCAACTCACATGGTTTTCACACATCAGGGTTGTCCAAAAGTGCTGCTTCAGCACCCCTGCCAACACACTGGCATCGGATGGCTCCTAATCCTCACCCTCCAGCCACCCTAACCCTCCTACCTCATCACCCCCATCCCCTTTCACCAGCTGTAAACCCTGTACTGTACACCTGTACCTGACCTACTGACCAGTTCCAGGTAAGAGTTCCCTCTCTCTTTCCACTCCCTCCCTCCCCACCCTTCTCTAGTCTAATTCTATCCCTTGGTTTTCCGGTCTGTTCTAATTCCCCCTGCCTGCCTCTCACTTTCTCTCTAGCTCACCTTACCTGACTTTCACAGATTAACCATGCAAACACACTTCAAAGAGAAAGGCCTATGTGAGACTGGAAAATCTTAATTACCATACTTCAACTTTAGTGATGCATTCTGGTTCAGGAACTAGAATACTACTGTCACCAATATGCAATTTATAGCTTTTAAAAGTGAGACTTTGTTGTGAGGAACAACAAATACCTGGAAGCAAAGAGGATGCCATGTCCGTGAGTCTGGTCTGAGTGCTTTCTCTGTTTACACCAAACAGTATAAGAAATAAATCCTGGTCCCACAATGACAGAGATGAGGGAGGGCGGAGTCTGTAAAACAGATGAGTAAGGGAAAAAATAATAGTAAAATGCATTTAATGACAACTGAGCAAAACCAACAGACATAGTGCATGGTGTTCCATCATAAGCAATAACGTTTCATGTTATCACCTCACTTTGATACCACTTTGTCACAGAGGTACCAGTGAAAATCCTCTTAACAAATCTTGTTCATACTTTGACTAGTGTATCATGTATAAATGTTACCTTGTGTGTAGTATGTAAATATGTAAATATGTATGTTGTATGCTCAACACAGAAGTGAGAAGAGAAAGAAACTATCAACAAAGGTTTAGTACTTGTCAGGATTAGTCCTCTAGGCCCCACCCCTTTCTAATGACAGCTAAATAAACCTGCAGCTATAACTGTGGCCCTTGTCTCAGTGTCCTCACTCTGTCAATATTTCTCTACCTTTAGCTCCCAAACCAGAATACTAGAATACTATTACTGCCTTGACAACTATATTTATCATTTCATCTCCTTGAGGCTTTCTTCCTCGATATGGATCTAAAGGATTTTTGCCTGAGTGAAAACATCCACTTCCTCTGCCAGCACAACCAGTAGGAATTATTGAGATTTATGTTTTTTTTTGTCATTCATATTTGGTATAAAAGTAATGAACAATTGAATGTGATCATAGATTAGTTTTAATGGTCATTAATCTGATTGCCATCAATTGTGTGCTGTTCATTTGTGTTTATTTTAATTAAAGCATTAGATAAGGCTTAATTTAGTTGAAAATAAAGTTATTATAAATTGTCTGTAGAATAAGTGCCAAAGTTGATTTCCTCCATGGGGAGGTGGTGGTCCTTGAGGTAGTCCACCCAATAGGCAGACTATATTGTGATCTGCATGCCACACTGTTATTGTAGCAGCTCTTAGAATAAATAATAGGGTATTATTTCAGTGAGACTATTTTTTGTCATGATCATTTCAATTGTGCCATCAGCCTGTTGGACTCCTCAAACACCGAAGAGGCTCCTTCACCAGATGATACATGTATCAAGACGGATCCCCCCAGCCCTACCTTCGCCCTGGACAGCACCACACCATTCAGTCCCAGCTCGGATAGCAGTGGATACAGTTTATTCTCACAAGGTCACTCGCTGGACCCGGAATCCCCGAGTTCGAGCAGCAGCGGCAGCGGTGTCAGCGCAGCACCAGACTCTAGCGGCACATCTCAATTTTGCTCGGAGCGCAGTTTGGTGCTTTCGGCGCACCTTGACTCCATCCTCAAATGTGACTACCTATCGTCGCTGGGCCCTGGACCTAAAAGGTTGTGCCTAGTTTGTGGCGACATTGCATCCGGATATCACTACGGAGTAGCGTCGTGTGAGGCATGTAAGGCTTTCTTCAAGAGGACAATTCAAGGTAAACTAAAGTGTATACGTTTTTGCAAAAACCTGATAGAACATCAAATCAAGCAGTCTGTGATGGTGTGTGTTGCGTGCACTGTGTGCGAGCGTGCACGTGTGACACATTTAGGACATGGCAAAGTTCTGGGCTGGATCTTAATTAATAAAATAATCTATAATCTATTAGAGGGGGAGCGCAAATGAGTCTGATTGCAGCGTACATGGATTTCCAATAATTATGTCAGCCGCAGACTCAGCTATGGGATTGCTTTTCTTGTGAAGACTCAATGTGCTTCATATTGGTTGACCGCCCCAGAAATTCTTTATTGTCCCCCACGATGAAATCGGGGAGGGTACTGTGGATTTGTCTTGGTCAGTTCGTACGTTCGTCACACGTGATAGGTTTATCTCCTATCTCAGACAGCACTGGGCCGATTTTGACGAAACTTGGGTGAATGGTGCGTTTTGCCATAGAGATCCGGCATTTACAAAATGACACTGATTTGCTGCGAGAGCTATAGCTTAGTAATTAACATAAGGGGGACGACGAGGACATGTTTATTTTTGCCTTTTTGGGAAAAATAGCTTCTGTATATTCCTTGGTTTTGATTTCTTAATATAATCCTGAATATTGGATTTTTGCTGTCTGAAACTAGAGAGGATTATTCTCTGCTACAAATGTTCCAAAGTAACTGACGCATGATATTGATCGCGTGGCGCCTGATGCATTAACGACTGTTTTTCAACATTGTTTGACTCTGTGCCTAATTTCAAGTATGCTTGAAGTTGAATGAAAATAACTATATCTACTTATTTTATTCTCATTTATCAAAAGCTGCTTTTCATAATGCATTCTTTTAGCAACAGTGCCCATCTCAAAGTATGAAAATCCAGCAAAAAAAATTGTTATTGCATCTATAACACTTCACAACACATTTGAGTTTCTTGTGAATGGCACTCTGAAGAGGTGCCAATCTCCTGTTAAAAACTAGGAGCTGTAACTTGGATGCCCTAATCTCAGAGCCTCTTGTCCAGGGGACAGGGGTGGGTTTAGGGGCAAGCTTATTGATGAGGGCCCTTGGCCCCTAGATCACCCCCAGATCCAGACCCGCTTGTCTGGGTATCGATGGGTGGGAGAAATTAGTCAATACAATTAAATCCCTTTTTTTGTCTCGTGTGAGCCCAAACTTTGTAACACGTGTGGTGGTCGTTAGGCTCAGTGTGAAAAAGCCAATCAATATCTGGATTTTGTCTGGGCTTCTATTGATTGCTGTGTGAAAGCTCAGGGTGCCAGCGAACAGAGAGGCAATTGACTTCTGTCATGGTGCCACAGACAGTGAAACTCATACCCCCTAAACATACACTTTGTTTTACAATATGACAATTTTCCCTTTAGGCTGACTGAAAAGTTAAGCATCAAGAATGCACTGTAAGAAAGATACTGTAAAATACAGTATCACCATTTGGATGACATTATTACGGCATTGGCTTTGCTGACTGGTAACCTCAAGTATAGAGTGCGGGGTGTAAACAGAGCTGTGCTTTCTGTGTTTCCAGGTAACATTGAGTACAGCTGCCCTATGATGAATGATTGTGAGATCACCAAGCGCCGTAGGAAGTCGTGCCAAGCATGCCGCTTCCAGAAGTGCCTGCGTGCCGGCATGATGAAGGAAGGTGAGACTTGATGACCAACTCATCAACTCATCTCAATGGAATCACTGGGCTCAATAAACTGACATGCTTAAGCGTACAGGCCCACAGAAGGCGTACAGGCCCACAGAACGCACACAGACTGACTTAGAGTTTTTAATTACTCAACCTCTATTTGTATTTATTAAGGATCCCCATTAGCTGCTGCCAAGGCAGCGGCTACTCTTCCTGGGGTCCTGCAACATTAAGGCAGTTACTGTATATACAATTTAAAATATTACATAACATTACATTTCATAACACTTTTCACAACACTTTAAGTGTGTTCCCTCAGGCCACTACTCTACTACCACATATATACAATACAAAATCAATTTATACGTGTGTGTGTAGAGTGCGTGTCTTATCATGTGTATGTGTAAGCGTGTGTCTGTGCCTGTGTTTGTTTCTCTTCACAGTCCCCGCTGTTCCATAAGGTGTATTTGTATCTGTTTTTTTAAACTGATTCTACTGCTTGCATCAGTTACCTGATGTGGAATAGAGTTCCATGTAGCCATGGCTCTATGTAGTACTGTGCGCCTCCCATAGTCTGTTCTTGAGAGCATGAGAGCACCAGCTGTTCCGGATGACTATGTGATCACACTCTCCGTAGCCGATGTGAGTAAGACTTTTAAGCAGGTCAACATTCATAAGGCCGCAGGGCCAGAGGGATTACCAGGACGTGTACTCCGAGCATGTGCTGACCAACTGGCAACTGTCTTCACTGACATTTTCAACATGTCCCTGACTGAGTCTGTAATATCAACATGTTTCAAGCAGACCACCATAGTCCCCGTGCCCAAGGACACTAAGATAACCTGCTTAAATGACTACCGACCCGTAGCACTGACGTCTGTAGCCATGAAGTGCTTTGAAAGGCTGGTCATGGCTCACATCAACACCATTATCCCAGAAACCCTAGACCCACTCCAATTTGCATACTGCCCCAACAGATCCAGAGATGATGCAATCTCTATTGCACTTCACACTGCCCTTTCCCACCTGGACAAGAGGAACACCTACGTGAGAATGCTATTAATTGACTACAGCTCAGCATTCAACACCATAGTGCCCTCAAAGCTCATCACTAAGCTAAGGATCCTGGGACTAAACACCTCCCTCTGCAACTGGATCCTGGACTTCCTGACGGGCCGCCCCCAGGTGGTAAAGGTAGGTAACAACACATCTGCCACACTGATCCTCAACACAGGGGCCCGTCAGGGGTGCGTGCTCAGTCCCCTCCTGTACTCCCTGTTCACCCATGACTGCATGGCCAGGCACGACTCCAACACCATCATTAAGTTTGCCGACGACACAACAGTGGTAGGCCTGATCACCGACAACGATGAGACAGCCTATAGGGAGGAGGTCAGAGACCTGGCCGTGTGGTGCCAGGATAACAACCTCTTCCTCAACGTGACCAAGACAAAGGAGATGATTGTGGACTACAGGAAAAAAAAGAGGACTGAGCACGCCCCCATTCTCATCGACGGGGCTGTAGTGGAACAGGTTGAGAGCTTCAAGTTCCTTGGTGTCCACATCACCAACGAACTATCATGGTCCAAACACACCAAGACAGTCGTGAAGAGGGCACGACAAAGCCTATTCCCCCTCAGGAGACTGAAAAGATTTGGCATGGGTCCTCAGATCCTCAAAAAATTCTACAGCTGCACCATCGAGAGCATCCTGACTGGTTGCATCACCGCCTGGTATGGCAACTGCTTGGCCTCCGACCGCAAGGCACTACAGAGGGTAGTGCGTACAGCCCAGTACATCACTGGGGTCAAGCTTCCTGCCATCCAGGACCTCTATACCAGGCGGTGTCAGAGGAAGGCCCTCAAAATTGTCAAAGACTCCAGCCACCCTAGTCATAGACTGTTCTCTCTGATACCGCACGGCAAGCGGTACCGGAGTGCCAAGTCTAGGTCCAAAAGGCTTCTCAACAGCTTCTACCCCCAAGCCATAAGACTCCTGAACAGCTAATCATGGCTACCCGGACTATTTGCACTGCCCCCCACCCCCACCCCCCACCCCATATTTTTACGCTGCTGCTACTCTGTTAATTATTTATGCATAGTCACTTTAACTCTACCCACATGTACATATTACTTCAACTACCTCAACTAGCCGCTGCCCCCGCACATTGACTATGCACCGGTACCCCCCTGTATATATAGCCTCCCTACTGCTATTTTATTTTACTTCTGCTCTTTTTTTTCTCAACACTTTTTTGTTGTTTTATTTTACTTTTTTTATTAAAAATAAATGCACTGTTGGTTAAGGGCTGTAAGTAAGCATTTCACTGTAATGTCTGCACCTATTGTATTCGGCGCATGTGGCCAATAAAATTTGATTCGATTTGATTTTTTGACTTGGGGATTGAGGATCAATCAATGAACAAACATGATGATCACTGATAATCATGTTTGTGTCACTACAGGTGTTCGCATGGACAGAGTAAGAGGAGGACGTCAGAAATACAAGAGAAGGGGGGACTCTGGCCTATCTCTTTATATGAAGGCCCCATACACACACCTCATCAAGTCCAACGGTGAGTACCCTCGGTCATACAGCACTCATACACTCCAATAAGAGCCTTGTCAGTCACAAACGGGGAGTACACTAGAGTACATTACTAACAGCGGTGTAAAGTACTTAAGTTTTTTTGGGTATCTGTACTTTACTATTTATATTTTTGACAACTTTTACTTTTACTTCCCTAAAGAAAATAATGTACTTTTTACTCCATACATTTTCCCTGACACCCAAAAGTACTCGTTACATTTTGAATGCTTAGCAGGACAGAAAATTGTTGAATTTACACACTTATCAAGAGAACATCCCTGGTCATCCCTATTGCCTCTGATCTTGCGGACTCACTAAACACAAATGCTTTGTTTGTAAATTATGTCTGAGTGTTGAAGTGTGCCTTTGGCTATCCGTAAATTAAAAAATATAAGGAATTTTATTCGTACTTTTACTTTTACTTTTGATACTTAAGTATATTTTTGAAATTACATTTACTTTTGATACTTAAGTATATTTAAAACCAAATACTTTTAGACTTTTACTCAAGTAGTATTTTACTGGGTGACTTTCACTTTTACTTGAGTAATTTTCTATTAAGGTATCTTTACTTTTACTCAAGAATGGCAATTGGGTACTTTTTCCACCACTGATTACTAATATATCTGTTTGACCTCTTTCAGGAAACAAAGTGATCTCCCAGCTCCTCTTGACAGAGCCAGCCCCCCTGTGTGCCACGCCTGACAACTCAACCAATGACGACAACCTTAAAGCTCTGCTGACGCTGTGTGACCTCCTAAACAGGAAACTCCTGGTCATGATTGGCTGGGCAAAGCATATCCCAGGTACCCACTCCTGTTGCTCTTGTAGGTCATGTTAAATAAGCATGACTCCCTGCTTAAATACGAAAAAGACTATGCCATGCCAATTAACACTGGTACAAATGGACAAAGTTTACTTTTTATACTGTGAGAATTTATAGAGTATTATGTTTCCATATTTGCCCTTCCAGGCTTCTCGGCCCTTTCATTGGTGGACCAGATGACCCTGCTGCAGAGTGGTTGGATGGAGACGCTGGTGCTGTCAGTGGTGTCTCAGTCTCTGGGCTATGGGGAGGAGCTGGTGTTTGCTGGGAACCTGCGTCTGGTCCAGGCCCAGTGCAGAGCGGCCGGACTCTCTGACCTCTACACCGCCCTGAGACAGCTGATCACCAAGTACCAGCAGATGAGCCTGAGCCAAGAGGAGGTGGTCACACTCAAGGCTATGGCCCTCGCCAACTCAGGTACTAACTACATGGCATGCACTGGATATCTGTTATAAGTAGTTTGGTGTTGTCAGCTGTGACAGAGCAAACTCAAGAGACCTAGCTGTACCCTTGTACAATCGCTCTTAAAAAGCATTATAAGAATGGCAGAACTACCAAAAATATATACTACTAACTAACCTGTCTGGCAAGTGCTTACAATAATTAATTGTGTTAAATTCAGCTTTACGATACACTGACTTGGTACAAAATCTACTGCACCGTCCTCAGGTAGCCCTACATACAGCCACTCCTTCAGGACTGTGGAGAGAGTTAGGGCTCTATTCAATCCGTATTGTGGAAGTTCAGCATTGTAGCGCGATTGAAATTTAAAGGCAATGTTACCACGTTAGTGGAGACTGTATTTACGTAAACGCTGCATATGTCGGCTCGATCGGAAATTACCTTTACATGTCTATCTTGCAATCTGTAACGCTTTAGCAATACAGATTGATTAAAGCCCCTAAGTGTGATCCACAGTGCCTTTCCCTCAGGGTGTGTCCTTGAACACACTTTTGCTCCAGGGTCAAGTCCCCTAGCAGGGCAAGGCTGTTAAATGATGGTCAATGACATGAAAAGCTACTAGCTGTCAGGGAATGAATGAGTGGCTAGATTTTAGTTGATTAATCATTTTCAATCACCTCTGTACAAACTGCCACTCTTCAGACCACCATGACAGAGAGTGGGGAGGTCTAGACCTCTGCCAAATCTGTTCTCCAACAACCACTTCTCTCACCCCTCCCTCCCCTCCCACTATTGTTCCCCAGGCCACAGCAAGTGGAAACTGATCAATATCCTAACAGTGAGAAGGCTGCTTCTGCCCTCAGCCCTGATCAATAAATCCATCTGCCTCCCAGCGCCCCGCAAATTATCCCAGGAATTAGCCTGACACTCCGGGGCCGTCACTGAGGTGGCTAGAAGGATCAGAGGAGGGAGCCTTTGTTTTTACATTTACAGTCCTTTCAGAAAAATGAGGGTTGGCTGCATGCAACTTAACCTTCGCTCGTTCATTAGCCCTCAATGGTGAAACAAATGTGGTGGACAATGGGATCTGACACGCTGTCGTGCCGAAACAAGGGGAGGTTTTAACACCCGATTCCACCCACACCCAAACACCCACAGGCCTCCCTTGACCTTGTCTCTCCCCGCTCAGACTCAGAGAACCTGGAGAGTGCGGAGGCAGTGCAGCAGTTCCAGGACGGACTCCATGAGGCCCTGCAGGAGTACGAGAGCGCCCAGCACCCAGCAGAGCTCCACCGAGCAGGCAAACTGCTCATGACCCTGCCCCTGCTCCGGCAGACTGCCAACTGCGCCGTGGACTCCTTCTGCCGGCTCCACCTGGAGGGCCGCGTGCCCATGCACAAACTCTTCCTGGAGATGCTGGACGCCAAAATATGACTGTTCTACACCTAACCTCCCATTGGCCTTCACAAACCGTAACCAGGTGCCCCATTGTTGTGGGGTCAGAAGTTCAGGGCTTGGTGGTTCGCAGTTTTATGACAAGTCTTGGTGTCATGGAACAAGACTGATTTATGAGAATTGCGTACAGTAGAACAACTTGTACAAGTGATAGATCTTGTTTCTTACTAGGGTAAAAGTCAAGGGCTCTATTCAATCCATATCGCAGAAGTTCAACGTTACAGTGTGATTGAAATTCAAAGGCAATGTTCTCGCGTCAGCGGAGACTGCATTCATGGTAAACACTTGCCTATGACGGCTCAATCGGAAATTACATTTACATTGCTATCGGCCAATCTGTAACGCTTCAGCGATACAGATTGAATAGTCCCGAGTCTAGTAGATTCATATATATTTGGGTACTTTTTCCAGAGGAGAGTATGTACAATGTTATTTTTTTTATATCATGGGGATTTTCAAGCCATGATATTCAGTCAATATAAAAGGATGTTACTCATGTGAAAACATAATAGCACTATGGTTATAGACAATGCATTCTGGTAGCTAGATATCACTTAGCCAAAGGCCTCTGTGAGCTGTTAGCCAGGCTGAACCAAACAATTAGTACTGCTATCATTACAAACGGCACATTCTTTTGACTTACCTGCCTTATACTGTACTAATAAGGTGCATTGCCATGACATTTGTATTTTATTTATGTATTTATTTATTACATGATCGCTGTACAAAGACATTAACTGCTTTCATACTAGTTTGTATGTGTTTGAATAAAATGCTTTTGGAATGAAATGTGTTTAGAGTGTGACAGACATTGGAGTGTGAACATTGTATTTCATGCTGAAGTACAAAGTAGGTTCACTGTAATTAGTTAATAGTTTTATTCGATTTATGAAGACCAGATTAGAAAAGTACAGTCATAAAAGCTAGAAATGTGACTAACTCAAGGGTACTGTATATGAAATGCACTCACAGCATCCTCGGGTAACATTCTGCTACTGACAAAGCAATCCCACTGTTGCCAAAATTATTACTATTAGTTAATGGACAGACAGATGTACTTTGTACAGACAGACACAAAACATTTAATGTTACATTTCCATTTAAGATGTATTTTTGTTATATAGTCAGAAAATTGCATAGAAATAAAATGTACAAAAATAACATAGGATAATGGGTTAAATGACTACCTTTGGTTTCGTACAATTCAACAAAACATTCAAGGTGGTGCCAGTTTAACCAATGACACAAACATACACGTAAATGGAAGTTTGATTAATAATGACTTTCTGCTTCATTTTTGTGACATAAACACGGAATTGCAGAGAAAAACAAACGCTACCAAAGTGAGAAAGACAAAAAACTGTGACAAGTATTAGACAAGACAGTAAACAGAGACAAATTTGAACACACCTCTTCCTCTGACCTATTGGTGCAACAGAAAATACGGCTGAACTACTTTGTCAGTGCCATATCAATTAACCCAGTTATTTTAACATTGCGACATAAACCATTAAATACACAAACACGTGAAAACAGGATAATATGAACAAAATATATACCGTATTAAGTGGTTCAGAAAAAGCACAAAGAGATACAGTATACCTCTACCCACGTTTGGTAGAATCCTTACCTTAAGGCACTCATATACCTCAAGTGCAACATAACAAAATTGATCTTTCGCCAATCACAAATCTTAACCAATGACTCCATTGTCCTTGCAACAAAGTTTTGGTAAAAGGGCATAACCCATTGGGAAAGATATAAAACACAGGTACCTGAGGCACTGGGATGTGATCTGGAGGAAGACTTTTGAAAAAGAATGATTCAAAATGGCAGTAAGTTAGTCAGATGTAACTAAACATATGAATGATAAAATGATATATAGATTCTCCATCGGTTTCCTCTTCAAAAAATCACCACTACATTGATACTGTGTGTACAGTAGAGGTGTATGCCTATACATCACTTCAGCCTGCAAGCCCATGATGCTGGAGCCCAGTGTGAGGTAAATACTATTACATGTCTTCACATTTCTTTAAGGGCAACTTCACCTCTTTTCAACCTCTTTTTTTAATAATCTCCAGCACAATTCCAGTGTCAACATACAGTACCAGTCAAGTTTGGACACACCTACTCATTCAAGGGTTTTTCTTTATTTTTTGCTATTTTCTACATTGTAGAATAATAGTGAAGACATCAAAACTATGAAAAAACACATAAGGAATCATGTAGTAACCAGAAAAGTGTTTAACAAATCAAACTATATTTTATATTTCAGATTCTTCAAATAGCCACCCTTTGCCTTGATGACAGCTTTGCACACTATTGGCATTCTCTCAACCAGCTTCACCTGGAATGCTTTTCCAACAGTCTTGAAGGAGTTCCCACATATGCTGAGCACTTGTTAGCTGCTTTTCCTTCACTCTGCCGTCCGACTCATCCCAAACCATCTCAATTGGGTTGAGGTCGGGGGATTGTGGAGGCCAGGTCATCTGATGCAACACTCCATCACTCTCCTTCTTGGTAAAATAGCCTTTACACAGCCTGGAGGTGTGTTGGGTCATTGTCCTGTTGAAAAACAAATGATAGTCCCACTAAACCCAAACCAGATGGGATGGCGTATCTCTGCAGAATGCTGTGGTAGCCATGCTTTGAATTACACACACAGTACCAGTCAGAAGTTTGGACACACCTACTCACACCGTCCCCTGTAGCTCAGTTGGTAGAGCATGGCGCTTGCAACGCCAGGGTTGTGGGTTCGTTTCCCACGGGGGGCCAGTATGAAAATGTATGCACTCACTAACTGTAAGTCGCTCTGGATAAGAGCGTCTGCTAAATGACCACATTTTTATATAAATGTAAATAAATCACAGACAGTGTCACCAGCAAAGCACCCCCACACCATAACACCTCCTCCTCCATGCTTTACGGTGGGAACTACACATGCAGAGATAATCCGTTCACCCACACCGTGTCTCACAAAGACACAGCGGTTGGAACCAAAAATCTCCAATTTGGACTCCAGACCAAAGGACAAATTTCCACCGGTCTAATGTCCATTGCTCGTGTTTCTTGGCCCAAACAGGTCTCTTCGTCTTATTGGTGTCCTTTAGTAGTGGTTTCTTTGCAGCAATTTGACCATGAAGGCCTGATTCACACAGTCCCCTCTGAACAGTTGATGTTGAGATGTGTCTGTGACTTGTTTGGTTACTACATGATTCCATATGTGTTATTTCATAGTTTTGATGTCTTCACAATTATTCTACAATGTAGAAAATAGTAAAAATAAAGAAAACCCCTTGAATGAGTAGGTGTGTCCAAACTTTTGCCTGGTACTGTATATATAATGTTATGTAAAGCTGAACATTATACACTAAACAAAAATATAAACGCAACATGTAAAGTGTTGGTCCCATTTTTCATGAGCTGAAATAAAAGATCCCAGAAATGTTCCATATGCACAAAGCTTATTTATCTCAAATTTGTTTACATCCCTGTTAGTGACCATTTCTCCTTTGACAAGACAATCCATCCACTTGACAGGTGTAGCATATCAAGAAGCTGATTAAACAGCATGAACATTACACAGGTGCACCTTGTGCTGGGGACAATAAAAGGCCACTCTAAAATGTGCAGTTTTGTCACAACACAATGCCACAGATGTCTCAAGTTGAGGGAGCGTGCAATTGGCATGCTGACAGCAGGAATGTCCACTAGAGCTGTTGCCAGAGAATTGAATGCTAATTGCTCTACCATAAGCCACCTCCAATGTTGTTTTAGAACATTTGGCAGTACGTCCAACTGGCCTCACGTCCAACTGGCCACACAACCGCAGACCACGTGTAACCATGCCAGCCCAGGACCTCCACATCTGGCTCCTTCATCTTCAGGATCATCGGAGACCAGCCACCCGGACAGCTGATGAAACTGTGGGTTTGCACAACCAAATAATTTAATTTCTGTACAAACTATCAGAAACCGTCACAGGGTCCTCACCAGGGTCTTGACCTGACTGCAGTTCGGCGTAGAAACCGACTTCAGTGGGAAAATGCTCACCTTCGACGGCCACTGGCACGCTGGAGAAGTGTGCTCTTCACGGATTAATCCCAGTTTCAACTGTACCGGGCAGATGGTAGACAGCGTGTATGGCGTTGTGTGGGCGAGCGGTTTGCTGATGTCAACGTTGTGAACAGAGTGCCCCATGGTGGCGGTGGGGTTATGGTATGGGCAGGCATAAGCTACGGACAATGAACACAATTGTATTTTATCAATGGCAATTTAAATGCACAGCAGTGGAGGCTGGTGGGAGGAGCTATAGGAGGACGGGCTCATTGTAATGGCTGGAATGGAATTAATGGAGCGGAGTCAAACATGTGGTTTCCATATATTTGATGTTTGATACCGTTCCATTCATTCCATTCCAATGAGCCTGTCCTCCTCCCACCTGCCTCCATGGATACACAGAGATACCGTGACGAGATCCTGAGGCACATTATTGTGCCATTCATCCGCCGCCATCACCTCATGTTTCAGCAAGATAATGCACGGCCCCATGTCACAAGGATCTGTACACAAAATGTCCCAGTTCTTCCATGGCCTACATACTCACCAGACATGTCACCCATTGAGCATGTTTGGGATGCTCTGGATCGATGTGTAAGACAGCGTGTTCCAGTTCCTGCCAATATGCAGAAACTTCGCACAGCCATTGAAGAGGAGTGGGACAACATTCCACAGGCTACAATCAACAGCCTGATCACCTATGCGAAGGAGATGTGTCATGCTGCATGAGGCAAATGGTGGTCACACCAGATACGGACTGTTTTCTGATCCACACCCCTACTTTTTATTTTTAAGGTATCTGTGACCAACAGATATCTGTATTCACAGTCATGTGAAATCCATAGATTAGGCCATAATGAAATGATTTCAATTGACTGATTTCCTTATATGAAACCATGTTGCATTTATATTCTTGTTCAGTGTAATTTAATGAAATGCACTGCTCTACCAAATGCAACCGAACACCTTCATACATGGCTAGAGTTCCAATGGGAATCATCAACACATTGACATTTTGGATATGTTGTATATGAATCTTGCCTACATCACAGCTGGCCCTTTGAAAACAGAGGAAAGTCATTGGATATGCATCCTTGACGCTTATCAAGGAAAAGTCCATCAATAATGTGACAATACGTGCGGTCACTAACCCACACATGCTCAGAAACACCAAAAGCGTCCATTGTTAGTCCACTCACTCGTACATCACAGAGCCAATCAGAAGCTGGTCTCATTCATGGGGGGTTTAGGACTGGTGGGGGGCACAGGGGAGGAGCTCTCTGGAGTGGCTGCTGCAGCTTCAGGGGGCGGGACTTCTGTAGTAGGGGAGGTGCCAGCTCGACGAGGCGACACAGGGGTCTGGGAGCGGGTTGGACTGACGATTGTAGCAGGGGCAGGGCTGGGTGAGGTGGGCTGTGGCCGGCGCAGTGATGAAGATGACAATGAGGCGGGAGAGGCTGCAGGGGGGCAGGAGAAAGAGGCGGGTGTCCGTAGGCCCAGTCTAGCCTCCAACTCTGAGCATACAGCCAGGCTGCGCCGTGTGCCCCCCTCCACCCCTCCTGCAGAGTCCGAGACCTTGGCAAGCTCCTGACAACGTTCAACAAAATTACCCCTGCGCAGAGACCCCATGACACGGTCCCGGTCTCTGTCCTGGGGGGCGGTGCGGCCGGGCCGGGGGCTGCCGCTGCTGCTGAGGGAGGCCTGGCTCAGACCCAGGTGGTGGGGCTGGAGGCCCAACCCCGCCATGGGGAGAGCCATGTCCCGGGGCTTGGTGAGGGGCACCGGAGGGGCCTGGCGGGGCAGGCTACCAGAGAAGGGACCCGAGCTGCTCACACCACCTCTGGTCCCGCGCTCCCTGGAGCTCTCACTCTGGGACTGCAAACTGCAGAGACAAGATAAACAGAGAGAATATGATCAGGGCCTAAAATTAACTTTTTGTTCCACCAGCCACTGTGGCAGGTAGATGAAAAATATCTACCAGCCACTCAACTTTTTTTCACCATAATTACATTTTTTTTTTTTTTTATGGATGACCATGCTTTGTAATGTTTCTAAAACAAGAAATGTATTAGTAAGAAGTAATGTGGTATATTGCTACATTTAGGGGCCTCCTGAGTGGCGCAGCAGTCTAAGGCACTGCATCACTACTGACTGGGGTTCGATCCCAAGCTGTATCACAGCCGGCCGTGACCAGGAGTCCCATAGGGCGGCGCACAATTGGCCCAGCGTCGTCCGGGTTAGGGGAGGGTTTGGCCGGGGGGCTTTCCTTGGCTCATCGCGCTCTAGCGACACCTTGTGGCGGGCCGGGCGCCTGCAAGCTGACGTTAGTCGTCAGTTGAATGGTGTTTCCTCTGACACATTGGTGCGGCTGGCTTCCGGGTTAAGCGAGCAGGTGTTAAGAAGCAGCACGGTTTGGCAGGTCATGTTTCGGAGGACGCATGACTTGACCTTCGCCTCTCCCGAGCCCGTTCTTTTAACGAATATATCAGATGAGACAAAATGTTGAGCTGCCCCTTTAAGGGCGGAAGGTTACCGGGGCTACTCGAGTCATGTCATGTGTGTCTGTAACATTTGGGATGTGACTAGTAGTAGACAGCATCTACGGTGTCTCTTTGCTATCAGTTGAAGCAGCAGATTCAAACTAACATTGAAAAACAACCGAGCTTGTGAACAAAACAATGTAAATAGCCAAGAAACACAAGACGTAAATTAGACCAACTTTTATGCTTTTTTGTGCCAGCGCCTCCAAAAATTAATCTATCAGCTCTTCACTCTCAGTGCGCGAAGCTGCGCGAGGTGGGATGTAGGATTCGTATTTCTTTGTGCGATTAGCAGCTATGAAACAAAACAGCAGAAATACTGTACTTTGAAAGCAGCTACTTCAGCATTTTTCTGCTAGAAGTTGCAACTCACACTATATGCTCATACATGACTTTTTGACTATTTTTATTCACAAATGCAATGCTCACACTGTATTGCCCGGCAAATTGACCCCCCCTCTAAATGTGGCTGGTGAAGTAGACATTTTTATCCGCCAATACCTACATCTACCCGCATTTGGTTGGTGGCGGGTGTTCATTTTATGCCCTGAATATGATGTGCACTTGCAAAAGTGGGTTAACATATGCAGCTGTATGGGGGTAGCATGCGCCTGATTGCATGGGCAGTTGGCAATGGTGGGTGGTGTACCTGCAGGTGGAGGAGTGGGTGAAGGAGGCAGCAGGACTCATGTCAGGGGTACGGGTCAGAGCCAGGTCACACTGGTCTAACAGCTCCAGCAGCTCTTCTTCTGTAGGGCCGCCCAGCGCTGAGGGACAACCAGACAGAGACAGTCAGAGACACAGCACAATGTCTATGACACATCACTTAATAAAACCAGTCAACACAAAAAGCCATGTGTTTAGAGTGCGGGGTTGTCTTACCCCTGATGTCCACTTTCCCTGCGATCTCCATGGCGGTGGTCAGGTCCCACATCTGGATGCTACCGTTGGCGTGGCCACTGAAGAGGTAGCGGCGGGGGCGTGAGCCGATGCGGCTGGACCCCTCACACTCGTGGACCATGAAGGAGGTGATGGAGGTGCCGTCCACAGAGCGCACCTCACACACCCTCTTTCCATTGGACGAGAGGCGCACGTAGAGTTTGTCTGTGTCAGGGATGACCCTCTGGATAAATACCTGCTGGTCGTCTCTCTCTCCATAGGGACCTGTTAGAGAGGAACAACACACAGCAGGTAACCTTACAGTCCTTTCTCACTCCATCTCCAAATGTTAACTTCAATTAAACATTCAAACCAGTGTCCACTTTTGACCCCTGACCTCTGTCTGCTTACCTATCTCAGTGCCGGCAGCACAGCCCCCGTGGCCGTCGATGTCCTCCAGAGAGAGGATCTTGAAGGAGGTGAGGGGGGTGGAGCCTGGCTGGGTGGAGATCATCCCCCTGAAGCGAGTCACCGTCCAGGTCCGCACGTGGTTGTTGTCTGCACACACTGACGACACGACACAACAGGGTTAGCCCAAAAACATCTGCACGATGGGCCCATCTTCTGCACTAAACTTGGATGACCAATGTTTCTGAATTCATTTGCATAATATCCAACAGCTTACAAGCGGAGACAGTAGAATACACCGCTAATTAACGATCATCACTAGAACATGGAGGCTCCTGGCCAACCATTCTCACCTGATATGAGGTGTTTCTCAGAGAGCATGATCTTGGTGACGGGGCTGCGGTGGACTGAGAAGGTCTGGAAGAGCTGGGGCCCAGAGCCCACTGTCTCCGGGTGTTGCACTATCACCCGCACCGTGCCCGAGCTGGTCCCGTAGGCGATCTCGATCCAGTTGCCGCTGTCGCCTGACGACACATTGGGGACTTTTATCCCATACACCATTTTAGCCTCAATGCATGCTGTGTTATGTACCGTGCATATCAAGAAATGGAAGTGGATAGTCAGCCGGCAGACCCAAAGATTAAGGTGAGGAATTAGGATCGAAATTGGTATAAAGTTAGTGTTCGTGTTAGGGACGTTAGGTTAGGGTAAAGGTCTAGATTAGGTTAAAGGTTAAGGTTTGGCAAAGAGTTAGCGAAACGCCACCAGGAACCATTCCAAATCTGCCAGCTGCCTATAAAATTATACGGCCATTGCTGACCATAAATGAAGTAACATGAAAATGATTGTTTTGCACCATGCATCTATTAAGATTGTATTTCCAATAACCATGATTGACTAATATGATACTTGCTCATCCTTAAAAATATGCAGAAAAAGCTATTAATTTCAGTGAAGGTAAAAATCGAAACGGGCAGACATACTTGTTTTGGGTGTGAGGTAGACACTGAGAGCAGTGATGGCGTCCTCCGTGGGGTCGCGGTATAACTCTGTCACTAGGAGGTCATTGTCCTTCATCCTCAATGGAAACTTCTGAACATCTGTTGACAAGAACACATCAATGAATCAATGAGAGGTCTATATTTTGCAAGTGTATTAATATACTTATACTGAATGATGTATTAGAAAAACACCTTGACAGCATTCTGCTATACAGAAAAACAATTTTAATAGTTTTCCATTATTGCATCATATGTAGAAAAGATGACTTTCCTTACCTATATAATATATGGACCCATTGTTACAGCCTAGAATGAGGAAGGAAGCGGCAGTATCATAGCTATTAATTGGAACCACATCTTGATTCTGAGAAGGGAAAGAGAAATGGAAAACATGAACAACTGATGTACAATACACATTTAATATATGCTATTTAGCCAACGCCACTTACAGTCATGTGTGCACACATTTTACATATGGGTGGCCCCGGGAATCGAACCCACAATCATGGCGTTGCAACTGAGCCACACACAACCACATATATTATTACTACACATAATATATACGTTCTATTGACATGACATTCTTATAGAATGCATGGATACAACTTTACCTGCCAATGTTTAGTCACTGCATTCCATACTCCCACTTTCCCTGTGTGGCTGGTGGCAATAAGCTGGTTCCCCACAAAGAAGAGAGCCTCCACGGGGACATTCAGACTGAACACACCTGGAAGGAAGCATGTACAATGGAGACCTACTAGCACGGCCCTAACATAAGCCCCCACAACTACCTTTAAAGTGGTCTCTTAAAATACTAACGACAAGTCAATAGTAAATATTTTGAGCGATAAAAATGATATCATAGCTATATTTGTTTTAACACTGTGCGTTCATTCGTTTGCAGACTGACCTATCTCGTTGCCGTTGCCGTCAGGACAGATAGTCCAGAGGATGATCTCTGTGCCCGAGGCCACGGCCACCATCTTGTCGTTGTCTCCCAGGGAGCCGCCCATCACCTTGGCGTTGAGCGCCACCCTGTCAATCACCCAGTCCAAACGGGGACTGGTGAACACCTGCTGCCAGCCCGTAGACTCCTTCACTCTGATGGAAGAGGACAGCACAGTTAATACCCTCTTTGGTCCTTACCAAATGACTGATTCATACGACACTGTGACATCATGCATGGAAGTCCTGTGTCCTTACCTGTAGCAAACAACAAATTGGGCATAAGCCACAGCGATCCAGTTGTGGTGGCCACATATGATGCGGACCATGCCTGGGTCTGCAACCTGAGCTGTGTAGGAAGGGAAAGAGGAACAGGTATTTGGTATTTTATTAGGATCCCCATTAGCTGTTGCAAAAGCAGCAGCTACTCTTCCTTGGGTCCACACAAAACATGACATAATACAGAACATTAATAGACAAGAACTACATGTTTTATTTTTTGAAAGCACACGTAGCCTACATATCAATACATACACACAAACTATCTACAGTGGGGAGAACAAGTATTTGATACACTGCCGATTTTGCAGGTTTTCCTACTTACAAAGCATGTAGAGGTCTGTAATTTTTATCATGGGTACACTTCAACTGTGAGAGACGGAATCTAAAACAAAAATCCAGAAAATCACATTGTATGATTTTTAAGTAATTAATTTGCATTTTATTGCATGACATAAGTATTTGATCACCTACCAACCAGTAAGAATTCCGGCTCTCACAGACCTGTTCGTTTTTCTTTAAAAAGCCCTCCTGTTCTCCACTCATTACCTGTATTAACTGCACCTGTTTGAACTCATTACCTGTATAAAAGACACCTGTCCACACACTCAATCAAACAGACTCCAACCTCTCCACAATGGCCAAGACCAGAGAGCTGTGTAAGGACATCAGGGATAAAATTGTAGACCTGCACAAGGCTGGGATGGGCTACAGGACAATAGGCAAGCAGCTTGGTGAGAAGGCAACAACTGTTGGCGCAATTATTAGAAAATGGAAGAAGTTCAAGATGACGGTCAATCACCCTCGGTCTGGGGCTCCATGCAAGATCTCACCTCGTGGGGCATCAATGATCATGAGGAAGGTGAGGGATCAGCCCAGAACTACACGGCAGGACCTGGTCAATGACCTGAAGAGAGCTGGGACCACAGTCTCAAAGAAAACCATTAGTAACACACTACGCCGTCATGGATTAAAATCCTGCAGCGCACGCAAGGTCCCCCTGCTCAAGCCAGCGCATGTCCAGGCCCGTCTGAAGTTTGCCAATGACCATCTGGATGATCCAGAGGAGGAATGGGAGAAGGTCATGTGGTCTGATGAGACAAAAATAGAGCTTTTTGGTCTAAACTCCACTCGCCGTGTTTGGAGGAAGAAGAAGGATGAGTACAACCCCAAGAACACCATCCCAACCGTGAAGCATGGAGGTGGAAACTTCATTCTTTGGGGATGCTTTTCTGCAAAGGGGACAGGACGACTGCACCGTATTGATGGGAGGATGGATGGGGCCATGTATCGCGAGATCTTGGCCAACAACCTCCTTCCCTCAGTAAGAGCATTGAAGATGGGTCGTGGCTGGGTCTTCCAGCATGACAACGACCCGAAACACACAGCCAGGGCAACTAAGGAGTGGCTCCGTAAGAAGCATCTCAAGGTCCTGGAGTGGCCTAGCCAGTCTCCAGACCTGAACCCAATAGAAAATCTTTGGAGGGAGCTGAAAGTCCGTATTGCCCAGCGACAGCCCCGAAACCTGAAGGATCTGGAGAAGGTCTGTATGGAGGAGTGGGCCAAAATCCCTGCTGCAGTGTGTGCAAACCTGGTCAAGACCTACAGGAAACGTATGATCTCTGTAATTGCAAACAAAGGTTTCTGTACCAAATATTAAGTTCTGTTTTTCTGATGTATCAAATACTTATGTCATACAATAAAATGCAAATTATTACCTAAAAATCATACAGTGATTTTCTGGATTTTTTTTAAAGATTCTGTATCTCACAGTTGAAGTGTACCTATGATAAAAATTACAGACCTCTACATGCTTTGTAAGTAGGAAAACCTGCAAAATCGGCAGTGTATCAAATACTTGTTCTCCCCACTGTAGGTCAAATAGGGGAGAGGCGTTGTGCCGTGAGGTGTTGCTTCATCTGTTTTTTAAAACCAGGTTTGCTGTTTATTTGAGCAATATGAGATGTAACGGTGAAGGTGAATCCACTTGTTGATAATATTCCCTTAAAAATAAAATAATAATATGCCATTTAGCAGACACTTTTATCCAAAGCGACTTACAGTCATGCGTGCATACATTTTTGTGTATGGGTGGTCCCGGGGATCGAACCCACTACCTTGGCGTTACAAGCGCCGTGCTCTACCAGCTGAGCTACAGAGGACGGGTCCAGGTTAGAACTTTTACTTTCAATACAGTGCAACCAGACAAGACATATTGATAGGAATACTGAAGCTAAATACAATGTAAAAACACTGGCCGAAAGATCGTCAAGGACTCGAGTCACCCGAGCCACGGACGGTTCACTCTAACCCTAGCTGTCTCCCTGCACAGACCTGCACCTTGAGACTATTTGCACCTTGAGAATATCTGCACCTTAAAGACTGTTTGCGCTGACTCCCCACACATCCAACCACTTACACACACAACACAGTCCTGCACGGGTCCGTTTTTTGGAGCCACACTCGCCCCGCGCCGGCCACATCAATTCCGAGCCCCACCCAATATCCGACATCAGGACAGATTTTTTTCTGCAACCCGACCCACCCACATAGAATTATTAAGAGAGACGATTCGTGTCCCGCCAAATAACACATTTATTGAATTGTTTTTATGACTCCAGAGTAGGAGGCCACTAGGCTATTCGCCTTCCCTGCATGAATGAATTTGTCTGCATCGCTAGTCACCATTTTTGATAAAAGGAAACCATGAATTAAGAACGATAGGCCTCTGTTCTTATTTTCACAATGCAACACATTGGCAACTCAAATTGCTTTGAAAAAGAGCCTTCTAATTACCTAATGAAAGCCTATAGCCGACATAACAAAACACCCTTACATTCAATATTGTTTAGATAACCAAATAGTTTAATTTAAACTTAAATAAACTATTCCTAGAATCAAATAGGCTAGACTGCCAAAACAGCCTTTATTCATTTAGTAGACTATTGGCTACTCAAACTTTTACCAGCCGCACAGGTTTAATCTTTATATGGCCTGCATATGGTCTAAATGAACGAAAGATTGAATTAATGTAGCTTAATAATTAACTACTCCATTCCAAAAATACTGAATCTTAGGAGTAGATTCCTACAAGAAAAAGTGTTTTCTTTCTACTAAATGTCTTGATAAGTCACGGTATTGAACAAACCTAGGCAGCAGGCAGGCAGACTGTGCGCAGGCAGCTCGAGATTATTTGATTGACAGTTCTGGGAAGCGGCATTCCTTTACAGACAAGTAAAATGCCCGTTCAGCAGCGCTTCAAAACTATCTCCAGAGGTTTCGTGTCGGCGTTTAAAAAGCCGTAGTGTACCCAGACAAACAAACATGCCGTAGCCGAGGCGCTTTCGAGGGTAGATATAACTTCATTGACCAGCCCTAGCGGTCATACATACGTAATAGCACCATTATTCTGCATTGTGAATTGATGTGGAATTTTATGAATTTTTCTTATCGTTTTAACGGAAAACCGATTTTTTAAATGGCAGTTTAAACTTTAAGAAACATTTTCTATTTGTCACATCCCTAATGCATACTACCTCTTCTATTATTTATTATTGTACTGCACTGTTGAGGGAGCTAGCACACAAGCATTTTGCTGCACCTTTTATACCTGCTGTTAAATGTGTATCTGACAAATAAAATGTCATTTGATTTGATTTCAAGGCCTTTTTTTTTATTTTTATTTTATTTAACCTTTATTTAACCAGGTAAGCCAGTTGAGAACAAGTTCTCATTTACAACTGCGACCTGGCCAAGATAAAGCCTTACCACCACTGATCCTCTCCTCCATCGTTGCTTTACCCAGCATGCCCGCGTTGCCCAGGTTGGGTGGCATGGTGTTGCTGCGTCTCACTGGAGCTCTCTCCATGGGCAAGGCACAGCCACTCATATACTGAGGCCCCGCCACACTGTGACGGTTCCTCCGCTTCGCCGGGTACACTGGTCAACAAGAGGAGACGATAAGGACATCAAACTTAACACACAACTTGCCTGTCCCTTGAAGTGAAGTCAAATCTAGAGTAGATCAGCCTACCTGGAGGTGGGAGATAACCATTGAAGAGCACGTTTCCACAGGAGGATCGGTCCAGCTCATCACAAAGCTGCAGCTTACGCACTGAGGAAGAGGAAAAAAGTAATCAAGGTGCAGACACTAATACATAGAAAGACAGCCTCTCATTCACAGCTGTATTTGACTAGCTACTGGCTACTTTCGTACCCAACGGAGTGATTCCATAGAACTCAGCTTCATGCATGAGCAGGTGCACATTTATGGACCTAAAATTAAAGGTTGAGAAATCAAATGTTGAAGACAACATGCCATCAAGGCTGAATATATACCATTTTTTAAACGTATTAAATGTAAACAAATGTAAACAAAGGAATCAGCACCTGGGAAACAACTCTTTGGTACGCAGGAAGTTCAGTATGGGAGTAAAGAGCGATGGGTCCCGATCTATGAAGATCTGTGGGAGATAAAGATCAGCAGCACATTACAAATATGTTACAAGTAGCCCTAAGTGGTTGCCAATATCAAATAGGTTTATATACACATTGCCTAGGTTGTTCCATCGATTTCAGACAACTTACCGCTCCAGTTTCATCCTTCAAGGTTGAGATCCTCCCACTTAGAAGACTGGCAGAGACAACACAACTCACTAGTTAGACCTTACTGAGTGATGCTACAGCAAATGACCATATGCCATCACTATGGCTGGGTAATTAATGAGTTGGAGAGTCATTATGAAGACACTTGTGACTTTAATAAAGGCATTGGCCTATGTCTCAAAATAAATAGATAGTTACCTACCTTGAGAAAAAGGAGTCTGGGACCCATGTCAATGTCTGTCTGGAGGTGCTGAACCTGAAACAACATGATCACTCAAATGAGCATTCACACTGACTCAAGTTTGATCAAGTTCAAAACAATGTATCTTGGCCAGGTCGCAGTTGTAAATGAGAACTTGTTCTCAACTGGCTTACCTGGTTAAATAAAGGTGAAATAAATCAAATAAAAAATTGAAAAGCTAGCAAGCTAACATTACCTAGTTAGCTAGCTTTAAACGTTCCGGCTGCACTGTGAAGTCAGTAGCTAACCTTACTGTCAGAGAGAGATAGTTTAGCTGGAAAAATATCTAACTATCAGTAGGTAGTTCACTAATTTAGGACAATGTTACTAACGTTATTTGCTTACTAAAGATATATGGCTATCTAGTTAGCTAGCCAGCCAGCAACTTTTAAATAGCTAGCTAGCATCCACCCAACAACAATAGCTAGCTATCAGTAGCTAACTATTCAAAGTAATCCCAGTTCTCACCTTTTTCCACCAACGTTTAAATGGATAATGTCTCCGGTCCTTGCTATATTAGCCATATTGTAAACTGTGGGAATGTTCATGCATTGCCCACAAAGTAAACATTTGAGTTAATCTATCACAAAAAGTATTTAGCCAACGACAACGTTATCAACATAATTGTTCCTGCTACAACTTCCTGAAACAGAACCTCCTTCTTCTTCTGTGGTGTCTGACAGCCAACAACAACCAAATGGTCATCGCCACGGCGCCACCAGTTCTTCTGGAGTGCGGAGTACAGGCGCAGTTTACCCAATTATTGTTTTTACTGTAGGCTTCAAGCAACGTTTGACATAATGCATATGATCTGGTCAGTATATACACTACATGACTAAAAGTATGTGGACACCTGCTCGTTGAACATCCCATTCCAAAATTATGGATTAATATGGAGTTGGTATAACAGCCTCCACTCTTCTGGGAAGGCTTTCCACTAGATGTAGGAACATTGCTGCGGGGACTTGCTTCCATTCAGCCACAAGAGCATTAGTGAGGTCGGGCACTTATGTTGGGCGATTAGGCCTGGCTCACAGTTGGCGTTCCAATTCATCCCAAAGGTGTTCGATGGGGTTGAGGTCAGGGCTCTGTGCAGGCCAGTCAATTTCTTCCACACCGATCTCGACAAACCATTTCTGTATGGACCTCGCTTGTGCACGGGGGAATTTTCATGCTGAAACAGGAAAGGGCCTTCCCCAAACTGTTGCCACGAAGTTGGAAGCACAGAATCGTCTAGAATGTAATTGTATACTGTAGCATTAACATTTCCCTTCACTGGAACTAAGGAGCTTAGCCCGAACCAAGAAAAACAGCCCCAGACCATTATTCTCCCTCCACCAAACTTTACAGTTGGCACTATGCATTGGGGTAGGTAGCGTTCTCCTGGCATCCACCAAACCCAGATTCGTCCGTCGGACTGCCAGATGGTGGAGCGTAATTCATCACTCCAGAGAACGCGCTTACACTGCTCCAGAGTTCAATTGCGGCGAGCTTTACACCACTCCAGCCAACACTTAGCATTGCGCATGGTGATCTTAGGCTTGTGTGCGGCTGCTCGGCCACGGAAACTCATTTCATTAAAAGCTCCCGAAGCTGACGTTGCTTCCAGATGCAGATTGGAACTTGGTAGTGAGTGTTGCAACCGAGGACAGAGGATTTCTAGGCACTATACGCTTCAGCACTCGGTGGTCCCGTTCTGTGAGCTTCTGTGGCTGAGCCGTTCTTGCTCCTAGACATTTCCACCTCACAATAACAGCACTTACCAATTGGCAGGGGCTGCTCTAGCAGGCAGACATTTGACGAACTGACTTGTTGAAAAGGTGGCATCCTATGACGGTGCCACGTTGAAAGTCACTGAGCTCTTCAGCAAGGCCATTCTACTGCTAATGTTTGTCTATGGAGATTGCATGGTTGTGTGCTCGATTTTATACACCTGTCAGCAACGGGTGTGGCTGAAATAGCCAAATCCACTCATTTGAAGGGGTGTCCACATATTTGAGTATATATAGTGTATCTACTCAGGGTGGAGGTGACAGTGACATAACAGACAGAAAGTAGAAACAGAAAGTTGCTAGGTACGTTGTTCAGCATGTCTGTAAACCATTATCACAATTAATCAAAGCATTATTCATTCAATACATATAAAACTGTGTGAACAGATAAGATGTTTGAAGGTCTGTAGTTGTTAGCTTCAATAATGTTATGTGGACTTGCTGCTATTTTGTCCCTAGCTGTAGCAGCAGTGATACACAAATGTATGGTTTTCTGCATGAGCTGTGTTAATACTAAAACATGTTGTATCAAATACAGTAAATACTTTACATATTTTTCTAAATATGCAAAGAAGAGTGAATGTAACTGGAATTAGTATTGGTCCAACATGGCCCTTTGGCCTGCATATATTTGTAGAGCCACTTGACAAGACATTGGCACTGAACTTCACATGCAATCAAAATTAACAACACAGTGTTTTTTTCAATATCACAATTTGTATTTATCAATTCAAAGAAACAACTGTACAGCGTCAATGATATTAAGTTGGATCTGTTTTATACATTATTATTAATTCATTCACCTTTTCCATGTACTTAAGTGAGTCACCCCATTATTGTACAGTGAGTGTTTAGTGGCGGAATGAGACTTCAAAACATGCAGAGCAGTATTATAATAGGGACTATGTAATTCATGCAACTTCTATGTCCTGATATTGTGATGTTTTCCGTTGATGTTGTACAAATGAACCATTTGCCCCATGGATATTAAAATGTGTTGACCCCCCCCCCCTTTCACAGCAGAACAGAAAAAAAAATGTAATTATTTATTTACAGAAAATACTTTAAGCAATGACATTTTGTACAGGTCATCAAGCTGTTGACCTTTGCAAGACATCCATTCAGTAGTTCCCTAAAAACAGTGGTGCTCTAGGGTCAAAGGTCAGGAAATGAACGTTAGGTGTTGAGCATTGCCTTGTCAACAAATAGCAGTGGAACATCCTGGATGAAAACTGCACTGTCATTATTATTCCCTGAAATGAAAAATAAAACGTATTCTAGAAAATATGGATTTGAGTTTATAATGGCATTAGACTATTGATTTGTAATGGTTGAGGTGTGGATGCTTTCATGAAGGAAGCACTCCAGGACTTAACGCACATCACACATTACAGATGCCCAGCTGCGCAATGTTCTAACATAACTGAAAAATCATGACTGCACGGCTAATACAGAGGCATTGTATCAATAATGGGATTCCTCTCACAAGTCTCCCTACGACAACTTAATGCTTGTGTGTATATCAACTGTAGGTTATAAAATGGTGCTTTCTAGGTATTAATAACGTCCAGCTGGTTTGTAATTTGAAAGTTTATAAACTCAAATTACCCTCTGTAAAACAGAAAAGTACAGGATAACATGGATCGGGCCCTTGGCCATGACAACAGACTTGCTGGCCCACATTTGAAAAATGACTACTGGTAATTTATCCAGATAGCTACTGAATGAAACCTTAGCATGAATAATTGGATGAAATATTGTATAGGCATGTTTGTATTTAGGACGTGATAGATTTGTGAAACTTGTACTTCATGCACCGTAGCTGGAATACCAGCTGTTTGTAATGTGTAACAAGCAAGACAAGCATGAAAAACTGCAATGTGAAATATCTCATATCATGGTTGAACATGACACTCATACTTTTCAGGCTAGTGTACTTAATGTCCATTCATGAAGATAATTCAAACCTCATTCTCCTTTAATCAAATAAACACATTTCACTCTCGGACCCTTAAGCACCACTGCTCCTCAAGCAATAGCACTGTGTAATGGGGGAGTGTTTTAGTGCAAAGGAAAAGTTGCATAAATTCTCTATTCGCATCAACAATAAGTTCCTGTCAACCTCCTTAAGCCACCATAATACTTTGACTGCATACCATCTGTTTAGAGTGAGACTATGGCATACAAATATGATATCTGTGACAGCAGTACACAGAGAGTACAATGGTAAGCAACATTTCCAAACAAAGATACCATTCAGACATCGAAATTAGTGTTAAATCAGAACTAAGACAATTACGTACATCAATTTGAAACCAACTCGTTTTTATTGAGCGTATTGATTTTGGAATGAGACATCCTCCATATGAGCTGCCCAGGCAAGATTTGTCTACTCTAAACAATAGACAGTAGTGTATACTGCACAGTGAATCTCCTGAATGCAAGAATTCAGCAGACTAGCAGTTTATTGCTAGTATCCTCCCACTACACTATGATAATTGTACTGTATGCTACTCTGTAAAGTGTGTCATACGAATCTCAGGATTCACCTATAGAATCTCACAGATGTCCACAGTGCCCTATCTGACTGTGTCCTGTGTCATATAGTGTACTGTATTTCACATTCCATGTGTTAGTTATGTTCATTCAAAAATAAGTTCTGTTGATCCTTGCCTTGTTGTGTCCAACATGCGTTATGGATTGCATTGTTTTGGCATTCACGCCTATATAGATGCATAAAATGTGTTTTAAAAAAACAAGGTAGAAAAAGCTACTCGGGAAAGATTTTGTGATATTTTCACTGTACTATCTCATCACCATCACTCCTCACTTCTGTGCAAATCTCTGACGTAAGGAACAGGCAAAGGATTTGTCCTTCCATAATGTAAGACTTCCCATGACCAAATATGGCTTTGCAGTGCTAAGACAAACCAATCATTTTATTGTATGATGCATGGAGAGGAACAAACGTGAACATGGTTGCTGATAGCTACATACTGTGAGAGGAAAATAGGATCGGACTGCTATGGAAAGCCTCTCAACAAGAGATTTATCTCAAGCAAGACATGCATGTGATTCATTCAACCAGAAGCTAGGAAGCTTTTCTTTACATCCATCTGACATCGACTTGCACTCCTGAGGCCTTGGAGTGACCAATCGGCACCGTGTCATTTCTGTGTGGCCCCTGAACTTAGATCCTTGCTGTGTCCTCATCAATTCCTGTGGTTAGTTGAGCTGTTAGAAGCCTGGCCTGTGGAATGGCAGTGCCTGGAAGACTGAGGGAGAACTGAGGACGCAGATGTGAACAAAAAAACCTGAGCTATGAAAACCCTGGGAGTGGTGAGCAGCTGAACAGACACACACACATCCGCACACACATGCTCAGACACACACACAACTTAATTTATCATTTTTTGACTGTCTATAAAAAGCATTGTGATATTTTCTGAATGGACAAAAATAAATGTTTACTGGGTATGTGGAGTGCGGTTACCACCGTCTGATGGTCTTTGAGAAGGAAGGAGGAGGCTTGATGTCTTGTTAGATGGCTTCCAGTCCTGTCCCTCTGGTACTGGGTGGCTATGGCTGCTGGGTCCCTGGGGGCCTTTCAGGGGCCTGAGATGAAGGCATTGCTGAGTATGGCCGTGGGGGCCAGCCTCCGGGTAAAGGTTCGAGCTCATCCATCCAAAAGCCAGAACAAGCTTGTGAAGGCTGATGTTACCTGCCTGTTCTCTTTCTCCTCTGGCTCAATGTTGAATTGTACAAATTCAATTTGGATGAGTTTGATGACATTACAGTTTTGTACTGAGGAAAATCCCAAAAGTGAGAAAAGAGAGCCCAGAAAAGAATGATGGCAAAGTGAACGAGCAGAAATAGAAAAAAAGAAACAACATAAAATAATTGTTCTCCAAAAAGAGGCCAGTTGTGAAAAACATTAGATTATAAGATTGGATGTTCTAGACATACAATACATAAATAGACAGACAAGAGTTACATACAGATAAAGCTCATCTCTTACAAAAAAATAAATGTAAAACGTTATGAGCTACTTTTTCATACTACCAGTGATAACAACCCTCTTGTTACGTGTGTCCATCTCTTTCACACTGCTGCCCTGACTAGTGCACCAATGTCACCACCAGAGGGCAGAGGTGGAACGAGCCCGGGCAATAAGTGTTAGTGCCCAGGTCTGACACCCTCGGAGCAACCGAGATAAAGAGAGCGGGCAACAATGAGGGGCACACTGATATTCGTGTTTCAAATACCTCATGTCAGTTCACCAGGGTGATTTTCACTAAACAGAACTGAAGCAGGTGGATGAGGTGAAAGGGATGGGTCTTGACTGGGAGTCTTTTAAACCCCTCTCCCTTTCCCCCACCCAGCACACAACATCAAACTCATTTCTTCTTGCTGGACTTTTCTGAACGCTTGGTGTCCGATTTGGTCTCACCCTTATCTGACCTCTCAGAGCGCTCGGCCCTCTCCGGCCTTTCCCCCCGGTCTGACTTTTCTCCCCGCTCTGACTTGTTATCGGCCTTGCTGCCGTCGCGGCGCGTGCCCTCGTCCGTGGATGAGGTAGTAGGCTGGGTCTGACCCCATTTGGCAATCTCCTCATGCTCTGCGATGCTCTTGTTGATGTTGGTGGTCCAGGCCTTTAGATCATCCTGTGACTCGGAGAGAGAAAGGGAGATGAGAGAGAGCATGGGACAGGACGAATGATAAAGAACAAGAAAGGGAAAGAGAGAGGGCAAGAAACAGAAAGAAAGTTATTTGGCACATGGACAAACATTGCAGAGTCACATCGCTATTATATGACTGTATTTCCATTTCCAGTCAACTTTTGAACACCCTTTACCTCATCCTTTGCATGGAACAGAAATTCACTTCCGTCTTTCGTTCTGAAACAGAAGGACAAAGAAGTTGAGGGTAACACACACAAAGGCTATCTATACAGTAGACAAGACAAAACAACATGTCCCTGATTGACAGTGTGCCTAGAAGGCAGAGTACTAACTTAAGTGTAAAGACGTTTTTCTTCTTCTTGTATCCAAGGGTGACGTCGCAGTGGCAGTGGCCGAGGTTGAGCATGGGCTCGTTGTTGTAAGGTGTGGTGGTGTTCTTAGCATCCTTATAGAAGCCTATCTCTCCTTTGTTCAGCACACAGTACAGGTTGACCCAGGATCTGCTGTAGTGGGGGGAAAACGGGGCGTGTTCAGCAAAAACCAACCACAGGCTTAATGCCACCTAACCTCACTCACCTGGGGGCGTTCAAGATGACTGGCCGCAGTGGGCCGAGAGGGAACACACTGCTGAACAAACAATGAACCGCCGACCGTAGCGTGCATAGGTGCATACACGTGGCTTACCTTTGTGGAGAGGTAGGAAGAACAGCCAGCAGCAAGGAGCAACAGGAGAGAAGAAACAGAGAATTTGGTTAAATGACAGTATTGGTATTAGTGAACATTCATCTCACCTCTTAAGGCGATTCAGTGTAACACACATAAAAAGCTAGGCTTTACCTTGGCATGTACATAGCATTACATGTACATCAGAAACATTCATCCAATTGGTGAGTGAGCAGTGGGACTCATTTGTGGGATGAGTCTGTTGCGTTACGTGTCAGCCATGGCCTCCAGGGGGCAGTGCAGCAGCGAGAGGCGGACGGTTCAGTCTCCGGGGCCAGAGACCCATGGTAGGCCACCAAGCATGGCCGACTGAACGAAACGTCTCTCGGGAGGAAGCGGAGTGATGTGTGGCCACTGCAAGGACCTGTGCGGGTAGCCTGGCTATAGCTGCATATCGTACTGGCTATGGGCCAGAACCAGCACCAGGTTCGACCTAAGGCCCAGCAACAACATCCATCAACCAGACTGCTCTCCGTCAGGGCCAGTGTTGGTTAGGCACCATGCATGTTGCAAGCAGTGGAATGGCTGGTGGCTATCTCTTGGTTAAACTCTCATTCTGATACACTTCTGATCAGAAGCTAAACAGAAATCTGAAGTTCCAATAAAATACTAGAAGAGCATATGTTAAAGCAAATAGCTATTTTCAAATAGGATGCTAGAACATATGTCAACCCAGAATTCTATTTTCAATAGGTTACAAGAACATATGTCAACTCGGGTCATAAGCTCCAATAGGAATGCCTGAACATACAGTATGTTAGAGCAGTGCTAAAGCTCCAATAGGATGCTGGAGTATATGTCAACCGAGA
Organism: Coregonus clupeaformis; assembly: GCF_020615455.1. Lineage (NCBI taxonomy): Eukaryota > Metazoa > Chordata > Actinopteri > Salmoniformes > Salmonidae > Coregonus > Coregonus clupeaformis. Next base: position 44,763,392 of record NC_059197.1, read on the forward strand.
CCTATGGCACCAATCAGATGCTGGAACATATGTTAATGCCAGTGACATGCACCAATTGAACATTTCATAGGTAAAGTCAGTTGTTTTGTTAGCTTAGCATGCTCATAAGATCATGCCTGGTTGTTGTTTCATCAGACTCCCCCGTTAGGAACCTGCATGCCCACCTGTTAGAGCTCTTCCTCATGGTCTCGATGTCCAGCTTGCGGAAGAGGAAGCCCTCGTGGTGGGCTGTGTGGCTGGGCGGCTGGGGGACGGAGGGGCTCACGCTCTGGGCCATCCCTGGCTCTGGTGCCGAGCGTGACCGCCGGGTGGTGGTGGCCTCTCCTGCAGAGGGGTCCTTGGGCCGGGGTCTCCGCCGGGGCTTGGGGCGGTCCCGTGCTCGCGGCCGGTCTGGACGTCCAGAAGACTTCTCTGGCACACCGTTCGGCACTTTAGGGACCTCCCCTCGGGCCTGAGGAAAGAAGAGAGAGGGCAGAGCTTAGACTTTAAATATAACGTGTAGCCGTTAAACACTCTCATTAATATAATTCATGTACAGATAACTCTATCTGTGTAATAAAGGTGGCACAGCTGGTGAACAGAAGACTCACCGTTGCTGCCTCTCTCTCTTTCAGTTGCTCCACTATGTCAAACAAGGTCTGGCCGCCTGACCTTTTCTCCCTGTAATCAGCCAAGACAAAAAGTGATACACCTTTCTGCAAACAGCACTTAATGACGCCAAGGCACAATGTAGTACTCACGTAGAACGTCTGTCTGACTGCTCCTTGGCTGTGTCGTGTTCACTGGACTCCTGTCTCTCCGTCCGGTGGCGGTCTTTCCTCCGGCCCTCGTGTCCGTGGCCCTCCTGCTCGCTGGACGTCTGCCTCTCCAGCTTCCTCTCTTTGCGCTCGGCCCGTTCCCGCCACACCTCCTGGGGCAGCTCATCCCGTCGCGCCTGGATCATCAGCGCCTCACTAGAGTGCTGGCGCTCCAGCCTGGCTTCCCTGTGACTGTCCCTACTGTCCCTACTGTCTCTGTCCCTGTCTCTCTGCTGGGGCTCTGACCGGCTGCTCCCCGCCCGGTGGTCTCTGCTGCTGGGCTCGCTGTTCAACCTCTCCCTACCCATCCCCTCCCTCCCCATCTCCTGGAGCACCACCTCAGCCATCACCGGCATCACCGGCGCGGGCTCCATTAACACAATATCTCTCTCCCTCTCTCTCTGCTCCCTCTCTCTCACCTCCTTCTCTCTCGCCTTCTCCAGCCTACAGGCCACAAGCATGGGCGTCACCATGTCGTCCATGTGTTTGATCTTAGGCTGCCGGAGGTACTGCGAGGCTTTCACCTCCACTGCGGCGGCTGCACCAGTCACCAAGCTTGCAGCTATCCCTTTGGCCTCGACCGCGGGGGTGACCAATCCTGCTGCCAACCCACTGGCTTCCGAGGAGGCAGTCCCCAACCCTGCTGCCACCCCTCGGACCTCCATGGCTGCGGTGGTCCCTAAATTTGTTGCCACCCCTCTGGCCTCCATAGCGGCTGTTCCAAGGCTGGCTGCCACCCCCACTACACCCCCAACCACTCCCCCCATCTCAGGGATGGTCCGGGCCTCCAGGCTGCTGCGGTAGCTACTGGAGCCGTTCATGATGGGGGTGTAGTTGGCCACGGTGGAGCCCAAGCGGCGGGCCACGTAGGATGGCGAGGGTTCCTGGGGGGGCCTTTCGGCTCTGGGCTCGGCCTGCTCGTAAATGATCCGTCTCATCAGGGGGGAGCCCTGGCTCCGGGCAGGGGACGTCTCCTGGGGGTCCAGGAACACCTTACGACCCAGCAGGGGGGTGGGAGGGAGCTTACTCTGCTCTGCTTTCATTTTCTCCACCTGGAACCAAATCGAGAACTAAACATCAGCACTTCATAGTATAATCTCCTCTACAACAAAATTGACAAGTCACTTCAAACAAGCTTCTGGTAAGCATCAGCTAAGGGGAGCGTTAGTTAGCTAGGGATAGTGACGGACCGTAGTGAGGCGTCGTAGCGAGCTGAAGCGCTCCTCCCAGGTGGCGGCGGCCTTGCGGAAGGCCTCGTGGCGACGGATGAGCTGCTCCACCTCGTCCACGCTGGCGCCCAACTCCTTGCTGTTGATGAAGGGTTCCTGGGCAGTGAGCCAGGCCTCGGCCACCACCGCTTCCTGGGCAAACTGGTGCACCTCCAGCACTGAGGCAGAGGAGAAAGAGGAACTCAGAGTCTGAGAACAATGGGAATCACATCCCACACACTGTTGCTCAGTTGTAGCTTACTGTGGTTCCAAATTAATTATGGAATGGCTTGGGATAATATCAAATAGAGACTCGAGGTGCCAGGTACTAGAGTAGTTACATTCAGGTAAAGTCAGAGGGACTCACTGTGCTGCAGGACCTCCCAGTGTTTGTCCCATTTCTCAGACAGCTCGTACTGCTTGGCCACCACCGTATCCAGCTTCTCCTTGATCTAAAAAAACATTTCCATTGAGTTCACTCTAAACTACAGTACCATCCTCTATGTTCTATGGCAGAACCCTGGCAACAGTGCTGTTACCTCCTCAGCAGCAGGGTTGCGCGCGGCCAGCAGCGTCTTGCCCATCTCGACGCACTGCAGCACACTCTTACTGCGCGCCTCCACCTCGCTCTTCAAGCTCTGGTGGTAGTTCATCAGTACCTCCACTGAGGACACATCCCTGAAAGGACCAGAGAGTCCAGAGCCCATTATATCGCTGGGGGGAATGCTGACAGTGAGGGAGAAGAGCACACGGTTACACACCCCAGAAGACAAGGGCCAGGTCAGCCCCATATACACCACCAGGTAGCCATTTTGAAAATAACACTGTTAATTGCTATATTAAAACTTGCTTGAAATGTTTTCATTATAATTGTTGCTCTCTGTGTGGTCTGTGCTCTCTCTGCATCTATCTATGTGCAGCTCTCCATATTTGGCATTTTTGTAACATAAATGAGTTCCGTTTTGAATTATACTTTGATAATGCCACAAAATCAAAACAGGCCCCTGAACTTGCACATCAATCACATTTGATAGATGGACAGGTGGATGAGATAGAGCAGTATGAGATACACTATACATACAAACTGTAACTATAGATAAGGCCATACACATTTAATTGAATGTTTAACCTTCACATAAAAAATACAATCTAACAGTAAAGAGATACACAACTTCCTTTTGGATTATAGCTGAACTATGCGTCTTTCAGCCTCTCCTAGGTCACTAGGTGTTGAACTAAGGTTGCTAGGTTGCTAGGTTGCTAGGCCTATAGTATTTCAAGAAATGGGGCAACTTTTTTCCCTTTCTTTTTTTCTCTTGCTCATCTCACTTTAATGAAATGGCCTAAACCATAAATATACAATTGTAACCATGTCCACTCATATACCTTGGATTGTCCCCTGTGCCGATCTGAGAGATGATGCTGTCCATCCACATGATCTGGTCTCGCACGACCCCGAAGAACCGCAGCTTGTCTGTTGCCGTGGTGATCTGCACCCGGCACTCCTCACAGGAAGTCAAGAGCTCCTTCCAGCAATACATCACTTCCTGTTCCCGGCCGGCGATGGCCTCAGCCTTCTGACCGGCATAGATGGTCCTGAGCTGACCCGCACTCTCCTGGAGCTGCCTCACCTGGACACAGACAGACAGGGACGGGTGGTAAATTACATAGGAATAACTAAAATTACTGTGGAAAAGTACTTACTGAACAAGTATGAGAGAAACTTCACATGAAGTGTTACCACATTGACCTCTTGTTTTGTTCTGTCTTCCTTTTTAGTCTTATCTGCTGATAAAATAAAGTGATAGTGGGCGGGGCCTCACCTGAGTGACGAGCAGCTGGATGTCGTGCTCGAAGCTGTGCATGAGCCTCTGCAGGGTGCTGGTGTTGGCAGTGCCACCCTGGCGCGCCCGCACCTCAGGCAGCCTCCGCTGCTTATCATCGATTTGGGCCAAGACCTGCAACACAATGCGATAACAGACAATCAGAGACACATCAAAACACGACACAGACCTATATCCCGTAGCACTTCTTATGGTAGAAACGCTACCTCGCGGCAGTCGGCGAAGAACTTGTGGAGCTGGTGCGAGGCGGCCAGCATCTGTGCCCGGGTCTCCATGAGCTCTAGGAGGTCGGCCCAGGCCTCGTTCACACCGTCCTTCCACTCGGCGATGGTGGCGGCCTCGGCGTGGCCATAGTCGATCAGCTCATCCACCATCTGGTTAACCGCTGTCACGCGCTCCTGACCCAGACTGCCTGTCTCCGACGCAAACTCTGTGAACTTCTCCTGCAGGATCTGAAGGGAGGAGAGAGGAGGAGAGGAATGAAGGGATGATCAATGTCTGTTTAGCCAAGCTAAGCACCGTTGCTAAAGCAATAATAGGCTACTTATCAAAACAAATTGCGTTGAAATACATACTATTTCCTTACTAAGCAATAATACAGTGTACTGTGACATATTAACCCCCTTCCCAACAGTTTTTAGACACACACTATAACAATATGCCATTTAGCAGACTTTCAGTCATGCGCAAATACATTTACGTATGGGTGGTCCCAGGAATCGAACCCACTATCCTGGCGTTGCAAGCGCCAATGCTCTACCAACTGAGCTACAGAGGTCCACCAGCACTATCATATTGTTGAATGCTTTGTCCATTCAGGCTCTGAGAGGGGTCCCACTAACCGTGACGTGTTCAAAGTCCTGTCCCAGTTCTGGCGAGCTGGCCACCACCTCCCTCTCAGCGATCCACTGCTCCAGCTCGTCCACCTCGTGGTTGAGCTGGTAGAGCCAGTACTGCTGCTCCAGACGAGACTTCCTCTCCTCCACCAGGTCCTTGAGAGACACGTACAGCCGGTCCATCTGAGACTGGCGCTTACTGATCTGCTCACTGAGACACACACACACACACACACGGACAGACACATACACACATGCAGGCAGGCAGGTAGGTACACAGACACAGACACACACACACACACACGAGACAGGATTTGAGACACATACTAAACACAGGGGGAATTTGAGGGGGAATGCGTGGGAGCTGAGATCCTGAAGTGCAACACATTTTGAAATGTAAAATCATTAGCTTGTTTTCCAGTGTTGAGTTCCCAGAAGGAGTCAATGTGAGGAGGAGAAGCCTTACAAAGCAAACTGAACAACATGAGACGAACATGGGGACGACTCATAAAAAAACCCATACCCTACTAGTACAGAGATGCAGGCGTCGGCTAACAGCTAAGAGCTAAGACGATAGAGCCGTTAGCGTTAGCACTGACACCAGAGACAGAGTAGTATTACGGACCCAGTGCTGACCCTGCTGTTACCATGATTCACTCTGCTGCCATAACTGAGAAACAGGAGTCCATGACTACTTTACTGTACTGTACTACCTTCTCTACAGGGGTTATGTCATTCAAGCAGTCTGCCATTTACTACCGGGTTACTCCTCAGCACCCAGTAGACTAAGACTGTAGAGGCCCTTGATCCTCTTCCATCAAGTCACAAACTGAGATCCTTGGTTCTCGTATAGGGGATTTCCTTTGAGCTTTTACGGCAGTATATTAAATGGGTATTTCATGGCACACTCACTTTAGAGCTGCTATAACCAACTTTCGATCCCACGAAAGCCTTGGTAATAGTGTGGTGACAGGTTTGTGGGGCACCAACACTGACCTGTCTGGATGTCCCATCTCCAGTAGCTGTCTGCACTGCTGGGAGAGAAGGCCTATCGTCTCAGCGTAGTCCTCTATCGTCTGCTCCAGTGCCAGGTGCTTCTTCAGTAGCTGCAGGGTGCTGGGCTCATCCTGAGGGGGAGGCCACAACACACTTACAGTCCATTCTCACAAACCTTGATATGCTAACGATTCAAGTGCAGTGTTCATCACAGGAGGTTGGTGGCACCTTAATTGGGGAGGACGGGCTCGTGGTAATGGCTGGAGCGGAATAGGTGGAATGGTATCAAACACATTCCGTTTGCTCCATTCCGGCCATTATTATGAGCCGTCCTCCCCTCAGTAGCCTCCACTGGTGTTCATGTAAAGTTGCTGATGTCTGGAGGGACACAATCACATTGCATTACACCTATGCAGATACAACTTTTCCCTCTTCCAAAAAGCCAATCATCCCTTACTGTAAAAAGGTAACTGGGCAGATTAAGTACATCAGCTCCTGGTGATTGGCTCCTAGCCTCTTACCTTGCCCTTTTCCTCGTTCATCATGTGCAGCTCCTGTTCGCTGAGCCAGGCCTCCACCTCAGCCGTGTCAAAGTAGTACTGCTGGGCCTGGTACATGGCATCCAGCACCAGCTGTCTTCTCTCTGTCTCGGCCCACAGCAGGCCCCACAGCCTGCTGAGCTGCTCCAGGCCCGCCCGCACACAGTCAGCCTCGGGGCTGCGGATGGAGGCGATGACATTAGCTCGTTCCAGGACGTCCTCCACCCTCGCCCGATGGCCCTGCAGCTCCCTCTGCAGAGTCTGGGGGGAAACAGAAAGACGATGTCCAGTTAGATATGTTACAGTATGATAGACATGTACTGTAATGATGTGGTTAGTTTCAGGAAGTGATGTCACTGAGTACTGCCCCTATATATGTTAAGAGAATGTTGTTATCTCAATGGTTGAAGTCAACTGCTTCTTAAATCTTTGAATAATTCCCAAAAGGTTGTAAATCTCTTAGTTTGAATAAATTAAACAAAGACCCAATCCTGCAATGGTCAGCCTTTATTCATTGAGAGCGCTCTGCCACAAAATGGTCGTACAATATTTTTATACGCACACGTCAGAGGAAAAAACCCACCCCGCTGCAGGCGGGCTGTATTTTTCCACTGTACATGGGTTTAGCTCATGTTTTCCTCTGCTCTCCTGACCATCAGGTCACACACACACACACACATACACACACACACGCACGTACACACACACACACACACACGTTCTTATCATAGTCTACTCCTTGCTCGGGCAGGCTGCATTCCTTAGTTATCGCCGTTCTCACAATACTCTGACTGCCTCGTACTTCTAACTAAGCTACACATATTATCAGATTATAGTCTTATGATTCTAACACTTTTCACACAGTTTCAGGGGTGTAATAATTAGTAATTACCAAATTCTTCTATCAATATATAGGACCTTCCACCCCCATTTGGGATATGGATGCCTGATGAATACCTAAGGGTGGAAACGTTGTTATAAATAAAATCACCTGGGAGTATGAGCAGTAGTGTGTGGCGTTTTCCTTTCTGTTTTTCCATGAATTTGCCTACAACTCCAGCACCTGCGGAAAGTACCTGGATGTGCCTCTGTTCTTCAGCTTTTGTACATTAGCCTCAGCTAGCTGCCACTCACCTGGTTCTTCTTCATGAGCTGCTGCACAGCTTGTAGACTGGAGCCGTGCTCCTGAGAGGTGGCGGCAGGCAGCCGCTCCTGCACCCACAGCTGCAAACACATCACAAGTTAAACTATCAAAGAAGCACCTGCAAACACTGGTAACTTTTCTATGGTTTTCACCAGCATGGTATTGCATCAGTTTAGAGTTACATACATCTTTTTCAAGATAACATCTTTCACAAACAGAAAAAGGGGGTTAGTCACCAACTTAAGCAACACTTTTACCCATGTCGATGACACTTGTAAGTCACACTTTTAGTATGCGTGAAGTGGTCTGAGTAGACTGAGGGAGATGTGCGGGTGTCTGTAAGTGTCTGTAAGTGTGCGTGATGTGTGTGGGTATAATTGGGGGTTGATCAGGACAGCCACTCACTATCTCGTCCTCCAGGTCCCGGCCCACTTGGTGCACCTCCTTGGAGGCCAGAAGGATGCGCCGGCGCTCCTTGAGCGGCTCGATGAGGCGGACGATGCGCGTCTCCACGGCGGCCTGGCGCTCGCTGACCGTGTCCATGACCTGGCCCTGCTGGGGGATGGAGGCTGCCGCCACCTGCAGCTCCCCCACCTCCTTATACCACTCCTCCATCTGACACTCCATCGTCTGCAGAGAGGGAGCGAGGGAATGGAGAGGGAGTGAGAGCGGAGATAGAATAGAAGCAAAGGGGGATGGAATTGAAGCGTTTGAGGAGGGGTGAGTGAAGGAAGGAGGGAGGAAGGATAGGTTAGGAAATAAAGAGAGAGGAAGTCCATGGGACAGTGAGAGGCCTGGTGAGTTTGGAGAGGATACATTGGTTCCTGTATCATTCCCCTCTCACCAAAATATCCTGACAACATCCAGCTCAGGAGTCAGCCACTGATGGCTTTCCTAGGTGTACATGATAAGTTGCTCTATCGGTCAGTCTGTCATAACAATGCATGAGAAGTGTTTGGATGATAGCAGTTAGATCTACTGCAATTGACTACAAGGCAATTACTCCTCCAGAGTGGCCATATAGCTGTCAGGTAATTCAGAGGGGGATGGTGATTCTCACTAAGGCAGTGACACTCATTTTGGGACACAAAAATCAGGTTGAGATCACCAAGGAGGTGGAGTGGTGTCAGTGAGGCTAACTACTTTGAAAAGTGGACCAGATGCAAAGAGCTGTTGCATGAGTGCCATGGTAAAGTGAACTAGAGTAGGAGGCAGAATGAGGCCGATCAATCCCTTACGAATTCACATGATGATTTGACTTTGGGAATTCTTAGGAATTGTGAGGAAAAGAGCCTTCGGGATGGCTGCCTCAGTACCTCTATCTGGTTAAATGAATCCCCTGACATTCTCAGAGACACATATCAGAGACTAGCACGAGAATAAGCACACTCTCTATTGGCTTATACACAAATGTTACCCTAACGCATATGCATTGAATCACCACTTTAGAGAAATAAAATAAACATGGGAATTGAACATTATTTCAAACTTTGACAGAAATGGTCCTTGCATTAATAGACAGGACCATTTCTTAGTCTCACACAGACACACACACACACATTGGAGTGGAGATTCTCATACATTTCCATATGAAGCTACAGGTTAGAGTTTCAGGGATGAGATAGTGATTCTGCTCACACCATAGATCACAGAGTGAACAGCAGGACAGGATGAGTGAGTGGTAGTGGATGGAAGGAAGCGGAAAGAAAGAAAAATATATAAAAACGAGAGTACGAAAGGGATAAAGAAAGAAATGAAGAGATAAAGAAGGAAAGGAAAGGAAAGGAGAAGATCAGAGTACCCATGAGAGAAATGAACTGAAGTGAAAAGGTTACTGTACCCCTGGATGGAGGTTGGGTGGTGGAGCGTACTGTACACAAAGCACAATGGTAGGCTGAAAAGGAACTTTAAGCAGCCCTTAGCGGCAGCATGCTGTTAGAGAGGAGAATGAGAAATGCATGATGAAATGATAAGCTGTGTGGTGGCAGAACAGGGGTAGAGCATCCTGGACAGGAAAGAGCATCCTGGACAGGAAAAAGCATGAACATCCTCCTACTGTGTCGGTTGTTGGCTAGCATCAACATTCATGTTTATTAAAAATGTAGCATAGGCTTCATTTTGTCTAAAAGCAATTGTCCAGTGAAAATCTCACTTTTAATACTTCATATTCTGTTAACTCATACCCAAATAATGTTCTTGACTCATCCTATATTCGTATTTGTGGCCAAAGCTTAAAATAAAAAAGAAATAAAAACAAACACCTCAAACTTGTATCTCAAACAGACCGTTTATAAAATGCTTGCTATTTCCTGTGGAGGATAAGCTGGCCAATCAGCGGTCTACTAGCATTAATATTTTGTATGACCGGTATACGCCCACACCATTCTGTTTTTGGGGTACGCCCACACCATTTCAACAAAGAAAATCTGCTTTTTAACATACACAATTATTTAACTCATATTGTAATTAATTATAGGTCATATTTCATAGAAATCTGGAAACACTGGACAGTTACTTTAACCCAGTGTGTATTGTAGAGCCATGCTTTGGGTCGAATGGTCTGACTCTCCAATGACAGCCCATTAGAGCGCAGGCCAAGGTTACTGGTGATACGTTGAGTGCTAATTGCTCTTGTTAAACAAAAGCCTATGGCAGCCTGGCTCATTTAAGGCACTTAAATGAAGAGAAAACAGCAAGGCATTCAGAGAAAATGGATGATAAAGGATGAGTAATTCACTGCGATATTCAACAGCTTTAACCTAACCTACATTTTCATTATGTATGACAAAGATACCATAGCAACACCATACCCAACGATATTCCCAACTATTCCTAACTGATCCCCAAAACCAAAAACTGTAACAGTAGTTGGACCATTTAATGAAGAGGAAGAGACCTGGAGCTTCTTGAGCTGCTTGTTGACACTGGTCAGGTCCTGACCCTGGTCCACGTAGCACAGTTGTCCCTCCAGCTGGTGCAGCCGATGGTCCAGGCTGGTGTAGCTCTGCACTAGCAGGTCGGCCCGGTTAGCTTCAAACAGCTGGCGGGCCTTGGCCTGGGTGGTACTCTCCAGGTCCTGCCAACACTCCCGGATCTCCCCCAGCTTCCTCCGCACCACCGGGCTCAGCTCGGGCTTCTCCTGGATCAACTGCTGGCCCTCCTGGAGGATGGAGAGGGCAGGTGGAGGATAGGAAGAAGACGGTGAGAGAGATGTAGGATGGGGGGGTTGAAAGTTAGGGTAAGGGAGAGGGCGCATGAGGGGGGAAGCAGAGAGAGAAAATGAGAGGGGGATATAGGTTATAGTGATTAGACTTTGATGAGTGGAAGTTATAATAACATGAAAATAAAGTCCTATTTATATCACTTGTGGAACATAAACAATCTACTGCCACAAATATTGGATTCTATCCATTGAAATCATTCTGTAAATAGTTCCATCATAGCCAGCAATAATTTGTGACTACCACGTTGGCAGTTTACCATATCGGAACTGTAAGTCGCTCTGGATAAGAGCGTCTGCTAAATGACTAAAATGTAAATGGAAATGGAACATACATTTAAGCACTTTGTGACACCTGCTGATGTAAATTTGATTGATTCGGAGTTGGCTATGGTTTCCCTATATCCTTAATCTGGTAGATAAATAAAATAGGTTCTAAGCAACCACATGAAATGACAAAGAAAATGTACTATTTGTCTTCCATTGTTAGCTTGTAAGCAGTGATTCAGCTGTGATTCAGTGGTACACCTTTAAGAGGCCTGAGTGCTACAGCCTGGGCTCCAGACCAGCTGCTCCTGACTCTGCCCCATCAGTGCACATCAAATTGGGTTACAAGGGCTGGCTTTGCCCTGGCAGCCCAGAAAACCACTTCACCTTTAGAGGTCAGAGCTCACATATAAAAAGCGCTTCTCTTATCATCATTTTACTTCTTGATTGAATAATCTGGTATGGATCTCTCCATTGTCTGTCTTCATCGGTTTGGTTTGGAAGTTCACGTTTGACTCATTTCTTGTTGATTTCATTCATGACACACTCAGGTGTTTTCAGCATAGATACAGATTGATTCTTTCCAGTAAGCCCAGCTTAATCGCATAACAACCGCAACCCCAGAGACTCAGCCAGCGAATGAGAGGTGAGCACACTGTGTTGCCTCTCTCTCTCTCTCTCTCTCTCTCTCTCTCTCTCTCCTCTCTCTCTCTCTCTTCTCTCTCTCTCTCTCTCTCTCTCTCTCTCTCCCTCTCTCTCTCTCTCTCTCTCTCTCTCTCTCTCTCTCTCTCTCTCTCTCTCTCTCTCTCTCTCTCTCTCTCTCTCTCTCTCTCTCTCTCTCTCTTCCCCCCCCCCCCCCCCCCCTCTCTCTCTCTCTCTCTCTCTCTCTCTCTCTCTCTCTCTCTCCTTTCGCCATCTCTCTCCAGCTCTGTGCTGTGCGCCAGAGTGCACGCAAGTGTTCCGAGCACCGGGGGTTGTAAATTACAGTGAGGGAAAAAAGTATTTAATCCCCTGCTGATCTTGTACGTTTGCCCACTGACAAAGACATGATCAGTCTATAATTTTAATGGTAGGTTTATTTGAACAGTGAGAGACAGAATAACAACAAAAGAATCCAGAAAAACGCATGTCAAAAATGTTATAAATTGATTTGCATTTTAATGAGGGAAATAAGTATTTGACCCCTCTGCAAAATATGATATAGTACTTGGTGGCAAAACCCTTGTTGGCAATCACAGAGGTCAGACGTTTCTTGTAGTTGGCCACCAGGTTTGCACACATCTCAGGAGGGATTTTGTCCCACTCCTCTTTGCAGATCTTCTCCAAGTCATTAAGGTTTCGAGCCTGACGTTTGGCAACTCGAACCTTCAGCTCCCTCCAGAGATTTTCTATGGGATTAAGGTCTGGAGACTGGCTAGGCCACTCCAGGACCTTAATGTGCTTCTTCTTGAGCCACTCATTCGTTGCCTTGGCCGTGTGTTTTTGGTCATTGTCATGCTGGAATACCCATCCATGACCCATTTTCAATGCCCTGGCTGAGGGAAGGAGGTTCTCACCCAAGATTTGACGGCACATGGCCCCGTCCATCGTCCCTTTGATGTGGTGAAGTTGTCCTGTCCCCTTATCAGAAAAACACCCCCAAAGCATAATGTTTCCACCTCCATGTTTGACGGTGGGGATGGTGTTCTTGGGGTCATAGGCAGCATTCCTCCTCCTCTAAACACGGCGAGTTGAGTTGATGCCAAAGAGCTCAATTTTGGTCTCATCTGACCACAACACTTTCACCCAGTTCTCCTCTGAATCATTCAGATGTTCATTGGCAAACTTCAGACGGGCCTGTATATGTTCTTTCTTGAGCAGGGGGACCTTCACGGCGTAGTGTGTTACCAATTGTTTTCTTGGTGACTAAATTCCCAGCTGCCTTGAGATCATTGACAAGATCCTCCCGTGTAGTTCTGGGCTGATTCCTCACCGTTCTCATGATCATTGCAACTCCACAAGGTGAGATCTTGCATGGAGCCCCAGGCCGAGGGAGATTTACAGTTATTTTGTGTTTCTTCCATTTGCGAATAATCGCACCAGCTGTTGTCACCTTCTCACCAAGCTGCTTGGCGATGGTCTTGTAGTCCATTCCAGCCTTGTGTAGGTCTATAATCTTGTCCCTGACATCCTTGAAGAGCTCTTTGGTCTTGGCCATGTTGGAGAGTTTGGAATCTGATTGATTGATTGCTTCTGTGGACAGGTGTCTTTTATACAGGTAACAAACTGAGATTAGGAGCACTCCCTTTAAGAGTGTGCTCCTAATCTCAGCTCGTTACCTGTATAAAAGACACCTGGGAGCCAGAAATCTTTCTAATTGAGAGGGGGTCAAATACTTATATCCCTCATTAAAATGCAAATCAATTTATAACATTTTTTACATGCGTTTTTCTGGATTTTTTTGTTGTTATTCTGTCTCTCACTGTTCAAATAAACCTACCATTAAAATTATAGACTGATCATGTCTCTGTCAGTGGTCAAACGTACAAAATCAGCAGGGGATCAAATATTTTTTTCCCTCAATGTATGCAATCATCTCACTTAATATTCGCCGCCATGGAGACACATCAGCCAGTGACGACCGGAGAGGAGATTTAACCTACACATGATCCACCACATGATGACCACAGATATTACGCTCAAGGACATGAAATGCTGGCCTGCCTGAACTCTCACCGTTTCCCAAGGCACCATAAAGAGGCTATAGGACTGGCCGGAAAAAACAAATCTATTTGCATTTTAATCCCCTTTAACGTAAATAAGTAAAAATGTATGCACACATGACTGTAAGTCGCTTTGGATAAAAGCGTCTGCTAAATGGCATATTATATTATTATTATTATAACGTAATTCACTGATTAAGTGTGCATTTCATGTGGAATGATTGAAATGCTAGTTAGTTAATTCACTTTGTGCTCAGTTAAAAACATCATTGCCTCGTTCCTCTGAAACACAGAACGGTTTCTGCTTAAGGCTCAGAGCAAGAAAGCATTGAAATACAGTGGGGAGAACAAGTATTTGATACACTGCCGATTTTGCAGGTTTTCCTACTTACAAAGCATGTAGAGGTCTGTAATTTTTATCATAGGTACACTTCAACTGTGAGAGATGGAATCTAAAACAAAAATCCAGAAAATCACATTGTATGATTTTTAAGTAATTAATTTGCATTTTATTGCATGACATATAAGTATTTGATCACCTACCAACCAGTAAGAATTCCGGCTCTCACAGACCTGTTAGTTTTTCTTTAAGAAGCCCTCCTGTTCTCTACTCATTACCTGTATTAACTGCACCTGTTTGAACTCGTTACCTGTATAAAAGACACCTGTCCACACACTCAATCAAACAGACTCCAACCTCTCCACAATGGCCAAGACCAGAGAGCTGTGTAAGGACATCAGGGATACAATTGTAGACCTGCACAAGGCTGGGATGGGCTACTGGACGATAGGCAAGCAGCTTGGTGAGAAGGCATCAACTGTTGGCGCAATTATTAGAAAATGGAAGAAGTTCAAGATGACGGTCAATCACCCTCAGTCTGGGGCTCCATGCAAGATCTCACCTCGTGGGGCATCAATGATCATGAGGAAGGTGAGGGATCAGCCCAGAACTATACATCAGGACCTGGTCAATGACCTGAAGAGAGCTGGGACCACAGTCTCAAAGAAAACCATTAGTAACACACTACGCCGTCATGGATTAAAATCCTGCAGCGCACGCAAGGTCCCCCTGCTCAAGCCAGCGCATGTCCAGGCCCGTCTGAAGTTTGCCAATGACCATCTGGATGATCCAGAGGAGGAATGGGAGAAGGTCATGTGGTCTGATGAGCTTTTTGGTCTAAACTCCTTCCCTCAGTAAGAGCATTGAAGATGGGTCGTGGCTGGGTCTTCCAGCATGACAACGACCTGAAACAAACAGCCAGGGCAACTAAGGAGTGGCTCCGTAAGAAGCATCTCAAGGTCCTGGTGTGGCCTAGCCAGTCTCCAGACCGGAACCCAATAGAACATTTTTGGAGGGAGCTGAAAGTCCGTATTGCAGAGCGACAGCCCCGAAACCTGAAGGATCTGGAGAAGGTCTGTATGGAGGAGTGGGCCAAAATCCCTGCTGCAGTGTGTGCAAACCTGGTCAAGACCTACAGGAAACGTATGATCTCTGTAATTGCAAACAAAGGTTTCTGTACCAAATATTAAGTTCTGCTTTTCTGATGTATCAAATACTTATGTCATGCAATAAAATGCAAATAATTACTTAAAAATCATACAATGTGATTTTCTGGATTTTTGTTTTAGATTCCGTATCTCACAGTTGAAGTGTACCTATGATAAAAATTACAGACCTCTACATGCTTTGTAAGTAGGAAAACCTGCAAAATCGGCAGTGTATCAAATATTTGTTCTCCCCACTGTATCTCTATTGTATATTCCAGTTGGGAGGACATTTGCTTTGCTACTGTACTTAACGGCTGCACCTTCAGTGGAGCATCCTCTTCCCTCTGATCCGTCTCTCTCTGTCTTCTCATGATCAGCCCACACTAAGGATGTCCTCATTTGGAGACCACACCACAGCTGTGCTGTGAAGGGACACACTCCCAACAGGGCCAAAATAACTCAGCATGCATATGTTGCTTTTTTGATCTCCAGATGAGTGGGGCAGCAACGGTATTCTACTACATAGACATTAGCAGTATAATGTTAAAAACAAGTTACTAGTAACCAAAGCGCAGGGAAAAGGAGAATTACCATAATGACCGCAGAAATAACAGATGGCAATGGAAAAGATTATCATCACTATGTGATCATGTATGCAATATCAAACATCTGTTACATAAAGTGTGGCAATTGCTCTTTGGGCTCTATTTTCGGCTGCCATTAAGGCGTTGCTAGTGTCAAATGCATTCTGCCTAAGAGCCCTTAGGCCTACGTGTGCATATATTGCCTTATGCTCATGGAACGAGAGATTCGATTTATGATATCATCATGGGTTAATGGTGAGAACGTACACGGCTCGAATGCAATGCAAATTTGTCTGCTATTTCTGGAGAAGTGCAAATATCATCATGGTTCCATTATGTTTTTTTAATGTTTTTTTATTTTTATTTTTTAGGGGGCAGATCAGCTTTAATATTGCAGATAGATTGTAACTTCCATCAATGTAATTGTCTGCATCACTTCCAATCCCCCATTTGGTTTTTTTTTCTCGCAAATATATATATACATACACATACATACGCAGTCAATTTTACAATAATTATCTTTTGTTTGTTTTTACTCCTGAACTTCCTCTACCCTCAACCTCTCTGATCATTTCCATGACGTTTATAAAACATTACATTTGGGAGCAGTATAACGGTGATTAGACATTCCCCCCTTCTTTTTATATTGGAGCTTTATCCATCTCCTGTGAAAAGTTTGGATGTGCGTAAAACCCTCCGTAGTCTAAGTTAGCTTCTCTGTATTATACGCCCACGGGGAGCAATTATAGTGACTGTAACTGTATTTAGAGATAGCCTATTTAAAACAAGTTGTGGTTTTGTTTTATTAGAATTTGATTAGAACTATACACTGTCTTTTTAGGCCTAGTGAATTTAATCTTACTTATTGACCATGTTTGGCATGTCCATGTCCAGACTGCAATTTACAGTAGGCCTAGCCCCTATATCAGTGCAAATGCTATAGCCTATTAAATATATATATATATATATATATATATGTTTTAAGTGAGAAGTAAGCATTGGTCTGAAGCCGAAAATTAATTAAATTCACATGAGCACCACAATACGTACTTCACCCATGCTCTACCAAGGTTTTCCAGCACACAACTTTGACCTACTACAGTAGCTACAATACCTTCAGAAAGTATTCGTAGCCCTTGACCTAGTCCACATTTTGTTGTGTTACAGCCTGAGAAACCTGCACACTGCTCTTGGTAGTATCACTGCTCTTTAATAAGCTTTAGGTGTTGTGTTACAGCCTGAATTTAAAACAGATTAAATTGTTTTTTTCTCACCCCTCTACACACAATACCCCATAAAGACAAAGTGAAAACATGTTTTAAGACATTTTAGTAAATGTATTGAAAATGAAATACAGAAATATCTCATTCACTTACAGTACCAGTCAAATATTTGGACACACCTACTCATTCCAGGGTTTGTCTTTATTTGTACTATTTTCTACATTGTAGAATAATAGTGCAGACATCAAAACTCTGAAATAACACATATTGAATCATGTAGTTACCAAAAAAGTGTTAAATCAAAATATATTTTATATTTGAGATTCTTCAAAGTAGCTACCCTTTGCCTTGATGACAGCTTTGCACATTCTTGGCATTCTCTCGACCAGCTTAATGAGGAATGCTTTTCCAACAGTCTTGAAGGAGTTCCCACATATGCTGAGCACTTGTTGGCTGCTTTTCCTTCACTCTGCGGTCCAACTCATCCCAAACCATCTCAATTGGGTTGAGGTGAAGTGATTGTGGAGGCCAGGTCATCTGATGCAGCACTCAATCACTCTCCTTGGTCAAATAGCCCTTACACAGCCTGGAGGTGTGTTTTGGGTTATTGTCCTGTTGAAAAACAAAGGATAGTCCCACTAAGCCCAAACCAGATGGGATGGCATATCGCTGCAGAATGCTGTGGTAGCCATGCTGGTTAAGTGTGCCTTGAATTCTAAATAAATCACTGACAGTGTCACCAGCAAAGCACCCCCACACCATCACACCTCCTCCTTCATGCTTCACGGTGGGAACCACACATGCAGGGATCATCTGTTCACCTACTCTGCGTCTCACAAAGACACAGCGGTTGGAAGCATAAATCTCACATTTGGACTCATCAGACCAAAGGACAGATTTCCACCTGTCTAATGTCCATTGCTCGTGTTTCTTGGCCCAAGCAAGTCTCTTCTTCTTATTGGTGTCCTTTAGTAGTGGTTTCTTTGCAGCAATTCGACCATGAAGGCCTGATTCATGCAGTCTCCTCTGGACAGTTGATGTTGAGATGTGTCTGTTACTTGAACTCTGTGAAGCATCTATTTTGGCTGCAATCTTATCTTCTGCAGCAGAGGTAACTCTGGGTCTTCCTTTACTGTGGCGGTCATCATGAGAGCCAGTTTCGGGAATATGTTCCGGGATTCTTCAGATAGCATTGAGGAGTACACCACATCAGTCACTGGCCTCATCAATAAGTGCATCGATGACGTCATCCCCACAGTGAACGTACGTACATACCCCAACCAGAAGCCATGGATTACAGGCAACATCCGCACTGAGCTAAAGGGTAAAGCTGCCGCTTTCAAGGAGCGGGACTCTAACCCGGAAGCTTATAAGAAATCCCGCTATGCCCTCCGACGAACCATCAAACAGGCAAAGAGTCAATACAGGACTAAGATTGAATCGTACTACACCGGCTCTGATGCTCGTCGGTTGTGGCAGGGCTTGAAAACTATTACAGACTACAAAGGGAAGCACAGCCGTGAACTGCCCAGTGACACAAGCCTACCAGACGAGCTAAATCACCTCTATGCTCACTTCGAGGCAAGCAACACTGAAGCATGCATGAGAGCATCAGCTGTTCCGGATGACTATGTGATCACGCTCTCTGTAGCCGATGTGAGTAAGACTTTTAAGCAGGTCAACATTCACAAGGCCGCAGGGCCAGACAGATTACCAGGACGTGTACTCCGAGCATGTGCTGACCAACTGGCAAGTGTCTTCACTGACATTTTCAACATGTCCCTGTCTGAGTCCGTAATACCAACATGTTTCAAGCAGACCAACATAGTCCCTGTGCGCAAGGACACTAAGATAACCTGCCTAAATGACTACCGACCCGTAGCACTCACGTCTGTAGCCATGAAGTGCTTTGAAAGGCTGGTCATGGCTCACATCAACACCATTATCCCAGAAACCCTAGACCCACTCCAATTTGCATACCGCCCCAACAGATCCACAGATGATGCAATCTCTATTGCACTCCACACTGCCCTTTCCCACCTGGACAAGAGGAACACCTACGTGAGAATGCTATTCATTGACTATAGCTCAGCATTCAACACCATAGTGCCCTCAAAGCTCATCACTAAGCTGAAGATCCTGGGACTAAACACCTCCCTCTGCAACTGGATCCTAGACTTCCTGACGGGCCGCCCCCAGGTGGTAAGGGTAGGTAACAACACGTCTGCCACGCTAATCCTCAACACGGGGGCCCCTCAGGGGTGCGTGCTCAGTCCCCTCCTGTACTCCCTGTTCACCCATGACTGCATGGCCAAGCACGACTCCAACACCATCATTAAGTTTGCCGACGACACAACAGTGGTAGGCCTGATCACCGGCAAAGATGAGACAGCCTATAGGGAGGAGGTCAGAGACCTGGCCGTGTGGTGCCAGGATAACAACCTCTCCCTCAACGTGATCAAGACAAAGGAGATGATTGTGGACTACAGGAAAAAAAAGAGGACTGAGCATGCCCCCATTCTCATCGACGGGGCTGTAGTGGAACAGGTTGAGAGCTTCAAGTTCCTTGGTGTCCACATCACCAACAAACTATCATGGTCCAAACACACCAAGACAGTCATGAAGAGGGCACGACAAAACCTATTCCCCTTCAGGAGACTGAAAAGATTTGGCATGGGGTCCTCAGATCCTCAAAAAGGTATACAGCTGCACCATCGAGAGCATCCTGATTGGTTGCATCACCGTCTGGTATGGCAACTGCTCGGCCTCCGACCGCAAGGCACTACAGAAGGTAGTGCGTACGGCCCAGTGCATCACTGGGGTCAAGCTTCCTGCCATCCAGGACCTCTATACCAGGCGGTGTCAGAGGAAGGCCCTAAAAATTGTCAAAGACTCAAGCCACCCTAGTCATAGACTGTTCTCTCTGCTATCGCACGGCAAGCGGTACCGGAACGCCAAGTCTAGGTCCAAAAGGCTTCTCAACAGCTTCTACCCCCAAGCCATAAGACTCCTGAACAGTTAAACATTGGCTACCCGGACTATTTGATTTGATTTGGTCATAGCGCTTGATGGTTTTTGCAACTGCACTTGAATAAACTTTTTCCGGATTGACTGATCTTCATGTCTTAAAGTAATGATGGACTGTTGTTTCTCTTTGCTTATTTGAGCTGTTCTTGCTATAATATGGACTTGGTATTTTACCAAATAGGGCTATCTTCTGTATACCACCCCTACCTTGTCACAACACAACTGATTGACTCAAACGCATTAAGAAGGAAAGAAATACCACAAATTAACTTTTAAGAAGGCACACATGTTAATTGACATGCATTCCAGGTGACTACCTCATGAAGCTGGTTGAGAGAATGCCAAGAGTGTGTAAAGCTGTCATCAAGGCAAAGGGTGGCTACATTGAAGAATCTCAAATATAAAATATATTTTGATTTGTTTAAAATAAAATTGGTTACTACATGATTCCATATGTGTTATTTCATAGTTTTGATGTCTTCACTATTATTCTACAATGTAGTAAAATAGTAAAAAAATAAAAATAAAGACAAACCCTGGAATGAGTAGGTGTGTCAGGACCTGAGTCAATACATATTAGAATCACCATTGGCAATGATTGCAGATGTGAGTCTTTCTGGGCAAGTCTTTGCACACCTGGATTGTGCAATATTTGCACATTATTCTTTTTAAGATTCTTCAAGCTCTGTCAAGTTGGTCGTTGATCATTTTAGACAGCAAGTCTTGCGTTAGATTTCTATGACAATTTAAGTCAAAACTGTAACTAGGCCACTCAAGAATATTCAATGTCGTCTTGGTAAGGAACTCCAGTGTATATTTGGCCTTGTGTTTTAGGTTATTGTCCTGTTGAAAGGTGAATTTGTCTCCCAGTGTCTGTTGGAAAGCAGACTGAACCAGGTTTTCCTCTAGGATTTTACCTGTGCTTAGCTCTATTCCATTTATTTTTATCCTAAAAAATAAAATAAAAGCTTCCTTCTTTGCACTCTGTTATGTAGCCCCGTGTAGCTCAGTTGGTAGAGCATGGCGCTTGCAACACCAGGGTTGTGGGTTCGATTCCCACGGGGGGCCAGTATGAAAAAATTTAATAAAAATGTATGCTATCAGTACCTGTAAGTCGCTCTGGCTAAGAGCGTCTAGTAAATGACTAAAATGTAGGTTAGTATTGTGAAGTAACTACAATGTTGTTGATCCATCCTCAGTTTTCTCCTATCACAACCGTTTAAACTGTTATATATTCCCCATTGGCCTCATGGTGAAAACCCTGAGCATTTTCCTTCCTCTCCGGCAACTGAGTAAGTAAGGAAGCCTGTATCTTTGTAGTGACTGGGTGTATTGATACACCATCCAAAGTATAATTAATACCATATTCAAGGGGATATTCAATGCCTGCTTTTTTTACCCATCTACCAAGATCTGCCCTTCTTTGCGAGGCATTGGAAAACCTCCCTGGTCTTTGTGGTTGAATCTGTGTTTGAAATTCATTGCTTGACTGAGGGACCTTACAGATAATTGTACAGTATGTGTGGGGTAAAGAGATGAGGTAGTCAATTAAAAGAGAGTCCATGCAACTTATTATGTGACTTGTTAAGCACATTTTTACTCCTGAACGTATTTAGGCTTGCCATAACAAAAGGGTTGAATACTTATTGACTTTCATTTTTAATTAATGTGTAAAAATGTTTTAAAACATAATTCCACTTTGACATTATGGGGTATTGTGTCTAGTGCCAGTGACACAAAATCTAAATGTAATCAATTTTAAATTCAGGCTGTAACACAACAACATGTGGAAAAAGTCAATGGGTGTGAATACTTTCTGAAGGAACTGTATGTTGGCCTATTGTACTTCCAACAATGTGTATGCAGGTTGCTTAGGATTCCAACCTTCTCAAACAGCCTAATTCATACTCATAGAGGAGGTGATCCCACAATAATGGGATGTTTTTGTTAATTTCTCTTGGTTGTAAAAATTCATTTTATCACATAGCTAACTAAGTTAGCAAGCATGGCATTTTCTTTTGACAGCGCGCAGGTCGCGCAAGCAAGCAATGATCATTATGATGTTATTATTTTACCTGGATGCTTCATGTGCAACCTGCACCCCTGCTACTTTTTACTTGTGGATGGCGACTTCAGGTTTTCGGGAACACATTTAAAAGTAACTTGACACTGTGTTAATGCATAAAGTAAGGGATAGAATTTGCTCTGGATCTTCTATCAGCGACACATCTGTTCTGGTGTATGCATGTATTATAAATTAGCAGCGTGGCAGTTTTCCCAAAGTCCCCAAAGTTTGGTGTATCTAACTGCCTATAATAGCAGCCAAGGACATACGCTAGCTTATTTGTTTGTGCTCTGATTCCACGCAAGTGTCCAGGTCAGCAGTTTATACATTTCGCTACACCCGCAATAACATCTGCTAAATATGTGACCAATAAAATGTTATTTTATTTTATTTGGACTTCAGCCATATGGAACACCTCTCATAGCACAATATACCTAGCTTGCCAGCTACCTTCTTTTTGCTTCTCCAACTGGTTTTAGTTAGCTAGCTACAGCTGCTAGCCTTATACTAGCTAGCTGCTAGTGTTGTGAATTGAATAAAAAATGTTGCACCTAAAAATGTATTCAGTCTAAATAGATTTAAGTCTAATGGTCACCTTATGGACGATGTAGCCTCGTTTTAATGCGACGTCTAGAATTTGAGCTAGGTTTGGGCAAAACATTGTCTGACGACCCTAATGCTAAAGACCCTGTCAAAAATCCGGTATCGTGGTTCTTGGATCATGACGAGAGGTGGAGATGGTGTTAAGTACCTCCAATGAAGTTTATTCGTGATTTTTCATCGACATTGGTGTCATATTGGCTTACACATGATGGTTGGGAGATTTGAATTGAACATTGAGCTTCAACCAATGCATACTATAGTCGTGCCAACCATCAATGTATTTCCATATTAAAGCATTGCAATTAGAATAATGTAGACTGCAAACATGTAAAAAATATTTAGCATATATAGGGCAGGCTATTTAACGAACTAGGCTATAATGGACTAACATTCGAATTGGAGTTGATGACAACGCTCTGATTGGCCAGTGAGGGGCCAAGCTTCGACAAACCCACAACTTGATTATTCATCAAAACCCAACCCTTTCGCGCCGCCACCAGCTACTGCGCCCATAATTCTGGTTGTGAAAATGGCAAAAATATTTCTGACACACCCCGAACCAATAACACTACCGCCAGCGCTAAGATTTACCATTGCTTTAGGTTTGTCAAACTAGAGCCCTTTATGTTCACGTATTTATTGATTATAAAGTATAACTACAATGTGAGCATGTTTGACAAATGAAACGTTAAGGTTAATCTAAAGAAATGTAAACGATTACAATGGGTTTTCTCGTTGATTGAAGAAGGTTCTGTTCATTTCCTGGTCTGAGAATTGATGGGCAAATGGGCGTGTTCCACAGCACGGTTAATGGTACAGTTAATGCAGAAGTAGCTTATCCCAGGGGGACGTACATGTTTTATCTCCCAGATTGTGTTTATGCTCTAAAGCATGGAATAGCACCTGTATTGCAGTGTGTGTTAGGAAAATACTTATACGTTTGTTAACTGAACATGTTGTTTGGTATTTCATGTCTTGTGATTGATAATTGATCATGATGTCAATTGGGTTGTTCTCATTGGTCAGATGCATTATGGGTAGTGTTATTTAAAACCCTGTCATTTCTCTTGTTAGAGGGAGAGAAGGGGGTAAAGTTGGGCTCGATTTAGTTTATGTTCCTTGTGTTGCAACGTCCAGTTGATTATTTTTGTATATGTTGAACAGTCGCTGGCTAAGTCTTCACTTGCAAATAAAAAGCCTCAATCTGGCAAGAAAAATCAGATCTGAATGATTGCCTCGTCACTGTTAAAATCCTACCGCTGGGTCGACTTTACAAGCCTACATGATACACTTGGCATTCCGTAATATTGTAGCACAGTATCCTGTATTAAGAAAAGCAAAAATGTTGCCAAGATATTGTGAAGAATCGGTGCTACAGCGTTACAGCAATGTTCCACTAACCATTATGAGGACACTGTGCTAGCTGGGTATTAGCAATGTCCTGACAGTGTTGAACATGGAACTGTAAGACATAATTGTCTATCTGCCTCCCTCTACCTCCCTGCTATGAAGCTCTGTCTGTTCTCTCTCTCTGCCTGCTCTCTGCTCACTCTCCCTCTCGGCTCACACGCCCTTATATTGCAGCGACAGCAAAAACACATGGGTCAAACTCTACTCCCAAAGGGGTTAAGAAAAGAGTGTGAGTAGAATACGTGTGTGTAGAATACTAGTCGTGGGACGCCAGGGACCTAACAGAAGGAGTTGCAATCATAAAATGCAGTGCTTATGTTGTTGTTATGGCATCACTATTAATGTAGTGTCAGGGTAGCTGCTGATGATGACTACTTTTCATAATACACAACCCAAAACACACACACGCACGCACACACACTCTGAAACAAAAGCAAGAGAGTCACCTTTGTAACTTGTCCCGAAGGTCCCTTATAAAATAGTGAGGGGCCCAGGGAATAGAAAGGTGAGATTCACATACTTAATGTAGATAACGAGGCCAATGAATTATCTGAGAAATGAGGGGAAGAGGAAGTAAGGGCCCATTGGGCTTTGGGTAGCAATAGCTTTGAGAGAAACAGTGGCAGTGTCACGCCTGCTGCCCCTCTCCGGCGCTCGACGTCACTGGTCTACTAACCACCGGTCCTGGCAACCCATCATTACGCACACCTGGCAACCTTCATTACGCACACCTGCGCCTCATCATTAGGCACACCTGGACTTCATCACTTCCCTTATTACTTCCCCTTTATTTAGCCCTCTGTTGTCATCAGTCCTTAGGTGTTATTGGTTTTTCCGCTTACGACATGATGTCATCACCGTCCATGGGTTAATGGTGAGAATGTACATGGCGGCAATGAAATTATGTCTGCTATTTCCAGAGAAGTGCAAATATGATCTGTAAGATGGTTCCATGATGTTTATAAAACATTAGATTTGCGAGCAGTATAAAAGTTAGTGGACATTCCCCCCTTCTCTTTATACTGTATTGGATCTTTATCTTTTATACGTGTCCAATGTTAAAAGTTTCTGATATTTTTTTATAACCCAACCCTGATCTGTACATCTCCACAACTTTGTCCCTAACCTGTTTGGAGAGCTCCTTGGTCATGGTGCCGCTTGCTTGGTGGTGCCCCTTGCTTAATGGTGTTGCAGACTCTGGGGCCTTTCAGAACGGGTGTATTTATACTGAGATCATGTGACACTTAGATTGCACACAGGTGGACTTTATTTAACTAATTATGTGACTTCTGAAGGTCATTGGTTGCACCAGATCTTATTTAGGAGCTTCATAGCAAAGGGGATGAATACATATGCAGGCACCACTTTTCCGTTATTTATTTTTTCGAATTTCTTGAAACAAGTTATTTTTTTCATTTCACTTCACCAATCTGGACTATTTTCTTTATGTCCATTACATGAAATCCGAATAAAAATCCATTTAAATCACAGGTTGTTATGCAACAAAATAGGAAAAACACCAAGGGGGATAAATACTTTTGCAAGGCACTGTATCTGTACAGTCATACATTTTCTGATACTCTTCACACTAGCCCTTTAATACGTCACTTCCTGCTGGTTTCACTTCCTAGTTCCAGAGATATGTGGAAGGCTACCCAAAACGTTTGACCCAAGTTAAACAATTTAAAGGCAATGCTACCAAATACTAATTAAGTGTATGTAAACTTCTGACCCACTGGGAATGTGATGAAAGATATAAAAGCTTAAATAAATCATTCTCTCTAATATTATTCTGACATTTCACATTCTTAAAATAAAGTGGTGATCCTAACTGACCTAAAGACAGGGAATTTTTACTAGGATTAAATATCAGGAATTGTGAAAAACTGAGTTGAAATGTGTTTTGCTAAGGTGTATGTAAACTTCAGACTTCAACTTTATGTTCGCCCACGGCGATCTGAGTGTTGCCGTTAGAGGGAAATATATAGGCAGGTCAGGAAAATATATGAGACAGAATACCAGCGAAAACAGCCAGTATTATAAACTATTCTAATATGGTTTTATAGAAAAATGTGTGCTGTGCAAGTACAATAAAGTTTTCATCCATGAAAAAAATCATGAATGCCAAATGCGAAACCTCTCCACTGTTATTAAATTTATGGTATAGCCTACAGTATAAATATAAGCCATGCTGTGTATGTTTACATATTTCAGAATAAAGGCTACTCTTTCTAAACTACTGAGATCTTTCTAAGGCATATCTGATGTTAATGTCTCAATCTGAGAACAAAACCATGGTCATTATCCTGAATCGTTGGTCTGAGTTTGAAATTGTCAAGCAAAGATACTGTATATACATGAACCACTGTGGTTCTAAACATGAATGGATTCTGACCTAGATTCATCCATAATATAAATATAATATTTTCCAGGATACCAGGCATTCCAACCCCCAGACTCTCACACAAACACACAGAGCAGGTCACCAGTTGGCATGGCTTCAGATGAGACACACACACACACACACGGTACAGCTGTGTTACGGTGCGTTTAGGGTGCCTGTCGCAACGTGTTTCGTTTGTTTTCCCACCAATGCTATGCCGGAGCCCCGGGGGAGCAAACTGTATTTCTGTTTGGGTACACAGCATCGCTGGGAGATGTGGCTAATCATACTGTACCTAGAAATACTTTACTGTAAGAGGAGCTATATTGTTTGTCATTTTTTAGCAGACGCTCTTATCCAGAGCGACTTACAGTTAGTGAGTGCATACATTATTTTTCATACTGGCCCCCTGTGGGAATCGAACCCACAACCCTGGCGTTGCAAACGCCATGTTCTACCAACTGAGCTACATCTCTGCTGGATATTCCCTCCCCTACCCTGGGCCAATTGTGCGCCGCCCCATGGCTCTCCCGGTCGCGGCCGGCTACGACAGAGCCTGGATACGAACCAGGATCTCTAGTGGCACAGCTAGTACTGCGATGCAGTGCCTTAGACCACTGCGCCACTCGGGAGATATATACAGATAACATGCTGCCAATTATTCTACTGAGATCATAGGCATGCCCATGGGTGTGCCTCCAAGCAATCGTTCCCTTGTACAGTAGCTGCAGTAAGCACTTTCCAATAACACTCCAGTATCTATCCATGCAGATGACCTGAATTTTAATATGGATCGTACGACTTAGACTCAGCCTCGATGACGTCACTGCATTCCACTTCTGTATATACTTAGGCCTAAATGGCCTCCACGTTCGCAAATCCATTTGCACAGTGTACACATACTGACAGTGTTCAGTGAAAACGCTCACTTTTCCAATCAACTTCATTTGCATCTAGTGCAGCCCTGTTCCGGTTAGGGGGAATAGGCTTGATATAACAGGATATAATGAGCCACGTCCGAGCCAGTGGGTGTACTTGTACTACTTGCCTAAAGCAATTATCCCACTGATGTTACAGTTTGTTTCAATCTGATAGGGCAGGCAGGCCCCACAGATATGATGTGGTGATGTGACCAGTGGAGATTTCAGGCAAAGCTGTTCGTGGTGAGCTCATAGGCACATCAGGGCATCTCTGGTTTCATCAGAGCTCTTAGAGACTATTCACTGACACACTCAACCATCAACTCTCAGTGCCAGTGATTGTGCTTATATTCAACTAATGGTAAACGAAATGGCAATTCTCGTCAAGTTTATGCTTGTTGCTGTGTCACACTCGAAACAGGCTTAGAAATAATGAATTGCAAAATAAATCATATAAGAGCATATCAAATCATTACGAACCACAAATATTGCAGATAATATTGTTATTTAATAATAATAATAATAATATGCCATTTAGCAGACACTTTTATCCAAAGCGACTTACAGTCATGTGTGCATACATTTTTACGTATGGGTGGTCCCGGGGATCGAACCCACTACCCAGGCGTTACAAGCGCCATGCTCTACCAATTGATTATATACAGTATAAATGCTGGTCTGATCACATTGTAACAAGGAACTTTGTATTTTTATCCTACAAACAAAACAAATGACATTACAACAATGAGTTGACACTAACTTGCCCCCCATCCCTAACTAGTACAAACCAAAAACAGCCAGCTCAGTCTCCCCTTCCCCATTCCTAAGCATCAGCCCATGGTAGATACCCACCCCCGCCTCTGTGTACTGTACTCTACTCACCCTCTCAATCTTCTCCAGCCACTCCTTGTTCTGGGCCAGCTCGGCCATGAAGGCCTGGTGCTTCAGCCACTTCTTGTGCAGCTTCTGCGTCTCATCGCGGGACGTGTCACGAGCCATGAGCATCTTCTCTGCCACCCAGTCTCCAAGCTGAGGGACAAGGGACAGAGCTGTCAGCACAGGATGATCATCCCACTCAATGCATTTGTACTGTCATCTAGGTGGTCAATGTAGGCTACTAACAGATGTGTACAGAGTACCATAGATGCCAACATACATAGAGACACACACACACACATGCAGGCACGTGTCTGTACACACACACACACGCACACACACAATACCTGAACAAGCACAAACAGAGACGTATTCAGGCTGAACATATGACCATAGTCACGTGAAAAACTAAAAGATAAATGCACACAAAGGGTAAAAAATAAACACACATAGAAAAGAATAGAAAAGCAATCATCCAAACACATGAACACAGAAACACACACAAGGTCAAGCACATGCATATTAAACACATACAGCAGACACATGTATGCAGACACACGTGTTGTACACACACGCATACACATGGTTACAGGAATTCATTCACATGTACACAGAACACGCACAAGCACACCTCAACACAAGCAAATAATCCATTGGCACATTAGGTACAAAAGCAAGCTGACCATTACATTTAAGGCCAAACATACAAATTGACATGCAAATATCCCTGCCCATTCAACATCATCAGTACAAGCAATATAAAAATAACTATCTATCTCCTGCCTGCCACCCACATATTTCCACCCCCATCCTCTGGACTAGTCTCTCCCGTCCTCGACTGCTACTTCCCAGACATCTATCGGGAAATCTGTTCCATTTACCGGCAGGCAGCGTTTAACGGGAACGCCCCATAGAGTTGTGATGGATGGCCGTACGTATCCACATCCTCAACCTGCCCATCCAGGTAGGAATAAAGCACAAATCCTCCACAGTCAGAGAGAGAGAGAGATGCTGCAAGAATCAAAACAAACCAGCAGCAAGGCAAAGCTGCTCCTAAAAAAAAAAACGGAGGTAAGATGACGCTGAGGCTGCACTAGCCTCTCTGCTGCTGCGTTGCCGTGTTGCCGTGGCACGTTGCCGTGGCTGGTATGTTCAATCCAGAGAGAGGGAGATGGATGAGGAGGGGAGAAAAATCTCCCCAAAACAATAAAATGGCTCCAGGAGCAGGTTTGCCCCTCCCCGTGAACCCTCTCCTCTCCCTCTCATTCAGCCCCCACCTTCAGCGAACAGGCTGGTGGAGGACGGGCCTGGATTTGGAAGCATCAGCGATGGCCTGGAGGCTCAGTGGTTGTGGTTAGTGATGCTGTGAGGAGAGGGAGGGATGGGATGTGGGAGGAGGGGGCTGGCGTTTGATAGTCGAGGAGGGAGGATGGAGGTGAGAGATTCTGCTCCTCTGGCTCCTCCAAAGAAATCCAGACACGCTCGTCTCTCTTCAGAACACCTCACGACTCCTCTTTTACATTCCTATTGTCTTTCTTTTTCTCTCTCTCTCTCTCTCTCTCTCTCTGCTGCAGTCTTTGCCTCTTCCAGCAGCACGCGGCTATATTCCGGGCTGTAACAAGCCCCAGTTTCCCCAACCCTGCTACTGCTGCAGTGGCTGAGCAGAGCGAGGTAATGCACTGGATGGAGCCAGCAAGGGAGAGAGGAGGGGAGGGGGAGTGGGTGAGCAGCAGAGAGAGAGAGAGAGATCCTACGCTGTTGTGAGGCGTCACCAGGGAGAATGCTCTGCACTTGAAATTACATCATTGAGCGGAGGGGAAGGTATATCTGTGGTTTGATAGATTTACTGCTTTCCTTTCGTTTAAAGGGTCCATGGCATATTCCTCTCCAACGCCCCTGCTTTTCTCCTCAACCTCTCAGCATCCTGCTCTCTGGCGGCCAGGACCACCCCTGGATGCTGCCCTCCTGACCAGAGAGGTCAGTGGGGGTCACAGGCAGATAGCCCCCCCTGGGAGTCCAAATGAATTGGGCCCATGTGGAGACTGGGAGGCAGCAGCTTATGGGAAATATAGGAATGGCGCTCATCAAATGGACTCCAGTGTACCACTGCTATTAGAGATGATGAGCCTCTGCCTCCAGTCCACAGTCAGGTCAGATCAATGTGATGTCCCTACATGGGGGTCATCACCAGGGTGACCAGGCCTCCTCCTCCTCATGGCTCCATCTTACCATCTCACTCAAAGAATAGGTCAGATAGAGCTAAACAGGTCCATCTCATATCTATAGGCAAACTATTCCCTTTACTGTATATTGCACTTTATTTTTGGGATGCAGCCATAGACAAGTGAACTAGCAAAATCTAGAATTCTTCTAGAATTGAGGTTCAGAATGGAGCATGGTAAAAAACGACCGCTGGACATGCACCAACCCTTTCTTCTCAAGCCAGTAGAGCTTAAGCTGGAAAGTGAAGAACGCACTTCTGACTTGGTTCTGCACGTTCTTACAAACTGTCGCAGTGTGTGTCACTCTCATACATTAGGCCACACACAGGGAGGGAAAGCTTCTCACACAGATACACACTCCCTTTCCCCTGAATTAATGATGGAGGTGGTGGTGAATTATTCAATGCAGGGCAGGCAGCTCTGGGTTAGGTAGGGTAGCTCTGGGGCAGACTATGAGACCCTTTGAACAGCTGATACATCCAGGTTGGGCACTGGACACTGAATATGGCTCTCCTGACCCATAGACACACAGCACAGCTTAAACATGGCAGTCAAAGTCATGTCACAGCAAAGCATGATCTTCATTAACAACCAAATGACAACCGTATGACAAGTATCCACCGACTATCAACTAGGTCCACCTCTCTCAAGGGGTTTGCCAGAAGTTGACTGTCCAGTCAGAAAGATCCAGCAGGTCAAACAACATCCAATCACATCTATACCTCAGATGAGTCAAGTTCATCTGTCACTCCATCCCCAAGTTAAGCATCTAACACAGCAGCCGGCCGGCTCAAATCCTTCAACTTACATAAAACAAAAACAAAAAGGTCACCCCTGATATAAAGATTGAGGAAGGGATAGACCCCACCAAAGGTCTTTCAGATATCATTCAATTCCAGGTAAGCAGAGTTTTAGTATATCACTGAATCCAGCAACAAGATATCCATTTGGAGGTTTAAGCCTGACCCCCTGTGGTCCCAAGCAGAGCCTTTTTTTGAACCTTTACTACCTCCCATTGGTTATTCCATTGATATGCCAGTGTTGGTTTTGACACTATTCATGTTGTGTCCTACCTCGTGGCAGTCCTGTAGTAACCTCTGGAGCCCCCACTGGCCGTTGAGCCTCTCCAGCCACTGTTGGGCCAGTTCCCGGTTCTGGTTGCCTCTGTGGAGGAGAGAGACATAGAGCCATTCATTCACACACTGCTCAATTCATTCACACACTGCATCAATCACTCTACTGGTATCTGCAACTGTAACTCTATGATGTAGATGGATTTTGGTGCAGCACACCGAACAACAGTGAGTCCATTGTAAAGACATGAGTCGGCCAACGGTCTCATCTAAACTAGGCCCCTCCTTGCCTCACCCATCAGTATGAATTTCATGCTCTGCTGTTAAGGCAAGTATCAACAAGGGGAGTTTCTTTCAGTTGCTAGTCTCCTCTGTGTACCATTGTGTTTGTGAAGCCCACCTGCTACCAAGACCACTTCATTATCACTATAGTATAATTAACTCATATTTCAAGGATGAAGAACATTTTATATTTCAATATCCATAGTGCAATCATACAGTGCCTTCAGAAAGTATTCAGACCCCTTGATTTTTTCCACATTTTGTTACGTTACAGCCTTATTCTAAAATTGATAAAATTGTTTTTTTTCCCCCTCTTTTGCTACGAGACTCGAAATTGAGCTCAGGTGCATCCTGTTTCCATTGATCATCCTTGAGATGTTTCTACAACTTGATTGGAGTCCACCTGTGGTAAATTCAATTGATTGGACATGATTTGGAAAGGCACACACCTGTCTATATAAGGTCCCACAGTTGACAGTCCATGTCAGAGGAAGAAATTAAGCCATGAGGTCGAAGGAATTGTCCGTAGAGCTCCAAGACAGGATTGTGTCAAGGCACAGATCTGGGGAAGGGTGCACATTTTTTTTTTCAGCATTGAAGGTCCCCATGAACACAGTGGCCTCCATCATTCTTAAATGGAAGAAGTTTGGAACCACCAAGACTCTTCCTAGAGCTGGCCGGCCGGCCAACCTGAGCAATCGGGGGAGAAGGGCCTTGGTCAGGGAGGTGACCAAGAACCCGATGGTCACTCTGACAGAGCTCTAGAGTTCCTCTGTGGAGATGGGAGAACCTTCCAGATGGACAACCATCTCTGCAGCACTCCACCAATCAGGCCTTTATGGTAGAGTGGCCAGACGGAAGCCACTCCTCAGTAAAAGGCACATGACAGCCCGCTTGGAGTTTGCCAAAAGGCACCTAAAGAATCTCAGACCATGAGAAACAAGATTCTTTGGTGTGATGAAACCAAGATTTAACTCTTTGGCCTGAATGCCAAGCGTCACGTCTGGAGGAAACCTGGCACCATCCCTACGGTGAAGCATGGTGGTGGCAGCATCATGCTGAGGGGATGTTTTGCAGCAGCTGTTACGTTCGTTGTATAAAGGATTGGACCAAGGTGCAGCGTGGTATGCGTACATGTTTAATTTATTAAATAAACACTTGACAAAATAACAAAAGCAACTGAACGTGAAGTTCTAAAGGCTAACAGCAACAAGCCTAAACAGAAACAAGATCCCACAACTAAGGTAGGCAAAATGGCTACCTAAGTATGATCCCCAATCAGAGACAACGATCGACAGCTGCCTCTGATTGGGAACCACACCCGGCCAACAAAACTAGATTATATCAAAATCTAGCATTCACACCCTGACCAAACTAACTAGAGAAGTAACAGGGCTCTCAAGGTCAGGGCGTGACAGCGGCAGTGACTGGGAGACTAGTCAGGATCGAGGCAAAGATGAACGGAGCAAAATACAGAGAGCTCCTTGATGAAAGCCTGGTCCAGAGTGCTCAGGACCTCAGACTGGGGCGAAGGTTCACCTTCCAACAGGACAACGACCCTAAGCACACAGCCAGGAAAACGCAGGAGTGGCTTTGGGACAAGTTTCTGAATGTCCTTGAGTGGCCCAGCCAGAGTCCGGACTTGAACCTGATCGAAACATCTCTGGAGAGACCTGGAAATAGCTGTGCAGCGATGCTCCCCATCCAACTTGACAGAGCTTGAGAGGATCTGCAGCAAATAATGGGAGAAACTCCCCAAATACAGGTGTGCCAAGCTTGTAGCGTCATACCCAAGA
This sequence comes from Coregonus clupeaformis, assembly GCF_020615455.1. Taxonomy (NCBI): domain Eukaryota; kingdom Metazoa; phylum Chordata; class Actinopteri; order Salmoniformes; family Salmonidae; genus Coregonus; species Coregonus clupeaformis. Next base: position 44,796,897 of record NC_059197.1, read on the forward strand.
AGACGCAAGGCTGTAACCACTGCCAAAGGTGCTTCAACAAAGTACTGAGTAAAGGGTCTGAATACTTATGTAAATGTAATATTCAGGGGGGGTTACATTTGCAAAAAAATCTATTTGCTGTTTTTGCTTTGTCATTATGGGGCATTGTGTGTAGATTGACGAGGGTAAAAAAACAATTTAATCAAAACAAAATTTGGAAAAAGTCAAGGGGTCTGAATACTTTCCGAATGCACTGTATATGGTATTGTGCCTCTGCCAAGTGACAAGTGACACATCTACCTATACCTCATGTGTTTCAGACTTGAGCACAGCACCCTCCCCTGTATAAATAAGGACAGGTGAATATTCAGTCATGCTGCTATATGGGTCGGACTTGCCTCGCATTTCATTTTCATGCCTCTGTGCTCTTCTATGTATAGTCAAAGATGTTTAAGAAAGATTGTAAATGGCTTTGATATACAATAGCATGGTCAGACTAGAACAATCCTATGTCGCCACCCACCTGTTAGCGAGGGTGTCCACACGTTCCTTGATGCGGTCCGAGTAGATGTTGCTCTGGCTGATGAGGCTCTCTCCGGCCTCGATGACAGCCTTGATGCGATGCAGGTTGAGCTCCATGGTGGTGGTAAAGTCCTTGTGCTTCTTGATGGCAGCCTCCACCGTCTCCACCGTGGTGGGGAGCTCAATGTGAGCCAAGGCTGACTCCTGGAGGAGGACAGGGAGAATGGACAGAGTCAGAACCACATGTCAGTGAAGAGTTTATTAATGTACAAGAGAGTAGAGGGAATACAATGAAAACTGAGAGAGAAAATGGGAATATTACTGTAGTAAGCTCTTGTGTAGTATGTGGGGAAAACCTTGCTCACAGACATGGGTATCATCTCATGGCATTTTATCAATAACTACATTAGCATGTTTAGTACATGCAAAAGCTGCAGATTCTATTTTGCTGAATGATAAATATGCTGATCTCTAAGGAAAATAATGAGGTCAGGTTTCAGTCATTATTGGCAAGGAACACGACAACGTTTTTATGATCAATGGATGGCATGAAAATAGCAGCCCTCTCAGGTTCTATTTCATACAACAAAGCTTTACCGAGATGTCTGAATTGTGACTGCTGAATTGTTGTGTTCAACACAATTACACGTAAAGTAAAGCGATAGTGTAAGGACATTCCTAAATGTATGGTCAGATACTCGTTGAGACATGCTAATGGTTGAGAGAAACATGGGTGAAAGACCAAAAACAAGTCCATGGCACCTTGTTTGACAATTATTCAAAAAGAAATCCGTTGGCCTCTTGTTCTATAGGGAATAAGGGAGAACTGGGTCTGTGGTAAAAGTCTGTTAGCAAACCAGAACAGACATGCTCTGACACACGGACAGAGAAGTCGGGGAAATGCATGCCTTTTGACATTTCAACTGGAATGGAGCACTGTTCTGCATGCAAAGACCCTGTAATGGAGTGTACTGTATAAACTGGTGTATATATTCCAGCTTGCATAGCATAACCTATAGATAGTCCATTACATACTCGCACACATGGCCCAATAAAGGAAGGTATACTGTGCATGAATATAAATGCAAAACAATGTGGCAAAAATGTTAAATGAACTATATGTTGACATTTTAACCTTATCAATTGTACTGTATAAACACCCACATATAGACAGTCAAGCCTGTGAGCCTTAATTGGCACAGTGAAGACCAAATTGCCATCACAATAGTGTGCAAGCAGATAGTTACTAGTTTTGCTGCAGGTCTGCAATGTTGCAGGTCTACGATTGGTCGTTGGTTGTGCTGTCATATCTTGCTGGGATTTCCTGCTATAGAGCCACCCATGAATTCTACATCTAGGCTAGTGATCACAGGCATATGCTGTGCTGTGTGTAACTGTAAAAGCAACCATCTGATCATTTCCACAATTACATTTTGACATTTTAGTCATTTAGCAGACGCTCTTATCCAGAGCGACTTACAGTTAGTGAGTGCATACATTATTTAATTTAATTTTTTCATACTGGCCCCCCGTGGGAAACGAACCCACAACCCTGGCGTTGCAAACACCATGCTCTACCAACTGAGCTACATCCCTGCCGGCCATTCCCTCCCCTACCCTGGACGACGCTGGGCCAATTGTGCGCCGCCCCATGGGTCTCCCGGTCGTGGCCGGCTACGACAGAGCCTGAATTCGAACCAGGATCTCTAGTGGCAGAGCTAGCACTGCGATGCAGTGCCTTAGACCACTGCGCCACTCGGGAGATAATGCCCTTTCCACACCCTTTTTGGTTCCAGGTAGAACCCTTTTTGGTTCCAGGCAGAACTTTGTGTAAAGGGTTCTCCATGGAACTCAAAAGGGTTTTACCTGGAACCAAAAACTATTCTTCAAAGGGTTCTCCTATGGGGACAGCCGAAGAACCCATTTAGGTTCTAGATAGCACCTTTTTTCTAAGAGTGCAGGCCTGGAGTTTTCACTGGCAGCATAGCAGCAAATAGAACGCTGGCCATTTCCTGCAATAGCACTAACCCTCACCGTAATATCACTGACCCTCACCGTAATAGCACTGATCCTCACCGTAATAGCACTGACCCTCACCGTAATAGCACTGACCCTCACCGTAATAGCACTGACCCTCACCGTAATAGCATTGATCCTCACCGTAATAGCACTGACCCTCACCGTAATAGCACTGACCCTCACCGTAATAGCACTGACCCTCACCGTAATAGCACTGACCCTCACCGTAATAGCACTGACCCTCACCATAATAGCACTGACCATCACCGTAATAGCACTGTGCTTCCAGCATCAATATCTAGTACAGTCAGAAGTCATATTGTAGCTATTCATGTTTAATATGAATGACTGACTAATAACACAGATTAGCTAAATATGAAATTGACTCAGTGTGTTTTCTCACCACAGAACATACAGTATATAGGCCTAACTACTAAATATTGCTAATAGATATATTGGTGTTGGGAAGTCCAACAAGAGGCTAACTGACCTGGTTGTTGAGGAAGGCCTCAGCCTGCTTGACGTCCCTCAGGAAGAGGTGGAAAATGTGCGCCTGCACCAGCACCTCCCTCCGGCTCTCCCACATCTCCAGCAGCTTGTTCCAGCCCACATCCAGCTTCTGGAGCCACTGCTGTAGCGCTGCGTAGGGTAGCGGAGCCTCCTCGGCCTCCAGCAGCTCGTTGACCGCCTGCAGCCGCTCGTAGTCCTCCTCGTACCTCCCGATCTCCTCCTTCAGCGCCGCGTGGCAGTTGATCAGCCTCTCGGCCTCCTCCAGCGCGTTGGGCAGCTCGTCGCTAGCTGCCGCCGTCTGCGTCTGCACCAGCCAAGTCAGGAAGCAGTCCAGGTCCTGGATGAACTGCTGCAGCCGCCCCGCCACGATCAGGGAGTCCTCGCAGCCCTGCAGCGTGCGCTTCAGCTCCTCCCACTCCACACTGATGCCCTCGAAGGGCTCCAGGACCTCCATGGCCTTGGCCGGGTGTGAGATGGCCAGCTCCTCTGCCTCCTGCTGCAGGTGAAGCAGCTTGGGCTCCAGCACAGCCAGGGCCCCCTCCATGGTGGAGAGTCGGCGCTGCAGGGCCAGCACCCCGCCCAGGTCACTGCCCACGTACTGAGTGGTGTCGATGGCCTTGCGCTTCTCCTGGATCTGGGACTTGATCTCAGCACACTCCAGCAGGTAGTTCTGGAGACGGAGTACAGAGTCCAGGTGGTCCTTCTTCTGCTCCACCATCTCCACGATGCGGTTCCACCTAGAGGGGACAGACAGGGGCACAGGGGTGGGAATTGGGGCAGGGTCAGTCCGCATCCGTTTGAAGCTTATAATTCACATATCATTCAGTTAGTATACTAAAACATACACTATGTATTAGCTATTCTTACAATTGTCACAATTCATGTTTGAAAAATATATAGACTATTAAAATATATATTATTTTCATCTACAAACAGAGCCCAACAGGATGGAATCAATAGTGCAAATGATCGAATGCATTAATAAGGGACATTGGTTTAGTTTGTTAGTTGTCATTTGCATCTCATAGGGTTTTGGCTTTTTCTTGACACAGACTGTGTCTAGCTTGTTTCCAGGCCAACTAATATGGTCAAGCAAAAGAACAGGCATGAATTATACTCATTCAGCTAAGCATATCCAACATGACATCATGCCAGAACCCCCTAGCCAGAGGCTTCAAAGGGTAGCAATATCGTCTACCTAATATCTACAATATCCGTGAATGCTATATTTAGTCATAACTAAAACCATAACAGTTTGAGACTGAGGGAGAATATAGTAAAGCCAAAGAGAACACATTTTGGGCAGGTTGGTCATGCACTTGGTGTGGCAGGCAGTCGACACAGATGGTCACCCTGAGAGAGGCTATGTATTCCAAGATCAGGAGGAACTGGGCCACTGTAGCATTTCACCAAAACCATCATCCACTACCCTGGCCCTGGCTTTAGATAATAATAATATGCCATTTAGCAGACGCTTTTATCCAAAGCGACTTACAGTCATGTGTGCATAAATTTTTACGTATGGGTGGTCCCGGGGATCAAACCCACTACCCTGGCGTTACAAGCGCCATGCTCTACCAATTGAGCTACAGAGGACCATCATGGTCAAGATCTGTCTGCCTGTGTCACCATGGTGTCACTAGGGTCTCTGGTCCAATCAGTCCCCTTCCAGGTCTATCAGCAGGGAGCATGCATGTGATCATCATGGCTTCTGTTGATCCCGATCTGGGCCAAATAAGAACAGTGGACCAGATTCTTCTAATCAATCCTCCTCCCTTCCCTTATATGGCAGGAAATGAGCTAAGAATGAGGTAACTGGGAAAAAAACTATCATCAATGCACTATGCACCATGTGCTGTACATGGATTGACAGATGTGTTTCTATGGCTGCGTTTACACAGGCATCCCAATTCTGATAATGTTTTTTGACCAATCAGATCAGCTCTTTTCAGAATTGGGCTGCCTGTATAAACACAGCCTATGTAGTGTTTAGTTTTTCAATAAATTACCTGTGTTGATGAATCTCTATTAAACTAAACATAATTCCCATGTTATTTCGCAATGCAGATAAGTCACATTTTCATCACATATTGGTGCTGCGTGGGTAAACAGAGAGACCCGTAGGTCTATGTTGTCTTGTTGTGGAGTAGACATTTACATTTTAGTCATTTAGCAGACGCTCTTATCTAGAGCGACTTACAGTTAGTGAGTGCATACATTAATTTTTAATTTTTCATACTGGCCCCCCTTGGGAATCAAACCCACAACCCTGGCGTTGCAAACGCCATGCTCTACCAACTGAGCTACATCCCTGCCGGCCATTCCCTCCCCTACCCTGGACGACGCTGGGCCAATTGTGCGCCGCCCCATGGGTCTCGATTCGAACCAGGATCTCTAGTGGCACAGCTAGCACTGCGATGCAGTGCCTTAGACCACTCCGCCACTCGGGAGACCTGGGGTGCATTCATTAGTGCACACCACAGCAAACTGTAGCAAAACATTCTTATTGGTAAAGTTTAGGTTAGTCCTTCCCCGTTTTGGCCGTTTGCTTCTGTTTGGTTCCTAGTGAATACACCCCAGAGTTGGTCAGTTAGCGAACAGTGGGGTGGGTTACCTGCTGTTGAGGTGGTCCTGACAGCCTCTGACCTCTGTAGAGCTGGGGTGACCACTGTCCAGGAGCTGCTGCACTATCTGGTTCACGTCCAGGATCCTTCCCATCAGGCTGTTCATCTCCTGGTCCAGGCTCTCAAACCTACAGAGAGTGTGACATGAGAGGAGGGAGAATGTACACTACCGTGCTTTTTCTTTGCAACTTTGCCTAGAAGGTCAGCATCCCGGAGTCGCCTCTTCACTGTTGACGTTGAGACTGGTGTTTTGCGGGTACTATTAATGAAGCTGCCAGTTGAGGACCTGTGAGGTGTCTGTTTCTCAAACTAGACACTCTAATGTATTTGTCCTCTTGCTCAGTTGTGCACCGGGGCCTCCCACTCCTCTTTCTATTCTGATTAGAGCCAGTTTGTGCTGTTCTGTGAAGGGAGTAGTACACAGCGTTGTATGAGCTCTTCAGTTTCTTGGCAATTTCTCGCATGGAATAGCCTTCATTTCTCAGAACAAGAATATACTGACGAGTTTCAGAAGAAAGTTATTTGTTTCTGGCCATTTTGAGCCTGTAATCGAACCCACAATTGCTGATGCTCCAGATACTAAATTAGTCTCAAGAAGGCCAGTTGTATTGCTTCTTTAATCAGCACAACAGTTTTCAGCTGTGCTAACATAATTGCAAAAGGGTTTTCTAATGATCAATTAGCCTATTAAAATGATAAACTTGGATTAGCAAACACAATATACCATTGGAACACAGGACTGATGGTTGCTGATAATGGGCCTTTGTACGCCTATGTAGATATTCCATAAAAAATCAGCAGTTTCCAGCTACAATAGCCATTTACAACATTAACAATGTCTACACTGTATTTCTGATCAATTTGATTCAAATAGATTTTCTTTCGAAAACAAGGACATTTCTAAGTGACCCCAAACTTTTGAAAGGTAGTGTATGTTTTAAATGCAATAGAGCCATCAGCTAATTATGACTGTTTATGACATACTGTATGCTTGGTCATTGTTATGACAGTGTTATGTAGCCCTTATGAAGGAAGGTTCCCGAAAAATGCATGACTAACTTTATAACTAAAAGCATGACTTAAATCTAACATTGTCCCTATGATCGCCACCCCAGACGGAAGCTGTACCTGTGGGCTATGACCTCCACGTCCTCCAGCCTCTCTGGAACCTCCATCTTGTTGAGCCACTGCTCCTTCTCATCGATCCACACCTCGCAGGCGTTGACCTCGCTGAACATGAGGTAGACGGCCAGTGCGTCATGCAGCCACTGCTGCCTTAGGACGGCCACCTCTGCCACCTCGGCGTATAGCTGCTCCGCCTCGCCCATCCTCGACTGAACCTCGTTCAGCTCCCGGTAGTGCAGTGGCAGCGCCACCATGTGTTTGCGCAGAGTTACTACATGCAGCCGGTGCTTGTCCACGGCCTCGCGCACACCCCGGTGCTTCTTGAGCAGCGACTGGGTGGAGTACTCGTCGTGGCCAAAGTCCTCGCTGGACACCAGGCGGTAGGCGTCCTGCAGCCAGGCCAGCAGGTCATCCGTCTCAGTGCTGAACTGGAAGAAGTTTAGTGCTTCCTGCAGGTGGCCGAGTCTCTGCGCCGCCTGGTCCTCTAGCCTCTTCCACTCCCCTTTCACCTCCATGATGCGCTCCTGGATGTCCCTCGTGCCGAAGCTCTTCTCCATCAGGATCTGCTTGCCCTTTTTCATGGTCTGCTGGAGGAGGGAGCGGCGAGCCAGCAGCTCCCCAGCCAGGGTCTTGTGTTTCTGGAGCAGCCGCAGCACGCTGCTCAGGTCCTTGCCGCAGGTCTGGGTGGCCAGGATGGAGCTCTTCTCGCGGATCCAGGCCTCGGACTCCTCCACCTCCTGGAAGAAGGCCCAGAGGTGCTGAGACTCTTCCAGCTCCGAGCGCCGCTTGGCCGCCAGCTGCTTGAGCTCCTCCAGGCAGGTACTGACGTGGTTGACCCGGTTGCAGATCACCTGGGGGTCACAGGGCTGGTAGCCTGGGAAGGAGAGAGAATAGTGGACAGGGGACAGGGGACAGCACTCAATATACATGTCTGTATTAGAGATGTCTATGGGGGACTGTTTCTAAACACTCAATGAACTTTGCATGTAAACAAAACACTATTACTGATATAAAATGGGCATAAAGTTTTACAAAAGAACTATGCAATATCCACAAAATTGAAATAACTACATTCATTCACTTCTGTATTGTAAATGGATCTTCAGAAAATAAATTGTGGAAAGTCTTGCCCTCTTGTGGGTCTATCTGGAAGTGCCATGACCATCTTCACCACTCAATGTACAGTAAACTATACTCCTACACACTCTTAATACAAAACATTTGTTTTTTTTAACTGTGCATTTTTCCGAGACCATGGGAGACATAACAGCAATAGTCCGTATTTCTAATCCTATCATATCCAAATATTTCACCCCTCAAAATCACCAAGTTGTTATCAAAGCACATTCCACTTCTCACTGAAGACGATCTGTTAACATAGCCATCTGATGTCTTACCTTCGATGGTGGTGAATTTGAGAGCGGCTGTGTTAAGGGTCTGTACCCTCTCTGCCTGCACTATGATGTCAGCTTCCTGGAGGCTGTGTTTCTGCAGCAGGTCGTCCACCTCCAGCAGATGCTTGCCGAAGTCTTTGGAAAGGAGCTGGACCTGTGGTGAGTGGGATGTTGGTCACCTTCCTGACACTCAGCAGTGCTTTCACTGACCAGGCTGCCTGTACTAAAACTTAAAAGTCAATGTCTCAAGGGTTTCTCACTGTTTTTTCATGCACTGTATCTCCACATTATCATTTCATGTGTACACGAATGTCAACCCACAGTCTATGCCGTTGAGTCGACACAACTTTGAGATAGTATAGTGTTCATGTAATGTAAAATGCATGACAAAATACTTGTCTCACCTGCATGTCCTCCATCCAGTCGATCATGTAGACCATGTCCTGGAAGTTCTTCTGCAGGGCCAGGTTCTTCTCCAGCCGGGCCTTCCTCCCCACCACCAGCTCCTTCAGCAGGCTCCACTGGCCCAGGATGTTCTCCTTGCGGGCCGAGATGCGCCGGATGTCGTAGTAACCCTCCGTCTCCATCTCTCCAGCCAGCTCCACCACCACCCCGATGCGCTCCTCATACGACGAGATGTCCGCCTCAATGGCCTCGTGCTTCTTCATGGCGGCCTCCACCGCTGGCAGGTCGTAGCCAAAGTTATCCTGATGGGACGGGACATTCAGTCAGGCAGAGGTTCACTTAACTACAGGCAGGTGATTGTGTAAGGGTTTACTCAGTCAGGGCAATGCAGTCATAGGAAAATAAATCTTAATATACCAATGTCCATTTAAAAGTAATTAATGTTATACAATACTGCCATTGGTTCTAAAAATACATTCTAAAGACATTTCATTCTCAATCCACAGCTACATTATAAGACTATTGCTATAAGACTGTTAGGATATGGCCCTTATGTGATATTTTAGAGACACTAGTCACTGTGGGCCTGTGGTCCCTACCTGAGACACGAGGCGCTGGTTCTCGTTGAGCCACGCCTGTCTCATGGTGGTCTTGTGGTCAAACCGCTGGGCCAGCAGCTCCAGCTTCTCCTGGCGAATCAGCTCCTGCCGTAGGGCCACGCCTCTCTCATGCTCCGCCTTCTCCAGCCTCTCCCACGCCTAGCCAAATGAAAAACAGAGGAACATTTACCCACAATGAAGCATGGTAACAAACTTAAAGAGGAGTAATTTGCACTGATTTACTGAGAAAGAAGGAGTTTATATTTGCCAAGACCTGTCCAGTTATTGCATTATCTGTTCAGGCATTTCAGACACTCCTTATTCCCACTTATACCAGTATTCATTACCTTATTGATATCAGAGATGAGTTTCCCTTCATGAGGCACGTATGGTTTCTGGTTGTTAGCTCTGAGCTTGCTTTGGATAGTAAAGAGGAGCACCTCCAGGTTCCCCTTCTCCTGGAACCTAGCACAAGACAGAAAGTGTGTTTCACAAATATCCTGAGACACAGTACTGTGCACAAGGTGGGATCCGTTTGAAACGTAAAATCACAGGCGTCATATCCCAGATCCTGTAACTTAAAATAACCATCTGCTCAGAAATTGATAACAGACATGTATTTTTTCCTATTATGAAGTTACGTTCATGGAATTTTGGATGATGGTTATTGGTCAGCCAAATGACCGTGGTCACCGTTATAATCGTTTGAATAGCAAAAAAATGAAAAGACGCACATTATCTCCTTTCCTCCTGTCCTGACTGCATGTGCTGCTGCAGGGAGGGGCCATTGCCAAGGAAACCAAAGATTTGTTTGCTACAACACCTTGCTTGTTTCAAGGAGCAACAAAGTTTCATCACATTGTAAAGAGTCCACATTGCTTGTCAAAAATGTAATGTAATACAATGGCAATCCGGGTTATAGGTAAAAATCCTACGCATGAACTGCTGACATTATTACGCATATTAATCGATAATGATGGAAAATAAGATATGCAAGATATTTGAATGGATATATATTTTTAAATAGCTATATATATATATATTGAGGTGAGAGCATTGGAAATGCTTTTGGCGGTTGACCTGCTTTTGTTTTGTGGGTGGCATTGTGTGCTGTTTTCGATGGATGGGTCCTGGCCTCTCGGGGGCCTAGGGATTCGGGGGGACGGGGGTGGTATGCTGATCACTGGGATGACGGCCCAACTTGGGAAGGGGTGGGGCTTTAGCAGGGGAATTAGTGGAGAACAATTGGAGGGTTACTTACAGTTGAAGTCGGAAGTTTACATACACTTAGGTTGGAGTCATTAAAACTAGTTTTTCAACCACTCTGCAAATTTCTTGTTAACAAACTATAGTTTTGGCAAGTCAGTTAGGACATCTACTTTGTGCATGACACAAGTAATTTTTCCAACAATTGTTTACAGACAGATTATTTCACTTATAATTCACTGTATCACAATTCCAGTGGGTCAGAAGTTTACATACACTAAGTTGACTGTGCCTTTAAACAGCTTGGAAAATTCCAGTTAAATTATGTCATGGCTTTAGAAGCTTCTGATAGGCTAATTGACATCATTTGAGTCAATTGGAGGTGTACCTGTGGATGTATTTCAAGGCCTACCTTCAAACTCAGTGCTTCTTTGCTTGACATCATGAGAAAATTAAAAGAAATCAGCCAAGACCTCAGAAGAAAATGTGTAGACCTCCACAAGTCTGGTTCATCCTTGGGAGCAATTTCCAAATGCCTGAAGGTACCACGTTCATCTGTCCAAACAATAGTACGCAAGTATAAACACAATGGGACCACGCAGCCGTCATACCGCTCAGGAAGGAGACGCGTTCTGTCTCCTAGAGATTAACGTACTTTGGTGCGAAAAGTGCAAATAAATCCCAGAACAACAGCAAAGGACCTTGTGAAGATGCTGGAGGAAACAGGTACAAAAGTATCTATATCCACAGAAAAACGAGTCCTATATCGACATAACCTGAAAGGCTGCTCAGCAAGGAAGAAGCCACTGCTCCAAAACCGCCATTAAAAAGCCAGACTACGGTTTGCAACTGCACATAGGGACAAAGATCGTACTTTTTGGAGAAATGTCCTCTGGTCTGATGAAACAAAAATAGAACTGTTTCGCCATAATGACCATTGTTATGTTTGGAGGAAAAAGGGGGTTTCTTGCAAGCCGAAGAACACCTTCCCAACCGTGAAGCATGGGGGTGGCAGCATCATGCTGTGGGGGTGCTTTGCTGCAGGAGGTACTGGTGCACTTCACAAAATAGATGGCATCATGAGGAAGGAAAATTATGTGGATATATTGAAGCTAAATCTCAAGACATCAGTCAGGAAGTTAAAGCTTGGTTGCAAATGGGTCTTCCAAATGGACAATGACCCCAAGCATACTTCCGAAGTTGTGGCAAAATGGCTTAAGGACAACAAAGTCAAGGTATTGGAGTGGCCATCACAAAGCCCTGACCACAATCCTATAGAAAATGTGTGGGCAAAACTGAAAAAGTTACACCAGTTACACCAGCTCTGTCAGGAGGAATGGGCCAAAATTCACCCAACTTATTGTGGGAAGCTTGTGGAAGGATACCCGAAATGTTTGACCCAAGTTAAACAATTAAAAGGCAATGCTACCAAATACTAATTGAGTGTATGTAAATTTCTGACCCACTTGGAATGTGATGAAAGAAATAAAAGCTGAAATAAATCATTCTCTCTACTATTATTCTGACATTTCACATTCTTAAAATAAAGTGGTGATCCTAACTGACCTAAGACAGGGAATTTTTACTAGGATTAAATGTCAGGAATTGTGAAAACTGAGTTTAAATGTATTTGGCTAAGGTGTATGTAAACTTCCGACTTCAACTGTAGTAGCAATGCAAATATCATGGTACAGCTATATGGACAGTCAATCGCTATGGTATTTTTTATTGGTAAATTTACAAACATATATAATGATAAATAGATTTGAAACTTGTATCCCATTATGGTATGTGGTGAAATAAGTATAGCCAGTTATAATTGTAATGGCTTAGCAGATAATAACAAAAGAATAACAATATTTACATGGCTCCAAGAGAAGGAATATAATATCTATTCTTTAAAGGAAACTCATTCAATCATTCTAGATGAAGTTGCGTGGAAAAAGGAATGGGGGGGGGATATATATACTTCTCCCATGGGCAAAGAAACTCAAAAGGGGTGATGATATTAATTAACAGTAATTTCGATCCGAATGTGCAAATTGTCCAAACAGATACGCAAGGTAGATGGATTATTTTAAATATGTTATTGGACCATAAACAGATATGGTTAATTAACCTTTACGGACCAAATAATGATTATCCACACTTCTTTAACAACATATATAATAAATTATCAACTCTGCAAGCAATTCAAGACTCTATTATTATGGTGGGAGATTATAATACCATTTTAAATAGCTCAATGGACCGTAAAGGAAATCACACTACAAACAATCACCGTCATGCTCTTAAGGAAATCGTGAATGTCATGGATACATTAGAACTAGTAGATATATGGAGGAGACTCAATCAAGCTAGTCGTCTTGACTTCTTTCTTACGTCATTCTCGTTGGCACCAAAAGTTTAAAAAGTGTTGATAGGGGACAGAATGCGGTCGGACCATCATATAATTGGCATATACATTACTCTTACTGAATTTCTACGTGGGCGAGGATATTGGAAATGTAATCAAAACCTATTGGATGATAACTTGTTTTTAACTAGGACAGAGGAATTTATAACTGATTTTTTCCGACATAACATAGGTACAGCAAATCCCCTTATTGTATGGGACACCTTTAAATGTGCCTTTATAGGCCATGCAATTCAGTACTCATCTCGAAAACAAAAGCAATTTAGGTCAAAAGAGTCCACACTAACAAAGGAAATAGAAGGTCTAACAGAACAGATAGATAGCAATAAAAACTGTAACATAGAGGCTCAGAATAAAATATAGGAAAAACTAAAAGAAATGGAGAAACTTATTCAAGAAAGATTAAGTGTAATATATTATAAAAATAAAACAAACTAGATGGAATATGGGGAAAAATGCACCAAATTATTTTTTCATCTTCAACATAGGAATGCTACCAAAAAGAATTTACTGAAACTGGTTACAAATGACGGAGTCACCCATGATTCACCAAATTATATTTTGAAGGAGGAAACAAAGTACTTTAAGCATATGTTTTCGTTTCAGTCGCCTCCATCTCCTCTAACTGAAGCAAATTGTAGAGTTTTTTTTCTATTGATAATGTAAAATTAACAGCCATACAGAAAGACTCATGTGAAGGTGAAATTACAGAGGAGGAACTTCTGGATGCAATTAAAGACTTTAAGACCGGGAAAACTCCAGGGTTGGATGGCATTCCAGTAGAGGTATACCAAACCTTTTTTGATATACTCAGAGGACCGTTATCAGCATGTTTTAACCACTCCTATGCAAATGGTAGATTATCAGACACTCAAGAAGAAGGTCTGATTTCATTATTACTGAAACAGGATACAAGTGGAAAATATAAAGATCCAGTCCATTTAAAAAATTGTAGGCCCCTTACACTTCAGTGTTGTAAATATTCTAGCAAAATGTATAGCGCATAGAATTAAAAAGGTATTGTTGGACATTATTCATTCTATTCAGAAAGGTTTTTTACATGGGCGATACATTGGAGATAATATAAGGCAAGTACTGGAAACAATAGAACACTATGAAAAATCTGGGAAACCAGGCCTACTATTCATAGCGGGCGGCAGGTAGCTTAGTGGTTAAGAGCGTTGTGCCAGTAACCGAAAGGTCGCTGGTTCTGAGCCGACTAGGTGAAAAATCTGTCGATGTGCCCTTGAGCAAGGCACTTCGCCCTAATTGCTCCTGTAAGTCGCTCTGGATAAGAGTGTCTGCTAAATGACAAAAATAAATAAATAAATAAAAATAGCAGACTTCGAAAAGGCATTTGATAAAGTACGACTGGGGTTTATATATAAATGCCTGGAGCATTTCAATTTTGGACAATCTCTTATAAATTGGGTTAAAATCATGTATAGGTGTAAAATAGTAAATAATGGCTATTTCTCAGCAAGTTTTTAACTGTCAAGAGGAGTGAAACAAGGTTGTCCACTATCGGCATATCTATTTATTATTGCCATCGAGATGTTAGCTATTAAAATCAGATCCAACAATAATATCAAGGGATTAGAAATCCAGGGCTTAAAAACAAAGGTGTCATTGTACGCTGATGATTCATGTTTTCTTTTAAATCCACAACTTGAATCCCTCCACAGCCTCAGAGGATCTAGATACATTTTCTAACCACTCTGGATTACAACCACATTATGATAAATGTACTATATTACGTATTGGATCACAAAAAAATACAATTTTTACATGACCATGTAGTTTACCCATAAAATGGTCTGATGGTGATGTGGATATACTCGAAATACATATCCCAAATGAAATAAATGATCTCACTCCAATACATTTTAATAGGAAGTTAGCAACCATGGAAAGGTAAATACCTGTCAGTTTGTGGAAAAATCACCCTGATTAACTCTTTAGTATTATCCCAGTTTACCTATTTGCTTATGGTCTTGCCTACGCCTAGCGAACAGTTGTTTAAATTATATGAGAAAAAAATATTAAATTTTATTTGGAACGGCAAGCCAGACATAATTAAACGGGCCTATTTACATAATGAATATGAATTCGGAGGACAGAAATTATTAAATATTAAAGCATTAGACCTATCACTAAAAGCTTTAGTCATACAAAAGTTATACTTAAATCCGAACTGGTTCTCTAGCAAATTAGTAAGATTGTCTCACCCCATGTTCAAGAATGGCCTTTTTCCTTTTATTCAGATTACAACCTCTCACTTTAAGTTATTTGAAAAGGAAATAATCTCCCAAATATCACTATTTCTAAAACAAGCCATAGAAAGTTGGTTGCAATTTCAATTTAATCCTCCAGAAACGACAGAACAAATAATGCAACAAATATTGTGGTTAAAGTCAAATATACTAATTGATAAAAAGCCAGTATTTTTTGAAAAAATGTTAAAAAAAGGTATAATCTTCGTAAATGATATCATAGGTAGGACTGGTGGAGTTATGTCGCACATGCAGCTAACAAAAACATATGGAAATGTCTGCTCTACCCAAAATGACAACCAAATAATTGCAACATTACCACAAAAATGGAAGAAAGTAGAAGGGGGAAAAAGTAACAAACTTGTCTGTCGGCCCTGCATTAATAATATATAATATATTATGCCATTTAGCAGACGCTAAACCATAATTGGTTAAAGAAAATTGTGATAAATAAAAAAGTATACCATTTTCATTTAAGGACCAAAGGATTGACAGCCGTCCCATATAGATTGCAAAATAGTTGGGAAGAGATTTTTGACGTACCGATTCCATGGCATAGTGTTTATGAATTGATACGCAAAATTACTCCGGATTCAAAACTTTGAATTTTTCCATTTAAATTATTATATAAAATTCCAATAGAATGTTATTTATATGGGGGATACAATCTTCCCAGCTCTGCAGATTTTGCTGCGAAGAGACAGAATCATTAGATCATTTGTTTTGGTACTGTCCATTTGTAGCTTGTTTTTGGACACAGGTCCAGGAATGGCTAAAGGATTGCAATATTTACCTGGAGCTAACCCTGCAGATAGCACTACTGGGTGATCTGAAAAGTCATAGTCAATCGATCAATAATATAATAATACTTTTAGCAAAAATGTTTATTTTCAATTTACGATCTGTAGAAACAATGAGAATAGAAAGGTTCAGAACTTTTGTAAAACATCACAGTACAGTTGAAAAATATATGGCAAATAGATATCCAATATGGATGGTGTTAAGAGATAGATGGGAGTGTCACGCTCTGGCTCCGGGACTTTGTATGTTGAGCCAGGGTGTGTTCGTTTCGTTGTGTTTTGTTTGGTTGGGTTGTCATTGGTTGTGTTTTCCTTGTTTGGTCAAATGACTCCCAATCGGAGGTAACGAGTGTCAGCTGTCGGCTCGTTATCTCTGATTGGGAGCCATATTTAAACGTTCTGTGTTCACCTTGTGTTTGTGGGTTTTTGTTCCTGTACAGTCATTGTCACTGTGGACTTCACGTATCGTCATTTGTTTTGTGGTTTTCGTGTTACGCTTTATTAAATAAAGTCATGTTCGCTCAACGCGCTGCGCTTTGGTCTACTCATTCGTCAGACGATCGTGACAGAAAAACCCACCTTAACCAGATCAAGCAGCATGAAGAAGAGAGAGGATGGACTTGGGAGCAGTTGAGTAGGAGTCTCGACTGGGCCAAGCCAAGAGAAGAGGAGAGAGGTTGGACGTTGGAGCAGTGGGGTGATAGTCTGGCGAGAACGATGGAGGCCTGGTCCACGAAGAGGAGAGAACCCCAGAAAATTTTTAGGGGGGGGGCTCACGACGTCGGACCAGCAGGAGGCCGCGATAGAGCGGTCCAGTGGGTTGCCGGAGGAGGCCGCCGGGTTACGGGGGCCACTGGTGAAGAGGGGATGGAGGAAGTAGAGGCACGGCGAGAGGTACTGGCGTGTGTTGCCAGTCCGGTCCGGCCCGTTCCAGATCCCGGTGTAGGGCCAGTGGTGTGTGTCCCCAGTACAGTCCGGCCCATCCAAGCTCCCCGCACCAAGCCAGTGGTGTGCGTCGTCAGCCCTGTCCGGCCCGTTCCTGCTCTCCGCGCCAAGTCTGTGGTGCGCGTCGCCAGCCCTGTCAGGCCCGTGCCTGCTCTCCGCACCAAGTCTATGGTGCGTTTCGTCAGCCCTGTCCGGCCCGTTCCTGCTCTCCGCACCAAGTCTGTGGTGCGCGTCGCCAGCCCAGTCCGGCCCATCCAAGCTCCCCGCACCAGGTCAGTGGTGCGCGTCGTCAGCCCGGTCCGGCTCAGTCCTGCTCCCCGCACCAAGACAAGGGTGCGAGTCGTCAGCCGGATTCAGCCTGTTCCTGCCACTCGCACCAAGTCAAGGGTGCGAGTCGTCAGCCGGATTCAGCCCATTCCTGCTACTCGCACCAAGCCAAGGGTGCGAGTCGTCAGCCGGATTCAGCCCATTCCTGCTACTCGCACCAAGCCAAGGGTGCGAGTCGTCAGCCGGATTCAGCCCATTCCTGCTACTCGCACCAAGCCAGGGATGCGAGTCTTCAGCCTGGTGAGGCCTGTTCCGGCTCCACGCACCATGCAAAGGGTGCGTATCGTCTGCCAGGTCCGGTCCATTCCTGCCTCACACGCCAAGCCAGGGGTGCGCGTCGGCAGTCCTGATCCAGCTAACTGGGTCAGATCGGACTGGGGGGCACTACGGGGGATTGTAGTAGGGTGGTGGTCAAGCCCGAGCCGGAGCCGCCTCCGAGGAGCAATACCCACCCAGCCCTTCCCTATTTGGGGTGTAGGCGCGGTCGGAGTCCGCGCCTTTAGGGGGGGGTACTGTCACGCTCTGGCTCCGGGACTGTGTATTTTGAGCCAGGGTGTGTTCATTTTGGTTGTGTTTCCTTGTTTGGTCGTGTGACTCCCAATCAGTGGTAACGAGTGTCAGCTGTCGGCTCGTTATCTCTGATTGGGAGCCATATTTAAACTGTCAGTGTTCACCTTAGTGTTGTGGGTTTTTGTTCCTTGTCAGTCATTGTAACTGAGGACTTCACGATTCGTCGTTGTTTGTAGTGAGTACTTTAATTTAATAAAGTCATGTTCGCTCAACGCGCTGCGCTTTGGTCTCCCTCATTAGACGATCGTGACAATATGTGTGTATGTATATGTATGTATGTATGTATGTATGTATGTATGTATGTATGTATGTATGTATGTATGTATGTATGTATGTATATATGTATATGCATGTGTATATATGTATATATATATATATATATATTTGCGAGAGAAAAAAATATATGGGGATTGGAAGTGATGCAGACAATTACACTGATGGAAGTTACAATCTATCTGCAATATTAAAGCTGATCTACCCCCTAAGAAAAAAAGAGAGAGAAAAAAATAATAAGAGAAACGGACTCAACTGCACGAATGCCTGGCCACCCCGTCTTCACAGTCAGCTGTTCGTTCCACACACAAAAATAGTTTTGACGGTTATTTTCTTTTCATGACGGTCTTCATCCATAATCGTTGGTTACACACTCATACAGTCATTGTGCCAGCCCTATAAGTTGCCCTACTCATCAATAGATTCTCTGTGACATTGCCTGCAGGCTTGACCTTCACCGCAAAGACCTTCATTATTACATGTGGCCTAGCTCCACACACTGTCTAATTGTAACCTAATTCTAAATAATAAATGGTCATCACTGAGTCATCACTGAGCAGATTTCAGAGTCATATGATGGCTGACCACCTCTTGCCATCGAGGGCTGCCAGGGCAACTAGGCTGGGTGAGAAGCCGGGTAAGGCCTCAGAGATACTACTCACCAGAGGAGATATCTATCCTCTAGCCACAGAGAGAAAGGGGCTGGAGACACATTTGGGAGTCACATCACTTAGATCCAGTCCCTTCTGGTCAAATAGGGCATGAGTCACATGGCACGGCTAACTGGGTGCTTAATTATGCCAGACATACCAGCTTGGGGCCTCATGCTGATACTCCTGCTGGTACTAAAGTGCCCACACCCATCAATGTGTGGTTTTAGTTGAATACTGCAACAGTTATGGTATATACCACACATCAAATGGGAACCAGACAAATCAAAAGCATTCACTGAGAAAATAACATAAAACTATAAGCTATAAGAACTATACAACTATTTAAAACTATAAAAGGATGAAACTATTGACTCAACCTAAATCCTGTCCTAAAACTAAAGCAACCAAAATTGTTTAGTAATATTTGTATAAAACAAAAGTTTTAAGTTTAAAACCCTCTGGTGTATGAATAGGACCACTATAGATTAAAAAATAATTGATGCTATATAATTGATGTTTTTATGTGTCATTTGCACAGTGTTGACTTACTTGATGGGCTTCTCGATGGTGCAGTAGGTGGTGAAGGCTTGAAGCTGTTGCTGAACACCCGTTAAGGAGTTGGCAAACTTCTGGTTGCTGATGATGCCTATGGTCTTCTCGATCCACTCCAGGAGCTCAGAGGCCAGAGCCTCATATCGATCGATCATCTTCTGACCCTCAATGGCATTGTCCAACACCTGTATAACACATAAACATTTAGTATTGATGGACATTACATAGGAGTGATTTAATTCATAACTTTTGTTTAATAGCATTTGATAATGGATTGAATCGTTATCAGTTTGTTTTGAGCTACACAACTACACTCATGTGTGCAAAACATACAGTATGATATACATATTGCTCATGTTACTCATGTGTTCATAACATACAGTACATATCACTGTATATACACTGTATATCACTGTATACTGTAGGAGATATTTACACAGGTTCCAATGACAATTGTTTTATCATGTACCACAAGATCCAGGGTTAAATACCTTTCCCACTCTCTTGCCCTCTACTCGAAGGGCTTTCATCTTGGAGAAGTAATGGTAGTAGGATACAACATAGGTTATTATCGACTTCTCATCTGGGTTCTCCGTATTCACGTCTGCAGAGTCACACAGGAAGGACAACAATACACAAACATTTACATCACACATACACTATATAACATAATCACACCTTGACATGAAATCATTTCAGTAATGTAAACTATCAACTATGGTCACTGTAGCTGAAAGTCTGTGAATGTTTACACGTTTGAGATATATGTTACCAAATGTCCATGAATTGTTGAGGAGGTTGTCTAGCTGCTATTTCAATTCTCTATGCAGTCTTACCTTCAGGGTCCAAGAGTTTGGTGAGCCCCAGGTTCTGCTCAGCAATGTTGAAGGCTTGCTGGAGGTTGTATGTGGCATTGGACCGGATCAGCTTATGGAATTCAATCAAATCAGGCCTGTAGTAATGCAAATTAGGTCATTTAGTTCACTTTCTATAGTCACATAAATACATATTTTAAAACAAGACAATGCTGACCTGTGTCGGTGAATGAGCGCGTTGAAGGCGAGACCATCTCTCCAGCAGGTGGTGAAGTTCTGGATGTGGACCTCAGAGTACCTGTGGGACAGTTGACACAGAACACACTCACAACCATTGGTCCAATATATATATGCTATCCAACTAAAGACATTGCATGTAACAACAGTAGTAAAACAACTGTCAAAACCCTTAAAAATGGAAAGTGGAAACTGTTCACAAAGGTTGACGTTCAATTTTGGCTTTTGGTTAAATGAAGACACTCACCCAGCGGTTTTCATCTGGCACCAGAGTAGTAGGGCGTCCTTTGCCGACCGTGTCTCCCTGTTGTCGTCACACTCAATCTTAATCACCTGAATCTGTATGTACAGGGAGGGAGACCAGACGACAAACAACCTTGGTTAAGGAAACCAGCCTCAAAACTGTCCTCAGTTCAGTAAGATCACCAGATTACTATGAGTTTGTGAAGAAAACAATTAGGAAACACACCCATGTTGCTGATCAGTTTCAAACACACTGAACCCAAAACCCAGTTCCTTTCAACAGCCACACCAGGAGTGCAATCATTACACCAATTCTGTTGCAAACAGTTTGGGCTGTTTCAAAACGCTTTGCAACAGAAACCATTTACTCTAAACGGAAAACATTTTGCAACGAAAACAAGAGTTTCTAATGGACAAATTCAGGTAGGTCCCTCCCTCCCCATTTCCTTCCGTTTGCTCTGTTTGCTTCTGTTTGGTTCTTAAATGGTCAACGGTTTCCCTTGCAAGACTTAATGAATACACCCCAATAGTCACACAACTGCATTGCATGTCTCATCACTAACTCGCACACAGACATGTGCCTGTCATGTTGGGAGGAAGGCCACAGAATCATGACAACATCACTGTGCACCCTCATCATCTACAGTATGACAGCCATTGGCCCAATCATGTCACGGTGACATGATACATATTAATGGAAGGGTTGACACCCTAGAATCTGCTAGACCACCCATATCAACAAATCGCACCTCACCCATTCACATACACGCTCACTCAAACTGGAAAGCAACTGGAGGTTTATAGGACTCTACTGCATGTATACACAGTTTAGTCTCCACCTACAGGGAATGGTTATTTGTGATTAAATTATGGATAACACTACCGGTATGTTAATTACGAGGAGAAGGACTAGTCATTGTCTAACTGAACAACTATAGTTCAAATGAACTGCTGCCCAGAACCAAACTGACTTTTCACAAGAGCCAATGATGACATTCCATTTCTAAAATGTACCTTACATACCCTTGATCGCAGTGCATATCATCCAACAATAAACAAGATCCCTGAGAGAAACAAACCATCTGGCGGTGACAGAGAGGCATACACCACACAGGTCATAATTAGGTAGCACAAACACAACGACACTGAGCGAAGCAACTAGACAGGATAGTGAAGTTGCTAAATATAATGGAGGTGTCAAGTGTTTATTTGATTCTTAAAATCGGCTCCTGGAGATAATTTACAACCTGGAGGCCTCTCTTCCCCCTTTCCTTTCCTCTCTTCCCCCTTTCCTTTCCTCTCTTCCCCCTTTCCTTTCCTCTCTTCCCCCTTTCCTTTCCTCTTTTCCCCCTTTCCTTTCCTCTCTTCCCCCTTTCCTTTCCTCTTTTCCCCCTTTCCTTTCCTCTCTTCCCCCTTTCCTTTCCTCTCTTCCCCCATTCCTTTCCTCTTTTCCCCCTTTCCTTTCATCTCTTCCCCCTTTCCTTTCCTCTCTTCCCCCTTTCCTTTCCTCTTTTCCCCCTTTCCTTTCCTCTCTTCCCCCTTTCCTTTCCTCTTTTCCCCCTTTCCTTTCCTCTCTTCCCCCTTTCCTTTCCTCTCTTCCCCCTTTCCTTTCCTCTTTTCCCCCTTTCCTTTCCTCTCTTCCCCCTTTCCTTTCCTCTCTTCCCCCTTTCCTTTCCTCTTTTCTCCCTTTCCTTTCCTCTCTTCCCCCTTTCCTTTCCTCTCTTCCCCCTTTCCTTTCCTCTCTTCCCCCTTTCCTTTCCTCTCTTCCCCCTTTCCTTTCCTTTCCTCTTTTCCCCCTTTCCTTTCCTTTCCTCTTTTCCCCCTTTCCTTTCCTCTCTTCCCCCTTTCCTTTCCTTTCCTCTTTTCCCCCTTTCCTTTCCTCTCTTCCCCCTTTCCTTTCCTCCCTTCCCCCTTTCCTTTCCTCTTTTCCCCCTTTCTCTAGCTTTGTCTGCTGCCTGCTGCAGTGGCTAGGCCTTACCTGCTGACTGGGCAAAGTAAACTGAAACAGTCCATTGGTAGGGGAGGGGTGGAAGAGAGGGAGAGAGAAAGGAGTAGAGAGAAAGAAAGAGAGAGGGAGACAGAAAGGGAGGAGAGACGTAGTAAACTAAAAGAGGAGTGTGAGGAGAGAGTGATGAGACAACCACAAACGGTTGCAGAATCGGTGACAGAGAAGGAATGAGGAGTGGTAGAGAGAGAAGGAGGGAAGATGGAGGAGGAGGATAGGCCCTGACTGCCCTGCCCGGAGCCCCACCCCTTGCTCCCTACAGCACAAATCAGTTTCCAATAACGCGCTCCTCCTTTTTCACTGCACGCAAAATTGAAGAGGCCATCGACTCGCTGGCTCCAGCGTCAGTGCAGTAGAATGGGATGCCGGCCAAAAGTGCCCCAGCTAACCCGTAATCACTGTTAGAAGGCAGAACGATAAGCTATGCCATGCTAGCCTCTCCTCCTGTCCCTGAATCATATTTACAGAGTAACGCTGATTTGAATAACGCAAGACATGCGTTTATGCTGAGACCACCACTGTCCTGAAGCGACAACAAAAGCCAAACGATTTTGTGCTACTTACAGTACATGCCTGTCACTTGTCTGTGGTATCGCGTCCTGTAAGGCCTTGTGCCCATTGTATGTGTATGTCTCTGAGGCGAATGTCAGACAGTATGTCCTTGTTTGAGATCCAACTACGATCAGGACCAGAGTGACATTCAAGCTTTGCTAGTAACGTCACACAGTGATGATGCAGCATGTTTCAGGGATTCTCCATACAGTATTTTGGCCAGTCTATAAATCACTCTGATTTATGCCCTTTCTCTCCTAAATTAAGACAGTGCTGAAACCAATCATATATAATATACACAGAATGTTGCCCTACTTCTGTTTACAGCTGGGACACAAGAAGTGGAACCTTTATCCAAACCTGCTAAATCTGTCTCTTTCTTAGATGGGTTCACCTAAATTCAAAGGCTGATGAAGAAGAGTGACAAAATGTAGGATAAGACTTTGTTCTTGTGTTTGAATTAGATGTATTATAGCCTCGTCCCGAGACTATTGCGCACACAGACTGGGATATCAATGATTCAAAGTTGCCGTTAGTGAAAGTTGGCGTTAGTGCAGCGTTTCTCAAACTAGAGGTCGTGACCACATGTGAGGTCGCCTGAATTTAAAATGGGGTCGCAAGAGAAACTCTAAAAATAAAAATAAATGGGCTTGGTTCATAGAACCGGGGTTACGTCAGTAACCTCCGGTAGCTGCTAGATGCTAGATGTGGTTGGAATAAACAGAGCGGTTTCTGTTTTCTTCATATAAATGTGTCTCTATCTTTTGAACCGTTTAAGCCCACAAGATACACAGGACTCATTAGAACAGAATGGAAGAGACCAGGCACTAAATCAATGATGATATTATTTTCTACACAGAAGATCATACAACATTATTGCCTGATGAACTTCTGAACTTCCCAATACCTTTCTGGTGGTTTTCAGCCACTTCAAAACATACTTCCTTCAGATTGAAATACTGTCAAAAGTACTGTCAGACTGACTTGTAACAGACTGTCATAGCCCCAATTTAAAAAGTGAACATTGGCCGTTGATTACATCCCTTTTTTATATGGTGGAGTCACACATTTTTTTAAATATCAAAATGGGGTCACAGGCCAAATAAAGTTTGGGGACCACGCATTAGTGGGAGTGCCCATAGAATTCTATGGGCGTGACCTACTGAGTAAAGTACTTGTCATCATTTCATTTTAGCGAATCACACAACTGAGAGGCATGGGGAGGGTTAGGGGGAAGGTGTTGTGGGAGATTAAGCTAATGCATATGCGCAGGGAGTTTCTCCCGGTCATTCTGTATTGGCTAAAGAAGGCCAAGTTTGACGCGTTGGTCCACCAGACTCTTCCTGACTCTTTTGGCGGAAGTGTCTGGAGACTAAATTAGATGTATTATAACTGCAGCAGATTGGCTATGATGTCATACCGTAGAACATATACCAGTCAGAAACAGGAGTTTGTAGAAACAACGGTGCACACCAACATAAGGTTCATCATCCACATGCTGACTGAGTTCAAAAGTACCCCACAGGGACAAAGAAGCAATAGAGCTACACAGCACTAAAACACAGTCCCCAACATGAACCAAACACAGGCCAGAAATACCTCAGCAGAGGTTAAGCTAGCAGCAGGTCTTAAGGACAATCCAAACAGGGGACAGGAACGTCCCCACAGGAGTTGGCTGCATGACAAAATAAATGAATGTAAATCCAAAATACAACCACAACAGAAGCCACAGAGACAGACAACACCAGGCACCAGGACGGGTGGGCTAGGTCACTACCTGGAAGCGAAGGATGATGGTCCAGATGAGGCCAAGGGTGAGGCGGTGGTTGCCGTCGACGATGTCGTGAGAGCCGACGTTCTCCAGGTGGACCCTCTGCTCCTTGAGGAACTGCAGGGCCTTGTCCACGTTCTCCAGGCAGTGGATCCGCATGCGACCCCGCGTGGGCCTCGGCTAGGGGAGGGGAGGGAGGAATGGGGGAGGGAAGGAGGGAGGGAGAAAAGGGTGACAGGACAGCGAGGTAAGGAGGTAGAGGGAATGAGAGAGGGAACAAGAGTGGAATGGTGAGAGGAGTAATGCTTGATTGGTCAAATAAATCTGCAGGGGAAATACTGGCTTTGATCGCAATGCCTTTATAGTAAGACAATATTTTTCTCATTAAAAACACAATGGCAAAGAAAGCGTGCAAATGCTGTTCCCATCCAATTGTCAAACCCCATTATGCTGACTACTATTCTCATACGATTACACATGACATATAGCTGCAGTGCTGACAACATTCATGAAACATTTAGACATGACTGAATAATATTTGGAACAATAATAACTACAATGCAGAGCTTTTTGTTGAATAGTTTGCGCTTGTTCTCCTAGCATCTACTGACTTAAAGGTAGACTGAGGTTGTGAACCAGAGAATGGGTTGACCAACCAGCATCTCCCCAGACAGCACCTCCAGCAGCCTGGTGAGCATGTAGCCGTCTCGGAGGTCGTTGTAGAGGTCAGCGATCCGACAGGACACTCTGGCCAGGTGGGAGTTCACCCACTTAGTGAAGGTCTTCTTCTGGACAGCATCTCTCTCTTCTGCAGGAGAGATGAGATAAACACAAGGCTTACAGATGTATGATCTTAATTTGAGCCAGTTTGCTACAGCAGGAAAATAAACCTGCAGCAACAGGAAAAGTGAATTATTATGTGGAATTTAATGGACATTTATGTAGGGGTCTGACATTTTAAAGTGGAAATAGAATACTTTTTAAACCTTGAATACACTACAAGTTTGCATTTCCTGCTTTGCAGGAATATTCTCAGCAACAAAAGAGTGATCAAATTAAGATCCTACAACTGTAGTTCATCAGGATAGAGCCCTGATCAGTGATGTAGTTACTAAACCTCACATCTGAGTCGTGTCCCCAGTCACTACTGGTCCAGACCGAATCCGACTCCAAGTCCGAGTCACCACTGGTCCAGTCCGAGTCCTGGACTCAAGTACTATAACACTGGCTCTGATATAACAACCATACCCCGTTGTCAGTAGCCCCCTGTATGATAGATCATGAATCAAGTCCTTCTACAACTTTGAACCTCCATCAGGTATATAGGGAGGCCTATGAAGCTTGTGTGTTTTGTGAGTGATGAAGCTGTGACTGAGACAGGTGAAGGTGCTCTTGCTCCTCTAGTCCAGTCTCTCTATCCACCCACCTGCCAAGGCCTTGATGCGGGAACACTCAAACAGTTTGGAGCTGGTGACCTCGGTTTCCCAGTGTCCCGAGCTGCCGGCCAGACGGGTGTTGTTGTTGTTGAGCTGGCACTGGGCCTCCGCGTTGTCCAGGTCTGTGGACGCATTGGCCATTGCGCCTGTTTCCCTGAGTGACCCTACAGACACACAGTGGGAGAGTTAAGTAGAGTACAGTGCATTTAGGATGTGGATCACACTTCATGCACCCTTTATCACCCCCATAGAAACAAAGCATACTGTACAAAGGTAAATATATAATCTCGAACACCATGCAGAAAATCTGAAACACAACAATTGTGTTTAAGGGCAAAGTGCATGCATGTTTTGATAGAGCTCCAGTCCACACCATATAGTTAGTAATCCAGGGAGGGCTATGTCATAGATATCCACGATTTCTGAAGCAGATGTGATGTATAATTGTTTAAAACAGAAGCACAAATCACGCATTGACTCAAACATTTGCATAGTTAATGATAATTCCTCATTCACGATTCATCTATTTGCTTATCAAAAACATTTATGAGTCTTAGTAATAATTTATCATTCATGACTCATTTGCATAAAATACATAACAGAGGGCGTTTGGCACACTCTTCTTCCCTGGTCATGTCTTATATAAAAAACTGGCTCATATTGTGTCTCTTTCACATCAAGTGAGATGAGATCAGAGCAGTGCCGTCAATAAACAGCACAATACATCAACCAGAGAGCTACTGCCCTCATTCCCCATCCCTCTGGCTCATTGTCATGTTATACTCATGTAAGTATGAATATGGACATGTTAATGTATAAGTGTGCAGGGAATCTGTGAGGGGAAAATGTACTTTCTTTGCAATGGGAGACTGAGCGAGGTTGAACTATTTTCTGTTACAATACCAGCTATTGTCCTTGAGGCACCTCACAAAGCACAAAGATTATTTTTTTAACCCATCCCCCAATCCTCAACCCCTGATTCCCCCCCTCTGTTCCCCTCTCATCCCCCACATTTCCCTTTCAGCATCCAACACCAAAACCATACAGTTTAATGGGTTCCCAGTCTACATAAAACAAACATTACCAGTATGGGCTAGATCATAAAATACAAAGCCCAACAAATAGTGAAAAGAAAACACAAAATATCAGTGAAAGAATAAATGG
Organism: Coregonus clupeaformis; assembly: GCF_020615455.1. NCBI lineage: Eukaryota > Metazoa > Chordata > Actinopteri > Salmoniformes > Salmonidae > Coregonus > Coregonus clupeaformis. The sequence continues at coordinate 44,824,312 of NC_059197.1, forward strand.
ACCAAAATATTACACTATGACATATTGGCAGATAAGACAAAAGCAGTCAAGATGTGAAAAGCAGGAGTAAACAGTAAATACATGCTCAGTACTCTTACTAATATGACCTATAGTAACCCATTGAGTCCCCGTATCGCCGGCACATTTTGGAATTCTAACCCCTTTTAAACATTGTTTGTTTAAAACATTGCATGTTTGTTACAGGAGTGGGTCGCAGTTCCGGAGTGACCCACTAGGTGTCATCCTCCGACAACCTTAGGCACCTCCTCACTCACAGTCGGGACTAATTATCTGCCTATTGGTGTCACCTGTGTCTATCTGATTCACTTGTGTATTTATGCCCTCACTTCCCTGTGTTCCCTTGCTCAGTTTTCACTGCTAGTTCCTTAATGTCAAGCAGTCTGTATCAGTGTCGGATCACGTGACGGAGTTACAGGTACTCGAGAAGTGTTCTCCCTGTGTCATTGTGTTTTTCCAGTCAAGAGTTAGTATTTCGTATTGTTTGCTGTCAACCTGTTTTTTGGAGACCTATGTGCTCCTCATTTGTTTTCGTGAATAGTCCGTTGTTTTGTATCCTGGCTTTGGGACCACCAGTAAAGCTCCTTGTTTCACCATCTTTGCCCTACTGCCTACTGTCTATCCTGCACCGCACCTGGGTCACACCTCACGCCAACCCTTACAGTGTTTAAAAGGTCTTTGTGATTAACGGGGGCTGAGCTAGAACGGTCTTTTATACAAAAAATGTCTGTAGAGTCCGAATAGTTTGAGCTATCTATGAAAAGCTGAGACTCTCAAGAACATGGACATGTGACATGTTTTGCTCTATGACGCTCACAAGCTACATAAAAGTCGTTAGAAGGTAAGGGGTTCTTCTACATAGAAGATCATTGGAGATCCCAGGACATAGTGTCTATAATACTGTAATAAGCTCACGTAGTTGCTGTCACAAACACCAAACTCCACACAGTTGTTACTGACTAGTTGGATATTTATTTCCCAGTGAGCAAACAATTTCTGTACTTACAGCATTCATATAGATTCATTTTTATCAGGTTTTTGCTTTGGCTGACCTTTTTTTTTTTTTGGCCGTCTATTCAATTGCAGAATGCCATGATTATCTACAGGGCAGACTATAGGCCTCTGCTTCTCAGAGGCAGAACACAGAAAGTAATACTTAGTATACAGTTGAAACAATGTTGCAAGTTCACTAGAGGGCTGGACCTAGTTGATAATGTTGCTAGTGGGCTGGACCTAGTTGTTAATGTTGCAAGTTCGCTAGTGGGCTGGACCTAGTTGATAATGTTGCAAGTTCGTTAGCGAAAGCTCAAGACACCACTGTAGCAGGACAAAATTGCATTTAAAAAACTGCCCTACCCCCCTGTAATTCGCACACTAGATGACGGTCATGATCCATTGGAGTGTAATTATCTCTCTCTTTTCTCTCTCTCTCTCTCTCTCTCTCTCTCTCTCTCTCTCTCTCTCTCTCTCTCTCTCTCTCTCTCTCTCTCTCTCTCTCTCTCTCTCTTTCCTATCGCAAGTGTTGTTGTACACAGCCATTCACAACCATCTAATACATCAAGAAATAAAGTAAAAATATTGGACAACTAAGCAGCCAAGTGAGACATACAAAAGAAAATGTCAAAAAAGCCTCACAGACATTTATATGTCACCAGAGGGACCTCCACTATCCACTTCTATAGAAGGATGAGCCCAACATACAGACATTCTGAAAAATATAAATGCAGCACACCCATCAGGAGAGTATTCTCAATTCCAGAAACGAGGTCATCAATAAATAACAGAATATTTCAGGAATCAATGGGAAATGTACAGTAAATACATTTACATTTTAGTAGACGCTCTTATCCAGAACGACTTACAGTTAGTGAGTGCATACATACTTTTTTCATACTGGCCCCCCGTGGGAATCGAACCCACAACCCTGGCGTTGCAAACGCCATGCTCTACCAACTGAGCTACATCCCTGCCGGCCATTCCCTCCACTCCCCTGGGCCAATTGTGCGCCGCCCCATGGGTCTCCCGGTCGCGGCCGGCTACGACAGAGCCTGGATTCTAACCAGGATCTCTAGTGGCACAGCTAGCACTGCGATGCAGTGCCTTAGACCACTGTGCCACTCAGTGTACTGAGATCATACCGATATCCTACTGAGAGCACACTGAGATCATACTTACACATCTTTCCACATGATCTTAATCTCAGATCGGGTCAAAGGATCGATGCAATGCTCAGTGAAATTCAGATTTAGAGAGAGCTACTGTAACAATCACACCACAGCCCCATTCCTCTCCAGATGTGGAGAGAGAGTGTGTGTGTGTGTGTGTGTGTGTGTGTGTGTGTGTGTGTGTGTGTGTGTGTGTGTGTGTGTGTGGTGCGGTGCGTGCGTGCATGCGTGCGTCTATCTGTGTCTGTGGGTGTGTGTTCGGGAGATGCAGAGGGGGGTGTAGTGAAGCATGCGTCTGATGTGTCACAGCTCAACGCGTTCCAGTTGGTTGTCTCATTACCCACCAGAATGTCCCCTGGATACCCAGAGCACCTCCTACAGTAGATCCAGAGACTGCACCCGGAGGAGTCAGCAGTACATCTCCATGACCGCTCAACAAGCTGGTGTGTCCTCCAATCACATACCACCAGATACTACCAGCCCCTTGAGCCACGAAACCGGGTGGTAGGTCACATACTTCCTGAACAACATACATCACCTTTATACAAAAAGACACCACATATGTCGCACAAAATAACACTCTACACATATCCTTTTCAAGGGGCCGCACACACATTATAATTCCATGGTCATGTACTGTATAGTGAAGGATGTCACACTGACAGAAGGCCACCATACAGCCACAATGCATTAAGGCTCCATCCAAACTGTCACTGTCATATCTGTCAAACGTATTGGCCTGTGCTGTTGCTAGCCTTAGGTCGCCCCAGCAGGCCTTTCCTAGACCCACCACCTGGAGTCCCTCTAATAAGACAGTCTTTTAGCTTAAGGATCCCACTGACTGATGTGATGTGGTTCTTCCTGGTAAACAAACACAGATGTCAGTGTCTCAGCATGCCAGAGGCCCCTCTCACATATCCAAGACGCTCCGCATGGAAACAACAACACTGTTGCTCTCCAGCAATAATCCAGCCCTCATATGCTTCTGCTGCTACGGGGACAATTCACTGACAATTCACTGACGAACCTCATCTATCCGGGGTGCCAGACTGTTTCTGCCATCAACAACAGCAGCCTACATAGCCTACATCTAGCTGGGTAACAGCTAGTGTGGTGATGAGGCTAGCCATCAACAGAGAATCCAATGATGATCAGACTAAAATGAAGCAATAACAGATTGACTGGCAAACAAGGGACGACACAGGGTTGAATACATGTCCATGACACCTCCACAAGAGACACAACAAGGCAACATGCCTAAGCCCTTTGATCCCTCTGGTGCTGGGAAAAGGTCAGAGACAGTCGACTGCACCTTTGACAACACAACCACCACGGCAGGCAGGGTATAACCATTGAACTTTAGTAAACACTGAGTCCTTACTGTTTCTTGCTACACTATGTGCATACTACAGGGCAGGAGAAGCCATGCTGTGGCCAGAATTCAGACCACAAGTGTCTGAACATACATTCAGGATTCTCTCTATGGGTTAGTCTGGCACTGATCATTTTCTGTGTCACTGTGTTCTGCTGCTTCTGTTCTTTACAGACTTCCTCTACCCTTTATCGCTCAAATCAATTGTAGATACTGCAATAGTCTATAGTGACATAGGCACAATTCAGATTGACCATCTTTGTTTTCGCCAGTTGCTTCAATGGTTTCTGGCTCTTGTTCAGCTTTCTCCTCCAAAGCACTCAACATTATTATTGCTCTTTGGCTACACTCTGTCACCCGGCTACAACTATAAATCTCCAGCCTGCCGGCATGGAGTAAGACTCAGGCTGTATTCCCCCCCCCTTTTCCCACTGCCCCAAACATGCTTCTGGAAAGGATGGCTCTGGTACAGTAATTCACAGCACCTAACACCTCCTCAACCTCCTCACCGGAGAAGAATTCCCTGGCAACAAGCCAGGTGCTCCAGTACCGCTCTGTGACCTTCTCACTTCCTACTTCCTGTCAGAGTGAAGCAGAGGTCCTTTGAGGTGCTATGGAAACCATTGCAGAAATGTCCGGCTACACAAACTGCCCTTTATTTAAGATGTATGGAAATGCAGAATTATTTTAGATGATCTCTTTCTGATGTATTAAATCTGGTTGGGTTGATTCAATCCTGAGTAGCCCCTCTTTGCAGAAATATGTCATGAGTCTTGATTACATGTGTGTCCCCTTTGCAAAGCATTGATACTGTAAAAAATACAGAACATTTTAAAACCTGAATATATCATAGTAGTGTTGTTAAGTATTCCAAGTGAACATACTTCCCTTCATGAAAATCCACCTCAAGTACACGATCAAATAAACACATCTTGACAATCATCAAAGTGAAGCAGTTTGGTTTTGTTGTCAATCATTTCAGTTCCAGGAATAGATATGAGAGTGACACCCTGACCCCAAGCTCTCTTCACTGTGTAAGAAGTTAGTGGGCTTAAGAAACTAAGCCACTATGGGAAGGGGAGGATAGAAGAGGAGCAGAGAGGAAGAAGTTCCCGCGAGGATAGACAGATGCCACACCACATTACACACCACAGAATTGAGGACCTTTAATTCTGTCCCCCTCAGGCTGGGGACTGGTCCCTCTTCTTACTGTCCCCCCCTCCTTTTTCATTCAGCTTTTCATCAATCTTATACAGAGATTGGTGTATCAGAGGAAATTTTTTACTTTGACCATTACTTTCCACACAATATTGCGGTCAATTGGCGTACAATGGAGAACACTGGGAGTATTGGCTATATGGTTAGGTCATTTTCTGAAGGCACACTTCCGTAGTATCAGTAGAGACCCAGGCCTTTTATTGTGTTTAAATGTAAAGACAATAGGTCATATAGTTTACTGTGTTCAACGGACAGAAGACCCAGAACACACAAAAAACAAACACCAGTTCCTGTAAGCCCTTTATCTGAAACAACTCCACTTGTCATGGTCCTCTGTAGCTCAATTGGTAGAGCATGGCGCTTGTAACGCCAGGGTAGTGGTTTCGATCCCTGGGACCACCCATACGTAAAAATGTATGCACACATGACTGTAAGTCGCTTTGGATAAAAGCGTCTTCTAAATGGCTTATTATTATTATTACTTTAGCCTATCAGATGTTATACTGCATCACATAGCTGGAACGACCTAGCTTTAATATTTGGAGAATCTTTCTCTCCGTTGGGACAGATGCGAACTGGCTGAATCGATTCAGTGGCTAGCTTTGCACTTAACTGGCTAACAGTAGCTACTAAGGGTAAGTTATAACCTACATTCACATTTATTTTTGTTTTGTTTTTACATACTGGTAACCAGAGTCGTTCAAGGGAATTCGGGACATGGGTGACTAGTTAACATTAGCTTGGCTCTCTGTGTGTTTGTGCCGTGGGAGGAGGGGTTGGTTCGTTGGCAGAGAGCAATAGCTAGCTAGTATGCTAACTATTCTAGCTAACTAACTGGCTGAATAAGTTGAAGACGTACTCACTCAAACTGTCAAAACTAACCCAAAACTTTACACAACGTTAGACACGGACACGAATGATCTGCTTGGCGTGTTAACACACTGGTGGTTTGTTGTAACCGAGTATTGGTGCTAAACTGTGTTATTGGAGGCTGGCATGCTAGTTGGCTTTGGCGTCATAGGATTCGGTGCCCTGGACGGTTTTCACGGAAGAATACTGTACCAAGTTAGCTAGCTGAATAAACTAAGTTAGAGTCTATTCCTAGAAAACATTGAACCGCTGTAGTTTACAACAATTATAATTTCTAAAGTGGAAGTTGGGAGAGTTATATTTGAATGTTTCAGTGAAACGTAAGTGAGGGAGGCCCCGCTCTCTCGCTTTCCCAGATGTTTAGTTCATTTCATTCCGATCTCCTTTGCATTATTGTAGCCTTTTTCTGTAGCCTGTCAACTATGTGTCTGTATATCCCTGTTCTCTCCTCTCTGCACAGGCCATACAAACGCTTCACACCACGTGGCTGTTGCCACTCTAATCTGGTGGTCCCTGCGCACACGACCCACGTGGAGTTCCAGGTCTGTGGCAGCCTCTGGAACTGCCGTTCTGCGGCCAACAAGGCAGAGTTCATCTCAGCCTATGCTACCCTCCAGTCCCTCGACTTCTTGGCGCTAACGGAAACATGGATTACCACAGAAAACACTGCTACTCCTACTGCTCTTTCCTCGTCTGACCATGTGTTCTCGCATACCCCGAGAGCATCTGGTCAGCGCGGTGGTGGCACAGGAATCCTCATCTCTCCCAAGTGGACATTCTCTCTATTTCCCTTGACCCATCTGTCTATCTCCTCATTTGAATTCCATGCTGTCACAGTCACTAGCCCATTCAAGCTTAACATCCTTGTCATTTATCGCCCTCCAGGTTCCCTTGGAGAGTTCATCAATGAGCTTGACGCCTTGATAAGTTCCTTTCCTGAGGATGGCTCACCCCTCACAGTTCTGGGTGACTTTAACCTCCCTATGTCTTCCTTTGACTCATTTCTCTCTGCCTCCTTCTTTCCACTCCTTTCCTCTTTTGACCTCACCCTCTCACCGTCCCCCACTACTCACAAGGCAGGCAATACGCTTGACCTCATCTTTACTAGATGCTGTTCTTCTACTAATCTCACTGCAACTCCCCTCCAAGTCTCCGACCACTACTTTGAAACCTTTTCTCTCTCGCTCTCCTCCAACACTACTCACTCTGCCCCTACTCAGATGGTAATGTGCTGTCGCAACCTTCGCTCTCTCTCTCCCGCTACTCTCTCCTCTTCCATCCTATCATCTCTTCCCTCTGCTAAATCCTTCTCCCTCCGATCTCCTGATTCTGCCTCCTCAACCCTCCTCTCCTCCCTTTCTGCATCTTTTGACTCTCTATGTCCCCTATCCTCCCGGCCGGCTCGGTCCTTCCCTCCTGCTCCGTGGCTTGACGACTCATTGCGAGCTCACAGAAGAGGGCTCCGGGCAGCCGAGCGGAAATGGAGGAAAACTAGACTCCCTGCGGACTTGTCATCTTTTCACTCCCTCCTCTCTACATTCCCTTCCTCTGTTTCCGCTGCTAAAGCCACTTTCTACCACTCTAAATTTCAAGCCTCTGCCTCTAAACCTAGGAAGCTCTTTGCCACCTTCTCCTCCCTGCTGAATCCCCCTCCTCCTCCCCCTCCCTCATCCCTCTCTGTGGATGACTTCGTCAACCATTTTGAAAAGAAGGTTGACGACATCCGATCCTCATTTATTAAGTCAAATGACACCACTGGTCCTGCTCACACTGCCCTACCCTATGTTTTGACTTCTTTCTCCCCTCTCTCTCCAGATGAAATCTTGCGACTTGTGACGGCCGGCCGCCCAACAACCTGCCCGCTTGACCCTATCCCCTCCTCTCTTCTCCAGACCAATTCCGGAGACCATTCTCCCTTACCTCACCTCACTCGTCTTCAAGAGAGCGAGAGTTGCACCCCTCCTCAAAAAACCTACACTCGATCCCTCCAATGTCAACAACTACAGACCAGTATCCCTTCTTTCTTTTCTCTCCAACACTCTTGAGCGTGCCGTCTCTAGCCAACTCTCCTGCTATCTCTCTCAGAATGACCTTCTTGATCCAAACCAGTCAGGTTTCAAGACTGGTCATTCAACTGAGACTGCTCTTCTCTGTGTCACGGAGGCTCTCCGCACTGCTAAAGCTAACTCTCTCTCCTCTGCTCTTATCCTTCTAGACCTATCCGCTGCCTTTGATACTGTGAACCATCAGATCCTCCTCTCCACCCTCTCCGAGTTGGGCATCTCCAGCGCTGCTCACTCTTGGATTGCGTCCTACCTGACAGGTCGCTCCTACCAGGTGGCGTGGCGAGAATCTGTCTCTGCACCACGTGCTCTCACCACTGGTGTCCCTCAGGGCTCAGTTCTAGGCCCTCTCCTATTCTCTCTATACACCAAGTCACTTGGCTCTGTCATATCCTCACATGGTCTCTCCTATCATTGCTACGCAGACGACACACAATTAATTTTCTCCTTTCCCCCTTCTGATAACCAGGTGGCGAATCACATCTCTGCATGTCTGGCAGACATATCAGTGTGGATGTCGGATCGCCACCTCAAGCTGAACCTCGGCAAGACGGAGCTGCTCTTCCTCCCGGGGAAGGACTGCCCGCTCCATGATCTCGCCATCACGGTTGACAACTCCATTGTGTCCTCCTCCCAGAGTGCAAAGAACCTTGGCGTGACCCTGGACAACACCCTGTCATTCTCCGCTAACATCAAAGCGGTGACCCGATCCTGCAGGTTCATGCTCTACAACATCCGCAGTGTACGACCCTACCATACACAGAAAGCGGCACAGGTCCTAATCCAGGCACTTGTCATCTCCCGTCTGGATTACTGCAACTCGCTGTTGGCTGGGCTCCCTGCCTGTGCCATTAAACCCCTACAACTTATCCAGAATGCTGCAGCCCGTCTGGTGTTCGACCTTCCCAAGTTCTCTCATGTCACCCCACTTCTCCGCACACTCCACTGGCTTCCAGTTGAGGCTTGCATCTACTACAAGACCATGGTGCTTGCCTACGGAGCTGTGAGGGGAACGGCACCTCCTTACCTTCAGGCTCTGATCAGACCCTACACCCAAACAAGGGCACTACCTTCATCCACCTCTGGCCTGCTATCTCCCCTACCTCTACGGAAGCACAGTTCCCGCTCAGCCCAGTCAAAGCTATTTGCTGCTCTGGCACCCCAATGGTGGAACAAGCTCCCCCACGACGCCAGGACAGCGGAGTCACTGACCACCTTCCGGAGACACTTGAAACCCTACCTCTTTAAGGAATACCTGGAATAGTATAAAGTAATCCTTCTACCCCCACCCCCCCCACCCCCTCCCCCACCCCCAATACGAAAAAAAAAAGTGGTTGTCCCACTGGCTATCATAAGTTGAATGCACCAATTAGTAAATGTAAATGTAAATTTCCAGAAGTAGACCAATTGGCTATATCAATGGCGTGTATCACTGTGTCTCACCACAGGAAAATGTAGGCTTCCAGGAGTGTCAGTTTGAATGGCTAGCATAAACCTATTACAACAGCAGGCCTTGTCAAACGATTATTTTCAAAGTCATGCAACATTGGCATATAAGACTGGATGTCAAAATATGCTAACGTTAAACCATAAATTCAAATTTGCATTCAGAATGAAGTGGTTCTTGACATCCCTTTTGCCTTTGCCCACAAACTTTGCTGAAGAGTCTGAATTTGACATTTTTGCGTCCCATGACAGATCCGAACAATGGACAGCGCCAGCGGTAGTAGCGTGACGTCACAGCACGCCACTCAATGTGTTGCAACCGATCGCTCCAGTCGTTTCACAATTTAAACAGCTGTGTGTGACCAACATTAACAACACTGACATACGGTCGACAAAAAAATCTATAGTTCAGTGAACAGAATTTAGGCTTGATTCACACAAACGCTCCGCACATTAGATCAAGATTTCTAATTTCAAACCTGCATGATTAGGCTATCATTAATAGTAGTGCCCAGTGGTGCCTATCCATGGTGATGGTGAGGTAGGCTACTACAGTGTCGACGCAGTTGTCTGTGCATGCCTGTGTGTAAGAAGGCAGGGCAAAAGAGGATATCAATGACAGATATTTTGTTATGGAAAATGCGTGGACGTAAACATGTTGTCAGGCTACTTAACTCCCTATTATGCAATCGCTTTTAACCTTAAAATGACACATACGACCTGCATCCCTACCACCGCCGACTCCTTGGTCCATACCACACATAGGCTATGATCACCGTGCCTGCACCATCCCATATCAAGTGCATGGTGCTTTTCTTTGGATGAACACTTTTAAGCAAGAAAGTGGCTGCATTAAAACGACATAGTCTATGCTATAATTGTCATATGGCTAATCTGCTGTTGGATCAATTAGCTTTTAAATTTGGACTACTTTTACTGTAGTTGCGGTCAAATAACGTAGCCTAGGCTCCATATGGCTATATACTACTATATGTACAAGTAGGTTATTTAGTGCCCCCTTAGGCTACTTCTTTCAAGAATAAGGCTTCATTGTGAGATGCAATGAATGTTCTAAAAGTGTCATGCAAATGTAATACACTTATGTGCGTTTAATGATCAGGAACATGCATGGACCAATACTAAATAATTAAACATTGTATAAGGCCTATCCTAACCTGTCCATATTTGCTATTCAAAGCCTATGCACAAATAGTAGCATAACTATTATGTTTGGCAAACTGCGATCTAAACTAAAGCATAATAAAATAGCATTAAATACGGCCCTATAGAATCACTGCAGTAGCCTTAGCCAATGCAGGCCGGTGTTGCTGCATCTCCCACGAAAACAGGCACCTCGAATTGTTCGTGCTCAATTATATTTGAAATTGCTTTTTTTTTTATATAGACATGCAGCATATGCTACAACGACCTTACCTTAACCCCAATTCCAGATATGGGTTTGTTTTTCACCGAAATAGACGTAAAATCAGTCGATGAGGTGCCTGTATCAATGAACCAGTGAGCAAATTATGAACAGAGCCTCGCGACGCCGTGTTTCTTCGCTGGCATAGTAGTCAAGTAGCCTATATCCTCAATCGGACTGTGGGATCAGTATAAAGATCTGGCTAATAAAGGCAGATAATGCGGTAATACATGTCAATTCCCTGCTGTGGCTAGTTGGACCACGCGACTGCCATGAAAGGTGTCTTGCAGCCAGGCAAAGATGCTTGATCAAATAATCCAAGCCGGTGGGCTCGGATATCCTGTCCACTTGATAGCCTACGCGCTCGCGCTCCCTCTCCCTCCACTCTTGATACTGCTAGAGAGAATTCGGCATTAGTGCGCGCAGGAACCCACCTCCGTATAGCGAGAGAGAGGCAGAGAGAGAGAGAGAGAGAGAGAGAGAGAGAGAGAGAGAGAGAGAGAGAGAGAGAGAGAGAGAGAGAGAGAGAGAGAGAGAGAGAGAGAGAGAGAGAGAGAGAGAGAGAGAGAGAGAGAGAGAGAGAGAGAGAGAGAGAGAGGTGGGGGGGTACTTTACCCTCGATTTAAATGGTGTCTAGGGTTTACAGATAGAAATAGAGATGCACTAGAATTATTTTCCTATCTCTGTGAAATTGTTTGAATGTGTTTGATGTCCCCTTCCATTCCCCGTGGACATATTTCATTTGAGAACATGTAGTTTGCAACTATTGGAAGTTAATTCATGTCATACTGGGAAGTGGAATTATTGGCAAGTAGGCATATTATTAAAAGTGCACCACATAAAGTCATTGTATTACTGGTTTATAAACTGATAATAAACAGTTGATAACTACATAGCCACGGGAAGTAGGAGGGCTGAGGGTGCTGCAGCCCCCCCTGAAAAACCTGAATTAAAAAACAATATACATTTTTTTAAAGCACACCCACCCAGAAACATCTATGGATAACTAAATAAAAGCTTTGTACCTGAAGTGACATCAAAATTAATCTACTTCAACCTACAGTAATTGTTCTCTCCTCATCTATAAATTATATTAATGTCACCTAATGAAGAGCCTTTCATACAGGGAGCATCTTATGGCATGAATCTATTAAGGAAAAGTGGGCCTATGTTATGTAACGGAGGTGGATCTCTGAACCATCTCTTCCCCCAGCAACTGAATCGCCATGAGTCTGACGAGCGTGTGAACCACATTCACATAACCTTGCCAGAGACCTGAAGATGTGTGATAGTGAAACGGACGTCAGTGTGCTGCTAACAGTTTAGCATCCTCCACTGTCCCTGTCCCCATACCAGGCTCGAACGAATTATCCTCTGCTTCCCAACACACATGACCGCCCTCCTTGACAACATACCAACCCTTTGAGCTAAACTAAAGGTACCAATTGGATAACTTCATCGGCGACATTTCAAGCTAGCTGTGGAGTGAGCTTACTGCACGTTCTTAACTCCGTTACAATAGCACCTCCCCGAACTAATGCCTGCAGACTTTAGGTCAGTGGGCTACCACATGTGGAACACAGGAGACGGTTCGAATCCCAGTCAGTCACATTGGTGCCATAACCCGGATGGATGTCGCGAGGTGGAGGAGGTTGAAGTACAATGAAGGTGATTCGGCAAGAGGTAGCTAGGACTAGGCCTGCAATTTGGTCTTTTGACAGATTTTTTGGAAATGCCATCATTTCAGATCTTTGGATTTCCAGACAGAGATAAACAGAATACATTAGTTGAAATTCGCTAAAAGGAATATATCTTGCCATGAAAATCAACAATGCGCCATGGCTGATCTGGATAGATCAACTGACAATAAAGTGTTGAAATTCACACAAAAAGCAGGACTCCTGCACAATTATGGCCCTGTTGTGACTGTGTGCGTTTTCCTTTAATTGATAGGGCTGGGAGGAGTTTGTTGCGGAAGTGTGTCTTTTTTGTTGATCTAAAAGGGGCATTTCCCAAAGTGTCAAAGAGGTTCATTCTGAATGTATGTTTTCGGATACATTGTTGCACGCGATCAACGAAGCAAGAAATTGTAACATTCTTCTGTGACCAGTGATAGTTTCGCAATCTGTTATTATGTCAGAATCGATCAAGAATATTGCAATATTTGGGGCCACGGGAATGACCGGACTGGTGACCTTACCGCTGGCTGTTGCAGCGGGTAAGCAACGTTTCTAAATTACATAATGTATTAATTATTGTAGGAGATGATAGGTTATTTCCACAATCCCTTATATAGCGTTTGCTGTGTAGCCAAGTCCAAAAGTGATCTGAGTGTTCTGCCTTGTTCCTAAACTATGCTGAACGTTATTCATCTGATTTCCTATGCAATGCTATTGGACAGCAGACATCTGTCATTAGCATATGCTATGCTAATGTAATTGGAAGTATCAATGGTCATCTGGGCTATTTGCCACAGCCTTCCTCTGGGGGAAAAATATATATATATATATTCTATTATTTCATTCTATATTGTGTTATTTTATATTATATTCCAATCTGATCTGTTCTATGCTATTAATTACGTCGTTTCAAAATAATAGCCTAATAATGTAACCCAGTTGTCAATTTATAAAATACACACTCAATCACATGTGGCAAACGTGCTAAAAGAAGCATATATCATTTGGATTAATTGATTCACAAGCGTTTTCGTTTCCTTGCTCTGAGATCACGAGACAAAAGTGTTGTGTTGAGTCATGCAAGTCGTTATAGGGTTCTGCTGACTCATGATTGTGATGAGTGCATTGCAGTGCACAGCAGATACGCGATAAAATCCGCTGTCTGCTTATCCAGAACACTGGGATGGCCTCATCAATTCGACCCACGGCCATACCCTAGAATTGAGATCCATTCATAAAAAACGAACCTATTGCCTACATTACATATTCCTCTCATCTTCATATTCCCATCAGACTCAAATCCCTCTGGATTAGTGGGAGATGATAAGATGAGTCAATAAATTCATAATGCTTCTTTGTTCATCATTGTCCACAGGTTACAATGTGACAGTGCTGGTGAGGGACCCTGTCAGGCTGCCTGCAGAACACAAAGCCTGCAGGGTGGTGGTGGGAGATGTCCTCAATAAGGAGGATGTGAAGAAGACCATGCATGGTCAGGATGCTGTTATCATCATTCTGGGCACCAGGAGTGATCTCCGTAAGTTTAGGCAATCTTTCATTAGTAGGCTATAAGAATTTCAAATCAAATCAAATCAAATTTTATTGGCCACATGCGCCGAATACAACAGGTGCAGACATTACAGTGAAATGCTTACTTACAGCCCTTAACCAACAGTGCATTTATTTTTAACAAAAAAAGTTTTGAGAAAAAAAGAGCAGAAGTAAAATAAAATAACAGTAGGGAGGCTATATATACAGGGGGGTACCGGTGCAGAGTCAATGTGCGGGGGCACCGGCTAGTTGAGGTAGTTGAAGTAATGTGTACATGTGGGTAGAGTTAAAGTGACTATGCATAAATAATTAACAGAGTAGCAGCAGCATAAAAGGATGGGGTGGGGGGGCAGTGCAAATAGTCCGGGTAGCCATGATTAGCTGTTCAGGAGTCTTATGGCTTGGGGGTAGAAGCTGTTGAGAAGTCTTTTGGACCTAGACTTGGCACTCCGGTACTGCTTGCCGTGCGGTAGCAGAGAGAACAGTCTATGACTAGGGTGGCTGGAGTCTTTGACAATTTTGAGGGCCTTCCTCTGATTCCGCCTGGTATAGAGGTCCTGGATGGCAGGAAGCTTGGCCCCAGTGATGTACTGGGCCGTACGCACTACCCTCTGTAGTGCCTTGCGGTCGGAGGCCAAGCAGTTGCCATACCAGGCGGTGATGCAACCAGTCAGGATGCTCTCGATGGTGCAGCTGTATAATTTTTTGAGGATCTAAATTTTTAGTTAGTAAAAAGATATGTGCAGTTGTGTGAATAAAACCAAGTTATAACAGATACGTTATACAAGCTGAAATCAATCTCGAAGTGCAAATCAAATGGAAGTGTTCAGGAGTCTCATTAAAACATGTTTTCTGCTCTGAGGTAAAATATGTTTTGTAATAATGTTCAGGGTGAGTTGCAGTAACTAACTGCACTAGGGGTTGCTGAAGTAGGCCTACACCTTTTAATGCTTAGGCCAGGATAATGGTCAGTATGTTCATGTTTCAGTTGCAATCCACAGGTCCCACAACAATGATGTCAGAAGGAACCAGAAACATCCTAGACGCCATGAAAGCTCGGGGGATCCGCAAAGTAGTTGGCTGCATGTCAGGTACAGAGGAATCTTGGACAGTCAGGGTCACAGCATCTTTCCAACAAATGACCATAAAGAAACCATATCCTTATATTGTCCCCCTCTCTGCTTCACAGCCTTCCTCCTATGGGACCGGTCTAAAGTGCCACCCAGGCTCCTGCCGGTCACAGAGGACCATGATAGGATGTACATGATGCTGAAGGAGTCAGGGCTGGACTTCGTGGCTGTCATGCCCCCTCATATCGACGGTTAGTCATCGCCCTTCCTCAATTCCTGAATCAGTAGAAATGTAATACTGTACTACCATAGTCACATACTGTAAGTGGTTTCAGTAATGACATGATAGGCCTATCATCCTTCCTCATACACTGCCCACTGGGTCTATTTTACTTTCTTTGTTTGTGTCTTTTTAATAAAAAATATTTTTTAGTCATTTAGCAGACGCTCTTATCCAGAGCGACTTACAGGAGCAATTAGGGTTAAGTGCCTTGCTCAAGGGCACATCAACAGATGTTTCACCTAGTCGGCTCGGGGATTAGAACCAGCGACCTTTCGGTTACTGGCACAACGCTCTTAACCATTAAGCTACCTGCCGCGTTCCACGTTGGTTCAATGTAATTTTATTGAAATTATATGGAAACAACGTTGATTCAAAGTGTGTGCCCAGTGGGTATGTACTGGATGGATTAGTGTTATTCAACTGATATTAAAATAAATAAAGAGAGTTGCACACTCTCTCTATATATATATATATAAACTCCCTGTGCCGAAACGTTGGTGTTTTACCCAATAAATTACTGGGAGTTTATATATAGAGTGTGCGACTCTATTTATTTTAATAGCTTACAGTTTATTCGCCGTTGGTCAGCACCTCCACACAGAGTGATTTTCTCTGGGTGTGCTCCAGCTCATGCTTTTTATTCAACTGATATTAAACATTATAAACATATTGAGTAAACATTTTCTGAATATCTAATAATATTAGGTGCCTTATATTGCACTGCTAAATATAAATGCACTGCTATTCCCAACAGATACCTTACCTTTGACTGAGAAGTACACAGTGACAGAGAACATGCTGAAAGGGCGTGTCATTTCCAAATATGACCTGGGACACTTCTTCGTCAAGTGCTTGTCCATCTCTGACTGGGACAGGAAGGCAGTTGGGATTTGTGGGGAGTACAGTTAACCCTAACAAGACAGAGCCCTCCTCTTTCCATAAAGCAGTTATGACAGCTGGCCTATCAGACACAGCAACTTAGATCGTATTTCTACAAGCCAATCTTTCTTGCGTGAAAGAAATGGCAGCTTTGGCTTTTGCTAATGTTTTGTAATTATTTTCACTATCTTGACAATGGATATTATAATGTATGAAAAACGTAATATGTTAATCATCTTTGTAGTTGTGTGTGGGTCTCATACTTTGGGCAGACTTTTTAATTTGCTACATAGCCAATATCGTTCAAATATCTATTTTACTTTATTTTTACTTTAACCCAACAGCAATTTAATGTTGACTGAGTATGTATGAGTGCAAAGTGAGTCATCAATTAGGCTTATGTTATTGATAGCCTAGGCCTACTTGTATCCTGATCTGTGCTGTGCCAACCAATGTAGACTACAAATGTACAGTATCTCACAAAAGTGAGTACACCCCTCACATTTTTAAAAATATTTGAGTATATCTTTTCATGTGACAACACTGAAGAAATGACACTTTACTACAATGTAAAGTAGTGAGTGTACAGCTTGTATAACAGTGTAAATTTGCTGTCCCCTCAAAATAACTCACACAGCCATTAATGTCTAAACCGCTGGCAACAAAAGTGAGTACACCCCTAAGTGAAAATGTCCAAATTGGGCCCAAAGTGTCAATATTTTGTGTGGCTACCATCATTTTCCAGCACTGCCTTAACCCTCTTGGGCATGGAGTTCACCAGAGCTTCACAGGTTGCCACTGGAGTCCTCTTCCACTCCTCCATGACGACATCACGGAGCTGGTGGATGTTAGAGACCTTGCACTCCTCCACCTTCCGTTTGAGGATGCCCCACAGATGCTCAATAGGGTTTAGGTCTAGAGACATGCTTGGCCAGTCCATCACCTTTACCCTCAGCTTCTTTAGCAAGGCAGTGGTCGTCTTGGAGGTGTGTTTGGGGTCGTTATCATGTTGGAATACTGCCCAGCGGCCCAGTCTCCGAAGGGAGGGGATCATGCTCTGCTTCAGTATGTCACAGTACATGTTGGCATTCATGGTTCCCTCAATGAACTGTAGCTCCCCAGTGCCGGCATCACTCATGCAGCCCCAGACCATGACACTCCCACCACCATAATAATAATAATAATATGCCATTTAGCAGACGCTTTTATCCAAAGCGACTTACAGTCATGTGTGCATACATTTTTACATATGGGTGGTCCCGGGGATCGAACCCACTACCCTGGCGTTACAAGCGCCATGCTCTACCAATTGAGTTACAGACTGTAGGCAAGACACACTTCTCTTTGTACTCCTCACCTGGTTGCCGCCACACACGCTTGACACCATCTGAACCAAATAAGTTTATCTTGGTCTCATCAGACCACAGGACATGGTTCCAGTAATCTATGTCCTTAGTCTGCTTGTCTTCAGCAAACTGTTTGCGGGCTTTCTTGTGCATCATCTTTAGAAGAGGCTTCCTTCTGGGACGACAGCCATGCAGACCAATTTGATGCAGTGTGCTGCGTATGGTCTGAACACTGACAGGCTGACCCCCCACCCCTTCAACTTCTGCAGCAATGCTGGCAACACTCAGTCTATTTCCCAAAGACAACCTCTGGATATGACGCTGAGCACATGCACTCAACTTCTTTGGTCGACCATGGCGAGGCCTGTTCTGAGTGTTAAACCGCTGTATGGTCTTGGCCACCGTGCTGCAGCTCAGTTTCAGGGTCTTGGCAATCTTCTTATAGCCCAGGCCATCTTTATGTAGAGCAACAATTATTTTTTTCAGATCCTCAGAGAGTTCTTTGCCATGAGGTGCCATGTTGAACTTCCAGTGACCAGTATGAGGGAGTGTGAGAGCGATGACACCAAATTTAACACACCTGCTCCCCATTCACACCTGAGACCTTGTAACACTAACGAGTCACATGACACCGGGGAGGGAAAATGGCTAATTGGGCCCAATTTTGACATTTTCACTTAGGGGTGTACTCACTTTTGTTGCCAGCGGTTTAGACATGAATGGCTGTTTGTTGAGTTATTTTGAGGGGACAGCAAATTTACACTGTTATACAAGCTGTACACTCACTACTTTACATTGTAGCAAAGTGCCATTTCCTCAGTGTTGTCACATGAAAAGATATACTCAAATATTTACAAAAATGTGAGGGGTGTACTCACTTTTGTGAGATACTGTATATATTCCTAAGAATATATGATGTCATCATTTTATAGCTAGCTTTTGAAATAAAGAGTTTTCCAATACAACAGTTTTGAGGTGCCAGTCTTTGTGTCACTCTCTCTAGAAAAACATGTCAACAATGTTTATCAGAGGTATTTGTTGGCACTATGTAGCTATTGAGGGTGAACAGCTGAAATGGCATTTGAACCAATAACTGTGGTTATAGGTGAACTAGCACCTGACCTGTGCCATGAAGGTCTCAAAGGTTTCTTGGCAGAGGCAGTCATACACTCACATACAGGGTCACTATTCCCGATCTCTAGAAGTGTCACATACACTAACCCCTATGTGAATACTTCAAACAAAAGCTTAGAGACTGCTGGGACTATCCCACCGCTGTCAACACTGTAGATTACATTTCCTTTATCTACTGCAAGTTTGAATTTCTAATTTGGCGATTGAGACAAACATATTGGAAGCTTTCTGCTTGAATATAGAAACAATGGCAGTCAAGCAACCACTGTCAACACTGTAGACGACATTTCCTTTATCTACTGCAAGTTTGAATTTCTAATTTGGCGATTGAGACAAACATATTGGAAGCTTTCTGCTTGAATATAGAGACAAACAGGTAGGCATGCAATGACTTGCGTAGCCTAATATCACAGTAGCATGGGTACGCAAAACATTCAGTAACTTGTTGAGCAATGTAGCTCGTGACAGTCCATAGCTGGCTTTGTCAAAATAGCCTAGCCTACTGTAAACCCAAAGAAAGTTGCTTGCTTATCATAAACTCGTGTTTTTATTTATTTAATTGAAATACAGGACATATTTTCATTGAGTATTATTTGAGAAATGTTATTGATTCACATGCATTAATAATTTGCCTTAAATATATATATATATTTTCTTCTTATGTAGGCTACCCTAGTGACGTAATGCACTCATGTAACTCGCTGCTTACTCCCTGCAGCACGCAGGGCAAAGACAGTACAGAATGAAGGTAAGCTACAACTGCTTCTCCAATAGAAATCGCCGATCACACTTGGGGTGTGTTCGTAAAATTCATTCTGGCTATCTACTCCGATTTCAGAACACTCTCGTCTGAGGGCGTGTTCGTAAATTCCCTCTGAAGTGCCAGAGTGCACTCTGGGCGTTCGTAAATTCAGAGTGTTGTCATATTGTCTGTTCTTAAATTCAGAGCGTTTGGCTCTCGGAGCGTTCAGAATGCACACTGGACGCTCTGGCCCAGGAGTAGGGTTGTCTCTGGGCATTTGTAAATTCAGAGTGTTGTCAGATTGCCCGTTAATAAAATTAGAGCGTTTCGCTCTCGGAGCCTGAGGAGTAGGTTGGTCCGAGCATTCTGCCCTCACAACCGCAGTCAAGCAACCAAGCTAACTGGTTCAAGTTGCAGAAAAACACCTCACTCTGACCATTTTACTCACCCTATCAGAGGTGGTTAGGCTGTTTTCATGTTGTGCTGCTGGCAACAATTTAATTATTATTTTTTACTGACATTTACTGACACCGGTCATATTTAACGGATGTAGCGCATTCGTAAATTCATCAGTTATTCTGCGCTCTGGCACACTCAGACGAGAGTGCACTGATAGCCAAAGTGAATTTACGAAAGAACCCAAAGATTGCAACGCTCTGAATTTACGAACGATCCAGAGCGCACTCTGCAACACTGGAGGCAATTTACCAACGCACCATTGTAGGCGACGTTGGCTAGCTAAAACTCATGCGTAGAACCACGTTATCGGGTCTAACGATCGTCTCGCGCCGATGCGCATGTGCAGGTCGTCAAATCACAGGCACTTCTTCGATATAAAGTTGTTTATGACGAAAATGAAAACGTTTCAGTTTGTCACGAGGTTGGAGTAATAACATGTTCAACTACTTAAGACATTGGCTCGAATCTATGTTATGTTTTTAGATTTCGAGAAAATCAAGAACTAATGAAGAATTGTTGAAGAAATCTGTTTGCTCAGATTTTGGCGAGAGTGAAACCTCTCGCTTCGCCTCTTCCTCTCTGGTGAAACTTAAATCTCGGGCGGGAACGAGTTTAGGTTTTAGTTTGCCGGTGGATTTTGTACCGAGCTGGCGAGCTATCCAAATAAATATATTTGGACCTAACAGCATTCTTTACTTTAGTATATTGAAAAGATAACTGGAAACAGACGAACAGTTGCGCTCGACAGGTTTGTTGTTTTGCCAAATTGCGACAAAGTATGAAGTGGAGAGAACGCTATTAGCTAGCTACTTAGCTAAGTGAGTTAGCTAGCCACTGTACAAGCTATCTAGACATGTATTTACTAGCCAATGTTATGTAATATCTATCACCGGGACATAGCTATATTACTAGTTAATTATACTCCCACAACTGCAGTCAACTTACCATGTTACGTGATGTGATCTCTAAAGATTCTTATCAAGTTTTGTGTTCTCCCTCTCTAGCTAACTACGTTTGGTCGAGGGGAATGATGATATCCAAGGGACAGAAGCGCAAACTCCATGATGATGTCGTGGGGGGCATGCGTAGCGCCACTTGGGAGAGCCAGCGGCAGTCAGTGCTGGCCATCTCCCTCCACAAGTACCACCACGGGCAGGAGCTGGTGGAGCCTAGTTTGCGCCGCTCCGTGTTGATAGCCAACACCTTGCAGCAGATACTCTTAGAAAACAAGCCTCCATATGGGTTAGTTAACCTGGCAGGACCAGTGCCATCCATGGTCCCATCTAACCCCTGCAACCGCAGGGAGTCTGGTCTAGGTGTTGTAAACAGTGCCTCAGGTGTCGAGGATATGGAGGAGGTCTGGATGTCCTCAGAGAGTGACTTCTCCCTGTCAGCTGCTGTCTCCTCCATCCTGAAAGAACTAGACTTGACTGTTGATGGAGGGCCAGGGCCTCAGGCACCTCAGAGGACACCTTTCATGTCCATTGAGAACCTACCTGGAGACCTGGGGCTCAAACAGGCCCCCACGGGGCACTGGAGCTCTGAGTGGCGCCCTGAGGGGTCTAGAACCTCAGAGGGGGTGGCTTTTGGTAGTGTGGAGGAGGTCATGCGTTCCAGCTACCTGCAGGATGTGAAACTGGATGAACTTTTCCATGACATTGACACGTCTGTGTTTGACAGGGAGATGGGGGTCCGAGCACTCTCTTCTGCAGCCAGTGACGAGCTGCTTAAGTACTTACCCCCTCTGTCCTCCGTTCCGTCCACTTCACCCTCTCCCTTCTCCCTCAACCAGAGCTTCAGGGACCTGAATGAGCTGGAGCACATCATGGAAATACTGGTAGAGTCTTGATCACCAGAACTTTGAGGAAATTATGACATTCTAAAGAGAACAATACATTGAAATTTAGTATTTACTCTGTCCAGCTGATCACACGGTTTAATGACTGAAATGTGCTGTTTTTATACAAAAAAAGAAAAAGCTGAATGAGAGACTAGCCTACTTTTTTTAGTAGTGGTGTTTTGAATGTTAAATGTAATATTCCTTATGCCTAGCTATATAAAGAGATTATATTGTAAGATGTTCCTAATAGCAAATCAGTTCAGACTGATGTCCAATAAATTAATTAGTGGGTAGGATTGACTCAAACAGTTGGAATTTTGGAAGACCATTACATGCCTCAGGCATCTATTGAAGGGAAGGTAGATGACCATTTCTAAATGTGAAATAACCACTAACCTGAGGGGAAATGTCTTCTGTGAAGAAATCCCTTTCACTGGTCTTACTCCAGTAAGTCGAGGGTTAATATTGAACACATTCTCACATCCTTCAATATCACAAAAGTACAACTGAACTACAATAATACTGCATTGTATTGGTCAGTATGTTCTGTAGTAGTAGCCTACCTTGCCTAACCAGTATGCATAATTAGGCTACATATTGAGCTGTGCCACTAGCTTACAGCTAGCTTCAGCCATTAGGAAATACAAATATTAACTTAACCTGAGTTACTGGCTGTGAAATGTCATGGTGCTTACCAGTAGGTCAATATCAGGTTATAACCGCTGGAGTTAATATGAAGGAATTCCTCAATTTGGTTGTGCGTGCAATGATGTCTAAGGGGAAAAATAGTGTTTGCTTGCAGTAACTTGGTTGTTGTAATATCCCAAACGGACGTGGCAGTTTCATCATTAAGGATTTCACTAAGGTCTATTGTGTGGCATTTAGAAAATGTCTAACCAGGGTCAATGTAAGTCGCTCTGGATAAGAGTGTCTGCTAAATGACGTAAATGTAAATGTCAGAAATGGTTCAAAGGATGAGTTATTTATAGAAATGTCATATTTAAATGTTCAGCTAAGTATATGATCGTTATGTTCCACAATGGCAGTTTATATTTTGTATATTATTTTTGTTTATATAATGTATTTTGGCCTAATGCCCTGAAAAAGCAAGTTATTTTATGCTGACATTTTACAATGAAAGACATGTAAGTGCACTGTCTAATTTATGCAATCACCATGTTCATATTTTTTTATAAATTCAGGAATTAAATGGGTTTGTGCCAATCTTTTCAAACAATGACACTTGTCTAAACTGTGCTACAGTCCAGTAGAATCACATCTCTTCGGTGGGGATCCTGCTGCAGAACATTAACAAGCAGCCAGAGAAAATACTAAACGTACCGTGCTGACCCCTAGTGGACATAAGTGTCAGAACAATGCAAGTGCCTCGCAACGATGCAAGTGCAGGTGTGCTGTTGAATTGTTAAAGTGCGTGTGAAAAGTTTCATAAGTTTGTAGCAACTGATAATGTATTAACTAACTGCCAATAATGTAAACGCTGCTAATGTAATACATGTTATATTTATAATGTAATAAATGGCCAATAATTAAGAAATATACTGAACGCATAACGTGATAGCGTTTTTGCGCATAATGTTATAATTATTACATTATGCGTTGATAACAGACATTAAAACCAGTAAATAGCGATAGCGCTGACGTCATCTACGTATTCCAATAGAAAACTGCTGATGGCTCATAAAGCCGAAAGTATTAGAATTTCAAGCGTGCCATATTTTTGAATGGGCCCAGAGAAAGGAGCAGATGGAATCCCATTGGGTATTGAATTGAGGAACGTATAACGCCCCACCCAGCAGACTGTCGACCAATCGTCTTCACGTTGTTATGCGGCGTCACACGGTTGCTAAAATAATCGTCACGCAATCTTCTCAACCTTCTCAAAGTCAGGGTATGAGTCGAGAAACATGCCTATTTTCCTCGAAAGTACTTAATGTCACGATTCCAAAGCTATACAGTATTACATATAGCAAGTAAATGATCTCATGTCTTGGAAAATATTTGTAATATTGTACTGTTGACGAAATTCATGCTAATGTTGGCTTTTTGAGCTACCGCCCAATTGACTCCGATTCCCTCTTTGAAGGAGAGCTCTCCTTGTCCCATAATAGCCCATCATGCACCGCGCGGCCCATTGACGTGGCATGGGCAACGTTTCCCATCTCCTCAAAAGTACAGTCGTGGTCAAAAGTTTTGAGAATGACACAAATACTAATTTTCACAAAGTCTGCCGCCTCAGTTTTGATGATGGTAATTTGCATATACTCCAGAATGTCATGAAGAGTGATCAGATGAATTGCAATTAATTGCAAAATCCCTCTTTGCCATGAAAATGAACTTAATCCCCCAAAAACATTTCCACTGCATTTCAGCCCTGCCACAAAAGGACCAGCTGCCATCATGTCAGTGATTCTCTCCTTAACACAGGTGAGAGTGTTGACGAGGACAAGGCTGGAGATCACTCTGTCATGCTGATTGAGTTAGAATAACAGACTGGAAGCTTTAAAAGAAGGGTGGTGCTTGAAATCATTGTTCTTCCTCTGTTAACCATGGTTACCTGCAAGGAAACAAGTGCCGTCATCATTGCTTTGCACAACAAGGGCTTCACAGGCAAGGATATTGCTGCTAGTAAGATTGCACCTAAATCAACCATTTATCGGATCATCAAGAACTTCAAGGAGAGAGTTTCAATTGTTGTGAAGAAATTGTCAGGGCGCCCAAGAAAGTCCAGCAAGCGCCAGGACCGTCTCCTAAAGTTGATTCAGCTGCGGGATCGGGGCACCACCAGTGCAGAGCTTGCTCAGGAATGGCAGCAGGCAGGTGTGAGTGCATCTGCACGCACAGTGAGGCAAATACTTTTTGAGGTTGGCCTGGTGTCAAGAAGGGCAGCAAAGAAGCCACTTCTCTCCAGGAAAAACATCAGGGACAGACTGATATTCTGTACAGGGATTGGACTGCTGAGGACTGGGGTAAAGTCATTTTCTCTGATGAATCCCCTTTCCGATTCTTTGTGGCATCCGGAAAACACCTTGTCCGGAGAAGACAAGGTGAGCGCTACCATCAGCCCTGTGTCATGCCAACAGTAAAGCATCCTGAGACCATTCATGTGTGGGGATGCTTCTCGGCCAAGGGAGTGGGCTGACTCACAATTTTGCATAAGAACACAGCCATGAATAAAGAATGGTACCAACACATCCTCCGAGAGCAACTTCTCCCAACCATCCAAGAACAGTTTGGTGACGACCAATGCCTTTTCCAGCATGATGGAGCACCTTGCCATAAGGCAAAAGTGATAACTAAGTGGCTCGGGGAACAAAATATCGAAATTATGGGTCCATGGCCAGGAAACTCCCCAGACCTTAATCCCATTGAGAACTTGTGGTCAATCCTCAAGAGGCGGGTGGACAAACAAAAACCCACAAATTCTGACAAACTCCAATCATTGATTATGCAAGAATGGGCTGCCATCAGTCAGGATGTGGCCCAGAAGTTAATTGACAGCATTCCAGGGCGGATTGCAGAGGTCTTGAAAAAGAAGGGTCAACACTGCAAATATTGACTCTTTGCATAAACTTAATGTAATTGTCAATAAAAGCCTTTGACACTTATGGAATGCTTGTAATTATACTTCAGTATACCATAGTAACATCTGACAAAAATATCTCATAGCACTGAAGCAGCGAACTTTGTGAAGACCAATACTTGTGTCATTCTCAAAACGTTTAACCACGACTGTATATGTGCCCATGCGAATGTCAGACTCCACTCTGTGAGGCACGTCGATCTTCAGGTTGAACATGGTGAGACTGTAGACTCCTAGATTGATTGTGCAGTTCGTTTAGGCGATTTTACAGCTAAATAGATACTTTACATGGTGACATTGTCTTTGGTATTATTGTGTTTAGACAGCACATAGAGAGAGCATTGCATTGTGGATGTTGTAGTCCACTTGAGCTGCAACAGATTTCCACAATGATTTTCCATGTTGCTACCAACCTTATTATAATGCCAAAATAAAACATTTGTTCACAAAAAATATTGTTCTCACATATATGTTATTTAACACTAAATTAAAGGAATTAGTGGTTTTGGGTGAATTTTTCCTTTAATGTCTATGGCATGAGGGTGCAAGCTTCCTCATAGCCTGCTAGCCCGTGATTGGTCTGTGCAGGTGGTCCTGTGTGATGGCAAATGTATACTGAACAAAAACAAACGCAACATGCAACAATTTCTAAGATTTTAATGAGTTACAGTTCATATAAGGAAATCAGTCAATTTAAATAAATTCATTAGGCCCTAATCTATGGATTTCACATGACTGGGAATACAGATATGCATCTGTTGGTCACAGATACACAGTGGTGGAAAAAGTACACAATTGTCCTACTTGAGTAAAAGTATAGATTCCTTAATAGAAAGTTACTCAAGTAAAAATGAAAGTCAGCCAGTAAAATACTACTTGAGTAAAAGTCTAAAAGTATTTCGTTTTAAATATACTTACAGTTGAAGTCGGAAGTTTACATACACCTTAGCCAAATACATTTAAACTAAGTTTTTCACAATTCCTGACATTTAAAATTCCCTGTCTTAGGTCAGTTCGGATCACCACTTTATTTTAAGAATGTGAAATCTCAGAATAATAGTAGAGAGAATGATTTATTTCAGCTTTTATTTCTTTCATCACATTCCCAGTGGGTCAGAAGTTTACATTCACTCAATTAGTATTTGGTAGCATTGCCTTTAAATTGTGTAACTTGGGTCAAACGTTTTGGGTAGCCTTCCACAAGCTTCCCACAATAAGTTGGGTGAATTTTGGCCCATTCCTCCTGACAGAGCTGGTGTAACTGAGTCAGGTTTGTAGGCCTCCTTGCTCGCACACACTTTTTCAGTTCTGCCCACAAATGTTTTATAGGACTGAAGTCAGGGCTTTGTGATGGCCACTCCAATACCTTGACTTGGTTGTCCTTAAGCCATTTTGCCACAACTTTGGAAGTATGCTTGGGGTCATTGTCCATTTGGAAGACCCATTTGCGACCAAGCTTTAACTTCCTGACTGATGTCTTGAGATGTTGCTTCAATATATCCACATAATTTTCCTTCCTCATGATGCCATCTATTTTGTGAAGTGCACCAGTCCCTCCTGCAGCAAAGCACCCCCACAGCATGATGCTGCCACCCCCGTGCTTCACGGTTGGGATGGTGTTCTTCGGCTTGCAAGCGTTCCCCTTTTCCCTCCAAACATAACGATGGTCATTATGGCCAAACAGTTCTACTTTTGTTTCATCATACCAGAGGACATTTCTCCAAAAAGTACGATCTTTGTCCCCATGTGCAGTTGCAAACCGTAGTCTGGCGGTTTTGGAGCAGTGGCTTCTTCATTGCTGAGCGGCCTTTAAGGTTATGTCGATATAGGACTCGTTTTGCTGTGGATATAGATACTTTTGTACCTGTTTCCTCCAGGAAACAAAGGTCCCTTGCTGTTGTTCTGGGATTGATTTGCACTTTTCTCTAGGAGACAGAACGCATCTCCTTCCTGAGCAGTATGACGGCTGCTTAGTCCCATGGTGTTTATACTTGCATACTATTGTTTGTACAGATGAACATGGTACTTTCAGGCGTTTGGAAATTGCTCCCAAGGATGAACCAGACTTGTGGAGGTCTACAATTTTTTTTCTGAGGTCTTGGCTGATTTCTTTTGATTTTCCCATGATGTCAAGCAAAGAGGCACTGATTTTGAAGGTAGGCATTGAAATACATCCACAGGTACACCTCCAATTGACTCAAATGATGTCAATTAGCCTATCAGAAGCTTCTAAAGCCTTGACATCATTTTCTGGAGTCTTCCAAGCTGTTTAAAGGCACAGTCAACTTAGTGTTTGTAAACTTCTGACCCACTGAAAATGTAATACAGTGAATTATAAGTGAAATAATCTGTCTGTAAACAATTGTTGGAAAAATTACTTGTGTCATGCACAAAGTAGATGTCCTAACCGACTTGCCAAATCTATAGTTTGTTAACAAGAAATGTCTGGAGTGGTTGAAAAATGAGTTTTAATGACTCCAACCTAAGTGTATGTAAACTTCCGACTTCAACTGTAGGAGTTCCTCTTGTCCAGGTGGGAAAGGGCAGTGTGGAGTGCAATAGAGATTGCATCATCTGTGGATCTGTTGGGGCGGTATGCAAATTGGAGTGGGTCTAGGGTTTCTGGGATAATGGTGTTGATGTGAGCCATGACCAGCCTTTCAAAGCACTTCATGGCTACAGACGTGAGCGCTACGGGTCGGTAATCAATTAGGAGGGGACTGAGCACGCACCCCTGAGGGGCTCCCATGTTGAGGATCAGCGTGGCAGATGTTGTTACCTACCCTTACCACCTTGGGGCGGCCCGTCAGTAAGTCCAGAAGCCCGTCAGATGGGACCAGACTCATGTCACTCCACACTGCCCAGATTATTTCACTTATAATTCACTGTATCACAATTTCAGTGGGTCAGAAGTTTACAGTAGTTGTATTACAGCTGGTGAGACTTACTGTATGTGTTGATTCAACAATGTGGATCTATTTTTCATATGATTATAAAGAGTATAGATCAAAAAAATACTGTTATGTTGTGAATCCTGCATTTCCTCAGCTAAGCACCTCACGACCATTTACAGAACAGAGGAAGTGAACGTATCTGACATGTTAAAAATGAAAGAGAGAAAAAATGAGTTTATTTTCCTTTCAAGGTTAATCTGTGACACGTTACTGAACTGCATCTCCCAACCCTCCCCTCACAAACCAATGAGCAATCCCAAATAGCACCCTATTCCCTAGTGTACTTCTTTTGACTAGGGCCCATAGCGCTCTGGTCAAGAGTAGTGCACTATATAGGGGATAGGGTGCCATTTGGGATGCAGACCAAGTAGTTTTATATTTGATGTTTATTTCATCTGTCTTCCAGAAGTGTTCTATAAATAGTATCCCAGAAAAAGCAGAAAGCAGAATGTTAACTAAGTCTGTTAATTACAGCCCTGCCTTCTGAGGAGGTTGCCTCTAGCTGACACAGGTTTATAGGCTTCTGCTCACACACACCACACACACACACAGACACACACCACAGACAAACACACACACACGCACTCATGCACACGCACACGCACACACACACACACACTGCAAATAGCAGGCTGAGGACTTGAGAAGCAGCCCCAGGGAAACAGAGTGCTAGCAGGTGGTTGGTGTAGCCTGGTATTGCATCACTTCCTGCTGATCCAACTCCGCTTTCCTGTTCCTAGCCATGTACCATATGGCTAGGGGAGATATGGAATGGAGTGATTTTAGTGCCAACAGAAACTACATCTGAATTTTATCGATGCTATGGGAGCTGGCTAAAGGACATATCTGTATGCACTCACTAACTATAAGTCGCTCTGGATAAGAGCGTCTGCTAAATGACTAAAATGTAAATGTAATGTCAGACATTCACTCCTCTCACTCACCCTTAACCTATCGGTCCAAGGCCAAAATCAGTGTTTTTTCCACTACTTTCAATTATCTGCCTCTACAGTCCTCTTATGAGCCTCACATATGGAAGTGTTACCTTTCAGGTCAACTAGTACAATACATA
Source organism: Coregonus clupeaformis (assembly GCF_020615455.1). Lineage (NCBI taxonomy): Eukaryota > Metazoa > Chordata > Actinopteri > Salmoniformes > Salmonidae > Coregonus > Coregonus clupeaformis. Next base: position 44,853,497 of record NC_059197.1, read on the forward strand.
TTTTAATACAAAGTTGCCTTCTTGGCTCTATTTTACACACAGTGCATTCGGAAAGTATTCAGACCCCTTGACTTTTTCCACATTTTCTTACGTTACAGCCTTATTCTAAAATGGATTAAATTGTTTGTTTTTCCCCTCACCAATCTACACACAATACCCCATAATGACAAAACAAAAACAGTTTTTGAAATGTGTACAAATATATATATATATATATATATATATATATATATATACACTTGGCGCAACTGTATTTGGGGCATTTCTCCCATTTTTCTCTGCAGATCCTCTCAAGCTCTGTCAGCTTGGATGGGGAGCGTCGCTGCACAGCTATTTTCAGGTCTCTCCAGAGATGTTCGATCGGGTTCAAGTCCGGCTCTGGCTGGGCAACTCTAGGACATTCAGAGAATTGTCCCGAAGCCACTCCTGCGTTGTCTTGGCTGTGTGCTTAGGGTCGTGCTCCTGTTGGAAAGTGAACCTTCACCCCAGTCTGAGGTCCTAAGTGCTCTGGAGCAGGTTTTCATCAAGGATCTCTCTATACTTTGCTCCGTTCATCTTTACCTTGATCCTGACTAGTCTCCCAGTCCCTGCCGCTGAAAAACATCCCCACAGCATGATGCTGCTACCACCATGCTTCACCGTTGGGATGGTGCCAGGTTTCCTCCAGACGTGACGCTTGGCATTAAGGCCAAAGAGTTCAATCTTGGTTTCATCAGACAAGAGAATCTTGTTTTTCATGGTGATCAATGGAAACAGGATGCACCTGAGCTCAATTTCGAGTCTCATAGCAAAGGGTCTGAATCCTTATGTAAATAAGGTATTGCTGTTTTTATTTGCATAAATGTCTAAAAACCTGTTTTCGCTTTGTCATTATGTGGTATTGTGTGTAGACTGATGAATTTGATTGTTTTTTTTCAATTTTAGAATAAGGCTGTAACGCAACAAAATGTGGAAAAGGAGAAGGGGTCTGAATACTTTCCGAATGCACTGTGTGTTCTAGTCTCGTAGATATTACAGATAATAACAGTCCCAAACTGTTGTCATATCTAAGTGTGTTGTAATTAAAATGACATGATCTCCCCATTTATTTCTGCTGGGAAACATGAGTATGGGCCCTCCAACATTAGTCCACTGGTTTAATATACTGTCCAATTACATTCCCTTAGTAATATCAAATAAGGATTCTGTGGTGTGGTGTGTAGTCCACTATTACTGAAGCATGACACTTGATATGCATGAACAAACACGAGTCATTTTGTTATTACATTGGCTAAAATTATTACATTCATAAGTTACCCACTTCATAATGTAATAATCAACGCATAATGTAATAATTATTACATTATGCACAAAAACATTATTAGCGTTATAAACATTATTAGCAATTTATTACATTAGCAGCATTTATTACATTATAAATGCAAAAGTTATTACATTATTGGCAGTTATTACATTATCAATGTATGTAGCAACTGACAAATTTCATACATGCTAAAGTACATACTCTGTCACAGTTTTCACAATGACAGGAATGACACTTCCTAAAGTTGAACAATTGACAACTACACATCAGAACACAGATACTTGGTTTTTATTTTCAATCCTTTTGTTCCCTAAATTTGTTATCCGTCAGATGATATACTTATAATTTATTTGAAACACTTGATCATGTTACACCACAGGCAAAAACAAAGCCAAACGAAGTTGGGAAGGCCCATGCTAGTCCTGGGAATGTGCTCCATCATATGACTCAAGACAAAGTCTCAAGCAATGGCTTTTTCACATAGTTACTGGGGAGTGGCAACAAACTCTTTCAAAGATGGCTACTATAATGAGATTGTTTAGTTTTGAAATATCAGATATTTCTATATGACCTTCCTTGATCAACCCTGACCTAAAACCACAAAAGGGTACATTAAAATACATCCACAAGAAAATATCGGTATATGATAAACGTATATATTTTTTGGTCTGAAACAACAACAAAAAAGTTATAAATAATCAGAATCAGTCCCAACCAGAAGTGTTCTCTGCGGGTTATGGAACAACAACCTTTTCCCACCTTGACGAACAACCCTTGCCAAGTGTCAACTGGGTGCAATGGTGCATCTGTAGAGTTTTTGGTTTAGTTGAGCTGTCGTAGCAGGAAGGTCTGACCTGAGCCGTGAGTTGCCTCACAGCAGTAAAGATAGTCTTTGGTGCCTATGTAGGGTCTGGTTTTAAACTCATCCCTGTGTTGCTGTAAAACAGTGACAGTTGTTTAGCTGTTTGACCTGACTGATGTAAAGGAGAACGGGTCAGAGTGGAGTGAGTCCTTATCGGTTGATGGTGTTATAGGAGGTCTGGGAGGCCGGATCCAGGGGCTTGGCCGAGGCCTCTGCCTCATGCTGGTCCTCAGGGCCGGCCTCGATGATGGGCTCCTTGTCCTCCTCTATATCCTCGTCACAGTGGGGGAGCTGGAAGAAAGAAGTCAGGCCATGCAGGTCGGCCATCCGGTGGAAGGCACGTAGGACCAAGTACATCATCATCAGCCCTACAAACAGGTACACTGCAGAGGGCAGAGAGCACAACATTAATTTTCAACATCAGCTCCATGAGCAAGCATACGCTGTGGGAAGAAACATTATACATGGACATGGCCACTTGTCTCACAAAAGCACAAACTCACCACACTGTTGTGCTCGTGGTGTATTCCTGCTGGACAAGAAGGCCAACTATTCAACAGGGTTCCTCACAATACAGTTATGCTTTTATGCCATTTCATGGTTCATTTGTTTCAACAGTTGTTTCAGTGCAGGTCAATAAGCAGAGTAGACTTACACCTCCCTTGTGACTTAAATTCTTTCATACCATGTTGTGGGGTCTTTTTTGATAGGAAAAGGGTATTCCGATATGAGCAAAACAACCTATTTTCCAGTAGTTGCTAATCCTACGAGGAAACGAGAACAACCAATCAGGTTAATAATCTGGGGGATCTGGCCTACATAGTTAGGGCCCTGTGTTTTGGTTGATCATGTCACATCACCTAGATTTGAAACTTTAATGAGAATGACAAAAACATTTCGCAATTGTCTGAGGATGGTGCTGGACCATATGACATGAAAAGAAAAAAACGGAAAAGTGTGATGAACAAGCTTGAAATAAAAGTTCAAATCCAGGTCATGTGACATGATCAACCAAAACACAGGGCCCTAAAACAAGACAACAAGTTGCGCATTGAAGCACAGTGTGGACCCTGAGACAACGCCACAGAGCCAGCCACCACAATGACCGCAGAGTACAACAAACACCCCTAGGCTCTAAACAGTCAGGTTATTTTGAGAGATAATAAAATGGTAATTCCAGTAATTCAATTATACCTTAAAAACTAAGAGCATGACTCTGATAAAATGTCATATGACAATATGTCATGTGACAATATGAAATCCCTCCAAGTACAAGTGGGGTAGATGGTGGTGTGGTATGGTATCCTTGACTCCCTACTGCCACATGCCCTTAAGTTGAGAGCAATCACACCACACAATGCACTCTTCCCAAAACAAGAAGACCAATTAAAATTCACCCATCCAGTATACCAAACAATCACAGACATTGTGAGATACATGGATGGGGCAGTGGAGCGACACCGTTTCCTCCTGAAAACCACAAGGGGGCCTCCTCAGACTTCTACAAATGTACAAATATACTCAAATGATCAACCGTATTGCATATTAGCAGTATCAGAATTACATATCTAGGGTCAATACAGGGATAAGGAATGCATCCATTTTCTTTCATCGGCTGAACCAGGTTATCGGTAAAGTCATCCCGAGTCATCTTTCTGACTAATATCTTCTGACATTAAGGCCTACAAGAAGTCTAGACATTTAGCACAATGTACAGCAGAGGTGTCCTGTCCTCTCATCTTCAAATATCTTACAATAAGCACATTTAAAAACTAAAACAAACGTTATGGATCCTTTTGACTGGAGTGCAATACTTGAGGGGAGGAGGAGCACTCAGGAGGCGCCATTTCTCACATCCGAGGTGTGAAAGTTTCTGCGGTTTCACAGAGACACAGCACCATATTTCACCAGAGGGCCTAACTATCTCAGTGCTGGACAGGATGTCTCACACTGGCTTCTCTAATGAGAGGTGGTGTTTGGCCGAGCATTTCCCACTTCACTCAAGTGTCTGCACACGGTCAAAACTGTCAAGTCCACTTCTTCCTATGCACATCCCTCTGCTTAAAACATTGATGCAAACTCCACCCAATCATTCCGTCACTGTTCACAATATTATTTCCTTGTTTTTTATTCAAAGGGGGAAACTATTCTAACTCGACATCATGAATGACTGGGTAATGAGTATCACCGAATGTATGACATCAGTCTGAGCTGTGTTATGAGCCGTGTCAGTGTGCCACGTCCTTTTATCAAACACACTCAGACTAGTTTATGACTCACCCATCACAGAGATCTTATAGAGCGATCTGAACTTCTGTCCGGGCTTCTCGCCAGGCACATAGTCACCCAGGCCGATGGTACACAGTGTGATGAAGCAGAAGTATATGGCGTCCAGGAAGGACCAGGTGTCCTCGATGTGGCTGAACACCACGGCGGGTACCACGAAGAAGCCCAGCACCACCAGCAGCAGCAGGATGGCAAAGTGGATGGCAGTGGCGGCGAGAGGGTCCAGGCCGATCCTCTGGCGGCACATACCGATGGGTCCGTAGGTCACCAGGTGCATGAGCCTCTGGACACAGGCGGTGAGCACCAGCATGGTGAAGGGCACTCCCAGCAGGGCGTAGAAGATGGAGAAGGCTTTGCCTGTGTCCGACAGGGGCGTAGTGTGCCCATATCCTGGGGGGGAGAGAAAGAGTATTTGTATTTATTTATATATGAGAGAGAGAGAGAGCGAGAGAGCGAGAGCCAGGGGCACACTCCAACACTCAGACATAATTTACAAACGAAGCATTGGTGTTTAGTGAGTCCACAAGATCAGAGGCAGTAGGGATGATCAGGGATGTTCTCTTGATAAGTGTGTGAATTGGACAATTTTCCTGTCCTGCTAAGCATTCAAAATGTAACAAGTACTTTTGGGTGTCAGGGAAAATGTATGGAGTAAAAATTACATTATTTTCTTTAGGAATGTAGTGAAGTAAAAGTTGTCAAAATTATAAATAGTAAAGTAAAGTACAAATACCCTAAAAAACGACTTAAGAATTTTTACTCAAGTACTTTAAAACCACTGGACTCACCCACAAACAGGGCGAGTGTCCATCCTAGCTGGAGGGGTGCTCTCATCTTATCTATCAACATAGACAGGGCTCTAACTCCTCTAGCCCCACAATGAGATAGGGTGCAGGCCAGGCAGCAGGCTGTTAGCCAGCCTTCCAGCTTAGTAGAGTCTGCCTCTAGCACAGTAAGTGTAGTCCATTCCTGTCATTATTGAAAGAGATTGTGATAATACCTCACATCTCAAAATAGGACTACTTAAATGTTAGATCTCTCACTTGCAATGCAGTCATAGTCAATTAACTAATCACTGATCGTAAACTTGATGTGATTGGCCTGACTGAAACATGGCATAAGCCTGATGAATTAACTGCGTTAAATGAGGCCCCTCTGGTTACACAAGTGATCATATCCCCCGTGCATGCCACACAGGCAGAGTTATGACATTTACTCACTCAAAATGGAATGTACCAAGTATAATATATTATACTTATAAATATGATTTACATCAAAATATATATATTTAAAAAATCCAAAATGTGACCATCCGATAAAAAAATTAAATAATGTAACATACAAAGTAGGTTATTTGATTGACAACTATTCTTACTTATGTAACCATGTAAAAATGCAAACATCTATTCAGAGACTATTACCTCAATAAGATTTAGTACAGACCAGGCCTGACACAAAATGTAAAAATAGTAGCTTAATTTGACAACAATTCAGTGAATGCAACAAGTATTAGATAGAGATAAAGAGAGAAGATACAAAAACTGGTCAGAGACTATTTTATAAAATACACAATTTCCCTATAAGATTTGTAGGATAAATTCATGTCACACTGTCACTTGAGTGTTTGCATTTAGCCTACAACATGTCATGAAACTTCTTGAAGCATTGCCCCATCCTACAAAGTGGCACAAAATGTAAAAATAGCACTTTGACAACAATTCAGTAAATGCAAGTATTAGATCGAGAAAGATTCAGAGAAAATAATCTAAATGCACCCACACAAAGTAGGCTATTGTATTGAAAAATACTCTTACCTCTGTAACAATGCAAACAACTATTCTGAGAATATTTCAAAATGTAGATAACCTCTCTCAATAAAATTTAATACAGACTAGGCTTGACAAAAATGTAGAAATAGTAGCCTACTTTGACAACAATTCAGTGAATTGGATGTGGTGGCAGACAGGTTGGTGTTAAACACCAGATCTGAAAAATGTTTAACAGACTCCTACCACTTTTAAAAACAACTCCAAAACCCCTGCCACTGTCACTTTAGGCCCAGGCTGGGCCTCCTATCATCTCCAACTCCTCTTCCTCCCTGCCTTCTGCTGCTAAGCCCTGACTCTCCACGTCACTTCCCTCGCTTTCACTGACCTAGGAGGAAGAGACTAAGAGAGGTAGAGGGAGAGAGAGAGGAGCGGAGCAACAAATAGGATACAATTGTGGCCAGGAACATCATCTCTCTCACACTGTCTCTCTCTTCCTTCCTCTCTTTGTTTTTCTCAACTATACACACTCTCTTCCTAATAATCACCGCTTAGGGGTTTCCATAATAAATGGTGTGCTACAGTTACACGGCTCCCATTCCACCTACACACACCATGATGCTATACAGCACTTTCAATCAATCAAATCAATCAAAATGATTTTATGAAGTCCTTAGTGGTCAGATTATTTCTTTGTTTATGGTGTGCATATGTACAGTGCATTCATAAAATATTCAGACCCCTTGACTTTTTCCACATTTTGTTACATTACAGCCTTATTCTAAAATGAATTTAATAAAATATTCATCAATCTACACACAATACCCCATTATGACAAAGCAAAAACAGGTTTTTAGATTTTTTTGCAAATGTATAAAAAATAAAAGTATTTACATAAGTATTCAGACCCTTTGCTATGAGATGTTTCTACAACTTGATTGGAGTCTACCTGTGGTATATTAAATTGATTGGACATTGGAAAGGCACACACCTGTCTATATAAGGTCCCACATTTGACAGTTCATGTCAGAGCAAAAACCAAGCCATGAGGTCGAAGGAATTGTCCGTATAGCTCCAAGACAGGATTGTGTCGAGGCACAGATCAGGGGAAAGGTATCAAAACATTTCTGCAGCACTGAAGGTCCCCAAGAACACAGTGGCCTCCATCATTCTTAAATGGAAAAAGTTTAGAACCACCAAAACTCTTCCTAGAGATGGCCGCCGGGCCAAACTGAGCAATCAGGGGAGAAGGGCCTTGGTCAGGGAGGTGACCAAGAACCCGATGGTCAATGACAGAGTTCCAGAGTTCCTCTGTGAAAATGGAAGAACCTTCCAGAAGGACAACCATCTCTGCAGCACTCCACCAATCAGGCCTTTATGGTAGAGTGGCCAGACGGAAGCCGCTTCTCAGTAAAAGGCACGACAGCCCACTTGGAGTTTGCCAAATGGCACCTAAAGGTCTCTCAGACAATGAGAAACAAGATTCTCTGGTCTGATGAAACCAAGATTGAACTCTTTGGCCTGAATGCCAAGTGTCACGTCTGGAGGAAACCTGACACCATCCCTACGGTGAAGCATGGTGGTGGCAGCATCATGCTGTGGGGATGTTTTTCAGCTGCAGGGACTGAGAGACTAGTCAGGATCAAGGGAAAGATGAACAGAGCAAAGTACAGAGAGATCCTTGATGAAAACCTGCTCCAGAGCGCTCAGGACCTCAGACTGGGGCGAAGGTTCACCTTCCAACAGGACAACGACCCTAAGAACACAGCCAAGACAATGCAGGAGTGGCTTCGGGACAAGTCTCTGAATGTCCTTGAGTGGCCCAGCCAGAGCCCGGACTTGAACCCGATCGAACATCTCTGGAGAGACCTGAAGATAGCTGTGCAGCGACACTCCCCATCCAAGCTGACAGAACTTGAGAGGATCTGCAAAGAAGAATGGGAGAAACTCCCCAAATACAGGTGTGCCAAGCTTGTAGCATCATACCCAAGAAGACTCAAGGCTGTAATTGCTGCCAAAGGTGCTTCAACAAAGTACTGAGTAAAGGGTCTGAATACTTATGTAAATGTGATATTTCCATTTTCAATTTTTAATAAATGTGGAAAATAATCTAAAAACCTGTTTTTGCTTTGTCATTATGGGGTATTGTGTGTAGATTGAAGAGGGGAAAAAAACAATTTAATCAAGTTTAGAATAAGGCTGTAACGTAACAAAATGTGGAAAAAGTCGAGGGGTCTGAATACTTCCCGAATGCACCGTATGTCAGACTGATGGATAATCAGACAGGATAGAGTACACAAAAATATATTCATGAATATGTTCATAGATGGGTCAGATTATAACCATAAAGGCTATATATGGTACACACACTTCAAGACCCATGGTCAGATTACTTTTCACAGATGGTAAAAAGTCAAAGTATGTGGAACAACGGTTTACAGATTCAACACATCAACTACTGTTTATTTAGGATGTTGAAAGTCAAATATTAAAGATGACACTATGTGCAATTTATCCAAACAGGTTTAGAATAATTCCTCATCTATTTTAGAGTTACTTTCCTGCAATTCTACACATGTAGTCATAGCCTTGAGAGAAATGTTTGCAGTGTTTAATATGATATCTGAGTGAGACTAACTTACAAAATCAATGGGGGCTCCCCGGCCAGTAATTCAACCATGATAACAAGTTTAGATAGCTGGCAGTTAAACTAAAATGTTAGCTGACATGGGCTAATTGACTGACTATCAGTGACTGACATAACAAGAGTAAAACTGCTGATGCACAACCAAATTTCGAAATTGCACCTTGTGTAGTGTAGTCAGTCTACTATTCTAGATTGCAACTGTAAATTGAGACGCTGACTGAGTCAGCGGAAATGGATCCGAGGGTCTTCAAAACTTGGGCCGCAAGTTGCTCATCCCTGCTCTAACGACTTCTAACGCACTGATACTGAGTCAAGGCCACCTGAAAATCACACGGGCCCATTGATGCGTGGCATGTTTTGGTCACTGAGTACAAAAAATTTCCAGCTACAACTGTAATTGTAATCTGTAACCAATCAGGGTTTCCTTGCGTATCTTGCAATATTAGCACTTAAATTGTTTAGAAATGTCTATATGGATTTGTCTTATACGGATCAGTCGAAACAAAACGGTAACGATGTAGGTCTAACAAAGACAAGTGTAGGCTATTTACTTACCGACTGTCGTTACTAAAGTGTTGGCGAAGAACAAAGAGGAAGCCAAGTCCCAATTTGAACTCGCAGAAGAATTCGGAAGGATAGATACTCCATATTTGTTGGCTTGTAAAACTCTCTCCAAAAAGTTTTCAAGTGATGTTGCATTGACGCAACTTTGGTTGAGAAACTCTTCTTTCAGGACTTGTATGTCTCTTTTTAGTTTGTCCTCCACCGGCCGTTCGATGGTGGAGAAAACGAGCGCTCCAAGCAACAGATACGCAACATAGAACAGTATAAAACCTGTAAGCAGTATCCAAGATTTGTACCCCGAAGACATTTCCCCTTTTTTCTGCTTTCAATGTCATCCGCCAAACTGTTACTTTGTAGCCTACTTCCCTGCCTCCGTCTCCTCAAGTTAAGTTTCGGCTGTCCTCCACCCAACTGTTACAATTTTGACAGGGGTGTGTTCAAACGCCTAGAACTATGCAAACAAACATTTTGAGAATACACTGCTCCCTACTGTTCCTAATGATTACAGCATGTTCTTAGTCTTTTACGTTGTATTTCTATCTGCAACGATGTGAACATTTCAATCACCTGAATAAGCCCCAGAAAATAGACCGAGAGCTGATCCAGAAACAGCGAAGTGGGCTACAACACATTTCATTTTCTGCCCCTTCATTACCCTTTCCCCCAGCTGTTTCTCTTTGGTATTTACAAGACTGGATATGGAAAATATAAGGAAAAGTCTCCAACAATCCCTAGGTGAAAATATAGACTAAATGATCCAGTCAGTCTCAGATCTGTGAACACTAAAGTGAGGACCTATGGGGTGGGCCAAAGGGCCAAAAGGGAACTAGAGCATATTGCCTCGCTCTCCTAGTTTCATATGTCCATAATGGCTTCATATAGTTGTTATTGCAGACAGAGATTGCTTGCCTTGAGCTTTTACGTAAAACTAATACATGTGATTAGGGGAGCCATCGTATCACATGCTGCAGCTGAAGAAAATAGCATTCCTAGGATATGTTTTTATTTTTGCCAACCGTGCACTGAACTATAGCAGGGCAATGTGCACAGTGCACATTAGGCAAACAAACTGTTTACTTTATTTGATAGCTTGCCAAAAGGTAATCTAAGGCCACTCGCATATTTTCACAATAACACAATCAATGCCACATTATCTGGTGAAAACAGATCCTCTGACTCAGCAACTTCCTATTAACCAATTCAGCACTACAGACAGCCCCGGACTACCACATTTGGGGCCCCGGGGCATCTACCTTTTTTTTAGGAAAACAGCTAACTTCCTGCATTTCGACACATTTTGCCATGGTGCAGAGAGAAAAATTTGGCAGTTTTATAATGCTGTTCTACACATTTTATCATGAGGCTGAGAGGTAACTTTGCAGTTTTAAAGCTAATTTCCTGCTATTTTACATGTTCTGTTTTATAGCTCATCTCATGCTATTATTCACATCTTGCCATGAGGCTGAGAGAAAATTGTGCAGTTTTAAAGCAAATTTCCTCCAGTGGGTCAGGGGCCCTGGGGCACATGTCCTGTGTGCCCGTTCGGTGATCCGGCCCTGACCACAGACCAGCAACTGGTAAATGACCTCCCCTTGGGCCCCTTACCTGTCATCATCATATATTGGAGAAGTCATTCTAGTAGGAGGCATACTTGGCCACAAGGATAGAGTGGGCATAAACTGAAAATAATATTGCTCTGTCAGTTTTCCTCATTAGCAGTCTTAGGTAATGACTTGAAGGTTTACTTACCACAGTCTTGCCAGTAGTTACAGCTGATGGTGTGCTAATTCAAAGTATGTCACCTGTAAGTGTTGATATGCCAGTGTGGTTTCCCTTTGACCCATGACACTTTATTGTAGCGCTGTAGACCATTCTAATTGACTGACACGTGTAGCGTACTATTTTCTCCCATTTGTTGCTGTTTTAGTTTATAGTGAGTATTGTGTCAAACACCCAAATAAGATGACTGTTTAGGTACTTCAAGAAATTATACAGTATATCAAAACATTAGCAAAAGCGTTGAGGATGGAAAACAGCAATCATCATATCATTTTATTACATCAATTAACAAGTTGACAATCTATTTGTATCAGTTTGAACAACTCAGAAAATCTGTATTTCTTGAGGAATACATATTATGTACAAATTACAAACATCCACTCAATTTTCTGTAGGCCTACTGAGTTTCCCCGGGTTGCCCACAAACAAACAAATCAAGAGAGAAACAAATAGAATCTTAATATGACATGATTGCTTTTTTGTGATCTAAAACAAACTTGTACTGGTAAAATAACACATTTTCTCTTTGCCAGCACAAAACAACTGAATTCTGACAGCCAGAAACACCCCGATTTAAATGTAATCATTTCAGTAAACATGGTCATTATTTACTAAGATAATAAGAAAAGGAGCTGTGATCCATGTGAGCTCCAATGTTTGCTAAACCTACAGTATATTCTGCTCCAGAGTTGTTACCGGCACGGTTGAGCCAGACCACATGATGGGATAGTGTGTGTTTGTTGTTTGTGTCCATGTCAGTGTGTGTGAGAAAGAGGGTGGGAGTGAACGAAGGGGGATAGGGGCATAGACATCCACTTCTCCTGACAAACACTAATTACTTTAACATTTCCTATAGTCCATAAGAATGAGATGAATAAGAATGTAAACATTTGCATATATTTTAGGAATATCTGAGACAAAAATTATAATTAGTGCTTCGTTTTATCCAATTTGTCACAGGTATGCATCTATTGATCTAATTCCAGCGAAGGTAAAGCAAAACAGGGCATTATTAAGGGTCACCATATAGTCAGGTGGTCCAGTCGGCCCAAGGAGAGATCATCCTCAGAGTTCTGAATCTTGTGAAATGTTTAGTTTTTTCTCCCCATTGAGATGAAGACCGTGGTTTGGCATGGAAAGGCATAAAAAAGGCTAAATGTGTTGTTGACAGTCAGGGAAAGTGGACATTTTGGTTATTCCATGATGTTCTTGTTGACATAAGATAAGCGTCTCTTCCCACAGGCCTGTGCATGCTGACTGGATGAGGGGAGGCCAAGAGAGGGACTGTAGTTTGCTGCTCGTTCCCCAGTCATATTTTCCTGCAGAGGTGAACAAATGATGCATCTTCTAAATTTACATTAACTGTAGTCATGATATCATTTGCTTGATATCTGAGTGCCAGTGCAGATAACAGTCAAATGACCATGTCATACTAAGAATGTATTATGGGTCCTGCATCAATGATTATAGGCACTTCAGTTTGGTCTAACATGCTGTAGCATTTGTCATGGTGATAGTATAGCTTTTTAACATAAGGCTGTAACATAAGATTAGGCTGTATAATTTCAGCCTCATATCATGAAACAGAGTAGGCCTATTATCACTTTTAACAGTGCATTACACTGACTACAGATGTAAATACTCACTGTGTTACACTGGCCTAAACGTAGCGACCGTAGAAGACGTTCACGGGAAACAGCATTTGCCTTCTTATATTTCAAGCCAAACATCTTGTTCAGGTCATGGAACCCATCAAGTAAGCTACAAGACAAACACAGATATGTAAAGTTAATTAATGGAAGAAGTAAGCACCACAGTTATGAATAACACCACAGCCTATTAAATCATTGTGAATCTATGAATCTATCATTAAACCAATACTGATTCAGTGCATGAAATATTGTCTGATATGCAGCTTATCTCTGGTCATGGGTTCAAACAGTAGGGTAATTGTTGGGTGGTGGTGACATTTTATGCTATCTCTGGTGCTATCTTGTAGGTCATAATTTCTTCCACTAGATGGCAATATATATATATATATATATATATATATATATATATATATATATATAACAACCATGTCAGAATGTTCCTTATCATTCCAATTTCATGAATGATAAAACTGTATAAATTCTAGATTATGCTTCTAACTGACTTAACATCCGAGCTGAAAGGAAATATAAGTAGGATCTTCTGCTAATACAGGATCAAACTTCCAAATCATTCCCTGAGCTGGATTTTAATAAAATATCATTATGGTTTCTTGACCCACTTACCCATGATCCTCTGCAGAGCTTTCATGATCCAAGATGCCTCTGAGGAGCTGGCTGAGCGTGGGAACAGCATCACGATCATATGGGGGAGTAGACAGTGACGGGAAGGCCTCCACAAACACATTGTTCTGAAAGATGGAAATAATGAAAGATGAAGAAAAAATGTGTATGTCTATCATTTACAGTCAGTCCCATGGACCATGTATCCTGGAGATATAGGAAATAGGAATATGCAAGAAGTTAACTCCTTGTCTTTTGTAGTCACTTCTGAGGAAAGATTTAAAGGCTTACCACATTTTGCTTGGCAGAGAATCTGCCCCTTGTCTCCTCCACAGCATTTGTGGGCCACCACTGTTCTCTTTTGTCTTCCCCCTCTCCCGCTGTATCCTTTGGGAAGGCTGTCCAGGCATCCTCTGATTGTTGGAATGAGCTGTCTGTCCAACCTGAGGTCCAATGGATAGACTCATTGGCGATGGAATGGTTTTCAAGTGCTGCATGGCAACATTAAGAGGGCATCAGAAATGAATCATTAGACACTAACTAGTTTCTATTGATTCTATATGATCTGTATTCAATGCACTGAGTAGACCTTAAAGTGCAGGGACCTGGTGTATTCTCCAAATAGATAGCTATTCTGCATGCTGTCCTCATTCAAATGACCTGAATGGGCAACAAATAAAGTACTTTGTTTTGGTAGCTGACCTGTTATTTTTTCTATAACCTGACAACAATTTTTGAAACTTTGTGGAATGTGTCAATATTTAAACACCTGATTTATACACCTTGGTTAAAAGCCAATGCAAGTGCCACTGCTTTAACTGACATATGACATAATCATGACAACAACGATTAGACCTTTGTTATTACCATTAGACACTAATGATTGGGAGTTTTGTCTTTGCATGATGTTTGAGGTTACATGGGGATGGAACGTTGGGATGGATGGGCTGTCACCCTGCGTGGTCTCTCCTAATCGTGGAGGAGCTGCCTGCCTGGGTCTCTGTCTCTTTAAACATGGAGCCCCATGTCCTGAGGCTAACACGGCTTACATCCCAAAGCCGACAGCACTAGCACTACATTCCCGGCAGCGCTTTAAATAACGAATACCTTCACATGCGTTTGGGAGAGGAGAGGGCCCTCAAGAATCCAGGTCAGACCAGATTAACTGATTAGTAACGGGAGCAACGCCTCTACATGCCCTGGCTGCTGCATGGTGCAAACCACAACAAAGAGTTACCGCTACTGTTCACATCAGAGCTCGTCTTCAAGGTTTTCAATTTTTTGTTCATGTTTTGCTGTTACTGCTGCCTCTGTCACATTTGCATAATCTAACTGGAGTATTAGACGTTTCTGTTATGTGTGTGTAGTGTCTGGATGTCTTTAACAGAGCACCAGACACATTTCTGAGGTGCAGTAGGCTGGGGACTTACCAACACTCTCACTTTTCCCAGAAGGCACTAGGGGTGATGCAGTGAAGCTGTCGTCCCAGAGCGGCTGCTCCTCTGCCTGCATGAAAAGCCCAAAGTCATCCTCCCCCTCCGCCTCCGGCCCCCCATCCAGGAACCCCCCGTTGGCGGCCACCTTGTTCTCGTCCAGGCCCCTCTTCCACTCCTGCTCCTCTGGGCTCAGTAGCAGAGGCACCAGAGCCCCACCTCCAGCGTCTGTCTGCCCCGCATTCGGAGCAGGGAGGCCTGTTGCCATGGCTCCTGAGGAGGCCGGATTAGGTGGCGAGTGTGTGACAGTGGTAGCAGGGCCAGCATCAGCAGAGCCTCGTAAAAGGGAATTCAACTGCCCAGTCCCTGCCTCCCTCCACCCTCCTACGGCCTCCTCAGTCAGGGTAGCTGGTAAATCTGAAAAACACCTCTCTTCCATCTCCTCTGACTCATGTTCCTCCGTTGCCCAGTGAAGCCCTCGCTCAGTTCTCTGGGATGTGATGTCTCCCCCCACCAGCCTGGCCTCATCATCTGTGCTCCTGACCTCAGGCAGTTCCTCTCCATGCTCCCCACAGAGCTCCCTATTTTCTGGTTCTGTTGACTGGATCCCCTCCTCCCCCTCTTTCTCACAGAGGCCATGTACAGGTTTCTGTAACCCTTCTTTATCCACTGCCGCAGGATCTTTTTCTTCTGGCAGACATTTCTCACAAAGCTTATTGTATTGACTATCTGATTTAGTTTCCTGATTTGTCTGACCATAGCCAGTCTCATCAGTAGCAGTAGAAATGCTGCCCCCTGCTGGGCTGGGTGGTTGAGTGGAGCAGGCTTTGAGGCAGCCTCTCTCAGAGCAGCAGTGTCTCTCTGAGGATTGAACATCGATCCACCTGTTGGGCAGCTCCCCCTCAGCTATCCCCCTGGTCCCCCCTAGCCTCTCTGAATCACGCTCTGCAGACTTGATATGATCCACAAACCCAATCACAGCACCCACCATGCCATCAAAGTCTTCCACACATCTCATGATACCACTTGCCACATCTTTGCCTCCAGTGTGGATGTCTTTATCCCATAGTTTGTCCTGGAAGTGCTCCTTGTTGAGAGAGGTTTCAGGATGCAGCCCCTCCTGTGCGTGTGGGCTGTCTGGCTTTCCCCAGTCCCCGACGTCACTGCTGCAGTTTTCTGGGTCAGCATGGTCTGGAGGCTGGCAGGAGTCACAGGGCTTTGACCAGGTGAGACCAGTGCCATCCTGCACTTTCTCCTCCTCTTCCTCCTTAATCCCCTCCATACCGCAGCTCGGCTGATCCTGCTCATATACAGAAGCAGCTTCCCTCTGACCACCGCTGCTCCCCTGCCCTCCTCTCTGCCTGTGACACTGGGTGCAGGTCTTGGTCTGAGCGTGACTGCATTTGGGGCTTCTAGTACTCCCTCTGTTTTGTTTTCCACTCTGAGTGTTCTGACCAGTTGTTGGAAACTCCCCTTTGGCCCTGCTTTCCTGGCTCCCTTCCAGGGTGTGCTCGCCAGCATCCTCCCTACTCCGGAGTGTTCTCCCCTGGATGGGAACCACAGGCTTGCAGGATGTCCTCCACCTCCGGGTTGACCTTGATTTGACCTGATACGACCCCGAGGCCCCTCCCATATCCTGCATCTCCATTTTACCCACTGTGGAGGAGTCCCTGACCCCTCCCACTTTATCCCTCAGCCAGCTGCCCACCAGCGTGGAGGGGGACTGAGGGACCAGACCTTGCGTGCAGGGCCTTGGGCTGCCCGTAGAGTAGAGGCACCTTCCACCCTCCGTGTTGAGGAACAGACAGCGTGTCTGGGTCTGACCACCTCCCTCAGAAGCCTTCAATGTGGCCACAGTCACCAGTGCCCCCAGGCCTGTCTGTCTGGGGTTGGAGGCATAGTTGGAGTCCAGCGGTAGCCCCAGACCATAACCCAGCCTGCCCCACTGTCCCACTGGGTAGACATCTGCAGGCCTGAGGCACGTTCCTTGGGACCTGGGGGGAGGTGCTGCTCTCCTGCGGTTCTTGGAGCACGCAGCCCAGGCCCGAAACCCCTTTACTAAGGGCATGTCCCCAAGCTCCAAGCGTCTGGTGAAGGGAAGATTGCTTTTTTGGCACTTCTGCAGCACCTCCCTGGGGGAGCCAGATATCTCCAGGCATGGGTAGTTGTTGTTATTGTTCTGCTGGATCATTGTTGCAGCCTTCAGATGATTTAAGATAGTATCAAAATATTAGGTAATGTGTAATCTTCAAACTTCTATGTACATTAATAAGGAGGCTTCAATGACTGAAGAATATATACTCAAAGCAATGATGTGCTGTGTATTTCTGAGTAATATTCAGTGACAGTGCTGTCAACATTGTTCTCCATCCAGATATGCAGCTTCAGAGTATTTCTATCAAAGGGTGTAAGACATGCAAACCAATTCAGTCTACATAAACAACCTAGATGACAAACAAACTATTTTGATCAGAGATATATCATTGAAAACACTATGCAATACCTCATTTCATTTTGTAAAGGATGTTACTGTACAAAGACTCTCAAAATAAAATAAAGCTACAAATCAATATCTGCAAGAGCCCACAAGAGAGATTGTTCACACACAATGCCAGCCATTCAATGTAGCGAACCTCTCACACAACCTTAACTTCCCACTATGATTGGTGTTTTGGGGCTCAATCAAATGTTTCGTATTTTATGTGCTCATGTTTAATTTTATATTTAGAGAGACGCATTTTTAAACCACAAAGAGCTTACATTTGTTCACATAAAATGTATAGTTATAGTACACATAATCATGATATATTATAAAGTGGAGGTTATTGACCAAGCAAACAATGTCATTCATATAGGCCATGGTAGATAGGGTACAGTAGGCTATATGCGTGATGCATGTATGATTAGCCCAGAAACAATGTTAATAGGCTACGCTGCGCAAACAGCCATTCCACATGCAGCAATTGTTTTAAAGCCTACCTACCAGTATGAATATTTAATAAGGAAGGTGACTATTCAAACAGTAAAATCATCATCAGGGTACCCAAAACAGTCACAATATTTATCGATATTTATATATCGATTTTTAAAGGACGCGGTTAAATAGTCACCACAGCTCAATATCGTCATCATCGTCCTTGCCTGCTTCTCTTACCTTATCATACTCAGATTCTCCGAGCTAAATGTTGCCAGACATCTAATTGCCGTTGCGTGTTGTTTGCTTAACGTTAACCTTCATTTGATAATTGTCGTACTTGACTCGCGTCGGTCTGTAGGATCCTTTTATGCGTCTCCCACGAACACGACTCCATGAGCATCGGCCGACGAGGGTTTATATAGGCTACTATAATTACATTTATAGGTGGAAAAGGTCCCCTCTACCTGCATCGAATTCCAAAGGCTGTTTTAAAAATAAAATCATATTTTTCTGTGAGTCCCTTTGCTTATCTTATTCAAGCCAGTCAGCAGACGCATCCTTACCGCAGTACCCTACCGTGCGTGCACCCAGCAACCAGAATGTCGGCTGCAAGCCACTTGCATCCCACTCACACGTAGCCTACGCAGCATCGCATCATCACTGTAGCGCACTCGTGAGGTATGCTGCGTTCATGTACTAGTCGGAACTAATGCAGTATCATGTACAACTACAAACAGTTAGCAAGTCGGAAACTCGGAAATGTTTGACATGTTAACTGGTTGTAGTTATACACGTGCTGGTTACAATTCCACCTATTGCATAGACTAGACTAGAATATACTTTGCACTAATGACTAATATACCATGAACCCTAGATGAATGATAGGGGGGTCTACATGTCTATATAAGCCTAGGAAATAGTGTGATTGTTAGTGTGATTGTGGAGCATGCATGTTATGGCACATTATATTCATTTAGTGCTAATATACCACACAAAACAGGAATTTGACAGGTTAAAGAAGGATTTTAGAGACATGGATTGTGTATGTGTGCCATTCAGAGGATGAATGGGCAAGACAAAATATTTAAGTGCCTTCGATACTGGGTATGGTAGTAGGTGCCAGGCGCACCGGTTTGTGTCAAAAACTGCAATGCTGCTGGGTTTTTCATGCTCAACAGTTTCACGTGTATATCAAGAATGGTCCACCACCCAAAGGACATCCAGCCAACTTGGCACAACTGTGGGAAGCATTGGAGTCAACATGGGCCAGCATCCCTGTGGAACGCTTTCGACAACTTAGAGTCCATGCCCCGACGAATTGAGGCTGTTGTGATGGTAAAAGTGGGGGTGCAACTCAATATTAGGAAGGTGTTCCCAATGTTTTGTACACTCAGTGTAAGCAGACAAGCCACATGTTGCCAGCAAAATACTTTATTTTAAATAAGATATCACTCAATCTATATGAGGCTATACTCTAAATCACAACATCTGTATGAACCATAGCTGATCAAATTAATTAATGTGGTAAAAATGATCAATGATATATTAGGGTTATACATGTAACTAGAAGTGAAGTGGTAAGGTCAACCTGAAATCGATAAGTGGTTGAGTGGTCGAGGAGTGTGTTAATCATAGAGATGGAACAAGGCCTCATCATTGTATCCATGCCATTATGGCGTCTGTGACAGCATGGGCAGCTCCATTTTGAAGTAGTCAATTTTCATCTTCACAATTGGCTGATCCCTCCTGATGACCCGGTTGGACATGACTTCAACAGGGTCACCAGGAGGGATCAGCCAATGATGTTGGAAGTCCCACCTAGTTGACTACATTAAAATGGTGGAAGCCATCAATGGCGCTGCCCATGTTCAAATGGCGTTTTGGCCACTAGAGGCCTCTATCATTCTCTATGGTGTCAATTCGTTAGTCGGCAAATCGAATTGTTCCCCCTTCAGCGACCGCCACCTTCCATCAGGATACTCACGTTTATCCTACCATGGATGAGTTTTGAAATCTGCCACACCTCCTTTGAATCAGCTTTTGTTTTATCAGAGGAGAAAAACATGCACACGTTTAAAAACAATATGCTACTTATTGTTTTATCTATAAAATGTATTGCACAACTAAATTTGTTTTGATCACTTTACCAAATTTGTAAGTCGCTCTGGATAACCATCGCGATATATTTTAACACAAACTGCAGGACAGCAGTGCTCAGTGAAACATTCAGTAATTATTTAATGCCAATATTAAAAAGTTGAGGCATTCTTACACAAAAACATATTACACAAACCCAAGCCTTTCATTTGCATTTAAAGTGAACTTTTCACCATTGGTAGTAAACAGGCAACGCAACAGGCATGCTGTCAGAACAGAGTGGAAAGTGGACAATAACATGAAATTATTATAAAGTTTATAGGAAATCTTACACTGTATAAAAGGATGTATAATATAGAAATGGATATCAAGTGGATGAACTCAAACCTTTGACTGGAAGAATAGCATACAGTATTTTATGATCATACTAAATGTGACTAATTGTTAATGTGCTCCAGAACTGCAACAATTAATTGATACAAAACAACATATATACAGTAATATTAGCAAAGACACTATTAAGACTTTCTAGAGTACCATATATAACTGGATTTTTTATGCTAAGGTCAACTATATACAAAGAAACATGCGGCCAGAGCTGCTCTGTGTGTGTGTGTCTGTCATCTTATTTGTACAGGAATTTTGCCCGTCTGTCCTTCTGAGTGGCAAACCTCTCAATGACCCTTTGATTAAAGTCAGGAATGTCCCTGACAAGTTTCTTCTCCATGGGGAGCATGGCCAGAGCGTTCAGGCGATCCTGTGTCATGCTGTTTCTCAGGAAGGTCTTGATCCTTTTCAGTGTAGAGAAGCACCTTTCTGACTCAGCAGTTGTCATGGGTGTGGTGATGAGGATCTTGAGGAGGCTGGCAGTCTCTGTGAAAGTGCTCTGAAGGTTGTTCTCCATGAAGAACTGGTACAGGGGCACTGCACCACTACAAGCCTTGAACTCACTGTTCTCATAGATGAGGGACAGTTCGGTTTTGAGCTTGGCCTTGTTCAACATGGGGTACGCCTCCACGGTTGTTTCAAGCGCTGTATCGGGGAACTTCACACTGTGTTGTGGGAACAACTCTCCGTGCAATAGTGTTGCGCTGATGAGGTGCTGGGTGAAGGAGAACCTCTCTTTGGCATGACTCAGGATGGTATCACATACCTGTAAAGATACATCATCAGCTTTAATTTGCAATTAAGCTATTTTGATGCAAGTGATCCTGACTGACACATGCCTATGTCCAACTCAAGTATATGATTACCAAGGTGCTGATTGTTCAGGGTTTTGGCTACATACTACCAGGCCTGAAAAAAGTTCTAGGGGGAAACACTGACAATTACATCACAACTTACCTCTATAGCCAACCTCTGTTGTTCTCCTGGTCCCAGCATCCTCCGTCGCTTGATGGGCTGTTGCTGCTCGTCAGATGCGCTGTCCCCACACAAAGAGGGAATTGAGGCCCTGGGTCCAAAAAATAAAGTTTAATTTGATAACTTGCAATCAGACTTCTTAACTCACTGTAATTCCCCCTCAACACACAACCAGTGACTTTTATATATATATATATATATATATATATATATATATATATATATATATATATATATAGACAGACAGACAGACAGACAGACAGATAGTGTGTATATACACACAAACTATGTCTAGTAACTGCTTTTAACCTGTGATGTACATAATTAACTGATGTTATTACGTTTTAAAGCCTTTTTCTATTACATTTGTGAGAGGGATGCAACATCATTTTGTTCTGCTGTGCACTTAGCAATAAAGTTAATCTTCAATAACAACTAGGCCTCTTCTAGAAATTGACCTGGTGGACACCTGAATAATTATTACAAACTGTGTAGTACTTTCCTGCATTATTATCAACGTCTGATTGTGTCTTCTCTTTCCTTTTAAAATACTAAAACAAATATAATTGTGACGGCTCTATGATAATCACTCACTTTGATGACCAGACACATTTAGGCTTTTAAACTGTTGTAAGTGAACTATTCATCTTTCTAACAACATCTTTATCAGCCAATAGTAAATATAGTTATTTACCTGATTGTTAGCATGCTGTCTGTGAACCTCTGGACAAGTGCTTTAATGAAGACAGGGTCGATGTTCCTCTTCTGCAGCTGGCTGAAAAGCATGTCCACATTTGGCATGATCTTGTGGAACAGTGCCAGGAAAAAACAGAAAGCCTCGTCTTCGAGCATCCTCACAAAGCCCCCCGCCTCTCTGACAGTCGGGGCATCAAAGTTCCCAGAGTCTCTGATGGTCTGGAAACACGTTAGGAGGTCATCCCTGTACTCGTACACAGTGTTTACAGCGCGACTGTGGAAGTTCCACCGTGTTGTAGAGGCTCTGGGAGTCTATGCGCAACCACTTCGTCAAGCACGGTGGTTCGCTTGGGAGACCTGGAGAAGAAAGCAGAAAATCCTGCAAGGTCGGAAAAGAAAGTGCCGATCCTGGGGATGCGTGAAGTAGCCTGCTGCATGATGAGGTTCAGCTGATGTGCATAGCAGTGGACGTAGTGCGCATTTTCGTACACATCCACTATTTTACGCTGCACTCCGCCGGTGGCTCCCCTCATCACACTTGCTCCGTCGTAAGCCTGGGCAATAAGTTTGGCCTTTTGTCCATGTGAGAGTATGGTGCTGAGCCTCTCCAGCAGCGCTGTAGCGATGGTGTCGGCGGTTGCGTTCTCGATCAAAATGAACTCGAAAACGCTCTTGGACGTTACTTTTAGCATCGATGTAGCGTATCGCAAGCACCAACTGGCAGTGGGTGGAAAGCGTCAGTCGTCTCGTCAGCTTGAATGGCGATAAAATCAGCACTCTTTACTTCCTCCAGGATGTAATCCTTAAGCACTGACAGCATACAGTCCAACAGCTCGTTCTGTATCGTCTTTGACGTGCCCTTAAAAACGGTAGCTGTCTTCAGGTGCTCCTCCAGCACACTGTCGAGGGAGGCAACAAAATCCACTAAGCCCCGGAAAATGCCGGGGTTGTCCGAGGAGTCAGTCTCCTCGTGCCCACGCAAGGCCAACTCAAAAGCCCCACAGAACTTCACACAATCGATAATTTTGGATAGAATGTGCCTGTTTTTATCCACCTCCTCATTGTGTTTCCTCACCGCAATCCTGTGGCCGTCATCCAGCTGCGTAGCAATGTTCACCCTTCCTAATACAGCTAGCTTTACAGAGTTGTCCATGTGTGCCCTGGTGTTCTCATGTTTCTTTACCTTCTCTGACAGGTGCTTCATATCCCTCACTCCGGTACCTGTCCATGCTGAATCTGACCCCGTCGTTTTAAAAAGCAAGCACGGAAAGCAAAATAAAGCATTAGCATCAGTGCACCCAGCTAGCCAAGCCTTCCTGGTGTACCAGCTACGGGAGAAGCCGCGCATATACTGCTTCCCTTTCTCGCTAGCCTGCTGTCTGATTGAGAGGTCAGGTTGATCTGGGCCCAGCTCTTTCACCCGAACTTTCTCTGACAAAGTTCTCCTCTCAAACGGATCTTGGAGGAGAGATTTCACCGAGTTAGGGTTGGGTCTTGGAGGAGTAACGTTTGCGCTCGCCATTGTCGTCTAGTAAAAATGGCGCCACTGGAGCCCGGTCCTTATTTTATCAGGGGCGAGCTTGGGGCGATAAAATAATCGCCCTCCTTGGATTCGATTTAAGATCGCTGATTGGCTACATTTTATGTCATACATTCATATCTTAAATTAGCAATTGGCTTAACTGCTACGTAGACCCGCCTCCTCGGGGCACTTTCTGTATCGCCCAGAGCTGACGAGGCGTTTGACAGGCAGAGGAAAGGTTGCGAATATGATTTTCTATCATATCTTACACATATTACTGTGTGCATTCCATATTTCAAACACACAAATATTGACATACTGATGTTTTTATTATTATTATTATTATTTTTATTTATTTTTTATTTTATTTTTTTAAATAATTTTATTTAAGGGGGCGGCGCCCTAGCGCCCTCTATCGGCCAGCCGCCACTGATTGGGACCCAGCCCTGTATACGTAATTTGCCTAATGACACCCTAGTGGAGACAACCTGGACTCATGGGTAGACGTAACATAGTAAATGTAAATGCGGTAGACTCCAATTAGTCTGATATGTTACATTTCGTATGGTATGTATTAATTTGTGGATGTCCATCATCCATTTCATATTATATTTTACGAATTACAAAGGGTGTAAATATGTTACGAATTGCAATTTGTACAATATGTTACCAATTGCAATTCGTACAATATGTTATGAATTTGCCAGACATATGACATGTTACGAATTCCAAGTTGTTGTGGCTAATGTTAGATAAGTGGCTAGGGGTTAGTGGTTAAGGTTAGGGATAAGGTTCTTAAAGCATGTTAAGACATGGACATCATCAAGCTAATGTTATCAGTGACAGCACCAGTGGAGACTTGTTCTTACAGGAATAGGACTATTCCCAGGAGAATGCACCATTCACCTTGACCCAGACACAACCCCAGTGGTCTACCCACCGGGAAAGATTCCTCTTGCTCTCTGAACCTGTCTGAAGAAAGAGTTGGAGAGCATGGAGCAGTCTGACATCATCACCAAGGTTACAGAACCGACAGATTGGGTGGTGGAGAAACCATGCACAGGCAAGCTCAGAGTATGTGTCCACCCCAGAGACTTGAACAAGGCTATCAAATGCTCCCACTACCTCTTACCGATGCTACATGACATCACACACAAGCTAGCGGGAGCACACTACTTCAGTGTCATGGATGCCAGATAGGGCTACTGGGCTATGAAGCTCACAGAAGAGTCATCCAAGCTCACAACGTTCAACACACCATTTGGACACTACAGGTTTCATCGCCTGCCTTTTGGGATTATCTCAGGCCAAGACGAGTTTCAGCGAAAGATCGATGAGATGTACGAAGGCGATTGTGGACGATTGTGGACATCCTCGTCTATGGTCGAACCAGAGGGACATGACAGAAATCTCAGCACGATGCTGCAAAGGTCCCGCGAGAGAGGAGTATAGCTCAGCCCTGTGAAGAGCACAGTCGGCGCCTCCGAGGTCAGCTACTTCTGACATCGTCTCACAGTGGATGGGATCAAACCAGATCCACAGAAGTTCTCAGCCGTAAAGGAGATGGAGCTACCAAACAACCGCGCAGAGCTGGAAACAGTGCTTGGCATGTCAACTACTTAGCCAAGTTCGCAACTGTGTCAGCTGCTAAAGCAATCCAGTGAGTTCCTCTGGGACAAGCAACATGATATTACTTTCCAGAAAGTGAAAGACTTCATCACGAGAGAACCAGGACCAATCCTTGCCTACTACGACCCCAACAAAGAGCTCAGACTCCAAGTGGACGCGTCAAAGTATGGACTAGGTGCAGTGCTACTGCAAGAAGGAAAGCCCAATGGCTATGCTTCCAAATCTCTCACAGACTGTGAAATCAACTATGCTCAAATCGAAAAGGAGCTGTACCGACCTTGTGCCATACCAGGATATTCGGTAATGCCTGTACTGAACACAAGGGGCACTATTTTCTAACCCCACTGAGTCTCTGTAATCTGAAGGTTAGCAATGCTAACAAGTACATGCAAAATCCCATAGAGAATGCTAACTAAATGTATTTGCAGGACAGACAACCCAGGTCATAAAGTTTTACCAGTAACTAAAGAATGCTACTCACAGTTTGCTGCACGCACAAAATAAATATTAGACAGCAAGGCTCTTGATCCAGGAGGGGATTCTCTGCTGTTACCAAGCAAAGCTTGATTTTGGAAGAAGCTAACCGCTTAGCTAGATAGCTAACTAGCTACTAAATTAGCAAACCAAATGCACAACGGCAGAGCATTTAGCACATTTTAGACAGTTAACTTAATAGTTATCAGATATCTAGCTGGCAAACATTTAGTTGTGAATTCCATACTGTAACTAGATCATCTGGCACGTGCTGCACAACACTGAGTGACTCACAAGGCTCCAGTCTCTCATTGTTATGTGCTTGTAAACAAACACCATGTGACTGGGGACTACAGGTAAGCTTCATACTGAAAAATTGTGACAGGTGAAATGAAGAACAAGATCTTATTTATCTCTTAATGTATTACACAAGTTGACTGCAGACATTTACCTTAAAAGTTTCAACAGCATTGACGGTATTGAAAAAACATCCTGTGTCTATTTCCAAATACCCCGGTATACGGTATACCGCCCAAGCATAGACGTAAGTGTTTCCATCATCCACTCGAGTCAATCATGAGGAAACTGCTGGCAGCAGCCCCGCCAAGGCTACAGAGAATGATCCTTCAAGTACTACTTCAATCATTCACCGTCCAGGCAAAAACATCCCTGTCTCTGTCACACTCTCCAGGAAGTTTCTTACCTACAAGGACAGCAGCCTCAGCGAAGGCATGGAGATGTACGTGCACACTGTGTACAGCAACTTACCTGTTAGTGACACAAAACTGAAGGAGATCCGAGCAGAAACAGAAAAGGACACACAACTCACACAGCTGAGGAATGTCCTACAGGATGGATGGCCTGAGAGGAGAAAATGCCCTCAGAGCATCTCAGAGTTCTGGAACCATAGTGATGAACTGTCACAGATCCAGTGAATTATTTTCAAGGGAGAGAAAATCATCCTTCCTGCCACTCTCAGAGAAGAGATGTTGTTGAAGATCCATGCTGGACACATTGGCATGGAAAAGTGCAAACAGAGAGCACGGGACATTTTGTTTTAGCCTGGAATGTGCAAACAAACAGAGGACATTGTTGGAAAATGCACAATCTGTCTCGAACGACACCCCTCAAAACACCAAAGAGCCCATGATACCTCACCGTATCCCAGACAGACTCTGGCAGGTCGTGGCAACCGACCTGTTCACCTGGAACAACGAGGACTACATCTTAACAGTGGACTACTACAGCAGATACTTTGAACTCAACAATCTTCACAGCACCACATCCACAGCTGTGATCCACAAGCTGAAAGCAGCCTTTGCCAGGCATGGCATCGTAGAGACTTTAATAATTGACAATGGCCCATGTTACAAATCAAAGGAGTTTGCATCCTTCGCAAAAGCATGGGAGTCTTACACATGTCACCACAAGCCCACATTACCCTCAAAGTAATGGCCTTGCTGAAAAATCTGTTTAGATTCTAAATCACTCATAGACAAAGCAAAAGCAGTTAAGAGAGACCCCTACCTCAGTATTCTTGAGTACCGCAACGCTCCAGTTGACAATTTCAAGTCACCGGCCCAGCATTGATGAGCCGCAGACTCTGCTCAAACCTTCCCAACACCAACCAGCAGCTGCAGCTCGAGGTCGTCAGCACAGGAGGTTGGTGGCACCTTAATTGGGGAGGACGGGCTCGTGGTAATCGCTGGAGCGGAATTAGTGAAATGGTATCAAATAAATAAAACACATGGTTTCCATGTGTTTGATGCCATTTCATTCATTCCGTTCCAGCCATTATTCCTCCCCTCAGCAGCCTCCACTAGTCGTCAGCTAAAGTACAAGGAAGTGCATGCAAAACGTGCACAGAGACAGCAACACAAAAAGGGATACTATGACAGGTCAGCTAGACCAATGCCACCACTGCACGATGGAGAGTGAATCAGAATCCAAGAGCATGGCTACTGGAAGCCAGCAGTCGTCATCCAGCCAGCTGACACTTAACGGTCGATCGTACCACGTCCGCACCGCAGAAGGAGCTACGTTTTCTAAAGATCCTGTCATACTGCATTGATTATTTTTATACAAAGTGTGCAAAACAAGACAGTTAGGGTTAGGTTTAGGGGAAGGGTTAGCTAACATGCTAAGTAGTTGCTAATTAGCTAAAATGCTAAAGTTGTTCTTGATGAGATTCGAACACACAACCTTTTGTTTGCTAGACGTTTTGCCTTAAGTAACCTTCTATATTATGTAACCATACCAAACGTAACATATCATACTAATTTAAGTGTCCTGGATTTACTTTACTATGTTACATCTAGTCTATGAAATCAGGCTGGTGGAGAAGGAGCATCTCATTTCAAGCAAGCACATGTTTACTCTCCTTGCTGACTCTCCTCAATTAACTTTGACCTTTTTCAAAAGGAGGCAACAGGACACTGAGGAGAGAGGATGCTGGACAAATCTAATTGATAAAAGGCTCATGACTATGTTGTGATAAGGCATTGAAGTATGTTTGCTGTAGTTGACAGGAGATGGTGCTGTTTGCCTAGAAAGACAATAAAATGGAAGATGATACTACTTTTTTCTTTTTCTTAGGAATATTAAGGTTTATTAATAATATGATCTCTTAACAACATTATTTATAATGACACTTTGTTAACACTTTGCTTTGAAAACTGCTTATTGTGAAGCCATATGCACTGAAAACATCACAAAGGTATTTGTAAAAATCTCTCTATACATGTAAATACTGTTAAACTGTGTTATCTGGTCATGTACATGTTCTCTCCTTGTCATTACCATTCTATGTGGTTATTTCAAATGTTCAGCTCCAACAGGTGTTAAATCTGGTTAATGAAAACTTTGTAAACTTGTTTGACAGATGATTGCTGAGACTCTTCCCATGCAGTTTAGCACATTGTCTTGCTACTTTCTAAGTCACCAAAAAAGAAAAGGAAAAATAAACAGTCTCAATGGAGACATTGAGACATTGTTTTGTCCAAGAGGTTTTGCATTCATTTTTAAATATTTCAATTAAAGAGAGGACATGTTCTGTTTCTTTAAACCATGGCTTAATATCAGATAATAGTTTCCTATTTTTTTAGGTCTTGTCTACTTATCTTGATTCTCATAGAGAGTGTTGAAATGTGTTGCATTGTAGAAGCCTTTAATCTTACATTTCAATATATGGTATAATACAAATAAACCGTAATTATATAAAAAAGAAAAAACAAGCTGAAGAAAGTAAATGATAAAACCAAAACATCCTCAAGTCAAATCACTAATATCCTTATTACTTTCCTATCATCGATAATATGAAAATAATTACATGTTTCATTAAGGGTTACTGCTGTAAGCAGGCAACATGTCAATGTATTTACATACAAATTGCTTTTGGTAAATTGGTTTGTGTTCTTTGT
This sequence comes from Coregonus clupeaformis, assembly GCF_020615455.1. Classification (NCBI taxonomy): domain Eukaryota; kingdom Metazoa; phylum Chordata; class Actinopteri; order Salmoniformes; family Salmonidae; genus Coregonus; species Coregonus clupeaformis. Next base: position 44,882,526 of record NC_059197.1, read on the forward strand.
CAGTCTAATTCTACAATCATGCCCAAGTAAATGTCGGTAAATAAAATGGGAAGGCATTGAGAATAGACATTTCCTTTGGGAAATTAAAATGTGTGGTATTTTTGCATTAAAAAAAAGATATCAACAACAATACATAATGAATTGACATTCAGATTTAAAACAGTAAAACTATCAAAGATGATGAAGAGTAAAATAGAAAGAAAACGTGGAGGAACATTTACAAAAACAGTCGTCACATCAGGACAGAGGTAAAATATATTTTTCTCACATCTCTTCAGACTTCAGTAATTACAATGTGATAGCGATGTGTGGGTTTGACCAGTTCTGGACTCTGTTACCGTATGTTTTGTCGTCTTTGTCACCACAGTTACAGTTCCCTCCTTTGTTGTGGTAACATTCTCCTCAGACACCTCCTGTGTGGAGAACCCCATGCTTGAATTGAATTTGGGGGCCTTGAACCAGGTCGACTGCTCTCCTTCTTCTGTCTCCTTCTTGCTGCTCTCAGCCTCTGCCTGCCCCCTAGACTTCCCTGGTACAAAGCCAATGGAGACCATGGGCTTGGGTGATTCTGAACTATCCTGATCTAGCATTTCTGTCCTGGCAGATGAGGACACCAAATTGTCTTGAGTTTCCTCTTCTCCTTTTGCTGTCTTCTTCTTAAATCCCGGGAAGGACATTTTGCCTGATTTCACTTTTTTCCCCTTGGTTTCTCTGTCAGTTCCTGAGGACTCCTTGACAAGCTTAGCGCTCATTTCAAGGTCCTCTTCTCCACTGCCTTTTTTTGAATATGGTGCAGAGAACTCTATCTTTGGAAGCTTGAGGTTCACAAACTTAGCTTTATCCTCCTTGGATCCATTCTGGAATGTTGGATCTTTCTCACCATTGAGGCTGGAACTAGACCCCTCACCTTTTAGGGTTGCATCAAATGAACCTGTTTTGCCTGGAGAGAAAGTGACTTTGGGCATTTTTAGCTTGGCTCCCTTTGACTTGTCATCTCTATCCACATCTCCATCAATGCTCAAAGCAGCACTCTTTTCCTTGGATCCCGACCTTCCAAACAATGGCTTCATTTTGATCTTTGGCTTTTTGATTTTGGCCTCTCCAGACTCTACACTTTCTTCCCATACAGTGGACATAGTGGAGTGGTCTGTTTGGGAATTCACCAAAACAAATACAGCTTTTTTAACTTTGGGCATTTTAGGGCCTTCATACTCAACCTCTGGGTCCTTCAAATGTACTCTAGCTTCAGGTGAAGAAATAGCAGGTAAAGCCACCCCAAACTTGGGTATTTTGATTTTTTGTCTTGTACTTGTATCTGCTCCTTGGTCCTCAGCTTGAGACGCTCCAATAACAAAGTCTATATCTGGTATTTTGGGGGCTTTGATTCCAAGATTAGGTAATGTGAATCCATTCTCTGCGCTGGCGTCTGTGCCAGTGTTTTCTTGTTGTCCACTGTTGATTTGTGCTCCTCCTTGGCCTGTTATTGATGGACCTGAGATCTCCACATTAGGGAGTTTGAATTTTGGCAATTTAGCACTAATCTCTGGGCCACCCTCTTGGCTGGCTCCTTTGGATACTGAGTAGCCCACATCTGGGAGGGAAATGTTTGGCAACACAGAACCATCTGCCTCCGCATCTGCACCTTTGCCAAGTTTTGTCTTCTTAATCATAAATCTACCACTGACCCCTTCATTCTCTTTCCCAGTTTTCTTTGTGGCTGCATCTAATGCTTGATCTCCAGTGTACTTCATTTTTGGCATTCCAATTTTGAATTTGGTGCCTTTGACTTTTGTTCCCTTAACTTTGGTACCAGATGTTTTAAGGTCTAAGTCAGGCAACTCTATTCTTTTTCTATCCTTCTTTCCCTCAGCTTTGTGGATGCCTATATCCAGCTCCAGATCTCCTTTTGGGCACTCTATGTCAATTGTTGGCATTTTGATTTTCATCTTATGGTCTCCCTCTGAATGTGAACCAGTTTTGTCTGAACTTTTCCATTGAACCTCGGCTCCATGGTTGGGTTTTCCAACATTCATGTCTAAATCAAGGTCGGGAGTTGTAAACTTTGGTAAACCAATCAAAGGCATTTTTATCTTTCCTTCTGCCTCAGCATCGGGCTGTTTGATTTCAGCATCAATGTCACCAGACTTTTCCTTTGGCATTGTAATATCTATCTTTGTCAGTTTGATTTCTGGCATCTTATATCTTCCACCCTCACCTTCAATTTCCAATTCAGGTGCAATAACATCTCCAGTTTTTCCTTTTGGAAGTGATATGTCTACCTTTGGCATTTTCATATGTGGCATTTTGAAATGTCCTCCTTCGACTTCCATTTCTGGTGCTCTAATTTCTCCAGACTTTCCTTTCGGAAGTGATATGTCTACCTTTGGCATTTTGCATTTTCCTCCCTCTGCCTGAATTTCCATCTCTGGTGCTTCAATCTCTCCAGTTTTTCCTCTTGGAAGTGATGTACCAATATTTGGTATTGTCTTATGTGGCATGTTTAATTTTCCACCCTCTCCTTCAATGTCCATCTCTGGTCCTTCAATCTCTCCACTTTTTCCTTTGGGAAATGATAAGTCTACCTTTGGCATTTTCATATGTGGCATCTTGAATTTTCCACCTTCTCCTTCCATTTCAATCTCTGGTGCACTGATTTCTCCAGTTTTTCCTTTTGGAAGTGATATATCAACATTTGGCATTTTAATATGTGGCATCTTGAATTTTCCACCTCCTCTTTCAATTTCCATGTCTGGTCCTTCAATTTCTCCACTTTTTCCTTTGGGAAGTGATATACCAATATTTGGCATTTTCATATGTGGCATCTTGAATTTTCCTCCCTCTCCCTCAATTTCCAATTCAGTTGCATTAACAGCACCAGTTTTTCCTTTTGGAAGTGATATATCAACATTTGGCATTTTCATATGTGGCATCTTGAATTTTCCACCTTCTCCTTCCATTTCAATTTCTGGTGCACTGATGTCTCCAGACTTTCCCTTTGGAAGTGATAAGTCTACCTTTGGCATTTTTATTTGTGGCATCTTGAATGTTCCTCCTTCTCCATGAATTTCCATCTCTCGTCCTTCAATCTCTCCAGTTTTTCCTTTTGGAAGTGAAATATCAACATTTGGCATTTTAATATGGGGCATCTTGAATTTTCCACCTCCTCTTTCAATTTCTATGTCTGGTCCTTCAATCTCTCCACTTTTTCCTTTTGGAAGTGATATATCAATATTTGGCATTTTCATATGTGGCATCTTGAATTTTCCTCCCTCTCCCTCAATTTCCAATTCAGTTGCATTAACAGCACCAGTTTTTCCTTTTGGAAGTGATATATCAACATTTGGCATTTTCATATGTGGCATCTTGAATTTTCCACCTTCTCCTTCCATTTCAATTTCTGGTGCACTGATGTCTCCAGACTTTCCCTTTGGAAGTGATAAGTCTACCTTTGGCATTTTCATTTGTGGCATCTTGAATGTTCCTCCTTCTCCATGAATTTCCATCTCTCGTCCTTCAATCTCTCCAGTTTTTCCTTTTGGAAGTGAAATATCAACATTTGGCATTTTAATATGGGGCATCTTGAATTTTCCACCTCCTCTTTCAATTTCTATGTCTGGTCCTTCAATCTCTCCACTTTTTCCTTTTGGAAGTGATATATCAATATTTGGCATTTTCATATGTGGCATCTTGAATTTTCCACCCTCTCCCTCAATTTCCAATGCAGGTGCATTAACATCTCCAGTTTTTCCTTTTGGAAGTGATAGATCTACATTTGGCATTTTCATATATGGCATCTTGAATTTTCCTCCTTCTCCTTCCATTTCCCTTTCTGGTGCACTGATGTCTCCATACTTTCCCTTCGGAAGTGATAAGTCTACCTTTGGCATTTTCATATGTGGCATTTTGAATTTTCCGCCCCCTCCTTTAATTTCCATCTCTGGTCCTTCAATCCCTCCACTTTTCTCTTTGGGAAGTGAAATATCAACATTTGGCATTTCCATATGTGGCATCTTGAATTTTCCACCTTCTCCTTCAATTTCCACCTTGGATACATCCATTTCTCCATGTTTTCCTTTTGGAAGTGATATGTCTACCTTTGGAATTTTAATGCCAGGCATCTTGAATTTTCTACCCTTTCCCTCAATTTCAACTTTGGATGCATCAATGTCACCAGTTCTTCCTTTAGGAAGTGATAAATCTATATCAGGCATTTTGATGTTTGGCATCTTAAATTTGACTCCCTCCCCCTCAATTTCTGTTTCATGCTTGACTTTAGGCAGAGTTACATCAAGATGAATTTTGGGTGCTGATACATCAATAGTTGGCATTTTAGGGATTTTCAGGTTTCCTTCATAACCTCTGATGTCAGCCTCAGATACATCCACCTCAGCCTTTGGGAGTAACACTTCTCGCTCAGATGTCTTGGCAGCTGGCAAGTATATCTCCACTGATGGCATTTTGACCTTTCCTTTGGCATCTAGTTCAGCACTGGGTCCACTCCTGTCAAACTCTATCTCCTTTGAGCCAAACCCTGGCTTGGAGAACTTGGGCATTTTGATTGTAACATCGGGTGCATGAAAGCCACCTTTCCCTTCCATTCCACTATCCAATGAGTCATCTATCTCTCCCTCTGGTAGTTTACCTTTAGGAGATGACTTCTTAAACTTTGGGAATTTTAGTCTATATTTTCTATTTGTTTTGTCCTCTGGATTTTGTACACTGATCCCTGGCTTTGGAATGTCCACTTTCCCCTTTTTTGTCTTGATTTCCACATCCGGGCTGGCTATTGATACATCTTTCTTAGATATTCCAAACATCGGCATTTTCATTTTGGGCTTCTTTAGTTTACCTTTTATTTTTCCGTCTATGCCTATTTCCACTGATGCTGGTCTGCCCTCACCATCCACTTGTGGGGGGCTAATATCAATATCAGCCTCTGTGCCATATCCTTCTAGGTTTACATCTCCAATAGACTTTCCACCAAATTTAGGGAGAGAGAATCTTGGCATTTTAAGAGAGACATCTGGCATTTCAAAACTTGACCCAGAGGATGGCCTACCACCTTCTGCTTTTAGTAGCTCCATCTCTTCCCTATCATCTTCTTTAGCTTTTGACAGCCCAAAGTCTAAGTCAACCTTCGGTGCAGATATGTCTACTGTTGGCAATTTAACAGTTGGTAACTTGACTCCACTCCTACCCTCTGCTTCAATTTTGGCCATTTTAAACCTCCCCCCTTTGACTTCAAGGCCTTCTTTAACATCACCCTCTGGGTGCTTCATCTTCGGTAGTGACACATCAAATGAGGGCATATGAAACTTTCCTCCATTTCCAGAATGTTCTTCAATGTCAATTTCCCCCTCCATTTTTCCTTTTGGAAGTGAAATATCAGTTGTTGGAATTTCAAACTTTCCACCTTTGGCTTCAGGACCTTCTACTTTGACTTCACCCTCAGGTAACGTCATTTTTGGAAGAGTAATGTTAAGTGAGGGCATGTGGAACCTTCCCCCTTTGCCACCATGCCCGTCAACCTCAAGATCACTTTCTGCCTTCCCCTTTGGAAGAGAAATGTCAATGTTAGGCATATGTATTTTACTACCTTTCACTTCTGGCCCCTTTAATTTGATGTCACCATCATTTGACTTCATTTTTGGTAAGGTCATGTCGAATGTGGGCATGTGAAACTTTCCTTTTTTCCCCAAATGTCCATCAATGTCTATTTCCCCCTCTGTTTTTCCTTTTGGAAGTGAAATATCAATCTTTGGTATTTCAAACTTTCCACCTTTCATCTCAGGGCCTTCTAGGCTGACTTCACCTTCTGATGTCTTAATTTTTGGAAGTGATATATCCAATGCTGGCATTTGGAACTTGACTCCTTTTCCAGAATGTCCTTGAGTGTCAATCTCACCCTTTCCCTTGGGAAGGGAAAAGTCCATTGTTGGCATATGAAACTTCCCTCCTTTGATGTCCGGTCCTTCTAAACTGATACCTGCTTCTAGTGACTTCATTTTTGGAAGGGAAACATCAAATGTAGGCATGTGAAATCTTCCTCCTTTTCCAGAATGTCCTTCAATGTCAATTTCCCCCTCCATTTTTCCTTTGGGAAGTGATATATCAATCGATGGCATTTCAATCTTTCCCCCTTTGGCTTCGGGGCCTTCTACTTTGACTTCACCTTCAGGAAACTTCATTTTTGGAAGGGAAATGTCAACTGAGGGCATGTGGAATTTGCTCCCTTTGCTTGCATGTCCCTTAGCGTCTCCTTCCATTTTTCCTTTTGGAAGAGAAATGTTCATCGTTGGCATATTAATGTTCCCCTCTTTGACTTCAGGGCCTTCTAGGCTGACTTCACCTTCTGGTGTCTTCATTTTTGGAAGTGATATATCCAATGCTGGCATTTGGAACTTGCCTCCTTTTCCAGAATGTCCTTCACTGTCAATTTCCCCCTTTCCCTTGGGAAGGGAAAGGTCAATTGTTGGCATATGAAACTTCCCTCCTTTGACTTCTGGTCCTTCTAAACTGATATCTGCTTCTAGTGACTTCATTTTTGGAAGGGAAATGTCACATGTGGGCATATTAAATTTGCCTCCTGCTTCAGAATCTTCTTCAACATTGATGTCACCTTCCGCTTTTCCTTTTGGTAGTGAAATGTCAACTGTAGGCATGTGAAACTTCCCTCCTTTGACTTCAGGTCCCTCTATGTTGACCTTACCCTCTGGTGACTTCAACTTCGGAAAAGAAATGCCGAATTTGGGCATCTTAAACTTGCCCCCTTTACTGACATGGCCTTCAGTGTTAACTTCTCCCGCTGTTTTGCCTTTTGGAAGGGAAACATCAATATTTGGCATTTTAACCTTTCCACCTTTAATTTCAGGGCTTTCTACTTTGGCTTTACCCTCTGGTAACTTCACTTTTGGAGGAGAAATATCAAGTGAAGGCATGTGAAACTTTCCGCCTTGAAATGCATCTCCTTCAACACTGATGTCACATTCTATTTTTCCTGCTGGAAGTGAACAATCTATAGTGGGCATATGAAATGTGCTGCCTTTCACATCAGATCCTTCTATTTTCATGTCACCCTCTGGTAACTTTATTTTTGGAAGCGAGACATCAAATGAGGACATTTGAAACGTCCCTCTTTTTCCAGAATTTCCCTCAATGTCAATTTCACTTTTTCCTTTGGGTAGGGAAATGTCTACTTGTGGCATGTGGAACTTTCTTCCTTTTACATCAGGCCCTTCTACATCAACTTCTGTTCCTGACGACCTCATTTTTGGAAGAGAGATATCAAATGTGGGCATTTTGAACGTTCCTTCTTTTCCTACATTTGCATCAATATTGACTTCACCCTCTGCTTTTTCTTTGGCAAGGGAAATATCAAGTGTGGGCATTTCAAACTTTCCTCCTTTCAATTCAGGTCCCTCTAAACTGACATCACCCTTCATTTTAGGAAGAGAAATGTCACATGAGGGCATTTTGAACTTGCCTCCTTTTCCAGAATGTTCCTCAATGTTAATATTCCCCTCTGCTTTTCCTTTAGGGGGAGATATGTCAATAGAGGGCATTTGAATTTTGCCACCCTTCACTTCAGGTCCTTCTACATTAATTTCTCTCTCTGATGACTTCATTTTTGGTAGAGAAATGTCAAATGTGGGCATCTGAAATTTACCTCCTTTTCCTAAGTATCCTTCAATGTCCATCGCTCCCTGTGCTTTACCTTTTGGGCATAAAAGGTCAACTTTTGGCATGTTGAACTCCCCTTTGACTTCAGGCCCCTCTATATTCATTTCCTCCTCTGAAGACTTGAATTTTGGAAGAGAAACATCGAAAGTTGGCGTTTTGAACTTGCCTCCTTTTCCAATGTGTCCTTCCACATCAACATTGGCTTCTCCTGGTGTCATCTTTGGCAGTGAAATGTCAACAGTGGGTAGGCTAATTTTCCCACCCTTTTCTGGACATTCAATATCCATATTAGATGATCCAATCTTTGGTAATGAGATGTCAATTTTGGGCATGGATATATTTGGCCCTTTAAAAAAGGGTCCCTCTATCTCGTCTGGCACTCTACGCCGGGTGTCCAGCTGCAGATCGATGTTGGGTGCAGAGATGTCAATAGCTGGCATTTTAATGCCAGACAGGCCTGTTGACCCTTCAACTCCTTCAGCTAAACCTTTTGCTTTTATCTCATGATCAATTTCATCAGAGTGACGGGCTGAGGGGAGTCCTAATGAAAGCTCTACCTTTCGATGTATAAACTTTGACCCCTCCTTTACTTTCACTTCTGCTTTCTGTAGGTCAACATCCTTGTTTCCAGATGGCAAACTGTATTCCACTGAGGGTGGTGTGAATTTGACATCAGGAGGTTTCAGCTCCAGGGACCCTCCAGACAAGGCAATGTCCGATATTGTCTTTTTTGTTTTAGGGAAATGAATTCCGAACCTGTGGCCCTTTCCTTTGACTTTGATTTTAGCTCCACGCACGTCTGGCAGGGAGACATCTGCCTGTCCCTCTGGTTGCGTCATGTCAACTTCTCCTGTAGCCGCCTCAGCACCCTTTGCTTTCATCCTGGGACACCTTATCATCCTCTTCTTCCTGCCAGTGGTGACCACTCCTCCATGCTGCTCAGTTCCCTCTGCCTTCCCATCTTTCCTCAGCTTGAATTTGGGGAAGGCAAACTCCACGTCAACAGGGTTGAGCTCCACCTTGGAAGGTGATCCCTCCATCTCCAACTCTGCTCCAGTGCTCCCTTTCTTGTTCTCCTTCAGCCTTTTCAATCCGAAACGTCCTCCCCTCTTTTTCTTTGCTTTGAAAGGTTTGACGCTCTTGACACTCTGCAACAGAGATAGAAGCACGAGTTAGTTGGACATGAACCTGATTAATCTGGAATACCTAGTTGTATATCTCATTGTCAAATTGGCAATTACAAATACTATCAAAGCCGTACCATTTTCTGCATCTTGGTTTTGGGTCCTTTCAGTTCCAAGCTGGTGGCGCCAGGGTGCATGGTGACATCAGCGCCGGCGATGGTCCTCTTCAGGAAAAAGGAGACTTTATAAGGCTCCGCACACTGCAAGATCTTCAGGGCATCCTCATACTTCACATTGTCAAAGTAGACTCTTGCACTGAGCAACTGATCTCCTGCAAGGACACCAATCAACCAGACAAAAGTTAATATGCACACAGCACACATTAGATAAAGAGAACAGGGGGAAATGTTGAAGTCTTATAGTTGTGGTTTGCTTTGACAATCAAAGGAAGGATATGAAAGAGCATGGCATTTTGATGTTTCCATTTTATTTGCACAAGATAATGTACAGTACAGTATACACGTCAGAACAAGGTGATTGGTCAATGAAATGACTTACAATAAAATACACAATACACTTAATGGAAGTTACATGTACACGAGGAAGGGATACAGATGGGGAGAAACAAGATGGTTTCAACATTTTAAGTTATTTCTAGTAAGGAATTAATTTATGTTTGAATAGATTACTGTTGAACATTCTCATTTCTTTTTCTATCTACTAAACTAGTCCATAACTCATTTACCTCAGCTGTGTCTCATATCTTTATATTCATGTAACTCTAATTTCCCCGTCCAGTTACCTTGCTGGAGGCTAAGATGCTTTGCTGCAGTGGAGTCTTTAAGGACGTCCTTAATGAAGATGCCTCGCTCCCCTCCACCTGTGACACTGTAGCCGCTGGCTCCAGCCTCAGCCTCTGTCTCCACCACAACCTCCACCACCTCAGATGCAGTTTCCTCCTGTAAAGACACACCAGAGGAGAGGGTTTCCTCACAAGTCTCTTGTCTTCAAATGTAAACCGTAGAATGGCATGCAATTCTGAGCGTTTTCTAGGCCTGTGTAAATATCTACAGTGATATCAACAAACAACGTGGCTACTGTTTCATGAGTATTAGTTGTTTCTTGGCTCTTTACCACTGCTTGGGCCTCTGTTGAGGAATCCATCTCTGCTTGGGCCAAACGAGACGTCTCTTTCAGGTGGCTTCTCTTCAGACTCAGCACCTGCTTCAGCTCTGCATGAAGTTTCTCTTTCTGAACCTAAAAGGAAGGAAGCATTGTGTCTGTGTTGATGGCTCAGTTGATTGGACCATGATAGTAATGATAATAGTTTCTTATGGGTTCAAATCTTGCATGGGCAACATACAAAATAGGTTATTGTGTGTTATCTGTAAATCCTTTGGATTAAAGTATTTGGCAGGTAAATGACTTTGTAAGCATAGGGGATTGAACCCCAATGAGCTTGATGCGCGCGCGTGTGTGTGTGTGTGTGTGTGTGTGTGTGTGTGTGTGTGTGTGTGTGTGTGTGTGTGTGTGTGTGTGTGTGTGTGTGTGTGTGTGTGTGTGTGTGTGTGTGCTTGCGCCAACGGAACTAGCCAATGAATGCTTTGGGATATGGAGAGAAAATACCTATTAGGGATTGACAGAATACCTTCATTATAGCCACACTCATTATGAGATTCGAGACATTACTTCTCTCATCACATGGGCTTGGACATAGGAATATTACATACTCCATAAGCCCTGTGTTAGCTGCAGCCCTGGCCCCAACCTCACTGACTAAAGTACAATGACATAGTCAAAACCTGCTGAGGTCATTCTCTCCCCCGGTCGCTTCTCTCAACATAAACAATCATTATTTTAGCCAAGCTCAGCAGAGATGCCACTGTTTTCATACAGCAGGGCGCAGTGGCAACAACAATTGACCTCTTGAGTTAGCACACCTCCAAATATGCACAGGTGTTGGGGACTAGAGGATATGTCATAAACATTATTATAATGCATAATACTGTTGTCAATTCTGAAATACTTCAACTTTTTTTTTTAATAGAATATACGAGTGACGTGAAAATATTATACACCAGTGAGTGCATGTCCATAAACACACAGTGTATTGTTTGCTTTCCTTATTTATTTTTAGACCCCTCCCATGTACTTCATTCCGAGTATCAGCTCCTCCCCTCTGACGCTATAGGGTCCTACATGTAAGCTGAACGAGTCTAAGCACTCCTTCATTCCCATGTCTATCATAAAGTGAGCTGGGTTAGTAAGCCACTGACAGAATGTAAGGGAAATGTGCAATATGTATTCTGTATGTGACTGTATGAGAAGTGTACAATGTGTATGTCAGGGATAACATGCAATGTATGTATTATGTTGAGTGTGTAATGTATAGTGTCTATTTTGTATACAGCAGTACTGTGTGTCTAAGACAATTTTCCCCTCGGGGACATTAAAGTTCATCCTATCCTTGCCTGGCTTGAGTGTGTAAGGGTATCCAAACAGTCTCCACTCACCACTCTCTCTGGGCTCTCCTGGTCCTCTGTGGAGGCACTGTGGTGAGGGTTGGCGTGGGGGGCGGTGGGAGGCCTGTGGTGAGGGTTGGTGTGGGGGGTGGTGGGAGGCCTGTCTGAAGGGGGAGACCGCCTTTTGTATTTCACCTGGCTCAGTAGAGGAGATACCAAGTTCAACAGGTCAGTAAATAGCACTGCAGTAAACCACCTCAGATATGGTAAATAGCATGTCTGGAACAAGTGAAAGACAGATAGATAGTGGCTACTCACGGCTGGTTCTCTGGCATGGGTAAATACATGACTTTCTTCCAATTCTCTGTCAGAGTCTGCAAACAGAAGGAGATTGTGTCAATGTTGGCGTGTTATGCACTGACAGTGGACAGATCAGAGATCTCAACAAGACTATAGCACTTCATAGATATCATCAATGGCTTTACTTTGTCTGTTTTGACCACACTGCTACATTGGCTTGACATAATGTCATGGATACATGGATACACACATGGATATAAGATTTTTTTTAGCTTGACGCAGGTATTGCAGCATGCCCATGGATTTCCAACTATTTGATTTAGTGACCGGCCTCTCAGACTGTGGTGCATCGCTATGGCACTCTTGGAATTATTTCCATGGTTTTGCATATCCCTGCACCACCCACCCTAGCCCCTCAATACCCCTCTACTTATAGGTAGGAGGCACTTTACTTTTTTTCCACTATATGGTTTGGCGCCCAGCAATGTCATGCATGCCCTACCCTTTTGGTTTCATGTGATGGCTTCTTGGTGTGTGTTTATGCATGTGTGCGTGTTTCTCAAGGGGGGATCCAGTATTCAGTGTCAGCATATTTCTCATGCCTCTATGGGTGGTGTCAGAGTATCGGGTATCTCAGCCGGTCACGAGAACAAATTACAGAGATTCAGAGTGCTCCTGTTCAGGATGGCTAAACGTTGTGAAAGCAGGGACACCCGCCTTAGATAGAATGCTTCATGAGTACTGGACATCACAATAATAAGGCTGTTACGCATCTGATCTTTTATGATCTATATAATGTTAATACCGGTATCAAGAAATAGCTAAATGGCTCTAACTTCTTGGCATAGCTAAATTAAACAAACCTTTGAGCTGAATTAAAAACATTCAATACTTAGCATGTGTCCATAATACCCAGGTAAAGCAGAGTGCAAATTATACCGTGACATTGGGGGAGGTCTCAATTTTTTCAATGGGACCCCCTACTCTATGTGTGCACGAGCTTGACATTCTTTGATGGGCCTAATCGTAAAGATGTCATTTAATGGTAAAAATGTATTACCTTTTAATGTGGCATGAACACATGGACACAACCAGTCATGATGTTTTCATCTGGTTGTCAAACAAATCACTTGAAAAGTAGGCTACCTGCGCATGTTCGTCCACTTTAAAATTATTCCAGCATCCAAACAGTGCACTGTGCACATTTTTTATATTTTAGTCATTTAGCAGACGCTCTTATCCAGAGCAACTTACAGTTTAGTGAGTGCATACATTTTCATACTGCCACCCCGTGGGAAATGAACCCACAACCCTGGCATTGCAAGCACCATTCTCTACCAACTGAGCTATGGAAAGAGACTTCTGTTACAAAACACCATTAGGCGATTGTCATTAGGTCTACACTCTTGTAGCCTGAATTAATTGATGCGTTTGCAGTGCAGCCACATTATTGACTTTTTTTAAACCATGACACAGAGGTGGGGTTGTTTGTATAATTCAGAATAAGCTTTTATTTGAATATTTACCATTGTAGCATTAGGCTACAAATAGAAGAATGGTTAAATTAGCATTATTTAGAGACCCCCCCCCATTAGATTTGATAATGAAGTAACAGACCTTGACTTGGGGGTCAGCTATTTGCTTCTAGGATATGGGAAAGGACAGGACAGGACAGTTCACTAACATTCTCCCAACATCAAACAGCCTGATCTAGTTAGGAATGGGATAAGAATGGGATCTGGTGATGTGTGGCTTTGTTTTTGGCAGATTGTGCAACAACAACAACGCCAGAGTAATAAAAGCGATATGAGCTATCTAATCTCCAATTAAACAACACATAATCCAATTATAATTTAAATATGTTTCTATTTGGCTCTATTGTGGAGTGGTTATGAAGTCAGGTTTCTGCCATTGGTATTGTGCCCATTAGTATGGTACTTTGCATTGCTTTCATAAATATACCCTTTTAAATATACCTGCACAACTGAGTTCTTAGCATAGACCTACCCTTTTCCATCATAGTGTTTGATACTGGAATTGTCTTTCAGAAGAAGAATATTGTTCAACAACTACAAGCAAATAGAACACCCAGATCTAGAGAGGTCTCAGGGACATGCTTTCAGCAGTGGAGACCAGACTGTTTCACTCACAGAGTTCCAACAAATACACAGTGTGGGTACTATGTAGTAGGAAATGGGACTAATATATGCACCTTATGAATATTTAAATGTCCCCACATACAGTAAACATAGCTCTGGTAGGAAGCGCTGTGTGTCTCATTTGCCCTGCGTATTCTTTGCAGCAGTTGAGTCCTAGGGGCTTCCAGGTCAGTCACTTTGGACACTGATTTGGCTAGTCCTCTAGACACCATGTCCAAATACTAATGAATTCTGCAGAGGATAAATTATGTTTGCTTTTCTCCATCATTTGGAGAGTTACAGTAATTGGGTTAGCAACTAGGCAACTAAAAGAGCATCCTCCAAAGTGGCAAGAAAATCTATTTCACTTGGACTGAAAACATTGGAGAGTCATCTACAGTAACCATCACATTGATAGTCTACCACCAGTTACCCCATATGTACAGCCATAGTATGTAGTATTCAGACACACACAAAGCAGCTACAGACCTGCTGTGTGGAGAAAGCTAACCTGATTGGTGCTAATTCAATGAGTGTCATGAGACCCAGGATGAAGAGAAAGGAGCCTTTGTGTACGCTGTTAATCAATACTATTCCTGTAATAAGTTGACGTGCAAATGTATCAACCAAATAGCATCAAAATGTACAGAGAAAAAGTGGTTAGTTTGTGTACAACTCGGGGATAAAGTTATTCTAAAGCTATTGGATTTGGAGAAACAGTTTATTTAAACAGTTCAATGCTGGGGCACATGATGAGTCATGAAGAGACCTCATAAAACTGCTACACATAGATTTTAGTGTTACCAAATGCCTCCATCTGTTTTCGTCAGTTATTGATCTCTACTTTCCCATGAAGATGGACTACTTCTATTAGAGGTGACCTATACCAGCTTGAGTTGTGGTGTAAAAAAATGTATTCCCACAACTGTGTCCAAACCAAACCCACGTTAGACTCCACAATGTTCACTGATGGATGTTGTCAATTCCCTGTTCATCAGGACAATGAAGAAAAAGCCCTACTCGGCATAGCTGGCATTCACAGAAATGTCTGAGACTTTAAACCATACAGATTCGTTTTGGTAAAAAAAAACACTCCAGACTAAAAATAAAGTATATAGAAATGATCATGAAACTATATGTTTTCAAATAACTGCACTTTTTCTGGCCCGCAAATTGGTTTTGACAAAGAAATCGGTCCTGAAAAAATCTGCGAGGCCCTCCGCTGAATTTTGAAATGTGGCCCTGGAGCCGAAATGATTGCCCACCCCTGCTTTAAACTATTAATTTGGACCACACTGTGCTACTGTTATACCACAAGGTACACAAATATATCTCAGATACAATATCCTATTTAAACACCAAACATTATGAAACAAGAGACATCTATAATTAATCGTGGTATATTATATTCTTCACTAGCAGTTGCCTTGGACCGTTAATAAGTCAGCACGTGGACAGAATAAGGTTTCAGTGTCTGTAACTTGTGAATACAGACATACATACGTCTGGTCTAAACATGGAGGTAATCAGTCCTATGACTCTGGTGAGAGGTATAGTATAGTAATACCCAACCTGGATTCCTAAAGCATCATGTGCTCCCTGAACATAAATCAGTCAGAGCCTTTGCAGAGTCTGTAGTCTCCTCAGAATTGTAAGGTGGAATCAGGTAATGCACAACCTGAATACACAAAACTAACATGTAACATTGGACTGAATATGGGATTGTCTTAGCCAGTCGCAGTTATAAAGGCTCCTCATCCAGAGATGTCTGTCTTTGAAGAGGACTATGGGAACTGAAGTTCAGACATGGAGAGGTTCTTCTTGTCCTTTGAAAGCTCAGATGGAGAAATCAGGCACACCCTGAGGCGGACAGGAAATGCCTCTTTGTAAACAGGAAACCAGGATATTTTGTGAGATAAATACTCAACAAGGAGGGCAAGACACAAACAACCCTCCTTCTCCCATGATAATGTCAAATATAGCACTGTTGGGTGACGAATAAATGTATTCAAAGCACTGACATTCATCTTAAATCCAGCTTTTATCTGTGTATTTTCATGGCTGTTTCCCTGTGTCAAACTATGTTTCCTTGTGAGTTTCCTCAGCTCCCTCCAAATCGCCCAACTGCCTCTTGACCCTGCTACTTCCTCGTCTACTACCAACCCGCCCACTGCTCAAGAAACCTGTCTCTAGGAAACTGTCATAATTTGTTTTCTTATACACATTAATTCATACTAACTTGTCACACTCCCCTACAGCTCAAATAGGATAGGATTCCTGTGATTTTATACCCATGAATCCTACACATTCCCAGTAAAAAAACAGTCATAAACACTTATATTTACATTAAAATCTGTCTTATGATATATCTACAGTGGGGAGAACAAGTATTTGATACACTGCCGATTTTGCAGGTTTTCCTACTTACAAAGCATGTAGAGGTCTGTAATTTTTATCATAGGTACACTTCAACTGTGAGAGACGGAATCTAAAACATACATCCAGAAAATCACATTGTATGATTTTTAAGTAATTAATTTGCATTTTATTGCATGACATAAGTATTTGATCACCTACCAACCAGTAAGAATTCCGGCTCTCACAGACCTGTTAGTTTTTCTTTAAGAAGCCCTCCTGTTCTCCACTCATTACCTGTATTAACTGCACCTGTTTGAACTCGCTACCTGTATAAAAGACACCTGTCCACACACTCAATCAAACAGACTCCAACCTCTCCACAACGGCCAAGACCAGAGAGCTGTGTAAGGACATCAGGGATAAAATTGTAGACCTGCACAAGGCTGGGATGGGCTACAGGACAATAGGCAAGCAGCTTGGTGAGAAGGCAACAACTGTTGGCGCAATTATTAGAAAATGGAAGAAGTTCAAGATGACGGTCAATCACCCTCGGTCTGGGGCTCCATGCAAGATCTCACCTCGTGGGGCATCAATGATCTTGAGGAAGGTGAGGGATCAGCCCAGAACTACACGGCAGGACCTGGTCAATGACCTGAAGAGAGCTGGGACCACAGTCAAAGAAAACCATTAGTAACACACTACGCCGTCATGGATTAAAATCCTGCAGCGCACGCAAGGTCCCCCTGCTCAAGCCAGCGCATGTCCAGGCCCGTCTGAAGTTTGCCAATGACCATCTGGATGATCCAGAGGAGGAATGGGAGAAGGTCATGTGGTCTGATGAGACAAAAATAGAGCTTTTTGGTCTAAACTCCACTTGCCGTGTTTGGAGGATGAAGAAGGATGAGTACAACCCCAAGAATACCATCCCAACCGTGAAGCATGGAGGTGGAAACATCATTCTTTGGGGATACTTTTCTGCAAAGGGGACAGGACGACTGTACCATATTGAGGGGAGGATGGATGGGGCCATGTATCGCGAGATCTTGGCCAACAACCTCATTCCCTCAGTAAGAGCATTGAAGATGGGTCGTGGCTGGGTCTTCCAGCATGACAACGACCCGAAACACACAGCCAGGGCAACTAAGGAGTGGCTCCGTAAGAAGCATCTCAAGGTCCTGGAGTGGTCTAGCCAGTCTCCAGACCTGAACCCAATAGAAAATCTTTGGAGGGAGCTGAAAGTCCGTATTGCCCAGCGACAGCCCCGAAACCTGAAGGATCTGTCCAAAATCCCTGCTGCAGTGTGTGCAAACCTGGTCAAGACCTACAGGAAACGTATGATCTCTGTAATTGCAAACAAAGGTTTCTGTACCAAATATTAAGTTCTGCTTTTCTGGCTTTTCCGAAAAACGAACAGGTCTGTGAGAGCCGGAATTCTTACTGGTTGGTAGGTGATCAAATACTTATGTCATGCAATAAAATGCAAATTAATTACTTAAAAATCATACAATGTGATTTTCTGGATTTTTGTTTTAGATTCCGTCTCTCACAGTTGAAGTGTACCTATGATAAAAATTACAGACCTCTACATGTTTTGTAAGTAGGAAAACCTGCAAAATCGGCAGTGTATCAAATAATTGTTCTCCCCACTGTATATGTCTCTGGCTTGGCTGAATCCACAGCATTTTAGGGGGTCAGATACAGTCTCCCAATTTGAGACGGGATTTTGGAAGGGTTAGCTGCCTGCATTACACCCCGCTATGCAGTGGCATAAACATCTATCTATAGTATATCAACAACATTCATAACAGGTCCCTGGAGTGACGATAACTCCAGAGCAGACTGTCCCCCCCACCCCCATGGGTGGTGCTGATGTCCCATTAACACATTTGACCCCCCAGTCCTCAGAGGAATGGCATGGGGATCACACACACAGACATTCAACACATGCCATCAAAGTGAGGAGAGGGCTTTGGGAACACAGTTCCAAATCAGATAGCAGTTATTACCGAACATCCTAACGAGCAGCCATGTAAGTTGCTACATTTGTTGGCTGAGATAGATTTTAAAAAATAAACATAACTTTAAAATTGTTACGTTTTTTAAACCTTACGATTGTTTTTAAATAGCTACAATAAACGATTCCCAAAGCACACATTAACACCTCTAAAATTACCAACACATTCACATTTTTCAGAGACACAAGGTCACCAGTGGCCTAAGAACCAGAGGAAGGAAAAATAACTTGAATATAACTTTTAGATCAGCTTATACTTTTACATAATACTTACAGTATATGTCTGTTAATGTCATTCCAACCTAGCCTTAACCCTGGGTGGGTCTTGCCCTCAATAGCGGGTTTGCCATTCTACCCACCTTGCCATGGCATACCAAGCTGGTGGGCTGGGGAGCAACACTCAGATCATGTGACCGGCAGGTTGCAGCTGTTGCCCGTGTGTAAAATTAAGACTGAGTGTTTGAAACAACCGTGCGCTGCTACCTCATCAGTAGTCTATGCAAGCGGGAACAGCAGCAGGCAGCAGCAATCCACAACAACCATGCTGAGCATATTGTATGGTAACATAGCCCTATGTTATCAACATTACAAGTGGCATTTGTCCTTCTAAATGGCTTGTGCACTTATCCAACAAATAAGAACTATGTTCTCAATACCTAGCAATGTGCAGTCTATGCTGCACAACACTTTGCACAGTTGGACAAAGTTTTTTATAAAATAAGGGGGGGGGGAGAACATTAAAATTCTCAAGCAACGGTGCTAAAGTATATTACCACCAGTGATCTTGATTCCATTCTGCACTATGTACAAACAGTTGAACATCCATAACACAGAGGTTAAAAAAGTCCTGCCACTATCCTAACCTGAGATACTTGCACCACCGGCACCAACCCACTGCAACAATCCCCCTTCTTCCACATGAACTGTCAACAAACTCTCAGATCTAAGAAGTCCTAATGAGTCAGATGTCAGACAATTCCACTGTAGTGAGATTGAGACTCATCCTACCTGGTTGATACTGCTGTCTCAGTGTGCTTCCTCCCTGGGTAGAGGTGAGAGATTCACCAGGCAGAAGAGCTGAAATCACACACTGTTCTCTGTCAAACTCTCACTCACTCTCTCCTGATCACCCTGTTACCAGCCAGCCTGTCCCTTCACTGAAACCTCAGTGGGGAAATCTCTAGGTGGGACGTAACGAGAGCACTGATTGGATGAGGGCAAAGGGATGCTCCCATATTAGGAAGGTGAGGGGCAGGACTATCAAGATTTGGGAGGACAAAACTTTGACAGGACTCAGTCAGAGTGGCATAAGCTTTCTCCTGCTGCAGATTTGAGAAAAAGACAGGAGACTACTCTTCTTCAGCGACATGTAAACTGCTTGCCTGGCTGGCTGCTGGTGACATTGTTTAAATTCCCTCAGGAGTCAAACAAAGTGGAGGAATAACAAAAGGAATTGTCTTCTGATCTGGGATAGCGGAGCTGATGTTGTGGGGCTTTTTTATCCCTAGAGCTCAAAATAAGAAAAGGCCTTGGGTCTTAATTTAGAGAAAGTGTGACTCTTCTGGGAAGAGCAGCTGTTGTTGTGATCTTAACACTGAGTGTGCTGTGCGTATTGATGGCCTGATATAAACTGCCCCGCTTGCAGAGTTGAGATAGTCAAAGTGAGTGCTGTGGTGGTTAGTAACCACCATGCCTACATAGACATGGAGTAATAGCCTCCATTCTTCCAGCTGGACCCCCATGTGAGCCACACAGGTGGTCACAGTGAGCCCAGACCCTGGCCAGGGACACAAGCCCGCCTCTGGAGGCTGCCAGGGGGATCAGGCCACTTGCATTGTGTTAACGCTGTCATTGTTGCATTCCGCCGCTAACACAAAACTAGGATTTAGACAGGGGGGTGAGGAGCATTGGAGGGTGAGGTGAGGCGGGCAGCTGGCTTGGCACGGGATAGAGTGTCCCAGCGGCCCAGCAATCCCTTCCTGTCAGCGGTTCGCTGTGCCAGGGCCAGGAAACCGGAGCAGGCTGTCTGTGGGAGGCTACATGGGAAAACAACCCCACTGGGATCTGGATTGCAGCCCATAATGTTGACTGACTCCTGACGTTGGTCACGTGGTCACATGATGGCTGTCTGGTCTTTAACAGTGTGTGTGTGTGTGTGTGTGTGTGTGTGTGTGTGTGTGTGTGTGTGTGTGTGCGTGCGTGCGTGCGTGCGTGCGTGTGTGCGTGCGTGTGTGCGTGTATGTGTGTGTGTACTGAAAAAAACAGAGACCGAGCAGACACAATATCTATAGATGATGGGATGAAAAACATTTCTACAAGCCAGCTAATATGACTGCACTTTGTGAGGACAGAAACCCAGACAGTTTATATGGTAAAGCTAATATGAAATGTACAAACATGGCAACCAGAAAACATAAATCTGCTAAGCATCCCCTCCAGCTGTGGATCCCTGTCTCAGACCAGGACAACATCCAAGCATTTAAGAAGTCACAAGGAGGAAACAGTTCTCAGTAGATAAGCCATCACAGACGTCATATAACACCAGGAATGTCTGCCAGATAAGGTTATACTAACTTAACACAACTGTCAGCTAAACAATGCTCATATCCTCTTTTCATTTCACCTTGACCTGGCCCTCCGTCTAGGTGTATTTATAGTCAAAAGACTTGGTGGGGAACCACCCTTTAACATAAATAACAAGAGCGTGAGATGGAATTTGTTTCAGAAGGGAGGTCAACTGGAGTGGGAGGGGTTGCTAGTGCTACCACATAGCATGGCATTGAAGCAAGTCTATGGTTAAAACTAAGAATTGATTTGAGTTGCATCTCTTCATAAAAAACTGTTCCTGTGAAATAAAAGCCACTTTGGAACACACATTTCCCCCAATAAAACTAGATTGGATTAACCAATAGATTTGATTCAAGACAGAATAAGACAATGATGTTGTTGCTCATCACCAGAGACTCATCTATTGAATGCAACTCAAGAAAGCAATGTCTATCACTAGGAACCACAACAGGGCTAATGAACAGCAGATCCCCAATTCCTTTGTCCCCCATCCCTACTGACCTGCATTGGAAGAGGGTGTCCAGGTGACTCTGAATATCCCACGCAGACACTCACACATGGTCCAAAGAGATGTAAACCCACAGAGCACACACACACAAACACACACTGAGAAACAAACAAAAAGAGAGAGAGATGGGTGCAACTGGATGGACAGATAATTATCTGAAGGTTAGCACTCTATCTGTCAGTAGGCTGGTGGAAGACCTAGCTGTTGCTGTGCTAGTGTGTAGAAAGAGGGTCCCAGGCTGGGAAAGAGAGAGAGAGAGGGATAGATAGAGAGTGAGTGAGGGAGGGAGGGATGGATGGATGGATGGAGAGAGAGAGGCCGACAGGAGAGAAACGGGACAGAATGGGGCGGCATTAGCTCAAGTTGAGAGTCAGCAGTTTGGGTGTCCCCCTGGTAAAGCCCTGCTCTTTGTTCAGTGGTGGGATGGCTTTAGCCCCGGTCCAACACGGCCTTGTGAGCAGGCTTAGTGTTAACTGGCCAATGGACACCATGTCAGACAGAGCTCACAATCAGCCACAATATAATCAAAAGAAAAACACATTCCCCCTGCCTGGCCTGTAGTAAACAGGCCAACAGGTTGCCTAGTAAGATTAGCATACTGTACAGTTATTCACACACTACTTCCACTACTAACAGAGCTATGAGGCTGAAGGGACAACTTGAGAATCTTTTTCACGCTTGTTTCCAAACAGTGTAATCACTTCAGAGGGACCGAGAGCAGAGTCCTTATCAATGCAAGTACTACCAGAGCATATTGTTGATCATGTAAGGCATCTGAAGCATACCCACTGGGCACAGACCTCTGTTTAACGTCTAGTTTTGATTTACATTTGGTTGAGTTGTCAACTAACGTGAATTCAACATAAAATCAACAAAATAATTCACCATGTCATTGGATTTAGGTTAAAAGTTGGGTGAAAAAAATACTAAATTCCCTTACGTTGATTACTTTTTGCAAATCCAATCAGTTTTCCATTTTGATTCTACATCATCACATATCATTTTTTTGTTGAAATGATGTGGAAACAACATTGATTCAACCAGTTTTTGCCCAGTGGGTAAAGAGGGTTGTGAATCCCATGGGTAAACATTCACCGTTTGAGTTATTCTACTTTGGTTTAGACCAGGGATCATTAACTAGATTCACCCGCGGGCCGATTTTTATTTGAGCGGATGGTCAAGGGGCCGGAACGTTATTACAAATAATTTGTAGACTGCAAATTGACTGCAAGAAGTCCAAACAGATATAATATTTGACTAAAACATAATCATTTCATACCTTGCTTACATGGTGGGAATACTTAAAATAAATATATATATATACAGTACCAGCCAAAAGTTTGGACACACCTACTCATTCCAGGGTTTTTCTTTATTTTTACTATTTTCTACATTGTAGAATAATAGTGAAGACATCAACACTATGAAATAACACATATGGAATCATGTTGTAACCAAAAGAGTGTTAAACTAATCAAAATATATTTTATATTTGAGATTCTTCAAAGTCTTGACATTCTCTCAACCAGCTTCAACAGTCCTGAAGGAGTTCATATACATATATATGAATTATTATGATTATTTATTTATTAAAAACTTGGGGGCCAAATAAAATCACCGGGCCGCCAGTTGGGGAACTCTGGTTTAGACTTTGAGTCTGAGCTTGACATTTAAACAAAAGCACAAAAGCACAAAAGCACATTCATCACACATTATTCAAAATATTCAATGACTATAAGTTGGTGGAAACTTGATTCAACCATACTTGGGAGAAGACTGCAGTTGCCCTGGCAGAGAGAAAGAGCTCCAGTAGAGGTCCAGGAATACAAACGAAGCAGCTCCCCATCCAAAGACACCCACTCAAGACATTAACAACCAGATGGAAACCCCTCAGTACTTTTATTTCTAATGAGCTGTGAATAGTTAAATTATGTGAGCCATTTCCCACAGGACCTTATAAATTACACAATATACTCAGGATGCTCATCATCCAAATATAACATCCTGTCACGTCTCCTCCGATTGCTCCCCTCCGGCGCACTGATTCGCTGGTCTACTGAGCCACCGGTCTGAGTGCACCACCTCGGCAACACCGGAATGGAAACCCAACGCATCCTAATCACTTCCAGCGCACCTGCACCTCATCATCTCATCACCACCCCTATATAGCCCTGGACTGTTCAGTGTTGTGTTGTGATTGTTAGTGTCTTGTACTCAGGCTTTGTTGTGCTCTTGCTCAGTGTTAAGGAAACCTTTACATTGTTGATTCCGGCGTCTGCGTCCTGCCTCTTCGTATCCTCAGTACTCGTCACACATCCTGACTTACAATTGGAGATGCTGAGATATTGTTGGGCAACTACAGTATATTACCATTTCCAATAATCATACCAATATTCTGTTATAAAAAATGTTACGCCTTAAAATGAATCCATTTTAAGTAATACAAGGCTATTGTAGATAAATAATCCACACTAGATTAGCTATAGATCAATGCAACTTTCACCTGGTGGTATCAGAATTCCAAGTGAGTTTGAATCTACTCCACCGCTTACCTGATTTGCTGTCACTTGGGAAGCATGAGATTCTCCCCTTAATGTGATTAAATCTAAGTGTTGCTGCTGATCATTCATAACTGCCAACAGCCAATCCAATAACACCTGAAGTGGTTAAAAGGTTAAAAGGAAGTATCCTAATTGGATGATATCATTCAAAAGCACGAGGAGACAAGGAACAGAAGTTCAGGGTCAGAACAGTACTTTATTTCCCACATAAACGTGGCAGCAAATCCAAGGTTCACACATAGTTCTGATGACACTAACCTTTTGGCACGTCCATAAATGTTTACATTTTACATTTTAGTATACGCTCTTATCCAGAGCGACTTACGGTTAGTGAGTGCATACATTTTCATACTGGCCCCCAGTGGGAAACGAACCCACAACCCTGGCGTTGCAAGCGCCATGCTCTACCAACTGAGCTACAGGGGACTGACTAATATGACTAATATGTGACAGAATTTATCAAAAACAATCTACTATGAACATGATGAATTGTTAATAGTGTTTTGACTTTTATTGGCTGAGCTACTCATCTCAATAATGGATTGAGCTGGTCATCGTGTTAGATAGGATTGGTCAATAGATCAGGGCTTTGGTCCTCTGGTTCTCTGCAATTCCTTGCCAATCCCTCGCTTTGATGGTCCTTCTGTCTGCCATCACTTGCTTGCAGATCCTCCAGCCACTGGTCCTACAGTTACGCAATAACATACATTAGATAGTCACAAAGCAGAATACACAACTAAGGAAAACATGAAAATGGGTAGGGAACATCAGCGAGCAACAAACCATGACCATAGTTTAATGAATAAAACCATCATCCATAATGAAAGAAACCATTGTGGCTGCAAACCAAATCCTCTGGGACCAAACGCAGCCCACCATGTCTAAGTGTGTTGATTGGAAACTGTGTAACTGGAACTAATTGATGTAACTGGAAGAGAAATGTGGTTCCTGGGCTGTAGGCTGGGATAGAGGGAAGCCAACTCGCAGTGGAAGAGGAACCCACCTTGAAGCCATCTGCTGCCCGCGGAGGAGCCAGACACCACAGATGGAGTCATCACAGACAGTCCCCTGCGGCACTAGCACGGAAAAGGCCTGCCCCTCGTCTGCATCTGGTCCAGCCTAAAGAATCTGGACAGGGAGAGGATCGGAGAGGATCAGAGGGGTAGAAAATGAAAGCTAAAATAATAGAGACAGAGGGGGTGAAAAACTACAGCCCAGTAACTCCTCAGTACACTTTCCATAGAGGGGGAGAAAAGGAGAGATCAGGCATGTTAGTCTACATGGCTAGATATCAATTAAGACAGAGATCTCATTCCATGCCATTTGGAAAGAGTACACCCCAAACCCACCCCTTGCCCATTCTCCCCTGGGTGAATAGAACCACCCAGATGGGTGGGCCACACCTTGGGTTGTGGTGGAGTTCATAAAGGCCCTGGGTCCAGCATGGGGTGCACCAGGCAGGGAGGAGGGTGACGTCCACGACTACTGTACGCACCCTCATCACCACACCTGCCCACTGGCACAACAGGATGGTAATTAAAGTGCATTTATTATTTTAGTAGGAACATTTCCATCAAAGGAAAACAACCATTGGCTACTGTGCCTACACACAAACCAAGATCCTTCCTCCTTACTGGTATGTAAGGTCATCTTCATGGTCTTTCTTTTCCATTAAGGAGTCCAGCAACACCAGCACCTGTGTGGGAAAGGCCATATGACATGTTCATCATCCAGACCAATGGTTAGGTATTCAGCCCTACAGAATCAATATCAAATTCGATGGGAAAGTTGGAGAGTGCAGAGTTGTCTCCCTCTAAGGGGCAGGGGAGCAGGCGAGTAGGCGGCAGGCTGAGTGATTAGGGGTGAGGAGAGTGGGCTGGCGGGCGTCGGGTCCAGGGTGGTGCTCGGAGCGGTGGCTCCACTGTAAACACAGGACATTCAGAGAGAGGCATCCTGTCCTCATAGAGGACAGCACCGCCAATCGACCACCCTGGCTGTAGGCAGTAGGCACGTACCTCTCCACCCTCTCTCCTCTTCTCCACTGGGTGAAGGCACTGGCACAGGGAAACCAAAATAAACTCTAGGCTGGGCTTTGCATACTTCTCTACCTGACGACATGGCATTACAGAAATTGTTCTGAGATCTGATCGTGATAGAGAGTGACGCACATGTTGGTTCATTACAAAGTCCAGTGTATCCAGTACCTTATCATGGCATAGTCCGGTGCATACCTTATTCTGACTGATAGGCCTCTGAGATTAGGTTGGGTGGATTGTAGAACAGTTCCACACAGATCCTCAAATTGCTACATTTACAGAGAGCCTTCCCTGACTATCCACAAAGCATTGATTATGGCTGTTATTCAGCCATGACATGGTTATTAACACATGCAAGAAAAGGTATTGTCAAAATATTATCTTACAGCTAATGATGAGAATGCAAAGCAGCACTGCACACCATGTGACCTCACTACAGCTATGGAAACACCATGTGACCTCACTACAGCTATGGAAACACCATGTGACCTCACTACAGCTATGGAAACACCATGTGACCTCACTACAGCTATGGAAACAGAATGTGACCTCACTACAGCTATGGAAACACCATGTGACCTCACTACAGCTATGGAAACACCATGTGACCTCACTACAGCTTTATAAACACCATGTGACCTCACTACAGCTTTGGAAACACCATGTGACCTCACTACAGCTATGGAAACACCATGTGACCTCACTACAGCTATGGAAACTGCATCAATGCTGCCTTCCAGTGCTCAAACGCTGCTACTGCAATGTGGCAATGTACTCTACTAATCAAACTAAAATGAATGTTTAACATTCAAATGTATCTGAATACATAAATACTGAATCGCCAATCTGGTAATTGATAAAACTAGCAAAGAAAAAAACATGCAGATTTTCTTTCTGGGGGTCTGAAATGCCCGGCACACAATAGCTGCCCATAATTGGCAATGGCAATGCTCTACTCTTGGCACTGGGAGCAGTCATCCAAGGCAGGAACCTGAATGATGAAATGGTTAAAGTTAACCTAAATAAATGTTTGACCTTGAGGAGGTTTAACATAATGAAAGTGATAAATGCAGAGAGAAAAAATACAACCTTATACCTTTAACTCTGGGATTATTTAGTATGTATTAAGATCCCCATTAGCTGCTCCACTGTGAGATATGAGGACTAATCTTGGTGTTTAAACTGGACCTGCAAGGAAAGCATTTCCAGAGTTAAAAGGGATTAGCCATGATTGATAAATTAGAAGTGACACTAACGGTGAGTTTACACCAGGAAGCGGCATCGCGCGGTGAAACATCGAAGCCATTCACTTTCAATGGTAGGAAAGCAAGAGAAGCAGAGTGGGAGGGGACCGTTGAGCGATGCGAGCATGGGCGAGGGCGCTGAACAGGGCGGGACTAAAATTGGGGAAAGCTGAACTTTATTCAAATCCTCCGCGATAACGCAACATGAGTGACCAATCAAAGCTCATCATAGCTTCCAACCCCCTACTGGATTGGCTGACATTGGCTGTTGATATGTAGCGCTACCTAGCTGCTTGCTAGCTTGTTAGCACCCACATGAGGGCGAGGTTAGTGTGGCTAGGAGACTGCCGCCTGTATAGTGTAAATGGCCGGTAAAGGCGGGATTCAATCCGGCTTGCTGAAGACAGGGGCGCAACTTTGGTTTTATAAGTGGGGGGGGCATATTTTCTTTTTTTCTTTTTTTATCAAGTCAGATAAACACTCCAAACAGCCTACCCGACCGCTCGGAGGCGTCCGCATGGTTCTAAAGCACACCTATGCCTCGTTTTGTATCACATTCCAATGATAAAACTGGGGGGGACAAAAATGCAATTTCAGAATGTCCCCCCCTGGCTGAAGGTCCGGGTCCAAATTTAAAGGTAATTTCCGATTGAGCTGACATACAGCTCTGGAAAAAATTAAGAGACCACTGCAAAAATATACGTTTCTCTGGTTTTACTATTTATAGGTGTGTGTTTGGGTGAAATTAACATTTTTGTTTTATTCTATAAACTACTGACAACCTTTCTCCCAAATTCCAAATAAAAATATTGTCATTTAGAGCATTTATTTGCAGAAAATGACAACTGGTCAAAATAACAAAAAAAATATGTAGTGTAGTCAGACCTCGAATAATACAAAGAAAATAAGTTCATGTTCATTTTTAAACAACACATTACTAATGTTTTAACTTAGGAAGAGTTCAGAAATCAATATTTGGTGGAATAACCCTGATTTTTAATCACAGCTTTCATGCGTCTTGGCATGCTCTCCACCAGTCTTTCATGATGTTGGGTGACTTTATGCCACTCCTGGCACAAAAATTCAAGCAGCTCGGCTTTGTTTGATGGCTTGTGACCTCCATCTTCCTCTTGATCACATTCCAGAAGTTTTCAATGGGGTTCATGTCTGGAGATTGGGCTGGCCATGACAGGGTCTTGATCTGGTGGTCCTCCATCCACACCTTGATTGACCTGGCTGTGTGGCATGGCGCATTGTCCTGCTGGAAAAACCAATCCTCAAAGTTGGGGAACAATGTCAGAGCAAAAGGAAGCAAGTTTTCTTCCAGGACAACCTTGTACGTGGCTTGATTCATGTGTCCTTCACAAAGACAAATCTGCCCGATTCCAGCCTTGCTGAAGAACCTCCATATCATCACCGATCCTCCACCAAATTTCACAGTGGGTGCAAACTACTTTGTGACATTGTCAAAGACTACAAATTGCAAGGCAGATCACTTTGGGGTCATATGTTAACAGAATGTGAACTTTAGCCTACACAAAAACTGTTTAAAGTGAGAATTAGGCAGGTCTAATGTCGAAAAAGAAAGGAAATGATTGCCTACTTCACCTATATTTTATTTTGTTTCTACAAAAAAGTAGTGTGTAGTTCAGGGGCGGTGTGTTCAATAGGGCGATATGGGCGACGCACTGCCAAACGGGAAAAGGAAGGGATTTTTTTTCTAATCAATTATATCACGGCAACAGTAGTTATCAGTGTTCTAATCTGATCTGACTGCCACTAAATGTCCAATCAGGCTAAAGTCGTGCTTCAAATGCCCCCCCCCCCCCTTTTGGGGCGATTTCAGTCAGGTTGAAAATCGCCCAGAAGTCTGTCATAGACTCCCATGTAAAATCTATTTTTTTCAAATTTCAGAGCTTTCAATACAATCTCTATGGGTTTCTGAGGGCTTGCACTTACGCGCTTTCGTCATACGTAACGTAACCATGAACGTAACTAAGAAAATAGCGGGTAGCAGCGTC
The DNA here is from genome assembly GCF_020615455.1 of Coregonus clupeaformis. NCBI lineage: Eukaryota > Metazoa > Chordata > Actinopteri > Salmoniformes > Salmonidae > Coregonus > Coregonus clupeaformis. The sequence goes on from NC_059197.1 coordinate 44,911,540, forward strand.
TCTGTTGCGACCTGCAGTGTGGCGTTATCTTATGTTTTTAATTTGTACACTTAGTGGCGTTATTTTATGTTTTTAATTTGTACACTTAGTTTACAAACATTCTGCCAACCATGGATTTCCAGTGGTGGGTTTTGGACTGATCTTGTTGATCGTGTACATACCCGCTACGAACGGACTAAATAATGAAAACGCTGCTGGCAGCGGAATCCAATACAGCAGAACAAACTTCCCTTACCCACCACCTTGCTGATTAATGCCCAGTCACTGAGGGGGAAAGCGGATGAGTTGTCAGCGAATCTGCGCTTCCAACACGAATATCGGGAGGCCTGTTTGCTGGCATTTACTGAGACTTGGCTGGATGACAGAGTCCCGGACAGAGAAGTGGAGCCGGCCGGCTTCACCCTGGTCAGAGCGGACCGCGATCTGACAGTCACAGGGAAAATCGATCCTGGTAAGAGAGCGACTCTGTACCCCCGACATTGAACTGCTTTCTGTGTCACTGCGACCTTACTATCTGCCCCGTGAGTTCCCCCAATTGTTTGTTACCGTTGTGTACATTCAACCAAAAGCTAATATAACAAAGGCATCAGAGATTATTTATAATCTGTCACAGAAACTGGAATCCATCTCCCCAGATCAGTCAATAAATGCTTCTGGTATTGACTTATATGCTGCCCCTGTCTTCATGTTGTTGCTGGACATATCTTTTTTAAAATGTGTGTAGGTCACCTAAATCATCAGAAAAATTGCCCCCCCTGAGAATTTTTTCAGGAGCCGCCACTGGTGTAGTTCCAGTAGTTAGATAAACTGCTACATGGCAAAAAAGCAATTAACTACTGAAAACACTCCCTAGATTTGAATTGTGTTTAACTACCACCAAGCTACTGCAAAATGTAGTTCAATTACTAGTTGAACTACATGTAGTTCACTATTCCCCAACACTGGTTCTGTGCATGTTTTGTCCACCAATGTTAGGCTACCCCAAAGTCACCTTGGCGGGTCATTACTGATACAGTTATACGGAGTCTACAATGAAGTCAAGGCAAACTACACACATCCTATAATTTGCCAGTCTTAGACTCAAATTATTTTATAAATTCAAATTAGTGTCACACAATTATTTCATCAATTCATATGAAAGCCTATTATCGCGTTATGAAACGTTAATTAACAGTGGTTTGCATTGAGAACTGTGTGAGATCAAAAAGGTCCGTGAAAAACCTAGGCTAGCAAATCACCAATAAAATATAAGTTGTAACAGAAATACTTGTATTCTTACCTCATCTTTATGGATGACTTAGACATTCGAAATTCAATCTGTAAAAACTTTGGAAGCCTCACGCAAGGGCTCCAGTTCGAGCGCCCCGGCATCATTAGATAACGGAAACAATTGTCGTGGATAGAGCATGAGCTGCACAATTCTATAGTCTACCAACCACTCCTAAAAAGAAAAACAATAAACGACTGCGATATTGAACTATAAACTGTTGGGCGAAAGTTATTGTGTTTATTATAGGCCTATATAGCGTCATTTTCGCCAGGTCCCAAAATAACTGATGACATAACATATGTGGAGGACATGGACATCGGAATTCAATTGTAGTCTGAAGGATTATGCATATAGACAAGCATAGGCTACTGTATATAGGCATTCGCTAGAACTAGTCAATTTTTTCAGGAATAAAAACAGTGACCAAATGTATTTATTTATTTAGCCTATGTATTATTGATATAATAATAACAACAATAGAAACAACAAATATTTAATATTAATAATACTGTATTAATAAATGTTTCATCATGTATCATCATCATCATCATCATCATAAAGTCCTATTGTTATCATTTTTAGTGTTATCAGTATTAGCCAATTAATATAATCGATGATGATTGATGATGATTTTCTAAAAAAATCTCGGTCATTTCTGCAAATAGTTTAATTCTGATGAAACTTTAAAAATAGAATGCTTAGAATTGTTAGATCGCCCAGGGAACGTTCCATGGATTTAGAACTATTGCCAAGTTGTTTATCATTGAAATTAAAATCACTACAAAGAGCAGGAAGCAAGCTGAGAATGAGAGATATCTATTCTGAAACTGTAGTCTACCACACTTTTGATGTAGTGGGAAAGGGCACCTTCGGAAAAGTGTAAAAATGCTGGAGAGGGAGCGATGGAGAATTAGTGGCGGTAAAAATTATGAAAATGGATGTTCACATAAATAATTTGAAGACAAGCCACATAGTTCAATTTCACGAGGCATTCCGTGACCAAACTAATCATTACCTGGTTTTTGAACTATTGGAGAATAACCTGTATCAGCTTCAGAAAGAGAATGGTTTCAAGCCGATTGCGGTCTGCAACATCCGTACCATGTCAGATGACAAACGCACTAGCCAAGCTGAAGGAACTCGCAATCATTCATGCTGATCTGAAACCTGAAAATATAATGGTCGTGGATCATTGTTGCCATCCCTTCAGCGTAAAGTTGATTGGTTTTGGTTCTGCAAGTATTTTCAGTGAAGTGCATTTTGTTAAGGAGCCATACATCCAATCCAGGTAGAAAGCCTATGTTGCACCACATGCTTTGTGATGTCTTGTATTTATGAAGGTGATCATTAAAAGAAATTCAGGGTGTCTGTGTGAACCCAAAATGACTACTTCCACAAACAAACATTTTGGGAAAGAAAAAACAACATCAATTTGAGATGTTCTATATCTCTCCTGAAATCCTCCTGGGCCTTCTATTCTGTGAGAAAGTGGACATGTGGTCTCTGGATTGTGTGATGTCAGAGTTGTTCCTTGGATGGCCTCTGTATCACGGCGATTCAGAGTTTGATCAAGTGAGGTACATCTGCGAGACGCAAGGACTACCGCAAGCCCATCTGTTCAACATGGCTAGCAAGGTTCACAATTTCTTCAAGCTCACCACCAACAGTCGAGGAGGGGATAAATGGCAGCTCAAGCCCAACAAGAGGCGTCCTCCCTCAGGCACAGAAGGCCGTACCCTGGGGAAGCAGCAGGGATCGACGGATCGGAGGAAGTACATCCTCTCCTCCCTGGACCAGCTGGCGACCATGGAGTGCACAGAGCACGACCCAGAGTTCCTCAACGAAGACGTGGCAGCAGAAGTTGTGGACCGCCGGAGCATGGTGCAGCTCCTCAAGCGGACGTTAACCTTGGACTCCAACCAGAGGATCCTACCCAATGCGGCCTTACACCATCCTTTCATCAACATGAACCACTTATGCATGTACCCAGACTACAACCGCTACTATGAGAAGTCCGCTCGTGAGGCCCTGATTCAGGATACAGCTCCAGAGGGAGACAGCTGTAGGTCTCACCATCTGAATGCAGAGAGGGGCCAGCGGTTCCTGTACCCCAGGGAGAAGGGGACCCACCAGTCATGTCCCCTGGGTCAAAATCACCATGACCACAGGGAGGGCTACCCACCATTCTCAGAGCGCTTCCAAGGTAACAATGGGGTTCTCTCCCAGCAGACCCCAGTGCCCAGTGAGCCTCAGTCCCCCACAGCGCTATTTGAAGACCTGATGGAGAGCCTGTGCATTGTGGATGAGGCCAACCTGGAGGCCACCATGGGGGTATGGGCGGAGGAGGATGCCCAGTGTGCCTTCCATCTGTCCAGCTCTGTGAAACCCTCAGATCTCCAAGCCGGCCTCCAACCAAGTGAAAGCGGTGCCTTCCAGGAGACTGAGCTAGACTGTCCTCCTATAGGCTCCACCAGCAGAGATGACCCAGAGAGTGGCTCCAAGCTGTCCTATTTCACCAGGCTGTGAGAACCAGCGCCTGAGGCAGCCAGTGGCCAGATCCTTGCGGTCCGATCCTACCCACGGGTTGAGCTACACCTCTGGGCCCCAGATGGACAAAGCAGGTGAGCCCAAAGGCTCCAGTCTCTTTTCTAGGGACTCCACCACCCAACAGGACCTTGCAGGGCACAGGGAGCAGGCAGAGGCAAAGGAGGCAGCCTGTGTTTATGGCTTGGAGGTAAGAGTATGTCGTTTTGGAGATAAGAAAATCATTGTCAGTAGAGATTAGAACCATAATACTGTATAAAATGCTGTGGGGATTACAATTCTGGAACGGTTTAGTCATTTTCCATTTTGGTGTCCCACTCTCCCACAGGAGGTCCAGTTTCTCCATTTTTAACCTGAAGGCTACTCCTGTCATTGTTGCCAATGGTGGCCGGCGTGGACCTCGGATCCAAAGGTGGCCTCCTACCTGGGCTACGGCCCCCCAGCCTGCTGTAGCCATACGCAGCAGCACTACCTCCAATACTGAGTCTCCTGGAGGGAGGGGGTCAACAGATACACGTGCCAGTACTGTACCAAAGCTGAGGGCTTCCAACAGCTCCTCTTATCCAACGTGAGCTCCTCAATACACAAAACAGACACTCCGCCAATGCAAAGCAGGCCTGAATAGACAAGCAGACCTGATTTTTCAAACAGCCCTCCGAGAATGTTGTCATTAAGAGTTTAATATTGATTAACTGCACAGTGGATAAATAAATGTATAATTTGCAAGACTGCATGCTTTATTCTTAGTAATGAAATAAGATAGACTTACTTATTCTAAAGACTTTTGCATACAACTGCTAAATATGAAATATAGACTGTTTAAATTCAACTTATTAGGGACATTAACACAAAGGAAGAAGAGTGTACAAAATGCAATCAATATTGTACAGTACCAGTGCTTGCCAAATAATACACAGTGCAGTGCTATTAAACACTTAAGTATTTTGGCAGTTGCTATGACAACATTCTCCACTGCACTGCTCATATTAGACACTCCACGCAGCGCAAATTCAAGAAAAATCTAATGTTTTCTGGACTTTATTGCACACATATGAAATCAGTTACTGCACAATTCTATGGGAAACATACAAGTTTTAAAGTTAGAAGGATTCAGAATGATTTAATTAAAAAAACAGTCTAGGCTGCAGAGAAAAACAATGCACAACATACCAATCATACATCAAAAATAATAAAAAGGATCAAACCAGCATGCCTAGCAACGTCAGTCCAAACATTCAACACATAATACAGCAATCTCCCTGAGATTCACTGGGATTTATTCCCAAAGAGTTAAAGTTGATAATGCATTATTAACACACAGGCTTGTGTTTTGATCATTGAGGTGAGAGATACATATCTCCTGCAATTATACAAATTGTCAATTTATGAAATAATCCCAGAAACAGCTGCTGATTAGAACTAGTGTACAGGGACAGAGAGAAGAAATGTGCATATTTGGCAAAAAAAAACAGCTTGCTGTCAATTGGGCTTCGAATCCAATTCTATATTGGCACGCTTACATCCCATTCCTCCCCATGCTGGCTTGGAGGACACAGGCCCTGTAACAGTCTAGAGTGGTGGTTCCCAACTCCAGTCCTCGAGTACCTCCAACAGTACACATTTCTATTGTAGCCCCAGACAAGCAGACCTGATTCAACTTGTCAACTAATCATCAGGCCCTCAATGAGTTGAATCAGTTTATTTTTGCCCGGGTCAACAACAAAAATGTGTGCTATTGGGGGTAGTCGAGGACTGGAGTTGGGAACCACTGGTCTAGAGTGTAGTATTGTATCTAACACACCATTTTGAGGTCGGTGTGCTGGAGGATTGGGGTGCTGTAGGCGGAGTCCCAGTCCCTTTCGAACACGGCCTGTAGTTGTGCCTGGACCGTAGGCTCCGCTGACTGGGCAGCCGTTTGGTTCACCACCAAAGCCGATCCAGCAGTGTTCACAAAATAGTCTCCAGACCAGTTAGAGGTACCTGGTGATCAATGGGAAACACAAAGTTGCATTTTGTTGTGCATGGGATGTCATTCTGTAGGTTGTGCATAACTTCTGAGAAGTTACCTCTGGTTTTTACATCAGAAATTATTGATTGTACTGATACAGTAGCATGACTGGTGCATATGCTATCTAGGAGAGAGCAGAATTACCTATGTAGGCAACCTTGTCTGTCACCATGTACTTGTTATGGTTGACTCTGGCAAAGGGGATTTCTTTCTGCTTGGGATTGGCTGGCACAACAAAGAGTTTCTGTAAAACAGTGAAGAAGAGTTTAATATCTAACAATTGCCCTTCTGGAGGAGCTTCCCATACTAATGATGATAAATAAAGTGCATGAGTAGCGAGAGATCCTACTCACCACCTGGACATCCAGCTTGGCCTTGGGTTCCTGCATTGAATCCAAGGCTTTCAGGAAGGGGATCATGACAGGCGAAGAGCTCGCCCAACAGCTGATGAGCAGGCGCACCTTCACCCGCTTCTCGTATGCCACGCGTCTGATCTGAGTGTCAATTTCTGCCCAGTACCTGCAGTGGGCGCCACAGAGAGGGTTAGGCCAGAGTCATATGGGCTAAGCCTTGCGTGCTTTATTAATTATACACTGAATACATATCGCAAACGTTGGTGAGGTTAATACATTACATAGAAGGCTGACCTTTTGGGTTGTGAAAACTCCATGGTGGGCAGATAGTTCATGACAGCGATGTAGACAAACTCCCGTGCGTCCTCCATCACACTGAGAATAGACTGCAGGTCTCCGGTCCTCCCGGCAGCACAGAAAGATGGTGGAGAGCTCTGAGGGTACAGCACAGTTAAATTAAATATAGTAGTATGTTGAACATAGGACCAGAGAAAATGAATATGGAGAATTCCATAACCAGACTTCACAAACCGGTCCAATTTGTATTATATGATCCAATTATTGGATTACTTTTTCTGAAAATGTGCACTTTCAGTCAATTCTTACCGACAGATACACGCTGGAGGCTGTGCCATTAAGTGGCAGCTGCAGGGGCGTGTCCTTATTGTAAGGAGTGTTGAAACTGCTGGGCCAAGGGGACGGGATGGGTGTGTCTTTTTGCCCAAGATACCAGTAGGCCTCGAAGATCTTCCCCAGGTCTGCAGCCAAGCAGCTGCAGTTGTACACCACAGCCCCCAGCTCCTTCACCTAAACAGGACAACAACAGAGGACATGTTTCACAGACTGAACCAAAGCTACTTTCCCACAACTTGATGTGCTAATTTTAGACAATACAAACTTGTGATATAATGTTTACACTTTAAAAGAACAAGGAAATATGATTACTTCCTCCAAAAACCACAAGCATGACGTTTCAAATGGTTTACGGAATTCATTTTGTTACATTTTCATTTTTGAACAACGGATTGTTGTTTTTCTACAAAAAAATAAAAAATTAACTTTTTCTATGGGGGTGAGGCTGAGTGTGAGGGCACAGAGGAGACTCACCTGGGTAAGGGACCTCCAGTCCATGTTGGCACTGCCAATATAGATGTGCTTGTTGTCCACCACCCAGAACTTGGTGTGAAGTACTCCAGTGGTCAAATCCCGCATGTTCACGGCTCTTACATCAGCACCTAAAAAAAGAGCTACCATTATCACCACATAAAGCAAACAGACTAATACTTCCTTACTGTAGGTAGCAGCTTGATTGGGGTCAATTTAACTTCTGCAAATTCAATGGAATTGAAAACATAAATGCATGGTCAGAGAACCCCTTACCAGAACTTTTCAAGAGATTGATGTCTTCCTGAGGTTGGGACTTTGTTGGTGTATTTACAGCGATGCGGACAGAGAGCTTTCCCGACACCTGAGCTAGCCTATTCAGGACATCCTCACCCTATAGACGAAACATAACTGTTTAGACTAAAATAACCCACAACTACCCACAGGTTCGATCTGACATCGCATTGGCTGCCAATCACAGAACACACTCACCTGATTCGCTGTTGGCTCGTGAGAGCCTGTGTCTTTGTTGGTGAGCGTCCAATAGAAAGACGCGATGTCCACGCTACTGCGAGCCTCACTAATCAGGTTCAGCCAAGCCTGGTAGATGGATGGGTTGGTGACACTAGAGTTGAACTCTAACCCCTCTGGGATGCTCTCCAATAGAACGATTCTGGAATAGAGAAAGGAAGCATCATTGTTTTACTACATCCTTGAACAGTTAATGATAGCACCTGTTCTGCAAAACATGACCATGGTGGTTAGTCACGTAACCACAAATGAGTTAAAGCTGCAGAATAATAGAGTATGAATGAGCAGAATAAGAGTTTTACAGTGAGCACACTAACAGTGGGAAATTAGACATTGTACAGAGGCCCACTCACTTGCAGGGGTCGGTGCAGGTGTCAGTGAGAGGAAGTGGGAGCTTGAAGCCGGGCTTGTTTGGGGAGGAGTTAACCACGGGAAGCAGCAGGGTTTGGAGGAACAGGGCAGCCAATAGCAGGGTGGCCACCCCAGTGAGACCCAGCAGACACCTATAATACTACACACAGAGATGGCTGGATCAGGAGCACAGTCATGTAGAGGTGACCCTGACCAGACCACCCTGACCAAAGAGGAATGAGATAACGGTTATGGAACAGTGGTTGTATATAATCACCATGAGTCCCGTGAGAATTTGTCTGGTTAAAGGACTATTTTGCCTATATAATTCAGTGGTTGTTGTTTTCAGTAGTCCATAGTAGACACATTCACACAAAAAAATGCTTTTCAAAACAATGTCTAAGTAGATATCTAGCTTTGAATGTCCTGATCAGTCCTGATGTTCCCAATTGCCAGTTTGAGTCAATTCCTACAATTTCCATGATTCCCCTCTCTCTAACTGGGTGGGTGGAGTTGTCAAAAGTGCTTCAACTTCATCAAATATAAGACAGGAGAGATTATTTCACAGAAATGTATAATGTTCCTTGAGTTGTTGGAGTTTAGAGTGAATAGAATTAGTTAACAGCAATGCTCTGTGCCCTCTCACGTCTCGCCATTAAGCAGTCCAAGCAGAGCGTTACTATGCATACTCACATGCATGGTGGATTGACTACGAATACAGTTGAAGTCGGAAGTTTACATACACCTTAACCAAATACATTTAAACTCAAAAATGCCCTGTCTTAGGTCAGTTAGGATGACCACTTAATTTTAAGAATGTGAAATGTCAGAATAATAGTAGAGAGAATGATTTATTTCAGCTTTTATTTATTTCATCACATTCCCAGTGGGTCAGAAGTTTACATACACTCAGTTAGTATTTGGTAGCATTGCCTTTAAATTGTTTAACTTGGGTCAAACGTTTTGGGTAGCCATCCACAAGCTGCCCACAATAAGTTGGGTGAATTTGGGCCCATTCCTCCTGACAGAGCTGGTGTAACTGAGTCAGGTTTGTAGGCCACCTTGCTCGCAAACGCTTTTTCAGTTCTGCCCACACATTTTCTATAGGCTTGAGGTCAGGGCTTTGTGATGGCCACACCAATACCTTGACTTTGCTGTCCTTAAGCCATTTTGCCACAACTTTGGAAGTATGCTTGGGGTCATTGTCCATTTGGAAGACCCATTTGCGACCAAGCTTTAACTTCCTGGCTGATGTCTTGAGATGTTGCTTCAATATATCCACATAATTGTCCTTCCTCATGATGCCATCTATTTTGTGAAGTGCACCAGTCCCTCCTGCAGCAAAGCACCCCCACAGCATGATGCTGCCACCACCGTGCTTCACGGTTGGGATGGTGTTCTTCGGCTTGCAAGCAACCCCCTTTTTCCTCCAAACATAACAATGGTCATTATGGCCAAACAGTTCTATTTTTGTTTCATCAGACCAGAGGACATTTCTCCAAAAAGTACGATCTTTGTCCCCATGTGCAGTTGCAAACCGTAGTCTGGCTTTTTTATGGCGGTTTTGGCGCAGTGGCTTCTTCCTTGCTGAGCGGCCTTTCAGGTTATGTCGATATAGGACTCGTTTTACTGTGGATATACAGCGAGGGAAAAAAGTATTTGATCCCCTGCTGATTTTTTAAGTTTGCCCACTGACAAATATATGATCAGTCTATAATTTTAATGGTAGGTCTATTTGAACAGTGAGAGACAGAATAACAACAAAAAATGCATGTCAAAAATGTTATAAATTGATTTGCATTTTAATGAGGGAAATAAGTATTTCACCCCTCTGCAAAACATGACTTAGTACTTGGTGGCAAAACCCTTGTTGGCAATCACAGAGGTCAGACGTTTCTTGTAGTTGGCCACCAGGTTTACCCACATCTCAGGAGGGATTTTGTCCCACTCCTCTTTGCAGATCTTCTCCAAGTCATTAAGGTTTCGAGGCTGACGTTTGGCAACTCGAACCTTCAGCTCCCTCCACAGATTTTCTATGGGATTAAGGTCTGGAGACTGGCTAGGCCACTCCAGGACCTTAATGTGCTTCTTCTTGAGCCACTCCTTTGTTGCCTTGGCCGTGTGTTTTGGGTCATTGTCATGCTGGAATACCCATCCACGACCCATTTTCAATGCCCTGGCTTAGGGAAGGAGGTTCTCACCCAAGATTTGACGGTACATGGCCCCGTCCATTGTCCCTTTGATGCGGTGAAGTTGTCCTGCCCCCTTATCAGAAAAACACCCCCAAAGCATAATAATGTTTCCACCTCCATGTTTGACGGTGGGGATGGTGTTCTTGCGGTCATAGGCAGCATTCCTCCTCCTCCAAACACGGCGAGTTGAGTTGATGGCAAAGAGCTCGATTTTGGTCTCATCTGACTACAACACCTTCACCCAGTTCACCTCTGAATCATTCATGTTCATTGGCAAACTTCAGACGGGCCTGTATACGTGCTTTCTTGAGCAGGGGGACCTTGCGGGCGCAGCAGGATTTCAGTCCTTCACGGCGTAGTGTGTTACCAATTGTTTTCTTGGTGACTATGGTCCCAGCTGTCTTGAGATCATTGACAAGATCCTCCCGTGTAGTTCTGGGCTGATTCCTCACTGTTCTCATGATCATTGCAACTCCACGAGGTGAGATCTTGCATGGAGCCCCAGGCTGAGGGAGATTGACAGTTATTTTGTGTTTCTTCCATTTGCGAATAATCGCACCAACTGTTGTCACCTTCTCACCAAGCTGCTTGGCGATGGTCTTGTAGCCCATTCCAGCCTTGTGTAGGTCTACAATCTTGTCCCTGACATCCTTGGAGAGCTCTTTGGTCTTGGCCATGGTGGAGAGTTTGGAATCTGATTGATTGATTGCTTCTGTGGATAGGTGTTTTTTATACAGGTAACAAGCTGAGATTAGGAGCACTCCCTTTAAGAGTGTGCTCCTAATCTCAGCTCGTTACCTGTATAAAAGACAGCTGGGAGCCAGAAATCTTTCTGATTGAGAGGGGGTCAAATACTTATTTCCCTCATTAAAATGCAAATCAATTTATAACATTTTTTACATCCATTTTTCTGGATTTATTTGTTGTTATTCTGTCTCTCACTGTTCAAATAAACTTACCATTAAAATTATAGACTGATCATGTCTTTGTCAGTGGGCAAACGTACAAAATCAGCAGGGGATCAAATACTTTTTTCCCCTCAATGTAGATACTTTTGTACCTGTTTCCTCCAGCATCTTCACAAGGTCCTTTGCTGTTGTTCTGGGATTGATTTGCACTTTTCGCACAAAAGTACATTCATCTATCAGAAGCTTCTAAAGCCATGACATCATTTTCTAGAATTTTCCAAGCTGTTTAAAGGCACAGTCAACTTAGTGTATGTAAACTTCTGACCCACTGGAATTGTGATACAGTGAATTATAAGTGAAATAATCTGTCTGTAAACAATTGTTGGAAAAATTACTTGTGTCATGCACAAAGTAGATGTCCTAACCGACTTGCCAAAAATATAGTTTGTTAACAAGAAATGTGTGGAGTGGTTGAAAAACTAGTTTGAATGACTCCAACCTAAGTGTATGTCAACTTCCGACTTCAACTGTACATGTGAAAATTGATTTAGGGTAAATTCCCCTTTAACTCACATCCTTGGCCACTGACTACGGTGTGTGTCTGATTGTAGGTTTCAATCATATTTTTACACCATTTTCATTAGGTTACTTGGTAAATATAATTAATATTTGATACCATCTGTGCTTTCCTGCGGGACTCTTCTCTCCTCGACTCCACATCACACATCTGCACCAGAAGAAGATTTTAACAAGTTAGAATTTTCTGTCTCAGTTTTCTGTCAAAACTTACGACAACAGTACTGACAAAAACCTTACCTTCTCGTAGGGAATATCAGAAATCATTGTTACAGAGTATTGTCTCTTTTGACAAAGTTGTTCAGGATTCTGATCAGAAAATGCAGCTCAGAAAAGGCTCTAAACAAAACAGAAGAAAATTACATCAAATCATGTAAGACCAAGCTATATTTTTACATTTTAGTCATTTAGCAGATGCTCTTATCCAGAGCAATTTACAGGAACAATTAGGGATTAGTGCCTTTCTGTTTGAAGTGACAGGAACCATGTTGAGCTGTATCTTTATGATGCCTGATGAGTACCTTACTCACTGAGCCCCTATATCACAATGAATGGTGGAATACAGTACTCTCAGTCAGTAGTGTTACTCCATCCATGACACACCATTGTCGCCACACTGCCTCTGCCCCCCCAATTCTATAGGAGCGTGTCAAGACCTATTCATAATAGGAAAGTTCTGGGTCTCATTAACAATATAGAAGAAAAATGACTGACGTCAATGCTACAGGCCAGGAGTGTTTGCAGGCAGGTGTTCACGATAATGCACAGGTCGATATGGTGCACACTATACATATAATTTGACAAACAGTATGATAGATTCTTCAGAGCACATTTTGTGGCTCAACGTTTCATTTGTAGAACGCATTTCCCATGCTCATGACTCCAATATGATAATACGCGATTTCTGGACAAAATGTTACAGAAAAGCAGAAGCATCTTAGATACGCTGAAACATCAGTTTCTGAGGAGAGGTTAAATTAGCTGTCTCAGGGCTGCAAGTCACGAGTGGAACGTCTCAACTAAAGTCAGGGCTCTAGTGATTATGAGTAGGCTATCAAGCTACATGAACTTAAAAGGCAGAACATTAACAGAATCAAGTTGACCATTCTGTTTACAACTTTGGTTAACACACAAAAATAACAAGTGCTTTTAGTCTGACAAATGACATATTGTTAGTGCTAAATTCAACAGTGAGCCTCACACAAAACATGTCTGTTGTGGCTGGCCTAGTCTATTTATCTCTTCGTAAGAGTAACTACATTTGAAGGGAAATACGAGGAAGACTGCTTATGGGGTGAGTCAGCGTTAGAGAAAATACTATTTATTTCAAGCTTTACCCTTGAAATGGTTATCTTCAACTACCATGTCATTAGGGAAGATGATAAGATGGCTACTTTTGGAGGTTGCCCCATGGTAATTGCCACTAAGTCATGGACACACAGTTATGCGTAGTTCTCCACATCCATGGTACAGTGAAATGAAGACTGATAAAACATATCGTTTCAGATGTTACGTTTATGTTCCCCTTGCCAATAAATTGAGTGCCGTAACCACGAATTAATTGCCTATGCACATTGAAAAGTTGTGTGTGGAATACCCAGTGTAGGCCTATGTGCCAATTGCCTGTTTTTATTTGCTGAAACTGCCAGTCAAGTAGATATCATATTGCATGAGTATTGTACCAGTTGATCATTAATTGCCTTCATCAAAAGCTTGCAGCGGTTACATTTCGATGTTTGGAGCGTGCCTAGACGATCAAAGGCTATATAAGCGAGTAAAGCAAAAGCAACAACAAAGGGCACTCATATCCATACCTGAAATCATGCGGACAGTCCGTGTGAAATCTTTCATGGAGTAAATTGCCTAATGTAAATGATCGTTAATGTTATTTACCGGTTACATTAGGCTACTGTTTTTAACAACTACATGTGGATAAACAAAATACAATTGCCAGAATGAGAAACTACCAGATCAAATACGTTCCAAATAGGCTACGCCTTCTCGAGCGTGTGGTCATGTGACCAAGCCTAAACAACCAATGAGAATCCAACCCAACGTCATATATGAGGCATCGCACCTAACGCCTGAAACTAGATCGCCTTTATACGGGTGTTGACAAGAAGAAAACGGTCGGCGAGGTTCTCTTCTCCACTGTTCAGCCAATCCAGTAAATGTGGAGGAGGAGTTAAGATGGACTGTCGCCTTGTTAACGTTAAAAGCGGATGTCGCATCACTGGCTCTCTTTCCATTTCCCCTGAAAACCAGAGCATCCCGTTGTCGGGGACTCCGCACGCTCAGAGGCTACATCCATAGAGATAGATAGAGGACTCATCTTTGTATCTGTGCAATATAGCGTCTGTGACAGGCTGGCCAGCACCATTGAGGCAATCTCCATTTTGAAGTAGTACATTTTCTTCTTCACAATTGGCTAAACCCTTCTGATGACCCAGTTGGACATGACTCCAACAGGGTCACCAGAAGGGATCAGCCAATTAAGTTGGACGTCCCACCTAGTACACTACATTAAAATGTTGTAAGAACTCAATGGCGCTGCCCATGCTAATATGCCATTTTGCCACTGGAGGCATCTATCATACTCTATGGCTACATCATACCAAAAGTACCTCACTGTACTCGCCATGTACTTTGAAAACCAAATGAGGGCGCTGTAAGATCATAGAAAACCATATTGGGTTTATTCATGGAGGTGCCATAGATACCTACTGTGTACAGACAGACATTATTGAATTATCTGTCGAAAGAAGAGCGGCAATAAGATTAGACTAACCCTTGACTGTGGAATAGTGAATTGTGTCAAGTCTAATAATCTCAATATAGGCCTACTTATTCATCATGGCCATGTAGCCTATGCTTATGATATGCCTATAACTTTTACAAAATGTATTAACACAATTTCAACATATGTTCTACTGCAATGTAGCCTTAAATGGGCTTTATGGCTAACCCTCTGTAAGGGAGGCAGTAGGTATATACAGTACCTATTATGATGGGCCATTTTATCTGATTATGGCAACAATCCACAAATACTGTGACTGATGCCAAAAGCAGGTCATGCTTAGACACCGAATGGAGAAGTCCCTTTTGTAGTGTGCACTCTCCAACAAGGGTGTTATGTCCGCAGGTCTTTTTATTTTTGTCACATAGCCTAGTGTCACATAGCCTAGTCACAAACCCAATAGTGGCGCCGCTAAAGACCCCCAACTCTGTTCAGATAAATGTTGACCATCGACAATAGGCATATATATGCTTATAATGGCAAAAAAGAACAATCATCTATACAGCATCATCACACGCACGCGTACACACACACACACACACTGTTTACTTTATTTTATAATAAAGTGTTGCGAAATTTGCTGCGTCTTTCAGTGCAGTGAGGCAAGGTCCGGGAAAACTAAGCGGCAATAACGTCCCAAGGGAGGGGACATCGGTTGAAGGGCGAGGCCCTCGGGAACTGTTTCTCATCCAGGATACGATGCGGTCAATAACACCTCGAAAAACTCTCGCTCATCCAGGATACGATATGGTGAATAACTCCTCGCGTCATGCCAATAAACTATACTTTCTCTATGAATTATTCTGTAGGTATGGACATGGTACATATACTCGATGGTGCTCTGACCAGGTCTAAATGGTGCAATGAAAAAGTAAATAATTCAACATAAATAAATAATGATCACTTGCATACGAAGGAAGTGACGTTGGATAATGTAGCCTATTGTTTCTTGCTTTGCTTTATTCCTCGTAGGCCGACTGCTTGGCAAACTTATTCATGAAAATGTTTTTAATCATTGGTTTAGAATAGATCTAACATTTTATTAGGCCAAACTATGTTAAAAGTCATACGTTCAAATATTTAGGATGTTTTTTTTTTTTCATGACAGCCCAGAGACCAGGCAACTGCCCCCAAAAATGTTTGCCTACTGTTTTGACAGTGTCTACGGGTCCTTTCATGTGAACCCGGTGACTCCCCCCATCGACAATCATCCCACCTTATAAACAAAAACGATACTTATCTATTCTGATATATCTTCACGTTCACGCCCTCGAGGGTTGACCTGACATTTGTTTAGCGAACGGCAAACCAGACACACTCCAGGTTAGAAAGACTGACTAGGGCCTAGCCTAACCCAGATCGAACACCTGCTATTGTAAAGGAACTTTCACCTGCTTAGCCTACCCATCCGATACCTTCTTGATGCAAAAAGGTATTTCGTAGGCCTTCATTACAGTTATTCAGGACCATGGCATTAGAATAACACAATTTGCGCAAGTGAAGGCCTATTATGATCAGAGGGATGTTTATTTTCAGATAACAAATTGTAGCCTACAAATCAGAACAATGATGTATCAAAATGAATCCTGAGGTGTATTGTTTCCAATCAATTTAATAATAATAACAAGACTTTTTAATTTATAAAGTCCATTTCCCATGCTCAATGCACATAAGGTAGAAAACAAAACACAAACAAAATTCAGCAACCATACATTGAAAAACAAGCATAATACATCAACCCATGACTTACTAATACAAAATACAGACTTTAAAGGCGCAATATGCCGAAATCACTCCACCATTTCCTGGTTGCAAAAATTCTAATAGTTTGCCTAATTTCAGTTTATCTGACAAAACAAGCAATGCATAGTGTAGAGAATCATTGTACCATCTAAACCGTTGGGAAATATATTTTCAATAACCCAAAATATTTTATTTTCAGCTGTTTGAAGCTGGTGTACAAAACCGAAAGTAAGCAAAACCGAAACGTAAGAATGGGAAGCATAGAAATAGCGCCTATAGAACAGATCACCTGCTTATGAGACTTGCTTTCAAGTAGAACGGTAGAAAGGCAGATCTGTAACTCAGATTTCTATGTGAATTTGGTTGGGTCACCCAAAAAGTTCATATTGCAGATTAAGCGGTCAAACATTAAAAGTTATCTTAAATAGGTAGGTCTTTAGTTGTGTTTTAAACAAGGAAATTGAAGCTGCCTCCCTGACATGTGTAGGTAGCGCATTCCAGAGCTGAGGGGCCTCATGTGAGAAGGCCCTGTCACCCATGCTGCACTGGTTTGTTGCTGGTGTGACAAGGCTGTTTGAGTCTGATGATCATTGTGTGCGTACTGGGGAATAGTTTGCTCGAAGTTGGCATATGTATTTAGGGGCATCACCCTTGAGGGCCTTAAAGGTAAGCAGCAGAATCTTACATTTCATCCTGTATTGAATAGGAAGCCAATGAAGGTTGAATAAAACAGGGGTGATGTGGGTTTTTCATGTAGTTTGTGAGAGCATCCTGGCAGCTGCGTTCTGGATTATCTGGAGTTGCGACAGGAGCGTTTCAGTGTCCCCTTTTGTCCTCACATATATTTGTGTGTCGTCAGCATAAAAATTAAAGTTTAGTCCAAATCCTCTGATTAATATACCAAGTGGCAGCATGTATATAGAGAACAGGAGTGGCCCCAGAACAGAGCCCTGTGGGACACCTTAATGTGACCCTAAATATGTTTGTGCTTTCCACAGTAGGCCTACCTACTGTAACCACATGGTGCCAGAAAGTCTGAAAGAGGAGGGATGGAGATGGTGAATTTGATGAAGCTAACTAGTTCCTCTCTGCGAGGGATGGTTATCCAGTTGTTAAGGTTAGGTTCACTTGATGGATGCCTTCTCACAATGTGAAATGTCCGTAATCTACTGTAGGCTGAAGAATAAAACTCAATCATTAGGCTCATATAGTCTACCTTCCTCAAGAACAGTGTAGTTAAAAAGAGACATCACTGTCAAACTCCCCCAATAACTGATGCAATATCCTGACAGATGAAAGGACTCTTTATTAAACTCTCTTTACAGGCAAATAAACCCATTGTTGGAAAGCTGCTTCAAGCAAATCTCTGACCGACCAGAGGAGAGAAAAAACCTGTCAAATGTTTGCCTTTTGGTGGTTCCACAGTGATAAATGTAATCTGGTTTATGTAGGTGGCCTCTGCAAAGTGTACATCATCACAATAGGCTCTTTGCACATGCTAGCTCAATTAGCTTGCTGGTTCGTGGGACCAGTATGACTGTCCAGGCCAAATGAAAAGCATGAAAAGCATACCGAGTACACTCTGGAGTCAATGTTGACATTGTGTGATTATAAGCCTAGGATTGGTGGCCGGGCAGCTATTGTTGCACCTATCAGCAGTGGAAAAGTCCTCACCTTTGCCTTATTGGCTTGACTTTTTCTCTCAATCCAGAGTAGGAGGAGAATGACTGTCAATCTGTGGCCCTTGAGGCGTAGATTCAAGTTCTCATTCATCTTTCTTTCCAAACCGTTGGGTCAAATGGAGTTAGATAAGTAGAGGGCAGGAGAACCCAGGCATCAACTACAAAGAATATCAGAGGTGATGTCACCAGATAGAGTGGTAATAAATGAATGTGAGAGGCACAGGTGAGTGTGGCGGGTGGGTGAGGGGAGGGGGCGGGGGGTGGGTTACCATGGAGACTTCCCTTATCGCAGACATTTTTCTTTATGACAGGGTGAGTCAGAACCCACTGACGCATTTCCCCTCAGTGGAGCTGTATGCATATCCTTTCCCGGTATGTGACGTCACACCTGGCCGAGGGAACCTATACCTTTTCCCCCTCTCTCTCCCCATTTTCTTCTTCCTCCCTCACCTTCTTCCTCTCTCTCCCTTTTCTTCTTCTCTCTCCCTCCCTCGCTGTCTATCAATTCAATTTCAATTTCAATTCAATTTAAGGGCTTAATTGGCATGGGAAACATATGTTTACATTGCCAAAGCAAGTGAAATAGATAATAAACAAAAGTGAAATAAACAATACATTTTTTTACAGTAAACATTAAACTCACAAAAGTTCCAAAAGAATAAAGACATTTCAAATGTCAAGTACAAAAGGGAAAATAAATAAACAATGGTGTTTGTTCTTCACTGGTTGCCCTTTTCTTGTGGCAACATGTCACAAATCTTGCTGCTGTGATGGCACACTGTGGTATTTCACCCAATAGATATGGGAGTTTATCAAAAGGGGGTTTGTTTTCGAAGTCTTTGTGGGTCTGTGTAATCTGAGGGAAATATGCGTCTCTAATATGGTCATACATTTGGCAGGAGGTTAGGAAGTGCAGCTCAGTTTCCACCAAATTTTGTGGGCAGTGTGCACATAGCCTGTCTTCTCTTGAGAGCCAGGTCTGTACGGCGGCCTTTCTCAATAGCAAGGCTATGCTCACTGAGTCTGTACATAGTCAAAGCTTTCCTTAAGTTTGGGTCAGTCACAGTGGTCAGGTATTCTGCCACTGTGTACTCTCTGTTTAGGGCCACATAGCATTCTAGTTTGCTCTGTTTTTTAGTTGATTCTTTCCAATGTGTCAAGTAATTATTATTTTGTTTTCTCATGATTTGGTTAGGTCTAATTGTGTTGCTGTCCTGGGGCTATGTGGGGTCTGTTTCTGTTTGTGAACAGAGCCCCAGGACCAGCTTGCTTAGGGGACTCTTCTCTCTGTAGCTGATGGCTTTGTTATGGATGGTTTGGAAATCGCTTCCTTTTAGGTGGTTGTAGAATTTAAGGGCTCTTTTCTGGATTTTGATAATTAGCGGGTATCGGCCTAGTTCTGCTCTGCATGCATTATTTGGTGTTTTACGTTGTACACACAGGATATTTTTGCAGAATTCTGCATGCAGAGTCTCAATTTGCCGTTTGTCCCATTTTGTGAATTCTTGGTTGGTGAGCGGACCCCAGACCTCACAACCATAAAGGGCAATGGGTTCTATAACTGATTCAAGTATTTTTAGCCAGATCCTAATTTGTATGTCGAATTTTATGTTCCTTTTGATGGCATAGAAGGCCCTTCTTGCCTTGTCTCTCAGATCATTCACAGCTTTGTGGAAGTTACCTGTGGCACTGATGTTTAGGCCAAGGTATGTATAGTTTTTTGTGTACTATAGAGCAACGTTGTCTAGATGGAATTTATATTTGTGGTCTTGGCAACTGGACATTTTTTGGAACACCATTATTTTTGTCTTACTGAGATTTACTGTCAGGGCCCAGGTATGACAGAATATGTGCAGAAGATATCAATCAATCAATCAATTTTATTTTATATAGCCCTTCTTACATCAGCTAATATCTCGAAGTGCTGTACAGAAACCCAGCCTAAAACCCCAAACAGCTAGTAATGCAGGTGTAGAAGCACGGTGGCTAGGAAAAACTCCCTAGAAAGGCAAAACCTAGGAAGAAACCTAGAGAGGAACCAGGCTATGAGGGGTGGCCAGTCCTCTTCTGGCTGTGCCGGGTGGAGATTATAACAGAACCATGCCAAGATGTTCAAAAATGTTCATAAGTGACAAGCATGGTCAAATAATAATCAGGAATAAATCTCAGTTGGCTTTTCATAGCCGATCATTAGAGTTTAAAACAGCAGGTCTGGGACAGGTAGGGGTTCCATAACCGCAGGCAGAACAGTTTAAACTGGAATAGCAGCAAGGCCAGGCGGACTGGGGACAGCAAGGAGTCACCACGGCCGGTAGTCCCGACGTATGGTCCTAGGGCTCAGGTCTCTCAGTTGGCTTTTCATAGCCGATCATTTAGAGTTGAAAACAGCAGGTCTGGGACAGGTAGGGGTTTCGTAGCCGCAGGCAGAACAGTTGAAACTGGAATAGCAGCAAGGCCAGGCGGACTGGGGACAGCAAGGTGTCATCATGCCCGGTAGTCCTGACGTATGGTCCTAGGGCTCAGGTTCTCAGAGAGAAAGAGAGAACGAGAGAATTAGAGAGAGCATACTTAAATTCACACAGGACACTGGATAAGACAGGAGAAGTACTCCAGGTATAACCAACTAACCCCAGCCCCCCGACACATAAACTACTGCAGCATAAATACTGGAGGCTGAGACAGGAGCGGTCCGGAGACACTGTGGCCCCATCCGAAGAAACCCCCGGACAGGGCCAAACAGGAAGGATATAACCCCACCCACTCCGCCAAAGCACAGCCCCCGCACCACTAGAGGGATATCCCCAACCACCAACTTACAATCCTGAGACAAGGCCGAGTATAGCCCACAGAGGTCTCCACCATAGCACAAACCAAGGGGGGGGGCGCCAACCCAGACAGGAAGATCACGTCAGTAACTCA
This sequence comes from Coregonus clupeaformis, assembly GCF_020615455.1. NCBI lineage: Eukaryota > Metazoa > Chordata > Actinopteri > Salmoniformes > Salmonidae > Coregonus > Coregonus clupeaformis. The sequence goes on from NC_059197.1 coordinate 44,932,518, forward strand.
ACCCACTCAAGTGACGCACCCCCCAGGGACGGCATGAAAGAGCACCAGCAGGCCAGTGACTCAGCCCCTGCAACAGGGTTAGAGGCAGAGAACCCCAGTGGAGAGGGGAACCGGCCCGGCAGAGACAGCAAGGGCTGTTCGTTGCTCCAGCCTTTCCGTTCACCTTCACACTCCTGGGCCAGACTACACTCAATCATATGACCTACTGAAGAGATAAGTCTTCAGTAAAGACTTAAAGGTTGAGACCGAGTCTGCGTCTCTCACATGGGTAGGCAGACTGTTCCATAAAAATGGAGATCTATAGGAGAAAGCCCTGCCTCCCGCTGTTTGCTTAGAAATTCTAGGGACAATTAGGAGGCCTGCGTCTTGTGACCGTAGCGTACGTATTGGTATGTACGGCAGGACCAACTCGGAAAGATAGGTAGGAGCAAGCCCATGTAACGCTTTATAGGTTAACAGTAAAACCTTGAAATCAGCCCTTGCCTTAACAGGAAGCCAGTGTAGGGAAGCTAGCACTGGAGTAATATGATCAAATTTCTTGGTTCTAGTCAGGATTCTAGCAGCCGTATTTAGCACTAACTGAAGTTTATTTAGTGCTTTATCCGGGTAGCCGGAAAATAGAGCATTGCAGTAGTCTAACCTAGAAGTAACAAATGCATGGATTAATTTTTCTGCATCATTTTTGGACAGAAAATTTCTGATTTTTGCAATGTTACGTAGATGGAAAAAAGCTGTCCTTGAAACAGTCTTGATATGTTCGTCAAAAGAGAGATCAGGGTCAAGAGTAACGCCTAGGTCCTTCACAGTTTTATTTGAGACGACTTTACAACCATCAAGATGAATTGTCAGATTTAACAGAAGATCTCTTTGTTTCTTGGGACCTAGAACAAGCATCTCTGTTTTGTCCGAGTTTAAAAGTAAAAAGTTTTCAGCCATCCACTTCCTTATGTCTGAAACACAGGCTTCTAGCGAGGGCAATTTTGGGGCTTCACCATGCTTCATTGAAATGTACAGCTGTGTGTCATCCGCATAGCAGTGAAAGTTAACATTATGTTTCGAATAACATCCCCAAGAGGTAAAATATATAGTGAAAACAATAGTGGTCCTAAAACGGAACCTTGAGGAACACCGAAATGTACAGTTGATTTGTCGGAGGACAGACCATTCACAGAGACAAACTGATATCTTTCCGACAGGTAGGATCTAAACCAGGCCAGAACTTGTCCGTGTAGACCAATTTGGGTTTCCAGTCTCTCCAAAAGAATGTGGTGATCGATGGTGTCAAAGGCAGCACTAAGGTCTAGTAGCACGAGGACAGATGCAGAGCCTCGGTCTGACGCCATTAAAGGTCATTTACCACCTTCACAAGTGCAGTCTCAGTGCTATGATGGGGTCTAAAACCAGACTGAAGCATTTCGTATACATTGTTTGTCTTCAGAAAGGCAGTGAGTTGCTGCGCAACAGCTTTTTCTAAAATTTTTGAGAGGAATGGAAGATTCGATATAGGCCGATAGTTTTTTATATTTTCCGGGTCAAGGTTTGGCTTTTTCAAGAGAGGCTTTATCACTGCCACTTTTAGTGAGTTTGGTACACATCCGGTGGATAGAGAGCTGTTTATTATGTTCAACATAGGAGGGCCAAGCACAGGAAGCAGCTCCTTCAGCAGTTTAGTAGGAATAGGATCCAGTATGCAGCTTGAAGGTTTAGAGGCCATGATTATTTTCATCATTGTGTCAAGAGATATAGTACTAAAACACTTAAGTGTCTCTCCCGATCCCAGGCCCTCGCAGAGTCTGTGCAGATCCAGGACAGCTAAGCCCTGGAGGAATACGCAGATTCAAAGAGGAGTCCGTAATTTGCTTTCTAATGGTCATGATCTTTTCCTCAAAGAAGTTCATGAATTTATCACTGCTGAAGTGAAAACCATCCTCTCTTGGGGAATGCTGCTTTTTAGTTAGCTTTGCAACAGTATCAAAAAGAAATTTTGGATTGTTCTTATTTTCCTCGATTAATTTGGAAAAGTAGGATGATCGAGCAGCAGTGAGGGCTCTTCGGTACTGCACGGTACTGTCTTTCCAAGCTAGTCGGAAGACTTCCAGTTTGGTGTGGCGCCATTTCCGTTCCAATTTCCTGGAAGCTTGCTTCAAAGCTCGGGTATTTTCTGTATACCAGGGAGCTAGTTTCTTATGACAAATGTCTTTCGTTTTTAGGGGTGCAACTGCATCTAGGGTATTGTGCAAGGTTAAATTGAGTTCCTCAGTTAAGTGGTTAACTGATTTTTGTCCTCTGACGTCCTTGGGTAGGCAGAAGGAGTCTGGAAGGGCATCAATGAATTTTTGTGTTGTCTGAGAATTTATAGCACGACTTTTGATGCTCCTTGGTTGGGGTCTGAGCAGATTATTTGTGGTGCTGTTGGTTGGGGACAGAAGCACCAGATCATCAGCAAACAGTAGACATTTGACTTCAGATTCTAGTAGGGTGAGGCTGGGTGCTGCAGACTGTTCTAGTGCCCTCGCCAATTCGTTGATATATATGTTGAAGAGGGTGGGGCTGCATCCCTGTCTCACCCCACGGCCCTGTGGAATTTTTTGTGTGTTTTTTGCCAATTTTAACCGCACACTTGTTGTTTGTGTACATGGATTTTATAATGTTGTATGTTTTTCCCCCAATGCCACTTTCCATCAATTTGTATAGCAGACCCTCATGCCAAATTGAGTCAAAAGCTTTTTTGAAATCAACAAAGCATGAGAAGACTTTGCCTTTGTTTTGTTTTGTTTCTTTGTCAGTTAGGATGTGCAGGGTGAATACGTGGTCTGTCATACGGTAATTTGGTAAAAAGCCAATTTGACATTTGCTCAGTACAGTGATTTACATTTATGTTTTTTACATTTTAGTTATTTAGCAGACGCTCTTATCCAGAGCGACTTACAGTTAGTGAGTGCATAATATATATATATTTTTCATACTGGTACCCAGTGGGAAACGAACCCACAACCCTGGCGTTGCAAACGCCATGCTCTACCAACTGAGCTACACGGGACGATTTCACTGAGGAAATGTATGAGTCTGCTGTTAATGATAATGCAGAGGATTTTACCAAGGTTACTGTTGACGCAACCTCTCCCCCCCAGCCCTATTTCTCTCCCTCTTTCTGCTGCCATCTCTCTCTCTCTCTCTCTCTCTCTCTCTCTCTCTCTCTCTCTCTCTCTCTCTCTCTCTCTCTCTCTCTCTCTCTCTCTCTCTCTCTCTCTCTCTCTCTCTCTCTCTCTCTCACACACACACACACACACACACCCTCTCTTTCTACCGTGGTAACGTGTACTGTTAAAAAGACCTCTCTGTGGCCTCCTGAGTGGCGCAGCGGTCTAAGGCACTCCATCGCAGTGCTTGAGGCGTCACTACAGACCGGGAGACCCATGAGGCAGCGCACAATTGGCCCAGCGTCGTCCGGGTTAGGGGAGGGTTTGGCCGGCCGGGATGTCCTTGTCCCATCGCGCTCTAGCGACTCCTGTGGCAGGCCGGGCATTTGCACGCTGACACGGTCGCCAGTTGTACAGTGTTTCCTCCGACACGTCGTATGCACGGTGCGGCTGGCTTCCGGGTTAAGCAAGCAGTGTGTCAAGAAGCACTGCGGCTTGGCAGGGTCGTGTTTCGGAGGACGCATGGCTCTCGACCTTCGCCTCTCCCGAGTCCATACGGGAGTTGCAGCGATGGAACAAGACTGTAACTACCAATTTGATATCACGAAATTGGGGAGAAAAATTTGCAAAAAGTAACACAAAAAATAAAAATAAATAAGACCTCTCCGTGTTTTGGCCTCCTTTCAAACTCAACATTTGTATTTCTATATATTATGGATCCCCATTAGCTGTTGCCAAGGCAAAAGTAAGGCACAAAACAAGTTATATACAATTAAAAACATTACAATACATTTCACAACAGAATTCACAATACATTAAGTGTGTGCCCTCAGGCCACTACTTTACTACCACATATCTACAACACAAAATACATGTGTATGTGTGTGTATAGTGCATATGTTATTATGTGTGTGTGTAAGCGTGTGTCTGTGCCTGTGTGTGTGTGTGTGTGTGTCTCTTCACAGTCCCTGCTGTTCCATAAGGTGTAGTTTTATCTGTAAAAAAAAAAATCTGAGTTTACTGCTTGCATTTGTTACTTAATGTGGAATAGAGTTCCATGTAGTCATGGCTCTAGGTAGTACTGTGCGCTTCCCATAGTCTGTTCTGGACTTGGGGATTGTAAAGAGACCTCTGGTGAGATGTCTTGTGGGGTATGCGTGGGTGTCTGAGCTGTGTGCTAGTAGTTTAAACAGGCAGCTCGGTGCATTCAATATGTCAATACTTCTCACAAATACTGTAGAAGTAGTGATGAAGTCAATCTCTCCTCTACTTTGAGCCAGGAGACATTGACATGCATATTATTAATATTAGCTCTCCGTGTACATTTATATTTCCTTCTGAAGGTGTGCACACATCTGTTCTACAGGGCAATGTAAGGGAGACTCTTTCTCTCTCTCTTGCTCTCTCTCTGTCACACACACACGCACACACATTTAATGTTACCCGGATCTTGAGAAAGCCATTTGCACGGTCTAAGGATTTGGAGAAGAAACAGTGCAGATCTAATCCTGTGGCTTGGTAGCCATTGTGAGCGTGAAACTGGGTGGAGTAGTGCTAGCACCCATTAGCTTGGGTGACACACCTATTCAAACACAAGCTCTGGGCCCACCTAGCCTTATGCTATAGTCATAACAATGACACTCTTGCACAACTTCAGCGTAAATTATATTCAATATTATATTAATCCTTTATTTTGTTTATAGGTAACAGTTTTTCAACAACCCAACACTAATGTTTGATAACTGTCAATTACCAGTTACTGTCAAAGTGACGTCCAAAAGTCCAGAACAAAGTTAAATTCCTATGCTAGAGAATAGGGTAGAGCAATCAATCTTTCAGAGGACAGTAGTCTTTGGCCCTAGAGATAACCTGGTTGGCAGCCTGCACTGGATAGGGTTAACTTTCTGTTGGCCCTCTCTTTTTTGGACCTGGTGACCTGGGGACGTGTATAAGGGAGAGGGTAACAAGAGGGGAACATAGAACAGTTTGTTCACCCGGTTGAAGGCTGGCAGATAATGGACTAAGGTATGGGGGTGTGGGGGTCAGAGAGGAGGAGGGGAGGAATGGACGGGATGAGTAGAGTGACTGGGAGCTGGTGGGGTGGGAGTGATAGGGGGGAGGAAGGGGTGAGTGGGATGGTGCAGAGATCCCAGGTAACTCATTAGCCAATCTGGTCGAACAAGGACGGTGAGCGGGAAGAGATGGGGATAGAGGAGTATCTGAAATATCAATCCAAATTAATGCAAATCCCCAATAGTTGTTGCTCCAAGCGTTGCGGCAGTTATTTTTCTGGACAAAAGGTGTTTGCGTAAGCATCTTTACAAAAAATGACAAAGGATACCCCTTTGACTTACAAGGGTTTAGTGTGAAGTGCCTGTTTCTGTTGCATAATGCTTTATAATAACAGCTACTCTAGCAAAGCTTTTTGAGAGTTTTGGGATTCTGTGTTTTACACACCCGAGAATTGACAGTTGTTCACTTTTTGTTGTTGTTGTGTAAATTCACAGTGATTATATTATATACTGTACTTAAAAAATTTGGAAATAACAGGAAGTAGACTGAATTGGACCAACTGGGTGAGAGTTCAGAGGTCACAGACAGAAAAACCCAGTAGTAATGGCTACTTCACACAGGCTGGCCCTTATAATACAGTATATCTCAACAGTCAGGGATAATAACTATTAGCTCTAGATGGAATAAGGAATCACATGGTTGTATGATTATGATATAAGCTATACCTTCCAATAGGTGGCTTCCAGTGTCACCAACACAAGCTCCTTTGCAATTGGTCCCCTCCCTCTTCTCCCTGGCCATGTCTGCTGGGCTGGCCTTATCTGTCGCTGTCCTTGGCCCCCACACCTGTAGCAGCAGGCCACAGCGCCACGGGCTACTCATTAACTAAGACTTTATTTTATCCACCACAAACTGACGGCCCCTGGGTCAGCGCCCAGTGCAAATGCCAGGACCGTGGGCGAAACTGAAACACAGGGAACATGGTGTAGAAATGAGCCGGTCTTGGGCTGGAACCTCTTTCCAATGAAATATGAGAAATAGGGTAATCTGAAGAGAGAGGATGGATGCTACATAGGTTAGCAAGTAAAACATGAGAGGGAGGTCTTATAATTAGGTGGGAATTTTACATGTCCAACAAAGACTGACTGAGTAACTGAGCTGGAGTATGCTGTCCTGTTAATAGATCCTGTTTAGAAATAGGCTATGGCTCCAGTGCAGCTACTCTGAGGGGTTGGGGTTGAACTCCTTTTGATGTTGGGTTTGGTTGAATCGTCTTAAAGAACAGAAGGAAAGACTCAGGTGTTGCTGTTCAGGATTGTTGAGTTCTGTTGAAGAAGAAATCTTTGCACCAGTTATCATATTGTCTGTAGTTGTTCAAATATTACGATTTTACAGAGGGGTTCAACTTTTTTCTAATCGGACGTGTTCTCTGGTAACTGCTGGAGTAGAAGGCAGTCTTGACCAATCATTAATACAGGTGGTATGTGATGGCCTTATCAGTTGGCACCGAGCCAGCAGCCGGGCCAGTGTGGGGACTGAAAAACATATAAAGACCCTTATCAGTTCATGTTGGACAACAACACTGCAAATCTGCTAGCAGCCAACCCCTAACATAGGAAACATTAAAAAAAACAGATTGAAATGTTTGACTCATCCTTTTTGATACACAACAAACCGTGTTGATTAGTATTTTGTTAGACCCTGCTAACAGATTGCAGTTACTTCGATAGGCTACTTTAATGATATGCTTCTTTTGTGATTTCAGTCTTCCATTTAGAAGTGAAAATATTGCCAGTACTGTTAAATGTTAGGCTTTGAACTCTTTCATTGTTTTGGTAATGTGATTTAAGTCCATACGAAAATGGCAAGGTGCCTTGGCCCCAACCGTCAATGGAGAACGGGAGAAACCCTTATTTCCAAACGTTGGCCTATCAATAATGTGCGTGACAAATTGGGAGAAAAGCTTGCTGCCATTGTTTCGAGCTGTGGAATCCCCATCCTTCACCCTCCACCATGTCACCTCGTCGTCCCAGTGTATCCTCGTCCAAACTGTCCCTCTTAGCTCTCTCTGCCAGGCTTTGAGGGAGTTTTCACCTTGTGTTCTTTTGGGAGTTTTCAGCTGTCAAAAGAACACATCCGTCAGGCAGGTGACTGACCTAGCGCCCAACAGTCAACGGCAAACATTCCAGACCATCACTGCTTTACAGGCACCGTCAATAGTGGGGAGGAGAGGGCTTTCCAGCAGACGGAAGAGGTAGTTGTAAAGGGCTATAAAGAAAATAGAGAATTTACAGAATGAATGGGTCTGCTGAAACATTTTCTCTCTCACACACTGTGAAAGAGATTCATATACATTAGCACAAAGCTTTGCAGGAAGAGAAATGTGCATGTGAAAAGAGAAAGGTGCTGGTCTAGGACCTTGTAACAACGGTTAATGTAAGAACACCGGTTAATGTAATAACACTGGTTAATGTAATAACTTTTCTAAATGTAATCTTAAAAATATATATATATATAATTATACCGGTAAATGTAATAACTTGCCAGTTAACGTAATAAAATGTTTAACGGTTAACTTTTTCAGCTAAATGTAATAAGTTATTATATTAACTGGTAGTTATTACATTAACTGGCAAGTAACAACTTTTTGGATGAATAATTTAATAACTTCAACCAATCATGTAATAACATACCAAAATCTATGTTTTTAAGTTCTACATCCCTCAATTTGATGCACATGCCACCACCAACTGCCAATTACAGTGCCTTGAAAAAGTATTCATCCCCCTTGGCATTTTTCCTATTTTGTTGCATTACAACCTGTAATTTAAAATGATTTTTATTTGGATTTCATGTAATGGACATACACAAAATAGTCCAAATTGGTGAAGTGAAGTGAAATGAAAAAAAATTCAAAAAATTCAAAAAAATAAATAACGGAAAAGTGGTGCGTGCATATGTATTCACCCCCTTTGCTATGAAGCCCCAAAATAAGATCTGGTGCAACCAATTTCCTTCAGAAGTCACATAATTAGTTGAAGAAAGTCCACCTGTGTGCAATCTAAGTGTCACATGATCTCAGTATATATACATCTGTTCTGAAGGCCCCAGAGTATGCAACACCACTAAGCAAAGGGCACCACCAAGCAAGCGGCACCATGAAGACCAAAGAGATCTCCAAACAGGTCAGGGACAAAGTTGTGGAGAAGTACAGATCAGGGTTGGGTTATTAAAAAATATCTGAAACTTTGAACATCCCACGGAGCACCATTAAATCCATTATTAAAAAATTTAAAGAATATGGCACCACAACAAACCTGCCAAGAGAGGGCCGCCCACTAAAACTCACGGACCAGGCAAGGAAGGCATTAATCAGAGAGGCAACAAAGAGACCAAAGATAAACCTGAAGGAGCTGCAAAGCTCCACAGCGGAGATTGGAGTATCTGTCCATAGGACCACTTTAAGCCGTACACTCCACAGAGCTGGGCTTTACGGAAGAGTGGCCAGAAAAAAGACATTGCTTAAAGAAAAAAATAAGCAGTTTGGTGTTCGCCAAAGGGCATGTGGGAGACTCCCCAAACATATGGAAGAAGGTACTCTTGTCAGATCTAGCTTTTTGGCCATCAAGGAAAACGCTATGTCTGGCGCAAACCCAACACCTCTCATCATCCCGAGAACACCATCCCCACAGTGAAGCATGGTGGTGGCAGCATCATGCTGTGGGGATGTTTTTCATCGGCAGGGACTGGGAAACTGGTCAGAATTGAAGGAATGATGGATGGCGCTAAATACAGGGAAATTCTTGAGGGAAACCTGTTTCAGTCTTCCAGAAATTTGAGACTGGGACGGAGGTTCACCTTCCAGAAGGACAATGATCCTAAGCATACTGCTAAAGCAACACTCAAGTGGTTTAAGGGAAAACATTTAAATGTCTTGGAATGGCCTAGTCAAAGCCCAGACCTCAATCCAACTGAGAATCCCAGTGGCTAGATGTGCCAAGCTTATAGAGACATACCCTAAGAGACTTGCAGCTGTAATTGCTGCAAAAGGTGGCTCTAGAAAGTATTGACTTTTGGGGGGATAGTTATGCACGCTCAAGTTTTCTGTTTTTTTGTCTTATTTCTTGTTTGTTTCACACAAAAAAATATTTTGCATCTTCAAAGTGGTAGGCATGTCGTGTAAATCAAATGATACAAACCCCCAAAAAATCAATTTTAATTCCAGGTTGTAAGGCAACAAAATAAGAAAAATGCCAATGGGGGTGAATACTTTCGCAAGCCACTGTACAACACAAACAAACTCATGCACATCATACAGGAATACTCATACATAGAGACACTCACAAACAATAGAAAACATCTTTACTTAGGCCAGGATTCAAACCGATCGCCTCCTTTTCGGCTATGTAGCGTTTAAAGGCAGTGTTGTTGCGAAGATCGCATTCAAAGTAAACGCTGCAGATGTTGGCTCAATCCTTTAAATATCAACCGCACTACAGTGCAGATCTTTCACAGTCCGGATTTTTGTTCAACTGGAACTTGTATTTTTGCTGTCACAGTACCTAACCCCTGACACACCATACACACAACAGGAAGTGTATCATGATGAGTATCCTATGTGGAGTCGCCAGAAAACGCTAACATCCCGTTTTCAGGGATACAGTATTTTCAACCTAACTTCAGATTCCCCTGAAAAATGGAAGTGGGAACTCCGCTCAGGTGTCTTTCTATGCCTGCTACGGTAGTTTAAATGATGAGTAACCTTGCTTGAGACCTTGTGGTAGACTGGGTTATAGAGACCTGGGTTAGAATCTAGTCTTTGCCCAGATGGGTCTAGAAGTGTAACAGATGTGGTTTGGTAGTTTGGGGAACCAAACTTACATGTTAAGTAACCTTGTGTGAGACCTGCAGACTTGTGTTAGCTCCCCTGAAATAAAGAAGAAGATTACACCTTGGAACCGTTTTGTGGTTGTGCCTTGCTCAAGGGCACAACAACAGGATATGGCATCTAGGATTAGATACCAGCAACTCTCCGGTTGTTGGCCGGCCCCTCTACCCTCTAGGCTACATGTGTCCCATAGTTCAGCAAGGGAATAGGTCACCCAGGTTTGAATTTAGTCGATAACACCATTAACTGTCTGGCTCACACCAGCCAGATTTTTCCCTGTCAACCATGGGATTAAAACCGGCAACCTTCCAGTTACTGGCATACCACTTAAACCTCTTTAGGTATCAAAAAAGGTTTCTAAACACTCAAGCATGGCTTACAGAACCACCTATGTGACACTCCACCACCTATTTCACCTCCTCACAGATATCTATCCAGGTCACCGCACCAATGGGACAAACTGGTTTCTAACCTACAGGTAACTGCCAAATAAAGGAAACACCAACATAAAATGTCTTATTAGGGTGTTGGGCCACCACGAGCAGCCAGAACAGCTTCAATGCACCTTTGCATAGATTCTACAAGTGTCTGGAACTCTATTGGAGGGATGCGATACCATTCTTCCACAAGAAATTCCATTATTTGGTGTTTGGTTGATGGTGGTGGAAAACACTGTCTCAGGTGCCGCTTCAGAATCTCCCATAAGTGTTCAATGGGGTTGAGATCTGGTGACTGAGACGGCCATGGCATATGGTTTACATTGTTTTTATGCTCATCAAACCATTCAGTGACCACTCTTGCCCTGTGGATGCGGGCATTGTCATCTTGGAAGAGACCACTCCCATCAGGATAGAAATGCTTCCTCATAGGCAGAAGGTGATCACTCAGAATGGCTGTGCATTTATTGGTGTTTACCTTGCCCTCTAAGGGGTTGAGTGGACCTAAAACATGCCAGGAAAATGCACCTAACACCATAACAGAGCCACCAGATCCCTAATTTACTCAAGTGTTCCCTTTATTTTGGCAGTTACTGCAGGCCAAGCTAAGCTTAAGTGTAGACATTAGCTCAGGGAGCTTACACAAATCTTTAGGTCTCAGAAAAGTTTAACCACACCTACATCACTTTTCAGGTGCTATTTCCTACTGCCTTGGTGACCATGAGTAAGGTACTTTGCCCCTAAACTGCTACAAGGGCAATGCTGACCCTGTTCTGCTCCAAGCCTGTTCTGTGTTTGGTGTCATGGGGTTGGGTATGGTGACAACAAAAATACATGTTTCCATTATACAATAGACTTTAATTTTGAAATAAATGTATGTGTGTGTGTTATTTTGTCACATGCCTATGTGTTCCTGTAAGTGTATATACATGTGTGTTTGTAATACATATTGATTGTGTATGTGTGGGCAGTGTTGGGAAAGCTACTCTGAAAATATAGTTTACCAAGCGACCAATCACTTCACACTGGAAGAAGTGAAGTTACACTAAATCTACTGTTAAGAAGAGTATAGTTTACTTAACTAAAGTTACTTTGAAAAAGTAGTTCACTACATACAAACTACTTTGTGAAAAATTGTCATATTTTAATCTGAAATGTCATAGACTATAAATTGCAAGAATAGGTCACTCTGTACTCAGATCTTAACAGAATTTGTGATGTATCCTATTAAACACAAAAACAGTTTCAAGTGAGAATTAGGCAGGTCTGATGCCGAAAAAGAAACGAACGTCTGGCCTACTTCATCCATATTTTATTGTATTTTTGCAAAAAAAGTAGTTTGTAGTTCCAGTAGTTAGCTACACCTCTCATGGCAAAATAAGTAATTACCTACTGAAACCCAAGATTTAAATTTAGTTCAACTACCACCAAGCTACAGCAAAATGTACTTAAATTACTAATTGAACTACGTGTAGTTCACTACTCAGTATGTGTGATTTGGCAACACCAAAAGGGGTAAACATAATGCATAATACCTTTATGAAGTCATTCATGAATGTTGCAGTATCATTCATAATAGCCTTCATACCACATTAATACAACATCAATCATGTGTAATCTTTGAAAATAAAGTCCTGTTTTCATTACAGTATTACAAGTTATTTGATAGTAGAAATATCTGGTGCGATTGAGCTGGATGGTTGCTGGTGTTACTGACTGGGTTAGTTCTGCAGCACAATACTTTGATAGACCCTGCTGAGTTTAAGCCAAGGTGTTAGCTTGTGGAGCTAATGCAAGTCTTCATGTTTCAGGCAAGGTTACTCAACATGTTAAAATGACACCAATTGCCCTATAACGAAATAACCACGGGATAACTTAATAATAAGCAGAAAAAGTTATTACGTTAATCGTTTAAAATTGTATTACGTTATCAGATTGAATCCCGGCCTAAGTAAAGTTGTGTTCTATTGTGACTTTTATTTCGAAAATCACATTCCACTGATGGTTTCATAAAGGTGTTATTATTATGATTGCCAATCTATAATCAAGTAAAGTGTTACCCAGGTGTGTATGTGTGTGTGTATACATTTCAATGTGTTACTTTGGTGTGTGTGTGTGTGTGTGTCTATGTATGAGTATTCCTGTATGATGTGCATGAGTTTGTTTGTGTTGTAATTGGCTGTGGGTGGTGGCATGTGCATCAAATTGAGGGAAGTAGTACATCAAAACATTGATTTTGGTATGTTATTATACTGTTTGATCGGTTAAAGTTATTACATTATTCATCCAAAACGTTATTACACATAGGTTAATGTAATAACTTATTACATTTAGTGGGAAAAGGTTATTACGTTAACCATTCAACATTTTATTACATTAAAGCGGCAATCTGCAGTTGCTACATCAATCTTTTTACTTTTAAATTAATTATATATACCTATTGTTTCTTCAAGACTATAACTTATATATGCCTCAGGAGTTAGTTCCACTGTCATACCTCATCAGAACCCCAAATATGCACTGTTTTACTCAATTTTTTTGTAAACACAGTAAATGGCAACAAACACTGTATAGCCTCAAAACATGGTTAAGACTATAATTTTATATTATGGATGATCAGTCCTTGCATCCATAGCTCTGTCTATGCATTTGAGAGTGGTTACATTTCTTTAGCCCCATCCCTGAGTTTTTTTTACCAAAAAGGGGGTGAACAGTAAGCTTTGTAATTGTTTCAACTGCTGATTGCCCCTTTAACCGGCAAGTTATTACATTATCAAATCAAATTACATTTTATTTGTCAAATGCTTCATAAACAGCAAGTGTGGACTAACAGTGAAATGCTTACTTACAGGCCCTTCCCAACAGTGCAATAAAATAGAGAAATAATAGAAAAGTAAAACACATAATAATAAAAGTAATAATAGATGCACAATGACTCACTATTTAGCAGTCTTATGGCTTGGGGGTAGAAGCTGTTTAGGGTCCTGTTGGTTCCAGAATTGGTGCATCGGTGCTGCTTGCCGTGCGGTAGCAGAGAGAACAGGGCGGCAGGTAGCTTAGTGGTTAAGAGCGTTGTGCCAGTAACCGAAAGGTCGCTGGTTCTAATCCCCGAGCCGACTAGGTGAGAAATCTGTCGATGTGCCCTTGAGCAAGGCACTTAACCCTAATTGCTTCTGTAAGTCGCTCTGGATAAGAGTGTCTGCTAAATGACTAAAATGTAAACAGTCTATGAATTGGGTGGTTGGAGTCTTTGACAATTTTTAGGACCTTCCTCTGACACCGCCTGGTATAGAGGTCCTGGATGGCAGGGAGCTCGGTCAAAATGATGTACTGGGCCATACGCATTACCTTCTGTAGTGCCTTGCGGTCAGATGCCAAGCAGTTGCCATACCAAGCGGTGATGCAGCCAGTCAAGATGCTCTCAATGGTGCAGCTATATAACTTTTTGAGGATCTGAGGGCTCATGACAAATCTTTTCAGCCTCCTGAGGGGGAGAGGTGTTGTCGTACCCTCTTCACGACTGTGTTGGTGTGTTTGGACCATGATAGATACTTAGTGATGTGGACACTGAGGAACTTGAAGCTCTCGACTCGCTCCACTACAGCTCTGTCAATGTGAATGGGGGCGTGCTCGGCCCTCCGTTTCCTGTAGTCCACGATCAGCTCCTTCGTCTTGCTGATGTTGAGGGAGAGGTTGTTGTCCTGTCACCACACTGCCAGGTCTCTGACCTCCTCCCTATAGGCTCTCTCATCGTCGTCGGTGATCAGGCTTACCACCGTTAGTGATGGTGTTGGATTCGTGCACGGACAAATTAGGTAAAACAGATTTCAGTTTTCCTGCATTGAAATCACCGGCCACTAGGAGCGCCGCCTCTGGATGAGGATTTTCTTCTTTGCTTATGGCCCTATACAGCTCGTTGAGTGCAGTCTTAGTGCCAGCATCGGTTAGTGGTTGTAAATAGACAGCTACAAAAAATATAGATGAAAAAACTATCTTGGTAAATAGTATGGTCTACAGCTTATCATGAGGTATTCTAACTCAGGCGAGCAGAACCTTAAGACTTCCTTAACATTAGGGATCGCGCACCAGCTGTTGTTAACAAAGAGATACACACCACCCCTCTCGAGCTTATCCGGTGCTGCCGTTCTGTCCTGCCGATGCATAGAAAAACCAGCTAGATTTATATTATCCATGTTCTTGTTCAGCCACGACTCTGAGAAGCATAGGATATTACTGTTCTTCAGGTTCCATTGATAGGATAGTCTCAAACAGAGCTTGTCCAGTTTGTTCTCCAGTGATTGTACATAAGCCAATAGAATAGAGGGTAGAGGGGCTTTATCTACTCACCAGTGTAGTTTCATCAGGGTGCCCGACTGTGTTTTTACGTAGAAAATCTGGTGTTTCTATGTCAAACAGTTTTGTTATATTTCAGTCTATATTTCAGTCTTCTGTGATGTATATAAAGTGTAATATTGGGATGCAAACTCAAAATGGAATACTTGTCAACTCTTTATCTGACATGGTACAGGTGTCTTATTTTTATTACGTCATAACCATGTGTGTGAGATGTATACTTTTGTTTCAAAGTAGATTAGTTTAAGACTACCAAGAAACACTCTGTGGACCCTAATTTAGCCCACTGCAGTAAAAAGTTAATGCGTGTTTCATTTAGAGTGGGGAAAAAAAGTATTTAGTCAGCCACCAATTGTGCAAGTTCTCCCACTTAAAAAGATGAGAGAGGCCTGTAATTTTTATCATAGGTACACGTCAACTATGACAGACAAAATGAGATTTTTTTTCTCCAGGAAATCACATTGTAGGATTTTTTATGAATTTATTTGCAAATTATGGTGGAAAATAAGTATTTGGTCACCTACAAACAAGCAAGATTTCTGGCTCTCACAGACCTGTAACTTCTTCTTTAAGAGGCTCCTCTGTCCTCCACTCATTACCTGTATTAATGGCACCTGTTTGAACTTGTTATCAGTATAAAAGACACCTGTCCACAACCTCAAACAGTTACACTCCAAACTCCACTATGGCCAAGACCAAAGAGCTGTCAAAGGACACCAGAAACAAAATTGTAGACCTGCACCAGGCTGGGAAGACTGAATCTGCAATAGGTAAGCAGCTTGGTTTGAAGAAATCAACTGTGGGAGCAATTATTAGGAAATGGAAGACATACAAGACCACTGATAATCTCCCTAGATCTGGGGCTCCACGCAAGATCTCACCCCGTGGGGTCAAAATGATCACAAGAACGGTGAGCAAAAATCCCAGAACCACACGGGGGGACCTAGTGAATGACCTGCAGAGAGCTGGGACCAAATTAACAAAGCCTACCATCAGTAACACACTACGCCGCCAGGGACTCAAATCCTGCAGTGCCAGACGTGTCCCCCTGCTTAAGCCAGTACATGTCCAGGCCCGTCTGAAGTTTGCTAGAGTGCATTTGGATGATCCAGAAAAGGATTGGGAGAATCTCATATGGTCAGATGAAACCAAAATATAACTTTTTGGTAATTAATATGCCATTTAGCAGACACTTTTATCCAAAGCGACTTACAGTCATGTGTGCATACATTTTTACATATGGGTGGTCCCGGGGATCGAACCCACTACCCTGGCGTTACAAGCGCCATGCTCTACCGATTGAGCTACAGAGGACCTCACTCAACTCGTCGTGTTTGGAGGACAAAGAATTCTGAGTTGCATCCAAAGAACACCATACCTACTGTGAAGCATGGGGGTGGAAACATCATGCTTTGGGGCTGTTTTTCTGCAAAGGGACCAGGACGACTGATCCGTGTAAAGGAAAGAATGAATGGGGCCATGTATCGTGAGATTTTGAGTGAAAACCTCCTTCCATCAGCAAGGGCATTGAAGATGAAACGTGGCTGGGTCTTTCAGCATGACAATGATCCCAAACACACCGCCCGGGTAACGAAGGAGTGGCTTCGTAAGAAGCATTTCAAGGTCCTGGAGTGGCCTAGCCAGTCTCCAGATCTCAACCCCATAGAAAATCTTTGGAGGGAGTTGAAAGTCCGTGTTGCCCAGCGACAGCCCCAAAACATCACTGCTCTAGAGGAGATCTGCATGGAGGAATGGGCCAAAATACCAGCAACAGTGTGTGAAAACCTTGTGAAGACTTACAGAAAACGTTTGACCTGTGTCATTGCCAACAAAGGGTATATAACAAAGTATTGAGAAACTTTTGTTATTGACCAAATACTTATTTTCCACCATAATTTGCAAATAAATTCATAAAGATCCTACAATGTGATTTTCTGGAAAAAAAATTCTCATTTTGTCTGTCATAGTTGACGTGTACCTATGATGAAAATTACAGGCCTCTCTCATCTTTTTAAGTGGGAGAACTTGCACAATTGGTGGCTGACTAAATACTTTTTTCCCCCACTGTATGTTACAATACCTGCTTCTACCCTCTTCAGTTTTGGATCTCACAAGTTGACATTATTGGAGACCAAACACTGAATAGATTGCTTTCCTGTGTATTCTAATTAAGGCACCATGACAAGGGAACATGGAAATCATACTGATAAACCTCACCTATTACACCTTCAACAGTCTGTGTGTAGTCTCTGATTGGACCTGTTCTCATTATTTAATGGTGATGTAATCATAATTACTTTATTGTTTGTGCTATTATTTGCTTGGCAAACATCTTGGTCTAGTATAACCTCCAACTCTCACTACAGTTGACGGTTTATAGGTGAGGTGGTTAAATCACACACACCTGTTGAAACAGTCTCACAACCGTAAACTGGGTTCAAATACAATGAAGAGCACATTCTATATCGACAGCGAGCAGTCAGAACCTCCTGAGTTCTCCTCACAATACTATTCCAATGCAATGCAGAAGAGGGGAAATATTCTGAATGAATAGTCTTCCCCTTTTTGGGTTCACACATTGTTCTTTACTCATCTCGTATCTTTGTCCTACTTCATTTATCATAGACACTCTGTATCCGTCCCAAGTTGCACCCTATTCCCTATTTAGTGCAATATATAGGGAGTAGGGTGCAATTTGGAACAAAGCCTTTATTAATTTAGTTTTGGTAGTAACTACGGCTGTCACAGTTCATTAGTTAACTCAAGTTAACTTTTTTAAATTTTAGTGCACACATTTCTTTTCCCGTTATTAATCGCATTATACACTACCGGTCAAAAGTTTTAGAACACCTACTCATTCCAGTGTTTTTCTTAAATTTTTACTATTTTTTACATTGTAGAATAATAGTGAAGACATCAAAACTATGAAATAACACATATGGAATCATGAAGTAAACAAAAAAGTGTTAAACAAATCAAAATATATTTTATATTTGAGATTCTTCAAATAGCCACCCTTTCCCTTGATGACAGCTTTGCACACTCTTGGCATTCTCTCAACCAGCTTCATGAGGTATTCACCTGGAATGCATTTCAATTAACAGGTGTGCCTTCTTAAAAGTTAATTTGTGGAATTTCTTCCCTTCTTAATGCATTCGAGCCAATCAATTGTTGTGAAGAAGATAGCCTTATTTGGTAAAATACCAAGTCCATATTATGGCAAGAACACCTCAAATAAGCAAAGAGAAACAACAGTCCATCATTACTTTAAGACATGAAGGTCAGTCAATACGGAACATCAAGCGCTATGATGAAACTGGATCGCATGAGAACCGCCACAGGAATGGAAGACCCAGAGTTACCTCTGCTATAGAGGATAAGTTCATTAGAGTTACCAGCCTCAGAAATTGCAGCCCAAATAAATGCTTCACAGAGTTCAAGTAACAGACACATCTCAACATCAACTGTTTAGAGGAGACTGTGTGAATCAGGCCTTCATGCTCGAATTACTGCAAAGAAACCACTACTAAAGGACACCAATAATAAGAAGAGACCTGCTTGGGCCAAGAAACATGAGCAATGGACATTAGACTGGTGGAAATGTGTCCTTTGGTCTGGAGTCCAAATTAGAGATTTTTGGTTCCAACCGCCATGTCTTTGTGAGACGCGGTGTGGGGGAACGGATGATCTCTGCATGTGTATTTCCCACCGTAAAGCATGGAGGAAGACGTGTTATGGTGTGGGGGTGCTTTGGTGGTGACACTGTCTGTGATTTAACCAGCATGGCTACCACAGCATTCTGCAACGATATGCCATCCCATCTGGTTTGGGCTTAGTGGGACTATCATTTGTTTTTCAACAGGACAATGACCCAACACAGCTCCAGGCTGTGTAAGGGCTATTCTACCAAGAAGGAGAGTGGTGGAGTGCTGCATCAGATGACCTGGCCTCCACAATCCCCCGACCTCAACCAAATTGAGATGGTTTGGGATGAGTTGGACCGCAGAGTGAAGGAAAAGCAGCCTCAGTGCTCAGAATATGTGGGAACTCAATCAAGACTGTTGGAAAAGCATTCCAGGTGAAGCTGGTTGAGAGAATGCCAAGAGTTTGCGAAGCCGTCATCAAGGCAAACGGTGGCTATTTGAAGAATCTCAAATATAAAATATATTTTGATTTGTTTAACACTTTTTTGGTTACTACATAATTCCATATGTGTTATTTCATAGTTTTGATGTCTTCAGTATTATTCTACAATGTAGAAAATAGTAAAAAATAAAGAAAAACCCTTGAATGAGTAGGTGTTCTAAAACTTTTGACCGGTAGTGTATATTGAAAACGTCCAAAATACATAACCGATACAGCTAAAAAACTTGGGTAACCCAGATGTGGAGATCACGGGGTGAACCACGCGGTGAACGTCACGTTGGACTTATTTAATCTTCAGGGGCATCCTTCCCACAATGCACATTGTTTCTCCCTGATGGTCCCTACTGAGCCATTGTCTTGTTACACTGCACCCTTCACAATCTTGACAGCCTTCACATTATGTCAGAGAGGCATACACACCTGTGTGTGTGTGTGTGTGTGTGTGTGTGTGTGTATCTGTGTCTGTGTGTGCACATGTGCATGCAAGTGCATGTGTGTGTGTGCCTTCCCTGTCCTGGGTGACACACTAAAACAGGGGTTCCCAAACTTTTTGGGGCCAGGGACCTCTTTCGTGATAGCAAATTAATCAAAGTCCCCCTTAAAATCAGAGGACAACTCTGATTTTAGAGTGCATTAAAGTAGCATACAAGGAGTTTTACTATAACTGCTGCAGCGCATGGTCGGACTAACCAAGTCTCGGGCCCTGGAAAATATCATTTTAAATCCCCCCCTCTTCGCATCGGAGATAACATTTAGCAGTTTTCAAGGTAATTTCCTGCAATTCTACACATTTAGCCAAGGGACAGGGACAACATTTTGCTGTTCTAAAGCTAATTTCCTGCAAATATACACATTTTCCCATGGAGCAGAGAGCCACTTTTGCAGTTTTGAAACTTAAATTACAGTGCAAAACAACATTTTTAGGTAATACAAGAAGTATTGAGTTGAAAATCGGATCATTGATAGAGTACTGTGGATCCCTATGAGCCTCCCAGGCAATGTTGTGCATCTAAGGGTAGCTTATATTGTAGATTAATAATATTACATTGTATTGTAATGCACCCTCTAAACTTGTTTAACAGACACCTTAGCCAAATTAATTTAATCTGTTGTTACTAGCATTTTTAAAATACTTTTTTAAAGAAAAACTAATTTTGGGGCAGTACCTCCGTGGACCTCTAGGGGTCCGCAGACCCCACTTTGAGAACTCCTGCACTAGAAGACAATCCCCCGATGCCCTCACGACCAAACAAGGGCTGGGCCGGGGCAGGTTCACACAGAGGCTTCTCGCTGATCCCATTAAAAGCAATTAGCAGTGTGTTGACTCAGTTGTAAAAGCCACAGTGTACCCCTCCCCAAGTGTCCCTCCCCCAGCCTCTCTCAGAACCAGGTGTACACAAACAGCCCTCTCTCAAACACTAGGATGCGCCGGTGGTCTCGGCAGGGGGGAAACTTCCATCATCAGGTGATAATATGAACAGCAACTGACTGTTGAATGTACCCTACATTCTTAGAGAAAAGGGTTCCAAAAGGGTTCTTCAGCTGTCCCCATAGGAGAACCCTTTTTGGTTCCAGGTAGAACCCTTTTTGGTTCCAAGTAGAACTCTTCTGGGTTACATGGAACCCAAAAGGGTTCTTCAAAGGGTTCTCCTATGGGGACAGCCGAAGAACCATTTTAGGTTCTAGATAGCACCTTTTTTTCTAAGAGTGTAGACCTGTTGAAACTTGTAGGTTAATTCTCAAAGTTATCAAGTGTAACTGATGCTGTTAAATGGGCAAATCCATTGTGAATGGATACATCTAAAACTGGTACAGGGAAGCATCTAAAACTGATTTTGAGAACATCTTATCACTGAACTGTACCATAACACCCCACACAGAATATAAAGAGTGTGCCATTAATAGTATATTCAATAAATTCCATATATTCCCTATTATTCCTACCCTTCAATAAACCTTTCCATCTCCTAACCCTATGCATCCTAACCCTGCTGCTGCCTAATCCCTGAGCCGGGCATTGTGAGTGGGCTGAAACCCTCATCCCAGCCATCCATTCACAGATAGAGCTATCTGCCAGGTGAGTAAATGAGCAAATAGTGGACACAATACCAGCCAACCCGATCATCCACTCTCCTCTCACTCAGGCATTGTTTTGGCCCCGGCTCTGGATGTGAGTGATCTACCTGAGCTTGTCCCCCTGCTGCCCCCCACCCCCACCCCCACCCCCTGCCCCCTTAACCCTCACCCAGGTGGTTTAATTATCTGCAGAGTCTCCCACTGGCTATCTGGAGCTATGGACCCGCCCCCTCACAGAGGTGATAACACAAGGGAGGGCTAGGCTCACTCAGACCAGAGGCTAATTCCTCTCTTAGCAGCCAGCCGACTATTAACTATTATCGAGCCGTTTTATGTAGGAAATATGTCTGAGAACACCCGGCTTCATGTACTGTGTTGAGGGAGTGAGAGGAAGCTTCTCCTTATGGCAGATGGGTATTTTGAGGGCCAGCTGTTGGCTTGTTTTACATGCACCGCCTCAATAAGAGTCATAAAGACCTTATCTAGGCCCAAGAGAAAATGTACGCTCTTTGAAATATTGAATTAAAATATGCTTCAATGTGAATCATACGCCAATATTGTATGAACTGTCATTTAGTGAATATAATGTAAGTTTGCGCATTGTTTACTGTAGATTTACATACAATGTTGATGTACTGTACATCCCTAAATGGCAAAATTCTATAATAGATACAAACGTCCAGCTGACATTACTATGACTATTCTATTACCAAATGTTATCTGTCTACATCCATTCAATAATCTATCAACTTGTGCCTAACAATCTCTGTTATTGTGGAAATTATCAGTTAACTTAACCTGCTGCACTGCTGTTTTTTAAAGTTTATCCCTGGAGACTTTTCTAACACTGTCTCAGGCTGTCTCCCCTCTCTCTCCCCAACCAGTGGTCGCCCCATCCCCAGCCCCATGGCCCTGCTGCCCAACCACCATATTGAGCAAACAGGACGATCAAACAACGGGGAGTGCCTCAGATACAGTACGTCCCCCTGCCTCCGCCCAGCGCCCGGGCTGTGAGCAAACACTCCAGCCTGCAGAACAAAGGGGGATGAATAATCGGAGGGAAATGTCAACGTTTCATCATGGCTGCCCTGGCCCGGTGAGTTATCCATTAACCACAGACTGAGTGCTCTATCGCAGGGACACCTGAATGTACCTGCAACAATGGAGAGAGAGAGGGAGGGAGGGAGGGAGGGAGGGAGGGAGGGAGGGAGGGAGAAGGAAATGGAGAGAGAGGAAAAAGGAGAAGGCTGAAACATTCCACACTGAGAGAGACAGAAAGAGTGAGAGAGCGAGAAAGAGTGACAGAGAGATTGAGGTAGAGGTGAAGAGGAAAGACAAAAAGTGTGTAATAGAAGAAGTGAGAGACAACATGGGCTGAGAGACAGAGGGAAAAACAAGATTCTCATTAGTATTATTGTAGACACATTACATCACATTACTAATCACCCTGCACCTGTTGGGGGAGTAGTATGACTGAACCAAAGCTATTATTTCGAAGTCAAGTCACATAACAGTAAGTCATGCTTACCAACAATGTTACCAAGTGCTTATTCAATTCTAAAGGGATATTGGACTATTTTGTGGCAAAACCAAGTAATGACTTTGAATCTGATGCTTGTATTTATGACGATATATGAAAGAACCTGCATATTAATTTGCTTTCGTCGCAATGTTCAGATCACAGCCCCGTAAAGGCAGACTGTGGAGGTGCACTGTGATAAGGCCTATACTTATATATACACCCCTAAGTGTTACCGTATCAATGTCCAAAGGACATCTCTCCTGCCCCCCTCCCCATATAAAGCAATATAAGATGCAATTAAAGGAGATAGAATTATAGTTTCATTGCATATGTATAGTGTACAAAGAGCTTAGTCTACCCAGGTTCGAGTAGGGAAACACACCAGGGTATTTATTCCAGAGAGAGAGAGAGAGAGAGAGAGAGGTGGAGGAAAAAGGAGGTAGTCAAGACGGGAGGGGGGGTACTCTGCAAATAAGATGTCTAATTCATGGAGCGGATGTTTTTAAGGAAACTGTCTAAGGACGTTGCTGCACCAACTGTACCTTCCAGTGGCTGTTTCTGTGCCCATCTCCTTCCCAGGTTCCTTAAGTATAACTGTGGTGACACGTGTTATTTCTCCTATTTAAATGGACTAGAAAGCATGGCCTTAAACTGGACACATAATTCTCCCATTGATAGACTTGGGAAGCCTGTGTCCAAAGGCCATCCAGCTGGTATATGTAATTTGCGAGAGATGTAAAATTCACTACCCTCCATTTATTACCTTCAAATAAAGGGTGATTTCCTTCCTGACAATACAAAAAAACTGTTTAAGGTAGAAACATTACATTGGGTTAATTGAGGTGTTTGCGCTTGTCTGACTTGTGGAAGTTCAACCATAACCTTTAAATTGCCACTCTATGTCACTCTATGCCACTCTATGCCACTCTATGTCACTCTATGCCACTCTATGCCACTCATGCTTTCCTATTTATTCTTCTATTTATGTCGAATGTGGGGAAGTTTTTTTTTAAACATTTCTTTCAACGCGAACCAGAGGGGAAAAAAACAGTAAATGAATCTGTGTTATTTATTTGGTTTGGAGCCCTGAACTTTTAGCAGTGAAAAATCACCCACCATATCACTAATTCCGTCTCCTCCGGCTGCCTGTGGAATTAAAAGACCCCTGAAAGAAATGCTGAACAGAACCAGCCTATTTGCCCTGCCGGACATGAAGGATTTCGGCAGCCATGTGCAAAACCACAATTTTTGCCCCTGACTACTGCCCTCTTCTGATGGAGTGGCCTGAATCTAATGTGGCCACTCATAGTCCATTCAGAAAAATACTCTCCTCTTCACCTATTATCTGAAGATCATTCTCAATGAGTATAAATCTTTCTGAATCTTTGTAAAAAATCCATAGAAAATCCAGAACTATTTTTGTAGTTTTTCAGTCTTACACGTGGACGCCACCATTTGGCCAACGTCAGTTTCAGGAAGGACAAGTGCCACATTGAAGGACAGGTCATAATACAGTCTTTACACAGGGGAAACAAATAACACTAGCCAGCCTCAAACAGCATTGAAATGGGCCCCATATTGACAGAGTAAAGCCAAGGAACACAGGAGAACAACAGCATCACCTGATTCATGCATGTAACATCAAAGAATCATCTGGAGTTCATTTTGACAGTATGATTATGTTACACCATGAGCACACCTTCATAAAGAGATATAATGGTGGTGCACACATAGAGGTCTTTTTAACAGCACACATTACTGTGGTAGAAAGAGAGAGAGAGAGAGAGAGAGAGAGAGAGAGAGAGAGAGAGAGAGAGAGAGAGAGAGAGAGAGAGAGAGAGAGAGAGAGAGAGAGAGAGAGAGAGAGAGAGAGAGAGAGAGAGAGAGAGAGAGAGAGAGAGAGAGAGAGAGAGAGAGAGAGAGAGAGAGAGAGAGAAGCCAGTGGGTTGTGTGAGGGATAAGTGACGGTGACTCATGAATGAGTACACATTGTTAGAGCAGTGAAAATCCTCGCAGGTTCCTGGAAGAAAAAAAGTCTTACGTGACACCAGGATGCAAGACAGCTCCTGAGAACAGGATCACCCACCCCTCCCTGCAGCCAGGCCTCCAGCTAGCTGCCCCAGGCCTTCTGCCTCCTCTACTGTCTACAGAGGGATTCTCATTTGCCTAAAGACTGGCCCCTAGGACTGCTTTTTGTATTTGACATTTGTTTTTCAATGTCAAAGTCTTTGATTCAATGTTTTGATCAGTTGTTTGAGATGTCATTTGTAATGTTGAGAATGACAGCTACCAAAAAGGTAGTAGCACAAAGATCAGACTGGTCTCATAGACTAGACGTAACATAGTAAACGTAAATCCAGGACACTCAAATTAGTATGATATGTTACGTTTGGTGTGGTTACATAAGACAGAAGGTTATTTAAGGCAAAACCAAAAGGAGGGTGGGTGGATGGGGTGGATGGGTGGTTGTATAAAGTGAATATCCACCAACCCACAAGGTTGCGTGTTCGAATCTCATCACGGACAACTTAGCATTTTAGCTAATTAGCGACTTTGCAACTGCTTAGCATGTTAGCTAACCCTTCCCTAACCCTAACCCTAACCTTAACCCTTTATCCTAACGCCTAACTCAAACCTTAACCCTAACCTTAACAGAATAATATGAAATGCTCTGAGACCACATGGCAAAGATAGCTATTCTTAATGAATAAACAATATTGTATGGAATTAATTGTATACTGTGGTTTATTCCTAAGTGAATCCTGCATTGCTTATCATTGACGTGATAGGTCTGTGTCCTACCCATGTGAAGATATGGGAAGCACTAATCACTTTCTTACCTACAGCATGTCTTTCATTCAGGATGAGAAGTAATGATGTATGTTTTGATGATCAATGATTATGTTTACCGTTTCCAGTCTGAATTTGGCACGTGTAGGTTGTCCTCAGCTATACTGAATCCCTACACTCATCTCGAATCCCTCTGAATCTGAGCGTCTTTGTTGATCTAATCTTTATTTGGCGTTTACCGCAACTCTTTGAATAACGTACACAGCTCATTTACGGGAAACACACAGGGCACCATCACACCTGGTCCCTGCATGCTTCCAAACCTTTTCCAAATTGGTTTGCACGAAGCAAGCCATTTAGAGACTTCTTTTTTAAAATCCTACTCCACGACAACCCCAGTAACTAAAAAATGGTCAGCGGTGAAAAATAAGTGGTTCTAAATATAAACCTGTAAAAAGGTAGCTTTGTAAACCAAGGTGGCTTGAGAGAGTGAAAGTGAGAGTTAGAGAACTTCTCCCTGCGGCCTAACTGCTAGGATGGAGCCAGGGTCCGAATTTTATGCCCACTATGAATGGATTGATTGTCCCGGGTCCCACGGAGCCAGGAAAGTTCCCCCAGCAGCGGTTAGGATCCTATCTGCCAGGAACGCAGAGCTAGAGAGAGGATGCAGAGAGAGAACCAGCACTAGTTATGTCAGATACCTTTCAAGAAAAATACCTTTTGAGGTGTTTATAAATGCCTGCTGCAGAGTGAGCAGCACGCAACGTGTGTTCGGACCATCTAAATAAAAAAGAGCTGTCAATCTGTTTGTTTTGACAGAGAGGAGTGAGAGAGGGTGGGGGGATTGAGAAGGAGAGAAAATAAGCAATGAAGGGATAGATATTTCGGGGTTGGACATTCCATAAAAAAAAAAAAAGAACATTCCATTAAGTGTCTGTTGAGACGGACAACACAGCAGACATGTTTTCAGGCACTTCGTAGCTGTTACAATGCAAATATCAGAGCCTGAGGGAATGTGGAGGGTGGACTGGGAGCCAAGGTTTCTCCATATAATGAGAGCCTGGGACCCTTCTCTTCCACTAACTCAGAAGGCCCTGTAAGGTTTATAACACTGTACCAGTCCACGTCCCTATTAGATCAAGCCAGTTCAGTGAGAATTGGCCAAAGTTCAGTACATTTCATATAGAAATGTAAATCTTATTTGATAGAAATCCCATTTTAAGAAAAAAACATACAGAACACAGTATAGAGAATCATGGCAGTTCCAGAAAGGAACGGTACTGAACATTGTGTCCCAGCTACAGATTCCAGACTCAGCAGTACTCCTGTAAATGGTGGTGTGTGGAACAGGTGCTTTAAGCAAATCTTACTGACACTTGATGTTGTTGATGTGAGAATAGACCCTTTCCACCAGTGCTGTGGAGAAAACCTTGAGTTTGTCTATGTTGCGTGAGACGTTCTGGGCTTTGGTGAAGTCCTGTTTGTGAGAGAGCCGTCGACTCAGGAGCCTGTGGACATAGGTCTCATTCATCCCTTTGCGGCCCAGCTCCCTCCCCTCCTCTTCCTCCCCCTCTACCGACCACTGCCGTTTATGGTGCCCGACAGCACGAAAACAGACTGGAGGGAGAGGTGTGCAGGACGGGACAGAGCAGGGGATGCGTGGTGGATACATCTGTGACAAACACATGGTGTTCAAACCAGTAGTGGTATCCAACATAAACTGCTGCTCTACTGTTAAAGCTGTATCCTGCCATGTCAAAGGGAATACCGTATGTGTTGGTGGGATGACGTTGTGTACGATAGTAAGGCAAATGTGAGTCAACATGTATGTGAGAGAGAAAGAGTGAGAGAGATCAGAGAGAGAGAGAGAGAGAGAGAGAGAGAGAGAGAGAGAGAGAGAGAGAGAGAGAGAGAGAGAGAGAGAGAGAGAGAGAGAGAGAGAAAGAAACTCAGAAGGAGTAGGAGTGTGTCTGCATAGGTCCAGTGAGTGTGAATGATTGTGTATGCTCAGGACATATGTGTATGAAGTTGCGACACTCGGAGTGTGTGTCTGAGAGAGTGTGATAGGCATGCTGGATTCCATGGTAACGGGGTCCTGTGCTCCTCCGGTGAATGATGTGATTGTTGCTGGCAGCCCTCTCTCCCGTCTCTCTCGCACCCTCATGTTGTTTTTAGCCCCTCGCACCGGTAACCCGAGAGGCGGGCGACACGCCGGTAATCTGGCCCAGCTGGGTTCCTGTCGTTGCTAATTGGTGCAAACGAGGGGGACCTGTGATTGCAGGGCCATGAAAACAAAACCCCCCATTAACAGGCTCGTGACAGGGCAGGGACCCAGGCCACAGGGGCTGCTTCCACCAAACTGTGACCTCTCACTCAGCCAAGACCCAGGTGTGGGGGGCGAACAGGGACTCCAACCAGGGACTCCAACCAAGGACTCCAACCAGGGACTCGACAGGGTCTTATAGATGTACATACACAGGGAGAGGCTTTTTGTGGACTGACTCAATTTAGGGTAATCATTCTGCCTTTAGGTCTTGACATGTCTAACATCATTATATAGCCATAACTGTCACCTCATGTAATAACCAAGGGTGATAGATGAAGTGTCAGTACTTTTAGCTAGACTTTTGCCAGGTATGTGAGGATAATGCTAATGATGATCATAATGATGATGATTGTGATGAGTAAATACAGCTAATGTTATTGATCATAAGTCGATTCAGGAGGAATGCCATTTCCAGGGTAATATAGTCACCACACAGAACAACTGATAGAGCTACAGTATTATCCATTTGTACAGCTGAATACACACTGAGGTCATTCACTTTAAGTGTCTGGCTCAAGTTCTCACACCCGTGTGACGACCTTTAACCCTCTGGTCAAAAGTCCAGGTCTGTTATAATAGCTATAATACTCCTTTACTACATCTGTCAGTGGGTCAGGAAAACTAGTGTGTATCAGATATGGGACAAAACAGAGAAAAGCTTATCTGATTGGACTGAGTAATGAGGTCACATGCAGTAACGGCAAATGGGCGGGGCGTATGTCACTCACACAACTGTGACGCAAACGGCTCATAAGCACTGATAATAACTGCTTGGAGGCGTTGGGTAGGTTTGGTGTGTCAAAAGTCCAGAAGTCCTTGTTGGGTTCCTGAAGTGTTGTTACCTACATTCGTTATCTACCAGTGATCTCTAGCAACATGCTTGAAGAACAGGAAGAGGATCTCTAGATTTCATCATCTAGATTTCATCAGATCCTAGCTAGATCCTATCGTGTCTACATTTGAGCACATTCAGATTCTCAGAATGCATCAGTGTCAGTGATTGAGCAGATGCCCTGATGTTCTCTGTCATCTATTCAAATCCACCCTTCCATCCTTTTTGTGAGGATAATAAAACCCCTTGCAAAACGACCATGTATTGTGCTATCAAAAGGTGTGTTGTGTTGTGGCTGCTCAGGTCCTAACTCTCCAGGACCTCCAGAGACAGAAGCTTAAGTGTGGTGGTGGAGGTGGTGGCTTCACCCAGGGGCAGCAGGGTGGGTGATGAACGTCTCTGGAATGTCCGCCGCCATCTGGGGTCCATGTGGACGAGGGGGCCGGCCCCGGACCTGGCCCGGCGGGAGCAGAGGAAGAGCGTGTCAGTCCCGGCTAGACCTTAAAACAACACGGCCAGGTCTGACAGCCACTGTCCACTGCCTCGTAAATCACCGGCCACACTGTCACACACTGTCTCTCTTACCCTGCAGTGAGACACTGCTCTGTTTGGACTCGGAGAGTGGAGTTTTTATGGAAATGAAGAAATAAGTATTGCTCCCTCTCTCTGAATGTCCTCGTCAAAATATGTCAGCTCGTCTGTCGCAGTGTTAGTACCCAGAGGCAAATGAGGGACGTGTGAGCGACAAAAACTGTATCAGGCGTACAGAGGGCAACTATTACAGGCCATACCAACAGTATGTGGTAGTTGGACATCAGCCAAGACATAAGCGCAGACATAAGCTCCTACGTGCCGAGTTAAAGCCAGAGATGTGACTGACACCAGGCTGGCCATGGAGCTTTTCTCTCTGCGTCTGTTGACTCAACACTCAGGCCCTGATCAATCCAATGGCCTTCATTCTTTCTTTCTCCCAGGGAAATGTATTCAGCCACTTCTCTGTCTCGTCGTCTCCCAGTCCTGCTTTATCAGGAGCCACTTTAACAACACCCACAACCCAAAGAGCAAAGTCCAGCGTATTATCTCTGCCTCTGTCTCTACCGTGTGCACTCGTTGACTGGCCTCCTCCGCACAGCACAACATACAACAGGCTGGAGAGAGCTAAAGCAGGATATGAAGTAGTCAGTGACAACAAGCATAGTCTAAAATAAAATATCTATATCTGTGTCGTTACTACACTCTTAGAAAAAAAGGTGCTATCTAGAACCTAAAAGGGTTCTTCGGCTGTCCCCATAGGAGAACCCTTTGAAGAAACATTTTTGGTTCCAGGTAGAACCCTTTTTGGTTCCAGGTAGAACCCTTTTGGGTTCCATGTAGAACCCTTTCCACGGAGGGTTCTACCTGGAACCAAAAAGGGTGCTCCTATGGGGACAGCCGGAGAACCCTTTTGGAACCCGATTTTCTAAGAGTGTATAATAATAATAAATAATAATAATATGTATAACGATAGAAACACAATACCTAATGTACACTATCTACATTAAATATATAACAAGGCATGTTTTTGTAGTCTCATATCTAATGTAATTATTATATAAGAGATTCAATTATGAATGTATACTATCTATTATAACTGTAAAAACATGCAATATCGCAATTTTATATTTCACAGGGCTCAAACTTTTAATATTTCAGTATATGCTTCAAAGGGCAGATACGTTTAAAAGTGCAGTCATCCCACTTGCGCAAAACAAGTCTTCCATTATTCCACAAATGTTTTCCTCCAACAATCCAACATGAGAGTATAGCCTGAGGGTTGAACTGTAAGCCTCAGCTTTTTCTTTCTTTTCTTTCCCTGCTTGGGAAATGTCAACACAGGATCCAACAGGATGCAGTGTTGCATCCAGGATACGGCTCTCATTTACATAGTACATCTTAAAGGGATGAGCCAGGAGCCACCCTTCCCTCTAGTTTTATCTGTCACATCTACAGGTAACAGACAAAATAAAGGAAACACTTGAGTAAATGAGGGAAACAAAGTATATTGAAAGCAGGTGATTCCACACAGGTGTAGCTCCTTGTTTAATTAAGCAATTAACATCCCATCATGCTTAGGGTTATGTATCATAATGCTGGACAGGCCATTATTTTGGCTACAATGGCTTTGCCCCATTGGGATGATAATGCCCCTATCCACAGGGCACGAGTGGTCACTGAATGGTTTGATGAGCATGAAAACGATGTAAACCATATGCCATGGCCGTCTCAGTCACCAGATCTCAACCCAATTGAACAATTATGGGAGATTCTGGAGTGGTGCCTGAGACAGCGTTTTCCACCACCATCAACAAAACACCAACTTATGTAATTTCTCTGGGTAGAATGGTGTCGCATCCCTCCATAAGAGTTCCAGACACTTGTAGAATATATGCCAAGCTGCATTGAAGCTGTTCTGGCCCAACGCCCTATTAAGAGACTCTATGTTGGTGTTTCCTTTATTTTGGCGGTTACCTGTACATACGACTAGAAAAACACAGCCAGGTTATAAGTATCCAACATCAACCGCCTGCTATGACAGCTTTTAACTTCCCAAATTATGAATGAGGGCTGACAAGCCAGGAAATCCAAAGTGCATTGAATTAACTGAGGGGGCAAATAATAGTTCATTAAATACATGGTCTGGATGAACAATAAATCTTTCCTATCAGTGACCGTGTCATATATCCACCCATATTCCCTAACAATCAACCAGCTCGCCGGGAAGCCATTATTCACTTGTTCTTTCTGTCAGCGTACAGAACATACGAAAGTGTTAAAGTATGTTTTTCCCGTGTGCTCCTGACAAGAGCACAAATTACTGTCACCTCTTCCTGTGCCTCAGGTGAAATGTTAAACAACAGAAACTACGGTGGAATTTCTCTTGAGGAGGACACTTTGAGATACTATGCAAAACTATACCCTCTGGGTAAAACTGGATTGAGTCAAAATAGTTGACTTGCTATTTCATCTTACTTCAGCGACATGACTGTAGTTGGTCGAATTGGCAAAAA
Source organism: Coregonus clupeaformis (assembly GCF_020615455.1). Taxonomy (NCBI): domain Eukaryota; kingdom Metazoa; phylum Chordata; class Actinopteri; order Salmoniformes; family Salmonidae; genus Coregonus; species Coregonus clupeaformis. The sequence continues at coordinate 44,964,088 of NC_059197.1, forward strand.
AGTATCAAATTGTAGCTAACATTTTTGTCTCATTATGCTATTCCCAAAAGTGAACCGATTCTGATCATCAATAGTGTTATGTTCATATAACTATTTGAGAAGTGTTTGAATGTGTTTATCATGGTTCACAACAGAGTACAAAACAAATCACAGCTAATATATGGGGGTGACATTTTGTTGCAGGTTAGTCATAACTGGGCAGGGCTTTGTCCCTTGTTCCCAATGCACCTTTGTGTAGCTGTGGCTACCATATCAGCTAAATACTGGCCTATCTTATCGAACCAACTGCACCATTTTATGTGTGTGTGTGTGTGTGTGTGTGTGTGTGTGTGTGTGTGTGTGTGTGTGTGTGTGTGTGTGTGTGTGTGTGTGTGTGTGTGTGTGTGTGTGTGTGTGTGTGTGTGTGTGTGTGTGTGTGTGTGTGTGTGTGTGTGGGCGTGCGTGCGTGATCTACGGTCAGCTTCAAAAGCTCCCTCAGTGCGACGTGACACTGGAGAATGGTTTTGCACCCCTACGTGACAACTCCAGAAACACAGAGTAGTGTTGAGCAAGAAGGCTGTGGAGGGCTGTCCTACGGTCAATGGAATGCTGGTCTCTACTGAAATTCAACTTAAAGCTCTCCTCTCCCTAGTTGACTCCTTCTTGTAAAAAGTGAATAACATTTAGTTATAACCCCTCCATGAACAACACAGACAATGACAAAGCGTTCAGTTGACTGATACAGAAATTAAATGATACTTTTTAGAGAACTAAACTGCTATATCACAAAGACAATAACTGATCACTTTAAGCAATGTTGTTTCTAAGCAAAACATGTATTTATGCTGCACTGATGTATGTGATGTATTCTCAATTCCATCCTTTCTGGAAGTTGTCCAACCATAACATTGATTGGATTTATTGTCCCATTGGACATGTGATCATGTCCCTATGCCAGCTACAGTGCCTTGCACAAGTATTCATCCCCCTTGGCGTTTTTCCTATTTTGTTGCATTACAACCTGTAATTTAAATTGATTTTTATTTGGATTTCATGTAATGGACATACACAAAATAGTTAAAAGTGGTGAAGTGAAATGAAAGAAATAACCTGTTTCATAAAATTCAAAAAAATAAATAACGGAAAAGTGGTGCGTGCATATGTATTCACCCCCTTTGCTATGAAGCCCCTAAATAAGATCTGGTGCAACCAATTAACTTCAGAAGTCACATAATTAGTTAAATAAAGTCCACCTGTATGCAATCTAAGTGTCACATGATCTGTCACATGATCTCAGTATATATACACCTGTTCTGAAAGGCCCCAGAGTCTGCAACACCACTAAGCAAGGGGCACCACCAAGCAAGCGGCACCATGAAGACCAAGGAGCTCTCCAAACAGGTCAGGGACAAAGTTGTGGAGAAGTACAGATCAGGGTTGGGTTATAAAAAAATATCAGAAACTTTGAACATCCCACGGAGCACCATTAAATCCATTATAAAAAAATTGAAAGAATATGGCACCACAACAAACCTGCCAAGAGAGGGCCGCCCGACAAAACTCACGGACCAGGCAAGGAGGGCATTAAAGAGACAACAAAGAGACCAGAGATAAACCTGAAGGAGCTGCAAAGATTGGAGTATCTGTCCATAGGACCACTTTAAGCCGTACACTCCACAGAGCTAGGATTTACGGAAGAGTGGCCAGAAAAATGCCATTGCTTAAAGAAAAAAATAAGCAAACATGTTTGGTGTTCGCCAAAAGGCATGTGGGAGACTCCCCAAACATATGGAAGAAGGTACTCTGGTCAGATGAGACTAAAATTGAGCGTTTTGGCCATCAAGGAAAACGCAATGTCTGGCGCAAACCCAACACCTCTCATCACCCCGAGAACACCATCCCCACAGTGAAGCATGGTGGTGGCAGCATCATGCTGTGGGGATGTTTTTCATCGGCAGGGACTGGGAAACTGGTCAGAATTGAAGGAACGATGGATGGCGCTAAATACAGGGAAATTATTGAGGGAAACCTGTTTCAGTCTTCCAGAGATTTGAGACTGGGACGGAAGTTCACCTTCCAGCAGGACAATGACCCTAAGCATACTGCTAAAGCAACACTTGAGTGGTTTAAGGAGAAACATTTAAATGTCTTGGAATGGCCTAGTCAAAGCCCAGACCTCAATCCAATTGAGAATCTGTGGTATGACTTAAAGATTGCTGTACACCAGCGGAATCCATCCAACTTGAAGGAGCTGTAGCAGTTTTGCCTTGAAGAATTGGCAAAAATCCCAGTGGCTAGATGTGCCAAAATTATAGAGACATACCCCAAGAGACTTGCAGCTGTAATTGTGGCAAAATGTGGCTCTACAAAGTATTGACTTTGGGTGGGTGAATAGTTATGCACGCTCAAGTTTTCAGTTTTTTTGTCTTATTTCTTGTTTGTTTCACAGGAAAAAATATTTTGCATCTTCAAAATGGTAGGCATGTTGTGGAAATCAAATGATACAAACCCCCCCAAAATCAATTTAAATTCCAGGTTGTAAAGTAACAAAATAGGAAAAATGCCAAGGGGGGGGTTAATCTGTGTCAGGGAAACCATTACATGTCACAAAGTATATGTAACAATATAAATTAGGGTTGCCTGAACACTTTAAATTATTTTTATAACTTTAATAGTTATAAAGTTGCAGCGTTTACTCTAATATGCAAACTCATGCGAATTAAAATAATCTAATAAAGTCTAGGTTTATTGTAAATCGGAATAGTCTATTCTGTTAAGTTGGATTGGTGTTATATCTTACAGTACATTTCCTATAGTCAGTATCATTATAAGTAGGCTATCTGCCATTTTAATATGGTGTGATCTGTAATCATTGTAAAATACTTTCCATGTATGCAAATGCATGCAAATGTTGAAGTTTACAGTAATTAAGTTATATCATAGTGTTTCCCATCATCCTGAAGTTGGTTTGGTGTTTCTAGCTTGAATGGTTAAGAAAGCAGTGGCACTTTGAATATCTAGCTCTCATGGTCACCCTTGACTCCCATGTTAATTATGCAAATGTTTAATGGTTGTAATTTCTAAATTATAAATAATATTACAAATCTGAACAGAAGCAACGTAATTTACACTAGACTGGACGTTTTGAAGTTGCAAATCTTAAAGATAATTTTAATTAAGTTAATTAATATGAATCCATGAAGTGTTTCTCTCTTCCTGAAGTTGTTTTGGTGTTTCTAGCTTGAATGATTAGTAGCATTTTGAATGTCTACATCTCATTGACTCGCATGTTATTATGTGGGCAAACATAATCCAAAAGACAACCAAAACAAACTGCAAATGCATCCAACAAGTTTGTAGAGTCGCAAGCTTGATGTAGTCATTGCGTGCAATGAATATGGGACCAAATACTAAACGTACACTAAAGTGCTTTCATTTCTAACTTGTAAAACAGATATGTATGAAAATACCCTAAAATAAAAGCTGACATTCTGTACTGTCGCCTAATATGAAACATTTTATCTCAAATCTAAAATGCTGGAATATAGAGCCAAAGTTTGCTTCACTGTCCAAATACATGCGGAGGGGAGTGTATGAGTTAGGATTATTTACAGTAAAAGTAGGATATCCTGAAACAGCATGACAAAGGAAAACTGCAGTTAGAGCTTTTTTAATGACTAGAATTATACTTTTTGTTAAAATGTGAAGGCACCCAATCGAAACACTGTTGTACGATGATTAATTGGCCAATCACAGTACGGTAGTATCTAGAAGCCTGGCCCAGTTTATGTTGGGGCCAGAGGGCCAGCTTGAATTCCACACTGTTTAGTCAAACCCACCCAAAAGTCACATACAAGAGTCATTTGGTAGGGAGCTCTTTCAACAACCCTATACAATTCAGCTGGACCTGTCCATCCTGCAGCAAGACCTACATCACAGAGCCTCTGTGTTACCACCCAACTGTAAATATAAACAAAATGAACATGACTTATATGAGATGTTTTTTTAATAATTTTAAAGGATTTTGTAAGATAACATATACACCCATTTCATCAAGTCTATAGATAATTTCACATATATATTTATTTCAACGGAACAGGCAACAATCGTGTTTCTCCCCAAAGTTTTGCTTTTTAATGAGAAAAACATGAATCGTTCAAATCACAACATTCAAGCCATAAACAACAACCTGACAATATATACAATATATAAGTCTGAAAAGCAACATAGTTTAAATAGTACTTTTAAAACTAAAATACAAGAAATAAAAACAGTATTTCTGACCTGAAACTCATGGTTTATCTTTGAAAAAGTGTTCCTTCAGTGAATATTCAGTTATTGGTCCTCCATTATCAAAGCATCTTGAAAGGCACTTTGAGGATGAGGGTTGCAACATAAAGCTCAATGTTGCATTGACATTGTTACAGTGATCCAATTCTAGTTTGCCATTTGCAGTAAAAAAGGTCATTACATCGCATTGTTGTAACACACACTATCAGGGTCACCCCAGCTGTGCAAAATGGTGGGAACTCTCGTGCAAAGTACTGTATGTAAATGGTCCTCTTAGTGCATTTCCATTCAACTCCTATCTTAGTAACTGACATGCCATAGCTCCTCTCCCTCCTAACCCTTGGTATGTTGTGTAATATAATGTGAAGCAATTCCAAAATATCCTCTGACATAAAGAGCTGGGGAACAGCAGGCTATCATTATTGATAATAAAAGGGCCCTATGAAAAAGCATGTTTTAAAACAGACAAACAAAGCTGAAATTAGATTTACCACAGTTTCATCCCTTTTTAAACAGACTTCATATTTTTCTTTGAATGGATACCTGGTAAAAGAATACAAGAAATGTCTCTCTTATCAGTAAAAACAACAGCCTTCCACCTCTTGTAAAAATGAACCATGGCAGCTACATTTGTGTTTATGGATGGGTATTTGAAGAGATTAAAACAGCATATTAAAAATAGGAATTAAGCAACATGTTGTCAAACACAACAAGAATTCCCTGTAATGCAGTAACAACTGCTCGAAGCAGTAACCTGAACCTTTTCTCAATTCAACAATCCCTCCAATTGTTTCATCTCACATTTGTTTTTTGTAACTTGTCAATACAGCACTGTACAAGATATATTAATTTTCTTCCCTTCATAAATAAATGCACATCTCCTTTCCCCCACTCCACCTATTTACAATGTGTACAACCCAAGTAGTCCTGCTTGTCTGTTGAACAAACCAAAACCCAGTTTGAAGTAGTCTAAAAAGAGATAAGCAACAAAATGTCAAAGGGGGGGGACATGACTTCTGTGTGAATGTATGAATGGATCAGTTTAAAGACCTGATGAATGGGTGTCTATCCAGCGCTGCCTTTTACCTTTTTCTTCTACTTCATGTAACTGCAGGGTTTCCCTGATCAACTGTGTATTCAGCGCTGCTAAATGTTCTTTGGCCCCTTTGGTCCCTCGTGAGTATCCCTTCAATGGCAGCCATCTTACATTTGGGGATTTCAAGGCTGCTAAAAGTCCTTGTCAGCACCACTTGGCTGTGGTCCAGAGGGCCTCCATGTTAGGAGGCATTGAGGACCGAGCGGCTGTAGAGGGTTTGGTAGTAGGCCCCAGAGTCCATGGCCGAGGGTCCCGCGCTGTCGTAGATCTGCTTGGCTGCTATCGGAGAGGAAGCGTAACCGTTGTAGGCCATCACCTGGTCCTGGTAGGTCTTCAGATCCATCTTCTGCTCGTTGGACATGAGGTTGGTGATGGAGAAGGGGTGGTTGAAGTTGTAGTGGGGATCCATGGCCTTGAGAGGGTCGTGCTGCAGGTCCAGATTATGCATGGCGCTGGGAAGGAGGTGGGGGCTGCCTCCCATGGCCTGGGAGTGGAGGAGAGGGGCGGAGGAGGAGATAGAGGAGGGTACGGAGGAGGGGATTGCCACCGGGGTGCTCTGAATGTGGGACTGGGGCTGTGGGGGGCAGTCCAGCTGGACCATGCTCCTCTGCTGCTGCTCCTCTGAGGAGGAACCAGGGTGGGAGTTGTCAGAGTGGGTCGAGTCGGCCCCCTCCGAGCCCCCCGCTGGGCTGTGCTCCTCCAGCAGGCTGTCTCCATGGCCCCCTTTCCCCGAGCCTCCCTCCTGGGACTTCCCAGACCTCTTCGCAGCCTTCTCTTGATCGATCTTGAAGCGCTTCTGGCGGCGCAGGTAGCAGCCATTCTCAAACATGTTGCCTGAGTTGGGGTGCAGGGCCCAGTAGGAGCCCTTGCCGGGCTTGTCGGGCGAGCGGGCCACCTTGACGAAGCAGTCGTTGAAGGACAGCGAGTGGCGGATGGAGTTCTGCCAGCGCTGCTGGTTCTCGCGGTAGTAGGGGAACAGGTCCATGATCCACTGGTAGATCTCGTTGAGGGTGAGCATCTTGCTGCCGGACTGCTGGATGGCCATGGTGATGAGGGAGATGTAGGAGTAAGGCGGCTTGGCATGGGTCAGCGAGCGGCGGTAGGGCTTGGGCACCTCCTTGGCTCGGTTGAGGGAGGTGGGAGAGGGGTAGCTCAGCTGGCTCATGGGCTGGCCCATGTTCTGGTAGTGGGAGAGGGAGCCCAGGGAAGGGGCTGGGGAGCCCAGTTGGGAGAGAGAGCTGGGGTTGAGGGATGAATTCACCGGGGACAGGTTCATATGGTTGGGCCCTCCACCCATGGAGGCCAGTTGACTGTTGAGCCCAGAGCTGCCATAGCCCATGTTCATGGTGGCTGGAGAACCAGCTGGGTTCAGGTTGATGTAGCTGTTGATGGTGCTCATTGAGCTCATTGAATTCATGGCACTGGGAGAGGAATACATCTGAAAACAAAACAAAAAAGAGTTGATTTAGTCATTTAGAAACAAAAATATATACACTACCGGTCAAAAGTTTTAGAACACCTACTCATTCAAGGGTTTGTCTTTATTTGTACTATTTTCTACATTGTAGAATAATAGTGAAGACATCAAAACTATGAAATAACACATATGGAATCATGTAGTAACCAAAAAAGTGTTAAACAAATCAAATAGCCACCCTTTGCCTTGATGACAGCTTTGCACACTCTCGGCATTCTCTCAACCAGCTTCATGAGGTAGTCATCTGGAATGCATTTCAATTAACAGGTTTACCTTCTTACAAGTTAATTTGTGGAATTTCTTTCCTTCTTAATGTGTTTGAGCCAATCCTTTGGTCTGGAGTCCAAATTTGAGATTTTTGGTTCCAACCGCCATGTCTTTGTGCGATACAGTGTGGGTGAATGGATGATCTCTGCATGTGTATTTCCCACCGTAAAGCATGGAGGAGGAGGTGTTATGGTGTGGGGGTGCTTTGCTGGTGACACTGTCTGTGATTTATTTAGAATTCACGGCACACTTAACCAGCATGGCTACCACAGCATTCTGCAGCGATACGCCATCCCATCTGGTTTGGGCTTAGTGGGACTATCATTTGTTTTTCAACAGGACAATGACCCAACACACCTCCAGGCTGTGTAAGGGCTATTTTACCAAGAAGGAGAGTGATGGAGTGCTGCATCAGATGACCTGGCCTCCACAATCCCCCAACCTCAACCAAATTGAGATGGTTTGGGATGAGTCAGAACGCAGAGTGAAGGAAAAGCAGCCAACAAGTGCTCAGCATATGTGGGAACTCCTTCAAGACTGTTGGAAAAGCATTCTAGGTGAAGCTGGTTGAGAGAATGCCAAGAGTGTGCAAAGCTGTCATCAAGGCGAAGGCTGGCTGTTTAAAGAATCTCAAATATAACATATATTTTGATTTGTTTAACACTTTTTTGGTTACTACATGATTCCACATGTGTTATTTCATAGTTTTGACATCTTCACTATTATTCTACAATGTAGAAAATAGTAAAAATAAAGAAAAACCCTGGAATGAGTAGGTGTGTCCAAACTTTTGACTGGTACTGTAGGTTTAGACAATAAATAATGTAATTGTATTTCTGTGTCCAAAAGCCTGTACTAATGGAAAGCATCAGTGGACCCAGCGTCTGCTAAATGATGTAAATGTAAATGTGAATGACAATGATACCATTGGTGAGAAAGGGACATGGATTTCACATCGCATTGTTAAACCTGAAAATGCGTAACAAGCGCGTCATGGATTCTTTCCCTTTCATTTGGTAGTTCTCCTTCCGCACTACTAAGTGCTACAAAACCACGGAAAATAAAACAAACTTTTAAACGAAATGTTCCAAAATATCTGACCATAGGCTATCCCTGTTATAATACGCTTATAAAAAGGATCACAGAGCCGTAAACGACACAATCATTAAAGTAGCCTAATATTTATTTGAGAGCATATCATGTTGATTAAAATACAGGATTTCAGTTGCCTTTCATTTAATCACGAATTTCTTGTGGAAATGTATAGCTTATATAAACTTTCGGAGGTAGCCTACGTTAATCAAATTAACTGCTAATTTAATTTCCGAGATGCTTTATCATTCACATAAATGGCATATTTAAATGGATAGTCCATAAGTGTTAGTATAAAGAGACTAGGGAATTCCTCAAAAAAATAAGATAGATTTGATGAAAACAGGCTTCTAAATGTCACATATACAATTTCAACAGGTCACACAATAGACAAATTGAGCCAAATCATATCACATCAGTGTTATTATATGTTGAATTGTAAAATTCTAACATTACTATATTAAAGCTAAGAAATTGCAGCCACAAGTGAAACATTTAGTGAAAAATATCAAAATCAAGCCAATGTGTTAGTAAAATACTGAGCTTTCGATTCAATAACTTCGTTTTAAAAAACTCTAGAATAAACTTTAAAGAAACATATATCCAGCATCCACACACACATTGCCCATACGGTAAACGTATATAGAAAAGTGTTTTTACCTCACTGGCTTCGCTGTAGAAGGCATTCCACTCTGGCAGTTCATGAGACTCCATCTTCACTGAGCTCAACATCCCAAATACAACTTTTTATAGTAAGAAAATATATTTGAGCGAATGAGACTGCAAATCCTTGTTTTAGTTTATAATAGCTTTGAGTCTCTGCTCAAAATTCAGGACGCCAGCAAAAATAGTAAAATTAAAATCCAAGATAACGAAAGAGTTCCACTGACTAGATCGAAGACTGGAATAAAAATAAACAAGAACTAACAAAAATAAAAACAATGCTTCCTCGGGCTATGAGTAGGTCTTCAGTGAAATGTCAATATTTATTCGTTGATTTATCAATCATCCATCGTTTCATAATCAAGAGTAACAGGTAATTTATCTAAAGCAGACGTACTCTTTGGGGAACGCTAGATCCGTATGAAGTCCGCAGAATGCTCCCGTGCAAGCCCTGATCCGTGTGAGCCAATGTTCTATGGGCAAGTACAGTAAAAGTTGGACGTGCCTTCTTAACAACGCAGGTAAGGTCCCGCCCCATAAGGGCATTTGAATATCGTCCAAGGCAATTTGAATATCGTAAAAAGACCTCTCTTGCCCCCTGGTGAGGGTGTATATTGGCCCGGGACAGACACATCCATCTCAATTGCAGCATGCATCCTCCACTTCTTGTCTACAAACTGCTGCTTAAACGTCACTGGATGCAGACACGCTACTGACTGTAGGCTATTTTCATCATTTATTTTACACCACAATTATAAAATCAAAACTAAATTTATGGCTTTCAATTATTAGAATATGAATTTATAAAGTATTGTTTCAAACTGTGTCGTCTTCTGACTGACTTCAATTTGTAGTTAAACTGATAGTCCCGTGTAGCTCAGTTGGTAGAGCATGGCGTTTGCAACACCAGGGTTGTGGGTTCGATTCCCACGGTGGGCCAGTATGAAAATGTATGCACTCACTAACTGTAAGTCACTCTGGATAAAAGCGTCTGCTAAATGACTAAACATGTTAAAAAATTAAAATCTGTAACTCAATGGAAATACCTTTATTTGTCTCTCATTTTAATACACTTGACCAAAGAAAATATCAGCTCAATAGGTCAAGATCTGAAATGATGGGGTCAGGGAAATAACCTTCTCACGGGTTAAACTCATCGGTCTTGATGTGGTCAGGGATATAACCTTCTCACGGGTTAAACTCATCAGTAGGAGGTCTGATTGGCGAGCCTGAGGTGACTGAACAGTGGGAGAGCTGTTAATTCCGCCGACTAACACTTCTCTGGAGCTCTAACCCCTATATGGAGGATGATTAGTTGCTGGGGAACTTGACTTCTCAGAAGCACTTTGGTCCCCAACTCCCATTGCCTATGCTCTTCCTCGTTATAGGCCTGCACAGTTTAAGTCCAATTGAACACTACATGAACGAAACATTGCATTTTTCGTGTGCAATACAGGCTGTTGTCTGTCACCAGATCTCAAGGGTTACATTAAGGTAAATTAAGTGATGAATATATTGGCAAACCAAAATAATGAAAAACAATAAATAATGTAGACCTAATCCAATGTGTCATGTAGGCCTATCCTTGGCCTGATTCAGAATACACATCTCGTTGTCAAGCGCAGACGGTACAATCTGAATGTCAATGCATTTCCTAATTGCCAATGAATGGAGCTGTAATTGATGCGCATAGGTGGTCGACAGGATTAGCTGAGAAAAGCGCTAAGGAAATACGCAGGAAGGAGACGTCGTGTTCAGCGCAATACGCAGAAATAGTTTACTCCGGGTCACTTTGGTTTTAATTTTTTTTTTGAATGTATGAAAAACAATTAATCAAAAGTGTAAATACAACCGAATTCGTTTATTTAGTCATCTTTTTGATTTCACATTAATATCATGAGGACTATAGGAAAGCATGATCTCTATTAGGCGTATTGGTCTTAACACTTACAACGATTTGCGCCCGTTTGCAAAAGGTTGTCAGGTCGATTAACACATTCAATGGGATAACACATGGCTGTCTGTAATGATAGTAATTAAGCTTTATAGAACAACGCTTTCCCAACCAAGTATATGCCTACATGGTTCAAGTAAGCTATAAGCAACACATTTGAGCACTGCTTTGAACAATAATATTCAGGCATGGGCCAACATTTGATTGAATTGTTTCCCTAGGCCAAATAAAAAATAGCTAGGCTATATTGTTTTGAATCGAAGGCAAGCTATTTCGATAGATATAGATAATCCGCCCAATGATTCTACAATACGGAGAGCTCTGGAGGAAGATGCTGTGCGGGCTGTAACGCATTTGAGTAATGAGTAGACAGAACTACTTCCTCATTAATCCTTTGACTTTAAATGGTATATTCCCCCAACACACATCCCTACATCCTCCTGCAGGTCGGCCGCTTCTAATGCCAATGTGACAGTAGATCGTTCATTAACACCTCAATAATTAGTTAACAATAGCTTTAATGAGTTGACATTAATAGAGGAAGCCAGAGATTTCAATATGCTTTCTAGTGGGGGGATTCGCCCTCTACAATATCTTGGTAGGCGGCGTTGTTCAATTAGGCTAACCTTTATACAGGTTTTAAGAAGTGTAGGCCTACAGTAAAACACATTGAGAAACAAATGTCTCCATCATCACATAACAGAAACCATTATCTAAGTGAAATTATGGCCGATGTCAAATACGACGCCATCTAATTGATGAACCGGTAACTGTGCAATTTCCCTCCAATATAGACGACCACCTACAAAAAAAATCAAAACATTGAAAATGAAGTGCCCTCCTGGTAGGCTACAAGAAAACAGTGGGCAGTAGTTCACAACACATCTCTAAAGTTAAGATCTGCACAGGTTAAAGTCCGCCATCTACTGGACAGAGCAAGACAATGACCACCGAGCGTTTCATTGCAACACAGCATAAGACCGTGGTAGTATTTTTTTTATTATATATATTTAATTTATTTATGCTTCAAATTTTTTGTCAATTACGTAGAAGCCTCATGAAAAATAACAAATATAAACTTCCATTTACATCCAATGAACAAAAAAATATATATGAAACGAAACTGAAAGTTGCATGAACAATTAAAAAGGGACATCCAATCCTATAGCTGACATTCAGAGTAGGTTTCTATTCCAGGAAAATGTAAAAAACAACAATTTCACAGAAATAGGCTAGTGTCAAGTAGAAATAGAGTTGGAATACAAGCTTTAACCTTAAACTGTGTTGAAAGAAGCAACTACAAAAACAACTCAACAGGAGTCCATGGTAGACAGGACCATATAGGATCAGAATGATAGAGACCGGCACAAGACAATCCAAAAACAATCCTTCCTAATTTAGGGGCGAAATACAAAAGTCCACAGACTTCTACTTTTATATGGATTTTTTACAAGTACTTTCAGACAGAGGACGCCATTAAAGGCACTTGAGGAAAGTTGCATGAACATATCAGTGCTTTTGTAGGAAATTCCTTTTTGTTGTAAGGGCTACATTTGACTTACCGTATTTTAGATAAGTCCTAGGGGTATTTTTAGTACTACATACACTTTCAGATACAGCTACTAGTGTACCTTATGCATATTTGTACAGTTCATGCCCATGTGATCAGCAATGGCTTGATGTATTGTCCTCATTCAATTTCATATTAACACATGCACATGGTAAGGTATTGATTGGCACCAGCTTTGCAAATTGATAATTAAATTAATATATTAATTTTGGTGACGAACATAAAAGGTTAAGGAAAACCTGACAGAAGTATTTTGATATACATGTATTATCTTTTAAACAATTCAAAGAGATAAGTTCATAGGTAAAACAGAGCATAAAACAGGGATATTATAGAACTTTAAAACATATATATTCATGAGGATCACCTGAAACAAAACTTTAATCTCAGTTAATATAGAAAAAACCTTTGACTTTACATAAAGAGTAAATTCCTTTAAATTAAACATAATAAAGTATACAATATTAGTTTAATCTCTACACCCTCTACAACTTCAGTAACAGATAACCTATAACTATCCTAACAAGGACCATTTCACCCACTATTTCCCTGGCACATATTGAAATAATAGCCATTTAACACATAAATAATAAGATTACAGTGCCTATTGAAAGTCTACACCCCCTTGACGTTTATGTATATATATATATATTTTTTTAAACATTTTGCTGCATTACAAAGTGGGATTAAAATGTATTTAATTGTCAGACGCCTCACAGGTCCTCAACTGGCAGCTTCATTAAATAGTACCCGCAAAACACCAGTCTCAACATCAACAGTGAAGAGGCGACTCCGGGATGCCGACCTTCTAGGCAGAGTTGCAAAGAAAAAGCCATATCTCAGACTGGCCAATAAAAATAAAATATTAAGATGGGCAAAAGAACACAGACACTGGACAGAGGAAGATCAGAAAAAAGTGTTATGGACAGACAAATCGAAGTTTGAGGTGTTCAGATCACAAAGAAGAACATTTGCGAGACGCAGACCAAATGAAAAGATGCTGGAGGAGTGCTTGATGCCATCTGTCAAGCATGGTGGAGGCAATGTGATGGTCTGGTGGTGCTTTGGTGGTGGTAAAGTGGGAGATTTGTACAGGGTAAAAGGGATCTTGAAGAACGAAGGCTATCACTCCATTTTGCAATGCCATACCCTATGGACAGTGCTTGATTGGAGCCAATTTCCTCCTACAACAGGACAATGACCCAAAGCACAGCTTCAAACTATGCAAGAACTATTTAGGGAAGAAGCAGTCAGCTGGTATTCTGTCTATAATGGAGTGGCCAGCACAGTCACCAGATCTCAACCCTATTGAGCTGTTATGGGAGCAGCTTGACCGTAAGAAGTACCCATCAAGCCAATCCAACTTGTGGGAGGTGCTTCAGGAAGCATGGGTTGAAATCTCTTCAGATTACCTCAACAAATTGACAACTAGAATGCCAAAGGTCTGTAAGGCTCTAATTGCTGCAAATGGAGGATTCTTTGACGAAAGCAAAGTTTGAAGGACACAATTATTATTTATATTAAAAATCATTATTTCTAACCTTGTCAATGACTACATTTCCTATGCATTTTGCAATATTTCCTATTCAAACTAATTTCATGTATGTTTTCATGGAAAACAAGGCCATTTCTAAGTGACCCCAAACTTTTGAACGGTAGTGTAAGTATTCACCCCCCTGAGTCAATACATGTTAGAAACACCTTTGGCAGCGATTGAGTCTTCTTGGGTAAGTCTCATAAGAGCTTTGCACACCTGTATTGTGGAATATTTGCCCATTATTCTTTTCAAAATTCTTCAAGCTCCGTCAAGGTGTTGGGGATCATGGCTAGATAGCAATTTTCAAGTCTTGACATAGATTTTCAAGCAGATTTAAGTCAAAACTGCAACTTGGCCACTCAGGAACATTCACTGTCTTCTTGGTAAGCAACTCCAGTGTAGATTTGGCTTTGTGTTGTAGGTTATTGTCCTTCTGAAAGGTGAATTACACACCCAGTGTCTGGAGTACAAGCAGACTGAAGCAGGTTTTCATCAAGGATTTTGCCTGTGCTTTGCTCCATTCCATTTCTTTTCTTGAAAACCTCCCCAGTCTTTGCCTTTGTCAAGATTCTGAACAAATTTAGGCTTGCCTAAACAAAGGGGGTGAATACTTATGCAACAACTATATTTTTGTTATTTAATTTGTAAAACATTTTAGAATTTTCTTTTCACTTTGACATTATGGAGTATTTTGTGTAGATCAATGACAAAAAAAAGTACAATTGAATCTATTTCAATCCTACTTTGTAACACAACAAAATGTGAAAAAAGTTCAAGGGGGTATAGACTTCTATAGGCACTATACATCTACTTTAGCATGAATCTATATTTGGTTTATATGCACGTGTATAGGCTACTCAGTGATACACACAAGCTGTATTGTATCAGAACTGTAGATTGCACATCTATTACCATCGAGAGAGATTGTCTTACATTCTACATTCAGTATAAAATAGAGAGGTATCCATCCCATTTCATACATGCTGGATAAAGCATCTTTGTTGGGCACTGTGAAAGCCATGTTATTGTATTGTGTAGCACTGAAAGTCCCCGTTTCTGTCTTATAAAAAGATGGCATGACATACATTAACTGCTGGTTTGAGGTTTCAGCAAAGAGCAAACAATTCGCTCCGTAATAGTCAAAGTCAGTTTTATGTAAAGCGCAAATGTGATGCAAAACAAACAAAAAAAAATGTCACAAGAGGAACAGTACAAGTCTGTACATTGCTGTAACATTTAGTGACGTCATCAGTCTTTCACAATGCCACTCATATCTTTTAGAAAGATGTTCCATGAAACAGAAAACAACAGACCTAAAATCACCTATAACAGGGGCTAGATGAAGTTCATACTTCCCAACCATGGTCCACTGGTTTATAAATACTAATACTAGTGACCAATACCAATGTAGATAAGTTGATCTTTGAGGGACAAAGGGGTGAATTAGGTATTAGAGGTGAGTTGGGGCTGGGGGTATGGTCACCCCTTACCAACCAGACAGTGGTGTGGTAGTGTAAGGCCCACCCCATGGAGGTAGAAGTGTATAATGATTGGCTGCGAGGTGGGGAGAACCTGGCGGATTGGCGTGGTGCTTGGCTGTGAGGTGGGGAGAACCTGGCGGATTGTCGTGGTGCTTGGCTGTGAGGTGGGGAGAACCTGGCGGATTGTCGTGGTGCTTGGCTGTGAGGTGGGGAGAACCTGGCGGATTGTCGTGGTGCTTGGCTGTGAGGTGGGGAGAACCTGGTGGATTGGCGTGGTGCTTGGCTGTGAGGTGGGGAGAACCTGGCGGATTGTCGTGGTGGTTGGCTGTGAGGTGGGGAGAACCTGGTGGATTGGCGTTTACTGTCTGCAAGCACCAGGCTGCAGCTCCACTCAGGCATCAACAGCCTTCTGTCCAGACAGACATCACATAAACAAACAGATTAATAAAAAGGAGGCTGACCATATTCGGTGACAATTTAGGCTACATATCATATATTATACTGTATCATAAAGCATAGGATACATTACACACCTATAAGCACGTCACAAACACTAAATTAGCCTATGGCCTAGCTACATAGAGAATACTTTGGCCTAAAGACTGACTCCAAGGCAACAAACTCAAAGGAAACCAAGATATAGTGAAATTGCATCTTACAGTCAGGTGTCCCAGAGGATTTAGGGGTCACGCTCCTTCTTCACCTTGACATCTCCAGCCAGGATGGTAGAGATCTCTCCCTGCATGAAGGCCCAGGGCACGTTGGAGCCCACCAGGGGACACCTCTCTCCACTGGGGCAGAACATCTCGCTGCCGGCCCCCTGGCTCCGGATGAAGTCTCTGGTGCAAGGGAAGCAGAACTTATGGGCCGCAACTGACGGGCACTGAACAAAGTGAGTGTCCTCCAAGCGCTCGTGGCAGATGGTGCAGCAGAGAGGGGGACCAGAGGTGCCGGAGGGGTCCCCTGCTCCCTGGTCTGAGGCCCCAGCCAGGGGCAGAGCTGCCATGGTGCCCCCTGCATAGTTGCTGGCTCCCTGGGGTTCCCCGTTCCTGGAGGCCAGGTGGCGCTGCTGCCCCGCAGGGCAGGCTGCCATGGGGCTGCTGCTCTGTCTCACTGCCAAGGAGGAGTGGTCCAGGCCTCCACCACCACTACTGCTGCTAGGGGCCTCTCTGGGTGACTGGCCAGAGGCTGCACCCGCGTTGTCTGCCACGCTCATCAGGGCTGTGATGGGGGAGGGGTCGCTGCTGTGGGAGTGGGAGGCCGAGCCCTCCTGGTGAGGAGGTGGCTGGCTAGTGCTGGGGAGGGGGGAGGAAGCTAGGTGGATAGCCATGCCCGGGTACATCCCCATGGGCCAGTGCTGCCGGAGCTGCTCCTCTGTGGTCACTACCTCTCCACCCTGGGGCTCCGGGGAAGCCTTCCTCCGGCGCCCGCGGGCTGGCGGTGCTGAGCGGGCCATGTGACACAGCGCTGTGGGTAGCATGGAGCAGCTGGTGTCCAGGTAGGGCTGGGGGAGAACATCAGGGCTGGGGGTGTCCTTAAAGGCCCGTACCGCATCACTCAGCAGCTCAGAGAGCAGCCGCCAGTCCCCTGCGCCATGTCTTTTCTCATACTCCACATACTTCAGGCCCGAGTTGATCATCTTGTTCCCAGAGTCTTTCTGGCTGTCATGGAACATCTGCTTGACCATTGCCGCCTGGCTGGAGAACATATACCCCGAGCCGCACGGGTACTCCGCAAAGATCTTCAGCTCAAAGTCCAGTGTCAGCTTGGCGTCGAATGCAAAGATCCGCCCCACCAGGCTGTGGTCCTTCTTGAAGCGCACGTTGAAGGGGGTGCAGCCGGAGAGGGTGAGCAGGGCCCCTCGTACAGCCTTGGGTCTGCCGGCCCAGTCGTCTGCTCGGTTCCGTACGCTCTCCGACAGCTCGGCCAGAGCCTCTGCGTTCCTCTGCTTCTCCCTCAGCTCCTTCTCAAACTCCGGGCTCAGGAAGGAGGCCACACCCATGCCCATACTCAGCTGCCTCTTGGTGATCTCATTCAGCATGGGGGCAGAGAGGGTGAGGGGGGTTCCCCCGACTCTGGCATTTAAACCAGGCACAGCTGCTAGCAACCCGTGCGGAGCCCCCACAAGGCCTTGTGTCATTAAATTGGGCGGAACGGTACCCACCATGGGTCTTCTGGCGTTGTTAGGGCTCTGTCCACTGACGTCTTGTTGTGGGCACCCGTCATCTATTCTGTTCAGACCGTTGGGGAGCCGTGCTGGGGCTCCGTAGTCCCCTCTTCCCCTTTCAAAGAGTTCAGGAGGTGGCCTGCCACCCTCCATGGGTCCATCTCTCCCACCTGGGCCATGTTTAGTGGGCTGGGGACCCGGGGACCTGTCATCCTGCATAACATGAGTTCTTTTCAACTGCCTGGCCGTCTCTATGAGGAATTCAATACGGTCCGCCCCTTCATAATTCACACAGCCTCGGCAGACAGTCTCGCTAAAGTCCCAGATCATAGCCCATGGCATCTTAGGCAAATCGCAAAGGTAACAACACCACTGCCGCCTTGAAGATGACTGGGAGGAGGAGGACATATTTGATAGGCCCTTTTATATCTTTCTCGCTTTCTGAGGTCCTGATTAAACAGATGTAGCTTTCAATACTTCAGAAACAATCACCGCTTCTGTTACTTCTCAAATACCTAAAACAAATATGATAAACTTTTTGCAATTAACACAAAAAAAGCGTGTTTACGCCCTTTCGGTCGTCTGTGCACATTTAGTGTTTCTACTAGAAGACTGTCTGCTGGAACTTACACAACGCCGTGATAATGATGCATTCTGGGATTTATTGTTTTCGTTCGCGAGGGCCTTCGTGAGTACGTGCCTCGGATACAGCATTAGTTGCGTCTAAAAAGCGAATATAGACTGCACACAGACCATTGTTTACGAAAAGTTATCATATGGATATTAATGAACACTGTCTGTAAAATAAGATATATTTACAAAGGAACCGATATGCGCATCTCGCGCAGCCCAGATCCTCGTGAACCGAGCTAGCTAGTGTATCCAGGTCAAAGGTGATTTTTTTGTAACAACACATGCTGTTGCACCCATGCGCATTTAGTTAGATTAAGTTAAATTTAGCAATTTAGCAATACTCAGAGGTCATGCCAAAAGATGTATCTTCAAGTGATGAGGCAAGTGACACCGAGGAGGTTCCGCAAAAACGGAGAAAGCAGGGTAAGTTTTTGCTAGCTTAATTAGCTAGCAAACTAGCTAATGTTAGCCACTCCAATCAACCCCATCAAAGCTGGCTGCCAGGTATCTAACGTTAGTAAATCCTGTTAGGAATCTAAAATGGAGATGCTGCAATTGGCAGACAACATTGTGTAGTCTATGGTGATTTCCAAAACACACACACACACAGAGTACGTTCACTTCGCTAGCTAGCGGTCTAGCTAATACAATAACTATGTCTCTCCCTTCAGCTTCAAGGTATCAGTGTCCAGCTGATTATGTGGCATTTGCCCACAAACCCTGTGCCAGTACCCTCATAGAAAGGGTTCGTGATGACAACACAGAATTATGGCTCATCAAAGCTCCCAGCAGTTTCAACCCGGACAGGTAGGCAACCCCTCTTTCCATTTAACGATATTTTAATGATCATAGAAGCGTTATGATTCACTTCTAATAATAGACAGCGAAATATCTAACAAAGTCCTCAGCATTTCTCAGTCTGTTATTAGAAGTGAGTCTATATTTGGTGTGCAGTAACCTTTTAACACACTGTCTGACTGTCCGCTCTCTTGCTACCCCACAGTTTCAGCAGTCTGAAGATGCCTCTGTCTGGGCTGCAGACCATGCAGGCCCCTGCCCAGCAGGCGCGTGGTGGGAATGCCGGGCAGATCTACAGCGTGCTGGGTGGGCCCTCTGGTGCTGCAGACCTCCGCCTCCTCACCAGTCACCCCCAGAGTCTCGACTCGGTGGTCTGTGCCCCGGCCTTCAGCGGCCTCCTCAACATCTGTGAGAGCTACGGCGACTGCAGCACCAACCAGACCCCCATAGCCATCCCAGCCACCCCGGCCCCAACCGTGCCCCCAGGGCTCCGCCAGCGCTTCCAGCCTTTCGGAAGCAGGACCCCCACCCTCTCCAGACTGATGGAGGATACACCCGATACTCTGCTGCCATCTTCACCAGAGACGCCTCTCAGGGTCACGCTGGACCCGGGGGAGGAGAGGAAGAGCAAGAAGAAAAAGAAGAAAGAGAAACTTATAAAGACTGAGGAGGAGGTGATGAGGGTGGTCAGGGTGAAGCAGGAGCTGCTAGACATGACTGTCAGCCCAGAGGAGCCCTATGAACTCCCTGGGCAGGAAGCTGAGCTCTTAGAAGAGAAGAGGAGGAAGAAGAAGAAGAAGAAGGATAAGGACAGAGGAGAGGCGGAGGACACTGTAGGTTCATCTTTTAATGTGATTAAAGAAGAGGTGGAAGTTAAAGTTGAACCAATGGATAGTTTCTATGGTGACGTTGAAGATTCTGGAAAAAAGAAGAGAAAGATTAAGAAAAACAAGCATGATGATGACTAGTCTGTTGTTTTTTATGGTCATCTGGCTTTGTGAAGTTATGCTATGATATAATTGTATCATTCAATTAAGCAGTTCGACAAATAATTATTATGCTACTGAACTGTGGTTTGGATTTTGATAGTCTAAATTTGATAGTCTAATAAAACCTAGACAATAACACATCGGAGTGTTCAGACTTGTGCCTCTTTATTCACACTGAACTAAAATATAAACGCAACATGTAAAGTGTTGGTCCCATGTTTATGAGCTGAAATAAAAGATCCCTGAAATTTTCCATACACACAAAAAGCTGGTTTTTCTCATTTTGTGCACAAATTTGTTTACATCCCTGTTAGTGAGCATTTCTCCTTTGCCAAGATAAGCCATCCACCTGACAGGTGTGGCATATCAAGAAGCTGATTAAACAACATGATCGTTACACAGGTGCACCTTGTGCTGGGGCCAGTAAAAGGCCACTCTAAAATGTGCAGTTTTGTCACACAACACAATGCCACAGATGTCTCAAGATGGCAGACAGCGTGTGTGAGATAGTGGTTTGCTGATGTCAACGTTGTGAACAGTGCCCCATCGTGGTGGTGGAGTTATGGTATGGGTAGGCGTAAGCTACGGACAACGAACACAATTGCCTTTTATCGATGGCAGTTGAATGCACAGAGATACTGTGACGAGATCCTGAGGCCCATTGTGGCATTCATCCGCCGCCATCACCTCATGTTTCAGCATGATAATGCACAGCCCCATGTCACAAGGATCTGTACACAATTCCTGAAAGCTGAAAATGTCCCAGTTCTTCCATGGCCTGCATACTCACCAGACATGTTTGGGATGCTCTGGATCGATGTGTGCGACAGCGTGTTCCAGTTCCCGCCAATATCCAGCAACTTCGCACAGCCATTGAAGAGGAGTGGGACAACATTCCACAGGCCACAAGTAACAGCCTGATCAACTCTATGCTGACTGGTTTTCTGATCCACACCCCCTACCTTTTTGTTTTAAGGTATCTGTGACAAACAGATATTTGTATTCCCAGTCATGTGAAATCCATAGATTAGGGCCTAATTTATTTATTTCAATTGACTGATTTCTTAATATGAACTGTAACTCAGTAAAATCTTTGAAATTGTTGCGTTTATATTTTTGTTCAGCGTAGTTAATTTACCCTCAACGTTAACATTAACTATTTATTCTGCTGCAGTCCTGCAGTACTCTTGCTTCACAGGCAGATGGTGCTATGGTACAGGGGTTCTTCCATGGTTGTGGGACACAGATGCAGTGGGTTGCCTCTCAGCCTGCTCTCACTCTGCACTGGAGTATGGTCCTGTTTTCTAATGAGTTCAGAGACACCTCTAGTGCTATCCAACTCAATGTCTGTACTTTCCTCCCACTACACCACCCCCTGCATGCATACATCACTTACTCACTGCAAGGCTGTGGTAGAGCCACATTTCCCTCTCTTTTCATTTTTTACATTTTAGTCATTTAGCAGACGCTCTTATCCAGAGCGACGTACAGTTAGTGAGTGCATACATTTTCATACTGGCCACCCGTGGGAAACAAACCCACAACCCTGGCGTTGCAAGCGCCATGCTCTACCAACTGAGCTACAGGGTTACTGTATTTTTGAAGGTTGCATTTGGTTGGTTTGGTTTTGTGAGTGAATTATGTGTCGTGAACAAAATAATGTTGAATAGGCTACATATCCATTTATAAATTAAGAATAAATTATTGGTCTAAAGGTCATACACTGCTCAAAAAAATAAAGGGAACACTTAAACAACACATCCTAGATCTGAATGAATGAAATAATCTTATTAAATACTTTTTTCTTTACATAGTTGAATGTGCTGACAACAAAATCACACAAACATTATCAATGGAAATCAAATTTATCAACCCATGGAGGTCTGGATTTGGAGTCACCCTCAAAATTAAAGTGGAAAACCACACTACAGGCTGATCCAACTTTGATGTAATGTCCTTAAAACAAGTCAAAATGAGGCTCAGTAGTGTGTGTGTGGCCTCCACGTGCCTGTTTGACCTCCCTACAACACCTGGGCATGCTCCTGATGAGGTGGCGGATGGTCTCCTGAGGGATCTCCTCCCAGACCTGGACTAAAGCATCCGCCAACTCCTGGACAGTCTGTGGTGCAACGTGGCGTTGGTGGATGGAGCGAGACATGATGTCCCAGATGTGCTCAATTGGATTCAGGTCTGGGGAACGGGCGGGCCAATCCATAGCATCAATGCCTTCCTCTTGCAGGAACTGCTGACACACTCAAGCCACATGAGGTCTAGCATTGTCTTGCATTAGGAGGAACCCAGGGCCAACCGCACCAGCATATGGTCTCACAAGGGGTCTGAGGATCTCATCTCAGTACCTAATGGCAGTCAGGCTACCTCTGGCGAGCACATGGAGGGCTGTGCGGCCCCCCAAAGAAATGCCACCCCACACCATGACTGACCCACCGCCAAACCGGTCATGCTGGAGGATGTTGCAGGCAACAGAACGTTCTCCACGGCGTCTCCAGACTCTGTCACGTCTGTCACATGTGCTCAGTGTGAACCTGCATTCATCTGTGAAGAGCACAGGGCGCCAGTGGTGAATTTGCCAATCTTGGTGTTCTCTGGCAAATGCCAAACGTCCTGCACGGTGTTGGGCTGTAAGCACAACCCCCACCTGTGGGCGTCGGGCCCTCATACCACCTTCATGGAGTCTGTTTCTGACCGTTTGAGCAGACACATGCACATTTGTGGCCTGCTGGAGGTCATTTTGCAGGGCTCTGGCAGTGCTCCTCCTGCTCCTCCTTGCACAAAGGCGGAGGTAGCGGTCCTGCTGCTGGGTTGTTGCCCTCCTACGGCCTCCTCCACGTCTCCTGATGTACTGGCCTGTCTCCTGGTAGCGCCTCCATGCTCTGGACACTACGCTGACAGACACAGCAAACCTTCTTGCCACAGCTCGCATTGATGTGCCATCCTGGATGAGCTGCACTACCTGAGCCACTTGTGTGGGTTGTAGACTCCGTCTCATGCTACCACTAGAGTGAAAGCACCGCCAGCATTCAAAAGTGACCAAAACATCAGCCAGGAAGCATAGGAACTGAGAAGTGGTCTGTGGTCACCACCTGCAGAACCACTTCTTTATTGGGGGTGTCTTGCTAATTGCCTATAATTTCCACCTGTTGTCTATTCCATTTGCACAACAGCATGTGAAATGTATTGTCAATCAGTGTTGCTTCCTAAGTGGACAGTTTGATTTCACAGAAGTGTGATTGACTTGGAGTTACATTGTGTTGTTTAAGTGTTCCCTTAATTTTTTTGAGCAGTGTATATTGTTTAAAAAAATCATTGATTTTGTTCATGAATAAAAATAAAAAGCTTGCATGGAAATTCTAATCATAATTCTTTCTTCGTTCTTGCTGCTCAGAAAGTATCTAAAAGACAACAGCTGCTATTTTATAGCCCTGGTATGGAGGGTATAGAACTTTGATGTTGGATCAAACCTTATGCAAGATTTCTATGTATTCTCACAGATACGTGCAATATGTGTGTGTGTTTGGGATCTGCTTCAGGTATGGTGCTGCAGATAACTTGGCTCCTAGCTAGTGGGTTACACAACAGGTAAACAGCAGAACATTAACTCCTGTTCTGTGGATGTCTCCTACACCACCACTACGCCACCTTTGTTGTCTCACGGGCTAACAGATTTCACCATGACTGGTTCTTTGTCCATTTCCATTTGATCCACTTGAGGAGAGCAGTCGTTGTCCTCCAGCAACAAACCAAGATGGACACTATCATTCTGGATCTTCCTCCACATTGTGCACACGGTCATTAGTGTTCAGTGGATTAGCCATAGGGTCACCAGGTCAAGTCACAGCTGGGACAATGAGGCCCTCAAGTGAAGCACCTGGATGGGAAACAGAAATCTTGTAGAATTCTTAGTATGTTCCCCTCTATCTCTACGCGTTGATGTATTGTTTCATGGGGATAGTTTTGCTATAGGCGCTGGAGGTTGCTTGAACAGTAATTGCTGTCTGGCGAAGCAGATGAATAATTGAATGCAGTCTGAAGTTAAGACACAACGTGTCCAGACTGCAGAGCAGGATTGGGCCCTGCGCACCCCAACAGATGCAAATGATAAGATTTGAGGGGAGGGAGAGGGGAGCGACTAGTGGGGGTAATGCATTGGAGAACCAATATCCCCCTGCTGTATCCACCCCCTCCTTCTCTTCCCCCCTCTTCCCTCCTTCCTCCCTATCACTGCAGCGATTCCCTCTCCCCCTCTCCCTCCCCCCTCTCCCACTGCTCTCCTTTTCAACCAGCGCGCTCCAGCCAGCCTGCTGCAATGTGAGGGTTTCCATGGCAACGCAGACCTGCCAAGGACCATGGTGCTCTGCTCTATGGCGATGGAGAGAGAGAGAGAGAGAGAGAGAGAGAGAGAGAGAGAGAGAGAGAGAGAGAGAGAGAGAGAGAGAGAGAGAGAGAGAGAGAGAGAGAGAGAGAGAGAGAGAGAGAGAGAGAGAGAGAGGGATTCGGCTCATCAATGTATTATACGTGAGCTCCACCACTTTGGGCATGCTAAGATTGGTGTCTCGGAAAGCTGCAGTCCCCCTCTGCTTTTCTCTCTGTCCTTTTCTTTCCAAAGCTATAACAGAGATTAAAGTGCATGGATCGATGCAGAGAGAAATGGTCCATTGGTTTAAGAATGACAGTGAAATTGGTCTGTGTTGTTAAATGCAATGAGAATTGGTCTTGCATTCTGGCGTTGTTTGCCCTTTGATGAATAAGTGCCTCCCTGACATTGCTTTGGCTGCAGCAGAGCGCCTCTAAAACAAGACTTACCACACCAGCAACTTCATTGCATACTAATGCCGTAACATGACGCACACTCAGCCCTCCCATTCACAGAGCAGAAATATGTAATTGAACTGAATACGCTAAGGCCGCCTCTGCAGTATAGAAGAAACTCAATACAGAAGTACTGATACGTAATCTTTAAAAGTGTTGAATACACATTGTGCTCAGAATGAAAAGACGTACAGTCAATGGAAACTAACCTTGTACCATTGATTAGGTGGACGAGGGTTTGGGAATCTGTCGCTGATGATGTTTGGGGTCTTTTCTTCTCCTGTGCTTTATATTGATTTGAATGGGCTCCTCTTGTCTGCTTCTTTTCTGTTGAATGTTACTTGAAGAACTGAATAACATGAAAATACTGTACCTATTCATGCTTGAGGGAAAAGCATTCAGCATAAATGGCTATCTAATATTTACATTTACATTTACATTTTATATAGATAAACGTGTAGATAATTGATCATTGTAGATAAAGTGATTGAAAAACAATGTATTAACTTTTGATATTAGCCATTCAAATGAACAAAACTTCAATGGGGGATGGTCTGCATTGAGGAACATCTGTTGCTATGCACTTACAGACAAGTCAAGTCAGACATATGCTATGAAAGCAGCCCGAGCTGTCTTTGCAGCCAGTCTCCATGACAACCTCAATGCTATTTCCCTCATTGTTGTCTTGGACCAGCGTTCGATATCCTAAAAGCGTTTCTTGGACCCTAGTTAGTAAAAGCCTGGAAGTCCTTCTATGGGCTTGCATGTATTCTTAGTCGTCGTTCCCAGGTGGCAGTTTAGACTTTTGGAGGAACAAGACAGTAGAGAGAGACAGCAGTCCCTCGGGGAGAAAAGTCCTTGCTTTGACCTTCACAGTGGAAGAGAAGTAGGAGCAGTGAGTGCAAACAGCCCTCTAGTCCATACACTGGAGACTAAGACTAAAAATGAACCTTGGTGGTACTACATTGTCTGCATGCTGTAGAGTGCCACTACACACTGTGACATTAGCCATATAATACTGCAGAACATTCACTCCTTCACTCCAACATTTGAACTTCAACTATTTCCATATCAGTGGCATCTAAACATTTGTCACTTTAATTATGGTATGGAATTGAATGTGTATATGTACTGTACACCTTAAGCCACATTATGGCAAGAATATACATAATAATGGTGGGATGTTAAAACATTTTGTAAATATTGAATATGGACAGTAATGTGGGTTACTTTTGTTTGAGAATGACTCCATTGACTTCAATTCAGTGAAATATATCACATAACTACAGTCAATTGTAACCGTAATTCCTGCTTTATTCAGAATGGACTGCTCAGCTGATCTGTCTGTACAGCTGGACAAGCTGTGCAGGTTAAGTGCTTTGCTCAAGGGCAGACCAGCACTATCTCCTCCTGGGACTTCACATGGACCAGATGACACCATACCTTAGTCCTTAAAAATGCATCAACTCACTGTCTCTAATGCAGTCTGACATTGGCATCATTTGCGATCTTTCAAGACTTCATAGTATCTCATTTAACAGAAGGAATCAAACCTACATAGTTAGCAGAAATGTGTACTATACTATTTAATGTATCACTTCATAAATAGCCCTAAAAAAGGTTTGTTATATTATATCACAACATCCTTATTTTTAGCAGTGTAGCTAATTAAACCTTGTATAAATGATCATACCAACTCAATGTGTTTTAGTAGTGGATGAGATTTGTTTGTGTGTGTTGTGGACAGTTTTGTCTCTCCGTGTGGCCTGGGGGACCGTCGTTTAGTCAGAAGCCAGGTTTCAGGGGCCAGGGCGCTGGATGAGGAGCACGTAACCTGTCGAGGAGGGCCACCGCTGCCCCTGCCAACCCTGCTGTGCACCCATCTGCCGCTGGGCAGCAATATGCCCACACGGCTCCGTCTGTCCAGTAGCTCACCCCACACACACACACGTACATGTCTTCGCCCACCGTCTCCATCTCAAAGTGGAAACCCTGGCGTGTGATCCACTGACAAATATGGCAGATGCTTTTTCCTCCTGCCATTTTCAGTACTACAGTATGCATGACGCTTGAACCAGAGGATTTGGTTCAGAATAGTATCAAATTAGAATTAAGTGGGTCAAGATTGCAGTAGGCTAATTTCCTTCCTTAAATGATCACTGATTAGTTGTGGATATTAACACATTAGTGGTCCTACCATTAGAGAGTACTCCATACATTAGTATGATAGTAGCAGAAATGTATCTAGGCTGAAACTGGACTTCCTCACATTATGAGTTCTCAGAAAGCAGGCTCCATAATCTGAGTTATGTAAAACAGGATTATGTCTACCGCAAATATTGCATAAATACCCCTGTCATTCTAAATTCTCTGTGTGGTGTTCATCCGTTATTTTGTATCCCTGGGCAATACACAGGTGACCCTTCAATCCTCAGCCTTAAAAGTCAGTTCAGTTTACAATTTATCTATTTTTTTATAAGCCATTTTTCTGACAGATGTCGATTGTCTAACCGTTATGTGTTCTCTTAGTCTTCGGGGGGAATAAATAGCAGCAGTTTCATTTTCCTGCCCACTTTATCTGATTTGATTAGTCTGACTTATTGAATGGCCATAAAGCCTATAATAACTTGGAGGGGTTCAATCTGAAGGGACAGTATCAAGGTCATTACTCTGCTATTCTTTGTGTCCTACTTACTGTATTTGTTCTATGACCTACCCCAGTTGAATAATGTCTTACCTTTTGCACTTTCTTCAACCTTTACCTTCTTGTCCCCTGTGTTCCTCTGTATAACCATTCTCTGACTCCTAACCCCTGTTCTTCCCCTGTGTGCCTGCTCAAGGCTAAAGTAGCAGCTCCTTACACATCAGCCCAAGGGGTAAAATCCACACAACTGCCCTGGCTTCTCCCTTACGATTCATTGGCATGCTGCAGAATCTTCCATCTACTTCTAAGTGTCAGGCCAGGGCTCCTTAGAAAGGTCAAATATGTTTGTGTTTCCGGGGGCCTGAAAAAGACGAATGTGTCCCTTTAGGGTTAAAGCAATCCTTGGAGTGGCAGGTGTACAGGATAAGTCTGTAGCAGGACAGGAAGCCAAACTTCAGGTGATGAGTGGTCGGTTGGTGTCAAAGGAGTTTGAATTTCACCATGCAGTCTGTATTGACCGGTGTAGAGTACCTAAGAGTACCCTGCTGTCTCCTTAAGGAAATCACGGTGTTGCTCCTCTGTGATCGATTAGCAAGCCCTGGCTGGAACTCATTATCCTAAGCAAATGTATGTTTATTATTTCTGACTGCCTTGTTTTGTAATTGTTCAAATTAGCTTTATAACACAAATTGTTGGGACAGTAACTATACATGGTACAGCTATGGTTGATAATCATAGCTGTAATGCCGTTGACTTGGGGTAATTTAAAGAAACGAAGTATTATTTACAAAAACAGTTTAGGACCATACAAACATTAAGCTACCAAAGCTATTGAAAGGACAGAAATGAATGATGGCATTATCGCTTCCCTCTAACAAATGAAAACGTTTTAGTTGCCACTCAATTGGGCTAATTATCTGATGTCATTACAGAGCATTCCTTTGTCCATTGGTATCATAGTTGTTCAGATTTCCTGCAGGAACTACATGCCAAATAATTTCAGCTGGGCTCATTATTAAAACACACACGCACGCACAGTATCATTGGCAAATTATATGCACCCAAAAACCATTCTCATTATGCAAATCCACTTTCAACCCACCCAGGCTCAGAATTCAATTGGTATGCTGTACTGTCACCCACTCTATTTCCCTGTAGGATCATGCTGATACTAACCACACAGAGACAGTTCACATATATGATAGTGGAATAATACAGCAGGCACTGCTTAGGCTTCCCTTGTATACCGTAGAAAATGTATTTATTAAAGCATATGCTCAAGAACTGAAAAACAACAACTGCAAGATTGCAGAACATATCATGTACCATAAAATTGATAAAGGAATCACTGTACACGCTACAGTGTTTTAAAATCACAGCTTTTGCATCGCAATTTAAACGTATTTATTCTCATTTGTATTCATACTCATAATAATCAAACATTCATTACATTTAAAATACGTTTTGGAATAGTTAAGAATGAAATGTGTTTCTTATTTTAAACTTAATCTGTAATGTTGGTTAGAAATATGACAACAGCAACAACAAAAAAGAAACATACAAAAACGTACAATCATTGTTCAGTATTTTGCTTATCTGACTGGCATAAATTATTAAATCAATTTGATTTAAAGAAAATTATAAACCAGATGGAATAAATACAGATTTTGGTCTGTGGAATAAATGCTCTGAAATATAATCTATAAACTGGCCGTGAAGCAAAGTACCATAATTATAAGATCATTAGCTACACCTGTCATTACATAGGCCCTGCCTCTTACCAATGTAACTACCTGTGGAACGGTCTATTACACTGTAACAGGCTAGTTCAATGCCTATGTAATGTAAAGTGTTGCCAAAGGACAATAGGCAGTTTCCACTTTAGTTACTTAGTTACTTCATTTTTGTGTTGTTGCTAGTCAAAGATGGACAGCTCTTGTACCAGTACAGATGGCAAGTTTTAGTGAGAGAGGTCCATTGAGGTTTTCTCCAACCTTGGGGTTTGTTGTAGCTCAGTGGTTTTAAGTTTATTTCCAGGCCCAGGAATTTGATATCACTTTCTTAATGATGGATACTTGTTAAATGCATAGAAGGTACATGCAAATGTCGGACAGCAACAACTGAATGCTGAAAGACAAGTGTTGATTTAGTTTCAAGATTTCAGTCTTATGACAGTCTACAAATGTGTATCGTCCTTCAATCAAAGACAAAGTATTAGTTTCCTAGACAAACATGCAATAAATAGATGAAAACATTCAAGAAGTAACCCAAACATTGACCTGAGTCAAAATTCTGGTATAACTGTTAGAACACAAACTTGGTCTTCCACAGGCAGTCGAAATACAAATGGCATTCTGTTTGTCAAAAATATACATTCCAATTTCAGATTTAATTAAATCTTCTTTATCAGCCACCACTTTAAAATATGATGTAGTCTATAATTGAAAAATTGTCTTCCCTAATTTTGATACAAAATATTGCATTAAAAATACATTTATCTATTGATTCAAGCAGAGGGAAGGGTGAAATTGTCATTAACATAAACACAGGATAAAAGTAATTAATTAACTAATTTAAGTCAATCAAATGTCGCTGTACCCATGCTAATAGCCAAGCACGAGAAAATAGAAATTAGCTTCCATGGAATTCAATTAGGCAGTATAGCACTGTTATTTGCCAAGGATTAAGTGCTTGTGTATTTTTCAAATTCAAAACATCTGTTGTTTATTCTGGCAAATGCACAGCCCCCCTACCAGCAACCTAGGTAACAGAGCAGTAGGGTGTGGGTGGACATGGGTGTGCTGTTGCAGACAGAAATCTGAAAAGTTACATACAGTAGGTCTGGTGATGTGACTAATGCTACTGTACCATAGGCAAAGCAGGTCCGGTTTATAATAATAATAATAATAATAATATGCCATTTAGCAGACGCTTTTACCCAAAGCGACTTACAGTCATGTGTGCATACATTTTTACGTATGGG
Organism: Coregonus clupeaformis; assembly: GCF_020615455.1. NCBI lineage: Eukaryota > Metazoa > Chordata > Actinopteri > Salmoniformes > Salmonidae > Coregonus > Coregonus clupeaformis. Next base: position 44,994,535 of record NC_059197.1, read on the forward strand.
TGGTCCCGGGGATCGAACCCACTACCCTGGCGTTACAAGCGCCATGCTCTACCAATTGAGCTACAGAGAGCTAATCTGATTGTGCAAAACGCAGGTAAAAAATAATTATTAGCAACACATTTTTGTACATATCAATTAGTATATGTTTAATGTACCAATCCCCCACCCCTGCCTTTGTATCTATGGCACATTATAAATTGCTGTCATCTTATCTATGAGGGGGATAATGTGGACATTTATTCCATCATCTATATTTTATCCTGTGGACCCCATAGGGTCAAGTCCTGACTGGGCTGTTATTATGACATTATCAATGGGAGTTGTCTTTGATGTCCTTGTTCTTAGGTGAGGGAGCAAGTAGAAGAACTAGGTGCACGATCTAGTCGCTCCAGACTCAAGCATACTGTATTAGGACAAACTCTTTGTCTCTCACTCTCTGTCCTCTAGAACTGAGTAGGATGTTAGCCAACACTAGCATCAGCTGAGAAGCAGTGAGGAGAAGCACAGAGATCTCAGCAACAAGATGCTATACAAAAGCAACAAGGCATTATGTCGATCCTACCTCTCCTATCTAACTTGCGAACGGGACGAGGGAATTCCATGGAACAGCTGGTCTGGGATTTACAGGGATTCTTGGGCTTCGGATGAACAAGGGAATGGAAAAAGAGTAGCGAGGAGAAGGAAAATCAATGCTGCCTCAGGCAGGAGAGATGCACAATTAGCAGGATTGGCAGCATTGGCAAAGATGAAGCACAAGCGGTCCTACCGCCACTCCAGTCCCAATGGCAGGAGAGATAGATGGGAGGTATATGGAGGGGCCTAATCTGTCATTGTAGTGGCTTCACCAGATGCCCAGAGGTTTTCACGGAAAACACAAGCCACAAATGGGGCTTACAGAGATCGACTGGTATTCCGTAGAGTGAACAATACAGTGCAAACACACCCTTTAAAGGGATAGTTCACCCAAATGACATATTGGTTTCCTTCACCTGTAAGCAGTCTATTGACAAGGTATGACAGCAATCCATGCTTTGCTTTAGTTTCCCTAGCACTGTTTCGACATGATAACGTTTTAGAATTTGTAGCACAAATCCCATTCAAGTCATGCGACCAATATTACAATTTTTTGCTCATCATTTTCATAACATATATGTGACTTTGTTGAGCTTCACAATCCATTTTAGATACTTTGGATGATTTGGACATAATGCGTGAAAAATGCTAATATTGGTCCCATGACTGGAATGGGATTTGTGCCACGAATGCTAAAATGTAAAGCATGGATTGCTGTCATACTTTATCCATAGACTGCTTACAGGGTGAGGAAACCAATATGTCGTTTTGTAATTTGGGTGAACTATCCCTGTAACGTTCAGTTATTCTCCATTAATCTCATAACTTACCTGCTTTCAGTTCATTGAAGTTCTGGAATGACTACAAAGCTATCAAGGAGACAAAACAAACACATCTACTGTAGCGCCTAACAAAAGGCACATCAGAGTTCTGACATTGCTCTATTACTTAACTCAGGGGCTCATTACAAATGTTGGTCTCAATTGTGCCGTAACATTATTTTAGCGGCCTCACAAATCCCCTTGATTTAATGACTTGGGAGGTGTGTGCAGTAAACCATAAACTCTGCTTCATTCTGAACCTTGGAGGTACTTCTTTAGTGTATGGAAGGTTTGTGAGAGAGGTTTGGTTTTCAGACAATGCTGTGAATGTTGATAACCCTGGGGACTCAGCTGTGCTGCAGGTCAATAAACCAATAGCCAAAGCATGGAGAGGTCTAAGCCCATTGGCCAGAAGTTGCTTGGATCTGCCTAAATCCGCAGGTCCTAATAGGTTGGCTGTGGAGACATGGTGAATGCAGGGGTGGTGTTTGCTGGTTGGATGAACTGGTTGGTGCATAGTGGGAGGATGAGAATGTCAACGAGCAACATAGCCCCCATCTTGATTGTGTCGTTTCTAATGTATTGGGTTGTATTGTGGATGAGGTGAGAGGAGTCCCAACCCTTCAGATTGTCTCGTAACCTCTGATTGCTATGCTGCAACACTCCTGATTTCCTGATGCTCGTTCAGCAAAAACATGGTCATGTCCAACATTGTCATTCATGTCCTCCTTATATACCTAAACCCTCTTGAAATATACTTTCTGACTCGGGTAAACGTGTGTTTGTGAAACACCACAATATCAGGTGCAACATTGTATTACAGGACAAGGGGTGTTTAACTTACCTCTTTTGGGGTTTGGTTATAGTAATATCTGTATTCTGTCCAATATCAACTGTTTTCCAAGCACCTCTTTGAGTATTAAGATCGTAAACCAATGTGTGGGCCTTAATTAATTAATTAGTAAGACTAATGATGTCTACCTGACAATTAGCTTCAATGGTTTATTTTACCCATTAATACCATGTACAAATGAAGAAAACCGTTACAACATTTTTGCATTCATTGGTCCAAACCTCTCCTCATGGTGACATTAACACTGACACCAACGTTTGTTTTATTATTAGCGTCTAAATGTTGCACTAATTTGACAATGTACCATCCATTCTAACAGTTCAAAAAAAGATATTTTCATTGCAAAAAATAGTAACATGCAATGACTCATAATTACATTAACTCATGTCACAAAAATTGTTGTTGAAATGTCATCATTTAGCAATACGTAATAATTGTTGTGTCCTACACATTCTTTTTCAACAGCGTTGGTCTCATTTAGGATGTAAACAATACAGCTTTTGCTTGCTCCTTTAAGTGGGTGGTTATCATCCCTCAGAATAATTGGTAAGCAACCATTACATGAAAATCACCATCGTCTTTGGGCTCCATAGAAATCATTAGGGCAGAATAAAGTGGGATAACCGCAGGTAGATATAAAGGTACATCCAGAAAACACCCTGAGAATCACTATTTCTCTTCCTCTCTATTCTCTTGTTTTTAGACAAATCGTTTTCTGATGGGCCTGGCCCCGGCAGCTAGAGAGGATGGTTGAGTATCATGTGGGAAGCAGGTTGACTGGCTCCTTTTGGAAACATGGAGGAGACATGTTAATATGGATCTGGTCGAGTAGTATGTTATCGATGGAGAACATCACATGGTGCTGGCGTGTGGTGGGGGATGACTCAGGGATAGGGTAGTGGTGGAGACTGGTTGGGTGGGAGGGTTATGAACGATAGAGTCGACTCAGGTCACATGATGAAGTTCCAGCTATAACGTCAGGGGATTCCATTGGTGAATGGAAGCCCTCCAGGTTTTAGCTTTGGTGGACATTGGACAGAACACCCACCCACCGAGGCTCACAGAAGCCTTTCCATTCACACACTCTCTCTCTCTCATACACACACGCACGCACACGCACACGCCACTCATACCATATGGCCCCGCCCCCAGACCGAGCACATGGTTTCAGGCACAAACTTGCAATGTGTTACTTGGATGAGACTGAGTGTAGTGGGAGGTGAAGAATAAGACAACAGAAGACAGGTGATGCTAAAATGAACATTTATAATGACTGTTGTTGCTGTCGGAAAAGAATAATCCTTAAAAAAAGATGTTATATATATTAGCACTAGATTGCCGACTTCACTGGTAATCCACAAGTCAATAAACACAACTCACTACTTTTTTTTACTTTTTTTTTTACAAACACAATGCTACAATTACATTAAATATTCAATACTCTTTAAGTCAGTTAATGAATGGTGTTAAAAGCAACCACTAAAATATTAAAAACAAAACAATAATTCACCTTCCAGTCATTCCCTTTTTCTAGTTGTGTTGTCATTTATTAATAGTATATAATAGGTTGAAAATAAATAGCTCATGAAGTGTTATCAGAAAATGAGGCTGGCAGCATAAAACATTGTGAGTGGAGCACAAAGCTAAGCAATGATATGGTCAGTCCAGTCTAGCTGTGTCAAATTAATACTTTCAGTCTCCTTCGATCTACTAAACTCACTGACTGAGATATGTCTCATTTGGCACTACGGCCACCTTTGTCATGTTGGCATTTACATTCACCAACGCCCACCTACAATATGCCTAATTAACATAACCGTAGTTATAAACTATATCACTTTTATCATGTAAACCACAGTGACTCTATTGCACCAAAGAGGGCTCAACTTCCTTTTTGTGGTTTGAGAGCGACACGGTTTTCCCTAGTCTTGTGTGTCCCACATTTAGTGTAAGGTGCTGAGTCTAGCAAGTTCTCCACATTGATATGTTCTTAACACTACCAAGCATTACAATAACTACGACTCACTCTACGCGAAACAAAACCACCAACGAATACAACTATGGTAGCAAATGTAAACAATTCTATCATGAGGATGATTTTCAGCTCCAGAACTTAATTCTCTTTTGCGTTTTTTACATCCTTTTATCTAAGTTGAACTAGCATGGCAATAAACAACAACAAATACAGCAGGTCACACCAATGTCAACACCACAAGCTACTGTAGCAGAATAAACGAGTAGATTTATGGGGTGCACCTTTCTTTTTCTCTTTCCACTAAGTGGATTTTATGCTGCCGGCCCCATTCTGTTGAACACGCCTCTCTTTACAGCTCAACAAAATCTGACAAAAATATTTACAATGAGAGAAAAATGAAATTGTGGAGAAACAGTTGTTTAGCTTTTTTTGTTTGTCTGTATTTTTTTTTGTGGATGATTTTTCATTCTTTATCTCTGAGAATTGCCCCAATGATGAGAAACTAGAATTGCACAGTCTCAAATAGTTTTGGTGATGGAATGGAGATTTAAGTCCAAACAGTTTGATGAACATAGAAGGGGAGGAAGAAGGTCAATAAAGTTCATGAGGGGTGAAAAGTTCAAAGTTCAGAAGACAGAGGATGGCTGCGCAGCTGACGATTACACTCCTCACACCATTCTGAGTGTTGTTTAATGTTAAAGAAAAAAATCATCATTAGAAATTGATTTTATTATTTTTCCCATCGAAATCAAATGGAGAGACTTGGGGGTGAGGAGAGTGACAAGTGCCCCCAACACTATGGCACACAATCAATGATGTCCTGGAGGTTGACGAGATGATAGAGAATTAGGAAAAAGCAGTTTATGAGAGGTAACCAGCCTTTACCGGGTTAATCCAGGTCTGCTTTTAGCTCGGGGGTTTTGATCTGTTTCTTTTGGGTAATGTTGAGGCGTCATGACTGACATCATGTTATGGAGGAACATGCTGGCTTCATGGGTGCGTCCAATGGATGTCCAACATACAAGAAAACTCAAAAAAGTTTGGAATGGTACTGTTTTTGTTTGGCACTCGGGAGAAACTCGAGGAGGAGGAGGAGGAGGAGGAGGAGGTGGGGGGCAGGGTTTGGTGGTGTGGCGGGATTTGAGCAGAAGTGTGGGGGAGTGGTTGGAAAAGGGGGCAGTGAAAGTGCAAAAAGGAGAAAAGTGGAGTCAACAGGATACACATGAATGGCATTTTGTTATAATTGGTCGAGGTTAGAGAGCGTAGTACAAATAAAAAACAGAAAAACCAAAAAGAGGGACTGAACAGTGATATGACAAATGCAGTCTAAAATTGCTGGTGCTTAGATGGGGTACAAGCTCAAGAGTGTGACCCTGGGTTCCGTGAATGTCTGGCTAAGGGTGGTGGGTGTGGGTGAGAGCGAGGAGGGTGGGGGTTGGGGCATTGTGAGATTTTGGAGTTGAGCACTAATAGCCACACACCCACTGAAAAGCAATGATGTCACCTACAGCAGGTGAACCATAAGTTTGCATTCCTCTGCACATCACAAAACAGATCTGTTCACCCGGCAACATGGAGACGACACCATGACGCTGACCTACTGCAGACACACAGACACAAGAGAGAGCCAGACAATAGCACATGCACAGCTGTACAGTAAGGTACTACACCAGGGTTGCCCAACACTGTTCCTGGAGAGCTACCCTCCTGTAGGTTTTCGCTCCAACCCCAGGTGTTACTAACCTGATTCATCTTATCAACCTGCTAATTATTAGAATCAGGTGTGCTAGATTAGGGTTGGAGCAAAAACCTACAGGACGGTAGCACTCCAGAAACAGGGTTGGGCAGTCCTGTACTAGACTAATGCACAAACCCCCATCTCAGCTTACTCTACAGGGCTATACAGTCGACCTCATACTGACATTGTATTGCAACTGAGGCATCGCTAGGAACAGGGATGTCAATTTGGTTCTAGTTTAGACTGTGTCCCTTTTTGACACTATTATTAAAAGCTTCAGAAATATACAAAACTCAAAATCCTCTGTTAAGTGAGGAAAAGCTATGTTTCCTTGTCGCTGACCAGCTTTTGTCATTTACAATCCCCTTTTTGAGCATGCCAACACCATTCAGTTGTCTAATGGTGAAACTGAATGACAGTTGGGCAATGGACACAATGGGGAATATTGGCAATATGTTTTCTTTTGTCGTAGAAAGTGTAATTATGTAATGAGACCAAATTCAATGAATAGAGAGTCAAACACACCTTGTCCCAAATTCTGGAGAGAGACCAAGGGGATTGAGAAATGCAAAGCTGAACAGTACAGAGCGTGAAAAAACATACTGCCTACACACGGCCTAGTTTGACACATCAAAATCCTTTGCCTAGTTTCCTTTCAGGAGATGGGTGCTTAAATGAGAAATCTGTCTAAATGAGAAATATAAAGTGCATATTTACATCAAGACAAGAGATCAAGCTCAGAGGGAGCCGAAAGGGGAAACAGATGGTTAGAATGACACTAGGGCCAGATCTGGCCTACCTGATGTTAGTTATTCACACAAAACACATGGACACTCGAGCCCTAAAGTCATGATCGAAGAGTGATATGCAAACTTATGCAGAGGTGAGTACATTCATGGACAATATCTCCATATCTATGGTAAAAAGCATTAAAATGTATCCAGAATTAAATGATGCAGTTTTAGAGTTTTAGTAAAAGAAGCACAACCAGCAAAAAACGAATTGTTTCATGTTTGATTAAAAGTTTGTTCCTATCTCTCTAACAATGTTTTAATGCCTAGACAACATTCTCACAAAATACTCATCCAGTTATACAATCTAATTACACTGTGGCCTTGCATTAATGGACTATGTCCCTGCATGTTCTTAGTGAAAACAACACACGTTTGAAAATGTGTCAAGGAAAATTAAAATGCATTTCCATTGTTGGCATGCAAAGATTTGTCTTCAAAATGAACAATACACACTGCCTAATCATTTTTGTACGTTTTTTTTTGTCTTACATTTTTTGTCCACACTTCACTTTGATATCATGCAATATAGACGTGCAAAAAAGATAACATCTATCTCCACAAAATACATTTTCATAACTATAAAAGGCTGTATTAAGAATGTTAATATCATGTGTATCATTAACCATGCTAATCTATCTATACGTTGATTCTTCTGGCCCCGGAGTCTAAGTACTGTAGTATTCAAGGAATTCTGGATTACTGGCTAACGAGATGGCTCCCTTCCTTCACAATCCCTTCTTTCATGTAAAGGGGGCATTAAAAGTTGAACTAAAAAGTTTTTTTTTTTAATCGATTTTACTCACCAAAAAAGTCACCTGTACCATTCCCTTCTATTTACAATTATAAATATGGTTTGTTTGGCACTTTTCACATTTTTTTCTTATAAAAGTATGTTTCCTTTCATGTAATGTTTTTTAAATCACGCGCATTTTCAGTTTCAGTCTTTAAAGATCTATTTTGGCACAGGTTTATTTGTTGAGTTTGTTTTTACAGTAATTGTTATCTTATCAGCATGTATAGCATGTATTATACCTCTTGGAACTACAACATCCTGCTAAACGACAAATCAGATATGTTTTAACTTTATTTTTAGTACATCCCTTACTAAATAGCAGCAATTTCACAAATTAAAAAAAATCATAATTATGTAAATCTATTCAACATCTAGGTAAAACCTAAGCTTTTACAACAGACAGAATAAAAAGACAATACAAGGACAACATGCTACTTCGTATATTGCTTCCAGTACTCATCACATTTTATCTAGATCCCCTAAATTACAAACCAAACAAAAATGGATGCCCTAAAACCCCATCATCATGGGGTAATTTTGTTCAGTTAGATAAAAAGATAACAAAGTTAACAAACTTTGTTGGCACCTTCTCGTGATCTCCAACTACAGGTATTTCATATTGTTCTATTTGATATCGTTCACATTGATTTGTCACAGTTGTGGTATCGCTTATATCCAGTAATCTCTGTCATTTCGTCATGACTTCAACGAGCAGTATTTCCCTTATTCTACTCGCAATCTATGTGCATGTGTTTATGAATGTACTGTATGTATCTGTGCATGTATTCCAAATGTAGCATCATGCTTTCACTCCTATCCCTAACATAAAGTATAACATATGGTTACAAGCCACTGGCCAGGGGATTGACAGAATGAAGTCAGTTGGTAGCTCTCTCTCTCTTAGTTGCCTGGTTGCAGGATCTCTTCTTCCACTGTTACCTACTAATTTGTTCTCACTGCTGCTGGCAAAAATGGTCACTAACTAGACTCTAATGCTCAGCTCTACAATCAAGGGGACGCTGTCCTCTCTACCCTCAAAGCATGAGGAGACTCAGACAGTCATTGTTTTGGAGTAGTTGTGGTCTGGAAGGGCAAGCAGACATGCATCGTAACACCAGACATTATCACCCATGGAGAGATGTGAGAGGGGGGCTCTGGGTTGATGTGTAAGAATGGGGTGCACGGAGGTACAAGGGTTGGGGGGTGAGGAAAGTGGATGGTATTAGATGGGAATAAAGAAGCCTCCTTACCAATCTGTCGAGATATGCGCTCACTGTCGCTCCAATAGACATGGAGAGAAAACATTCCAATCCTGAATAATAGTGAGAGAGCCCACCATTGGATAGATTTCCTTTACATTACAGTGTCTAAATGTCCAATTGGGGAGATTGTTAGATTGTTTAGGATCGAGCAAAATGTGCCACCCCTCCTCCTTTGGCATTTTAGAAGTCATCACATTTTGGGTTAGCCAGCCATTTTCGGTTGGCTAACAGAATATATCAATTTCAACTGTTTGTGAAAACAGCAAATATAAAAAGGGAAGTTGGACGATTAGAGTATCTTAAAAAAAAGAGCAACCCTGTCAAAATTGGGATAAAACTCCACATACCTCCAACTATTGTTGTCTTTGAATAGCAAAAGCTGAACATGGACACCTGCCACTCCTCCCCAATCCCGTCCTCCAAACAGAGACCGTTTCTACAACTACAGTACTTTCATTGCCAAACTGAGTCGAAGCACATCCAATGCCTCAATCCAGGATCATGGTTTCAATGTAGTGTTTAGAAATATTAATACTCTTTCCTTGTCTTGCATATCTAACTGAGAACTGATATTGTATGCAAATAGAGTTTTGTTTGTGAGATATGATTAGTTGCCTGGTATTTCATGTGTACATGTCCCTGACATAATAACTGTGACAGTGCTCCTACAGCACACAGCCCAGACCTCATAGGCAGAGAAAACGATACCCACACTTCTCAGTGCATTAAGATGAACTTCAGTGTACTCCGATTGCAAAAAAAAACAACAAGATAAAACAAACAAAAACATATTTAGCAGCTTATAGGTTAGTGGGCAGTATCCATTGCATGGAACGTGTAGTGGGAGGTCCCTGCAGTTTGCCAAAAGCAGAATAATCCACAACCATTAGACTTGTAGTTTACGCCCAACAGACCGTAGTATGTTACATTCCCCCCGTTCATCGTGGACAGAAGAACACTGCTTGATAAGAGCAAGTATTAGGGAAAACAACTTCTAAATATGCACTGCCTTCAATAGCTCTGCTCGCAACAAGCTGGCCTGGCAATCAGCATGGACCCTAGTGAGATCGTTTCAACTAACAACTTTCTCATCTTCAGTGTTTGTATTTTTCAGTAGTATGTACGTATCCTGGCGGGGTCACCACCTCTAGGTTCTAAGTGCTCTTGTTCCTGGTCTCTCGCCTGGCCTGTCTAGACAGAGTGTTGTTAGAGTGCCACAGGCAGAAGAGCAGCGCTCGCTGGATATCTCAGTGGAGACGGCTATGGCCCTACAGTCCCAACAACACTGTGGCTTTTCACAATGTTGAGGGACACAGGCTAAATTGGAGGAGAGAAATCTGAGCTCAGACAACATTGAAACAACTTTGGGTTGACGTTATTAGAGCACTTTGTTCCAGCCAGAATGTGAACGCTGCTCTTGGGCCTGTTGTGCAAGTGGCATTTTCATTTTGCAGCTATGTATGTATATAGAGACTAGTCTGCTTGATTTCACCGTAATCTGCCATGTCGATATGTTATAATCCTGTTTTAGCACTGAAATGGCATCAGAGGGTGTGTGTGTGTGTTTTAATGTGAATATTTACTGTCCTGCTCTTTACTGGATATCAAAGCTGACCGGTACTCTTCATCATCACTGCAGTGGTGCCTATGGTGCAGTTCTTACTGAACTTAAATAAGACATACTGTATATTACACTATGTGACATACTATTAAATCCACTTAAATTAAAAAAATCTAATCAAAAATAGTCTTTACATTCATGTCAACCTGAATTCACAGATTTCAAATACCTAACTTTATGGGTGAAATCATATTAATAAATAATGATGATGATATCTATAATAATCATAATAATAGTCATAATATCAGACTGCAAACCTTGTTGAGAAAAATGCCACAACCTCTATATGTACTCTCGAGCTTCGCTAAAATTCGGACCCAATGAGATGCACCATGCGTCTCTGCCTTCGTCCTACATAAGAAACACGAGCATCCCATTTATAAATACGGAGCGTGGCATTGCATGCACCTGGTTAAATCAGAACCTAAGGCGCGAGGCAATAGGGATAGGAGAATAAAGCATGTGTGGAATCCTTGGGCACATCTTGTCCCCTCCCCTCCTTTGCCCAAAACAGAGGGGGGGCGGCTGGGAGAGGGGCGAGGGATCGGGGCATGGAGGGGGATGTCATCGACTACAGGGATTTTCCTTAGATCTCTAACCAAGCACTTGTTTGCAGTCTTATCAGACCCTTGTAGTGCGGGGCAGGGTAAGGGGCAAATTGATACTGAAGGCAAATCTGAAGAAAAAGATCAGTGAGCTACACAGGAATGGGGGTGGGGGTGGGGAAGGGGCTGATTCCATGGGGGTCGACCCCCAATACCCCCACCGCCCCCCTTTTCCAAACTGCAGCGCGGCAGCATGCCAGTTTAAAATCGCATTCACCACTGTCCGGAGAATACACAAAAAAACTAAAAACAAAAGAACAAAAAAACGAAACAATAAAAAATCCCGAAAGATCACGACTTAAGTAATAAAACCGTATTTACATTTTACACCTTATTTTCCTTTGTTTTCCACGTTACACTTTCTCCTCTCTCCGAGCCAATTTTTGCGTCACATCATTTTTAGAATACTGAAACACGACAAAACGTGTGGACAATTCCTTCCAACATTCTTGCTCTTCTCTCCCTTTCTCTCTCACTTTGCGTTCCTCCCCCACTCATTTTCCTCCATTCCATTCCCTTTTTCTAGCCCACCTTCTGTGGGTTGGTGGCGCGCACACCCTGCTCATACGTGATCCGTTGGCTGATCAGATACTGAGCTGCCTGCGTTGACGCCTGAGATCCGGTTATGGTAACTTTACGGTTCCGGGTGCCGGGAATGAACTCTCCCTTTTTGGAGATCTGGATCCGGGCTCCGGTCAGCTCCTGGTACTCCACTAGCGTTTTCCCTCCTTTCCCCAAGATGGCTCCTACCAGGTTTTCGGGAACAGCGATCTCCACCACGTCCTTGGCCCCCTCCTGCATCTGCTTCTCAGTGACCATCAGGGATTGTGCCATCAGCGGGGACGAGGCGCTCAGGTAGCCGTTGGTGGCCCCCGTAGCCGCGGCCAGCGAGCCCAGGGTGAAGCCTCCCATGGAGGCGGCCTGGTGGCTTGCGCTGGTGGAGGCATCGCTGGCGTAGGATGCCAGGAGGTTAGCAGCGGCAGCCGCGGCGGGGTTAGCGCTAGCCGCTACGGCGGCCAGGACTCCCGAGGCTGCGGCGGGGTTGAGCCCCAGGCCCAGGGAGTTGGTGTTGTAGCCATAGCTGGCTAATGTGTTGAGGGCCGAGGTAATGGTCAGGAGGTCGTTGCCAGAGAAGCTGGGACCCATGCTGGTGGGGAAGCCGCCCATACTCTGCATGGTGGCCTGACCCAGGAGGCTGGAAGCTGTGGCAGCGGCGGCAGCAGCAGCAGCGGGGTTCACCTCGGCTGAGTTGGCGTAGGGGGAGCCGGTGGGGTTGGAGTTGGCCACAGGGCCAGAGATGTTGGAGTAGCTGATGTTGAGGCAGCTGCTGCTCTGGGGGTCCTCCTGGATCTTCTGAACGATGATCTCCACGGCTTTACGGTTCTGCTCGGGCTCTCCGCTAATGGTGACCACACGCTCCTGCAGGTTGATGCCCTCAGGTTTTTGAGAGAGCTGCACCCAGGCGCCCGACTGCTCCATGACGGCCTTGACTGTGGCTCCACCTTTACCAATGATCAGACCTGCTGTGCTGTTTGGTACTATCAGCTTGGCCTGGGGAGAGGAGCAGAGAGAGAGGACATAGAGATGGTTACTGCACTGATTTCACACTGCTTTAACATTGTATCTCTACATGACAAAAGTGTGACATCAATTGAATAGAGGAAGGGACTAGGCGAGGGAATGGAAGAAAATAGATAACCAAGATAATACTTTGAAATAACCCAGAACAATGGAGAAGGACGTAAGATAATAAACAAAGAGTGAAAATAGGGAGTATGTTAGAAATACAGACAGAGGAAAAGAGAGAATCGAGCTTGAAATAGAGGAGGCTAGCAAAAGGGAATAGAAGCATAAAAAGGGTGATATACTCAATAATTGTTTTAATGCTGTGGCAAAGGGGAGAAATAAGAGTGAGTTGTTTTTACTCCTTCGACCAAACATTATAACATTGACAGAGAGAGTAGGTTCTGAAAGGGAAAAAAAGAGAGAGAGAAAGAGTGTATTTTTTCTCTTTGTTTCTGAGCTGTGAATCCGTGGTTATAAAGAGGCTCCTGCTGAAAAGCATCTACTCCCAGGGGTCAGTGTTACCATGGAAACAGCTCCAGCATTCAAGGGGTACTGAAAGGGAGTCGAAGCGACGCGTAGCAACTAGACCCACCCCCCCCACCTCCATCCAAATCCACACACACATACACACACACAAACACACGAAACAATTCTCCATACAACTACAGTGAGCTCCATAATTCATTGGACAGTGACCATTGTTTTGTTATTTTGGTTCTGTACTCTAGCACTTTGAGTTAGAAAGGATACAGTGACAATGAGCGTGAAGTGCAGACTGTCTGCTTTAATTTGAGGGTATTTTCATACATATCGGATGAACCGTTTAGAAATGACAGCACCTTTTGTACATGGTCCCCCCATTTTAAGGTACTACAAGTATTTGTTAAATTGGCTTCACAGATGTGTGTCGTTAGGCAGGTGTATTCATTTGTGTCGTTAGTGAATGCAGGAGAGCTGTTGATGAATAGTAATGATTCTAGACGTTGCTATTGCCTTTGGAGGTTGTTATTGGGGTGTGACAACATGAGGAAGACAGCAGTGTCGATGCAAATGAAGTTGGCCGTCAAAAGGCTCAGAAATGAAAATCAATCATTCAGGAACATTGCAAAAACCCTGGCCATGCCCAAGTCAACAGTTTTGTTCATCATTAACAAGAAAAAAACAACCGGTGAACTCAATTATGTCAAAAGACCCGGTAGACAGAGGAAGACCACTGTAGTGGATGACCGGAGAATACTCTCTATGGTGAAGAAAAAACCCCTGATAACAGCCCAACAGATCAAAAACACTCTCCTGGATGCAGGTGTAGATGTGTCAAAGTCTACCATACGCAGAAGACTACACCAGAAGGAATACAGAGGGTACACTACAAGATGCAAACCACTGATAAGCCTGAAGAACAGAAAGGCAAGATTACAGTTTGCTAAAAAGCACCTAAAAGAACCCCAAGAGTTCTGGAAAAAAATATTGTGGACAGATGAGACAAAGATTAACATGTACCAGAGTGATGGAAAGACAAAAGTGTGGAGAAAAAAAGAAATGCCCATGATCCAAAGCATACCACCTCATCCATGAAACATGGTGGAGGGGGTGTTATGGCTTGGGCCTGTATGGCTGCCAGTGGAACAGGCTCACTTGTCTTCATCGATGATGTGACTGCAGACAGAAGTAGAACAATGAATTCTGAAGTCTACAGAAATATTTTATCTGCTCAGATAAAACCAAATGCCTCCAAACTCATTGGACGGCACTTAATCACGCAACAAGACAATGACCCTAAACATACTGCTAGAGCAACAAAGGGGGTTTTTGATGGCCAAAAAGTGGAAAAACCTTGACTGGCCGAGTCAATCACCAGATCTGAATCCAATTGAACATGCATTTTACATGCTGAAGAGGAGACTTAAGGCAATAAGTCCCCGAAACAAGCAGGAACTGAAGATGGCTGCAGTACAGGCCTGGCAGAGCATCACCAGGGAAGATACCCAGCGTCTGGTGATGGCGATGCATCGCAGACTTCAAGCAGTCATTGCATGCAAAGGATATGCGACCAAATATTAACAATGATTACTTTATTCTACATTATGTTAAACTGTCCAATGATTTTTGATGCCCGAAAATGGGGGGGACCATGTACAAAAGCTTCTATAATTCGTAAACGGTTCATTCGATATGTATGAAAATACCCTCAAATTAAAGCTGACAGTCTGCACTTCACGCTCATTGTCATTGTATCCTTTCAAACTCAAAGTGCTAGAGTACAGAACCAAAATAACAAAACAATGGTCACTGTCCAATGAATTATGGAGCTCACTGTATGTGTATACTATGTACTGTATATACAGCATACACACTCACATAAACACCCATATTAAAACATATGCACGCCTTCACTGTCCTTTGTCATACAACTTTAGAGAAAAGCTGCCAGCTGGGGAGAGAGTGAGGAGGGGGAAAAATTAATTTTCTTAATAAGTACAGTCCTTAATATGTACTTGATAAGGACCACAAACGATTTATGACACATTAAATGTACTGTAGTGGTATTTTGAACAAGGGTAGTTTTGCACCAAAGCCAATCACACAATGTTACGAATAAACCTACTACGTGAGGATGATAAATGAGAGGAGATTATGTTAGAAAGTCTCACAGGGATGCTCTTGGTTACCTACAATGTGTCCATGTCGTGCGATGTGGAAACAGTTATAAAACTCTTCTTTGAATATTTGAAAATCCATCTAGAATGGTAAAAGAAGAAAAGCAAGTGAGTGTTGGTAGGAGGACAAGGCAAAGAAAGGAAGGAACAAAGAGAGAGAGAGAGAGAGAGAGAGAGAGAGAGAGAGAGAGAGAGAGAGAGAGAGAGAGAGAGAGAGAGAGAGAGAGAGAGAGAGAGAGAGAGAGAGAGAGAGAGAGAGAGAGAGAGAGACTGTGTGTGTGTGTACAGGGGAAGTATGGGGCTAGTAATTAGCATGGCCTCCATGTTTCTGCTATTGAGTGGCTGGATTTGATCACTTTCTAAATGTTTGCTGCAGTCCTTCTAAAGCCATCAACATTTCTTTACAGAGGCGCTGCTGTAACCTTGATTCTGTAGCCTTGCTGGCTGTGGTACACTGCAGTGAATTTACATAGAAATGGGAAATTAACAGAAGGCAGGGACAGAGGGAGATCAAGACTTGACTTCAAACTATTAAATATAAAATATTATTTTTGAGTGTTTGTGGTCAAATATTTTATTCACATATTTATTGGTGACAGTGATGAAGAATAATCATGCATTGGAATTTAGGGATTATTATGGTTCAGGAAAAATAAAATATAAAAAGGCATTGATCGGTCCCCATATGGTTAAGTGCCATCTAAATTGGTCTTGGCTCAGTGCAATTTCTCATCCAGTTTCTCACAACCAATTTTTCACGACATTCCCCCTAATTTTCATTGAAATGTGTGTGGTTCAGTGTTGAGGCAAAAATATTTCCCTCTTTTTCGTTCAAGCACACATTAGAGATGGGTTTGAGGATCAAAACAACTGAGTGGGGGAGAAAGAGGTGAAGATTCTCCTAAGAATCCTTTTCATCTTCTGCATTGCACATATACACACACACACACACACACACACACACACACACACACACACACACACACAGGTTTTGCATGTTGTTGGATTGGATGTATAATGATTCAGATGGGACTTGCCTCCTAAAGATTAGAAGAAGCAGTGGAATACATAGCTGAATGCTGCGATGTATAAAACCCATTCCTGCTAATGATGAGTCTCGAGGACCACATTCAGCTCTTCAATATTTAATAGATGTTCAAAATTGTAATTGTCTTTCTCTCATAAGTCCTTTACCCCACACACACTAAAGGATTCATTCTTTTTTTCTTGGTCGCCGTCGAGTTTCCCTCACCATGTCATTGGTGGCCATTTTAATCTGAAATAATCGTCCTCATCCCCGAGAGTTATAGCTGACGTTCAGTTTCTCGGTGTGTGTTTTTTTTTATATAAAGGGGAGAACATTTGGCCTGTGCGTCGGAGCAAAGCTGCTGATTAAAATGTAGACTCTTTAGAGTGGGGTAAGAATAGAGCAACGTCGACAGATACACTCAGCTAATTTTGCTGAATGTGTCTAATACTCAGGTAGACTGAGAATGAAGCCTCCTTCCTCTTCCTTCAAAGACAGAGTGAGAGAGAGGGAGAGGGGGGAGTTGTGAAGGAGGAGAGGGAGAGGGTAGGGGGAGAGGAAGAGGGTAGGGGGAGAGGGAGAGGGTAGAGGGTAGAGGGAGAGGGTAGGGGAGAGGGTAGGGGGAGAGGGAGAGGGTAGGGGCGAGGGTAGGGAGAGAGGGTAGGGGCAGAGGAAGAGGGTAGGGGGAGAGGGTAGAGGGAGAGGGTAGGGGAGAGGGTAGAGGGAGAGGGTGGGGGGAGAGTGAGAGGGTAGGGGGAGAGGGTAGGGGGGAGAGGGAGAGGGAGAGGGAGAGGGGAGAGGGTAGGGGGAGAGCGTAGGGGGAGAGGGTAGGGGGAGAGGGTAGGGGGGAGAGGGAGAGGGTAGGAGAGGGTAGGGGAGAGGGAGAGGGTAGAGGGAGAAGGTATGGAGAGAGGGTAGGGGAGAGGGAGAGGGTAGAGGGAGAGGGTAGGGGGAGAGGGTAGAGGGAGAGGGTAGGGGGAGAGGTTAGGGGGAGAGGGAGAGGGTAGAGGGAGAGAGTAGGGGAGAGGGGAGAGGGTAGAGGGAGAGGATAGGGGGAGAGGGAGAGGGTAGGGGGAGAGGGTAGTGGAGAGGGAGAGGGTAGAGGGAGAGGGAAGGGGGAGAGGGAGAGGGTAGGGGGAGCGGGTAGGAGAGAGGGAGAGGGTAGAGGGAGAGGGTAGGCGGAGAGGTAGAGGGTAGTGTAGAGAGAGATGGGAGAGGGAGAGGGTAGAGGGAGAGGGTAGGGGAGAGGGAGATGGTAGGGGGAGAGGAAGAGGGTAGGGGAGAGGGTAGAGGGAGAGGGTAGAGTGTAGGAGGAGAGGGTAGGGAGAGAGGGAGAGGGTAGGGGGAGAGGAGAGGGAGAGGGTAGGGGGAGAGGGTAGAGGGAGAGGGTAGGGGAGAGAGTAGAGGGAGAGGGAGAGGGAGAGGGAGAGGGAGAGGGAGAGGGAGAGGGAGAGGGAGAGGGAGAGGGTAGGGGGAGAGGGAGAGGGTAGGGGAGAGGGTAGGGGGAGAGGGAGAGGGTAGATGGAGAGGTTAGGGGAGAGGGAGAGGGTAAGGGAGAGGGGAGAGGAGAGGGAGAGGGTAGGGGGGAGAGGGTAGGGGGAGAGGGTAGGGGAGAGGGTAGAGGGAGAGGGTAGGGGAGAGGGGAGAGGGAGAGGGTAGAGAGAGAGGGAGAGGGTAGGGGGAGAGGGAGTGGGTAGGGGGAGAGGGTAGGGGAGAGGGAGAGGGTAGGGGGAGAGGGTAGGGGGAGAGGGAGAGGGTAGGGGGAGAGGGTAGGGGGAGAGGGAGAGGGTAGGGGGAGAGGGTGAGGGTAGGGGGAGAGGGAGAGGGTAGGGGAGAGGGAGAGGGTAGGGGGAGAGGGTAGAGGGAGCGGGAGAGAGAAAGCGAAGATGAGAGCGGCCTGCTGCTGTTCCATCAGCCGTGGCTAGTCGTTCATTATTTACTGTGGGTTGGGGTGTGGGACAGGAATGGGGGAGGAAGGAGGCTGGGGCTGCGCTGATGGGGAGCAGGGATAATAGGCACGGAGGGTGCTGAGGCATGGAAATATGTTTCAGAACCAGCTTTCGGAGATAACAAACATGAAAACAAACAAACCCTAGAAGTTAACAAGACCTACAGCCATCAAAGAGACAAAAAAAAGCGTTATTTGCTAGGCTGCCGCCGTCCCCGATATAGAAACCACTTGTTTTTCGGTTCTGTAGCAGTACTACACACCCACTGTTCCTCTCCTGGTTTCTCTCAGCATGCTCAGGGATACTGAGAGGCTCAGCTCATGTCTTCTCTATGTCAAGGGCTAAGGCTCCCCCTAAACCCCGCATTGCACTGTTTCAGCAAGGAGCCCAAAGGGCGTTATTGTCTGTGGACGCCAGAACCACTCCCCGCCCCCTACCCCACCCTCCCCAGCCCCAGTTACGTACGTGTGGGGACACGGAGCAACTGTTGCCCCCTGCTCCCTCTGTCCATCTTGTGGACGGGACCTGATCTGCGAGCGGGGGCTATTTGTTCTTTGAAGTCTTAAGCGCCAGACTTTAGGTTAATCGCCTATCTCCTGATCCCCTGGCTTAGCCGCTGCTCTCTGCCTCATCTGCCTTTCAGTGTGTGGCTCTCTCTCCGAGGCTGGATAAAAATCCTGGTTAAAAATAACACTGAAGCATCACACTACAACCGACCAGCCACTCCGCTCCAAAGGTTGACAAGAACGGTCCCGAGTGATGGACCTTCGTCCCCCCTGCCGCTCACGCACAATCCAAATCAAATGATGAAATTAAAAAAGAATGCGTGCCTGGAACGAGCTCTGTGGCACGCACTCTGGGCCGCTAGCCTGATGTAACAATTGTCCTTTTTCTTTAAAGAAATTGGTTTTTGTGGCCTTAAGGATTATCCCTGGTTGTCATCTCAACCCTCCCTGTGTCAGTAATGTTAATCCACCCACTCTCCCTCCCTATCACACTAAGAAAGCTGAATTTAGAAATGCTAGTGATATGAAGGGAGTGTGTGACTTTTCTTTCTTTCTAGTGCTATAGGCAAACACAATAGGGTAAACTGATATCTAAACAGAAAGATACAGTATTTGAGGGGAGGACTTAAAGTGGAGCTGACAGCGTTTTAACTACTTTGCAGATATGAAACAAACAGACAATCACAATATCAGTAAAAAATATCAAATTCCCAGTTTATGCTACAAAACCTTTATAAGAGGTTGAGAGAATAGATGGATGCAGTTCAATGCATGATTCATATAATTCACCAATACATTTTTTGGTAGTCCAAAAAATATTGCAATCAGGTTGTAAATCACAGCTACCTCTACCCATTCGGGATGCACTGTTTCAGTTTCAATTAGTCAATATTTTGAACTAATGCAGATGACTGCTATGTCTGGGAATGTCAATACAATCAAACTAGCAAGGGCAATGATCACAAGTCAGTCATAACATGGCTAATAGGCTAGTGCATGTGTGTCAAGGCCCGTGGGCCAAATACGATACACAAGCGAGTATAAATGAGTCAACAGTTAAGTCATCAACTAATTACAGCCTGATGCGCTCGCATCAGTGAATTCAACTTCAATTGCGCTACTTTCCTGTGTCCCGTTTACAGCGCGCAGCAGAGGGAAAGTGTGCAGACACATGCCACAGTCCTAGCTAGGCTACTAAAATGTTGCTGTCTGGCTTCGGTTTTTAAAGCTTTACAATGAATAACCAAAAAACAAAACCTGCAACAAAACACCATGCAATGGATATACATGTAAACCTACTACAGCAACATTTGAGCAGTAGCCTAGGCTGGCTACTCAACTACATAACATTTTGAGTGCACCGGTGATACAAGCAGTGCAAAAATTGTTAAAACATGTTACATGTTTAAATGTTACAACAACCTATAGCTACGTTTTGGTTATTTGAAGTTATTAATTACTTTTTGATTAGTGTCGCAGCATATTATGCACATCTACAAGCATAGCAAAGGCTGGACACATATTATTTATCTATTTTGTTTTAATATGTTAATTCTATGTACATAAGTGGACATTATAAAGGGCCATATTTTTTCAAATAAAACAATGGCCTGCGAATTCGTTGTGTTTTTCGCTGATTGAGTTTGACACCACTGGGCTAGCGTATCTATTTATTTTGCTAGCTATTTTAGTGAGCTAAAAACATGGAGCCTGACGTTTGCTAGCTACCTGCTGGGAGGAGTGGGTGAGTGACTGACTTTTTCCCCTCATATCGTTTTCGGTGGCTACAGCTAAAGATTAAGGTGTCATTTGGTTAGCTAGCAAAGAAATGTGAATCGCTTTGCTAGCTAGCTAGCTATGCTGAACTTGAACGACTGTTATCCACAGTTAGCA
Source organism: Coregonus clupeaformis (assembly GCF_020615455.1). Classification (NCBI taxonomy): domain Eukaryota; kingdom Metazoa; phylum Chordata; class Actinopteri; order Salmoniformes; family Salmonidae; genus Coregonus; species Coregonus clupeaformis. Next base: position 45,015,168 of record NC_059197.1, read on the forward strand.
TATCTCTTAGTTCTATCTGGCATCGATCAAATGGGCGGGAAGGCAGGGAAGTTCCCATTAGTTGTCAAAACGTGGGTTGGGACAAGCATGCATTGGCAGCCAAGCTGCAGAAGGACGAGCAGGCTAGTATTCCCCATCGTTTATCAGTGCAATTTTGACAGCCAACTAGCTGAAAAAGTTTGAGAGGGTTTATCTAATGTTTCTTCGTTAGATTGTTTGCTCATCTCGCTCTGGCTAGCATTAGTTGTTGATCTTGTTGTTGTTGATGTGCATAAGCAACTGAGGGAGAGATAGCCTACCTTTTCATGGTTGTTTGATCAATAGGACTGTGAAGTTCCCAAATGTAAGAGGACTACCTTGGTATTTACATATTAGCAGAAATCCATTCAGGTGTATTTTGTGACTTTTGGTGAATGCGTTCTAATGATCTAATGTCGCGCTGTTGCTACTGCCTGTAAACACACAGTTCAGTTCAAAGTGAATGATGGCAGGCCCGTGTGGAAAATGGGTTATTTGCATATAGGCCTACTGTAGTTATGATTGGCTATGGTGCACCGGTCTACATAGACTCCGGTCCTGAACAAGACAGATGTTTTTTGGGGGATTTATTTTTACTGCAGTGTCTATTAATTGTCCAAACGCACGGTCACTCTCCCACGCTATATTACTATGAATTTTCACAAATTCCTTACTATACGTCATTCCCAAACATTCTATGAATTTATGAAACCGCGGAAATGACCATATCTAAGTGCTCGCTTGTCAGAAAATGTAAGAAAATAAAGGTGTCATATTCTTCCTGGGAGTGTATATGAATGGATTTTAATAAGATTTCATGTTGCTAAAAAGCTGTCAGTTCTACTTGAACTGTATTAAGAAAGCAGTGCATTTGATATGGATTGTGATCTAAAATAAGATCTTAAATTATTTGGGTCAGTATATTCACATATACTATACAATACATGAACATATGCACGTGTGTTGCAAACACACACACGCACACAAGCACATACACACTCACACTAACACACCGACTTTGCTCAGTGTCGTGGCTGGCTCTGATCCCAAACCTGGGCCCTTGATCATGCATTAAGTGACCTCATGAGGCCTGCCATCTAACAAGTGCTGATGAGGCCCAAAATAGCCTGTCCTTGTGGGGCTGAGGTGGGGCCACGTCCGTCCGACCGAGGAGCCTCAGTGTGCTGCTGAGCTGGGCCGACGGGCCGCTCCGCCAGGACGTGTTCACTCACAGACCCTAACACGCTGTGACAACATGGAGCGGTGAAGAGAGAGAGAGAGAGAGAGGACTGAGAGGAAGACCTTCTCCTTCCCGCTCCAATGGAAACAGGGCTGATGCTGTGTTCAGGCTTTTAGGCTTGGAAGTACCATTCAGCCTTAAGTAATACAATACCACTGTCCACTTAGACCCCTCAAGGCTTTAATTAACAGAAGAATTCTGAGCTGCAGCACGGCTGATAGAGGATTTTAAGTCACTAAGGAATGGCAGTGTGTTTTGAGATGTCAAACACTAGCCAACCAGAGGAGGCGATGGATGGCACGCTGAGAAATGTTGCCGACCACAATCTTATCTGATTGTTTGTACAAACATCCCTTGTCACAGTGGATTAAAATAACTCAGAACACTGGGCAGGAAAGTTGCTATTTTCTCACGCATATTTAATAAAAGGGGATTAGTAATGAATTGTTCTAGTATCCATGGCAACTGCTGACCTCCATCCTCCATCTTGGTCCCATTCCTGGTCCAAGCCTTGCAGACAGGTATAGTACATTAAACTGTGGCTACACATATTTTTTTTTTTTTTTTTTTACAAAACAAAATATACACATACACACAGCATACAGACGCACACAAAGATCAATGACATCACACCTGCCCAGACCCACCTGCTCACACCCCCATCCCCAGCGCCCGCATCACTCTCCGCCACATGGCCTCAAACTGCACCATTTTGTTTCTCTCCGTCGCCCACGCACTTTCAACATTTAGATAATAAATAAAGCATTTGACCTTTCCATTATGTTAACGATGGAGGATTGGTTGATTTCCAGTTTTTAAGTATACGTTTTGGCTACACATTTAAAACGCTGGACATATCACATACACACATACAAATACTAACTTCACACCAGACATGTTAGTTTTGCTTCCACAAAAGCCTGATCTAAAGCTGATCTCAGATTCCTCTCCACACATACTGTAAAGCAGCAAATGGATAAACCTGTAATTCATAAACATGAAACACTCTCCTTCAAAGGACCTCTCCCTCCCAAATACACAACACACGCATGGAAGCCCGCTCGCACACACATCAATACACACAGTGGCAAATGCATCCTTCCTTCCTAAGAGATTTAACCCAACATTAGCGGGTGCACATCCTTGTCAGACAAACAAATATCTTGTAGTGCCTCTCTCCACCGGCTTTCCTACGAATAGGACCGATACTTGGTGGAGAGGTTGCATTGCTCTGTTTAATTTGTTCATACGTTATAGCGCTTTTCCTAATGTAGCTTTTAATTTAGGAGATGAGCGGCCCACTCTGTCTGCGCTAGGCCCGGCTGTATGGATTAGCCGGCGCTGTGTGCTGTTCCAATGAGAACAGTTATTAGATTCAGGTTGCTGGTTAATTAAATAGACTGGGCTTTGTGGTGTTGAGGTGGGAAGGGTGGGCTGAAATGGCGCAGCCACTTAAAGCAATCACTTATATCATTACAATGGAGGAGAACCTCTGTCACTACAGAGTAAGGGAGCATTTTAAGAGTTGAGGTTTATGGTTTACTAGATCTTTTAAGAGATTAGAACAAAGAAAGAGTAAAATCTAAATTTCAATACCTAAAATATATCCCTAAAGCACAATTCCTTGTAATTGACCACAAAACCTCAGTTATATCAAATGATCATAACAGAAACCAGAGAATATTTTACATTATTCAGGAGTTGTTAGGGTCATGCAGTGAGGGAGGGCTCATGTTGTATGGGAAGCGATTGTTTATACTGTACAGTCACTCAACTATGAAACCATTTCTGTACCACAACAAATAGCCATCTACAGGCAATTACACATGGTGAGCTAGCCACAACTACAATGCATTTTGGTGTCCGGGGGTGGAGCAAGACACATTTTGGGAGAAATTCCAATTCCATATCCCACATTTCCACTTTCGCACTCACTCACATCTAACACGAAGTTAACCTGACTCCCGATTTCCTTTACATTTATGGGCTACTTCCTGTGTGGATAGGGCAATAACAGGAAGTAGGAAGCAGGTGTTCCTGCATGGGGTGAAAGGTCACAGGAAACTGCGGTTGGCCAGAGGAAATCACTGGAGGGAGGATTCTGAAAACATTTGAGACCAAAGGCAACAGGGCGCAGCACAAAGTTGACACATCTCACTGTCATCATGTTATTGTAGACGTCACAGTCTCGCCATAGTGTGCAGTTGTTGCCTTGAAATGTCAGATCAGATCAAAGTTAGCTAGCACAACAGTACTATTTAGCATTTCAGCTAAATTAGTAATGTATTAGCCTAGGTATCAGTTTGAGTATTGAACGTCGCTCCATGTTATGTGAGATTCAGTGTCGGTGGGTGTGGATGGTTTTTGTGCCTGCCTGCCTGCCTGTCTGTCCTGAGTGAAAGCTGTGGATTTGATTGAGTTAAGTGTTAGCTGCCTCCCGAGTGGCGCAGCGGTCTAAGGCACTGCATTGCAGTGCTTGAGGCGTCATTACAGATCCGGGTTCGATCCCGGGCTGTGTCGCAGCCGGCCGCGACCGGGAGACCCATGAGGCGGCACACAATTGGCCCAGCGTCGTCTGGGTTAGGGGAGGGTTTGGCCGGCTGGGATGTCCTTGTCTCATCACGCTCTAGCAACTCCTGTGGCGGGCCGGGCGCATGCACGCTGACACGGTCGCCAGTTGTACGGTGTTAACTCCGACACGTTGGTGCGGCTGGCTTCCGGGGTAAGCAAGCAGTGTGTCAAGAAGCAGTGCGGCTTGGCAGGGTCGTGTTTCGGAGGACGCATGGCTCTCGACCTTCGCCTCTCCCGAGTCCGTTCGGGAGTTGCAGCGATGGGACAAGACTGTAACTACCAATTGGGGATAAAAAGGGGTTAAGAGTTAGGTGTTAGCTGCCTGTGCTCCTGCCTGTCCTGTCTCCATGGAGATTAGCGGCTGTAGCTTACAGAGAGCCAGGCTGGCAGCTGTTGCTTAACATGACTTCTCATCTTATCTTACATCTCTCACTCACCCTGCTCCCTGGGGCGACCAATAATGAGACACATGCCATGACAGCCGTGCTCGTGACAACAACCACGTAAAAAAAAGAACCACACACACAACCAAAATAGGCCCTCAATGCGCATGCGTTGTTCCTTTGGGTTGAGAATGGAGTATGCAAGTCCATTCATCAAATGAAACCAGGCAACTGCCCCCTCCCTTCTCACTTGTTGTTTTGGTTACAACCGTCGTCTGAGCAATGTCGACCATGCTCTGCAGAGTCTACAGAGAGTAGTGTATGGACTATTGGAGTTTGGAGAACAGCTTACGTTACTAATAGCCCAGAAACCAACAGGCTACAATGTCTGTCGGTGTGTAACTCAAACACAGAATCATTCCATACAGCACTCTCATTATTATTAATAGTAAAAGAGAGGCACAGGAACTATTTCTGTCTAAAATAACTGCCCTTTATCTGATGCCATAAGAGCTGCTCCTTTTTCCGGCCCCTGCCATCAATCCATCGTTCAGTTCACTCAAAAGCTTAAAGGAAAGATTCACCCATTTTGAATGTTCTATTGTTTCTGTGTATCTCTGAGTGATGTTCTATCAATTCCCAGGGTCATTTCATGTTTTCATGTGCATCTGAGCTAATTGCCGTTCAAGCAGGCAGAAATACAGCCGGTATGATGAGTTTTGCATCGAGATGCACAAAAACCATATAACATTCAAAATGAGTGAATATTTCCTTTAGGTACTGGTTTGTGTATAAGAGTGTATTAGTTTCAATATGTACTGTATGTGTGTGTGTGTGTGTTCCTAGGAAATGTGTGTATGTGTGTGTGTGTGTGTGTGTGTGTGTGTGTCGTGTGTGCCTGTATAATGTGTGTGTAAGCGTATATTATGCATAAATTCCTGACTATATCAGAAACGCAAAGTGTTCACTCTTCAGTAACTTTTTCCCAGTGGACTATTCTTTGCCCAGCAGAGAGGTGTGTAACTCATCTGATAACTCCTATAATTACACACATTAATAATCAGGCTGGCCGTGCGGCAGGAGAAGGAGCAGGAACCGCCATCGGCAGGCCCTCGTGTTGTGTTCCACGAATTTAGGTTATGGCCTGCCATCACTGAGTCTGCTCAGTAAGCACAAAAGGGACAACGCCATGAGGGATTAGCATGGCTGAAAACACAGCACAGATACCAGAAAAGAACTCAAGTTTTGAATTATGAATACCCAACATGTGCTCTTCGTCCTAAGGGGTAATTTAATGAACGGGACGATAAATAGGTTAGCAGGGTAAATGTTGCAGATGAAAACAATGCAGGTCCTCCCTGAATGATCAATGGAGTGCAATCATCAAGTGACCAGAAGGGATAATCACTTAAAGAGATTAGGAGGGGGAATCAATGGCTTGGCTAATTGAGCCTGTTCTGTGTTGGTGTGAACTGGTGGACTCTGAAAGGACAAACATTAGAGTTCTATATGACAAAATACAGTGACAATTCGTCTTGTCATTTTCATTTGATGGTTGATTCTAAAGGAAGTGGAAGGGGAGAGAGGGTGATGGAAAGAGCAAATCATCTGGATAGAATGCAACAGCACAAATGAGCTGAAAGTCTTAGCCCTGATGTGGGACTATGTGGATTTTGGAGGATGGCCTTTGCCACTTCTAACACCTCATCTAGTTGCTTTAGCTGGATGACACTTATGAGCCAGACTTCCTTTGTGGTGCTGGGGGAGCTTCCTTCCAGACTCTGGGCTGTGCGATAGCTGGTGACAGGTTGAGGGTAGGGAGGCTAGCGACCCATGGTTAATGTCACGTGTGGTTTTAAGGGGGCCTATCTGGAAGAGCAAGAAACCCCACACCCCAGGCGCCATATCCTGTCTGAGGGAAGTATATCAAAGCCGGAGGATGTCTCTTTCTGTCTGTTTACATGGAAGCTGGGAACACTCCCTCCTTGCATCGAGCCTTTTGCAGACACAAAATCACGAGTTTGGCCACAAACTCACACTGAAAACATTTATTAGATTGTGCCTTCTTCAAAAGACAAATAATCATGACTTCCACCCCCACCCCTTGTTGTGAGATGGTAGCTGCCAACACGCAGACAATGGAGTCAAACTAATGACTGGGATTAGAATCATCCATTTTGGTCTGACTAGCTCAGGGGTCAACATTTTGGCTCAGCTACCGCACTGATGTTCCTCCATAATGGTTCAGTCCAGGATTGTCCGTTTGCTAAGTGATATTCATACCTACTTACCCAATACACACCTACAAACACACACGCACATGCACACTCACACAGACACTTTCTTGCCTCAGTTGGGATAAAATAGGTACAAAAACACATGGAAAAATCCCTTTTACATTCACTATACACTCTCAGGTTGAACTCTTATTTGTCCAGGGAGAGAATGTAGTCTTGGTCTCAACACTAGAGGGTCTTGAGAGAAAAGCGGTAGGGGTTGGGATCATGGTAGTGGGCTTCACCTGTTTGATGCGGTCAGGGTTGACGGTGGTCTGTGGCTGCAGTACACTGACCGGCTCTGATTTCTGGGTGCTCTGCGGCATCTCCCGCACCTTGTCAGCGATGAAGTTATGGACTCCATTCAGAGCCTCCACTGTCCCCTGGATCAGACACACCCGCTCTGTCGTACCTGGAGAACAGACGGAAACACATCAATGTCTCATTCATACATACAGAACATGACTTACTAACTTAAGCCTTTGGCTCCTATAAGGAGCACTGGTTGTTGACAGATACATACAGAACATGTGCAACATTAATTAATGGTAATGTACTCTCATTACCAATAAAGCATCTTGAGAAAATGTCATTTTATGGGTATGTGTAGGCCTAATCAAACATAAAAAAAACACAATGCAATAAGTATGTGTATTTCTTTATTGTCCAGTGACTCCCTCTTTTCCAGATTTCAAAAGTTTCACTTCTGGTCTTTCCCAAGATCGCGGCCAACATAGGAATTGGTTAATAATATTTGCCATCTCAGAAATTACAGGGTTGTATTTTATAACTACAGTCTCTTCTAATAGGTTCCCTTTAGCGGACGCTCCCTACAGTATCTATGCAATGACCCAATAAATATTTTTTTCTATGAACATTACATTTAACTATTTTAACTATTGTACAGATTGTTTTCAGTTTTCTGACTTCACATCTCCCATCTGTGAAAGTAATATCCGTAATGCCTGGTCAAATTCCATCAGTAAAGTGATACGGAGTCAGCAGGATGAATACACCCCGTGTCCCAGATCTGTTTTGTACTGTTTTGCCAACTCCTATTGTCATTGCCATAACAAAATGACCATTTAGGAGTTGGGTATATCACAGACAGATCTGGGAACAGGCTAGGATGAATATACTCAAGAGAATAAATCTTACAATTGACTTGAGGCGTGCCTAAATTAAGTCCATGACTGCTATACTATGGTATGTCATATCATTTTAAATGTACACAGTGGTGATATACCTAATGAAGCCTGTTAGGCAGCATGATTACTACTGAGTAATTAACATCACCCCAGGTCAAAGTGAGCTTACAGTAATATAGCAGATTAAGGATCTAAGTCACGCTATATGCACTGGTCCTATATATATACAGTACCAGTCAAAGGTTTGGACACACCTACTCATTCAAGGGGTTTTCTTTATTTTTACTATTTTCTACATTTTAGAATAATAGTGAAGACATCAAAACTATGAAATAACACATATGGAATAATGTAGTAACCAAAAAAGTGTTAAACAAATGAGATTCTTCAAAGTAGCCACCCTTTGCCTTGATGACAGCTTTGCACACTCTTGGCAATCTTTCAACCAGCTTCACGAGGTAGTCACCTGGAATGCTTTTCCAACAGTCTACCATCATCAACCATTTGGCTTCACTATTGCATGTCTAGAACCATGATTAGCAGTGATACAAACGTTTAAAACGTCAACATGGCCACATCTGTTCAGTGTTACACTGTACTGTGATCCCATGACATGATGAAGTTGTGAACGCAGCTGAAAAAACAGCCACACGGCTATGGAGTGTCTTGTTATTCAGAGCATGGGCTACAGTACATAGTGTTGGACAGGGAGTCTACTGAAAGACTCCATATTGGACTAATTCGGTAGTAACACGAGTCATTGACTGGTCTGACATTGGAGTCTCCCTCAGGAGGGGACATGGACAATAAAAGGGTTCATTTACGATGTCGACCTCTGTACTCTACATGAAGCACTTCATTTTTAGGTCCAGATTCTATCAGTCTGGCTACAGACCTCGGTTACTTATCTTCCTCTACTGCCGTTATCGGGTGCATTGGCGCCATGCATCCAAGACAAACACAACTTCTCTCTGTGTAAATATATCATCACCATTCTCTCAGAACATGAGTGTGTTTAGACCATGAAAGGAAAACAACCCTCCTAAAAGCCCTCATAATGTGGCAGAAACTAGGCCAATCCCAAACTGAGCCCTCTCCCTCCCTCTCTCTCTCTCTCCCTCCCTTCAACCCTATTTTTCTCTCCCTCTCCCTCTCTCTTCTGTTAGGGCTGGACTGAAATCTGTCCTTATCGCCTCCAACCAGTCGCAGCTTCCTGCTTCCTCCTTTCCCTCCATTGTTTTCTTGGGCCAATGGGGTTGCGTTTGGCCCTGCGCAGTACCAGTTGTGGCGAGCTATTAATACAGGGAAATTTAGGAATTTCAGACTGTGGGTTGGGGTAAAGAGCCTCTGTGAGTTCCTGACAGCTGGTATCCCAGGGGTAATCTGGGCCCGACCAATCAGCCAGTGGATTATTAGGGCAGAGATGGCCATTGTCTTGGCATGGGGATGTGGGTAAAGGGGGTGTTGAGGGGAGGGCAGACTGGTTACACAGCAGCATAGGCCATCCTATCAAATCCTATCAAATTGTACCTTTTTTTGCAACTCTTTTTCTGTATTTTCAATTGTATAGGTCATTTCAATAGATGGACTGTCTGTCTGCGGTTTGATATTCAGCAGCACAGTTGAACATGACTAGTTACATGAAGGCCTAGGAAAGTGATGACTATTGTAATGTAGCTAAAGGGGAAAAGTGTGTGTTGGTGTGTGTGTAAGTGTGGGTGTGTGTGGGTGTGTGGGTAGGAGGGGGTGAGGTTACATGGGGTAACCCTGCAGGAGAAGTGTCACTGTTTGACAAAGCCTTTCTCTGCTATGTTGACATTTCCCACAGTGCTCACAGAGCACGCTCAGTTAGCAGTCCCATCACCACTACTCGTGTTTGTCTGACTAACCTCTACCTGGTTACTGCTATAGTCACAGTTACTATGGCAGGGAAACCCCTTGTTTCCTCCCAATCAAAAGCACAAAAGACTGCTTAAAAGTGTGTTGTATTTTCTTATTTACAATTTCTACGAGTGAATGATTTCCTTCTACAATAATCTGAACCTGAAATTAATGAAAATATGAATACAACTGAACATTTGATAGGCATTATAGGGAACAGGTAAAATATATTCTTCAAATGTGGCCCGATGAACCACGTTTTGGAGCCTTTGGCCTGACACAAGTCATTGAGAAGCACTTCATGTAGTAGATGGATGGCCTGGCTGGGAGAATTCAGCTCAGCAACAACTGCTATGCTGAGAGCGATGGGCCATTTCAAGAGCAGTTGTTTTTATGGAATCATTAATTGTGTGACTCATTCATTCCCTGCACGAATGGGCAGAGAGGGGAGCAGAGGGGAGCTGCTGAGAGATGATATGTGTCCTGGCCTCCCCTGCTCCCCTGTTCCCCTGCTCCTGAGAGCATGACAAGCCTCACATGCAGCAGCAGTAGGGGGGGAAACCCTCCGCCTCCATGTCCTCCTACACAGCTCTTACATACACACTTCTCCTGGCAAGAGAGTCCTGGTGGACGTCCAATGACAGAGCCCATCTCTGGATCACCAGGAAGTGCTTGAAGATGTATTTAATTCTATCGCTTTCACTGAAATCATCCCAGTATAATCCCTTATTCCAATTCTGAGACTTCTTGAAAACAATCCAGGATTCTATCATGGCTGGATTCACACTTGGATAACCTTAGAGAGGAAAAGCCTTATAAATACCAATCTTATACAGTGAGTTATGGTGGGTAGGTTTAATGTAAGCTCATTAAAGGGAGCTCCTTAGGCCCTGCCAAAACCCGGTAAACTGTGTACCTTTAATCTAATAGCAGGATTATTACATTTTACATTTACATTTTCGTCATTTAGCAGACGCTCTTATCCAGAGCGACTTACAAATTATTATCTGCCTATTATAGGTGAGACTTTCATCCATTTTGTTTCAATGGGTTAAATATCACCAAATAGAGGAAATGTGATGAGGCAGGATCACTCAGCCATGTCACATAGGCTGTGTTTACACAGGTAGACCAATTCTGATATTTTTCCACTAATCAGATCAGCTCTTTTGCCAATAATTGAGCAAAAGATCAGAATCCCCCTGCCTGTGTAAATGCAGCCTAAGAACAAAAACTAATGCTGATTTTTTTTAAAGCTATCAGACACTCAAAGTGTGTTGTTCTCATGTGTAAACAGAATGCATACTCTCCAGTAACCTTATGGTCATATTATGGTGGTAAAGTATTTATAGATTACAGGTTAACTCTGAGTCAGTCACACCACAACGGTTGAATAGATCAAAAACCCATGTCTCCAAGGGCAGAACTCACTGTCATTTAGAAAGTGCTGACCACAAGCTAATACCAGCCTAGCAGAGAGAGATTGATTGATTCATTGATTGACAGGGCACTGAACCCATAGAAATGACCACGGCCACCTCAATAACCAATTAAATTGGTTTTAACGGCTTAACGACCCGGCCCAGCTCCAGGGACAAAGGATGCAGAGCTATCTGTCTCAGCAGACAGGGGGACACTGTAGCAGAAGACTGTCTGCCTGCCTGTCTGTCTGTTCTGACTAGGTTTTGGAACATTAACTCTAACCCATGGAAGGGGTTACAGATGTTTCCTGGCTTGATGACCATCAGAGAGAGAGAGAGACAGAGAGAAAAAGAGATTGTGTGAGACAGAGTCAACGAGGACGACTGAGAGAGGGGGGAGAAGTATAAAAACAGGTTTCACCCTTCCTCCATGACTCGTATTTTCCTGTCCGCCTATCGCGGCTCACTTGATTGCCCTTTTGAAACAGATGGGTCCCCTGAGAGTCGGGGGCTCATTGTCTATAGGCTGGGAGCCTGAGCCCTACCCACAAACCAGGAGAGAGAGGTGCTGGGGAACAGGGGACTCCAGGGACCCTATACAGTGTGTTTATGTGTGTTTTGTTGGAGAGAAGGGGGATTGGTTCAGTCCAGAGCCATGACTATTCCTCCTATTCACCCAGGCAACTGGCAGGCCCCCCGAAAATATTGCGGGGCAGCTGTTGCCTGTTGGGTGACGTAATGTGTTATTATTTAAAAAGGAGAGGTTGCATGTGAGGAGACTGCACTGGATGTGGATGTTGCATGTGCTTATGCAATCATGAACAGTAAGGGAGGAGGGGGTTGGGGTCAAGGAAACTTGGCAAAGGGTTTCTGTCCAAAATCACTTTATGTCTTTTGAATGTGCTCATGTCAGTCATGTTCCAGGGTGCCTGTGTGTGTGTGTGTGTGTGTGTGAGAGAGAGAGAGAGAGAGAGAGAGAGAGAGAGAGAGAGAGAGAGAGAGAGAGAGAGAGAGAGAGAGAGAGAGAGAGAGAGAGAGAGAGAGAGAGAGAGAGAGAGAGAGAGAGAGAGAGAGAGAGAGAGAGAGAGAGAGAGAGAGAGAGACAGAGAGAGAGAGAGAGAGAGAGACTGAGGGCCAGGTTGGGCCGGAGTACAGCCAAGGAACGCATTTAGGTCATTTAGGAAACCATATTAAAACTGAGTGTTGGTGTGGACAACTGGCCTGTAGCTTTCAAGAGGAATAAGTACCTGTAACAGCAAATCAGCAAACATGATTCACAGCCTCCTTCTCCTCAGCTTTGCTATGATTGAGAGCACCAGAGGAAGAATAAGAAAGTCTCAAAAGTATAACAAAAGGACTTGGAAGAAACAGTGAATTCCTCTATAGTGATGTCACTCTTTTGAGTGAGTCCTGGGCTTTCTCCCACCCCCTGTCCACCCAGCCACCCCCCCTTTTCCTCAGTTTGACTTCAGCCAGCAAGAATGGTGTTGTCATGGTTACAGGGCCCATGCCGTGCAAACAGCTGAAAGATGCCGTGTCTGCTCTCTCCGCTGGTCTGCGCCTTCATCTCCTCTCCCACTCTGTCCCTCACCCTCCCAAGGCCCTCTTTCACACCCCTCTGAGACCTTCCAGCTAGTAGACAGTACATATGAGAGGAAGAGGGGGGGAGAGGGGGAGAGAGAAGTGGGAAAGAAAGAGAAGTAAAAAGAGAGAGAGAGAGAGAGAGGTGGTGGGAAAGGAGGGGTGTTACCCAGAGAAAAATACACTCTGCCAGGTTGCTGTAAGGACTCTTGGAAGTTGTAATTTATATGGACAGTTGTCACGCTTTCTTCCATTTAAATTTCACAAGGGTCTAACTGTATGTTAACATGGCCATAGAGCCAGAGTAGGGAGAGGTGTCAAACCAGCCTTGTTTGGCTGTGAACCAGGCTGCGTTAGCGAGGAGCAATGTGTTTACTATGGAGATGATTTCAAGTGACTGATACTACTAACTTCCTAAAACATCTGACCCACAATACACAAAGACACAAGGACAAGCTCACACACACACATGCACACACAAGCTGCTAGCCTATCTATGCGGAGAAAACTCACACGTCCAAAAGCATACCCACAGAGGTCTATATATACAGCCATAATCACTAAACATTCACTCCGTTTAATGCACACATACCAGCTTGCAGACACAATAATCACACACCACACACACTGACACACACAGCTCTCTTAGCTCTCTTCCAGCTAAACCATGCACATTGAAAACACACACAGAAACACAGTTACATATACACATTTCAGCAGCTCATTTGAGGTCTCAGGGCTTGTGTGGTAACTGGACCTCGTGTAAATTCCTGGTCAGCCCAGATGAGTCTAACGGTGACTGATTGCCATCCGCATTGGGCTCAGATGGAGGGAGGAGGAGATGAGATGAGAGGAGGAGGAGGGAGGGGAGGGAAGAGGGGGTGCTGGAGCGCTCTGAAACCCCTGGGCCGGGCTGTACAGCACAGACGGCCTAATTATGATACACCCACACTCTCCTTCACACACACACACAACCCCCACTATGAATAATGAAGCAGCTACTCTTGGCTAGTGGGTGATGGAGAGGAGCGAGTGGAGGAAGGGATAGAGGAATGAGGTTAGGGGGGAGAGAGGAGAAGAGAGGCTCTTGGCTGAAGGAGCAGGCAGCAGACCTCCCACCCTAGCTATCCCTCTAGTGCCCTGCTAGGGTGTGTGTGTGTGTGTGTGTGTGTGTGTGTGTGTGTGTGTGTGTGTGTGTGTGTGTGTGTGTGTGTGTGTGTGTGTGTGTGTGTGTGTGTGTGTGTGTGTGTGTGTGTGTGTGTGTGTGTGTGTGTGTGTGTGAGGAGGACCGGAATGGAGGTCTGTGTTTAGATTGGCAGCAGTGGCCCGGGGCTTTAAGGAGCATTAAGGTTGGCTGTGACCTTCCCTGCAGTGGGCCCGGACTCCAGGGTCAACCAGACCATGGTGGCTCCTGTCAGTGGAACGAGACGGGGGCCTGGTGAAGCCTTCACTCTGGGGATGGGGTGGGGGCAGCTGAAGGCGGTGGATAAGGGGCCTAAGCCTCTAACCCTCCCACCCCAAATGCTCCCTGTCCTCAACTCTTTGAGCACCCATTAAGTACATCTCCCCTTGGCGGTGTTGGGTATCTCACAACTGCCAGGAAGAGGCCTGGCTACCGCACACCTGTCCCCGCTCGCCCTGCGTCCGTCAAAGTTGTCTAAACATCCCCCTGGTTTGGTCTGGTCTGGTCTGGAGGGTGGCCAGACTGTGTCAGCTGGCATTAACCACCCCACCCTGCCCCCACCCAATCTCTACACCCTAAAACCCCCATCCCTCTAACGGTAACCCCATCACTGCCACACATACTGCCACACACATACTGCCACACACATGCACGCACACACACACACAGAAACACACTCCCTGGGAAGACTGCACTGCCCCTCCCCCGCCCGCCAACAAGATCCCTTCTCCACCTCTTCTTCTCCACCGCACCTTCTCCAGCCATGATGATGGAGTCCAGTGGGAGCCGCAGATTGGAAACAGAGCTATTTTCATTGTTTCCATGGGCACGTGTTGTGAGTAGTGTTGTTCCTTCTCAACTGTACTAATCTGCAGCGCAACGTTTACTCAACCTTTTCCATGGAGACGGGGATGCTTGCCGTTTTACATCATACACAATCTGTTCCTCATTTTATACAGCTGCAAACTGCAATGAGGCAATGGAGCCTGTGAACGGGCCTCAGCCAAATAACAGAGGCTCTGCCGTCTGCATCCAGCCCTACATGGGCTGCTATCTGAAATGCAAAATCACAGGGAAAAACCACATAAAACACAAGCTTGCCGATGTCGGCACATTCTTTATCACAAGCGTGTTTATTCTACACTATGTAAACACTATGAAACAAAAATATATATGAATGCACTCTCGCTCTCTCCTAAACAAACACTGGAGTGTCAAATAGACAGCTACGTGTCAGTCAATATGTTGTGAAATACAGTTGAAGTCGGAGGTTTACATACACTTAGGTTGGAGTCATTAAAACTAGTTTTTCAACAACTCCACAAATTTCTTGTTAACTAACTATAGTTTTGGCAAGTCGGTTTCCAACAATTGTTTACAGACAGATTATTTCACTTATAATTCACTGTATCACAATTCCAGTGGGTCAGAAGTTTACATACACTAAGTTGACTGTGCCTTTTAAACAGCTTGGAAAATTCCAGAAAATGATGTCATGGCTTTAGAAGCTTCTGATAGGCTAATTTACATAATTTGAGTCAATTGGAGGTGTACCTGTGGATGTATTTCAAGGCCTACCTTCAAACTCAGTGCCTCTTTGCTTGACATCATGGGAAAATCTAAAGAAATCAGCCAAGACCTCAGAAACCTTCCACAAGTCTGGTTCATCCTTGGGAGCAATTTCCAAACGCATGAAGGTACCGCGTTCATCTGTACAAACAATAGTACGCAAGTATAAACACCATGGGACCACGCAGCCGTCATACCGCTCAGGAAGGAGACACGTTCTGTCTCCTAGAGAATAACGTAATTTGGTGCGAAAAGTGCAAATCAATCCCAGAACAGCAGCAAAGGACCTTGTGAAGATGCTGGAGGAAACAGGTACAGTGAGGGAAAAAAGTATTTGATCCCCTGCTGATTTTGTACGTTTGCCCACTGACAAAGACATGATCAGTCTATAATTTTAATGGTAGGTTTATTTGAACAGTGGGGGACAGAATAATAACAAAAAAATCCAGAAAAACTCATGTCAAAAATGTTATAAATTGATTTGCATTTTAATGAGGGAAATAAGTATTTGACCCCTCTGCAAAACATGACTTAGTACTTGGTGGCAAAACCCTTGTTGGCAATCACAGAGGTCAGACGTTTCTTGTAGTTGGCCACCAGGTTTGCACACATCTCAGGAGGGATTTTGTTCCACTCCTCTTTGTAGATCTTCTCCAAGTTATTAAGGTTTCAAGGCTGACGTTTGGCAACTCGAACCTTCAGCTCCCTCCACAGATTTTCTATGGGATTAAGGTCTGGAGACTGGCTAGGCCACTCCAGGACCTTAATGTGCTTCTTCTTGAGCCACTCCTTTGTTGCCTTGGCCGTGTGTTTTGGGTCATTGTCATGCTGGAATACCCATCCACAACCCATTTTCAATGCCCTGGCTGAGGGAAGGTTCTCACCCAAGATTTGACGGTACATGGCCCCGTCCATCGTCCCTTTGATGCAGTGAAGTTGTCCTGTCCCCTTAGCAGAAAAACACCTCAATGTTTGATGGTGGGGATGGTGTTCTTGGGGTCATAGGCAGCACTCCTCCAAACACGGCAAGTTGAGTTGATGCCAAAGAGCTTGATTTTGGTCTCATCTGACCACAACACTTTCACTCAGTTCTCCTCTGAATCATTCAGATGTTCATTGGCAAACTTCAGACGGGCATGTATATGTGCTTTCTTGAGCAGGTGCTGCAGGATTTCAGTCCTTCACGACGTAGTGTTACCAATTGTTTTCTTGGTGACTATGGTCCCAGCTGCCTTGAGATCATTGACAAGATCCTTCCGCGTAGTTCTGGGCTGATTCCTCACCGTTCTCATGATCATTGCAACTCCATGAGGTAAGATCTTGCATGGAGCCCCAGGCCGAGGGAGATTGACAGTTCTTTTGCGTTTCTTCCATTTGCGAATAATCGCACAAACTGTTGTCACCTTCTCACCAAGCTGCTTGGCGATGGTCTTGTAGCCCATTCCAGCCTTGTGTAGGTCTACAATCTTGTCCCTGACATCCTTGGAGAGCTCTTTGGTCTTGGCCATGGTGGAGAGTTTGGAATCTGATTGATTGATTGCTTCTGTGGACAGGTGTCTTTTTTACAGGTAACAAGCTGAGATTAGGAGCACTCCCTTTAAGAGTGTGCTCCTAATCTCAGCTCGTTACCTGTATAAAAGACACCTGGGAGCCAGAAATCTTTCTGATTGAGAGGGGGTCAAATACTTATTTCCCTCATTAAAATGCAAATCAATTTATAACATTTTTGACATGTGTTTTTCTGGATTTTTTTGTTTTTATTCTGTCTCTCACTGTTCAAGTAAACCTACCATTAAAATTATAGACTGATCATTTCTTTGTCAGTGGGCAAACGTACAAAATCAGCAGGGGATCAAATACTTTTTTCCCTCACTGTACAAAAGTATCTATATCCACAGTAAAACAAGTCCTATATCGACATAACCTGAAAGGCTGCTCAGCAAGGAAAAAGCCACTGCTCCAAAACCGCCATAAAAAAGCCAGACTACGGTTTGCAACTGCACATGGGGACAAAGATCGTACTTTTTGGAGAAATGTCCTCTGGTCTGATGAAACAAAAATAGAACTGTTTGGCCATGATGAACATCGTTATGTTTGGAGGAAAAAGGGGGTTTCTTGAAAGCCGAAGAACACCTTCCCAACTGTGAAGCACAGGGGTGGCAGCATCATGCTGTGGGGGTGCTTTGCTGCAGGAGGGTCTGGTGCACTTGACAAAATAGATGGCATCATGAGGAAGGACAATTATGTGGAGCAACATCTCAAGACATCAGTCAGGAAGTTAAAGCTTGGTCGCAAATGGGTCTTCCAAATGGACAATGACCCCAAGCATACTTCCAAAGTTGTGGCAAAATGGCTTAAGGACACCAAGGTCAAGGTATTGGAGTGGCCATCACAAAGCCCTGACATCAATCCTATAGAACATTTGTGGGCAGAACTGAAAAAGTGTGTGCGAGCAAGGAGGCCTACAAACCTGACTCAGTTACACCAGCTCTGTCAGGAGGAATGGGCCAAAATTCACCCAACTTATTGTGGGAAGCTTGTGGAAGGATACCCAAAACATTTGACCCAAGTTAAACAATTTAAAGGCAATGCTACCAAATACTAATTGAGTGTATGTAAACTTCTGACCCACTGGGAATGTGATGAAAGAAATAAAAGCTGAAATAAATCATTCTCTCTACTATTATTCTGACATTTCACATTCTTAAAATAAAGTGGTGATCCTAACTGACCTAAAACAGAGAATTTTTACTAGGATTAAATGTCAGGAATTGTGAAAAACCGAGTTTAAATGTATTTGGCTAAGGTGTATGTAAACTTCCGACTTCAACTGTAGTTAAACAACCTCATGGTACAGGACTGCATGTGTTCAAGTCTCTGAGAGAACAATAGTAAAGACTCTACAGCTGAATATGTGGATCTGTGGATCAGACGTTTCCCTTCAAATGAGGTTCAGCATGAGAACGCCAAAGGTTTGAGTTTATGGGTCAAGGAGAGTCGTTTGGCTTTTCCCAGGAAGCGTGGGGGTTTGTCAGGGCTAAAATGCTGCCTTCCTACCTCTCTCCCCCTTCTCTCTCCTCCTTTCTCTCTCCCCCCTTCTCTCTCTTTGCCTGTTGGCAGGCGGACTGACGATCCCCTGTCCCCTCGCATCCCGGGTGGAGGTATAAGGCACTATAGCGCACGGCTCCAGAAAGAGCCTCTGAAAAGCAGCCTTCTCCTCTAGCACCTGCCAGGAAGAGGAGGGGTAGGGGGGCCGAAGGCTGGGACATGCGGCCCATTGGACGACCCCAGCCTGGGCTGCCTCTCATAGGTCTCTCTGTGTTTAGACTAAAGACATAATCAGCAGGACTTTAATTATGCAGAGGAGGGGGTCTGACTCAACTAACAAAATGCATTGGAGGACACGATTCCTACTTCGTCCATTCCCCTTCTCTCTCCTTTCAACTCTACCTCTTTCTACGGATCTATTTTACTCTCTTTCTTTCTCTCTCTCTCTGTCTGATTTATGGGAGCAGTATCCCCTTTCAGTCTGTCTTTTCGGGGGTGTTTGTGTGGTTCCAACAGCGGGGTGAGAAAATAGCAATTAGCTATCAGCAAAACAACAATTAGCAATGTCTTTAGTGAATAGCGGGACCAAGGTTTCACCCGTCTTTACTAATGCAATGGAGCTGAGGCCGCTGCTCTAGAAGTGACATGAAAAACTCACTGATGGTAAAGCATCCTCATCCATCACTGATGTCATTATCATTCATCAAAACCATATGGCGTTGGATGGCTATGATTTCAACTGCCCAAAAATGATGTGTTTTATAAACAGCCTCACCGATTCATGCCGCGCAAACATTAGGTTTATTTACTGTCTCCATATATCTCCCCCAACATTGTAAATCACCATATACTGTATTTCTGGTTAGAGAGTTGATAAAAAAACTATCTAAAATGATCATCTAGAGTGTGTCATGCAAGAGAAGAACAAGACCCCAGAATGTAGACACCATCCATCATCAGACGCAGGCCAAGGGTTATTAATCCCATCAAGCTCTCATCACAAGTCCTCTCAGGGCTCCAGCAGACATGTGACAATGGGTCCGGCTGCCTCATGACGTGGCTTGACACCAACTGTACTGACACACCCACAGCCCTGCTCCCATGACCTGTTGCCCCCTAATGAGACCCCTCTGCCAGGTCACAGTTAATTAGCGCTCCCAGATCTGCCGCAATTAAAGCGAGAGTGCAGATTGTGTGTTGAAGGAGCCGTTCCAACAGCTAATGGCTTTGGGGACCGACCGGAGGGGAAATTAATCACAAAGAGGGGGTGAGGATATAGGAGGTAGGGGCGGGGCGGTGCGAGGGGGGCGGACCTGGGGTGTGAAGGAGCTTTTCACTGGGGATTAGAGATAATAGAGGGACAGGGGGCGGAGCTAGAGGCAGCTGTGGAACCTGGTCTTTTTTTAGGGAGGAGATGGGGGGTATGGGGGGCGAGTGGGAGAGGGCACGGGGGGGAGCTTTGTCCCCATGTAAGAGATTGGGTCTGTAAAGAAGGGGGGGAAATCTTAGTCAGCGCTCACCTTCCATTTTAAAGGGAATGCAACCACACAAAGCAGGTCTCTATTGTCAGGCAGTAAAAGTGCAGCATGCTCCTTTAAGCCCTTACATTTCTTCCTCCCGAGAGTTGTGGTATACACTCTCTTTTATTCAGACAGAGTCTCCACCCACGACAAGGACATTAGGAGATTTAGACCTTTGCTTCTAACCTCATTCTGCAACGAGGGATATCTCCATGGCAACCATAAACGCTAAGTGTCATTGTTGTGAGTGTGCAATCACAGGAGAGTGTGCTCGGGGCCCACATCCTGCTATTGGGTGTCTGTGCAGCAGAGAAAACAGGCAAATCCAGTTGGAGCACAGATGGCTCGATTTGCATATAAAGATCTTATATTTATCATACGTTCTCCCTTTGAATTCTGTGCTTGTACAGTAGCATAAAGCCAGCAACCATAAGCATGATTAAAAGCTCATTGAATTAGTTATCCCCTATTACTTTATACTTGAAAGTAATGAATCACCTATTACAACCACAATAGCCCCAACCAACGTAAACAGTCAAAACCACAATGTTTTCGAATCCAAAAAGGCATCTAAACAATCCAGTTCTGTTATCAAGGTAGCACGTTAATAAAAGGTCAATGTGACGTTGTTGTGTTTTTTGCTTCCCATCCTTCCTGTGGGCTCACAGGAACGACTGCAGCGCTGTCCGCTACCCATTGGTTCCCTGAATCTGTGCCCCCTCGATGTGAGTCGAACACGGAGAGCTGCAGATGAGCTGCGCAGCCGCAGTCCCACTTCACTTCACTCTCCTCTAGCAGAGACACGAGGCCAGAAGTGACAGACATCTTCCTCTTCCTGCTACACCTGCTGGGGCGGGGAGAGGACAGGAGGGGGAGGGGAGAAGGCTCCGTTGCTTGGGGAGCTGTCACTTTGATTCCGATCACCAAGGCAACAGGGTGTACAGTGCAGTCCCACAAAATCTGCTTTGTTTTGGGAGATGGGGTGGAGTACGCGGGGCGTGTTGTCTCCTGCTTTGTACCTCGAGAACACCGTACACACGTATATACACACAAGCATGCATGCGCACCAGTGGAGGCGGCTCATAATAATGGCTGGAACGGAGCAAACGGAATGGCAACAAACACATGGAAACCATGTGTTTGATGTATTTGATACCATTCCACTAATTCCACTCCAGCTATGACCACGAGCCCTTCCTCCCAAATTAAGTTCCCACCAACCTCATGTGATGCAAACACAGGCTGTTCTCTCTCTCTCTCTCTCTCTCTCTCTCTCTCTCTCAGCTCTCTCAGCTCTCTAACATGCCATAATTCAGCTCAATTCAGATCACAAAACAAGTCAATTGTGGTGGTGATTCAAACGTGATTCAGTGGGTGGGGCTGAGCTTTGTGACAACAAGTTTCAGGAGAGAACATGTCAACTCCTCTCTCCTCTCCCTAACGTGACTCTGTTATTGAAGCCAGAATGTTTGTTGTCTCCTACACTGTCACTCACGGTGTGTTCCACAATAACATTTTCCCCCCTCTTTTTGTCTGAAGAGGCAAGCCTTGTTGCTTAGCTAAGCAAGCCTAAATAAAGAACACTGACTTTTCTGATGAGCTCACAGAAAATATGCAGCTGATGACAAGATGAGAAGAGAGAGGAAGGCGGTTGTCTGATATCCATCAACTATACTCTGCTGACTTCAGCAGGGTGGTACACAACAAAATAAATATTCTGATTATATCAAATGATATTCATGGCATTAACAAGACATGGAGAGTGAGTTGCATTATTTAATTAACTGCTTGGATAGTACAATAAGTTAGAAAGCCTGGATTTTTAGCTCCTTAAATAGTAGAATTCAGTGGAGGCTGGTGGGAGGAGCTATAGGAGGCCATGCTCATTGTTATGGCTGGAATGGAATCAATGGAATGTGGTTTCCATATGTTTGATCTGTTTGATACCATTCCATTAATTCCATTCCAGCCATTACAATGAGCCTGGCCTCCTATAGCTCCTCCCACCAGCCTCCACTGGTAGAATTACTGTAGCTATCAAACTTATACAACACAACCAAACATGTCCTCAAGCTAGCAACCAAACAAATGCATTACATACAAAAACTGATAAAACTATAGGCCAGTTCCAAAGGCCTGTCTACACACACACCACAAACAGTGTGACATGACCCTCTTGAGGCAGATGGGAGTCCAACTCGCTCCCCCCTTCCCCCACCCTTGAGGGGCTGAGCGGTCATAATGTCAAAGACTATTGTCATTAATAGTGACCCACCACTCCCTATTGTCCCTGACAGTTTGGGGCCATCATTGACCATTCAAACCACTGGATATTCAGTCCACCGGATATTGCTTTCCTTCATCCCATTCTCTCTGTTCCCCAAATCTGTCACATACACATTCCCACCTCTAATGAACGCACACCTCTCTCCTTCCACTTTCACCTCATCCATTCATACAGCTTCTCTCTCAGAAACCTCATCCATTCATACAGCTTCTCTCTCAGAAACAAAAGACCCATAATATCTTTACTTGTGCCTTCAACCATAGAAATGAATATGCCTGCATCAACCCCCTCCAACAAACAGGCTCTAGTGCAGATCAGTCCTATGTAGGTCTGGGCCTCTTTAGGCCAGGCAGTAGCAGTTGTCGCATAGTCCCAGAGAGGAGACAGCACAGCTGGGGCAGGGCTTTGTCATGCCAGCACAAAGGAAGGATTGAGGCGGGCTATTTTCGACTCCCCTCGTACATAATCGGCCTGTAACAAAAGCCCTCGTCCCTCTTTGTCAGCCAGCCCGGCTACAGCCAATCCCAGGACAACTCTGGCGTGTCTGCATTGCTGGCAACCACAGAGGTGTATTCTGATTGGTTGCCAGGTCTGATGATGTTTTGATTGGCAGGTGCCTTGTGGAATGAGATTCACAGGGTCAGATATCCCCCATTTAGACACAGAAAAGGAACCTGTTCAAAGATTCTTAAAAGAAAGTAAGATAATGACTGGATTCACTGTCCCCTGCATTCTTTCACTGGAGAGAATATTTTAAAAAATGAGCTTTAAACAAGTCTTGTTGTAATACTTTTTATTTGATTTATAATACCATGTTTCATGACATACAATTTCAGCTGGAAATGATGCACCCGTTTGGTTTTTATTCAAGCACTTTTAAGAAAACATTGCTCTTGTTTTACTCTAACTAAGGTGTGAGTTATCAGACTGACTGTCTGTGGTGGCGCAGGGGGAGTCTGGGGGGGGGATATGAGTAACCGTGTGATAAAACTCAGTGGGTGGAAAAAGATTACTGCCTCTCTTCCCTTAACCTTTCCCTGCACACAATTCTCATTTCAAGAAGTAAACACAGACTTAAGCCTGTTAGATCAATGGAGGTTATGCAGGGATTTGGATTATTGAGGGGTGTTTGATAGTGAGAGTGTAGGGGGTTGATGACAATCATATTTCACCATGCAGGCAGCAGGCGGGCATGGTGGAGCGCACTGCAGACCCTACTCCCACTCCCGGCACAATTGATCTGTGGGATATATATTGATGGAGGTATATTTATGGACGGTCCCAGTGGGCTCTTTTAATATATCTGATTAAAAAGCTGGAGCACATGGAGCCAGCAAAGGTACAGAACCCAAGAGACTGAAGAGATCAGGGAGAAAGAGAGCAAAGGATACAGGATGAGAGATCAAAACAGTGAGGAGACTTAGAAGAAGAAAGAGGTAGAGGTAGCTAATGAGAGAGAGAGCGAGAGAGAGCGAGAGAGAGAGAGAGAGAGAGATGAAAAATTGGATAGCTGCAAAGGGTAGTAGGGAAGAAGAGAGATTGAGCTGAATGCATCTGGGTATATACGTCTGCAGGTAGCTACAATGTCCTGCACTCCGCTGTGGATGTGGCTCTTAGATTGATTAGCCATGCCTTTGTGGCTCTTAGGTTGATTAGCCATGCCTTTCTTGACTGGGCAGGGTGATTGATGTGGCCTGATGCAGGCTGTGACAGAGGTGAGTGAAGCCTCTGGGTTAGATACACAAAGCAGCTGGGTGATGGAGTGGACCAGGAAGCATACAAAATGTGCAGGAAACTGAATACATCACAAAAATAGCTGTCATACAGTCAAGCAAGGCCATCTTGATAATGCCAGAAAACCATTCAAATCAAAACAATAACATGGTGAAGATAATGTGGATAATGAGGCTGATAAGTAGTAGTTTAATCATCATCGTTATAATCCTCCCAGTGCTCCTTTCTGCTCCTGTGTGCTCCTGTGTGTGCTGCCTGCCTGTGACGTGACAGCCCCATGGTGGCATGGTAGACTGTGCAGTGATCGCTCAGGCACTGACTGGCACCGAGGCATTATTCAGCCAGTGGGCCGTTCGTTGGCTTGACGGTGACGTCACACATGATGGAAAACAAAACAAAGCCAGTGGGATTAAGGGGACCTACTCTGCCCCCACGGTGACACTGGACACCCTGTCACCAGCCTGTGATCCTCACTGGGACTACTGGGACTGCTGCTGTTACTACTGGTGACACTGTCACTACTGCTGCTCAACAAAGACCCTCCACATACTAGGCTGACATGCACACAGGCACTGAGTACTGAGAACGGCTCATAATAATGGCTGGAACGGAGCAAATGGAATGGCATCAAACACCTGGAAACCATGTGTTTGATGTATTTGATACCATTCCACTAATTCCGCTCCAGCCATTACCACAAGCCTGTCCTCCCCAATTAAGGTGCCACCAACCTCCTGTGAACTGTACATGTATGCCAATGGTGGATATGGGAGCATTTTCTATGTATTCTAAAGGTAATCAATGACAAAAATCATTAACAGTTCAAGGCACCACTATCTCACCCAATGAAACTGGCCTGTCTCTAGGTTCACCGAGTTTAACTTCAAAATACAGTCAAAATAGCGGTATCCTTCTACCATTAGCCTTAAAATGCACCATCCCATATCTAACTACTCCCCTGAACAGCATCACTTCCTGCAATAAAACTACTTCCTTGGAACATGGCTGACCAGAAGTGAAAAGGGAGAGGGCAGTCTAGATAATAACAACATAACTTAATATTACTTGTGAAGCTCTTCGTTAAGCTATACATTCATCACAATATTTCTGAAATTCAGTCAGAATCAACATCAATAATTGGATTTAGATGATATACTGAATTAACTGAGGTCTTGGCTGATTTCTTTAGATTTTCCCATGATGTCAAGCAAAGAGGCACTGAGTTTGAAGGTAGGCCTTGAAATACATCCACAGGTACACCTCCAATTGACTCAAATTATGTCAATTAGCCTATCAGAAGCTTCTAAAGCCATGACATTATTTTCTGGAATTTTTCAAGCTGTTTAAAGGCACAGTCAACTTAGTGTATGTAAACTTCTGACCCACTGGAATTGTGATACAGTGAATTATAAGTGAAATAATCTGTCTGTAAACAATTGTTGGAAAAGTTACTTGACATGCACAAAGTAGATGTCCTAACCGACTTGCCAAAACTATAGTTTGTTAACAAGAAATTTGTGGAGTGGTTGAATAACAAGTTTTAATGACTCCAACCTAAGTGTATGTAAACTTCCGACTTGAACTGTATATCATCACTGGATACATTGTGTTATGTCCTTCCTACATTTCAGTGTAAGTTTAGGGTCAAGTGTGTGTTCTTGTCCAGGATTACGAGGAGAAGGTAAAGCCTATGGTGAAAGATGTGGTCTTCTACATGTACGAAGCCTTACATGGAACTTCCAAAAATATCCTGGTGGAATGAGCCAACGCTGCCCTCTTAGATATTGACTTTGGTGAGTATCCCCCACTATGTCATAATGTCAATTAACCCCTTTCACTGTGTCAATTGCCAATGAAACCCCATTGAATTGAACAAGCTAACAAACTGATGGTCTTCAAGAAGCCGGCTAGAAATTCAAGCCATTCCTACTGGTGAGTTAACTCTGCTGAATAAGGATAAGAGCGTCTGCTAAATGACTAAAATGTAAAATGTAAATGTAACTGAATAACTGAATTAAACCACAGACGGTAATAATAATACATTTAGAAAATAGACAGAAAATAAAAACAAACAGGAAACTCATTTCACCCAGACGAGTTGAATATGTAATATTGTGGCTTTTCATCTTTCACTCAAAAAGCTTAGAGCTTAAGCGGCTTAGAAGGGAGAAATCAGTAATGTTGATAATGCTTGGGGGACCAGCGGGGAGGGCTGGGGGGTTTGGCTAGGTATTAAATACTGAAAACCGCAATCATGGCAGAGGATTAAGACAAAGCGATAGGGAGGGACAGAGAAGAGGGAAAGATCAGTGAGCGGTTGGTCGGGACAAACTAAACGTGGAGGGAGTCAACATTTAGGAACAACCAGCAAGACTCTCTCTCACATAAAGCGAGAGTAATTTTTTCTTCCATCATTATCACCTTTGAACCCCATTACCCTGTGGTGATGTCATACTGGGAGGGCATCCTGAGGGATGGGGTGTCATAGGTGGACGGGGCAAACGATTTGTAGGCAGTAGCCTGTAGGTGGGTTCATAGGTCAAATACATGTAAAGGCTGTGGTCTTTATGAACCCTGTGTTAATAAGCATTTTACTGTAATGTATCTCCCAAATTTTCAGCAAAATGGTCCTCATATTAAAGGAGGTGAGAGACGCCACCACCATTCTCTTGACCTACTTACAGTCTCTGGAGACTGGAGAGGTGACCCAGAACAAGTAAGCTCATCAGCTGGATGATAATTGGACTGGAAAACACCTAGCTATCTTCTTGTATTACTTAGTCGGCAGCTAACATATGAAAGTGAACGAGCATATAGCACCTTGAGGCTAATTGCCATCTGAAGGCATGAAATGAGACGTTCACTTTCTTAATCAGTTTCCAGCTTTTCTCAAATGTCAATATCACATCGCTCTGGGTGCGATAGCTAATGTCTTAATATCTTTATTCCGCTTGTGATCCCCAAAGAAAGAGTAATGGATGAGTGGCTGCAGCATCTTTTACCTTCTCTCCCTATATGCCCAGACACCTGCAGGTATGAGCAATGATGCTGTCATTCAGAGATCTTTTTTCTAATCTAAGTTTTTTCAGCCCTTGTAAAATGGAGCAGTGGGCCTCCACTCTGCCGAGGCAGGTCGCAGTAAAATATTGTCGCTACTTTCCAGTAAACGTCGCAGGGGCCTATATTTGGAAGAGGCTGTATCTAATAAATCTTGGCTCCTATAATAATGAATGGTTGCCTGTCTTGGCCCAATCCTGCTGTGGCCAACTAATTGGTTGGGAATGAAATGCTGGTGAGGCACTATCCCAGGATGAATTGAGGGAGCACGTCTTGTACGGTGGGACAGAGTCTCAAGCACTACACAGCCATTCCTTCTGACTTGATTCAACTATTTTCCCCATCATTCCCCACGGCACTCACTTCGCCCGGCGCCTCCCTCTGTGCCCCCCTAGTGGGCCCCCAGACGGGACATCGCAGCAGGTGGACCTTTTGATTTGTCACCCAGGAAGAGCCGCCCGGTGCTCATTTGCATATAGATGCCTCCTTCAGTGCAGAGGAAGGACACCCCCCTCCCCCTACACAGTTCCTCTATATCCCTCCATCTCCAAGACAACAGAAAAGGGCCTTTACAGCCATCTCTTTCTTTAGCCCCCTTTCACTCTTTTCCTCCCTCTTTCTGTGGTCCTTTTCACTCTCTATCTCAACAAGGCCGTTCTCAACATCAGATCACTAGTTAATGCCAATTCCAATAAGGGAGGAGGGTTGGGGGTGTTTGGGAGGGTCGGGGGTGGTGGGGGTCTTGCACCTTGCATCTGCTCTAGCTGGCTGGAGTTTGGGGTCTTGAGTCCCAGGGAGAGGAGATACAACAGAGATGGCCTGTTCTGTTGACAGGGCTAGCAGTAGAAGGATGTACAGGGAATTACAATGCTCTTCTAACAAGGAGCCAACATCTGAAACTGATTCCACCTTCTCCCATCTCACATGTCCAAACAAGAATCCCATTGAGTGCGATAGAGATATAACATGTACGGTGATTGGTTCGTCTCATAATTTCAGTGTATCCCTTCCTGTCTGTGTTGTTCAGAGCAAATTCTAATCGAGCACACAAGCTCCTTCACTGACAGCATGGCACACAGCTGAGGTGCATCTCATGTGTCTAGCCGTGCAAAACGTCATGTCATGAGGGAATTTAGAGTTTAGGTAAATACAATTTCACCTTTAATTAACCCTTTAATCCTGTATCTGTGGTGAACTTGACTCTGTGTTCGCTCGCATGTCCCTATGTGATCCACGGCTGCATGAAACTTGAGCCCTGATAGAGGCTATGTCTGTTACCCAGTGGAATCAGGTTCCAGACACAACACTTCTGGCAAAAGGGAAGCCTCTTTGAGAGGCAGAGGTCAGAAAATAAATACATATAGTAAACTCCCGAAATAAGCTTATTTGTACTGAAAGATCTCTAAAATACAGCATCATTGATTGAAATATAGCACTGGTCAACGAGCACTCACCAGGGTAGAAGTCTTTGGATTTGGACAGTTTGATGGTGGCGCCGGTCTCTTTCTGCAGCTGGACGATGGTCTGTCCTCCCTTGCCGATGATGGAGCCGGCTGCATAGCTGGGGATCAGCACCTTTAGGAAGTACTCACCTTCCTCTGCAGGCAGGAAACAGAAAAAGAAAGTCAGAATGTACTACACTCAGGTGATCCATCTACCTGTACTAAAATCATACAGCCATTATCCTCCATCTCTGTTTTGCCCCCTCTTTCTCCCCCTCAACCTATCCATTCATCTTTCAGGCATCCTTAGACTCTACAGAAAATAATCTGTGCATGATTAGATTATGATGACAATCCATAACAACTATCCTCTTTCTTATGCATTTACAGCTGTAAATCATTTCACAAATTGATTTAATCTCATTTTAGCGTTTCACAAGAATCTGCTCTTTGTCATCATCTTGCCTGACCGTTATTAATAAAGGGCTATGTGATTTGTTAAATCTAATCAAATAGATGCTTTTGGAAACACAGTCAGACATTGCATAACCATACTCCCATATATACACCATCTACCGCTACACAGACTGGTTTCCATAAATGTCCCCTTACACTTTGGCCAGTTTCAAAACTACTGTATACATAACAGAGAACTTTTGCACATCTCTCAGCTCCTGTTCTTCCGCCCACCCTCCTTGGATATAGGACAAAACACAAAGGCAGGCAGGCTACTGTAGTAGGAACACAACTGAAACATCAAAAGCTTGAAGACATGAAGGCGTTGCTTCAAAGTGGGCAAATGGGGGTTTAGCAGCAGAGAGGAAACAAAGTTAGTAACCCCCCTTCGGAACAAAAGTGCCTTTGTTTTGTATAGAAATGGCTACCTGCCTGCTGAAGCGTCCACATGATTCCTACCCAAAACAGTTCAGAACAGTTCGTGCATATATTATAGCGACATTTTGTGACGTTTTTGTTCATTTTGGCCTTCGAGAAGGGTTTTTTCGGCTGTTTATGAACACAACATTCTTTCTCGAGGCAAGCCGAAGTTCGGAAGCCGAAGTCTACGCCCCTTCGTTGGTGATAGATCAACGGTAGGGACATTTTGTGACATTTCTGTTCGTTTTGGCCTTCGGGGAAGGTTTTTTTGGGCTGTTTGTGCACACAACATTCTTTCTCGAGGCAAGCCGAAGATCGGAAGCCGAAGTCTACGCCCCTTCGTCGTTGATTGATCAACAGTAGGGATTCTTCAATGCAGTGTTTGTTGTCATTCAACGAGAGATGACTCGTTTTCATGCACATTTTTTTACTTGAGAAATACTGCACCAAACATCCTAGTTAGATGTAAAATTGTGCAACTAAGATCTCCTTGGCAAAAACGTCAAAATTAATGACAGATTTCTTGAATTCTGACTATTTTGAGGAAGTGTATACTGGCTATGGCATCTCAAGATGGACAAACAGTACTATTGCCGCTTTATTCTAGTTTTTCAAGCAAAGGTCTTTTCAAGCGGTCGAGCACACTCGCATACCTAGGCACCAGCCGAACCGAAGCATGCGGAAGCCTTAAGCCAGCAACCGGCTGTAGCCTCTTCCCTGACAGGGACTTGAATGTCTATAGCCTCTTCCCTGACAGGGACTTGAATGTCTATAGCCTCTTCCCTGACAGGGACTTTAAGGTCTATAGCCTCTTCCCTGACAGGGACTTAAATGTCTATAGCCTCTTCCCTGACAGGGACTTGAATGTCTATAGCCTCTTCCCTGACAGGAACTTTAACCCTCAAACTACCGACGGGTCATTTTGACCCCATAGGCATACTTTGGATCATAGACCAAAGGTTGTTTATTCAATTCTTCAATTTTTTTATGAATTTGTCAATCAATGTTTTCTTAATACATCTAAATAATTGTTTATAATAATAATATGCCATTTAGCAGACGCTTTTATCCAAAGCGACTTACAGTCATGTGTGCATACATTTTTACGTATGGGTGGTCCCGGGGATCGAACCCACTACCCTGGCGTTACAAGCGCCGTGCTCTACCAATTGAGCTATAGAGGACCACATATGAACTTTTTTAAAATTCAAGTCCTTTGGAGTCATTCTGACCCCAGCCAAAAACACATAATTCCGCCTATAGAACTTGTATAGATAGGACCTTTATTTGAATCTAGGTTTCTCTGGGGACATAATTACAAGTTATCCATGCCACCAGAGGGTGGAGGGGGACCTGTATCAGTGATTTTTTATCAGATAGACAGATCATCTGCAGAGATATAGCTCCCCATGTACTCACCTAAAATTATACTTTTCTATACCACGTATCGTATGACTGTGTACAAAACCAAAATTACCTTATTTTTGTGAATATAAAAATCTGCCAATGGTATGTAAAGTCTGCCAATGGTGTAAATACTTGATAGAACTGCAAGACAGAATGCTGATATGTTCTGAATCTACACAGAGAGCTGTATTGGTGTGTATTCTCAGAAAAGTCATTATTCTAGGGAAGGGCCCTCCAACCCTGTTCCTGGAGAGTTACCGTCCTGTAGGTTTTAGCTTCAACCCAAATCTAGCACAACTGGTTCTAATACTAAGCTAGTTGATAAGATTAATCAGGTTAGTTACAACTGGGATTGAAATGAAAACCTACAGGAGGGTAGCTCTCCAGGAACAGGGTTAGAGATCCCTGTTCTAGGGCAAATCTAAAAAACTATTTATTTGAATAATATTAAGCAAGACAAATCCTCATAAGGTGGAGGGGGACCTGTTGTAGTGATCTTAACCTGATAGACAGATCACCTGCAGATATGGAGCACTTTATGTACTTGCCTATGATTATAACTGGTTATAACTAGGTATGACCGTGTACAACATTTAAATTACCTTAGATATATGCTTAGTTGCAGTCAAAACAGCTCATAAAAGTATGTCAGTGGTATGAATGCTTGGTAGAATTTTAATAAAGAAACCAGCTAGCTCCCCTCTGAAAGTACATATAGTGCTGTATTGGTTCGTATTCGCCAGAAAATAGTTATTAGACAGAATATTTTATATAAATACCAGAATTCCTTTAATACCCTCCAATATTCTATATGTGCAACTTGTTTTGGTATTTTGGTTGTTATAACATTTATTTTGAAGTGACTTTGAGGATTTGTGTATGCTTTTTGAAGCATCCTGCCATAGACCCTACCACTCCCATTGTTTCACTAGCAGTGATGCTAATGCTGGCTGTGGGGTGAGTAAATAAAGAAAACTAAGCCATATGTCTCTCAGGATCAATGGGTGAATTCCTTTTTGTCCAAAAAATGTAGCATATTTCAAATTTTGGTGTACTGCCCCTTTAAATGACAGACATTTTTACCACAAATATGACACAATTAATATTTACTTGACTGAATGATACTACAATCAAATGATAGTAAATCAGCTTTTTAGTGTTCATGTGGATGTGTATAAGGGATTTTTTTTATTTCCGTTTACAGAATATGCTAATTAACTGTACATTTGCTAAAATAATCTGATAGCATTATGTCTAATGGTTTTTTGAAAATAATTACGTTGATATTTTTCTATGATTTTTGCTTTTTCTAATAGTTTCTTCTTGGGGTCAAAATGACCCCAGTTGGTAATCCACGTATGTAAAATATGTTGGTAGTTTAAGGGTTAAGGGAACATTGTATCCCAGTGTCTCAGCCAATCGCCTGGGTCCTCTCCTCCTCTCCTAATATTCCACCACAATTAATCCAGGTTGCCTCCCCAAGGCGGCAGATATAAATAGGATTATTATTACGAGGGCATGGTTTTGTGTCACTTCACGACACACATGCACTGTTGATGTACAAGCTACACTACGGATGGAACATGGCATAATACCTGTTCTATACTAATGCAACAGAAATAAATCCACTGTGCAAGATGTGGAGAAGGGGATGGGGCTCATGAGTTGTGACACCATTGCCTTTTGATTGTCGGGTATAATGATGGCTACACTCACACTTTTGACTTGAGTTGCAATAAAATAGCGACACCTTTTGCATGTGTATTGATGACTTCCTAGCATGTGTTCAGGAGTGTCATGCTATTTCTAACCAAGAACACTGAGTACCTCATAGAACCAAGAACACTGAGTACCTCATAGAGCATTGGTGAGGGAGATGGTGAGAGGGGTGCAGGCAGGCAGACAGAACAGGTTTTGGCCTGGCTGGGGGAATCATCAGCTAATTGAGAGAGTTCATTATCTTTCATCAAAACACTCACTGGTCCTGCTATAATCTCATTAATCGATGCACCCCCATGTGTTATGTTTTGTGTGAGTGTTTGTTTGTGGGTGGATGGCTGTGTGTGTGTGTGTGTGTGTGTGTGCAAAGAGTCTGTGTTTGTTAGAAATAGTGTTTTCTAAGCACTGCTTTTCTCCTCTGCATGCTCCAAATCATAAAAATGCACCATTGGCACCGTCTGGGACCTGGTCTGTTGAACCCACCCAAGGGGCGATGGAGAGAAAGCGCTTTACAAGAGGAGGAAATACGATACTTTCCATTCTAACTGGGAGTAAGGTCATAGCCATGAAATCATACATAGAGCTGGGACGGACCTCTGCGTTTTAAAGCAGGTTATAGCATTGTTTTCTCCCACACAGCACTAACTGACAGTAAGCCTGCCTGCGCTGAGTATAAGAAGCAGCAGAACTGCCTGCGTTCTGCATTGACCCAGATTCCCAATAAAGCCAAGACTGACCTCGTTTTGATTGGAATGGGTCTACTTTTAACCAGCCTCAATTAATAATGGAATGGATCAATAATATCAAACACAAACGGGTTCTGCTGCTGCACATGAACCCTCATACGCACTACACAATACAAGTACACACACAAATACAACAAATACACACACAGACACGTGGACATACATACTGTATATACATACATAAATACTGTATATTCATATAAACATCTCATAAACAGTAAACACACACCTTTCATACACAGTGGGTCACTTCTATACATAAAAATTATGTTCTAATTGTCTCTAATAATTTTTTATACAGATCTGACCGTATCATGGCGAGTCCTAGTCGCTCAGATGATAGTCCATCATGCAGCCCTTACTAATCAAGCATGATGACTGTGCACAGTTGCTCGGCTACTCCTGTCTAGACAATCCGCACACATTCTACATCGATCTCTGATAGGGAACATAAAACCACTCGCTCTAACCCTGTCAGATATATTTCCCAGACGCTGTCAGAAAATAGCCATGTCAGGCTAGGGCACAACATCCTTAGATTGAATTAGTATGTTTTGTGAGAAGAGGCTTTAGGCTGAACTCTTGTGGGTTTTAAATAATTGGCTGATACATCCCAGTGAGCACTGTGGATGGATTGATATACAGTGGGGAAAAAAAGTATTTAGTCAGCCACCAATTGTGCAAGTTCTCCCACTTAAAAAGATGAGAGAGGCCTGTAATTTTCATCATAGGTACACGTCAACTATGACAGACAAAATGAGAAAAAAAAATCCAGAAAATCACATTGTAGGATTTTTAATGAATTTATTGCCATATGATGGTGGAAAATAAGTATTTGGTCAATAACAAAAGTTTCTCAATACTTTGTTATATACCCTTTGTTGGCAATGACACAGGTCAAACGTTTTCTGTAAGTCTTCACAAGGTTTTCACACACTGTTGCTGGTATTTTGGCCCATTCCTCCATGCAGATCTCCTCTAGAGCAGTGATGTTTTGGGGCTGTCGCTGGGCAACACGGACTTTCAACTCCCTCCAAAGATTTTCTATGGGGTTGAGATCTGGAGACTGGCTAGGCCACTCCAGGACCTTGAAATGCTTCTTACGAAGCCACTCCTTCGTTGCCCGGGCGGTGTGTTTGGGATCATTGTCATGCTGAAAGACCCAGCCACGTTTCATCTTCAATGCCCTTGCTGATGGAAGGAGGGTTTCACTCAAAATCTCACGATACATGGCCCCATTCATTCTTTCCTTTACACGGATCAGTCGTCCTGGTCCCTTTGCAGAAAAACAGCCCCAAAGCATGATGTTTCCAACCCCATGCTTCACAGTAGGTATGGTGTTCTTTGGATGCAACTCAGCATTCTTTGTCCTCCAAACATGACGAGTTGAGTTTTTACCAAAAAGTTATATTTTGGTTTCATCTGACCATATGACATTCTCCCAATCCTCTTCTGGGTCATCCAAATGCACTTCAGACGGGCCTGGACATGTACTGGCTTAAGCAGGGGGACACGTCTCGCACTGCAGGATTTGAGTCCCTGGCGGCGTAGTGTGTTACTGATGGTTGGCTTTGTTACTTTGGTCCCAGCTCTCTGCAGGTCATTCACTAGGTCCCCCCGTGTGGTTCTGGGATTTTTGCTCACCGTTCTTGTGATCATTTTGACCCCACGGGGGTGAGATCTTGCGTGGAGCCCCAGATCGAGGGAGATTATCAGTGGTCTTGTATGTCTTCCATTTCCTAATAATTGCTCCCACAGTTGATTTCTTCAAACCAAGCTGCTTACCTATTGCAGATTCAGTCTTCCCAGCCTGGTGCAGGTCTACAATTTTGTTTTTGGTGTCCTTTGACAGCTCTTTGGTCTTGGCCATTGTGAAGTTTGGAGTGTGACTGTTTGAGGTTGTGGACAGGTGTATTTTATACTGATAACAAGTTCAAACAGGTGCCATTAATACAGGTAACGAGTGGAGGACAGAGGAGCCTCTGAAAGAAGAAGTTACAGGTCTGTGAGAGCCAGAAATCTTGCTTGTTTGTAGGTGACCAAATACTTATTTTCCACCATAATTTGCAAATAAATTCATTAAAAATCCTACAATGGGTTTTTCTGGATTTTTTTTCCTCAATTTGTCTGTCATAGTTGACGTGTACCTATGATGAAAATTACAGGCCTCTCTCATCTTTTTAAGTGGGAGAACTTGCACAATTGGTGGCTGACTAAATACTTTTTTTCCCCACTGTAAATGAGCATGGACCTGACAGAGATGTGATCCGCCCTGAGCAGATGTTAGGCATCAGGATTGTAGTTCCTGGTTGTCGAGGGTCTTTGTTTTATTTCCTCTCACACAACACAAACAGGGACAGATCTCAGCAGTTAAAGTTTCTGGAGGAACACAGTCATTTCCTTTCACGTCAGTGCATAACATTTAAAGGGATACTTCAGGATTTTGACAATGAGGCCCGTTATCTACTTCCCCAGAGTCAGATAAACATGTGGATACCATTTTTATGTCTCTGCGAGCAGGTTGAAGGAAATTGCTAACTAGTGCTAGCGCAATTGCTAACTAGAGTTAGCGTAATGACTGGAAGTCTATGGATATTTGCTAGCACACTAGTTAGCATTGGTTTGCGAAACTACCTCTAACTTCCTTCTTACTGGACACAGAGACATACAAATGGTATCCATGAGTTCATCTGACTCTGGGGAAGTAGATAAAGGGCCTCATTGCCAAAATCCCGAAGTGCCCCTTTAATGGCGGAAAATCAGTCACCTAATATATGTGTGTGTGTGTTTTTATGTGTGTTTGTGTGTGTGTGAGTGCATGCATGCATGTGTATGTGTGTATTCAGAGAAATGCTTCCAACTCACCACTCCCATGTGTTCTATTGGGAAAATGACAAAGTGAGCCAGCTAGGTCAGAATACATCCTGCATGTCTTACTCCTAGTATGCTTGGGGTTGGATCAGTGTCATTCGTTCGAGTGTGTGTGTGTGAGTGTGTGTGTGTGTGTCATTATGTGTGTAAGGGGTAGCTACAATAAATAATGAATAGGCATCTGACATAATAAACTAGTTTGTAAACATAGCACTCTGTTGCTAGGGGCTCCCTGGAGTCCTGAGCCCAGAATAGGGTCCATCATCCTGGACGGTTCAAATCTGGGGATCTGGTGTCGGGGGTTGGGTGGGCTTCTGGGCTAGGCTAAAGCAGTGGGGTGTTGGAAAAATGCAGTTCACTTAAGCTGGGGAGTTTGTGTGGGGGAGCGGGGCTTGGTCTCACCCTTCACTCCTTTTGTTCAAGTTAAATCTCCACACCAGTTAGTGGACAACCACCTGTCTTGGTTCTATATGGGGGCTACTCTGAGTCATGAACCCTAGAACATGAATAAGGCAAAATAAAAATTATTTCACATCTGTAGCCATTCTGTTGTCTGGGAGTTTTTTTCAAGGTCACCAGTTAATCTGTATGAACGTCCTGGTGGCTGTCCTCTGTTCCATATATAGCCAGATGCATAATGTGTTTCGGTTTGGTCTAATCAGTGTATAGCCTTTTCAAAATGTCCCCCCTTCTAGTGTCCACGTTTGAGACTTTCCGGACACGGCTATCTGAACTATGCTAATTACCATACTGAGCGGCGCTCCTTCTCCAGTATGTGTGTGTGTGTGTGTGAAAGGCACCGTGCATTGTTCGTCAAGCACGGCTGTTTCGAGAGGGGGCTAGATCTTCCCCTCTGCATCGCTTTTTTCATCGCTCTCATCCATATTCATCGCGAGGCCTCTCCTCCACTCGGCAGTGGGCTGGAGGAGACAGGCGACTCCTACGCCCAATTGTAAGCCACCATTCCGAGAGCAGCACCCGCCCCAACTCTAACCCCGCCCTATACACTGGGATTTTTTTTTTCTTTGACGCAGTGCTTTAAAAAAAAAAAGATGATGATGATGAAGAGGAAGAAGCAGCACCCCCTTCATGTTCATGGTAATGGTTGGGGATGGATAGGCAGACACGGCTGCATGCGGTTGCTGGGGGTAGGTAGTCAATGGCAGCTGGCAGTTGATGAGGAGGTGGGTGGGTGGAGGTGAATAAGGGGGAGCAGTCGTGATGGGCTGAAGGAGAGCATGGATGGAGAGAAAGAGAGCGCCGTGCTGCCTAGAAACGCTCAGCTGAAAAACAGCCATGCCGCAGAGAAGTGGGGGGACGCAGTGTTTCGGCTACAACAGCCCGGGCTAACACCCACTGGGTGGCTACGAGATTGGCAGGCGATAGGCCGGGACAAAGCTTATATTTGCCCTTTGTTCATAGTGCACCTTCACCATCATTGACAAATCAATTTGCAAATGTTTATGCAAAGCCTCTATAAAAACCAGCTCTGCTCTCTTTTGGGCTTTTTCGCTCTGTGAAAGTGTGACGCATTCTCCTCAGCACCAATGGATCGATCCGGGGAAGGTAAGTCACTTAAGTATGCGTGAGAAGAGCTCAGCTCCGGAGGGGAAAGCAACACAAAACACTTGCGATGCAATCGATAACATCAAAGCCCTGTCCTATAGACTGATGGCTCAGTGCTGTGTATGGTATCTGCCAGAGAGAGGGGAGAGTTGGGGAATCATCACACCCCCTCCCCCTCCCATCACTAGCTCGTCTGGGTTCTCGTCGTCCTCCCATCCCCTCTCTGTCCCCCCTCCACACACCCCGGACTTATTCACAGTCTCCTCACGTCATTTGGCAAGGGCATTAGAAGGCCTCCTCACCACTGTCCACTAAAGCCACTTTGGTGCCAGTCCATCCATTTACGAAATTACTTCATCATATCTTATGAACGTGGACAGAGGGGAATAGAATGTTTTTATTTATAAGCGGGGAGTTGGGCTGAAGACCTATCTGAATATGTGTCCCATGGGTATGCAGCGGGAGCAAGTCAAGCATCTGGATTGTAAAATAAATCAAACCATGGGAGTCAGTGATTTTTCCCCTGATAAGAACGTCACCTTATGTAACATATAAACATGATTTATATCCTCTATACGCTACAGCACAATGCACTCTCATCCCATCTCTTCTGTAGTATGACTGAGACAGAGATGGACATTCAGTAGAGTAGACAATATTCAGTATAACACAACATTCATTGAGGTTGAACTTTGTCTCATCCACTTTATCATCATTCCCAATCAATCCGCCCTTTAACAATGACATGCAAAAGGAATGAAGGTGGTCATGTTAATTACAAAATTATAAACAACCAATTGAATATACACAACATGTCCAATAGATATGCAAATATGATATATATGATAACCTTTTCAATTCCACAAATATGAATAGCATGACAAAATAAGCATGTCAGTTTAACATGAAAATGGATGCTATGGACTTCATTATATAAAACGTAAACATATGCCTGCATTTTCTGCAGATGATAAGCTTATAATCAAAGCTTTCATGATAGTCCATATACATAGGATGCTTATGAATTAAGATATATTTAGCTCAATAAAAGATGTAGGCCGAAAATATGAAATCAGATTTTATAGGTTTTCCAAAATAGTTTCAGAAAAGATTGCGTTATTGTAGTCTGCAGACTATTTTTGCCTTTCTTTAGGAACTATTCATATCACTGTCAAACTGCTATAGCAGGATTGTAATTTAGTAAGCGAATAGCAAAAGAAAGTAGAATAATAACAAAGTCAAAGTGTCTCTCTTACCATGTGCCTCAGAGTGTGATTCCTGGTGAGGGAATACAATGCCTTCAGTTTCAAAAAGGGGCTGCAGGAAGGCCACTATACAGGAAGAGGAAGCACATTGTGTGTGTGTGGCAAAACTAATGTTATCACAAATGATGATGAGGTGCTGTACCCCCCTGTAACTGGCTTCAATGTCCTGAAGTCTATAACTGATTCTGTTTAACCACAAACAACCTGCAAATGAGGCCTGTTGATTAAGTTATTGGCCTCCAATATGGACAGGCCACTAGCTAGCCTACACACAGTATCAATGGTTGCTCTGCTATAGACACATTCAATCACTTTGATGTATTATGATCATGAGGGTATTGTTTAGAAAGGTCTCAGTGGAGCTTTAGTTAACCATTTCTCAATGTTTGTGTGTGATGCAAATATTAAAACATCAAGCTATTGAAGTGGTTGGTAACACTGAACTTGTTATAACCGACAGCTATAAAGCTTTACTACTCGTTATAAGTATGTATGAGCCTTTATAATGTATTATTATAAATCTTGTATCTTTCCAGGACATTGCTCTTTATATAATTTCTGAGAAAGTAATTCCAATGTTTCCAAAAAAAATACTGGCATTTTACTATGTGCAATCCCATTGAGTGTGTGTGTGTGTGTGTGTGTGTGTGTGTGTGTGTGTGTGTGTGTGTGTGTGTGTGTGTGTGTGTGTGTGTGTGTGTGTGTGTAAGTATTTTGACTGGGCGTCTGTTGACTACAATACTCCATGGGAAAGTGTGGTAGTTACTGTACTCTAGTAACTACCACACTTTTTTGGTCACTACATGGCTATTTCTGGTTGTAAACAATATCATGATAATGTTATGTGTGTGGTAGGTAGGTGTGCCACACTAAAATGCCTATTCTAAAACTTTTTTTTTTTACCTTAAAAAATGTTTTGTAGACCTATCAAAAGTCCACGAAGACAGGATAAGTAAATACTAATGGTATAGTAATAATGTCAGTAGAGGATGGAATTGCTTGGCGCATGACAGCATGTAAACCAAAACCAAATGGTGATTACCTACGGTGACATCCATGTTTGATCCAACCAGTGAATAGAATCATGATTGGAATGTATTCAATGGCAATGTAGCCTTTAATGAAAGGTGCAGTATTTTGAATGCTACAATGATAATGATGAAGTATTAAGCAGTGACTTCATTATAGCAGATGACAATGTTGCACTGTATTGGCGACATATACTGTAGGCTCCTGTATTTAGGCCTACTACTAATGGTGTCTATATGAATGTGATTGTCTTCTTGAGTAATTGCACACAAAGAGACTAGAGTAGCCTAGCCTATGTGACAGATTATCGATTATCACACGATTACCCGTCACAAAGCAAGGGATGTGAGGGAGGTCAATATTGGAATGTTTTTCAGTTGTTTGTAGTTTTGAGACTGTTTTGTTATTTTGGATATCCACAATTTCCTTTGCGTAAAACTCAAAATGGGTCAAATAAAATATGAATGAAATAACCCTTTTAGGTTCTAGATAGCACCTTTTTTCTAAAAGTGTACATGAGACCTGAGGGTTCCCTCCAAATCAGAACCCTCTCACTCACCCCCTTCATTGTCTTCACCCATCAACACAAAGGATTTTCCTTATTTTGTAAATAGATGCAATGGAAAAAGACTACAACAAGATGCAATATGTTTGAAATGTTGCTTTATACATCACTAAATAACACTAGTTTCAGTGTTGTGTTGAGGCATGCTACATCAAGATGATAATCAACCTGCCATCCTTTCCCTTTCTCGGTGCTACCCCAGTGTGCGCATAAGGATAAACTGGATTCACACATTCGAGATAATCCCTCATCTTTTACTTACCTCCCGTGTTTGTGCGTTTAGTGCTGCTAGCCTCGGTTGGGGTCTCCAGTGGTCTTTTACGCGAATCGGGGGGATCCGACTCCATGTGCGGCTGTTGATTGTGATGATGAGGATTCAGGAAAATCCCGTTTTGCTGTACTGCCCCGCCGGCCATCATTTTTAAAGTAGGTTGGGTGAAAATGCGTTTATCCCTTTATGCAACGTAGCCTATTGAAAAAAAATGTTTTGAATAGACGAAGCGATTCAGAAATCGAAAATGCGTATATTCTTGCGAATGGAATATCTTGCGCGTTATCCTCGACTTTTCAGAGAATACCGAGATGCTACGCAGAGTATGGGCTATTTGTTCTAACTGAGGAAGACGATGCTTGCGCTGCGTATGGAAGAACGTAACCTCAACAAAAATCCAATGAACCGATCAATTATGTCCCGTTCCAGATACTATAAACGTGTTGTAGAAAGTAGGCTAATTTAATCTTCCATTAATTTCTTCATATGTGTGTTATTTAATTCCACTGCAATAAAGCGCGTATTCCTATCAAGCAATGCAGAACGATGGCGCTCCTCTCTGTATTGCAGCTAAGCAATGGTCAACAAAATAAAATATCAAAACAAAAATATACAGACGACAAAGAGGTTAAATAAATAAAGGGAAAGGAAAGGTGGTGAAATAAACATATGGT
The DNA here is from genome assembly GCF_020615455.1 of Coregonus clupeaformis. Classification (NCBI taxonomy): domain Eukaryota; kingdom Metazoa; phylum Chordata; class Actinopteri; order Salmoniformes; family Salmonidae; genus Coregonus; species Coregonus clupeaformis. The sequence goes on from NC_059197.1 coordinate 45,056,516, forward strand.
GTTCTATCCGGTCCTCCTTTCGTACATGAAGACACCCTGCAGTTCGATGTTGGAGGGCAAGAGGGTCCAAAGGGAAGAGAATGCCGATAACGGATACAAAGCTAGAGGGATATGCGATTTGTTTGTAGTCTCTCAGGAAAGATGCTGCAATCTTGCGTTCAGAGCATCCCTTCGCTGACTGACTGTAGGAGCGCAGGGTATCGGGTGACGTCATGAGGATCAGAATCATCCCTGTCAAATGTTGAGAAAACGAGCCGCCCCTCTCGAAACGCGATTGGATGAACTGAATCTCTCTCGCAAACTGAGTATAAAATATATGTCACATGATAAAGAAAGAGGAGGTGTCGGGGACAACTAAGTCATGGCTAGAAGGGATACAGTTTTTGTCAAATTAACGTCAAAAGTGATTTTTTTTTTTGCATTTTAGCTAACCCTAACTCCTTTCCTAAACTTAACCTAATTCTCATAACCTGCTACGTTAATTCTCCTACTGTTGCGTAAATTCTCCTAACCTGTTATGAAAAGTCAAATCTGACAAAAGCTGTATACTATGTATCAAAACCGGACAACTAACCGAGGGTCGCGCTGCACAGGAAGATGTAAAACTAGGCTGACTTGGAGCGGTAACTTCTAACGGCGCTCCACAGTGCCTCGTTCACTGGAATTCCTACCGTGCAAATTTTATGAAAAGAAAAAACAGCCACGATGAAGTGGCTTAGTCATATTATTATTATTATTATTATTATTATTATTATTATTATTATTATTATTATTATTATTATTATTATTATTATTGCCTATTAGGGTAGGTCTAATTATTATGTTATTCGCCTATGTTAACTAGGCCTACAGCCCGTAATTGCCATAACAGCGTTGACTAAATAGTTATACATAATTACACCCCTTAAAACAAACAGATTCTAAAATAAACCATTTTCAGAAACTGCTATACCTATATGAAAGGAAACGTGGAAGTATATAGTACTACCTCTGTGAAATCCAGCCATCTCCGTGTGGAAGAAACCAAATGGAGGGATCCTCCGTGCGTGCGAACTCTCCGAGCCGGGCTTTACTGCCTCTCTCACACACATACACACTTGCCGGCACACACCCTTTCTCCCTGTCCCTGTCCAGTCCTAGACAGATGCTGAGCGCCCCTCGTGCTCCTCTAGATTCTCGTCAAGGTGACATTATGTCGACCGTGGCCTACACACAAGCAGGGATCTCACACGATTTCACATTGCTGTGAAATTCTCAGCGGTGAGCCTTCTCGGTTTCTCCGAGAATACGCCGCTTGATGTGTGGAAATACGTGGCAAATCCAAGGCAGATGTATAAGACACTTTATTGGACCACCGGAGTTCAGTTAAGAAACAATTGCGCAGTATCCCACTTTCTTTCAACCCATGGTGTGGAACTATAATGTCCAGCTATCTTTTTAGTGGTTGCCTGCGACAGTAATATGGAAAATGTGAAGTAGCCTAGCCCATAAGCTATTTTTACAATGAGGCATACTAAGAACATTCTTTGGTTTTTATAAGGCAGGATGTATAGGAGCTAACAGATGTTGTAGCCTAGACTATTCTGAAGCTTATCTGGATGTAAGGTTGCCTAGATTGCCTAATGGAAAATGTAGGATACTATTTGCACTTGTTGATAGAAAGGCTGATTATTCAGGTGATGCACAGCACAACATATGATATACATGTATGATATGATATATGACAAGGTTTGCATTGGTTCCTCATCTCAGGGGCAGACTGGGACCAGAAATCGGTTCTGGCATTTCTAACACACTGGACCATTTCCCCCCCTTGAGGCCCCCACACCAGGATATTTTACTCCTTAAGGCCCCCATCATTAGCCAGAAAATTTTGCGGGAAAAAAAACAAGTTAGACAGGCCCGAAATGCCAGATGGCCTGTCCACCACCCCTCCTCATCTGGAAGTGACCATTCTAAAAGTGGGTCTCCCTGGCCTGGACCCCTATAAGAGCTGCCCTATTATCACAGAGAAAGGCAAGATAGGCTACTCCAAATTACAGACAATACATAAAGTAGAAAAAGGCAAAGATCAGTCATTGGTTCTTATCACATGAACACAAAAACGAAGAGAAAACACAAAAAAGGGTTTGTTTCATTCATTCATACATACATTAACTTCAATGAATATCCCTACTCAGTGATGGGGTTGGGGTGTACACACACAAGCTAAGGAACTGCAGGTCTCTCTGATCACCAGGGAGAAAGAAAAGCACTCTTTACAGCTGTGACCCTTTGGCATTATTCAAAACCCTGGACTGGCTAGGCAGTAGGCAGTAAGGCTAACTATAGCTGAGCGCAGGAACGGCCCGACATAGGAGTAAGACGGGTCATTCAACTGAGACTGCTCTTCTCTGTGTCACAGAGGCTCTCTGCACTGCCAAAGCTGACTCTCTCTCCTCTGTTCTCATCCTCCTAGATCTATCCGCTGCCTTCGACACCGTGAACCATCAGATCCTCCTCTCCACCTTCTCAGGGCTGGGCGTCTCAGGCTCTGCACACTCTTGGCCACTCCTACCAGGTGACATGGAGAGGATTTGTGTCTCTCACTCTCTCTGTGTCTCCCATGTACTCTCACTACTCGGTTCTGACTCGCTCTTAAAGGAGTACGACCCTACCGCACACAGGAAGCGGAGCAGGTCCTAATCCAGGCACTTGTCCGCTCCCCTCTGGACTACTGCAACTCGCTGTTGGCTGGGCTCCCTGCTTGTGCCATCAAACCCCTGCATCTTATCCAGAACGCTGCAGCCCACCTGGTTTTCAACCTTCGCAAGTCCTCTCATGTCACCCCGCTCCTCCGCACACTCCATTGGCTTCCAGTCGAAGCTCGCATCCACTACAAGACCATGGTGCTTACCTATGGAACAGCAAGAGGAACTGCCCCTCCCTACCTTCAGGCTATGCTTAAACCCTACATCCCAAACCGAGCACTCCGTTCTGCCACCTCTGGTCTCTTGGCCCTCCCACCCCTAAGGGAGGGCAGCTCCCGCTCAGCCCAGTCCAAGCTCTTCTCTGTCCTGGCACCCCAATGGTGGAACCTAGCTTCCCCCTGAAGCTAGGACAGCAGAGTCCCTGCCCATCTTCCAAAAACACCCCCCCCACAAAAAAATTAAAAATACAAAAAATAAACCTGAACCAGCACTTGCACTTCCGGAAAAATTTACTTTCTATACCTGTGATATGTGGTTGTCCCATCTAGCTATCTTAAGATGAATGCACTAACTTTAAGTCGCTCTGGATAAGAGCTTCTGCTAAATGACAAACATTTCACTCCACCCCATGGCAAAATGTGTAGAATTGCAGGAAACTTGCTTTAAAACTGCAACATTTTCTCTACGCTCCATGGCAAAATTTGTAGAATAGCAGGAAATTAACTTTAGAACTTAAATCTCTCCACCGTAAAGGGGGGGGGGGCTACTAAAATGTTTTGCCTGCTAGGTACTAACTGTAAGTCGCTCTGGATAAGAGCGTCTGCTAAATGACTAAAATGTAAATGTAAATGTAGGTGGGGAGGCCCCCCAACCAAATCTCACTTAGGGCCCCTAAAACGCTAGGGCCAGCCCTGTCTGAGCCTATTGAATTGCAGATCGAGCCTGTTTGGTTGGCTCCCCCTGTGGTAACTAGGGGGAAGAAGCAAGATTGGACTGTTCTCATTATTGTTTACATATGATTTTTGATTTTGTTTTTCAGACTCAAAATAGTCCAAATGATATGTTGTAGACTTTTTATTTTGACACACAGGTTTCAAACAATAATGTAATATCAATCAAATAAATCACATTTGATATGTGTCCGCACATTTTAAGTCATAGGTCACAAAAGAAGTCCCCCTAAAGAAAAATGTCAGGCCACAATGCCATGAGAGCACAGCAGGTCCAATAGAGGGACAGATGAAACTGGAAGAATCCTTGACATGGCACGGTCTGGTACAAAGGCCCCTCTAAGAAGGGGAGAATAACAGAGATAATAAATATGCAATAAGGAAAAGCAAAATGCTGTGTACAGGAGGAAAACACAAACAACAAACAAGTGCACACATTGGACAAGGCAATTAGAATGATAGTAAACTATCAGGAAGTTGATAGAGATCGTTCATTTAGCAATGGCAACTAGATCCAATGCCACCATTAAAATAACTGGTTTATTCAGAGTGATTTGTCACATATTATGTGTAGGTAAGCCACCAATCTCTGTATTTTCCCATCAAAGCATTGTATTCATCTGGTAATTTTGGACAGATGGCTCGGGGTAAAACCCTCCATTACATCAATATGGGTTTATAAGCTTTCACATAAACCCATGCGGCTCTCCTGTGCTAGAAGTGAAAGGCTAAAGCCTGCTTGATGTAGACCAGCAGCGGATGATTCTCCATGCATAACCCCCATCCCATTGTTTGGAGGGGGTCCCCATCTACCCCCTCCTACATGGTGTTAGGACTATTGTTCCCTCCTGACCTGCTGCATGAACGGAGCTGGTCAAATAGCCACATCTGGTGTGATCATCTTTATGTTATTTAAGTTATCCATTATGTATTATTATTATGTATTATCATCATTATTATTATTATTAATAATAATTGTATTATTCAACTATATGAAAATTTGGTCAAAGTTGTATGCAAGAGTTTTATTATTAAATCGTATTGTTATTTACTGTTATAATAATTTGTAGATATAATATTTCATATTTTTTCTGGATCCTTGATTCCAAAAATAACTGCGTTAGAATCCACAAACACTCATCATTTTGCATTATAGGCCTATCTGCATGGTGATTGGTGAAAGTAAAAGTAGGCTATCGAGACAGGTGGAACTAGGATTATTATGCAATGTCACCACCTAGTGGTTAAACTGAGGAAACAGTTTATTCTACAGCTAAACTACTCTACTCTAGATACACTATGTAGCAGCATCCAGCTGCAGCCCCGGAGACTGTTAGTGACAGGCCCTGACAAACATGGCCCCTGACTAATGTTAAACCTTTTAGGCTACTAAAACTACTGCTACCGTTTTGTAAGATCTATTCAAAGTACAGGTTCTAGGCCTATTTATAGGGAAACATTCAGATATTTGAAAAAAACAAGCTTAGTTTATTAAAGATTAGAGGTTTAGGTTTGCTTGTTTGAACCAGGTTAAGGCTACAGTAAAACACATTGACACAAGTACACAAATATCTCAGTTCCTTTCACTGGATGGCTCTATCACTTTCTAACATGCTACAATGTTCACAGACTACTAATCTTGGACACCCAGAACTTGATTAAGATGCTTGATTAAATTCTAGGGGAGACATATACTAACAAGAATAGCAAAGTCTCCCCCGTCTCAATGGAAACTCTCAGCCAGTATCTGAAAAGTCTATGGGACAAGTCCCCTCCCCTTCGAAATTAAAAAAATGCTAGCGCCTGCAAAATCATTATTTGTCCAAAGTACAGGTTCCTAGGCCTATTTATAGGGAAACATTCAGATATTTGAGAAAAAAACAAGCTTAGTTTATTAAAGATTAGAGGTTTAGGTTTGCTTGTTTGAACCAGGTTAAGGCTACAGTAAAACACATTGACACAAGTACACAAATATCTCAGTTCCTTTCACTGGTTGGCTCTATCACTTTCTAACATGCTACAATGTTCACAAACTACTGATCTTGGACACCCAGAACTTGATTAAGATGCTTGATTAAATTCTAGGGGAGACATATACTAACAAGAATAGCAAAGTCTCCCCCGTCTAAATGGAAACGCTCAGCCAGTATCTGAAAAGTCTATGGGACAAGTCCCCTCCCCTTCGAAATTAAAAAAATGCTAGCGCCTGCAAAATCATTATTTGTCCAAAGTACAGGTTCCTAGGCCTATTTATAGGGAAACATTCAGATATTTGAGAAAAAAACAAGCTTAGTTTATTAAAGATTAGAGGTTTAGGTTTGCTTGTTTGAACCAGGTTAAGGCTACAGTAAAACACATTGACACAAGTACACAAATATCTCAGTTCCTTTCACTGGCTGGCTCTATCACTTTCTAACATGCTACAATGTTCACAAACTACTAATCTTGGACACCCAGAACTTGATTAAGATGCTTGATTAAATTCTAGGGGAGACATATACTAACAAGAATAGCAAAGTCTCCCCCGTCTCAATGGAAACGCTCAGCCAGTATCTGAAAAGTCTATGGGACAAGTCCCCTCCCCTTCGAAATTAAAAAAATGCTAGCGCCTGCAAAATCATTATTTGTCCAAATGATCAGTGATGAAAAATTGTGATTTGTCAAATGATCAATGACACTGACATAGAGAAACAAACATACCTCCTGAACAGATTTGACCACACTCCAAACAATTGCTCACCTGAGTGTTGCACCTGAAGAGATCTAAGGGGTGCTTTTATGGTTGGTGTTATCCTGGGTCCTTGGGACTGCCCTACCCTTACCCTAACCATAACCTTAACCATAACCCTTACCTAACCCTAACCTTAGAGAAATCGGCCCGCCATTTCCTGGTTGCTAAAATTCTAATAGTTTGCCTAATTTCAGTTTATGTGACCAAAGAAGCAGTAACTGTGTAGCTCAGTTGGTAGAGCATGGCGTTTGCAACGCCAGGGTTGTGGGTTCGATTCCCACGGGGGGCCAGTATGAAAAATGTATGCACTCACTAACTGTAAGTCGCTCTGGATAAGAGTGTCTGCTAAATGACTAAAATGTTAAATAATCATTGTACCATCTAAACTGCTGTGAAATATATTTTTCATAACCAACAATATTGTATTTTCAGTTGTTTGAAGCCTAAAGTAAAAGAGGCAAAAACTAAACTTAAAAATGGAAGCATAGAAATAGCGCACATAGAACATATCTACCGCTTGTTAGACTTGCTTTCTATGAGAATGACAGAGATCTATAATTTCTATGTGAATTTGGTCAGGTTGCCCAAAAAGTTACATATTTCAGCTTTAAAGGCATAGTGTAGTCAAAAACGTAATTTTTCCCATGTTTTATATATACCACTATGAGGTTGGAATAATACTGTGAAATTGTGAAAATGATGATAATGCCCTTTTAGTATAAGAGCTGTTTGAAAACACTGCCTGAAATTTCAGCCTGTTTTGGTGGGGTGGAGTTTTGGCCTGCCTGGTGACATCACCAATCAGTAAATTAGTTAATAGACCAATAAAGAGAGTTCCAAATCTCTATGCCAATAACAGCTAGTTTTCAGTTTCCCCCTCCTCAGTTAGACCACTCCCAGACAGTCCTAGCAAAATGATTCATTGACAAATTGCTCTTTGCTATTAAAGAAGCTATTTTTGTTTATTTTTTTACAATGTTAATAGAAAGCAATCACAGTAATGTACTTAATTGTTACCCAGAAAGGATTTGATATTGATGTAAAAACAGCTGCATTGGACCTATAACCGTTTTAAATTTCAACTTCAATGGGGTGATGATCAGAGTTGGGACATCCCAAGGATTCCATTTAGACTTTTCATTGCGTTTATATTTTCTGCATGTCCCCCACTAATTAAGGTCCCTTGTGAAACTGACAAAAAAAATTGTTCTGCCACAATTTTATTACCACAGAAGCACTAGACCATTATTTAGTGTGTGATTTCATTAAATAGTTTTGACAAATTTGAGGGATATTTATCAACGATTTCTCGCTGGATTTCTTGTGTGGCAATAGCTGCACTGGTAAAGATGATGATGCCGTCTATCCGGCAGAAGCTGGATAATGCAGAAAGGTACACATGATTGTACACTAGGTGGCGCTCTTGTTTCTTTTCCTTTATCAATTTGTAATTGTTCTACAGCAACAGCTGTGTACTTGTTGTAAAGGCCAATTGTTCTACTTCAACACCTATATAAACATACTGAACATTGTGTATTTGTTGTATATTGCCAGAGTGTTGTTTTCTTTTCATCATCTAGTTTAGGTACAACATTATAAGCAAGTCATTTCTAGATGTTCGTAATACACCCTTAGAGGTATTGGTCTCTATAGGCATTGATTCATCCTTATCAATATATATATATATATATATATATATATATATATATATATATATATATATATATATATATATATATATATATCATATAAACTAATACATTTTAAGTGTGAAGAGATATGAATGGTCTGTTCTTGCCTGTCTAGCAGAGACACTGCCCCCACAGTTGGTACATATGATATGTTGATGGAAGACAAATAGACAGATTTTACGATTATCTACATTATATCATATTTTTCCAACGTTATTTTCTGTTTGGATTTTGTGGAAAAATGATCGCTGGTTCAATGCAGAATTATGCAACCCTAGTCTCTGTCTTGGTGTCTGGTCGCCTTGCATTCGCAGGCCCATTACTGGGCCACATCCTCATTGGCATCTTCATCTTCATTGTCATACAATAATCAGGGATTAACAGGGGTGAAGTTCCCAAGTGAAACCCATTCTGACACACTGTTTCTGGGGCAGAATTCCTGCTGATTTTACACAGGTATTTTTTTTTTTAATACGACGTATCAATTATGATTTTACAAGACCAGGGATTCTAAAAATGTTTTAGCTCGAGACCCAAATGAGAAATTGACCATCCTTCTGTGACCCAAATCGTCCTCCATCTACCCAAAATAAGAAGAAATAATTGTGATTTGTATTCTCATAACTCACCGCCCACCTCTCACATGCCCAGGGCACACTTCTGTTCCCAACCCATAGTCTACGAAAACCTACTAGACATACCTAATATACACGAAAAAAACACAGATCTGTTAATTGATTGAAACTCTTGAAAAATATTTTGTTTGTAGACAATGACATTTGATTAAGTTTGTGCTGCACACTCAATTATGTGCAGAGGACTTTGGTTGTTTGTTTTTAGTCGATTATGTTTACTGATACCCCATGTTACGAGATGTCGCTGCTGTTATGTGTATCTGAGTGTGATACTATATAGTACTAGTGAGCCAAGTGAGGCATTACTTACTATGCACTGAATAGAGCTGTATGCATGCTACAGAGTAATGCTGAAGTAAATACTTTATAATCAACATTACCTTGCTCATGTATAGAATAAACACCATACAAAACATGATGTCAGAAGTCAGAACCAAATAGGTATAATCAAAATGACACACGGATAAATGCACAGTAGGAAGTGACGTGCCAACTAGTTAACCTGCTACAAAAAAATTATAATAACAACAACAATGGTTTACCCGGTAATTCCAGTACCAGAGCCTATGGACATGAAGGGCGATACATACAACAACTGGACATTTTTTCGAGCACTATGGGAAAACTATGAGATAGCTACCGGGCTGCAAAAGTCCGCATAGCAACTCTGCTAACCGTGATGGGAAAGAAATGTGATCTCTTAACAGCGGCATCTCCATATGCCTGACGCAGAGAACCTACCTGGTAAAAATGATAAGAGGCGCTACAGAAACACTGAGTCATCCAGGAACGTGATCTACGAGAGGTACATGTTTAATGCTTGTCAACAAAGTCAATGTGAAACATCAGAGCAATACATTGCAAATCTGAGGAAGCTAGCAGACACGTGAATTAGGCGCATAATGAGAGGAACTAGTCCGTGACATGCTTATCATAGGCACTAAAGATATAGCTGCACAAGAGCGCATGCTCAGAGAACCGAACCTCACACTGAACAAAGCCATGTGTTGTTCAAGTGAACAAGCACAAAAGCAAATCAGGAAAATTGGTGGTGGTGAACCAGAGACTGTACATTATCCCTCCCGTAAGTGAAGTTCAGAATCAAAACGGCAAACATATGGTCGTAAACAGACAGAGTTTACATGGGATAATAACAAACGTAGAATGCCAAATTACTTACTCTGTCATTACTGTGGTTCAGTACATGCCAAAGCCAAATGCCCAGCGTACGGTGTCACCAGTAAAGCATGTGGTAAACGAAACCACTTGGTAGTTTGTAAACAAGCACAACACAAACCTCAACTCAATCTATTAGAGCAGCTTTTCCCAAACTCGGTCCTGTTTGAGAAACACTGTATTAGAGGAAGTGAATGAGTCAGATGACCAAACAACAGATACAGTGTGGTACATCTCACAGGTTAATTCTGTGCAAGACAAGGCACATTTTGTTGTTGTTAATTAACCTCAAGCTAGCTCCACTCAGTGATGAACCATTAAATGTCAACTAGACACAGGATCAACAGTGAATGTCATAAGCTATGGGGACCTACAGCGACTCATGCAAGATGGCAATCCAGTTCTCCTACCCACCAAAGCTACACTCAAGCTATATGACGGCACACTGATAAAGCCAACAGGAGAATGCAACCTCAAAGCAGATCATGATGGAAAAAATTTTAATATCAAATTTCAGGTCATGGAGACATCCCAGCTTCCTCTGCTGTCAGCTGACACGTGTGAAAGACTCAGCCTACTACATGTGAACCACAGCCATGTGTTACATCACGTCAACACCCCAAGCACCACATCCACTGAGGTCATCATGACAACTGAGGAGATCATCTCCAAGTACAAAGACGTGTTGGATGGGCTTGGCTGCCTTCCTGGAGAACTACACCTAGAAGTAGACAATGCAGCCCGGCCTGTGCAGCAGCTACCAAGACGGATACCTATTCCACTGAAGGAAAGGATCACAAAGGCCATACATTCAATAGACAATGCAACATCATAAGTCACAGAGCCAACACCGTGGATCAGCAACATGGCTGTCATTGAAAAACCTGATAAACTACGACTATGCATGGACCCCAGTGCACTCAACAAAGCCTTACTGAGATCGCACTTCCAGATGCCCACAATAGAAGATATTCTACCAGCGATCTCCAACACAAAGGTATTCTCAGTACTCGATGCCAAAGATGGATATTGGTAAGTCAAACTTGATGAAGTGAACAGCTATCTAACAACTTTCTGGACACCTGTAGGCAGGTATAGATGGCTGAGAATGCCATTTGGAATCAAGCCAGCAGCTGAAGAATAAATCAAATCAAATTGTATTTGTCACATGCGCCGAATACAACAGGTGTAGACCTTACAGTGAAATGCTTACTTAAAAGTCCTTAACCAACAATGCAGTATTAAGAAAGAATACCAAAATAAATCACAAAAAAAAAATGAAGAGCAGCAGTAAAAATAACAATAGCGAGGCTATATACAGGGGGTACCGGTACCGAGTCAATGTGTGGGGACACCGGTTAGTCGAGGTAATTTAGGTAATATGTACATGTAGGTAGAGTTATTAAAGTGACTATGCATAGATAATAAACAGAGAGTAGCAGCAGCGTGAAGGGGGGGCAATGCAAATAGTCTGGGTAGCCATCTGATTAGATGTTCAGGAGTCTTATGGCTTGGGGTTAGAAGCTGTTTAGAAGCCTCTTGGACCTAGACTTGGCACTCCGGTACCGCTTGCCGTGCGGTAGCAGAGAGAACAGTCTATGACTAGGGTGGCTGGAGTCTTTTACAATTTTTAGGGCCTTCCTCTGACACTGCCTGGTATAGAGGTCCTGGATGACAGGAAGCTTGGCCCCAGTGATGTACTGGGCCGTACGCACTACCCTCTGTAGTGCCTTGCGGTCGGAGGCCGAGCAGTTGCCATACCAGGCAGTGATGCAACCAGTCAGGATGCTCTCAATGGTGCAGCTGTAGAACCTTTTGAGGATCTGAGGACCCATGCCAAATATTTTCAGTCTCCTTAGGGGGAATAGGTGTGCTTGGACCATGTTAGTTTGTTGGTGATGTGGACATCAAGGAACTACAGTCCCGTCGATGAGAATGGGGGCGTGCTCGGTCCTCTTCTTTTTCCTGTAGTCCACAATCATCTCCTTTGTCTTGATCACGTTGAGAGAGAGGTTGTTGTCCTGGCACCACACGGCCAGGTCTCTGACCTCCTCCCTATAGGCTGTCTCATCGTTGTCGGTGATCAGGCCTACCACTGTTGTGTCATTGGCAAACTTAATGATGGTGTTGGAGTCGTACCTGGCCATGCAGTCATGAGTGAACAGGGAGTACAGGAGGGGACTGAGCACGCACCCCTGAGGGGCCCCCGTGTTGAGGATCAGCATGGCGGATGTGTTGTTACCTACCCTTACCACCTGGGGGCGGCCCATCAGGAAGTCCAGGATCCAGTTGCAGAGGGAGGTGTTTAGTCCCAGGGTCCTTAGCTTAGTGATGAGCTTTGAGGGCACTATGGCGTTGAACGCTGAACTGTAGTGAATTAATAGCATTTTCACAGGTGTTCCTTTTGTCCATGTGTGAAAGGGCAGTCTGGAGCGCAATAGACATTGCATCATCTGTGGATCTGTTGGGGCGGTATGCAAATTAGAGTGGGTCTAGGGTTTCTGGGATAATGGTGTTGATGTGAGCCATGACAAGCCTTTCAAAGCACTTCATGGCTACAGATGTGAGTGCTACGGGTCAGTAGTCATTTAGGCAGGTTACCTTAGTGTTCTTGGGCACAGGGACTATGGTGGTCTGCTTGAAACATGTTGGTATTACAGACTCAGACAGGGAGAGGTTGAAAATGTCAGTGAAGACACTTGTCAGTTGGTCAGCGCATGCTCGGAGTAAACGTGCTGGTATTCCGTCTGGCCCTGCGGCCTTGTGAATGTTGACCTGTTTGAAGGTCTTACTCACATCGGCTACGGAGAGCGTGATCACACAGTCGTCCGGAATAGCTGATGCTCTCATGCATGTTTCAGTGTTACTTGCCTCGAAGCGAGCATAGAAGTAATTTAGCTCATCTGGTAGGCTCGTGTCACTGGGCAGCTCGCGGCTGTGCTTCCCTTTGTAGTCTGTAATAGTTTGCAAGCCCTGCAACATCCGACGAGCGTCGGAGCCGGTGTAGTACTATTCGATCTTAGTCATGTATTGACTCTTTGCCTGTTTGATGGTTCGTCAGAGGGCATAGCAGGATTTCTTGTAAGCTTCCGGGTTAGACTCCCGCTCCTTGAAAATGGCAGCTCTACCCTTTAGCTCAGTGCGGATGTTGCCTGTAATCCATGGCTTCTGGTTGGGGTATGTACGTACAGTCACTGTGGGGAAGACATCATCAATGCACTTATTGATGAAGCCAGTGACTGATGTGGTGTACTCCTCAATGCCATCGGAAGAATCCCGGAACATATTCCAGTCTGTGCTAGCAAAACAGTCCTGTTGCTTAGCATCTGCTTCATCTGACCACTTTTTTATTGACTGAGTCACTGGTCAGGAGGATAGAATTATGGTCAGGTTTGCCAAATGGAGGGCGAGGGAGAGCTTTGTGCGCGTCTCTGTGTGTGGAGTAAAGGTGGTCTATATTTTGTTTTCCTCTGGTTGCACATTTAACATGCTGGTAGAAATGAGGTAAAACTGATTTAAGTTTCACTGCATTAAAGTCCCCGGCCACTAGGAGCGTCACCTCTGGATGAGCATTTTCCTGTTTGCTTATGGCCGTATACAGTTCATTGAGTGCAATCTTAGTGGCAGCATCGATTTGTGGTGGTAAATAGAAAACTCTCTTGGTAGATAGTATGGTCTACAGCTTATCATGAGATACTCTACCTCAGGCGAGCAAAACCTTGAGACTTTCTTAGATATCGTGCACCAGCTGTTGTTTACAAATATACAGTGCTATGAAAAAGTATTTTCCCCCTTTCTAATTTTCTCTACTTTTGCATATTTGTGATACTGAATGTAATCACATCTTCAACTAAAACCTAATATTAGATAAAGGGAACACAAGTGAACAAATAACACAACAATTACATATTTATTTAATTTATTTCATAAACAAAGTTATGCAACACCCAATTCCCCTGTGTGAAAAAGTAATTGCCCCCTTACACTCAATAACTGGTTGTGCCACCTTTAGCTGCAATGACTCCAACCAAATGCTTCCTGTAGTTGTTGATCAGTCTCTCATGTCGCTGTGGAGGAATTTTGGCCCACTCTTCCATGCAGAACTGCTTTAACTCAGTGACGTGTGGGTTTTCAAGCATGAACTGCTCGTTGCAAGTCCTGCCACAACATCTCAATTGGGATTAGGTCTGGACTTTGACTAGGCCATTCCAAAACTTCCAATTTGTTGCTTTTTAGCAATTTTCATGTAGACTTGATTGTGTGCTTTGGATCATTGTCTTGCTGCATGACCCATCTGCGCTTCAGCTTCAGCTCACAGACGGATGGTCTGACATTCTCCTGTAGAATTATCTGATACAGAGCAGAATTAATGGTTCCTTCTATTAAGGCAAGCCGTCCAGGTCCTGAGGCAGCAAAGCATCCCCAAACCATCACACCACCACCACCATGCTTGACCTTTGGTATGATGTTCTTACTGTGGAATGCAGAGTTTGGTTTTCGCCAGGCATTACTGGAACCATGTCATCCAAAAAGTTATACTTTTGAATCATCTGTCCATAGAACGTTCTTCCAAGAGTCTTGATGATCATCCAGGTGCTTTTTGGTCAGTCAACTTTTTGGACGAGATGGGTTCAAAAAGAAAAATTCCGGTTCAAGGTGAGTAATCGCTGTTCTGATGTCCAGAACCTCTTTTCGGTCATAAGAGACGGTAGCAGCAACAATATGTACATTCTACTCTATGAATGTGGTGACACACACGAAGAGGCGATGGCAGATCATGACAGAAACCTTACAGCTCTCCTGCAGAGAGCAAGAGATGTCAACCTGAAGCTGAACAAAAATAAACTCTGGTTAAAGCTACCTAGTGTGACATATATGGGTCATCTTCTCACCACAGAGGGCCTTCGCCCTGACCCAGAGGAAATAACAGTCATTCAGAACATGGGTACACCGACCGACGTCAAGTCACTACAGCGGCTGTTGGGGTTTGTGAACTATCTTGCAAAATTCATGCCTAGCCTATCTGATGTGTGTGAGCCGCTTAGAAGACTGACAAGGACATTGAGTGGACACGGCTACCACAGCATGACACAGCAGTTGAGACCAGAAAGGACAACCTGTTGCATTTGCCTCCAGAACATTGACTCAGACAGAACAAAGATATGCACAGATTGAGAAAGAATGTCTTGCCATTGTTTTTGCATGTGACAAGTTTGACCAGTATCAGCATGGCAGAGAGTTAATCACAATACACAGCGACCACAAACTGCTTGAGACGATCTTCAAGAAATCCCTACTCACAGCACCCAAGTGACTGCAGACAATGTTACTAAGGCTAGAAAGTGCAATACAAACAAGGCAAAGAACTACATGTAGCTGACTTCCTGTCCAGAACTGCTCAATCAACCACAGAGCACAGACAAATGCAAACACCAGCCACGGTCTACGCTATGGGTCTAGCCACAACTGACCTGGAACAGGTGGATCACACCAGTGATGTCAACATCTCAACTAAGACAATGGAGTCGATCAAAGCACACTGTTCCCAGGACCCACTGTTTCATGCTCTGTACGCAACGTTTTTACTCCTGAACTTCCTCTACCCTCAACCTCTCCGATCATTTTCATGATGTCCATCCGGTTTGCTTCTATATGCCATATCTTTCTAACTGTGCTCTTTCACAAAATCTCTCAACCTATAACCTATATACTTATTATGGACACAGTATGCTTACATTATTAGTTATCTTGTTGTTATTAGTTGTTGTTAGTTGTTATTAGTCCCATCCTTCAACTCAATTCAACACCACCCATCTATCTCTTAACACCATCCATATTGGATTTCAATGTGCCATATATTTTTCAACTGTATTGTGATGTTTTACAAAAGTTCTGAACCTTTCTATTCTCATTGTTCTACAGATTGTAAATTGAAAATAAACATTTTTGCTAAAAGTATTATTATATTATTGATTGATTGACTATTACTTTTCAGATCACCCAGTAATGCTATCTGCAGGGTTAGCTCCAGGTAAATATTGCAATCCTTTAGCCATTCCTGTGTCCAAAAACAAGCTACAAATGGACAGTACCAAAACAAATGATCTAATGACTCTGTCTCTTCGCAGCAAAATCTGCAGAGCTGCGAAGATTGTATCCCTCATATAAATAACATTCTATTGGTAGCAAGAATTTTATATAATAATTTAAATTGAAAAATTATATGTTTTGAATCCGGCGTCGTTTTGCGTATCAGTTCATAAACACTATGCCATGGAATCGGTACGTCAAAAATCTCTTCCCAACTATTTTGCAATCTATATGGGACGGCTGTCAATCCTTTGGTCCTTAAATGAAACTGGTATACTTTTTTATTTATCACAGTTTTCTTTAACCAATTATGTTCTTTAATTCAAGGCCGACAGACAAGTTCCTTACTTTTTCCCCCTTCCACTTTCCTCTTCCATTTTTGCGGTAATGCTGCAATTATTTGGTTGACATTTTGGGTAGAGCAGACATTTCCATATGTTTTTGTTAGCTACATGTGCGACATAACTTCACCAGTCCTACCGATGATATAATTTACGAAGATTATACCTTTTTTATCAATTAGTATATTTGAGTTTAACCACAATATTTGTTGCATTATTTGTTCTGTCGTTTCTGGAGGATTCAATTGAAATTGCAACCTACTTTCTATGGCTTGTTTTAGAAATAGTGATATTTGGGAGATGATTTCCTTTTCAAATAACTGAAAGTGAGAGGTTGTAATCTGATAAAGGGAAAAAGGCCATTCTTGAACTTTGGGTGAGACAATCTTACTAATTTGCTAGAGAACCAGTTCAGATTTAAGTATAACTTTTGTATGACTGAAGCTTTTAGTGATAGGTCTAATGCTTTAATATTTAATAATTTATGTCCTCCGAATTCATATTCATTATATAAATAGGCCCGTTTAATTTTGTCTGGCTTGCCGTTCCAAATAAAATTTAATATTTTTTTCTCATATAATTTAAAAAACTGTTCGCTAGGCGTAGGCAAGACCATAAGCAAATAGGTAAACTGGGGTAATACTAAAGAGTTAATCAGGGTGATTTTTCCACAAATTGACAGGTATTTACCTTTCCATGTTAGCAAGATCTTATCTATTTTTGCTAACTTTCTATAAAAATGTATTGGAGTGAGATCATTTATTTCATTTGGGATATGTATTCCGAGTATATCCACATCACCATCAGACTATTTTATTGGTAAACTACATGGTAATGTAAAAATTGTATTTTTTTGTGATCCAATACGTAATATAGTACATTTATCATCATTTGGTTGTAATCCAGAGAGGTTAGAAAATATATATAGATCCTCTATGAGGCTGTGGAGGGATTTAAAAGAAAACATCAATCATCAGTGTACAATGACACCTTTGTTTTTAAGCCCTGGATTTCTAATCCCTTGATATTATTGTTGGATCTGATTTTAATAGCTAACATCTCGATGGCCATAATAAATAGATATGCCGATAGTGGACAACCTTGTATCACTCCTCTTGACAGTTTTAAACTTCCTGAGAAATAGCCATTATTTACTATTTTACACCTAGGGTTACTATACATGATTTTAACCCAATTTATAAGAGATTCTCCAAAATTGAAATGCTCCAGGGATTTATATATAAACCCCAGTCGTACTTTATCAAATGCCTTTTCGAAGTCTGCTATGAATAGCAGGCCTCGTTTCCCAGATTTTTCATAGTGTTCTATTGTTTCCAGTACTTGCCTTATATTATCTCCAATGTATCGTTCATGTAAAAAAACCTGTCTGATTAGAATGAATAATGTCCGACAATACAGTGGGGGAAAAAATGATTTAGTCAGCCACCAATTGTGCAAGTTCTCCCACTTAAAAAGATGAGAGAGGCCTGTAATTTTCATCATAGGTACACGTCAACTATGACAGACAAAATGAGATTTTTTTTTCCAGAAAATCACATTGTAGGATTTTTAATGAATTTATTTGCAAATTATGGTGGAAAATAAGTATTTGGTCAATAACAAAAGTTTCTCAATACTTTGTTATACAGTGAGCTCCATAATTCACTGGACAGTGACCATTCTTTTGTTATTTTGGTTCTGTACTCTAGCACTTTGAGTTTGAAAGGATACAATGACAATGAGGGTGAAGTGCAGACTGTCAGCTTTAATTTGAGGGTATTTTCATACATATCGGATGAACCGTTTACGAATTATAGAAGCTTTTGTACATGGTCCCCCCCATTTTCGGGCATCAAAAATCATTGGACAGTTTAACATAATGTAGAATAAAGTAATCATTGTTAATATTTGGTCGCATATCCTTTGTATGCAATGACTGCTTGAAGTCTGCGATGCATCGCCATCACCAGACGCTGGGTATCTTCCCTGGTGATGCTCTGCCAGGCCTGTACTGCAGCCATCTTCAGTTCCTGCTTGTTTCGGGGACTTATTGCCTTAAGTCTCCTCTTCAGCATGTAAAATGCATGTTCAATTGGATTCAGATCTGGTGATTGACTCGGCCAGTCAAGGTTTTTCCACTTTTTGGCCATCAAAAACCCCTTTGTTGCTCTAGCAGTATGTTTAGGGTCATTGTCTTGTTGCGTGATTAAGTGCCGTCCAATGAGTTTGGAGGCATTTGGTTTTATCTGAG